>NW_024429184.1:85185525-86643025 GCF_017639785.1 Mesocricetus auratus | reverse complement strand
GACACTAAACATTCATTGAACATAATGACTTACAGAAGAACTTATGGTGAGTTTTTGTTTGTTTGTTTTCATTTTTTTCTCCCTCCACACTACAAAACAAAAATAAGGAAACTTTACTTGTAGTTGTAACAAGAGTGGGTTTAATCCAGCGTGGTGAAAATGCTATCTTTGATCATTGGACTATTTCTGAAATAGGAGGAGTCATTGTGCTAAAGTAACTAAAGATCAACTCGCAGGATCCGCTCAGCTCTCCTGTACCATTTATTTACTTCTGTGTTGCCAAATGCCTGGCAAAAATACATCTAAGGAGGAATAGCTCCCTTTAGCTCATGGTTTTTGAGCTCTTGGACAGCAGACCTTGACTCTGTTGATTTGGGGTATTTTGTGAGGTAAGAACATTAAGGGGACAGACACTAAGACAGAGGACTCTGGAAATCCCAAACAAAATCAGATCCTAGAGACACAGTCCTAATGAACTCCTTCCTGTAGCTAGGCCCTTGCCTGAAATGTCCAGAACCTCCAAAAATGTAGCCACTACCTAGAAACACATGTTTAACATATGAGCCTCTGAAGAACTTTTCCCAGTACAAACATGAACCTGTGGAGGACTTTTCATAGTACCATCTCTTGAGTAATTTCAGAAGAAATTCCAAGAAACTTCTGTATTAATTTCCTAGTGCCACTGGGGCCAAATACTCTGAGTAGCCTAGAGCTACTGGAGATTTTGTATGTTTATTTGTATCCAAATTCAAGTTTCTGTCTGTGTTTGAAGATTCTAGCGAGGTATGTGGTCCAGGCAGTTCTCCTGAATGCAAGTGTGCTCAAGAATTCTTTGGTTTGTTTATCCCTTTTATCATGTCATCATCTTCTAAGTCTTCTCCATATTGTCTGTCTTTATGACTCAAATTCTACTTCTGTGCCATAATAGGGGTGCCCTCCTAATGATCTTTTTTATATATTACAAATTTTATTTTTAAATTTAAATTAAAATTAGAAACAAGGTTTCTTCACATGTCAATCTCACGTCCCTCTCCCTTTCCCACCCCTCCTCCCACCCAATCCCACCATCCACCCAATACCCCCTCCTTTCCCCAGGGAGGGTGAGTTCTTCCATGGGGGTGTCCATAGTCTGCCATTTCATCCAGGACAGGGCCTAGAACCTCCCCCAAGAGTCCAGGGTGAGAGTGCATCTCTCATTGTGGGATGGGGACCCAATGTCCATTTGTATGCCAGGAATAAATACTGGTCAACTACCAAAGGCCCCATAGATTGCCTAGGCCTCCTCACCGACACCCACATTCAGGGGGTCTTGATCAGCCCCATGTTGGATTCCCAGGCATCAGCCTGGGATTCAAGAGTTAACCCTTGTCAGGTCAGCTGTTTCTTGGGGTTAAACCAGCCCAGTCTTGATCCCTTTGGTCATCAGTCCTCCCTCTCTGTTACTGGCTTTCTTGCGTTCAGCTCAGTGCTTAGCCAAGGGAGTCTGCCTCTGCCTCCATCAGCCACTGAATGAAGGTTATGTTTCCCTGACTCTCTGGCCATGGGATTGTAGGCGGGCACTCCCCAGACCCATGTCTAAAATCCATATATGAGAGAATACATGCCATGTTTCCCTTTTTTTGTGACTGGGTTACCTCACTCAGGATGGTTTCTTCTAGTGTTATCCATTTGCCTGCAAATCTCAGGATTCCATTATTTTTTTCTGCTGAATAGTACTCCATTGTGTAAATGTACCACATTTTCTCTATCCACTCTTTGGTTGAGGGGCATCTAGTTTGCTTCCAAGTTCTGGCTATTACAGATAATGATGCTATGAACATAGTGGAACAGACATCCTTGTTGTATGAATGGGCATCTTTTGGATATATGCCTAAGAGTGGAGTTGCTGGGTCTTGTGGTAGGTTTATTCTCATTTTTCTGAGGAATCTCCATACTGATTTCCAAAGTGGATGAACAAGTTGGCACTCCCACCAGCAATGGAGGAGTGTTCCCCTTTTACCACATCCTCTCCAGCATAAATTGTCGTTGGTGTTTTTTTATTTTAGCCATTCTGACAGGAGTGAGATGGTATCTAAGAGTTGTCTTGATTTGTATTTCCCGGATGGCTAAGGATGTTGAGCTCTTTCTCAAGTGCCTCCCAGCCATTTTAGACTCCTCTATTGAAAATTCTCTATTTAGTTCTGCAGCCCATTTTTTAATTGAATCCTTTGGTGATTTGGAGACTTGCTTCTTGAGTTCTTTGTAAATTTTGGAGATCAACCCTTTGTCAGATGTGGGGTTAGTGAATATTTTTTCCCATTCTGTGGGTTGCCTTTTTGTCTTGCTGACTGTGTCCTTTGCCTTACAGAAGCTTCTCAGTTTCAGGAGGTCCCATCTATTAATTGTGGATCTCACTGTCTGTGCTACTGATGTTATGTTCAGGAAGTTGTCTCCTGTACCAATTTGTTCAAGGGTACCACCCACTTTCTCTTCTAAGAGATTCAGTGTGGCTGGATTTATGTTTAGGTCTTTGATCCATTTGGACTTAAGTTTTGTTCATGGCGATGAACATGGATCGATCTGCAGTCTTCTACATGCCAGCCTCCAGTTATGCCAGCACCATTTGTTGAAGATGCTTTCTTTTTTCCATTGTATATTTTTAGCTTCATTGTCAAAGATCAAATGTTCATACATGTGTGGGTTAATATCAGGATTTTCAATTCGATTCCATTGGTCTACTGTCTATTTTTGTGCCAATAACAAGCTGTTTTCAGGACTATAGCTCTATAATAGAGGTTGAAGTCAGGGATGGTGATGCCTCCGGACGTTGCCTTGTTGAACAGGGTTGTTTTGGCTATCCTGGGTCTTTTGTTTTTCCATACAAAATTGATTATTGTTCTTTCAAGGTCTGTGAAGAATTGTGCTGGGATTTTAATGAGGATTGCATTGAATCTGTAGATTGCTTTTGGCAAGATTGCCAGTTTTACTACATTGATCCTACCTACCCAAGAGCATGGGAGATCTTTCCATTTTCTGAGGGCTTCTTTAATTTCTTTCTTTAAAGATTCAAAGTTCTTGCGATACAGGTCTTTCATTTGTTTGGTTAGCATTACCCCAAGGTATTTTATGTTGTTTGTGGCAATTGTAAAGGGTGATGTTTCTCTGATTTCTTTTTCAGCCCTTTTATCATCTGTATATAGTAGGGCTACTGATTTTCTTGAGTTGATCTTGTAGCCTGCCACTTTGCTGAAGGTGTTAATCAGCTGTAAGAGTTCCCTGGTAGAGTTGTTTGGGTCATTTATGTAGACTATCATATCATCTGCAAATAGTGAAAGTTTAACCTCTTCTTTCCCGATTTGTATCCCCTTGATCTCCTTTTGTTGTCGTATGGCTCTGGCTAGAATTTCAAGTACAATGTTGAAAAGGTATGGAGAGAGTGGACAGCCTTGTCTTGTTCCTGATTTTAGAGGAATTGCATTGAGTTTCTGTCCATTTAGTTTGATGTTGGCTGTTGGTTTACTGTATATAGCTTTTATAATGTTTAAGTATGTTCCTGTTATCCCAGATCTCTCCAAGACCTTTATCATGAAGGGGTGTTGGATTTTGTTAAAGGCTTTTTCAGCATCTAGTGAGATGATCATGTGATTTTTGTTTTTCAGCTTGTTTATATGGTGGATTACATTGATGGATTTTTGTATGTTGAACCATCCCTGCATCCCTGGGATGAAACCTACTTGATCGTGGTGAATGACTGTTTTGATGTATTCTTGGATCTGATTTGCCTGTATTTTATTGAGTATTTTTGCATCAATGTTCCTGAGGGATATTGTTCTGAAGTTTTCTTTCTTAGTTGTGTCTTTGTGTGGCTTGGGGATCAAGGTTATTGAAGCCTGGTAGGAAGAGTTTGACAAAGACCATTCTGCTTCTATTGCGTGGAATACTTTGAGAAGAATTGGTATAAGCTGTTCTTTGAATTTCTGGTAGAATTCTGCACTGAGGCCATCTGGACCTGGGCTTTTTTTGGTTGGGAGACTTTTGATGACTGCTTCTATTTCCATAGGGGTTATAATCCTATTTAAATTGCTTATCTGTTTTGATTTAATTTTGGCAAGTGATAGCTATCCAGGAAGTCATCCATTTCCTTTCAATTTTCGAATTTTGTGGAGTACACGTTTTCAAAGTATGACCTGATGATTCTCTGAATTTCCTCACAGTCCGTTGTTATGTCCCCCTTTTCATTTCTGAGTTTGTTAATTTGCATATTCACACTCTGCTGTTTGGTAAGTTTGGACAAAGGTTTGTCTATCTTGTTGATTTTCTCAAAGAACCAACTCTTCCTTGCATTGATTCTTTGTATTGTTTCCTAGTTTCTACTTTATTGATTTCAGTCCTCAATTTGATTATTTCCTGGCGTCTACTCCTCCTGGGGGAGTTCGCTTCTTTGTGTTCTAGAGCTTTCAGCTGTGCTGTTAATTCTCTAGTGTAGCTATTCTCCAGTTTCTTCATGTGGGCACTTAGTGCTATGATCTTCCCCCGTAGCACTGCTTTCAAAATGTCCCATAGGTTTGGGTATGTTTTGTCTTCATTCTCATTGAATTCTAGGAAGTCTTTAATTTCTTTTTTTTTTATTTCTTCTTTGACACAGGAATGGTGCAGTTGGGCATTATTCAACTTCCATGAGTTTGTAGGTTTACTCTAATTTGTGTTGTTGTTGAATTCTAATTTTAAAGCATGGTGGTCTGATAGGATGCATGGAGTTATTCTAATTTTTTTGAAGCTGCTGAGGTTTGATATGTTGCCAAGTATGTGGTCGATTTTTGAGAAGGTTCCATGTGGTGGTGAGAAGAAGGTATATTCTTTTTTATGGGGATGAAATGTTCTATAGATGTCTGTTAATCCTAGTTGGGTCATTACTTCTATTAGACCCTTTGCTTCTTTGTTGAGTTTCTGTCTGGTATTCCTGTCTAGTGGTGAGAGTGGTGTGTTGAAATCTCCCACTATAAGTGTGTGGGGCTTTATATGTGATTTAAATTTTAGTAATGTTTCTTTTACGAATGTGGATGCCTTTGTATTTGGGGCATAGATGTTCAGGATAGACACTTCATCTTGGTGGGTTTCTCCTGTGATGAGTATGTATTGACCTCCTTCATCTCTTTTGATTGATTTTATTTTAAAGTCTAATTTGTTAGGTATTAGGATTGCTACCCCTGTTGTTTCTTGGGTCCATTTGCTTGGAAAAATTTTCCCACCCTTTAACTCTGAGGTAATGTCTGTCTTTGAGGGTGAGGTATGTTTCTTGTATGCAGCAGAAGGATGGGTTCTGTCTTCGAATCCATTCTGCTAGCCTGTGTCATTTTATGGGTGAGTTAAGGCCATTAATGTTGAGGGATATTAATGACCATTGATTGCTCATTCTTCTTTGATTTGGAATGGTTGTTGGTGGTGGAGTTATGTGTGGAACTTCACCCCTTTGTTCTTTTGGCTGTTGGTAGAGAAGGATTCTCTGATGCCTATGTTTTTCTGGTTGTAGTTAGCTTTCTTGGGTTGGAGTTTTCCTTCCAAAACTTTCTGTAGGGCTGGGTTAGTGGATATGTATTGTTTGAATCTAGTTTTGTCATGGAATATCTTGTTTTCTCCATCTATAGTGATTGAGAGCTTTGCCGGGTATAGTAGTCTGGGCTGGCATCCATGGTCTCTTAGAGTTGGTAGAATATCTATCCAGGACCTTCTGACTTTCAGAGTTTCTGTGGCGAAGTCAGGTGTAATTCTGTTAGGTTTGCCTTTATATGTTACTTGGCCTTTTTCCTTAGCTGCTCTTAATATTCTTTCTTTATTCTGTATATTTGGGGTCTTGATTATTATGTGGTGAGGAGATTTTTTTTGTGATCCACTCTGTTTGGTGTTCTGTAAGCTTCTTGTACCTTCATTGGCATGTCTTTCTTAAGGTTGGGAAAGTTTTCTTTTATGATTTTGTTGAATATGTTTTCTGCCCCTTTGAGGTGGTTTTCTTCTCCTTCTTCTGTACCTATTATTCTTAGGTTTGGTCTTTTCATGGTGTCCCATATTTCCTGGATATTTTGTGTTAAGGATCTGTTGGACTTAAGATTTTCTTTGGTTGATGAATACATTTCTCCTAGTGTATCTTCAACACCTGAGATTCTCTCTTCCATCTCTTGTCTTCTGTTGGTAATGCTTGCATTGGTAGTACCTGACCGTTTGCCCAGCTTTTCTATTTCTAGCCTTTCTTCAGATTGTGTTTTATTTTTAATTGTCTCTATTTCAGTTTTCAACTCTTGCACTGTTTGCATTGTTTCTTGCAATTTTCGGTTTACCTTTTTGTCCATTTGTTGCATTTTATGAATTTTTTGGTTTGTTTTTTCTTCCATTTCTTGCATTTTTTGGTTTGCTTTTTCTTCCATTTCTTGCATTTTTTGGTTTGTTTTTTCTTCCATTTCTTGCATTTTTTACTTTGTTTCTTCTTCCATTTCCTGCCTTTTTTGGTTTGTTTTTTCTTCCATTTTTGGTTTGTTTTTTCTTCCATGTCTTGCATTTTTTGGTTTGTTTTTTCGTCCATTTCTTTGAGGGATTTTCCTATATCCTCTTGTAGGGCCTCTATCATTTTCATGAAGTTGGTTTTAAGGTCATTCTCTTCTGATTCATTTGCATTGGAATGTTGGTGTCTTGCTGGTGTGGAGTCTCTAGAATCTGGTGGTGTCATATTTGTTATTCTATTGCTGAGTATGTTTTTGTATTGTCTCTTTCCCATCTCTTCTTCTGGTGGGTGCAGAAAGAGCCCCTTACCGGTTTGGTGTTTAGGGGACCAGAGTTCCCTTCTGGTGGGTGCTAGAAAGTCCAATAATCTGATAGTTCTTCTATTCCTCATCCTCGTTCTGGTCCCATGGGTGGAGAAGAAGACCAGGAATTTGGGGTGCTTAGCTTCCCGCAAGATTGGAAGCTCTGTGCAGTTCCCAGGCAATCCCCAGGCACTGGGACACAGGCCCAGATGTAGGGCCTGTTTTACCTGGTCGTGCTGGAACAGCTGGTCCCCTGGTCTCCCTGGGTCCGCTGGTTTCCTGGTCACTTTGGTGGGAGAGAAGTCCTGGAGTCTGGGGTGTTTGGCTCCTGCCGGGATTGGAAGCTCTGTGCAGTTTCTAGGCGATTCCCAGGTACTGGAACACAGGCCCAGATTCAGGGCCTGTTTGTTGTACCTGGTCCAGCCAGAACAGCTGGTCCCCTGGTCTCCCTGGGTCTGCTGGTTTCCTGGTCCTTCCTAATGATCTTATTTTAAGTTGGTTACTTCTTTAAGGATACCATTTCCAAACAAGTTCACATTTTGAGACTGTAGGATAGAATTTGATACATTTATGTGTGAGTGTGTGTGTAATTGTGATTTGTATGTGATATGTATGAGTATGTGTGTGACAGAGTGTATGTAATGTGTGTGTGTGAGTATGTATGCCATGAATGTGTGAGTGTGTGTGTGTGTTGGGGAGAGAAATTAGCTGATAATAAGCACCTTCAACATTTTCTTGTTGGGAAAGGAGCTGAGGAGTTGGTCATGTGTGAAGAAGATGCAGATTTTTCACTTCTCTTTATAACATTGGAAAGATATGCCATAATTTAAAATTCTATTCAGTATTGTTACGGGAGATTGGTCTTAAACATATGCCCAAGATTTTGTTGTTTTGGTGGACCAATTGTGATCATAAGAGATGGCCATTCTTCAAAGCTCTTTATTAACTTATTAATCCTGGCACCATTTATTCATGAAGTCTTTATTTATTCTAAAACCAGAGCGAACTTCCTCTAGTGCCCTTGTTACTTCTGATCCACTCACTATAGCACAGAGCTGAGTACAAGAAATCTGGAGTACACAGACAAGATGTCATTTTAAATTAATCATAATAGTAATTTTCACTTTTTAATAGTTTTATAGTTTTATACAACATATCTTAATCACTCCCCACTCACACATTTTATAGCATATCTATTGGCACCATCTAGGGACGAGCTTTTTTCTTATTATTGTTCTTGAATACATGAGGTTTGTTTTAAATATCCCGAACTGATTTTTCCCCTGGTCAGGAACTGCTTATTTCCCTATCCCAATGAACTGGTAATTCAAAATGGAAAATGTGGCTCACTCCCAAGTACAGATTCTCTTTGTGACTTAATAACGCACGTGTTTCTAGAAATCAAAACAATCACCTGCCAACAAGTTACATGCTCAGAGACACTCACATTCTTCATTTTTATTGTGCCAAATAAGCCCTTGAAACAATTCTCCTAATGAAGGAAAGGTGGCGTTCCTACATCCCCAACTTTAGGATTGGTCATATTGTTGAGACTCTTTGCCAACCTTCTGGGATTCTCAAGTACATATGTAGATGAAAGTAGAATAATTGATGTACCTGGATATAGAAGAACTGGTTTTGTGATCAGATTGCTATATGTTCAAAACTAAGCAGGTCAATTAGATAAGTGAGCAGCCAACATCTGGATGATGCCACTCCTAAGGCTCTTAAGGTAGTTGAAAACGATTCTATGAGACTTTCTAGTACTCCATGACCATAGAGTACTATTAACCAGTAGTGTATACAGTCACATGTGTGCATCTATATCTGACTTTCAAGGGCTGAATTAACATTGCCATGGAGTACCATTCACCAATAGTGTATACAGTCACAGGTGTGCATCTATATGAGACTTTCTAAGGTTGAATTACCATTGCCACTGAGTGCTATTCATCAATAGTGTATATAGTCACATGTGTGCATCTGAGCAGTGGAATTAAATACCATGAAGCTAGGCATTTTAATTTTCCAAAGTGTGACTTCTCTGAGACAGAATTGGTAATGTTGGCTTGATGACCCATAGGAAATGGAAATAATACATTTTTGGTAAAATATGAAATGACCCCGCATACAGAGGCTGAACCTAAATGGAACTGAGGAACAAATGCTAATTCCTTGATTATAAAGGCCCTTTCCCCTGAGCACAGCACCTTGCCATCTGTCTTTTTAATCTCTGCAAAGAAAACTCCAGCCTGATTCCAAGCCCTCTCTCTCCATAATGGGAAATCTCTCTGTGCTTGATGAACCTAAGTGGAAACCTCAGTCTCATATCCATGTATTTATTAAATCTCTGGCTGCATAAAGGCCCCACTCCAAACTAACATCCAAAATAAATTGCTTCCATGATTGTATTGTTAGAATGCACATGTATGATTTCTTCTCTCTGCATTCTAAGATGACAATGTATCCTGCAGAGCATTAATGATACAAATTCAAACTACCGGGGCAATCAGCAACAGACAGTTCAGAAAATTGTGGTGATTGGCCTAAAGACTTTGTCTGAGTTCTCCTTTGTGCTGGAAGGACCCAGTGGCTTTCTCCAGGAGATCTGGCTCATCATCATCATCATCTTCGTCATCAGCCTCTCTCTCTCTATTTCTCTCTCTTTCTCTCTGTCTCTGTCTCTGTGTCTGTGTCTTTTATTTTATTCCTCACAGATTCTGAGGGGGAAAAAAGTCACTCCCTACCCAAAGTGTGGCAGTTCCGATTTTGGAATTTGCTGGAGAGCACCTTCAAGATTCCAAATCTTCCATCCTGGTTAACAAATCTTCCCACACATCTCAGTTACTCTCGATCTCTGATATTCTCTAGTCATATACAAAAATTCAGGAGTGATGCATGTGTGGTTCGTCATTTTCTGTTCTGGTGCTTGCCATAGTGAGAAAACCACTCTCATCTAGGAAATGGACTGGGAAAGTGCATTCTTGCTATTATTGGAGTGGTCATAAATAGTCTTATGTGGTCAGTATTTTTCATTGGGTAACAGATGTCAAGTGCTCTGTTTAGCTATCACATTTAATTCCTGTCCTATTCCCAAGGGGGATAGATAGTTATTATACCATTTTATAGGTGAAATGTCCACACTTTTACTCAGTTGATAGGAGTAAACTGAAATTTGGACCCAGGTAGAAAGATACCAAAACATGGAGCTTGACCATCTTGCCAAGTCTTGGAGGCAATATAAGAAGTAGTTAGTAGTGCTGCTGTCCTGGGCCAAAAGCTAGCCCTGCTGTTCCTATCTCCTGAGACCACAGACAGGTTTCTATTGCCTCTTGTGCCGTTGCTATATCCTTGTGAAGTGAAAAAAAAAGTGAATCTGCTATACAGGGTTGAAGGGTGAATTCAGTGAGATCATACAAATAATATGCTTGAAACAGAATGTCTCCCATAAACTTTAACTGTGTTTATCTACGGTTCATTGCTATTTCTCTAATTGAAGGCTTGTCCTGGGGTAATGAAGAATTGCTTGACTATGTTGAGGGGGTCAAGGAATCCAGTAGTGGGCTCACTTGGTTTTCATAAAAAGATACAAAGATGTTCTTGTGTAGGGAGAGCTTCATAAAAGAGTGTTTTCAGGGATGTTAACACTAATTACCTTTATATCTCATCTGAGGAGCTGTGGGGATTGCATGGCTGAGATGTTATTTGAGAGCAAGGAGACCTGGTTGTGTGGATCTATTCATTCTGTCAGGCCAATGTGAGCAGGTGTTGGTGAAGTTGCCAGTCAGGGTTCTCCTGTGCGAATGGAAAGAACATACTTGGTGTCACCTTAAGATCTTTTTATTCTTGGGCTATATGAAGTTAGTTCTACATCTATCCTGAATCCCTTTGTCACTATTTGCCTTTAACAAGAGCCATGCACTGACACTATGGAAGGTGGGAACATGGAAAAAAAAAGAACAGATGTGAGAATTCAGATGTATGTCGGAAATGGCAGGTATGTTTTGGTGAAGGCAGATGATGAAGAGAAAGAAAATCCAGAGGAAGAAGAAGAGATTTATGGAAAAGCTGTGATGCAAATCAGGGAACAGTTAGGAAATGGCTGAGGTGTGTGCTGGGTCAGAGAGTGGCCTCTGGCTTCTCGCTTGAGTTCACGCTTGCCTCAATGAACTAAAATGATGTGGCGCTGGCCCATTGCATGATAATAGAAAGAAATGCATGCACAGATAAGAAATGAAAAACTTGTGTATTACAGATGGCAATCCCACTTCCCTCCAATGTATGTGTGATAAGTGATTTCAAGAAGATGGCTTGAAAGTTGAGACTAAAGCTGGCAAAAAGCTGCATTTTACAGAATAATTGAAATATCTGTAACTCCAACTGCTCCGGAGATGGAGTTAGGGAGATCTTAAATTTGAACCTAGGCTGGCCTCTAGTAATACCATGTCCCAAACTTTAACAAATAATACTCTCAAAATAAATTATGGATGGAAGTTATTATTTCATAAAGATAGGTTTCAAAGAAGTAAGGATGATGTTTTTATCAGTGAACAATGAAAAAAATTTAAAATTTCCAGTACTAAAATTTTAATTTAGTGAAAAATTTTAATATTTTTAAAAGTTTAAAAGTTTAGGTCATACATTTTACCTAACTTCTAATTAAAGATTTTTAATGTAAAAATGATGCTATAAAATAACTAAACTAATATTCCAAAATAATATTCTTATAATTCTGAGATATAAATGCACATCTGATTCCAAGGTTAGAAATCATACAAGAAAGATTGTATTTAAAAGATTGACAGGTTAGGCCAAATAAAAGCAAATATAAAACAAAAGTAGTATGAAAGAAACTAAAATATTCTGTGGCAAAAAATACATATTGTAGAAAACAAAAGAAAAAAGTGAGAAATATATTTGAAGTGTGTTTATCATATGGATACCAAATGATCCAGCAATAAATGCATAAACCCAATAAGTGCATAACCATGATAACCAAGTTATGGAATTAGCCTAGCTATCCATCTATCCATCACAGAATGAATGGATAAATAAACTGTTTTTACACATACACACACACATGATTTTTCCACAAAGAAAAATGAAGTTGTGTTCTTTTCAGAAAAATGGACACAACTGGAATTCACCATAATTAAGCCATACTCATATATTATATATTGCATGTTTTCTCTTACATATAGAACCTGGATTTACACATGTACATAAAATCATTTACCTTTAAAGGTAAAAGGGAGACCATTTGGGAAAAGAAAGGAGAGTAGAGAAGGATAAAGATGAGGGAGTGGGAGGTTGAATTGGTTCAAGAACATGGTATATTTGAATGAAAATGTATTCCTGAAATCTGTCACTGTATAAAATGATCATATACCAGCAAGAGTGTATGCCCTTATTAAAAAAATCACATGGAAGTACATCAAGTCAGCTTGAAAATCCTCCAACAAAAAAGATAAGAAGGAAAAAGGAATTTTTAATACCTCCTAAATTTGTGATGGAATATAAACACAAAGCTGAGACAGCATTTTAAAAATGATCATATCATTCAAAATAAAAAAGATCAGTCTTATTGTTTATGAATGGGTCAGGAAATAATCTCTCATTCTATTTTTAGACCATTACTGTTCTGTCATTCTGAATAATGCATAGACAAAGGCACCTGTTAGTCTGTTGGTCTAAATTATGTTTTCCTAAGAGAATAACCAATAAATGCATAAATCAAGAGCCCTTATTTTAATTACAATCAACTTAAATGGCAGTTAGTAATTGGTATAAAATAGCATGCTTTGTCTATGGAATAGAATGTCATGAAACCATTGCAATGCTTAGCTAGGTCTATCTTTAAAGGTCTGTTTATTTGTGCATGTGTCTGAGTGTCTGTGCATATTCATATCTGTGTATGTATGTACTCACTTGTACACACAAAACTGTGAGCACTTTAGTACACAAGGAGGCCAGAAGAAGTCATTGAGTGTCCTCACTATTCCTTTGAGGTAGGCTCTCTCTCTCTCTCTCTCTCTCTCTCTCTCTCTCTCTCTCTCTCTCTCTCTCTCTCTCTCTCTCTGTGTGTCTGGCTCTGAATCTGGGGCTCATGTTTTACATCTAGGCTGGAGACCAACCTCAGTGATTCTCCTGTGGCCACCCATTGCTGTAGCTGGAGATTCAGGTGTGTATATAATGCTCAACCTATTTCATGGATGCTAGAATATGAAGTCTGGCCCTCATGACTGCATAGCAAGTACTCTCAGCTACTGAGACATCTCTTCATATCATTTCCTTTGTGTGTGTGTGTGTGTGTGTCTGTGTGTGTGTGTGTGTCTGTGTGTGTGTGTGTGTGTGTGCAGCTAAGGATGCGTTCATATTTTCTTTCAGTCAACAAAACCAAACTGAAATTCTGACACTATCAACAGAATTTAAGAAGTCTAAGATAATAGGTAGGGCTGGAAAGATGGCTCAGCAGTTAAGAGCTCTGGTTGCTCTTCCAGAGGACCCAGGTTTGGTTCCCAACACCCACATGGAGGTTCTAACTCTAACTCAAGTTCCAGGGGTTCTCTGATGCCCTCTTTTGGCTTCCACAGGTACTAGACACTCAATATACACACAAATACGTTTAGGAAAAATATCCATATAAATAAAATAAATGTTTTAAAAAGCCAGGTATAGCAGCATGCATTTGTAGTCTGGAACAGGAGTGGGGGTGGGAGGGGTGGAGCCTGGGGGTTTGCTGGTCAATGTCAAAGTTTAGAAACCATGGTGCAAAATATAAAAATGTTGAGCTGAGTGAGATCATCCAAGGAAAGCACAGGTAAGGAGAAAGGTCAGGACAAAGCCCAAATGCCTTCTACCAAGCAGAGAACCTGAGTTCAGTTCACAGCACTTACAGCTCACAGCTACATGTAAGTCCAGCTCCAGGAGATCTATCTAACACTCTTTTCTGGCCTCCTTGGATACTTTCACTCATGTGGCATGAGCATACACGCACATATGTGTGCGCCTGTGTGTGCACACACACATACACATATGAAAGCATATATATATATATACATATATGTATATATCTCAGAGACTAGATATTGTGATTGTGGTGCATGCCTTTAATCTCAACACTTGGGAGTCAGATGGAAATGAATCATATGAGTTTGTGTTCTAGGCTAGCCAGGGTTATTTAATGAGACCTTGTCTCAATACATAAATAAATAAAGGTATTAGCTAAGTAGATATTGTTGACTATGTGTTTTACAGGAAGTTTTCCATACAGCCTGTTGGAATGATAACATTTAATGAATTTCTGGGGCCTGTAGAAAAAGCTCAGGAGTTAAGAGCACATATTGTTCTTCTAGAGGACTAGAGTTCTGATCCTAGCACCCATATCAGGTGTCTCACTGCCTATAACTCTAGCTCTTGGGGAATCCGATGCCTCTGGCTTCCACATATCATTAAAAGTAATACAAATAAACCCTTCAAGAATATCTATATAATTTAGATTAGCTGTCCATTATCTTACTGAGTGCAGGGTCCTTGTTATCATTATTATTTGAGGGACAGCTACTCTGATGTGTTGCCCCAAAGCAAAACATTGATAACACAAATGTGTATGTCAAGAACATGTTGATATCTTTTTAAAACCTGTTCTACGCGTTCATTTCCCAGCCTGGTATTTTCATGGATTGTGTGAGCTAGTAGCCCCATTATTGATAAATATTTTAAAACACGTGGTATTTACTTGGAGGTCTCAATGGCTCAGTGTGCCTCCTGCAGAAATGGCATGTAATAAAAAAAATCTCCAGAATGAAATTTCAGAGGAAAAAAAGGATACCACACTTAAACACAAATTCAATAAAAGAAATGTTAGAAAATCCCCAAAGCATTCCAACCAAGTTATGGATTAATTGGTTGGCACGTTTTCTTTTTTAATTCCAAGCTGCCTTTTTGTTAGCTGAGTAAACAAAGCCTCTAGAATGAGTTAACTTCAGCCAACAATGACAGCCCATTAAAATCATGACTGATAATAATGATAATTCCCCAAGGCCTCAATAAGGTCTACACACAATCAGTTTTTGCCTATCAGGGATTGCATTAAGGAAAAGGCATTTATTTCCCTTCTGAGGAAGAAGAAAAAATAAGCCACATAGGCCTATCTTTGGTCTGGACATCCATGTAGTTGATCCAGGACTTTTGTGACTGGAGCAGGAGAGTGACACATTCGACTTATCAGTCCCATGGCATACAGGAAAGGGCAGAAGCAGTTCTAAGCCCAAAGCCAAGGACTTTACAAGGCTGTTAGACTGGTGAATACAATTGACTGCTGTGTCAAAGAATTTTCAGTTTGTGTGAGTTTCATGCCTCAAGGAAAATGTTTTCATTAGAGATCATTTTATTTACATAATGTAGATTCTATCTCCTCTTTCTTTCTTTCACTCAATTCTCTCAGAGCCTTGCTTTGTACACTGTTTGTGGAGGTCATACAGTGAATGCTAAATACCATTCTGTTACAAACCAGCAACAACCACATAGTACTCTCCGCTTTTCACCTTCAGAAGAACTGTCAATAAACTAAAGATGAAAATTTTGGCTTCACGTTTTTGGCAATGTCTTGTATATATTACCATTCTTTCTGCATTCTGATTTCTCACAAAAATATCAAAGAAGAGGTTTCATTCAGAATTCCCCTAATACCTCAGAGAGTGATGACTGATTATCCACTTTCAGCCAACGTAGAAAATTTCCACCTTTCTAGTTGGCAATGCATCCATGTTTTAACATGAAAAGTCAGGTCGGACATGTCACACAGAAACAATACCTTGTGTCTTTCGTTTCAAGACTGAGATGACTCCACGTCCCTGTGAATAATGAACTGCTGCAAATATGGATGTGGATTCTTAAAACCTGTCTGTGCATTCAATGAAAATGTAACTATTTATTAGAAGTAATTTATTTTATTATTACAATTGATGTGACTGTGGATGTGTGTGCCTTTGTGTGTGCACTGATGTGTGTGTGTGCACATGTGCATATGTGTGTGTGTTTGTGTAAGTCGGGGGAGGGATGCATGTTCCATGTTCTAAGGCACACAACTGTTGGGAGCCAGTATTCTCCTTCCACCTTGGGTTCTGGAGATCAAACTCAGGGTGTCCGGCTTCTTCACTAAGTACTGTTACCTGTTGAGCCTTGTCATGATCCCATGGGCATCAGATGAATTTATACCTGCTACAGCTGTATTAAGATAGGCTAAAAGAAGTGTTGTAAAAAAATTTGGATTTTTCCATATAAAGAGATTGTAGATACTGGTCCAGTTCTTCAATGTGACAGATAAAGAAACTGTATCTGTATTACTCATGATTCTCTAGAGAAAGTGAACTGATGGAATGAATATATTCACAATATACACAACACAACACACACACACACACACACACACAAACACACATGGGATTTATTACAGGCTATGGTCCAACAATGACCATCTTCCAACAGAAACTCCAAGCTTCTAATAGTTGTTTAGTTCATGAGACCGTATGCCTCAGGTGGTCTTCAGTATATACCAGACTATCAAAGAAATAGGTTTTAATGCCAGTGATAGAATCCACATACCAGAGAGAGCAAGGATAAATAGGCAAAGAGCAAGCACTTCCTGCTTCCGTGTCCTTTATATGGGCTGCATTCAAAAGGTGTGTCCTAGATTTAAGGTGGGAATTCCCATTTCAAATGATCCAATTAAGAAAAATGTTCTTGACTACCAGATGTAGTCAAACCAACAACCAAGAGTAGTCATCACTATATCAGAGAGGCTTTGTGTTGGGTCGATGACAATGGAGCTTCTAGATGCTTAAAAGCCGCGTCATCCACAAGAAATGTATTTAGGCAGTTAAGGCTGGAACAACAACAAGCCTGTCTTTTGAAGACACCATCAATTGTATATAATGAGACTTTCATAGCTCAGATACTTTTAAAATGGTATTGACCTAAGGTTTAAATTAAGAATTAGTTCCTGTTTATTCCTGGAAAAAATCTCCTAGAAGCCTTTCATAATACATAGTTCTATTTCTATGGATACAAGAAAAATTCTGATGATCTTTTTCTCTCGCAAATACTATTCGATGACTACTGTGTGTACAGTACCGTGATAGGCTGTATGAAGCTGTGTGACAATGCAAAGATGGTGGCATATCTGCAGCCACAATGCAGCATGGGAAATCACAAGAAGAGGTTGCTGCATAACATATTATTAACATACAGTGGATTATGCTCGCAATGGCAGGCATATTACAGTTGGGAAAAGAAAGGAGTTGATTTTAATTGGGAGGAATTGGAGAATAATTTCTTAGAAGATGTGCTCTTTGGCCAGTATTGAATGAAGGTCAGGAACTGACAGATGTTGGTGGAGAAAGTCCATCCCAGGGGGGAAAACATAGTGTAGATACAGGTTGCTTCCAATTTTGGATGAGAAAACTTAGTGTTGCAATGGATACAAAAGAGACATGGAGATAGGTTGGAGACTAGAGAGTAGAGGTTTCAACTATAAAGAGACAAAGCATACTTCATGCATCAGTTTCTATCCAACTACATTGTCCATATTGCCAGAAGCAAAATGAGCTGAGCAGCTCCAAACTCTGTCCTTTTGAGATTCCAGAGAAGTCTAATATCCCAGGAAGTTCTAGTTTGGTCTTGTGTTTCCATAGGAGTAACCTTGTATCACTGTAGGGCAAGAGGCTATAGCTTCAAGCAGGATTATTTCATAGAAGCAAACAAGCAACTTAGATGACCAGTGGTGTATTAGGAGGTCCTTGGAATCCCATACCATCAACGTGCAGCCACACATCAGAGGCACAGGGCAGGAGAGATGGTGATGCTGCGTTGTGGAGTTTGTGTATTCCTATGCCATCAGTTCATTCATTATTCATCAAACAAAATTTAGCAAGCACTTTCAATGAGCCAAGCAATGTGCTAAGAAATGGGAGGCAAGCCTTTTTAAAAAAAAGCAGAAAAACAAACAAAAAAACCTCAAGGTATGGTTCTTGTCATTGTACAACTTGAGAGTCTACAAAGGAAGACAGTTTTAAAAGCTGCAAATACCAACCCTCAAATGTCTTGGTGCCACTTGCTGGATTCAGTGGCACACGTAGCTTTGGCAGTACCAGTTGAGTTTCTAGAATGATCCTTGAAAGGAAGAACTCACAAGATATAAATGGTGGAAAATAGTTCTGACAAGGAAAACAAGAATGGAGGCTGAAGCAAGCAAGCATTTGCCTCTCCCATAACTCAAGGAGCATTCCCCAGCCCCTAGGGAGGGTCACAATCAGGAGAAAGTGGACCTGAAGTGAGTGGGAGTGAAGAGATGACACTGCAAGAGGAGTGAGGGGCCAGGGTGGAACGCTCCATGCTAATAAATTGGGGCCAAGCTTACCTTCTTTCACTCTGTGCTTTGTTTCTTTGCATGACTCCAAGACATCATATTCAAAACTGGAAACACATGTATGTAATTTTAAAGACAAGTTCCTTGACAGTCACAAGTAGCACAATAGCATATACAGCACTCAATAATCGTTATGGTGATTGTAGAGTAAAATGGTAATATTCTGTATACATTGGATTAGGGAAAGGCACATCCTTTAAAATTAGTTTCACCTATTCTTCTTTATTTGCCCAGCATGTATTTTGGAACATTCAAAATGATACATATGGAGGCTAGAGAGACAACTGAATGATGAAAAACTCTTATCGCTCTTCCAAAGGACTCCAGTTTGTTCCCAGCATCCACAATGTCTGTAACTCCAGCTCTAGGGGATCTGGCACCGTCTTCTGATTCAGTGGTATACACACACACACACACACACACACACACACACACACACACACACACGGACATGCACACATACACACACACTAAACATAAAATCAATAATTAAAAGGATATCTTTGGTTTATAATGTTTCTGCTGGACAGTGCTGTATCCAAAAAAGCTGATGCAATTTCTGAGGGTTAGGCAGGCAAGCTTGTGTGGTTAGGCACTTCACCCAAACATGCTCCTGGGCCAAACCAATTTTGTTATTAAGACAGAGATGTCATTGTCACTTAATCAACATCAGGGACTTAGACAGGAGCTAGGCTTGTAGTTAGCTTTGTCTGAACAGGGCAAAAAAGAATTCTCTAAGCAAACCAATATGGCAACTGGTTTGACCACTGGCTTGTGCTGGATTAAGAGCACTAACATGACAGCTGTCTTGGCACATCCTCATAGTTGAGCAACTAATGGAAAACTATGTGTAAGGCAATATGCATTTATTGCCAGAGAGCCTTTACTTGGCCATAATTTATTACAGCCAAAATTGATATAATTAGTGGTAAGTAATGCCTTCAAAATTTTCTAATGCACACTTCAGAAAAGCCTATTTAGAATTCTCAATAAATCTAAATGAAGAAGATTTGAGTTTATTTCCTGTGGCTTTCTTCTTTGCCCTTTCTTTATGCATAAAGCAAAATACTATTGTTGCAAAGACAAAGCCAAATAAACAGCAAGATGTCCCCCAATTAAATCCTGATTGACCAAATGAATCTGATAATACCCTGACACAACTTAGGGTTAGGGAATGAGCCCACTGGTTCCCTGAACATGTGAGGATCCTGGAATAGGCTAGGAACTAAATATTATTACTACTGTCATTTTTATTAGGGAAAATTCCCTTTAGCTGTAATGGCAGCACATTTTACAAAGCAAGTATATGCACATGACAACTGGAATGCCCAAACCAGGCTTCATGCAGGCTCCATGAACTAGTTGGTCCCTGAAGAGGACACATGGCAACGCTCTCAAAGATTCCCTGGAACTTGTAGGGCAATGGATGTAATTCTGAATCTCAAGTGCTCTTTTTTACTATTGCTTAGTTCTATTATTTTATTTCATTTGTGTGCATGTGTGTGTTCACATGCATGCAGGTTCATGCTTGTGGGTATGCCTGCCTGTGTACTTGTGTTTATGCGTGTGTGAGGTTCAGAAATAAACTTCAGATGTCACTCCCCAGGAGTTATTTAGTTCCCTCTTTAGAGACAGGCTCTCTCACATTTTCCTGGAACCCACTGATTTGGCTCGGCTTCTGGCCGGTGAGCTCCAGTGGTTCACCACATCTGGCATTTTACCTGGGTGCTGGGAATAAAACTCAAGTTCTTAAGCTTGTATGGCAAGCATTTTGCTGACTGAACTACATCCCCATCCTTTCAAGTGCTCTTTGGAAGAAGCAGTATTTATATTCTAAAAACAAACTCTATAGTCTGTTCTTCTATGAAACCTAACACAAGGGTTCAGACTGAACTCTACCAAGACTCTCTTTCTTGTCCTTCAGACTTCTATGAAAGACCATGGTCATTATTTCTTCTACACCGGCTCAGGACCTCCCTCACTCCCTCAGTTCCTCCTCAAGCCTAAGCACCTTGAATTGAATCATTGCTGTTTTCCTTTTTTAAAAAAAATCTAAGCAGAGAAAATAAAAACACCACCATACAGAAGCTGCAGGAAATCTATTACAGAGAGGGCTCCATGGTGCTTGCATTGACTTTTCTTACAAGAATGCCTGATTGTTTTCAGGTTCCACTGTAGTAAATGGATTCCTTTGTTGAGTACAATTTTAGTACATAGACTAGGGGGTGGTGATGGCCTATCCTCTTATAAAGTAAGACATGTAATAATGTAATAGTCCTAACATTTAAACCTCAGATGTCTTTCCATGCCCAAGTGGCTAAGAACTCAAAAACAAGTAATTATCAGTAGCATATGTATGCAATAAGAGAAGCAACAGCAGAAAAAAGTTATATTTATGACTTTGGCAAAGAGACTGCATTAATTGACTGCAGAGATGAGCCAACATAATATTTACTCTACATTTTCAAAAGGGATATGAAGAAGATTCCAGAAACTTAAATGCACTTGGCCTTATTTTGTGAAGGGAAGCTTGGGGGAACACTAATCAGAAGATGCGTCCTGAGTGCCGTCTCTGGTTTTTGTTTTAGAGAATGGATCAGTTTGGCTATCAGAGAGTCTAATGACTAGAGTGCAAGATAGCATCATTGGGTCTGTTAAGGGAGCTGTGGTTTTCAAAGGGATGTGCAGGAACAGGAGGCTGGAGTTTGCAACTTTATGTGAGGCTGTGTAAGCCTGTGTGATCCTGCTTTGCCCCTTATGAACTTTCATTCTGTTGGGTTTTCTTTATAGAATTATTTCTCTTCACCTTCTTTTTCTGTGTATTAAGGTATGTTTTTAGACGTGGTAGCTTTTAAGAAATCCCAGATTTGACTCTCATCTCTTAGTTCCCCTGCCCGTTGTGCTCTCTCAGTCTCCACTCTCTTTTATTCTCTGGCTCTCCTTACTATTTCCGTCTCTCTTTTCTTCTCTTCCATTTTTATATTATAATTGAATATTGAACTTATTCTTGTCTTCTGCCTCCCTCCCCTCCCCGCTCACTAAACTCCAAAATACTAAGCAGGAGTCTTACAAATACACATGAATGTTAACATGTCAAAGACCTGTTTTTCAATTAGATTAAATCTATGCATCAGGTTTGATGAATCCTACACAGGATGACTTCCAGTTTTGAGGAGTCACAATCTGAAGTGTCCCTTTGACTCTCTGAAATCCCTGCTGAATCCATGAACTTATTGTACTGAAGTGCTGAGTAGATCGGGAAAAAAATTCCCCAAATGAAGGAAATTTAATATATATTTGAAGACTTATTTATTGTTATTTTATGCATGTGGATATTTTCTTGCATGTATGTAAGTGCACTGCACATGTGCCTGGTGCATTTGCAAAGGCAACAAACGTTCCTGACTGATGAACCTTCTCTCTAGCCTTTAATATAGTATTTTAATATATTTTTATTAATTCCTTTGTGAATTTCATACATATATACAAATGCATTTTGATTATATGCACCCCCTACTCTTCCTCCTAATTCCTCCAAGATCCATCCCCCACCTACTTACAATATTGTGTTCTTTCCCTATCTTTAATAACCCACAGAGTTCAATTTGTATTGCCCATATTTCATGGGTATGGGGCCATCCACTGGAGCATGAGCTCCCAATCATGAGTTCTTGACCACATCTGTAGTACCAGGTATATGTTTCCTTCCACAGAACAGGCCTTTAATATAATCAGAAAGCGGTTGCTTACTCCCATAGCATTCTATATGTATATATGACACAGTTACATCCACGGGCATATGGTACCATTCTAGCAGTTAAGAAGTCTGAAATTTCTTTTGAGATAATGGACATTCTATCAGGGTGTGACACACAGTATTGAGAATTCATATTATTCAAATCGCTTTATAGTTACCCCTATGTAGTCACCCATTAATAGAAATACAGTAATAGGAAAATACCATTTTGATGTGTAAAGGATAGGAAGGAGGGAAAGGAAAAGACCTCAGATGCGGTAATCTGATACTTTCTAGATCGCTTCTATATTATGTCAGTCATCAGTGCTGCAGACCTAAGACAAATGCTCAGAAAGTTCTGAGATGGTTTTTGTTCATGGTATCTAGCTGGTAGTCAGAATTGCTTTAAAGGAATCTCCCAGTTATCTTGATTCTCTTAAATTTACCCTAGTTTTATAATAAGAAACCTAAAGACCCAATTGTACCTCTGAGAGAAACAGTTCGGTATCTCAGTTTCTGAAGGAGAGAAGTAGCATATGCCATGGCTTTCTGAATATATGGCCACCAGCCCAGGTTACAAAGCTTGGGGACTCCGGTAGAACCGAGGCATCTTCTCATGATCACAAGGTCCTTTCTTTAGCCAAAGTCTTAACTGAAAACTTTCCTTACTGACTTTCCCAACCTATCAGTCCTGTGTATCTTATTTTCCTCTGCCACGTTTGCTGGGAGTTACTTAACTTGTCTGTTGTCATCTCCATTGTGTCACTTGCTTCTCTGAATATAAACCTCATTTAAATCAGCCTAGCCAAAGTGGTCAGAATGTACCTGCAGTCGTTAATAAAGATCTGTTTCGTTGCTGCCCACTTGGTGTAGCCCTAGGTGTGGTGTTACTTTTTTATTTGTAGTATCCTCTAGAGCTAAGGGCTCAGGTAGCCCTCCCCATGTGCAAGTTTTTCAATGCTACACATCATAGTTCCTGTTTTTTCAGCCCATTTTCTGAGTTAGTGTCATTATTTTCACCAGAAAAAAAAAGAATCCCAGTCCACAATTACAGTGGGAAACAGCTTGCTCAGAAGGAATGAATATTTTCTTTGTGCTTCAGTTTGTTAAAGGAGGTGAAATATCTGGGAGGCTAGAGGTCTGTTATCTCAGTTGGCTGAAGCCCAGTGTTAGAAAGGCCAGTTTTACAGGGTCTCATCCCAGATGGATTGATTAGTAGGATTTGCTATAATTTTTTCAAGTATTCTCTTAGTTTTATCTTCTTGGTTATAATATATGAAAATAGTGTTATGAACCTCTTGGGGCTGTTGAAGATTAAAAAAAATTCATAGTTTTATATTTCATAAAACAGACACACAGCAAGATCCCCCAAAATGGTAGTTAGTGTTTTTGTCCTAGTTAGCACTAACTGTCAACTGGATACAGTCTAGACTTATCTGATGAAAGAATCTCAATTGAATAATTGTCTTTTTCAGGTTGGACTATGGGTATGTCCATAAGGGATTATCTTGATTGTTAATTGACACAGGTATGCTTAACCCACTGAGGACAGTACCATACTCTAAGAAGTTTCAAGGGAGTCTGCCAAGCATGAACCTGAGTAAGCAAGGCAGCAAACAGTGTTCATTCTTTAATGGTTTCTGCTATGAGTTTCTACCTTAACTTCCTTTAATGTGACCTGGAAATGTGATAATTCCATCCCTCCCCAAGCTCATGGTAGTGTTTTATCACAGCAATAGAAAGAAACTAAAACAATTATATTATTACTAATTCAGTACTTCAAAAATAATTAGCATTTTTTTAAAAACTAGTCTGTGTTATGGCTTCTGGTCCTTCTCAATAGATCGACTTTATGAGTATTTTAAAGTCACCGGAACTATCATAAATCAAGCTTGGTCTAGATGATGGAGGAAAGACTCTGCTGGAAGAGTGTCAGTTAAACATATATGTGAGAGATTAATGGAAAATGGAAAAGGAAGGAAAAAAGTCACTTTAGGAAGAAAGAGCAGTGCATACAAAGACTGAGATGCCATGAAGCTTGGACATTAGAAGACTTAAAGTAGGGAGAGAGGGAGGAGGAAGGAGGAGTGAGAGAGGGGTAAGGAGAGAGAGAGAGAGAGAGAGAGAGAGAGAGAGAGAGAGAGAGAGAGAGAGAGAGAGAGAGAAGAGGGGAGGGAGAAGTCATAGAGAGATAGATAGACCCCCCGGGGGGCATCTATTCTGGTTTTCTTAGAGCAAGGGCTTTCCTCAGAGTAGGAACTGCAAAGCTGAACTGTAGTCTTATGTGAACCAGGATAGTATGCCATTGTAGCCCAGCATGAACAGAAACCATAGTCAGTTGTTACTAAGACAGATGGCCTAGAGTTCAAAGTGGTAAATCCAGTTGGCCTCTCCTCTAAAGAAAAGACAACTTGAAAGGCTTCACAATTAGTTAGCAGATAAGGGATCACGAGTTTATCAATTCATTCAGGATGAGTCAATGTCCCTTACCTCTGTCTAGATTTGAAAACACTGTGTAGAAGGCACCAGAGTCCACAGGTGTTTGTCCAGCTCTCTAAGCGTGTACTATGATTCTTAAGAAGGCAGGGAAGAAGAGAATGACTTGCAGCTAGCTGGTAGTTAAGCTGGTTTCTAATTCTATTCAGTTGTCAGTCACTCAGCTTTTCTCATGGAATTGATTCTTCTCTACCTTGATAGCTACTTTTCTGTGTCAATTTGTCTCAGTGGTGAGGTGCTGCGATGTATGTTCAGACATACAGACAACTTTGACATAACCCAGGCCCTCAGATGAGAGACTGGGGAGGGAGCAGAAGCCAGAGAATGCATTGGGTCCCAGATTCTTTCAGTATTCTTTGTCTTGCAAAACTTGAGTGTCCCATCCTTTCCCCTCCAACATTTCCTTTATAAAAATATCAAAGTAACTAAAAACTTTACATAAAGCATATTTTTATTAGAGAAAACGTGAACTTATGGCAATTTTATAGGCAAGGGGGGAAGGTTTAAGATGATATAAAAAAAAGTACACAATAGCCAAGAAAAAATTAAAACAACCAGTGCTTTCCCCTAAAAGCAACAATGCCTGCATTACACCCACAATTCCCTAAGAGTAGCCTTTATTACCGAAACCTGTTAATTATTGACATATAATTTGCATACAATAAACTGCACCTATTTTAAGTGTACAATTAAGTGAATTCTGTCAAATATACCTGTAAAGTAACCCCCTCTGCTATATTAGGAGCCATTTCCATCACTCTGAAGTTTCCCTTGGGCCTTTGCATGCCATTTCACACTCAGTGTTTTTAGCCCTTGGAAAATGCCACCCTTCTTTCTGTCACCAGCATTTTGCCTTTTCTGAAGTTTTGAACACATAAAATAATACATTATGAAGTTGATTTTTGCTTGTTTCTTTCATTTAGCATAATGCATTTGGGTTTTATGACTCCCTAAAAGTTGCCCGAGTCTTATACAAATATCTTAATCTCTATATCTCTATAGCTATGTGACTAAATGTCAAATGTATATTGGCATTACAGACCTTCTGTTTTTCCTATGTGTATATTTATAAAGTAATTTGTGTTTGTGTGTGTGTGTTTTGAATGTATGTGACATGCTTTCCTGCAATAGTTTTACTCAAGTAGAGTGTCTTTGAGATTATTTGATGTCATTTTAATGGAACTGACTTGTTCCTTTTCAGTACCTTGTACTCTACCATAGAAGTTACCCCAAATGTACTCAGCTATTGCCATGATAAACAATGGGCCCCTGACCACCCATGCATGTGTTTTCTTGTGTTCAGTGCAGGGTTTCTTTAGGCAGACACTTCAAATTGGAATATCTGGGTCAAAGCATAAGCTAATTTTTTTTAATGTGAAATGACATTGCCAAACCAAATGGCTTTGTTATAAGCTTTGTAAATATGTCATTAACTTGCTGTCAGCTAAGTAAATAAAATTTGTAATAGGTGGTTCTGTGAAATTTCCATGTTACATTCATTCACTAAATGTTTATGAAACATTGACTCTGGGCCAGAAACTGTTCTTAGGGCTGGGATGTGTTGATCTATTTCTGGATTCTCTTCTCACATGTAATCTTGCTTTTTGAAAACACTGGACAGGGCCTGGCATAGTGTACTCAGCCAGAGATGGAGACTCTGTGTTCTTCTCTTTCTTGTCTCATTGACCTATGTGGCTGTAACTCAAAAGGCTTCCATCATAACTACTTCAACTTTTGGTACGCACTGTGTCACCCTTGCTTAATTATTACTCTGTGCTTAACAACAGAATGACTATGGCTGTGATGTACTCTGCTATTTCTCTCAACATTTCACATCCTGGGAGTGGTGGGTAAGGCTTTTGATACCATTTCTCTCCTTTTATTGTGATGAAAAAAACAAGTGATAGGGAGTCTAGCCTCTTGACAAAATTTTAAGTTTAGTGCTACATGGAAGGTCTGTAGAATGTTGTTGCTTGTCTGAAGACCCGTCGTAGCTGTGTGTCAACCCTCACCCCTCCACCTCAGCAGTGGTCATTCTACTTCTTGCCTCTGAATGTGACTCTATTAGATGCACAGTAAGTGCAATCACGTGACACTGGTCCTCTGTTCACGTTTATTTCACTAACTGACTCTATTGCAACATTGTTTCCTTAGTAGGTGTTGCAGTCAGACAGAGCTGTGACCTCGGGTACAGAATACACTTTCCTTTGGCTAGTTCCATGAGACCTGATAGGCAAGCCAGGTCTGTTAAGATCCTCTTTCTAGAATAGACCTTTCCTTTTCATTACTTCACTTGAGCCTCTTAAGATCTCAAAAACAAAACTTAGGAATTCGTGAGATAACAAAATAACCAAGAAAGACAGACGACCAATCTCTGCTGTTTCCACAGCAAGACTGGGGGATGGGGATTGGTGTGAGACTCAGGTAAAGTTCCCTTACACCAAGATTTGTTTTTAAAAATCTGCATGCTTTCTTTTCATGGAGGTCTAAGTCTTCTGGTATCAATCTGTGTGTGGTCTATGCCTCTAGCTATGAGTTTTAAAGTAGAAATGTTAACTTCTAAATCTGCAGTTGCTCCAGAGTTCTAATGAGACCTAGTCCAGAGACCCGAGAGCATCATTCTCTCTCTCTCTCTCTCTCTCTCTCTCTCTCTCTCTCTCTCTCTCTCTCTCTCTCTCTCTCTCTCTCTCTCTCTCTCTCTCTCTCTCTCTCTCTCTCTCTCCATCTCTATTTCTTTCTCTCCCTCCCTTCCCTCCCTCCCTTCTTCCCATCTCTCTCTCATCACAGCTGAGAAAGGGCCTTTACCTACTTTTGATAGACTGGGCTGAATTGGTTGGTTTCACATGCTTCCTAGAATAAAATTCCAGCTTTGAATGAGTGCTGGTGGCCTTGAATGAGTGCTCCTGTGAACATAGGTAAGGGTTAGCCTGCTAGCTCTTCTCAGGAGCTCCCCTAATCCTGCCTCAAGCCCCACCCTGCATGCCTCTCCTGGAATTTCCCTGGTGTCCGAGCTCACTGGCTTTCGGAAGTCTGGGGCAGCCTCTAGTCACTGTCCTTTCAGACTAGCAAGGGCTTAGTGTGCACAAGCAACAGCAAACTTGAAGACTCATTAGCTTCCCTTTTTATTTCTTCATGATTTCTCCCATTAAGTGTTCTATTATCCTGTCCAAATCAAAAGTACACTGGAGCAGTCCTCACACAGCCAAGCATCCTATGGGCCCATTCATTTAGCATATTGTCGTTTTCAGACTTTATGTCTTGCTGAAGAAAGACACAGAAATAAAACAAAAGAACAGAAGTCTCCAAATGAATGGGCTGGATTCATGGAGGAGAAAAGTTGAAGTATTAAAATCGCTCATCAGATGTTCTGAAAAAAATTCAGCTGCTCCGAAAAAGAGAAAAAAAAAAGAAAAAAGAAAGAAACAAAATTTTATTTTGAAGGCTGTGTTCCAAGAACTTCCCCTTTGATTTTTTTAAAAAACCATCTGTCATGTTTGTTTCATTCCAGCCTTGAAGTAAATAGATTTAGAGAATGTACGGCGGCCATTGAAGCCTTCCGCACAAGGACAGAGACAGCCTGCTCTGACAGTGCCCTTCTGCTATACTTTAATCAAAAGGCTTTGAAATTAAGAGAAAACAAAAAAAAAAAAAACAAACGAAAAATCAACCAAAGACATTTTGCTTGGTTTGGAATATGCTGTGCCTAACGCAGAATGTTATTCTGACCTGTTGTTGAATGTCTCAAAACTTCTGCTCTGAGCAGCAAGGGGAGGTTTGTCATTTGCACCAGGGAGTGTGTTCTCCCTTGTCATGCTTTGATTTAATCACCTGAACACACGGCTTTATTTCTTTAATAGCAGCAAGCCTTGGGAACGCCATTCTTCACTTAGAATAAAGGAGTTGGGCTTTCCCATTCATCTTGACTCTATTTAACCTCCCGGTAAAAATCTCCCTCACTTACTCTACCTCAAGAAGTGTGTCCCACTCCCAGGAGCCATTGCCCTTTCCTGTAAGCATCTCCAAGGTGTTGCAGCGGGTTCCCTGATAAGAACCTGGAGTTGATGCTTCCATCCTTCAATGCCACATAGAAAGAGGACCCATGAACTGTCCCCCATGAGACAGATGAACTGTTCTCTGGAACAGGGACGCTTTCACAGATCGATAACTGTTGGGGAGCAGGGGAGAAAACAAGAGTGTGAGAAACTCATTATAATACGAAAATATTCTAAATAAATAAATGGCAAGTACTAACACGCTCAAAATAATAGTGTGGAAGTGAGTGACAGCGTGTGAGCTTGCAAACACAGATCCATTGCTTACAGAAGTTCCACAGTGATTAGCAATGATGATGCTTGTAACCTGTCCCTCTGAGAGCTAGTTTCAAACTGATGGGTCGACTCTACCTCTAAGTGTATCTGTAGTCAGAACACAAACTGGCAAGCATTCTAGATTGAGATGTGGCCTGATTTACTTGAATGCAACAGAGATTCACGTAAATATAGAAGAAATGTCAACATCAGCTTGGCAAAAATGATGTCTGTACAGAAATAGTAGGATGTTTGGGATGTGCTTTGAAATAATACAGTCAAAGTGTTGGAGGAAGGGCAGGTAAAGAGTAGGATGAAAAATGAATGATGAAGTAATGATAATCATAGGAACTGAGTGACAGGTGAACGACAGTACATAACATGTTTGCTCTCTCTCTCTCTCTGTGTCTGTCTGTCTGTCTGTCTGTCTGTCTGTCTCTCTCTCTCTCTCTCTCTCTCTCTCGTGTGTGTGTGTGTGTGTGTGTGTGTGTGTGTGTGTGTGTGTGTGTGTGTCAGGGCAGTAAATCAGCCCGGAGCCTTCCTCCTCCATTACTTTCTACCTTGTTTTGTGAGACAGGCTTCTCACTGAACCTGGAGGCCATACATGCGACTAGACTCACTGGCCAGCAAACCCCTTCCATCCTCCCATCTCTGGTCCTAAGCACTGGATCACAGGTCCATGTCATCATGCCTGGCTTTTTATGAGGGTGCTAGGGTCTAAACTTGGGTTCTCTTGCTTGCGCAGCAAACACTTGACTCAGGAGCCACCTCCCCTGCCCCTATACTGCAATTTTCCAGAAGAAAATGTGTCTATGCCTAGGAATTAAAAGGAGGAAGTGCCTTTAATCCTAGCGCTTGAGAGGCAGAGACAGGTGGATCTCCATGAGTTCAAGTCCAGCCTGGTCTACAGAGCGAATGCCAGGAGAGGCTCCAAAGCTACACAGATAAACCCTGTCACAAAAAACCAAACAAACAAAAAACAGCAACAACTAAAAGGAGGTGGTGACTGTAATAATAAAGGGGCTTAGGAGCACCAGAGCATTTTCACAGAGATTTGAGACAGAAAAGTACGTCCTGTTGGTATATATCACAAATTTCCTCTAAATGTCAATAAATGACAAGATAGGGACCGGTGACTGAGAAGCCTTCATGTTCCAGTGGACAGAGACGAGAAAGAGAGCAGAGAGATGAGTTTATGGTGAGTTCTTACTAAAGAAGGGAGACTTGAAGGATCAGGATCTTTGCACTGTTTCTCTTCAAATGGACTGAGTTCCTTAAACCAGTGGCATTATTTCTCAAATAATTTCATACCTATCATGAAATCTAGTACTGAGCACTGTGCACAGCAGCCCTCAGTACCTATTGGTATTGGGTGAATAAAACTCAAAGAGCTTGAGGATCTGAGAGAACATTTTGGATTCATGGGCGTGCCTGGATGGCTTGCTCATAAATAAATCTGCCGGAACAATGAAAAAACTACCAGATGTCATTGTTTTTATTGATAAATAAGAGGTACATAATAGGAAATAAATTTTAAACAGTTTCATTGCATCTCAGAGTGCCCCGTGCAACAATATGTGATTTAGAGCTGTGTGGCAAGGTAAACTCAAATCGAAAGGGCTAGATTATGTCACAGACTACCCACTAGGGTTCATTTTGCAAAACAGCCTCCTTTGAAGACTTCAGATTTTTCAAAAGACTTTCAATTCGGTGATGTTGTTGAAAAATATTTGCCTCCGAGTCAGCGCCTAGTGTAAACCAGAAGGTCCTAGGCCTGGCTTCGCAGTGGTGGGGAGGAGCTTCGCTCCAGCAGCTTATGCAGACAGCCTTCCCCACTATGGAGGGAGCTCAGAAGATCCACTGCAAAAGGCCTGGGTGGCTGGGCTTAATCTTGCCATCGTTTGTTTTTGGAAAAATACCAAAGTTCGTGTTTTAGTAGTGGGCAGATTGATAGCTCAAACCATAACTCTTCGTGCTTTCCTGAACATCTTGATAATTTTACCTTGTGTCTGAGATAAGATTTGAGAAACGGGAGACCTCATGCTTGACAGAAAGAGCTAAGACAACCAAGAGCAGTGTTTTCATGTCCAGACCTGGTAATATTTTTCCTGCACCTTACTCGGGAGCTTAGAACCTCGGCGGCCTTTAGAGCTTGCCCGACTCAGCTGAATCGCACACAACCTGTTTGCTTTCTCTTCTGGAGCCAGCAGATGAGTAGAACACATATCCACGTCAGTCTCAGGGTCAGGTTAGAAATAGGCATTTCTGCTTCACATTGTTGTGCTTTCGCCCTGGACATCCCAGGAGGGAGAAAGGCAGAATGTGCTACAAGTGTCTCAAAGTATGTAAGAGGGCACGGGGCATGCCTGCTCCTCTCCGAGTACTCCTCCCCTGCAGCAGCCAGCAAGGCATGTGGAGTTCCTTGCCACAACTGTTTTCAAATGCAGTATGTACAGGATTTCAGAGAGAAGATGCTGGCACAAGGGACGTGACGGAGGGAGTTGCACTCAAATTGTGTCTTTTAAAATGGTCTCATGAGACTTGTGGACGTGACTCAGTTTTGGCCATTTTGGAAGAATTTGTACATCTAGACTGGAATTAAAATTCTTTTGTTTGGAAAGTTTTCGTCAGAAATAAATGAGACAGAAGGTTCAAAAAGGTTTTTTTTTGTTGTTTGTTTGTTTGTTTGTTTTAAGGCCCTCCATCCTTGCTGTATTCCGTGGAGACTTATTTTGTACACTTTCCTGCTCTTCCTGGGTCCATGGCTTCCCCTACCCATCTTTCTTCTGAGCCTGAAATTTTCTCCCCCCTCCTTTTCCTTCCTTCTCTCCCCTTCCCTTCCTCACTTCCTTCCCCTCCCTTTCTTTCCTTCTCCCTCCCCTTCCCCTCCCTTTTCTTCCTTCTTCCCCCTTCCCCTCCTCTTTTTCCGTCCCCTCCCTCCTCCTCCCCTACTTACCCACCTTTTTCCCTGATTTCCTTTCTCAGTTATATTCATTCGTTCTTCTTATAAAATCAACTTTCTATAAGCATCTGAAAAAAAATCTCACATGTCACACTTTCATAACCAAGATGTTACCCTCCTTGAGACACAGACAGCCCTGAATTATCTGAAACACAGAGTTAAGCAACACCTTAGAGTTTCAGGTATCAGAAATAGTGAATGAGAGGGCTATAGTTTGGAACAGAAGAATTTGTCTATGAGGCAGCCAACCCATTGTAGACCTCGGTGTATTAAATTGTAGTTACCTGCATCTCTAAGCTATGATATGCTTATATGTACATTTCAGAGGTAAGGGCATTTCAAACTGACAGGAAGAAGCAAACAAAAAGAAGCAGATATGGGGAGAGGGTGGCTTTAAACACGAGCAAAGTCTTCACAGTTGATCTTATTTCAGAAGTATTTTGTAACTAGGGAGTGAAGTCAGGTGGAATTTCATCACGAGCATCTGAAAGGCACATAAAAGTTTGCTGCGTGTTTGGTTATGCCCCCTTGAGGTCTGCTATAGGTATGTGCAGTACTTGGAGGCAGTATGGCGAGGAAGGCTTTCCAGCTTGTAATGGGAGTCTAAAAGCTCATGAAGAGTTTCAGTGATAGCCAGGGAAGAGGTGGGCAGAGACATTTGATAAAGTGGGAGGGACAGAGGAAGGAAGGAAGGGAGGGAGGAAGGGAGGGAGGAAGGGGGGAAGAAAGGCAAGAATGGGAAGAAAGAGGATAGCCTTGCTATTTAGAGATGTTGGCTTTGGGGCAGTTCTGTCTCAGAACATGAGGCTTCTAGATCTCCAATTGATAACCACTCCCATGGAATCTCGCTGTGATATAAGCCACTCGTAGCGGCAGGCCCCACTCCCAACAGATGGCCAACACTAAGTGAACTCAGTGGTATTTGGGGAGGTTCTTTGTCTCATGATGCTTTGTCTGTGTGTTTTTTTTTAACTTTACAGATCTTTTACCCTCCTTGAGACACCAATGTTCTAAATCATTTGAAATAGATAGTTAAGCAGCACCTTAGAGTTCCAGGTATGGGAAATACTACGGAACAGAAGAATTTGTCCATTTATCCACTATTATGGCTTCTGTTTTTGTGATTTTGTGGGATTCCTGTGTGTGTGTGAACATGTCTGTCTCTCCATCTATATGTGTGTGTGTCTAGGGCTTTTTCTTGGGCTTCCTTTTATCTGTTAGTTGTGTCCTATTCCAGTATGTTTTTGTTATGCTTTATTTTATTTCATTTTATTATTTTTCTTTAGATGCCTGTTTTCCAATGAGGGGTGTGTATGGATCCAGATAGGAGGGGAGGTGGGGAGGATCTGGGAGAAGTTAGGGGAGGTGAAACTGTGATCAATATATTTTATGAAAAATATCTAATTTCAATTAAGAAAAAGATCATGTGACTTCTGAAATCAAAGGCTGACTATGAATGTATATTCCAGAAATTGCACCTGACTTGTAGGTCAAGGGTGACCTTTATAGATTTTAGGGTTTCTGTTCTCCGAATGAATTACCACCTACTTCAGGAGGAATATTTAGTCCTAGAGCTTACACGTGCATAATTTTCAAATAAAGTATTTTTCTTTTATTTCCTTTTCATTTAATTTTCATTGAGACATCTATATTCAGCTCCTAGTTATTGCTGTATGTTCCATCTACCCTTGGTTCTCAGTATGCTTGTCTCAAAAAGATAGTGCAAAGATAAACTCCAAGCTCATCCCACTGTAACGACACTCACTTGTAATCTAAATCTGTGCTTTAATGTCTGTTTTCTTGCCCTTAATGACTGTTTGCTGCAGGTTATTAGAAGTAACCCCAGATGAATCCCAAGCCCTTCTTCTCGTACATTAAGCCAAGCTCCACTGTGCTAAAAGGTGATATTCCATGTGAGAAAACCATGGGAGCATCAGGAACAGGTGAGGCCATTAAACAGGATGGAGTATGAAATCACTTGCTGACAATTATGCAAAAGGAAGATATTTCAAACATCTTTAGATTCTTTCTAGAGGAGTCACAGCAGAATGACTTGATGTCAAACCAGTTCTTGCTGGAAGTTTTTATCTGCTTGCTTCTCTTGGGTATCCTGGGAATCGCTAAGGGAGGAAAGGAGATTATGAGCTCTTGTTGAGTCAGAATGCCCATGGATAGTGCATCAGAGATGTGATCAATTGAAGCTGTGCTTGTTTAATGTGGTGATCTTATTACCATAGGGCTGAAGTTCTCGTTTCTTGTCAGCTGTATCTGTAGTAAGTCAGAATCTGAAATCAAGGGAAATTTTTGTTTTTTTTTAAAAGAGTAACATTTCAACATTAAGTTTTATAGGGCATAATAGACTTTAATAAGGAAATATCCGTCTCTAATCACTAATTTTATTTGTCATTAATATTTCTGGCTGTTTAATGATCTGGTAATCATAGATTTAAAAAATTCTTGCATAAAAATAGAAACATAAATATCAGCTTTTGTTCTCTAATTAAAGAACTGAGATAGTTATCCGGAGACATTTGAAAGACAACTCAACCAGCTAGCAGATGGAATCATGCAAATTTTAAATAGCATTATAGTACTTATTAAGCGTCTTATAAAGAGAAATGACAATGTGAATTAGAAAAAAAGTTGAAACATTAAGAAACAATTCCATAATTTCAGAGCTTGGGGAAATGAAAGGAAATATGTATAGATGAAGCCATTGTCTTCTGCTATGGCATTTGAGATGTCCAGAAAGCTCTAGGATTTCACTGTTATGTAGTCTATTCCATCTTTGGGGGTGATCTAATCTAACATTCACTGCTTTTATAATCAAAATTCAACTGCCTAGGACAGTATTGTCTTTCCAGTTGATTCTAAATAAACAGATGTCAATGGCAGAAGAATGTTAATTATGTTTTCATTTCCCTCCTCCAGGAGAACCATCCCAGCATATTTCCTATGGAGGGTTAATGCCAGTTTCAAAGGTACCAAAAAGGTAAGCAATACTGGGCAGTTGTCACAAATGCTGTTAGGTGTCTGTGAGAGAAGGTGGTGGACATAGAGCCTGTGCCTTAGAATTTGTGGTATGTCACATCCCCTCCTCAAAAACCTCATTGAAGCATTGAGGAAGAGGGGATAGAAAGACTGTAAAATCTAGAGGCAATGGATGACTAAAACAGAACTGTTTTTTGCATAGAATAGGGCAGCTCCATATATGAACTCAACAGTTATAACAGCATACACAAAACCCACACAAGCTCAAGTCAGGAAAATACTTATTTGGAAGGGAGAGGTGATCATGACATCCCACCTGTAGCTTAGGAACTATGGATAACTGTTAACTGCTGGGGGAAAGAGAGCTAAGTTTTTTAAAGATTCTGGCTCTTGCTAGGTTGAACACCCTCCAGTGTCTGCATGTCCAAGAATATATGGGCAGCACTGATTGGATTAAATGGGTTAAAAAGCAAACAAATATACAGACAACAACAACAACAAAAAACAAGGACACAATGTTAGGCAGGTATGGAAGGGGGTGGGTCTTAGAAGAATTAGAGAGTTTATTATTAAAACACAATGAACAAAATTCTCAAAACGTTAATAAAAATATTTTAAAATGAGTCTCAGAGCAAAAAGAAGCCCAGCTGTAAGGGCAGCAGATTTTTGTGTATTCTTTCCTTTATATTTATTCTTGTGAAAACTTAGACTCAAGAAATGCCAGTGTTGATTCTGTGAGGTCTTCAGCCACGCATTCTTTTCTGAAAATGTATTTGTCTGGCATATCAAGTTGTTTAAATGAGCCTAACTCTACTCTAGAGGATGTTTGGAACAGATGTTCATGCCTCTGTTGAACTTGAAGCAGTCAGCCATTCCTTTGTGTACCTTTGGACTGAAGCGTGGTAGGTGCCACTTGTATATCCATACACCAGTTTCATAGTTAAGGTAGGGGGAAGTCCCATTGTTTCATCCTCAATATTATTACTAAGATGCAGCTATATGATCAGACTACAAAGATGTAGCTGACAAAGCTAAAGGCTGTATGTTGGAGCACTTGGAGTAAATAGAAGCAAAAGGATGGGATTAAAATGAAAAGCTTTTCCTTAAGACATAACTGAGCTCCCCAAGGGAGGATCCTGAAATAATATCTGTTCCTGTTTAAAACTGAACACTAGGGCTTGTGCTGGAGCAGTTTTGAGGACAAACACTATTATAAAGCTAGTAAGAGAAAGCTTCAATTCCTCCTACTTTCTGTGTTTCCTCCCTGAGTTCTAAATAAGGCTTGAGCACAGAGTCTTGGACTTCCAGGCTTGAGGTTTGTCTAACTGAGGTGAAGAAGAGTACACTCAGTCACCCAGCTTTAAAACAGTGTACGGATATGGCTTTTTAGTGACTATCACAGATTAACAATCAGATTGTTTCTAGTGAGGACAAACAGAATATCGTCAATAGGAAAAAAATAGAGTCATTGTTTCTGCAGAGATTTGAGATCTGTTATGTGAGGTCAATCTACCTTAATAGTTAAGTATGATAACTATTCCTCTAAATCATTCCATATTCCTTATTTAGTAATTTTAATATTTACTTAGGAAACGATGAAGCATAGAGGATCCCAGTAAAATGAGAAATTTCCCGTTAGTCTGAGTTTTACCTTTACCTAATGTAACTGCCTCTATTTCAAAACCATGACATGCACTGTGTACTTGAAATCAGTTTATCTGAGTGTACATGTATGCTTATTTAAATAGAATACCATAGGAGGCTTTCCTTAATGAGACTTTGCAGGGGAAAGGTCAGTTTTTGCAATCCTCAATTCAAATGCCGAGCTACCTACTTTCAATGAGTGGCCGTTTCAACTTTGTTTCTTCAGTGTTTTTAGGTGATCAGTTTTTCAAAGCTTAAGCCTAAGAGATAAATAATAATAATAACAACAACAGTAACCTGCCTTCTCCCCCTTTCCTGTGTGGCTAAATGGGAAAATCTGCTGGCACTGATGAGCAGCTCATCAACTAGACTTGACAAGCCACAAAAAGACCATAGAAAAGATTAGAAACATCTACAGTGTTAGTTACAGGATATTATCCATAGAGCATGTAATCCAATCCAAACCTTCCCACAACAGTTTCACACTGGGCCAGAATTTTTAGGATATTTTCTATTTTCAACCTGTGATCCCATGTAATACATAGTCTTGGCATTTCTTATCACTGCCAACCATGCATTGCTTATTTAAAAAAATGTTTGTTCCAAATTTCAATACTGCACATCCTTTTTGCCTTAGACCAAATGCCTATCATACATTCTCATCATTTTAATTAAACTCGGGCCAATCCAGGGCAAATGTTTGATTTTGACTCAAAAGGTGCATGCAAATCACGCATCCTCTGCTATTCAGGTCGAACACTTCCCATAGCCCTCTTTCAGCATGTGAAATGAAGCAGGCTACCAGGTTTGGGACTGTTCAGCATTAGAGAGGGGACCTGCTGATTCAAAAATAGAAAGAGAAGCCCATGTCCACCCAGTGAGTAAACCGGGCATCTGCAGTTTTAAGAGCCCTAGTCTAAAGAAACAAAAGGAGAGGCCCACAAGAGCCCGCTCTGAATTCATTTTATGCCAGCATCAAGCGAACAAGCACTAAGTGGCCACAGATGTCAGACCCCAAGCCCGAGGAAACCATACATGGCATTGGCAACCGGGAGCTCTGATCCCCTTTGCGCTTGTAGTGTTCTACTTCTGCATGGCCTTGAGCAAGGAAACTGTTCCTCTCCTTGGCCTATAAAATGGAGGGAACGCGGAGGCCGTGTCTGGTACACATTTCTCACAGCTTGTATGGCCAATTAGAGATTTCAAAGAGGAAGTTCTACAGTGGCAGAGTTCATTCTCATGAACCCGAAGTTTTGGGAAACATTGATAACTGGAACTCATCAAAGAGAAATCTGTAATAAATATGAAACAAGCTCCTTCAAATCCCCTCTGAGTATTTTTGCTGTTCTTGGTGACATATAGCCATTTACAAAACATAGTGTTGTATGGAAAGAACCCTGCAGTGATGAATTTGGGTGTGGGGAGGTTGCTTATCTGTTGGGAATATTCTATAATTCAAACTCCTTATTGGCAACGTAACTGAGCTGTTGTGATTTTGCCGCTGAGTCTAGGAGGAAAGCTACAGAGGCTTTGTGCAGATCTCAGTGAGTAGATCCAGGTATTTAGAGTGGTCTAAGGGCACAGGTGCTGCTAATACCCATCTAAATGAAGACCGATGTCTGAGGGTTAAGAGGTCCTGAGTTTACCAAAGCTTCCTTGTCTTTCATTACGATCTCTATCCGTGGTACTCTGAATTCTGGTACTCTGACTAAAGTTTTCATATAAATACCTTTCATTCCTGGGTAAAATGTCCAATTCTGGAGCTAGAGATGCAGCTTCAGGGTACAGCCCTTGCTATCTTATCCAAGGACCTGGGTTCCATTTCCACTGTTGGAAAAAAGAAGGGAGGAAGGAAGGGAAGAAAAGAAGGAAGGAAGGGAAAGAAGAAAAAAAGAAAAAACAAAGAAAAGAAAGACTCTTAATTACCACAGCAATTCAGATTGCTATCTAATGTTTTGGTATTAGCTGATTTAAACTTCCTCTTAGTATCCTAGACAATACATTTGATTTTTTTTGTCTAATTGTTGTCTATACCATTTGTTTTTTTCTTTAACTTTTTATACATGTTACTCTCAGTTCCCTCTCCCTTCCCTCTCCCCCAGTCCCCCAATCTTCCCAAATCCCCACTCCACTCCATCCCCCTTCCACTCCCCAGGAAGGGTAAGGGCTTCCATGAGGGATTTTCAGAGTCTGTCATATCATCCTGGGCAGGACCTAGGTCCTCCCCCATGTGTCCAGGCTGAGAGAGCATCCCTCCATGTGGAATGGGCTCCCAGAGTCTATTTGTATGACAGGAATAAATACTGCTCTACTCTCCAAGATCCCACAGATTGCTGAGGCCTCTTCTCTGACACTCAGGTTGGGGGGGGTGTCTGGATCAGTCCCATGCTGGTCTCTCAGTCATCAGTCTGGAGTCCATGCATTCCCCCTTGTTTAGGTCAGCTGCCTTTGTGGGTTTCACCACAGCTAAAAACCGAATTGAACTCCTGGAACCCAGTTTCAAAGAGGAGTGATGAGCAAAGGAATCAAGATCAGGCTGGCAAAACCCACAGAGTCTATACCATTTCTATAGAGTAAATGCTACTACTCTTTCCATCTTCCAAATGAGGAATAAACAGGCTTAGTGAATTTAAGTGACTTGCTCAAGGTCATGGTCTCATTCTTTCCTTTGGAGTTGAAGAAAATAGAAGTGAAAGACTTAAGACTTCCTGTGTGGTACTGTGATGCTGCAAGGTACCTGTCACTTATGTACAAGTGATAAAAATAATCAACCCTGAATACTTAAAGGATGCAGTAAATTTTCCAAACAAATGTGAATTCATCATCACGATTGGGGTAATAAACATCTCTATCACCCCTAAAGGCTTCCTTTAGCCTTTTATGGTCTTCCCTCCAGCTGGAATTCTTTGGAGACTTGCCCATGTGAAGAGTATATCTATGGTCTCTTCCCTCCTGCTGCTGAACCTTGTCCATTGCATAGAGTGAGTACTCATTATGGACATTTGGAGGGTTTCAAGGTTTTGTCTGTTATACATAAAGTTCTATCAGCATTAGTGTTCAAGTCTTAAATAAACACAAGCTTCTAAGGATAGTCGCTTTGTGACCTAACAGCAAAAGAGCCAGATTGCATTCAAGGTGTATGGTTTTGGAAAAAAAATAATGTCACTGTCCTTTCCAAGTGACACTATTTAGCTTTCTATTCTTCCCAACATTGGTACAGATTTTTTTTTAGTTTCTAATATGTACTCGTATCCAATTATGGTTTACCCTGCCTTAAAAAAACAATTACATTGCTTATTTACTGCTATGTACCTTCTGTGGTAAAGAGCCCGCTAAAATCTTTTCGTCACTAAAAGTAATTATGTGCCAGTTTTTTTGACTATTGGCTTTTGCTGCTGTTTATAATCTCTAGATACAGGCTATAGAGATTATCGTTGTTTCCTAATATCCAATGTTTTGTTTTCCATGCCTTTAACAGTGTCTTTTAAATAACTGATACTTTACATTCTGATGTTGTTCAAAATGTTCTCTTTTTGGGTGAAGCATTCAAGAAACACTTGCAAATTCCAAAGCAACATAACAAGGGTTCTCTTTTTCTTTTCTATCTAGAAGATTTTCAATTTGAGGTCTAGGTGTTAAATTTTTGCACATGATCCCTTTCTGAGATAACATATGTATGTAATATAATATACAGGTAAAGTTAACTTTTACGTTATACATGGGTATGAAGTGTTTCCCAAACACTTCTTGGGAAGATCACTCTCTATTGAATTACCTTTATAACTTAAATTTTAAGGGCACACAGGTTTTTGTTAATATGGATCATGTGCTATAGTTCATTTTATCTTCCATTGACCTATCATTCATGGTTTTTGATGATTAAAAAGTAATAAATTATATTTATATAAGACCTTTGCACCTATCCTGCTGAGCTTTGAAATTAATTTAATGCACATTTTCCCCCAAGAAACAGTTTGTAGGGTTGACATGCATTCATTAAGAGACCAAATATTATTAAGACAAATTCTAGATGCTAATCTCTTGTAATTATTTTATAACATACAAATGGTATTGCTCATGTATAGTACAATCTTACTGAACTTATTTCTTAGTTCCATATTTGACTAACTTTTCTCCATAGATCTATATGTGTCCATGGAAAACTGGAATTTAATTTCTTTCCAATCTTATTTCCTTTTGTTCTTTTTTTTTCTCTTTTTGTTGCATTGGCCAGGACTTCTAATACAGTATTAAAAAGAAAATATGAGCTGAGACATCCTCATCTTATTTGTGCGGTTTGCATTTTCTGTTCTGGAGGGACAGAGGCCAAGTTTCTTTTGCTTTGTAGTCTTAGTCTTTGAAGCTATGTTTAGTGTAGAGCATACATTCAGCAAACGTGAACAAAAAATAAATGAAGGAAGTGTAGGATCCACTTAATTCTAATGGTTTACTAGAAGAGAAATAGGTACTGGAATACAAAAACTATACTGCTGTCTAAAGGTATTTTGTGGAAAAAAGTGTGCAGAGATAATGAATGCAGGATGCTGTGTTTGTGGCAGGGACAGAGAATGGGAGAAGGGACTCACCCAAGGTTGTCTGGATAGGTGATGCTTAATCGAATCAGGAAGGAATGGCAGACAAAAGGAGGGGAATTGAGTTTGACGTAGAAGAACCTATCCAGAGAGAGAACTCACGTAAGTTAAGAAAACACAAGAAATGCAGTGTCAAGAAACAGCTGTAACCTGCAAAGCTGCCTTTCTTGCTTTACCTTGCTTCTGTTTCCTTTTCTCCAACCTCGTCTTCCCAGTTGTGCTGACTGTGCTCCTCTGAAATAACTCCTGAATCTCTCACTGCAATAGTTTCTGACTTTGGAGACAAGCTGCCTAAGCTCTGTTAAAGTGGAGGTTCCAAACTGAACGCCGTTCTAGGCTAGACTGCTGGTCAAGAGTGTAGTCACACAACATCGTTCCTCTCATCGTAATTGCTGGAGCCAAACTGATGTGACCCGCTTAGCTGCGCCTGCCTCTGCAGATATAGTTTTGATGTTTTAAGGAAACTAAACCTGACAGTAAACTTTATAGCACTTTCACTGTGTTTAATTCAGAACCCCCAGGAGCCTAGCTTGCTTTCTAACGTCTCTTGTTGGGTAATACAGCCCTAGTCTATTTATTTGCTCCCCTCATTATCAAGGTGTTGCTCTGACTTCCGGGGATGAGATAGTCATTTTATTTCAGTGGATTCCCATCTCCCATCTGGGAGATGCTTGGATGAAGAAGCAGGGGCCCATTGGGGGTTTTCCTGTCATTATTTCTAGCATTTCTTTGGCAACTTTGGGTGAGCATGTAGTAGTTGGGCTCTATGTAATAGAAAAAATGGTGTTGAATCATTTGCTATAAAATAACTACAAGAGAGTAGCATCTATAATTTGTCTCAATAATATTTGTTGTCTTATGGATTGTATGTCAATCCTCCAAACTGTTTTTGTAAAAACATGCATTTAAATTATATTAAAAGCTCAGCAGGATAGGTGCCAAGGTCCTACATAAACACACTTGATTATTATTTTTTATTTCTTGTTGACTTTTATCTCTCTATGTAGTTTGAAACCCAGCAGGTAGTTCTTTAAATAAACATGAAACTTCCCCACATATTCAGGCACATGCTTGTGCATGAGCACACATCCACAACAAACAACAGAGAACCTTCTTTATCCACAGTATAAGCTGATGTGCCTTAAAAGAGGATGCAATCCCTTTCCTCTCTCTAGCAGATAACCTGGTAGGTTCTGAGGAGGATGAGTTACTCTTTTTTGTTTTTCTTTTTGAGCCTCTGGTGTGATGCCTTCTCAGGAGGGCTGTTTTGTTTCACCTGAAATGAGGCTAATTCCCCAAATGTCACCTATGATTTTCTCATGGAAATATGTATCTCACTGTATCACACTATATTGAATGCAGTGAAGGGTAAGTTAGTGTCTGACTGTATGTGTGACCTTCTCAATGCTTAACTTAGCTTACAGGCAACATTCAAGCCATCAGCTGTGTTCCTTGACCTTCTGGGACTTATGAGGAATTGAAAAGCAGCATTATTTGTAATAACCAGAACTTGGAAGCAACCTAGATGTCCCTCAACCGAAGAGTGGATAGAGAAAATTTGGTACATTTACACAATGGAGTACTATTCAGCAGAAAAAAACAATGGAATTCTGAGATTCACAGGCAAATGGATGACACTAGAAGAAACCATCCTGAGTGAGGTAACCCAGTCACAAAAAGAGAATCATGGCATGTACTCTCTCATATATGGATTTTAGACATAGATCTGGGGAGTGCTAGCCTACAATCCCATGGCCAGAGAGTCTGGGAAACAGAAACTTCATTCAGTGGCTGATCGAAGAAGAGGAGACTCCCTCGGTTAAGTACTGAGCTGAACTCAAGAAAGCCAGTAACAGAGAGGGAGGACTGATGACCAAAGGACTGACTGGGCTGGTTTAACCCCCAGAAACAGCTGACCTGACAAAGGTTAACTCTTGAATCCCAGACATCAGCCTGGGAATCCAGCATGGGACTGATCAAGACCCCCTGAATGTGGGTGTCAGTGAGGAGGCCTAGGTAATCTATTGAGCCTTGGGCAGCAGATCAGTGCCCATCCCAAGTATACACACGGACTTTGGACTCCCATAGTACAATGTGAGGTGCACTCTCACCATGAACTCTTGGGGAAGGGTCTAGGCCCTGCCCTATATGAAATGACAGACTATGGACACCCCCATGGAGGGCCTCACCCTCCCTGGGGAAATGAGGGAATAATGGGGGGGTTGGGGGGAGGGCACGGGAGGAGGGGAGGGAAAGGGAGAGGGACCTGGAACTGACTTGTGAAGCAACCTTGTTTCTAATCTAAATTTAAACTGAAAAATAAATAAAAAAAAGAAAAGAAAAGATGGGCAGACCCTTCTACCCCCAACTCAAAGTCAGAGAGGACTCTTAGGTTCCCTAGCAGGCTTGTTGCTTGCACCTTCCTTTTCTTAGCATGCTGTACTTTTCCTCCCAAGCTCAGTTCACACAAATCCATTTTCCGTCTTTAGCCTTTATCTCCAGCATCCAATGACCTTCTTAGTACCCATACCGCCCTGCAGAAGCCATCTCTTCTCATCTTCGTAATGGAACTGACCTATTTTGATTTGGAGAAATTATTACCAGATAGTCCTGAATCAATCATATGTATATTTTGCTGCTGCTACAAGTTTAGTGGCCTCAGGGAACTGGAACTTGTGTGTGTGTGTGTGTGTGTGTGTGTGTGTGTGTGTGTGTGTGTGTGTGTTTGGGGGGGCAGGAAGTCTACTCAGCCTATCGCTTAGAGCTTTACGGTTTTTTGTGGGCTGGGGCAGGTAGTGGCTTTTCTGTCTTTTTTTGAAAAGAGGAAAATGAAAGATGCTATGAAGTACAGAAGAGTAGAAAAATTATTGAGGGGGCAGAAAAAAGAACAAGACTTCTTCCCATGAGTTTCAGGAATTCCTTACTCCATGCCAGCAGAGTGACCAATGAGAAGGGGAAACATGCGCTTATCGCATCCACAGTGGCATCCTTTATCTAGCTGCAGACCAATGGATGGACCAAATCCAAGAAAGGGATGTTGGGGTTTTGGTCTGTCTGATTCTCATTGCACTTGGTAAACCATATATCTAAGCCTTGGTCCTATTTTTCATAGCACCACAAATACCTTCCTATAACTAACACACTTCTGGCTTACTGCAGACTCTCTTGTACCCTCTAGACACATATTCTCTCCAGTCAGCCTTGTCTGGGAAGACAATGTCCCCAAATTGCTACACTATAGATTTTTCCCTGACTCTAATGAACCCAGAGTGGATTAACTCAAGGAGAAACCACTTAAATCTGTTTCCTCCTGGGCTCTCTACTATGTTACTACACTCTCTGCTGAGCATCCACAGATGCTGTGGCCCATACAACTCCCATTCTCATGCCAATTAAAGCGGTGTGTGTCTCTGTGTGTGTGTGTGTGTTACTATGGTTCTAGGTATGAAGTTTCTGACTCTATTGCACCCCCAACACAACAGCAACCACAAAAATCCCTAATTTAGTAGGCCACTCTATAAACACATGACAAATAGCAACTTCCACAAACCCCAACCAACCCCAGCTGCATTAAGCTGATGACCCAAGAAATCTGGTATTTTGTTATCATATAGGATACAGCCCAATATCAACACTCTGAAGGAAAAACATGTGTGAGAGAGGGACTGGAGTGTCTGCCAAGCACAGGGATAAAGGCTAAATAAGCAGCTGGTGATTTAAGAAAGAGATACAGGAAACAAGGGGTCAGTGACTCCTGCTGATGTCTCTTCTTGCAATAGGCAGAGGAAACTGACAGAAGGGGTTCTCAACACTGGAAGCTACTCCTTTTACACAGTAAATCAGTCATTGAACTATGGGTTTCCCAATCCTCTGTGGGTATAAAGCCTCTGACTGGGGACACAGCATTCAGTTGCTGAATCATTTCATAATCTGGTGCAGCTTAACCCTGTTCAGATCAAGTCCTCAGTGTGGATCTGACTATGTAATAAAGAGATGGGGGGCTGAAAAAAAAGCTATTTCCAAGAACCAAAAGCTGTCTAACAAACATTCCAACACCAACCATGAGCAGCCCCCTTTGAGTTCTTGGTTAAGGCTGTCTAAGAGACTTACAATGCATTAAAGGCCACTGATGTTGTCCTTGTTGGACACTGGGATATTATAGAGCCATAGGAAAAGGGAATGTTTGGGATAAACCTTAAGTACCAAATGAAATTTAACTAAGTAGAGCTTGGGATAAGGGTATTGGGCAAGGTTCAGGAAGGATGTTTGAGGATGAAGTCATGGTCTGATAGAAGGCAATGGTCATAAAATTTCATTGTGTGCTTGAGAAATAGTGAGTTGTCTGATTGGCTTATATAGCATACTGGGAGAGAGGCTACAATCAATTCTAGGTTCCAGGAGCTTGTGAGGAGCCCTGAATAGCATGCCAATAGCTTGACTTTCTGACTGAGAAATATTGTCATTCAGTGGGTATTTATGGAAGACATGGTGTATAAATCATGGTGTAATGGTTACAGTGGTGAATCTACAAAATGTATATTCTAGGAAGAGAGGTAGGCCATGAAAAGGTTGACAAGTAAGTTAGAAGGTAATTTGAAAGAGACATAGTTTCCTGACAGTAAATGAGCAGAGTGATGTGAGAGAGACAGAGTAGGGTGGTCAAGAATGACCTCTGTACCGGGGTGATGCTTTCTCTGAGATGTGACTTCTGAGATGTTGGGAGTGCAAAACTACAAAGGGAGAGAGTACCATATAAATAAGAAAAACAACAACAACAAGACTTTAGAGGTAAGAATGAGTATGCTAAATCTAAGGAGCAAAAGTCTACAAAGTTCATGTCACAGACAGTGACACAACATTGTTATGAGTTGTGTGCACCACTTGGCTTGTGTTTGAGGTTAATACTTGTGGAATTAAGTTTGAATTCCAACTTGAGAGGAGGAATAGAATAGATAAAGAGGACCCCAAGAGACTTTGAGTAAATACTTGTGTTGCTTCTGCAACTGGAAAGACTAGAAGAGAGAGTGAGTTATAAGGTACATTTAAGTTACTTTCTTCAAATGGGGTTATTAAATTTGAGTTGCTTATTGATCATCTGGATGGTGATGTCATGAGGGTGGCTATCAGGACAGATGTGATTTTGACCTCAGGAGAAGTTAAAAAATTAGAAATGTAATTAGCTCAGAGGAAGGAAACAATGGGAAATAAAATAAGTTTTCTTTTGTAAAACAAACAAAAAACAAACAAAAAAACAGACAAACTGTAGTTTCTCAGCTGGAAAAGTAGTAATAGCATTAGATATGCTACAAATATTGACATCTTTATAAAAAGGATTGCTTAATCACTGGACAAATGTTCCATGCTTCAAAGCAACCTTGTTTTGGTAAGGAAAAAACTAATGAAGAGGTTGAAGAGAAAATCAGATGTTAAGAGCACTGGTTGCTCTTCCATGAGATCCAAGTTCAATTCCCAGCACCCACATTGTGGTCTGTGACTTTAGTTGCAGAGTGCCTGACTCATGCATACATGCAAAATAAAACAAATCTTTAAAATGCCAATAAAATTAAAATATTGACTATTTTGTAAATGTCCAAGATAGTGTGCATTCTAATGCCTGCTTAACTTCTGTGGATTTGTTATTACTTTTGTGAGACACGGGAATATCTGTTAGGCCAGTAAAGTCTTGTTACAGACTCTGGACATTTTTTAAATATAAAATTCAAATGGTACTACCTATATGCTTGTTTAAAGTTACAAAATTCATGTCAATAGATGATTAGAAAAATCAATGGTCCATTAATGGCTTGCACAGAAAGACTTGTTCTTTGAACTAAAGGCAAAATCAACTCAAATAGACACTCCTAAGGGATGGTCCAGAGATGAGAGTTCTAATCAGAAGAACTTTATGTTCTGCAATAAATATTGTGTTTTCATTCTGGTTGTGCTGCATCACGTACTGAGGAAACTCTTATTGATACTTTCAGATATATTTTGAGCCTGTTAGACAAAAGACTAGAAGTATGCTAGATGAACCATTATAAGGCTTATAAAATCCAAAATTAAAATTTCTTTTTGTGGCCTCTGATTTTCTAATTATTGGTCTTGTGAATTCATGTAGAGAAAATGATTGGCGACTATTGCCAAGATGCTCTAGGGGAACAGATAATGCCATGTAAATGCTCTGTAAAGCAGAGGCTATCACAGAAATGCTTTGTCCATGTTCGATAATAATTATACCAGTAATAATAAGCTTTTTCATCAGAAATTTATTAGTTCTTCAATCGCCAAGTGAAATATTTCAAAGGAGTCTTTATTCAGCTAAGATGCTGTCTTGCAAGATGTGCAAATGAGGATGAAATAAGGCCCCAGAATGCAGTCAGGGAGACAGAGATGGAATAAGCAGACCAAAAAATATTAAACCAGAATGTAATGCATGAACTGAGGTACATCTGGTGGGTATGCATGCCATTGCTCTATGCTAGAAACCATTATAAACCATTTGAGGTGATCAAAAAATTGCTGCCCAGGTGCAGCAGTTTATATTTTGAAAATGAAATAAATCTAGTGGATACTGTGGACGAAGAACTTGCAAAATCTTATTAGAAAAATAAATCTGTTTTGAGTTAGAAGAGTGAAAAAATCCTAACAAATTACAGGAGTAGAAGCATTGCAAAATTCAATACATTCATGTTTATTCAATAATCACACACATGTTCCATTAAGAAATGCAGGAAAGAGTGCAATAAATATTGACTTTCACAGCAAACGTAGAAGTATATGTGCAAAGAATAATGAATCTTTTTCTTGGCAGTTTGAGAAAAACAGAAACTTTGAGCCATTTACACAGGTTGAAAAATAAGAGAGCTGTTCCATTAATTAGCAAAGGGAATATTCCAACTTGGTTTATAGAAAGTTTTCATTGAGTTTTAGAAAACCTAGATGGTGTTTGGTTCTTTCTTCAGCATAGGAAATAATGGGCTAACAACAGGGCTCAGAACTTTTTGTTTTGAAGGTGGGTGGGTGGGTGGGAAGTACTTCCATGAATACCATTTAGACTGTAAATGGAAACCCTAGCATTTTCTAAATAGCTCATCCTATTTCTGGCAACGTTTCTGTCCAGGAGAAATCACATTAAAAGTAACCATAGGGGCGCACTTAGATGAGAATAAAATCACAAAGGATCATTTGGGGTATTCTAATATACTATTGCTGATCAGAGTTTGATCCAATCAGTCTTAGAGGGTACGGGTCAAAAGTCTTTAAGGCAGGAGCTTTAAAGTGCTTCCACCTGTTACCACACTTCCTCATGTTTTGGTGACCCTCCAGCCATAAAAATTGTTTTGTTGCTACTTCCTAGTTATAAATTTGCTGCTGTTACGAATTGTAATGTAAATATCTATGTTTTCCTATGGTCTTAAGTGGCCCTGTGAAAGTGTTGCAACCCCACAGGTTGAGAACCACTGCTTTAAGGTGTTTGTGGCCATTATTCCATTAGTTACCAGGGATCCTAAGCAAATAAACATAGACAGATAACAACCTTCATGCAATAGTATTGGTTCTACAGTATTCACAAACACCAAAACTAGGTATTGATCTAAATTTACCCTCAACATTATAAGATCACACAGTGAAACTTAGGAGACTGTTTTGAGAACCACAGGCAAATGTGCCATTTCATCATTAGTCTATAAGTGGTATATTTGTACTCTTTCATGGAATGTATTGCTAAATTTAGGAGGGTTAAACAATACAGTGATATGGGTTGTTCTCCATAGTGTTGCATTCAATTTATTTATATGCAGCTATAGGAAAAATGAAAATAAAAGACCAGAATGAAGTATTAAATAATGTTGACTGCTTAATTCATTATGAGTTAAATGCTTCTGTCATTCTTTACCTATATTTTCAAACAGTGTATGTCAGTAATTGCTTTTGCACTTAGAAAGGAAATATCTAATAATTGTTATAGGATTGAGGGCCGGGAAGACAATCCAAAGAAATGTTCTACCATGGTGATTGGGAAAATGAGATTTTTCTTTTTCTGCATCCATGAGGGAGGTGCATGAGGCATCCCGAAAGTCTCCACCTGGCCATCGGTAGAGCCTCTGAATGAAGGATCTGGGTCAAGAGCTCTAAAATGCTGTGCACTAGTTAGATCTAAAAGCACCCATTAGCTCAACCGGAAGGAGCTAATCTCCGGAAGGAACCAGTCTGCTGTGTGATTCCTGGTGGGACAACTGAATGGCAGCCTTAACCTCTAAACCCCCGCAGTGCCAAGCTTCCTCCAGCCTCCCTACTGATTTCTGAAGAGTTCCCAGAGTTATCATCAGTTTGGTGGGGCATAGCGCAGTAAGAGAAATGGGCCCTAGGTTTATCAGGATCTCTAGCAAATACGGACACAATCACTTGCCCTCAACATTATGAGATCATACAACAATGCTTGGGAAATTGCTTTGAGATCCACAGGCATGTGTGCCATTCCATTACCAGTCTTTAATCAGTATTTCTATTCACTCATGTAAAAAAAAAACATTGAAAGCCATTGATCCTGAACTTTTTGTAGTCATCAGCAAGTGAGGCTGGCAAAGTTTAGGTGGCAAAACCTCAACAAGCTAATGGGATAAACAACTGTGATAGCATTGGGCTGGAAACCCAATGTAAACGGATGTCAATATGAGCAGAAGGAAAATTCGTTTTTCTTTCTGAGGACATGAGCATGTATAAGAAATGAATAGGAATAACAGCCTTGGATTTCATTGTCAATTCCCCAACCCCTTTACTGGAGCAAATACATATGAGAGAGGATTTCCACCACTGTGTTCCAGACCTGGACTCTTGAGCCTCCTGTTTCACCTTCCTGATATTTGGATTATGGGTGTTCACTACCACACGCAGTTGGAGAGAGTGAATTTTGTCAAGGTTATCATAGCATTGTCTTGCACTGAGTTCAGCCTGAGTTAATCTTTAAAGAATGCCTGGGGTTGGGAGCAAAAGAGAAACATGGGGATATGATGTTGGTGTGTTGGTATGCAGGAAACACAGCTTACTAGAGAGGAAATAATGCTATTGAGAAAATGGACAGAGTTTAAAGACAGAGAAATAAGATAAGGAGAAATAGTGTAAATCTCCAGGTGACGCTATGCAGTATGTGATGGCATCTGCCGGTGTCAACTAGTATGACACGGCCAAATTGCATTTAACTTTTCATTGTTTGGTTGGAGATGGAGAGAACACATCTTGGAGGGGTGTGAAATGCAAACACACGGGTAGATACTAGATGGCAGCTTTTGCAATAATACTTTCCTTTCCATTGCACAACAAGCTTCTATCTCTTTCTCATCTCTCCCCATGTCTCTGTCCATATCTCTGTCTCTTTCTCTCTGTGTCTCTCCTTCCTTCTGTCTCTTCTCAAAGACTCTAGCATAATTCTATGTGAGACTGCTTTTGGAAATCTTAACATATATGTGAGGTTTTTAGAAAGACGGGTTTTTTCTAGGTGGCTTTTTGTGCAAGTCTTCTGGGTTAGAGCCCAGGTATGAATTGTATGGCCCTGGGCAATGACTTGGCTTTCTCAATTCTCTTTTAGCTTTCTCTTGATTATGTCTCTCTCTGGAATCAAAACCAGAGTCTCTTAGTCTCCTAGCTAGGAATATCTTTAAAATTAAAGTAGGTTGTAGTTTTGAAGGCTCCATGAGTTACATATCTTTAGAATATCACCAAGAGGATGCAGAAGAAACTAATTAAAAGCATTTGAGGAGTGAGAAGTGGGCGTGGATGAAAATGGAGGATATCTGTAAGAGGGAAATATTCATGAAATAGCCTTTCCTGTATTTTGAATGAAGGATGCTCATTATCTGCTCAAAATTTAAATGACAAATAGCTATGGAATAGATTCTCTAGCAAGAAGCAGGTAATACATCATTGTATATTGTTATCTAGAAGGGATACCAACCTGTGATCCTTGGGTCAAATGTAGTTTAGACTTCTTAAATGAAGTTTCTTTGGAATCCTACTACATGTATCGCAGAAGTTGTCCCTGACTCTGTCAGATCTAGTTGCAAAGTCAATCTCAGAGTTGAGTAACAGCAGCAGATTTTCTTTCCAAGTCAAATTACTTACTACCTGGCCCTACACAGAAGTAGTTTGGACCTTCTACTCTAGGTGTCATACAATGCTCTGTAGGGAAAGGATATCTTATTTGCCTTTTTGGAAAAGTTAGCTTTTTAAAATTTGTGTTTTATTTAAATTGTCTCTTTCCTATAAAAAGAATGACCTCTTTCCACTCGAGGCTCCACACTTAATTGATTCATTTATGTTTTCATTCTAATAAACTTCAGGATGTTCATATAATTATATTTGCTATGTTGAATGAATATAATCAACATTTCCTATTAAAACTCTGTATGGCTGTGATTATATCTAAATGTATTTTATTCTTCCTGCTTATGGATCAGAAGCCCAGGGTTACGGTCAGAAAATATTGCGCGCTGTTTTAATGACTTAGGACTCCCTGTGTTCTGCTGATTCGGCCATATTTCTGTATCTGTGAAGTGGAGACGACAGTGCCAGGAGATTGTTCCTAAAATCCTAAGATTTGCTCCATAAAAGTGTTGTGCAGACAGCCATGGCAGAAGCACTCAGTCATTTGGTGACTTTCTCAAATGATTGGCAAGATAAAATTTCTGATAATACAAAGGGGAAAAATATGTGGCTACAAAAATGTTCTCATCAATTATTAAGAAAATATTTGATAAGAACAAACATAATTGTTCAAATATATCAAATCCTATGTATAAGGCAAAATTTGGAAGACATTTACTTTTACAGCATACTGGCATCAGCAGAGATGTAGACTTACTTCAACAACACTGTCCTTTCTGTGAGTCCAGTCTGATGCCCGCCATCCCAGCTCCATCCCACACACCCTACTTAGACAGCAACTCTTCTCTGGAGTGGAGATCTTGGGAACAGTCAGGCTACTCACATCTCACCAGGAAGCACAGCTGAGCAAAGCAGCACTAAAAATCATGAAAATAACTCCATGGAAAGCTTGGGCATCATACATCAGGCTATGGTTCAGTTTTGCTAACTCTCAAAATGCCTACAATTTTATATGAATATTGCAGTCAGAGTGGAAGACCCAGATACATTATGTCTGCTGACAGACAGATGCCAAACTTCAGTTTCATGTGTAGCATTTAACCATAAGCTGTAGGAAGAGGGTTGGGGGACAGAAGGGAATATTGACTTGACTAAGTTAATTCCTAGACCTTAAAATAAATAACATAGATGATTTCCCATGGTACACTGCCATTACTTCTCCCTTCAAACTGCAAATACTACCAGGCAAAAGTAAATTCCTACAAAAATTGTGAACTATCACTTTTTTTGTCTACACAATGGATAATGTTCCCTCCATATGAAGGTTATATTTGCTGTTATAGTCAACACCAAGAACATCATAATTAACTTCAATTGGCTACTAGGTGCCCATAATCATAACTATTAGTATTTGGTGCATAGGCATGAACAAAAGGATTCCTTCTTCATCTGGGCCTCCTTTGCTCCATGGTATTCTTTTAAATTATGAGGAGACCAGTCCATTCCCAGTGTTTTTGATGGTACTCCTTTTGCATGAGACACAGCATTGTTTTAAAGACATTAGGATGCACCTGCCCCACCACAGTGCTTAAAATATAGTAGCTATTGCTTCTTTAGCAACACAGCTACAGAATACCAGTACTGTATCGGAACTTAGATAATTAGTTCATACTCTGTTTAGACTGTGCCTGGCACAGTGGGAAGACTGTAGATAATGATAATGTACTCTACACTTCAAGAAGCTCAAAGAAATATTCCTAATGCTTTCACCATAAAAATGATAAATGTTTGAGGAACAGAATGTTTACACTGAATTAAATATTATGCAATATATATACATATCAAAACATCACATGGCATGTATAGTAATATCTTGCTTATACTATGCCCTAAGTATGTATGATTTTCTTATTTGTCTATATTATTTAATAGAAATTAAACAACCACAAAAAGAATATTAAAGTTGTCATTATAGTCACTTAAGACAATTTATTAAAAAAACAGCTAGTTACATTTATGGTGTCACTTTATATTAAAAAAGGAATATCAAATGTAATGTTTATTGTTTTCTTATACAAAAGGGAAAAACCCAAGTCTTTTAATTGCATCTTCAATAATAAAAGGCACATAATCATTACTAGCAGGAGATGTATTACTTTCATGGGGTTTTGAACACCAGCATTTTGTCCTGTTACTTCTCTGTTAGAATCTCCCATTAATTATTGGGACCTAATTAGGCCAAATTATACTGTATTCCCCAATGAAGTCTCCGGATTCTTAAAAGTTCTCATCTTTCCACATCACTCTGAAGTTAACACTTATGATGAAAGTCAGTCCAGACTTCTTTTCTGTTTAGTTCCTGTTTAACACAAGCATCATCATCTCCCCCGCCTCCGCCATTTCTTTCTCTCTCCCTCCATCCCCTTCCCCTCCTCATCTTCCTCTGTACAGTTAAAAAGTGATCCATTGAGAGACTCAGATACTTGTTATCTAGAAACGTTTTTGGGAACCACATTGAAGACCTTAAATCCAGAAAGGACGGAGCAGGTGTGAGAGACGTCTGTCCTCTGCTTCCTTCTCTTGCCTGTGTGCCTTCAGACTGGGTTTGTCAGTTGCTACATGGGGAAGGCCTAAACCCACAGGAAAGCCCAAGCAAGTTTCCCTGTTGAGTTTTCAGGCTGAGTCAGTGGGGTCTTATGATCATGGTTTCAGAGACTGCAAATGTATCATTGTCCTTAAAGAGGAAATGCTGTCATCTCAAATGCAGACATTTGCCCTGCTCATTTCCTGGGTTTTTCTTGTCGGTATTTCTGACCCAGTGTGGAACTCTCCCTCGTGAATAAGACCATGATTGTGTCTATGTCCTTCTGATCACAATAATAGACTCAGGTCTCATCTCCCAATTAGGTGTTCAGCAAGTCCAACCTGTGGATGCAGGCTCAAGGCTTTCGCTCTTCTTTGCTTTTCCTTTCTTCTCTTTCCATTCATCCCCCTTTCTACTCATCTCTGTATGTTGTCTGCACTCTACTGCACTGAAATGAGTAGTCAAGTTGCGCTTCTGAAATCCTTGACTTCATTTCTCCTTTGCTACAACTTCTGCGATGTCTGCCTTTTCTTTGTAGAACCATGCGTTTTGGTTTGAGCCCGGCTCTCACTATGTACTATGTAACCCTGGCTGGCTTTGGTCACACTATGTAGACCAGACAGAGATCCACCTGGGTCTGCCTCCCAAATGCTGGGATTATATGTGAGTGTCACCATGCCTGGCTGTTAGGAACATGATCTTTAATGCTTAATATGCTTTCTCCTTTGGAGCACAAACTCCAGGATGTCAGAACTATACCTTCTTAGTAATGCTAGACAAATACCAGGCTGTCAACACATATTCCTTACACAAATTAATTTATGAGCCACTTATTTAGCTATTAATCAGATATAGTTTGTTTAAATATTTATTTATTAGCAGCTCTGCAGCCCACATTGGTCATGTCAATAGCAAATTTAGAAGCTGTCCCATTTTTCACATATTTCCTCTAGTTAAAAATTTCTAATGATTCTTTTTACTACCAAAATAACTAAACTATTGAAAAACTCCTGGTGTGTGGGGCTGGGCCAGATTTCCATACTACCTTGAAGAGGTTAGGACCCTTGACAGCCTGAACATTTTGTAGGTTTTCTTTTAAAAGAAAGACACACATTTTCTTCTTCGGGATTATCTAGGGAAACACACGTATCTGCATCCACACCCTAAAGTATTGGCTCACACGGCTCCAGAGGCTGAAAATTCCCACTGTCTGCCACCTGATGAAAGCTGCAAACCCAGGAAAGCTGATGGAGCACTTCGGCTGGAGTCCGGTGGACCCAGATCCAGAGCAGTCACCAACCCGAACCCAAGGGGTAGGGAGGATGGAGAGGATGAGGATTCACTATCTCAGCTCAAGCAGAAAAGCACTTAAAACAGGGAGATGGAATCTCTCTTCTCCAGCCTTTGCTTCTATTTAGTCTTCCAATGTTGAACCAGAAAAACACCAAATGACTAATTTCTCATAAAAAATCACTTTCACTGTCAGCTGTGTTAAAATTACAATTTAATGTTGAAATAAAATTAAACATATTTATGAGGTACCATGTGATTTTTTAACAGCACACATATATGTATAATATTGTCCAAATCAGGGTAAGTTTATCTTTGTTTTCAAACGTTTTTCATTTCTTCGTCGATAAAACATTCAGAATCCCTTCTTGTATTATGGCTTTCAGAAATACAGAACACATTATCATTATCTATAGTCACCCCACTGTGCAATGGGGAACATGACAAATTTCCTTATGAAAGGCCATTAACTATGCAATTTGCTGCTCTGTACATAATCTGTAATCAAGACAGAAAGAGAACAAATGCCACAGTGTTAGGTATCACGACTTCCTTGTAATCTGATTGTCATATAATGTGACATCTCAAAAACAGCTGTTCTGGGCTAGGGAGATGCTTAGAGGGTAAGAGTGCTTACCTTTCAAGTCTAGTGATCCGAGTTCAGATCCCAGCACACATGCAAAAAGCACATGCTTGCAAACCCAGAGCTGTGGAGAGGGAGACAGACAGAAAAATCACTGACACTTGACCAATAACCTAGCTTGTATAGTGTTAAAATCTGGGTAAGTTCAAAGTAGTGATAGAGCTTGTCTCAAGGTAGAGTATAAAAGAAAGATACCCAACATCAACTTCTAGACTCCACTCACATGCACATGTGCACAGAGGCACACATATGCACATGCATGCACACAGCTCTCCTAAGCAAACCTGCAGTGATCTTGTACAACTGTGGGTGGGAAGTGCTCAGTGAAGCAGTAGCAAAATGAAGATTTAGAGTTGTGTGGCCCATGTCCCATCTTGACTCACTGGGAAAATTCTTTCCAAAATGAGAATGAAACTGACACATGGAATTTCCTGGGCAAGACTAAAATTTAGTTTACTCTCTCCCATCATGCCATTTGTACATTTATATCTTAATGTCAAACTAAGCTTTTTGTGGAAATACGTGAGAGCATTGTTTTCAATAATGCATCGTTCCTTCTGTGCATTCTTTCTTGTCTGGTGGGAATGGCAGCTGCGAGAATGCATCCCAGTACACGCGTACTATTCCTGGTTGTTATGACTCGGATATGAAATGACCCCCACAAGCTCGTGTTCTGAATGCTTGGTTTCACAATAACTGGTGGAACTCTTTAGAGACACTATGGAAACATTCGGAAGTGGAACCTCACTGGAGGATGAGGTCTCTGGGAGCAGGTCCCACGAGCATGTGACCCCTGCCCACGTCCAGTTTTATTCTGTTTCCCAGCTTATTATCACATGAAGTGCTTGGTTCTGCCATGGCAGAATGGATGCTCTGAAGCCAAGAGACCAACAAGTTGCTTCTGCCACTAAGTTGTACATGCCAGGGCTCTGGTTTGAATGCAAAACTCTACCTACACATTTGTGTGTTAAACTGTCCCCAGATAGTGGTAGCTATGCTTTTGGGGGGAATTGTGGAACCTTTGAAACTCTGGCCCATCTAGAAGAACTGAGTCTTGCAATGGACCTTGATGTGGTTCAGGTCAGTGAAGGCCATGCTGCAAACTCCTGTGTCATGGACAGAGTCATTCCAAGTTCCACAGCTTCCCTGCTACGATGAACTAATTTCCATGAAACTGTGAGCCAAGACAAACTCCTCTTTTCTCAAATTGCTCAATTCCCAATTGTCAGATATGGGCCACAATGACAAGAAGCACTTAATACAATGGTTTTTACTTATTGTTTGTTTAATCTCATCCACTTTTGGCTTCCAGATGGAGGCATCATTACCTCTTATCATCATGTCCTTGCTAGGTTTATTCTGCCAAAAGAATCCTCTAGTTTACTCTTGCTGACTTGGAGTCTGACCTTTCATCTTCTTGGTTCTGACTGCTCCCAACACAACACCCCTTCTGTTTTCCATTGTTTCTGATAATGTCCTTTCCCACATTCTCCTATGCCAGCCTTCTATTTAGTCTGGTGCTCTGTATAGTTCATGTCTTACTTTAGATGCTGTTAAACTATTACTGCAGGAGGACTATGAGAGGAGAAAGACAGTGCTCACAATTGGTACCTACTTTAATTAGATTTAGTGGTGTGGAAACTGTCAACTCTCTTGAAAAGGTCAGTCCAGTACTGAGATAGAACAGTTTGAATCAGAGGGATATATATGGAGAACAATGATCAAATCAGTCCTAGGTGAGGAGGATGGGTAGGAGGGGAGAAATGAGAGGATGAGGGAGAAAAAAAGGGGAAAGAGAAAGAAGCAGAGAAGGAGACACAGGAAAAAGAGAAAGAGGAGGAGGAGGAAGAGGTAAGAAAGGAGAGGGGGAGGAGGAAGAGGAAAAGGAACAGGAGGAGGAAAGTTTCCTGGAGGTGTGGACACGTGCTTTCATTTTTCAGGTAATAGAAGGCCATCACTCGCATTAGAAACATTGGCTTTTTAATTAAATATCTTGACACCTGAGTTATTATTGCCCATTTTGGCTTGGCTTCTAATAGCCATAAATAATCACCTATATTGGCTCCATCTTATCTTTTCTGGAAGCCTGTGCAAGCTCCGGCACCTAGAGGTTTAATTACAGAGTTTCCCTCTTCACTGTTATTTTCATAGACAGGCCCCTGCAATCAAACCGATTCTTGGCAACTCTTCAGTGGAAGTTCCTTTGACATCCATCAAGTTGCTCTTCATTAATGCCTTAGTAAGTCTTCAGAATCAAAGAATAACTTAAAATAGGTATGATTTCAGAGACTGGAGCCAAAAGGAGCCCCACATTAAAGGGTGTTTAATATGCCAGATAGGAACCAGATAAAAACTGATTACAGAAGTACATGGGAGATGCAAACTCCTGAGAATAGTGGGTGGATTGAAGGTAAGTTTGGAATTGGGCAAATTTACATAAACTAGAAATTTGCCTTTAATGTGTTGGCTACTATTAGAGTTGCAAAAATTTTGAAACAATGACTTAAAATTTTTTAAAGTGTGTGTGTGTGTGTGTGTGTGTGTGTGTGTGTGTGTGTGTGTGTGTATGTGTTGGGAAGTATAATACTTGAGTGCAGTTGCCTGTGGAGACCAACATCTTAGGATCCTCAGGATCTGGAGATACAGACACTTAAGCCCATAGATATGGGTGCTGGGAGCTGATGTTGGGGCCTCTCCAAGAGCAATGTGCCTTCTTAACTGCCAAGACACCTCTCCAGCCCTCAAAACAGCAAAATTGGAGACTATTTCCTTGGATTAGTTAGAATCTGAGCTATTGCTGAAATAAAAGAGATGGTAAGGCCTTCTTGTAAGAGCTTAGATTACTGTATACCACTGTTAAAGATCCAGGAAGCTGCAATCTGAATAGGGTCGAAGCTGCAATCTGAATAGGGGCTGCAGGAAGGAATTATTGGTAGGATTTTACACATGTGATGATAGAAAAATGTGATTTTAGTTCATATAGATTATACAAATCATTTTAGTAAATCAAATACAATCACCACCCAGACCCAAGCCAGACTGAATAGTGACAAGAAAGTCATTGAAACCATACTGGTATCTAGTAAACACATGAAGTTTATTTTTTTTCTTGTTAAGACCATGAGAGAACAAGATTATAGTTCATTTATTTGGGAGAATTCTGTCACAAGAGAATTTACTTCTGTTACTGTTTTCCTTCTCTGGATTTAAAAATAAGAATGCATTTCTATTTTACAAGGAAATAGAAGTCATTTTTAAAGAGTTTTATGCATTATTTCTACCAAATTTTGGGGCCTATAAGCATCTGTATCCATTCTTCTCTCTGGAATTCCTAGGGGTGGGATGAATTATTTCTTCTCTCGAAAGGCACCTGTATCCTTCACATCTTGCCCCCTGCCCTGTTCTTTCTACTTCATCATTTTCATCAACGTTATCTCTATTCTCTGTTCTTATGATTGGCTTTCTGATACAAGTTGACTAAGAAATGATCATTACAGAATCCTTGGTACTCAGCTCAGCTGGTGGCACTAATTTGGAGAGGCTGGAAGTTTTGGAAGGTGGGGCCTAACTTACATAACCAACATGTTATGTAAGTTAGTACCTGGTCCCAGGCTCCTTCTGATATCTCTGTTTCCTGTCTGCTGGGAGATGAATGGTCCCATTGTTCACATGCTGGTTTCCTGTGTTATGCTGCCTCACCACAGTCTCGATCATTGGATCCACTATGAAGGCAGATCTCTGAAGCCATGAGTCAAATAAGCAATGCTTCCCTTTAAGATATTTATACTGGGTGCTCTGTCACAGCAACGTGGAGTAAATGGCACTATGCTATTGATTTTCTTCACCAGCCGATGTTCACCACTGTAAACATCATCCACTTGCAATCGGTTTCCTGGGCCAGCGAAATGGCTATGACAACTCTGTGTAAATGCGTAAGGGATCACCATCCCTCACTTGCCCATTAGACCCTATTGTCCATTAGCACTCAGCACTTTTTCTCTTCTCATTGTTCATCTTTTTTTAGATGATATCTATCTCATCTAGGCCTTTAGCTATGATCACAGACTCTCAAATATTCACATTCATGCTGTAATGTCACCTCCAACAGCAAATCACAGGGATATCTTCAGCCCTCACTGTGAGTTAGCCTGTGCTCATAATCCAATTCTTTTGTTTTTATTACATTATAATGTAGTGTGTGCATGCATGTGTGTAAGTTTGTATGTGAGTGAGCATGTGTTATGGTGTGCATGTGGAGGTCAGAGGCCAACTTGCTGGCGTGAGCTAGCTTCTTCCACCATGTTGGGATCCTGGGAGCCAAGCTTAGGCTGTCAGGGGCCAGGTGCCTTTACCAACTGAGCCATATTTCTGCACCCATGATCCAATTTTTGAAATTAAAAGTGTTTACAGAAGCTTTTCTACTTCCAGGATTTCCTGGCTTAGTGAAAAATCTCTGCTATGCATTCCTTTGTCTAAATTAGAAGCCTAAAATTGTTACTTCATAATGTATCTCAGCCTACTTCTTCTTCATCTCTTTAAAAATTTTTTGCATATGGGTGTATGTAGTGGGGTGGAGGTGAGTCCATGTGTATGAATTTGGAAGCCTGGGTTCTATGTTGAATGTCTTATTTTTTTTTTCAGAAAGGGGCTCTCACCACGTCTGGAGCTTGCCAATTCAGCTAGACTATCTAACCAGTGACCCACTGGTATTCCCATTTCTACCCCCACTCCCAATGCCAAAGTTGTAGACATGCACTGTCATGCCTGGCTTTTACCTGGGTGCTGATGATCTGAGCTCAGGTCTTCCTATTTATTCAGAGTCATCTCCTCAAGCCCCTCTCATGGAAGCTTGTTAACCAAGACTTTTAAACTTCTCTGGAGTTTGTCCCTCTTCTTTCCTCTCTGTTTGTGTCTATTATAACACTACTATGATCTCTTGTCTAATTCGCTGTTTTCCTAACTAGGATCCTGTTGCTTTCAAACTCTAGTCAAAATTATCTTTTAAGAATCCAAATTTGATATTATTTTTTTTGTCTGAAGACTCTTAAGAACTTCATAATCTGACACTGACATTTCCCTAGATCTCATTCTTCTCTTGATCATTGCCAACCAGGGGTGATGGTTTTTTCCCCCACCTCCTTGTATTGCTACTAAACACCCTTTAGATTGATGCTCAGGTAATACTTCCTCAGTAATAAGTAGGCTCAGCATCCTTACTTTATGCATCTGGGCAATTTTTTGTTTTTCATCTAAAAAGAAAACTGCTGTGATGGTGTGTGTGTTCACATACCTGTTGATAAATGTCTCTTACTCAGAGAACAAGCACCATCAGTGTGTTGAACAAAGTGTACTAGATCGTGCTTGCTAAAGTACGTGTATGGGCAGGAAATCCTCTTATGGGTGATGAAGGAGTTAAGATGCAGGGGGCATTGCCCATCCTGTACAGTTTAAGGGTAGGAGTGAGCTAACCCCTGATTTGCTGAACACTGGGGATTACACAGAAAGGAGACTAAAAGTCTCTAAGTGCACTGTCTGGAAAGAAGCCAGGACCCTTGGCTAAGTGGTTTCTCAGAATGAAGAGGTTAAGCTTACATGTATGATGGCATGCTAAAAGACCAGTCCCTGTCCCAGCTGGATTCCACCCCTACTCTGCAATCAGTTTAGCACCGCTGCAGGCGCCACAGATCCACTTTGTAGTCGGTTTAGATCTCCTACTTGAGACTGTTCTCTTGACACTCATCCTGAAGTGACTGATTGCAAATTACAAGCCCCCGAAGGCCTTTCAAATTTAGGCTAAAACAATTGGGCATAATTCAAGATGATTGAATGGTAAGAAAAGTATGTATTCATGGAGTGTTGGCGCAGAAAGTATTTAGCCCAATGCCATAGACTTTTAGATGAGGAATTGGAGGCCTAGGATTTTGAAGGAATATTTCTCTCATAGCAAGCTTTATGAAACAGGTACGTCTGGAACACATGGGAAATGACTTTACCTACTACCTTTTTAATCTTCAGAGTCAATTTTACAAAACCAGAGAGAAAAACCTTAGGCCTAAACTTTAGAATCAGACCCCATATCAAAGACAAAGAAAAAAATTAAAGAAGAGGGAAAAAAATCGAGTTTTGAGAAAAGTTATTAAATAGGATCTTTTTTAGTTCTGTTTTTAAACATGATTACTCACCAGCTTGAAAGATATACTCTCATTTCTAGAGTCTTTATTAGTGGCAATGTTTGTGAGCTATGTAAGAATGTGACTTGGAGGGGCCAGAGAGATGGCTCAGAAGGCAACCTGCACCTGCTGCTCTTCCAGGATACCTGGATTTGATTCTCAGCACTCATGTGATGGCTCACAACCAATTGTAACTCCAGTCTCAGGGCATTGGACGCATTCTTCTGGTCTCGGATGGTACCAGGCATGCATGTGGTGCACAGACATAAATGCAGACAAAGCACCCATACAATATTAAAAAAAAAAAGGATGTCACCCTGAGATGTGTGAGATGTGTCAGATGCAGACTAAGACAGGAGGGTCATAAATTCAAGGCCAGTCTGTGCTACAAGGTGAGTAGCTATGTAACTTAGTGAAACTCTGTCTCAAAAGAGTTCAGTGACACAGTGTTGGCCTAGCATACACAGCCATTTTTGTTTTTCAATACACACCCCTCCCCCACCAAAAGAGAAAGAAATTCAATCTTCCTGTAATTATAATTTCCATTTAAATGAAATTTAATATCTGATTTTTCTCACAAAAGCAAAGTTTTGGGGAGGGGGTCGAGGGGGTTTGAGACAGGGTTTTTCTGTCCTCGCTGTCCAGGAAATACTTTGTAGACCAGGCTGGTCTCAAATTCACTGAGATCCCAAGAGCTGGGATTAAAGGTGTGTGCCACCACTGCTCAGGAAAAGCAAAGATTTTTTTTTTTTTGGTTTTACGAGACAGGGTTTCTCTGTATTGTTTTGGAGGCTGTAGGTCCAGCCCGGCCTCGAACTCACAGAGATCTGCCTGCCTTTGCCTCCTGAATGCTGGGATTAAAGGCGTGCACCACCACCGCCTGGCAAAAGCAAAGATTTTTATGTAAGCTAAAAAGGTTATCCTTGATAGTATAAGTGAATTGTCCCTTAAACTAATTGATTGTTTGATTCTCCTTAAAGTTGAATCTAAATTGATCAGGTGGTAGAAAACATGAAGATAGATAAACAGTGTCATGACAATTAGAAATTCTGTTTACTGACCTGCAGCACTAGGAGTTATGACCGCCTACTATGAGCCAGTAAGCAGACACCAGTAATACATTTCATTCCTTCTTGTGGTATAGGGATTCTGACATGGTGTCCTATAATTGCTCTTTTGGCAGTTCATTCACCTTTTAAAACCTTAAACTGATTGTGGGGTTGTGAGAGCTGTGACTCACTGTGAAGGAGTAGAATGTGGTGATGGTGATGCCACACCCAAAATGGTACCCATGAGTTTAACTTCCAATTTGCTTGTACATTCTTTGCCTTGATGCACCTTGAAGGAACAAACTACCATGCTTTGATATGCCTTTCAGAGAAGTTCAGTGGTAAGAAAATGGTAACACCTGGCCAACAACAGAAAAGGAACCACCCTTCAGGAACTAAACATTGCCAAAGGCAGCCTGAACTTAGAGCGTTCTAGCCAGGATGCCAATGAGTCTTGGATCTAGCTGGCGTCTTGACTATAGCTTGTAAGAGACTCCTTTTGTGAGCAAAGGACTGTGCCTGGATTCCTGACCCATAGGAACAGCACCATGTTCAATATATAAGGTTTTGCACAGGTAAAAAACAGAGTGTCTTTTTCTTTTTGCAATAAGTTATGTATCCATGGTGTGTGTGTGTGTGTGTGTGTGTGTGTGTGTATGTGTGTGTGTGTGTTACATTTGCATGCTTATATGCACACATTCATTCATGTGAGGCAGTTGGAGAGCCATGTCAGGTATCCTCCTGTGGTGCTTGTCACCTTAACTTTCTGAGACAAGCTCTTTCACTGAATCTGGAACTCCTGGTTTTGTCTATGCTGGCTAGGCATCCTCCTGTCTCAGCTCCCTCCCACTAGGGAGCTCCTTCTCCAGCATCATGTCTGCCTGCCTACATACCACCATGTTTCCTGCCATGGCGATAATAGACTAAACCTCTGAACTTTAAACCAGCCTTAATGAAATGTTTTCCTTCATAAGTGTTACCATGGTCATGGTGTGTCTTCGCAGCAATAAAACCCTAAGACAGAAGAGCAGGTGGCAAAAGCCAGAAGAAACAATAGAAATGAATGAGTAAATAAATAAAACAAGATTGTAGATTAAAATCTAACACTATTGACAGTTGTACCAAATGTAATAGTTCTACAAATCAGTTAAAAGCTGCCATTCCAGAGTGTATCTTGTTAAGGAAGACCTGAGATATTCTGAGTTCCCTGTAATTCTTCTGTCTGGTGCTCTTTGCTGATTTATCTTCTGCCTCCTTATTTGATGGGTATAAAAAGTGCTGTGTAGTTAATACACTTGCCCGCTTAGGCCATCAGCCCTTGCAGCCCCCTTGACCTCAAAAATAAGCTAAATTTTATCCGATTATATACTTTTAAAAGAGACCCACTTATACGAACATAGAAGAGACTTACTTTAGATAAAGACACAAGTAGGTTAAAATTAATGGACACAGATAGACATGCTAACTTCAAAAAGAAGTTGAGGTAGTTATATTGTCACAAAGAATATCAATAGGTAGAAAGATTGCTTTGTAAGGATGTCAGGGCCAGTTCAACAGGAGAATATAAGCATTTTTCCATAATGACAGAATTTCAAGATGCATGAAATAAAAACTAGAAGTATTTCAAGTAAATAAACCTTCATCATTGCTAGAGATTTTGATGCTGGTATCTCAATAAGAGAGTAGGTATTCTGTTAGTCAGTGAGGTATAAAGCTTGAGTGATGCAGTAGAGTAATATGATCTGATTGACACAGACTATTTCAAGACATCAGAATGAAAACTCATCTCCAGGACATACAGAAAACTGATCACATTTGAGGACATAAAAGAAGTGTCAAAGCATTTAACAAGTGTTGGCAATCATTCAGAGTGTGCTTTGGGACCATGGCATATTTAAATTAGAAATTGGTAACAGAAAAATCCCTGAAAATTTCTCAACTATTTCCTTCCTTCCTTCCTTCCTTCCTTCCTTCCTTCCTTCCTTCCTTCCTCCCCATTCTTGCACAGGTAATATATGAGAAAGTATGCACAACTTCACACTCTTCCTTTTTTTGAGACATGGTCTCTAGCTGAAGCTAACAGTTTTGGCTGGCCAGTGAATTCCACAGATCCACCTGTCCCTGTCCCCTGTTGGGGACACAGGCTCATGTAGCCATGTCTAGTTTTTATTCAGGTACTGGGAATTCAAACATGGGTCCTCTTACTTGCTCAGAGGTGAGACATCTTTTCAGCTAAAAATTCATAAATATTTTCAGACTAAATGGTGTGTCCTGCCTATTTGGAGTTCAGTGGAAAGCATCAGGTCACAGTTTTTTCTTCTGCTTTGGGTTAAAGTCAATGAAACAATGACAACATGATTTAGAGTAAATCTTTCCTATTCAGTAGCACCAAAAGCAATGGTTTGACATTCACTGATTTTTTTTAGCTGTCTGGTGTATTTATGAACATACAAAATATTCTAATAAACAATAATTAAAATTTTAAATGTACTAGACACACACTTATAAAGCAATATAACCTCATTTTTAACTTAGAGTAGAGTTATTTAATCAATGAATTTCAGATCACATACTTTGGAGATTGGTTTGTTGTTGTTGAGAAAGTTCTCACTATATAGTTCTGGCTAGCCTGAAATTCACTATGTAGACCAGATTGGCCTTGAACTCACAGAGATCTATGTTAGCCTCTAACACCTGAGTGATGAGATTGAAGGTATACTCAACCACACCCAACAAGGGATTTATTTTTTAAAAATAAATAAAAAACTCTTCATAATGAGTATATTGCCCCCAAGCTTGGCAAATATCTTCTACTGGTGGCATAGTTTATTTTACAAAAATAGCCTCAGCAGGTAGCATCTTACCCTTTCTTCCTTAGTATTTTCCAGTGTCTCCTGGCTTGAAGAAGGGTCTGTTTTGCTACCTTTCAAATATAGGAACATGTTATTGACCTGTTTCTGATGAACAGGTTGTGGTGGAAAGAAGGTAGCATGATTTCCGAGACTAGCTCATAAAGGTCATGTGGCAACCCTGGATTTCTCTGTAAGGAAGCTGGCCTCAGAATTCAGCCTCCTCCCATGAGTATACCCAGAGAGATCCCATGGAGATGTCTATGTGGCCAGGAACTGATCCTCCATTGACAAACAGCATCAATCCCTTGGCATAAGAGTTATGGGCTTTTTATGGTGTCTAGCAATAGGTGGCAAATCTTCCTGTTGAGGTCCCAGACACAGATGAAGGATGAATTGCCCCATTGGACTCTGTCAAATTCTTGACCTATTGAATTCATGCTGTTTTATATCACTAAGTTTTAGGATTCTATGTTGTTTGATTGTAATTGTGGATACAGTAGGTCTTAGTTACTTACTTCCTTATTTTAATAAACCCATTTTAATTTAATGTTTCTTCATAAATGATCACAGATGTCCAGTCTGGAGCCTCAGTAGACCTTGACTATATGTGGTCTATATGGAGTGTGCATAGCAGCCTCAGATCTGGTTATATGACTTGACAGTTACTGAATACCACAAGTGAAGAAATTTTACATGTAGATTTCAGAGAAGGCTATACGCTTCCACATATTTGTGTTTGACTAGAGCAAAAGTCTTAGGGACAAGACCAGACCCACTATGCACCATTACCATCAGGGTCCTAGATCTAGGTGTGACTAGACACTAACTGTGTTTAAAGGATTGAAGTTCACAACATCTCTGAGCCTCGTTTTCCTCTTTTTCCTTTGTGAATAACAGTATTAACCTATAGAGTTATTGCAATGATTAAACTATATTTGGTGGACACTCAATAAATGTTGACTTATAGGGATCCTGTGTATGAAAGCTTCCATTTAAAGATGTATATTATTGTTGTAGTTTAGCTTCTAAATCTGGGAAATTTCTTGCAGAACTGGGCATGTAAACTTGATTTTGGAGGAATTCACTGTGACTGTTGATTGGGGTGATTTTTAGGACACTCTGAGCACTACTGTTGTCCCATCTGCAACCAGTTCCTCAGAAGAATGATCTGGTCTTAGGTGCTCTAGGGTCCAGCCCACTGTCCCCAGGTGAACTGACTTTCACATCCAAGACTTTGCTTCGGTTTGAGGACTCACTTCTCTTGACTGGTCACCCCAAGGAGCCACAAGGCAATTTTTCAGGACTCTCCATTCCCCCAGATTTTCTCAGAAGCTCCACTGTTTGTTTTGGAAAGCATTTAGAGAAAAATAAGGACCAAAGATTTGCTTTCTTCTTCTGAGAGTTTGGCTGGATTGCCTCAGTGGCATCTGATTCAGGGACGTGCCCTGTCTCTCTCCCTCAACCCTTTCAGGGATAACAGTCTTGTGTGTTTTTAATGTGATCATGTCTTTACCATGTGGTCTATCAGCTGTCACAGACAGTGTGTTTGAGGGTGTCTAGAAGGGGTTTTAATTGGCAAGATCTTTAGTAAAATTTACAAATTAGTGATCCACCTGTTGATGTTATGACAATGTCTAAACACTATCAGTGCCATTTTAAAATAATCTTTCATTGATACAACATTCATTTTAATTAGACAGTAAATGTTGGTCTCAAAGGAAGCTGCCTACAGTTTTATGGACACAGCATGGCATTATGGGATGGGTTTTGGGCTTCACTGGGAAAACAACAGATTTATTGAAGTTATTTTTATTTTACTCAACTCACAAATGTGCTGGTCAGTGTTCTGAAAGATGACATAGATCCAGGGATATGAGGGGAACAATGTATTCTTTCTAATGGAATGAAATGAGAGTTGGACCCTTGAACTTTTTAACCCTGGCTCACACATGATCCTGGCAAGTACAGCAGCAACTGAATGTGACTGGGTACCCGCTGAATGTCAGGTATGCAGCAATCTGTGTTTTATAATTTGAGCAAAGATGTAAGATGAGTGCTGTTAGCGTCTCTGTTTCTGAGATGTGGAAACATTTCAGACCCACAGTGTGCCTTGGGAGTAGAAGAGACTGATGCCCCTTCCAGGGAACACAGAGCTTTATGTAACCATATCAGGGAACTTGCCTATAGGAGCTTAACTTGCCTGAGCTAAAATTTTTCTCATCTGTATAATGAAGCAGTGGGACTGGATGCTGTTTAATTTGTCATTTAGAAAGGGTATGTCTATATAACTAACATCACTAGACTTCTGGTTGTCTAGGGTGGGGTTCTATATTGCCTATATTCTCTTGAAATCTCTATCACATCCTTGAGAGGGTGCCACTTTAACACCATGGTTCTGACTATAGTAAGCAGATTATTAGCTGTGCAAGGACAATTGTTTGTAGGTAAGTTCTGTACTTCACAATTCTCACTAGCTTATAGATGTGAACTGTGCCATCCAAAAGCATCCATTTTCTTTCAGTCTAGGAATGTCAGTGAATTCCTAGTTCTGATTAATGTTCTACCAGTATTTGTTGGGAAGGTCTTTCTAGTGCATCAGATTATGTGTTTTTTCTAAATGGGAAAAAAGCCCTGCTAATAACCAACAGTACAGAAATATACCACAGGACATTTTTCTGGTATGAAATTCTTTCCTGAAGAATGAATTAAGAACCCATTCATGCCAGACTGTAGGATGGAGAAGTCAGGCATCTGTTACAATGGTCCTTTGCTTAAAGTTTTCTTTGATAAAAAATACCCTGTGGCCTGCTTCTCTGAACTTCACATTGTGGCACCTTTCACTTTTACTATCCCTAGCTGCCTATATGAGAACATTGTTGGGCAGGAGCCTTACAATGTCAAGAGATGAAACTTAGGCAGTTGTTTGACATTGTAGTAGTTCACATGGTCAGAGCTCTGTCCTCCAGGTTTCTTTAGAGTGCAAAACTGGAGTTAAATTGGCAAGGTAACTTAGGCATTTTCCCCCTGCAGTTATAGCAATTTAAAATATTTCTCCAAAATGTTAAGATTCAGGGATCTATCTTACATCCTGAAAGACCTCATATGTCAGGGGAAGGGGGTTCTGATGAATTACCGGCAGCTTTGATGTCCAACTCAAACAACCTCACTGTCCTTGTTTGAAAAGGTGTGCTTCAACTCTCCCCTTCCTTCATCTTTCCCAGGCCTCACTAGCAGAAAGGAATTATTTGGTTGCTTGTTGCCATTTCTATTGCTGCAGAACAAAACTTCTCACATCATGGGGTCAGACACTAACCATTGAATCATGCTTTTGGATGCCATCTGTCAGAGCTTTGGACAGAACACCCACAAGTGTTACAGCTCTTTTGTCTCTGAGACTTAGGTTGGGAAGAGATAAGCAACTATGGGGTTGGGAGTCTCCTTCAAGGTGCCCAGACCTCCAACAGAAGTCTCGTGCAGGAGCATCCCATTGGAAAGTGTGAACTTCTGCTTGTGCTCTGGTTACCTAGCAACTAGGGAAATGGTTTTTCTCCAGTGTCAGTTTCCTAAAAGTACTGTAACAAATGACTACACGACATCATCAGAAATATGCCTTTCCATAAAGCTCTACGGGAAGACCCTTCTCCCATCTGGTTCCAGCTTCAGGCAAGTGACAGTTACACTTGGTAACCTTTGGCTTGGCATTTGAAGTCCAATATTGGTCTCCATGGTCAACTTGTTTGCCTCCTTGTAGATCTGTATTTATCTCTGTGTTTGTCTTCTTTCTCTTATCAGCCTTCCAGTAACCACATTTACTGTTCACCATAAAATCTAGGACAACTTCATCTTGAGACCATGTCATACTTTCAAAGAAATATATTTTCAATTAAGGTCACATTTTGAGGTTCTGGGAGGTGAATTTTGGAAGTGTGCTATTAAATCTACCACACTGCCATCTGCCTTAGAATGTCTGAAAACCCAAAAACAGAAAGAATGTTAAAATATTTGGGATTTCCAAAAATATGATAAATGTCTAATAAAATGTTTTGAAGAAAAGTGGAATAAGCCAAGAAAAATGCAGGGCTGCATGGTGATGGGCACTATTTAGCATCTGTGGTGAGGGGATTCCATGCTTCCTGCAGAGAACCTGTGATCAGAGAGATTTGAATGTTCAGGGTGAGTGAGGATAGTAAACAGCAGTGTGAGTGATCTGGGACAAAACTTGGCTGATGGAATGATTAACACATTCAAAATGCTAAGAGGGACAAGGGATGCAGTTGAGGCTAGTACATCTGCAGCGACTTTGGGGGATAGAGGAGTAGGAACAGGGATCAAGCTGTTTCCACCTAAGTCTTTGGGCTGCCTTGGGTAATATATTAACAAGTGGAGATCTTGGACAAGAGAGTGAGCTAGTACAATTTACAGCTATGTGTGTGTACGTGCAAACAGGTGTTGACAGAGGCCAGAGATCAATCTCAGATACTGTTGTTCAGCAGCCTTCCACACCGTGGAGACCAGGTCTCTCCCTAGGACTGAAGGTTTACCATCAGGCTAAGGTGGCTGGCCAGTAAGCCCTGGGGATACACCTTCCCAGCAGTAGGAATACAAGCACATGCCACCAGGTCTAACTTCCTACTTGGATGCTGGGGATTGAACATGGGTCTTCATGCTTGTGTGGCAAGCACTTTAATGATTATCTCTCCAGACCTAATCTATGTTCTTGGAGAGTCTGTTTTAGACTGTAGAGATGACTCAGTAGGTAGAATGATATGCCAGCATGAAGTCCTGAGTTTGGATCTCTAGTACCAGTGTAAATAATCCAGGTGTGGGGGCTTGAGTGCTATCCCATGGGTTAGGAAAACTTATTGCTCTTTCAGAGGACTCAGGTTTAATTCACAGCACCTACGGGGTGACCCACAACCACCTGTAACTCTGGTTCGAGGGGATCTGATGGCTTCTTCTGGCAAAAAACCTGAACACATAAAATGAAATTTAAAAATAAAAAGGAAAGCCGGGTGTGGCAGCATGCATCCACAACCCCAGTGCCGGGGACAGACGCGGGTGGAGGAGGAGGTTTAGAGTTAAAGCCATGGTGTATGATATGGGACTGAGGTCACTCAGAGAGAGGCTGGGTAAGGATAAGGGGCAGGACCAAAGGCAAAGGTCTTTCAGCTAGCAGAAGTTAGCAAGCTATTCTGAGTTATTGCCCCTGTTGGCAGGCTCTGGAGCTCACTCTACTTTAACTAGTTCTTTTTGTTCATCTGTCTCCCTTCTCATGGATCTGGCATTTGGAATCTTGGTTAGGAGATTAGCTGTATGACTCAAAATGTACTGGTTACATTTTACCCCTGTTTCAGAATGACAGTTTCCTCCTGGGCAGTGCCATCTGCTGTGGATCTGGCTATGTACCTGAAGGCACATGAGGCATGGAGGCTTAAATGGACAAGTCTTTTCTCATTTGCTGTCTTGTTCTTTTTTCTAAATCCTGTGTCTGGACATATGGCTGTAATTGATACCACATTACACAAGAACTTGCTTGCACAGGTGCCTGGGGTTCACCTGGTCATGCCAGTTATGCTCATCTTGAAAACTGGTTAATGGTCTTTGATCTTTAAAGGTTTACATCTAATAGGGTAAGTCTCTGTTTTCTCCAGAATCTAAATAGCTTCATTCAACATGGATTCTACATGTTTGGGTTGATTTGCAATTTGGTGTTGAGACACTTATGAACACGGGAGGGAGATTTGGTGTGTGGGGCAGAGTGGAAGTGCATAGAAAGAAAGGACAATGAGAGGCTGAGGAACAAGGTGAGTTAAACTGTGACCCGTGACATTTAGGGTGGTAAACATTCCATTCAATTTCTATTACTCATTCATGAAATAAACATTGTATTTCCCAACACAGCAGAGCTGTTTTTCTCATAGATACATTAGACACACCTATCATACTACCCACACAGAAAGACTCACACACCACCCATATACATATACGAATACGAATACATAGTGTACATACAGAGAAAAATACTCATAGCAAACCACCCCTACACACACACACACACACACACACACACAGAGACAGAGAGAGAGAGAGAGAGAGAGAGAGAGAGAGAGAGAGAGAGAGAGAGAGAGCTTTTGCCAACACTGACTTCTTATTAAGTGACTTGGATTTAGGATGAAAGAATATGTAAGAATAGAAATCTTTTCTACCCTTAAGCAGGACCACAAAGATGAAGCATCCATCTGTGGGGGATAAATGAGGAGCTACACACAGAGAACAAGAAATAATCTGATGCCTTATGGATTTAGTAAAATTGCCAGGGTCTCTCAAGATGCTCAAGAGAGTAGAAGCATCTAGAATGGCAGAAGTATCAAGAGGGTAGGGCCATAGGCCCTGATTCCGTCCAGACAGGCATTGCACAGAGTCACTATGAGAATGTCTTTTGCCCTTTCTTATTTCCTGTTGGGTTCACCCTATTTGCACAAACACTGACGTCTACATTCAGGCTCAGGGTAGAACCACAGGCCTGGGTTCTGTGTCTTGATCCTGGTCATTTCATCTCTGGGTCATTTTGATTTGTCCTTCTTAGCTCTCCACCTTCAGTGGTTCCCCAGACTCACCCTCTGATTTTAAATTCTCCAATAGATGTCTATCCCTTTATGGAGGCTACTTGCTAACTGTTTAAAGTCTGCCCAAATTGTCTATTACGGGAATTCTGTCTCCTCAGTCCATCTGAATCCAGCCAGCACGAACCGCATAAATAGCTCCCATTGCTTCACGAATACATAACCAGGGTACTTTCATCTGTATGTCGTCCTCAAGAAGTCAAAGCATTAACACACTCTTTCCTTCACCTTCATATATAGTTTCCCCCAGAGAGGAGCAGATCCCTTATTGGGCGCAGCTCTGTGCATGTAGCTGCTTTGTTGATTTGTATGAAATTTGTACTTTACAAAAAACAAACAGACAAACAAAACCTTCAAGGGTAAATACCCATCCTGTGAAGTTCCTCAGAACAGGAGGCACAGAGTGCTGGGAGAAGGTGTTCTGTTCTGTTCTGTTGTTGTTTGGTTGGTATTTGTTTTGGGTGAGGCTCAAGCTTGTATAGGATGCTCCGATCAGTGTTAACATGGTCCTCAATCTCTGGGGAGTCTGTTAAAAACAGAAGGAGGATTTGGTGGGTGAGGAGCATGGCCTGGGATCCTACAAAGCTAACACCCCCCCCACACCTCCAAGTGATGCTGCTTGGCTTAGGACTACAGTTTGAATGCTAAGGACTTCAGTGACAGTTATACCTTTCTTACAACTCACCTGGGCAGCTTTCTCCTCTGCACCTGTGATCTTCCTTTGTGATCTGGGTGATGAAGTTTCCACCTCAGATGTGGGTTGAGCTTTTTATTAAGACGAGGGGAAGTTTCTTATAACTAAAAAGGCAACTGTTCCCCCACTGGAATTCAGTGGCATAAACAAAGTTTTGTGAGTGATGCTTTTGTTTTCCCACAACTGGTATTAATACTATCTCTGAAATACTTCGAAGAGAGGCTGGCAGGCGTGTGAGGAATGGATAATATTAAGAGCAGAAATACTCCATGCAGAAGTCATTCCTTTAATCAGAAAAGCTTTAAAACAGGCTGTGGCACTAAGGTGAATCAGGGTTAGGAGAGTCTACCACAATGAGAAAATGAGTCATTTACAGAACCACAGTGGGACTAACTGCTCCCTTGACTCCTTTCTTTCCCCCATCAAGTTGAATCCTTGGAGTGGTGCTTCTCACTCACCCATGAGCCCAGCTGGCTGTCCAACCTCCACCAGGGTGCATTATTTCCTTTTTATGCTTATTCCCCAGGGCTTCCTCTGGGTGATGCTAGAACATAACGTCTTAGCATCACTTAGCCCTGCCATTGTCCCTCGCACGGTAACCCAGCTGCTGGTGCAGAGCACTGAGCTAGGCCCAATGGGGGCTGTGAAGAAAAGGGAAAAGAGCTGCTTCTTGCCGTTGAACATCTCATAAGGTAGCTGAAAGGAGAAGGCATGCACTCTTAAGACCACTAAGCATATCCAGCAGGAAATAAGTTCCAAGTGAGCAAGACGTGGGATACAGGCTGATGAGAACATGGGGAAACTTAAATGAGGTGATCAGAAAGGCTTCATCAAGAAGGTAGTAATTGATTCATTCCTTAAGGGAAGAAAGAATTAAATAGTGCCCGGGAGGTCTGCAACACCAGTGTTTCCAGGAACATTCTCTCGCACAAATCCCTTTCTGGGAACACTCTGGGAGGAGAGGAGAATCGCCGATGGATTCGTTTTGATGAGAAAAGATGTCAATGGCCCTAACTGTGGCCCTGTTCACATTGCTAAAGGTTTCCTGCTAAAGGCTGGATAGACTCTGGTGCAGGTCAGGACACAGTTAAATCTTATGTTTCCTCTATTTTCTTAAAAAAACATGCTTTTTGGGGAGGTATTTTAATCAGGTAGTCTGGACTTCAGAAAAAACCTTGTATCTAATTCCCAGCATTAAAAAATATCATTTATATTTCAGACCTCAAGCATTAAATTATTTAAACAATTGTCAGAAACAGATTAATAATAGTAGTGCTAGGTAAAACTCTGGAATAATCTTTACACACATGCACATACACATACACACGAATTTTTTAGCTTAAATTTAGGTTTCATATTTCAAAGTTTTATCAAACTACCCCTCCCCCTAATCTAAACCATTGTTTTCCAAGGGAAATTTAATAATAAGATCCGCCATGTGTTTCTGCTTAATTTTGGAAGCCTGTGTGATGCAGTCAAAGATTCTCATTTGAAAATAATTCCTGTTCTTATTCTAAAACTGCCAGGGGGATTAAGATTTAAAAAACATGTCGCAGCTCTCAAGTTACAGTTTTGCCTAAAGCCAAGCAGTGCTGGAAGATCAAAGTTTTGAGTGCAGTTCTAAAGTTAGACCCAGTGCCTTGCTACCCACTCACAAATGGGGAGCAAAGGCCCCCCAGCTGTCTGTTTAAGTCCTCTGACGATTAGCTCAGGGCAGGAAGAGACCCCTTCCTGACCACAGGCAATCTTCAGAGCCCTGAAGGCACAGTAGGTCACAGGCTTCCTGACTTAAAAAATATGAGCTTGGGAGGGGAAGGGACTGACCTCGATATTGAGGGGTGCATACTGTCTGTTGCGCCTGTCTTTAGTGGGGGCTGTTTGTCAACATGGCATTCCATCTAACAAATGCTTAAAGACAGACAGACTGGGGCAGGTTTACTATTAGTTATTCTTAAACCACCCCTTGTGCTCTTAACGTAATGAAAGTGTGTGTGTGTGTGTGTGTGTGTTTCCTTAAGCCCAGAAACCCTGCTTCCCTGCTGTTAAGTCTCCAACTTTCCCCTTTGAAACTTGAATCAAACTAACCATAAATACTTAGAGCATAAAATATTCGGATACAGTCAAAGAACATCACCCTTTCAAGAACAACTTAGTTGACTTGTCTGTTGGGAGTGAAGCTGCAGAGTTCAATTTCAAGTTCAAATTCTAGGGTTTAGAGATCTTGGAAATCCATAGCGTTGTGCGAATTCCATGTGGATGAGATTCTTTATAGCAAAGACCCCACTTCTGCAGAACTGAAAGCGAACCTGATGTGTAAACACACCTTAACCTAGCCAGACACAAATGCTCAACTTTTGGGAGTTAGCATTTGTGATGGGAAGCTGTAGCCTTTCCTTGTGGCATGTGACCTGCTCTCATCTTGTTGATGGGCTCATTCTACAGGACAGTCCTTGACATGAGACTTGTGTCATCAAGGTTTCCTGTTGAGTGCTGGTCCCCCACAGCTGTTCATGGAGAAGCGCACCACGTGTTTGTCTGGCTGTCTGTTTTCAATCAGAGCCCACTCCTTGCAGCTCCTCAGGTTCAGTTAGCCGTTTTTTTACAGGGAACACTGATGCTGCAGTGGTTTCTTACTTTGCAGGCTGGATCTACTGTTGTGCAATTGATCATAGAAGAACAGGTGAACTGCGAAGTTTTATTCAAGCTGTCCACTTAGCTATTTTTACCCTGGTAGGGCTGAATCAGCTCTCCCCTCTCCTTCTCTAGAACACAGGAGATCAGCGCCTTTTGTAAAAGAGGCTTCAGGAGATGGATTCTCTGTGGATGCCTACTTAATCAGTTCTTTAAGGTTTACATGGTGGCCTCTGCAGGAAGAGACTCCTGTTCAGTGGCTGGTACACAAAGTCTCTCTCTGGTGCCTGATGCCACTCTTAGGTGAGATCACCAATTTATTTTAATCCTTTTTCTTCAAATGTTGGCCCTAGAAGCTGCTGTGGGTAGAAGCCTGGTGTCAGTGCAAAGTTAAGCTGTTTAGGAAGTGCTGGCATGAGTGCGTGTATTTCACACTTGAGGACATACTGGATGGTGAAGCATAGGCCTTGGTGCTGTCAACTGAGTTGTCTTCCCTCAAAATGCCTGTGGGAATCTTTTCCTCTTAGCATCTCCCAATATGATTACCTTCGGAGATAGTTTTCAAGGAGACAAGTGGCTGTCAGTGAGAGCGGCAGGGCGGGCCCTAATTCAGTACATCCGGTGCTCTCATAGAAAAAAGCAGGCGGTCAGTAGGACTGTCTACAAACCGGAACAGAAGCCTCAGGAGAGACTAACCCTGCCAGAACCTTGAATTTAGGCTAAGAGGGGGTGACTGAAGTTACATCTCTCAGTGTGTGGCACTCTAAGTGACAGAATCCCTAGGAGAGGGAGGGACACATGTGGATTTGATATGGTAGAGTTTGACACAAGGCCACCAGGCAGAGCTTCTGGACATAGCTGCCCTCTAAGACCCCTGGAAGAACATTGCTAGAAGACTGAACAGAGACCTCTTCATTTGGGATAGCTATTGTTTCGTTTATTGGGGATTCAGATTTTAGAGAAGGGGACCGTTAGGACACGAACTCCTGTGCAGTTTTTATTGTGTGTATGTGTGTGTTGGGGGTGGGGGTAGGGGCTGACACCACCAAACTGGCAATCTCTCACAATACCAGGTGCATTACAGATTGGTGTGTGGGCTTTTGTGAATTGGTTGCATATAAATGAGGAACATTTAAATAAAAAGGAGATCTAGAAACTTTCACTAGTTTGGGGTTTTTATTTATAGCTGCTTATGTACAATGCTGGCTTCCCTTTCCTGGGAGTTTGTGGCAGGTCCATCTAATAAGCACTGCAAAAAGTGCCATGGACTTCAGTGTTTAGGCTGCCCAAGACCATCCCGGACATGGCAAAGAGAACCTACAGGTTGAGGAATCAAGAGTGCTGAGAAACAAAAGGCTGGCTTGTTAGAGGGCATGACTTCTTGGGAAGAGAATGGACTGAAGACGGAAAGCCCGTACTCCATCCTAGCCCAAGCAGGAAGCACTGACTACAGAACACACTTATTTGGACATGTTCTGGAACTTGCCTGGATAGGTCTTTCCTCAGATTCAAACTGGAGGGCTGTACTCAAGAAAGCTAAGGCCAAGTTTTTCTTATTCTAGGAACTCAAGAGGCCAAGAGCAGAGGCAGCCATGACTTTTGGAGTGGGAGGACAGGGCTGCCACGTAGCCCATTCTGCCAAGTGACACAGGTCCCTGCTTAGACTGGGAGCAGTGGTGCAAGTTAGGCCCCTCTGCTAGCTACAGCCTGGGGTCCCTGCTCAGAGTTCATTGGTCAGTGTTTGTTCTCCTGGGCCCTTCTCTCTTGCCGTCTTCCCTGCTCTTGCTCAATGTTCACTGAGTGATGTCTTCATTGATGCTTAGCTGGGAAGTCTCTTATTCGCAGTCTTTCCCTGACACATCCTAGAGCAGCAAACGCTGCTACCTTGCATCGACATCTACTTCTCTCATGCATGAATGGACAAGAGCTAGAAACCAGAGTCAAGCTGGTGAAAGGCACAAAGGGAATAATGCCTATATTTGAGTACGTAGTAGGTCCAAGTTTCTCAGTGTTCTTCTCCTCTGCACAGTGGGTCTACCCCAAGTATCTGTCCCATACATTCACACTAAGTAAGACCTTCTGTTGCCAATGAATGCCTCAGCTCCACAGCTAAACAGCATTTTCTAGGGAAGGCACTTCCAGGTCACACTGGCCTATATTCTGACCCCATTTCCAATTATTATACATAGCACAGAGTAGATCCTCAATGCTGTTTGGTGGTTGATTACTTATTGGTTCACAGCCGACAGCCAATGCTGAAGACTCCCAGGTCATAGGGACTCTGTGGGGATTAGGAGAACGCTGTTAGCCACATGTGTGTTCACTCAAGGCATCGTCACACGCATCTGACCACCCTTCTTTGCCAAGTGGAACTTTCAAATGCACTGCTAAGATGTTCACACATGGAGAGTTGACTTATTTTAAAACAGACGTGCCAATGTTTAGCATGCATCTGAAATCAGCCACTGGGTGGTAATTGTAGACCAAGACAGCCCATATCAAAACAGCCTCATTGTTTGTGATGTTGAAAGAAAACCAGCTCCTTGGAGTGGCAAGTTGATTGTGCTGTGGCTGTCACTGGGTGCAAGGATTTTCTAAGAACAGGCTCAAATGAACAGGTTTCTAGGAGCACAAATTATACAACAGGGTAACGCCATGGAAGTGTAGTGAGTGGAAACACACAAGGCTCGTGGGACCAGGGGAAGGTGGGGATATCAATATTCACCTCAATTACTCATATTCCTGTAGGCCGTGTTCTGAGAAAGGGGGTTGGAGTCTTCACTTTATAGCTGAGGGAACTGGGGGCTCAGTATGGGGAAGAGAAAACTCCGGGTTGTACTGTGGCAGTCTTAAAATGTCATAAGGTTTGGCTTGTGAAAGAGGAAACATAGTTTTTCGGGGAGGCACCAGTGGGCAGAACTACAACCTGTGGGTTGTGGCTAGGCAGTCAGACTCTGTTCCAATGCTCGGCAGAGACTTCTAGCAATGAGCTTCTGAAGCACATTGATGGAGATGGGGTGAATGGATAGGGTGAATGGAGAGTTGGAGCTTAGAGTCAGGAGACTCCCAAGCCCATCTCCATCCTGGCCTCTCTGGTCCTTTAAATCTAAGTATTTATTTCTAATAAAGAGACTTAATTCAAATGGTTCCAAATCACAGGATGTTGATGTAATTTGAAATAAAACACAGCCAGGATTGTCAAGTGGGTAGGACTGTCAAGTGGGTTAAATGTATTTTTTTTTTCATTTATTGTTATCTTCTAGCATTGCAAAGTGTCTAAGAATGAATCCATTCTTCATGAACAGGCGAGACTGTAATTCTATAGACAGCACGTTACTGTAACTTACCTTCAGGCTTGGGCCGTCTCAGTAGACCCACTCTTGGATGTGATTTTTGAACAACAAGGTTATAAAGGGGCAGCTTTGGGCCTGGAGAGACGGCTCAGATGTTACATGCTAGGTTCACAACCAACAGAGGCAGCTTTAGCCTGAAGGAGCCAATATCCATCTATTCTCTTTATATGACATTGGCCACAATGGGAGGTACTTTGTATTTTGGGCAAAGTCATTTAACTTCTCTCCCTTCCGAGTAATGGGCACAGTAGAAACAAAGGTTACTAGGAAGCTATAGTGAGGGCTAACCATGGTTGTCTAAATCCATGACCTTTAACATGCAAGTGGCTGCCTGAGTGGCATAAGCAAAAAGAAAACTATCCCTGTCCTGTCATTTAGCCACTAGTACTAGTCAAAGCCAAGAATTTGTCCTAGTAATAAAACAAACAAATGTTAACAATGAAACCCAGGATGGTTTGGCCACTGGTGTGGATCTCTTCCTGTTTGTGTAAGTATAATTAGGAGTTTTTATACATTATCAGCAATTTTTTTCCTTTGGGGATTTAATGAAACATGAAGTAAATACAAGAAGGGTGGGAGGTGAATGTGGGCTTTACTTGCCAAGTACATATGTATTTATGTATGTGTGTGTGCATGCATGTGTGTATGTATCTATGAATGTATGTATTGTTTATGTATGTGTGTATATGTACGTGAGTGTATGCATGTGTTTACATATATGTGTATGTATGTATGTATTGTGTATGCATGTGTGTATACAGGTGTTTATGTATATATGTATGTAAATGTGTATGTATGTATGTGTGTATGTATGTATGCTTCTACTCAGATACTATGAGCCTGTTCATGGGAAGCTCCCCTTTGCCTCAGTGCTGGAAACTTTAAGTCTCCTCAGTTCAGGGAAGAGACCCTTCCACAGGAACTCCAGCATCAAATAAGCAGGGCTACAGAAGACACTGAAGTCACCATGGGTGGGGTGTGATTCAGGATATGCTGAGCTGTAGTGAGAACCTGGATTCAAGCTATCATAAATATTAAGGTACCTTGCTGCTTTCCACAGCAAGAAGCACTGGGGTGGGATACCAGTTCTGCAACTCTGATGTCGTGGGAATTGTCAGTCTAAATGAGGTGGCCATGTGCTCAGGCCAGCCCACTGCAAGATGGCGGCAGGAGATCCAGGGCTTCCCTTTCAGTTGGTCTTCTCAGGAACAAATAAATCTTTCCCAGCGGCCCCCATAGGAACTTGCCTTTTATATGACTGGGCAGGTTGATGTAGTGTATAGCCAATTATTGACAAGGTGACTAGGTGGGGAGATAGAGATCATTGGTTTTGAACAAATACCAGAAAACTTTCTTAAAAGGACAAATAGTAATTATATAGGCTGGTTATAAGGCAAAGTTGAGGACATCATGTAGGCACTTACTTATATATAACTTTAAAATGTAAAAATCATTTTAGTAAATTCTGAACGCATATATGCACATGGACACACAAACAGTGAGAGACAGACACACACACACACACACACACACACAGAGAGAGAGAGAGAGAGAGAGAGAGAGAGAGAGAGAGAGAGAGAGAGAGAGAGAGAGAGAGAGAGAGAGTCTGACATTTACTTTTAAAACTTGGCTCATGTGACTGCAAAGTGATGGAGAGCCACAGAGGACCTCAATCTGGAGATCCAGGAAGAGTTGGTGTTTCAGCTGAAGCCAACAGCAGGTCACCTACTGAAAGATTCCCTCTTGCCCAGAGGGATTCTGTCTTGTTTTCTCTTCAAGTCTTCAACTGATTTGATGTGGCCCCATACTATGCAGGAAAACTGGCTTTATTTAAAGCCCACCAATTTAAATATTCATCATGTCTAAAAGCACCAACACTGAAACATCTAGAATAATGTTTGGCTAAATATTTTGTTACTATAGCTCAGTCAAATTGAAATAAATGATGTAATCTTAGAGCCAGACCTTAGAGCCAGAGCAAAACATACAGCAGGGAAGGTTTGACCCTGGGTTGGACTTTGCAGAACCTTTGCTGAGGTTTTCGTAGAAGGTGTGAACAGGGTTGTTTCTCTTGAGAGTGGATGTTTGGATTAAAGCAGCCAATGTACGAGAAATGAGGACAATGAGCACACAGGCAATCTGGCTCTGCCGGGTCTCTACGCAATAGAGTCTGGAGATCCTGAACACAGATACCTTTTTGGAAAACCACATGGAATGCATGGCGGAAACCCTAACCAAGCACCTCCCTGAAGTCTTTTCTCTTCTTGAGTGGTTCCACATTGGTATTTGTCAAGGATGTTTTGCCTTCTTCTTCCTGTACCATCACACAAATCATTCCGCATGCAAGGAAAGGAAACCATTCCTAGTGACAGTAGTATACCACACATGCATGGTTTTTCTTTCTATTTCTGCCATTTAAGTCACCAACATTCAATCACTGTCCAAAATTATTAGTTAGAAAATTCTTAAGATTTTTGATCATGTGTCAATCTGAAGTGTATGATGAGATTTCCTACTGTTGCAGTCTGTCCCACCCAGGATGTGATTCCTCCTTCTGTCCAGTGTATCCACATTGTATGCCCAATCCACCCACTATGTACTTAGGGGTTGTCTCATTATCTAATCCATTCCCATGGAACCCTGGGCTTGTGTTCAAATAGTCTTTAGTTCACTTTTAAATGGCCACAAGTGTAAGAGTGTCAATGCTGACAAGGTGAATATGTCAAGTGGAAGCTGTTAAATGTTTCTTTTAAGCATACGATGTTTTGAGAGAAACAGAGGCATCATATTCATATAACTTTTATAACAGTGTATTGTTGTATATTTGATTTTATTATTGTCAATCTTTTTCTATGCCTAATTTGTAAATTGATCTTTATAATTATATACAGATAAGCATGTGCAGGGCTTGTAGCTTCCTTTGAGCTCCCATAGGGCCTTGGAGTGCATCAACCATAGGTAAAGGGTACTACTCTGCTAAGGAAATTGAGGACATGTAAAGTCAATAATGAGCCATGTTTCTGCTGTGAGTGACAAGGACAATGATGGCCTCAGTGGGTGCTCTCTAATGACAAGACAGTTTCAGGGACAAAGCCCTCTGTGTTTCAGTTGAGGTGAATTTACTTGGAATCTTCCTCAGCAAGAAAGGGGAGGGATAATTTTAATTTGCTGGGTCAGTCCATAGTCTGTGGCTGTGGCAAAATGCCCAAGGGAATCAACTTATAGAGGAAGGACTTCCTGTGGCCAGTTGTTCAAGAGATGCCAATCCATAATCATCTGACACCACTGCTTTTAGGATGGCGCTGAGGCAGAAGCATCATGGTAGGAAGACATGGAAGAGAAAAGATGATCACCCCAGGGTAGCAATCAAACAGGAGTTGCAGTGCTAAGGACAAAATATACCCCTGAAAGGCACACCCCTAGTCATTACTTCCTCTCTCCAGGCTCTTCCTCCTACTTTCTAGTATCTTCCCATACCACTATAAAAATAGGAATCCATCAATGAATTAATTACAATAAGAGTCCATTCATACGTCAGAACTCTGGTTATATAATCATTACCCTAAAGCCCTTCCTCTGAACATTGTATTGGGAACAAGTCTTGAACATGTGTGGATGGGGAGAGCGTTTCATTTCCAAGCCATAACAATTACCGTATGAGCCAAGTACAGATGCTAATTTCCTGGTTCATCTGGCCTTCCTTCTTTTGGGTGATGTGACAAGTAATTTGGTACTATGGAGGGTAGTGGGGAGTGTAGGTTTGTGGGACAGATGCTTGCCTTTCTAAAGAACAACTAGAGATGAAGGCAGATAAAACAAACAAACAAACCAAAACATATCATCAAGTGGTCTTCAGTTGTGAGTGTTGAGGAGAAGGTATGATGTCAGCTTAGTATACTGTGGAAAGGTGTATTTTGGGTTTCCACAGTAACCAGAAACTGTCTCTGACATTTGGTGCCTGGTTACTGGGATGCCAAGTGTCTTATAGTAAGGGTTGGTTCAATACAATCTAGAAGGTCCCAATAAAGATGGCAATAGCTTCGGTGGAAAAGAACTGAAGGATTGGATGGTGAATTATCAGTTGGTGGTTATAGAAAGTCTAACACCAGGCCCTTCTCCAAATGAGAAGTACTGAGATCTCATAGCAGGTAAGCTGACATTTAAGGATGGGCTCGTGTCTCTGATTAAAAAAAAACAGTAAGGGACTAGGAATAGCCTTGGTGGGAACAAGGAACACTCCTACTTAAGAGCACGATTGTGGATTGCACAACTCCAGGGGAAGCTAGCTGCTGCTCATGGTTTCATTACCAGATTTAAAATAGTTATTACTGCCTTTTTCTGATAGATGGCAATAAAACATTTTGGGAGAGGGCATACCATTGCTTCACACTAAGTTAATAGGACAGGAAGGGAGGTGGTGAGAGAGAACAATGTGCTATAGATAGTTTTTTAGGGCGGAGAGAATTTGAGTGGTGAGATGAGGCAGTGGTGGCAGGGTGATTGTGGTCAGGCCTCTGGCCAATGAATTTCTGCAGAAGCAATGCTGCAAGGCTTCAGCAGGCTTCCACCTGACAGGAAATGTGTACAGGTTTCTAATACCTGTGAACGAGACCCAAGGATCATGACTCAAATACAAGCAACGTCAACAACTGGGCAGTGACTCGGGTGTGTAACATGTCTCGCTTTCTAGAGGGCTTCTGCAAAAAAAATTTAAAAAATAAAAATAAAAAGGCTCATGGCTGACGACTCAGGCAGGAGCACTGTTAAAGTCCTTAGGAAGACACCATTGAAAACAGTTTTTCATGTCATCCAAAGCTGGCATGGTATCTCCCTTCAATCAGCTGCAACAGTCAAAGGAAAGATAGGCAGATCACTGAGTCCCCGGCCTGCCTGCTCTACATAGCAAAGCGAGGGGAGGGGAGTGGGGGTATCATTTTAGGAAATGTTACTACACGTGGGTCAGTGACAGTTATAATTCACGATTTGCTTCTGTACGTTTGCATACCATTTTTGAATACCAAATGTGGGAAAAAAGTTTGAACTGTATTGTAAAGAGCTGTTACTTTCCTGAGGCAGATTTTCTGCCTGAAATTTTACTAGATGTGTCTCTGATAAAATTGTTTGGTAGAAGTCAAAAATCACCTGTGAGCTCTGTGAGCACAGGGCAGTGGGTTCTGGAGATTACCCTGCTCAGCCATTCGGGTTATGGGCTTAGGTGGGAAGGAAAACACACTGTTTTATATACTTTCAAAAGAGATGAACCCCATCTGGAATGTGATGTGGCTGTCAGAATGTAACACTTGAGCATATAAGGGCATAAGGAGTCTGACCACATTATCAAGGAATTTGGGGACAGCAAAGCTGACTCCAGCAGGTCTGAAATGACTCATTAAGTCAATGAGGAGGGAAGGAGGCCAGTCTGAAAGTTTGTTATGGTTAGTAAATAGGGCTCAATGAGTCCCATTCTGGACTGATCTAGACCCCCTGAATGTGGGTGTCAGTGAGGAGGCCTAGGCAATCTATGAGGCCTTGGGTAGTAGATCAGTATTTATTCCTGGCATACAGATGGACTTTGGGTGCCCATCCCACAGTGAGAGATGCTCTCTCATCCTGGTCTCTTGGGGGAGGGCCTAGGCCCTACCCTGGATGAAATGACAGACTATGGAGATTTCCCATGGAGGGCCTCACCCTCTCTGGGAAAGGAGTGGGGGTTGGGGGAGAGGGGATGGGAGGGTTGGTGAGAGAGCATGGGAGGAGGGGAGGGAGAGGGAGCTGGGATTGACAAGCAACCTTGTTTCTAATTTAAACTTAAAAATAAAAAAGACCAAAAAAAAAAAGAAAGAAAGAAAATGTGCTATGTTAACACATATACAAGGGGAAAAAAGGGCTCAATGAGAGGAGGCACAGTTGGTTATCATAGTCAAGTTTTCCACTGGTGCTCAAGAAGAAAGCCCCTGGAGTTATACCCACATGCCCTGAAGATGGGTAGCACTAGAAGAGGAAAGGATGAAGATCAAAAGCTGCTGTCAATCAAATAACAAGAATGGGGACATCAGATTCTTTACAAAGCACATCTTTGTACACAACCCTGACTAATTACACATTGCATTGTGATGCCTGAGCAAAAAGAGAACCCGGTAAACTCTAGGACATGTCCTTCTACCTGGTGCCTTATCAAAGAGACAAACTATGGAAGCCGGCCTCATTTAGGATAGCATGGAGTCTAGGGGCTAACGGGCAGCAATGTATCAAAGAATTCACAGGCATGTGAACCAGTGTCGTTCAAACTGGAGATGTCTTAGCCTGCTGGGTTCCATAACTTTCTTGGAGTTCAGTTAAATTCCCAAACAGCTTCCTCTGCTTGGGACAAGAGTATTTTCTGGAGTCAGGATCAGGGTGGCACTCTTAATGGGCAGGTCAGTTTAAGGGAGGTGTGCTGACACTTCGTTTCCACACCTCTGGAAATGATGAATGTCACCGTTCTTCGCATTTCTCTGGAGGCTAAGAAAAACGATGAGCAGGGTCCTGAATGTAGCTCCAGCTAAATATGTGTTGGGGTGGAAGAGAACAAGAAAAGAAAGAAGGCAGAGTTATTGAGGCAACAATTCAGATTTAATTGCATTTGATATAGACCACCCTTTAAAAATAGTCTGGTTGTTTAAAGGCTGCAGTAATTTATGGAACACTCTGCTTGCTTCCAGGGAAGTTGACAAGTCTGGACTGAATCAAGAGAATCAGCATAAATCTCAGCCGATGCCTAATTTTAGAGCTGTCTGGTCCTCGAGTGAGTCTTGCCACAGCCAGATGGGGTGGGAGACAACATTTGATGGTGGAAACGAGTGAGGTGCCAAACTGAAGCTCAAAAGGTTAAACTCATTTTTGTGGTTGATATTTCCTATGAGCAAAAATGAATCAGGTTGTGAGAAACATCATACTCTGTGAGCTGGAGCTCCTGGGGGAGGCAGCCGCTGTCTCAAGGAATTCGGGTATTATATAATCGATGCTATGTGTTGCTCAGCCCTTTCTCCTCTAACCTGCACCAAAGAGGATAATAGCATGGCCATGAGTAGGTCACTTGCCTCCTTCAAGACTGCGCTGCCTTGTGTGGTCAATGCAGATGGTCTTCTTTCCTCTGAGCGATAGACCTCACAGTTTTCCTTAGGTGTTGAGCACTGTCGAACTTCTAGGTGAAGTTTCCAACTAACATTTCCCTATGCTGTTCGTCTCTGGAATACCTGTTAGGTCCAACATGATTGTGTTTGGTTGTAACAGAGTTGGGTTTTAATGAAGGGACAGGCTTCTGGCTTTATGGTGGGTTACAGTTCAGAGCATCTATTGTTTTAATCCAGTGCATGATGGAGTGTGAAGAAGGGCACACAGATACTCTCACAGCCTTTATTTACTCCCTCCAGACTACTGCTTCGTCAGGTACATTTTGCAATAGTGATGGTGTTGAGTGTATTATTTTGTCCAGAGCAAGGACAAGAGTAGAAACTTTCCAAAGTGTATGAGTAAGTGTTTATTCATTTATGAGTGCTTAGTGCCAGGAACCAGCATCTAGGATCATAATACATTTGTTTGAAGTTTAAGACCATGAAGGGTTTGGGAAATGTTTCTTCAAACTTTGTTCTTCAACCATCTGCATGAGTATCTTTGGCTAACAGCACATTCCCAGGCTCTGGTCTAGCCACAGAATTGGGAACTCTAGGCTGCCTGAAAAAATCTCTCTCTCTCTCTCTCTCTCTCTCTCTCTCTCTCTCTCTCTCTCTCTCTCTCTCTCTCTCTCTCTCTCTCTCTCTCCCTCCCTCTGTGTGTGTGGGGAGGGACAAAGATAAACTTTGTATATCTTGCTATATTGGTCACTTTGGTTTTTGAGTCTGGGTCCTTTGCTAAATTTAGAGCTCACTTATTTGCTCAGACTGGGAGTCAACAAGCACCGTCTCGTAATTAGATGTTTATACTGTTCCATCCTGTTTTTCACATGAATACCGATGACTGGATTTGAACTCAGGTTTCCCTGCTTTCACGTCGAACATTCTACTCACAGAGCTATCTCTCCAGCCCAGTTTATCTTTTTTTGCAAATTGCCCAGGTGTTTGGGGAAATCACTAATCTAAGGAGCTATCAATTCATTTTTGTTTCCTTGGGGAAAGAGAAAGCTGTCTCAGTAACATTGTCAAGTGTGGATTGTGTTTTTGCTGTACTATGCTAAGGACCAACCAGCCTTTGAAGCTTGAAAGATTTTTGCCAAAGTCTGAAGAAAAAAATGGCTATGTGGCCATGGAACTGATTTCAGTTGCTTCAGCCTTTCTCTAGACAACTATGGAACAGGGATATCAATTATAAAGCCCTATAGAGATGGTCTGGTGTATAGAAGTTGTTCCATAGGTGACAGCTGGTTCAATTGTATAGTCTCCAGCATCCCACTGGATGAGCTGGTCCCAAGAGTACTGAGCACTGATCTTCAGGGAAGAAGGAAGTGTCTGTGCATCACCAGGATAGGTAAGCACAGCACAGCAGGAAAGAGCTAGCTTCTTTGAGAGTATTTCTAAGACTCCTGGAAAGCCTTTCTCTAAAACTTGTTCTCTCATCTTCATAAGGATCACTGTAAATATCTCTAAAATGTCAAGAAATGAAAAGTGACATTCATTTCTTATTTGTTTTTCTTTTAGTTAATTTAATTTGAAAGGTTTTTGCTTTTTGTTGTTTGTTTTTTGAAACTGGGTCTCATGTATCCCTGGCTAGCCTCAAATTGACAATGTAGCCAGGCATGACCTCAAACTTCTGCTCTACCTGACTCTGCCTCCCCAATGTCGGGATCATGGTCATGCATCAGCATGCTCAGCTATTTATACTTGTGTACTTAGGAATTTTAGAGTTTTCTTTTTGTAAATTAATTATGTTGATGATTGTGTAGTATATTTATTTAACTTCAAAATAAAGTTAATCAAATAATTATTTTCATTCTTTTTCTGCTACCATGTTCTGTTGTTTAAGGGTAGTATTTTCTCTATCCTCATTTTATTTAAAAATACAAGTAGATGAAAGTACATCTTTCTCTCTCTACATATATATATAATGCATTTATATGTGCATATAATATATATATATATATTTACATTTGTATCTGTTTCAGAATTCTTACCTCCACAGTCCTTTGCTGGAGTGAGGGCTGGCCTATGATTGACTTATACTTAGTACCATCCTTGGTCTCTACTCACCACATGCCTGTAGCAACTTCTCATTTGTGGCAATTAAAAAATGTCTCCAAGAACATGGTGGTTAAAGCACCTGCCACTCAAGTAAAAACAGAGTTCAGATTCCTAGAACATGTAAATGCCTGGTGAGGCTTTCAGCCAGCTTGCAATCCCAGCACTCAGAAGGCAAAGACAGGATCCTGGAGCAGGCTGGTTAGCCAGACTAGCTGTTTTAATGAGAGCTGGGTTTGACTGAGAGACTTTGTCTCAAGGAATAAGGTAGGGAGACACTGAGGAAAACTCCTGAGGTCAACTTAAGGCCTCCACATATGCTCTCATACTTGCCAATGTGCACATACACACAGGCAAGCAAAACATCCATAAACATAAGAGAGAGAGAGAGAGAGAGAGAGAGAGAGAGAGAGAGAGAGAGAGAGAGAGAGAGAGAGATCCATTGACCACTGTAAGTTGCCAACTGTGACGATCAAAGCTTTATTCCAGGTTACTAAGTGGGACTTAAATTCAGGAAGTTAGAATTCCCAGTTGTTGCCATTAAATAGCAACTAAAACCCTTGGTTTCCTCTGAAGATCAGCTGAAGAACTACTACAGGATACGAGGTGGGACAGGTGCTCCCTTGGTGCTGAAGATTCCTGAGGAGGAGGATTCTGAGCCCAGCCTGAGAAACCCCTAGCTGGGAGGGAGGAAAATTCACCTCTGCTTTCTCCAGGAGCCTGAAAGGAAGATGGTCCAATTCTGGCCAGGCTTCCCAGAAGCTCTGCAACCTGCTCTCACTGACACATGAGAGAGCCAAGCTCACATTCGCTATTGTGACACCATTTTCATGCAGACTAGTACAGTGTGTTTATATAAAGCCCCATATTTAAAGCAATTTATTTTCCCTTCTTGCCCATTAGCTGGCCTTCCTCTTCTCCTCAGAGCAAGATGTACTATTAAAGGAAAGAGCTGAGGTTCAGAAATTTCTTCATTTCCGTATGAATATTGAATTTGGAAAAACACAAAAGTAGGAAGTGTAGCCTGTTCTGATGTGGTCTCTTCAGGGGATAGAGCTGGGAAGGGTCTTCTTAAGGGGGCAGCATTGATTAAAAAATTAGCCTTCAATGAAGAGTGTGATATTTCTTTTTTAAAAAAAAAGAAATCACTTGTACAAATGAGGCATGCAGTCCACTGTCTTGGAAGGCACCATTTTCCTATAGGTCCATGCATTAACTTGTTTTGTTTTGTTTTGTTTTCTGTCTAATTAACTACCTCCTTCTTTCAGAATTACATGTATTTTTAACATCTGGTTTTAAAATGACCTCTTGTCTATGGACCAACGATAACACACACACACACACAGTCAAGAGCCAAGTCTGAAGTATAATTCTGCATGGTGGGAAAGGGGGTGATTTCTTTTGCCCAATTAAAACACCACACTTGATAGATTGTTTGTTCTTTGTTGATTTTTATCTGCTCACTGTTCCTCGGCTCAGAAGAGCATACCTGCTTCCTACTGCTTCTTGCTTGTTTTTAATCAGACATACAGCACCTACCTAGCCTTTCCTCCACCTCCTCCCAGCTCTCTCGCCCTCCTTCATTAGACAGCTCCCTCTGTTCCCATTTCCTCTTTTACTTCATCGTGAGCAGCTGGGCTATGCGCTCACAGCAAATTAGCTGTAAAATAAAGCACGCGCGTGTGCGCGCACGGGCACACACACACACTTCTCTTTTCTTTATATTTTTTCAGGGAGTTGTGGAAGAGAAAAGATGGTTAGAGAAATTATTCTGTGCTGATCCAGTGTGGACAAGGATCAAAAATCAGAAGATTAAGCATGCTAGAGGGTTCACGTACAACTAAATCATGGGAAGAGCCTCTCTCCCTTGGAGTCCTGATTGCATCACTTTGGATGATCTCTGTCTCTCTCTGTCTCTCTCTCTCTCTGTCTCTCTCTCTCTCTGTCTCTCTCTGTCTCCCTCCCTACCAGTAGCATTTTCCTCTCGGCTCCTGATTTTCACAGACACCCACCACTCAGTGAAGTCCCAGTTGGAATATGAGTTCTTTAAAATATTATAATCTAACTGTAGTCCTAGTGTTTTTGGCTCTGCTTTTCTGTACATGTTTAAAAATTCAACAGCAATTGTCATAGTTATTCATCAATTTAAAAGGCATAAAGACATAGAGATTAGGCATGATCTCAAGAGACAAAAAATGGTTCTTTGAAACAAATTGTGTGGACATTGTGCATGCTCGTGTACGTGTGTGTGTGTGTGTGGCTGCAGACAAACACTGGGAGTTCAGATGACAACCTCGGTGTCAGTACTCTCCTTTCACCTTGTTTGAGTTAGGTTCTCTTTTTCTGTTTCTTATACAAAGCTAGCATGCTGGAAGCTTCTAGGGATTCTCCTGTCTCCTACTTTCAGCTCCCCATAGTCAGTCAGAAATCACAGACTTGCACTAAGTGTCTGCCTTTTATGTGCTGTCTAGGGATTCGAACTCAGGTCCTGACACTTGTGCAGCAAGCACTGTTTACTCACAGAGTCATCTCCCCGGTCCAGGAATTAGTTCAAAGGAGAGGAAACAGAAACAAGCTGGATGAGAGCAAAAGACATGTTTAAATACACCTCCCAATGGTTTTCTTGACTCTGTGTCCATGGTGGATGGTGTTGCTTTTCAGTAATAGTCTATGGGGTTTGGAGAAGTGACCTCTTTTATTTCATTGAGAGCAGCTGGGCGATGTGCTCAATGACCTGAGAGTGCTGAACAACTGTAGGCAATAGGACTCTTCAGCAGGCCAGATCAAATCCACCATGCTTGGTTTCCACTGACAAAGCAATGGCAATGATTATTATGAAGTCTGGGTGTAGCATGACGGTGTTTTTTTTTCTGTGACACACAGCACAAACACACTCCAGATGGGTGAATGGACAGAGCCCAGGAAGTCAAAGCAACACTACCACACACTGCACACTCAGATCATTGAACTATTTTATTAAGCAATGCAATATCCCCTTATGTATATCTGGAGCAAAAGAGCAAAAGGACATGTAAGTGTCTTGAATTCTTTCAAATGCATGCAATTATAACTTTAAAACTAATTTGCTTAAAAGGGACTCAAAGAAAATTCTGATATTTCTTAGGGGAACACTTACACACGCACATTCATGCAACACACACACACACACACACACACACAAATGGGGGCCTGGAGAGATGGCTCAGCAGCCAAGGTTACTTGCTGCTACTGTAGGGACTTGGGTTCTGTCCCCAGTACTCCACCTGGCAGCTCCCAACTCTAGGTCTGCATGCAGATTGTACACATACACACAGGTAGGAAAAGAATTCATGCACGTAAAATAATTAAATCTTTCTTTTTTAAAAATTGAGTGTGAGTTAGGAATGACTGTGACTACATTATATAAGAGCCTTATTACACAATTTCACCTTGTAAGTTTTAGTTTTGGTTGTTGAGTATAGTGAAAAATCCTCATTGAGCCATTTAAACAGAGGAAAGTAATAGTAAAATAGTTTTTTTTAAATTCATTGTGCTTCATACTTTCAGAAAGTATGTAAGGTTATGGCTAGAGAAGAGAGGTTTTGAGTTCTCCTAAGAAGTTAGAGGGCTTAGGGGAGAAGTGAGATTTGCTCACCACAATACAAATTAAGTGTGACCCCTCATTGGCGAACTTGAGGATGAGGAACGTGGTATGGAGAGTGTTATGCTAAGGGATCTTCGTGGGGTTTGAAGGCTCTGACAGCACCTTGTAAGGAATGCTACAAAGATCAGTGAAACAAGGTGTGCAGGTTCTCAGGGGTCTAGAGCTGTGGGGTACCCTATAATAGGTAATCAATGACCACATGTGGCTTTTCAATAATCAAGTTCTCCCAGTTCAATCTTCTTAAAATTAAAAATGAATGCCTTTGGCTCATCCAGGTTGATTTCAGCACTCCAGCAGCCGCACGTGGCCTTTGGCTACCACAGGACAGTGCCCTCGGAAGCACTTTCTTTGACCACAGGGAATTCTATTTGATGCCTTCTGCTGAATCGCTTATCAGTCTGGCTGGTGTTTTGGGGTATATTTTTAAAAAGAACACAGGATAATTTCTTTGGCTAACACAACTTCTACTAATGAAATCATGTAAATGAGAGTTAAGGAGGGAAACATCCTTGTATTATTTGTCACTCTGGATGTTAGAATAGTGAGAGAGTAAAGTGAAGTTTACTTAAAGTCTGGGGGTTCCCTTAAAGAATGCTAAAGGGAAGGCAAAGTGATCAAGAAAGAATTCTGAAGCCAGGCCATGGTGTCAAGATCCAGTAGTAAGCTGTGTCATTATGGGGAACTGATTTCCCAATGACTCTGTCTCCTTTTTGATGGCAACAATATAACTTTATCATCAAGTTACTATGGAAATAAAGAGAGATACTGCACACAAGGCCCTCATCACAGTTCTTGACTCCGATGACCATCTAGTACATGCCGGCCACTATTATTACATGGAACATGAGAACAATTACTGTAAAATCTGCTCGTAAGAGATTAGGAGGCTTCAGACACTCACAAAATCTTCCGTGTTGTATTTCTTTGATTCATCACTATAGAGGCTAAGAGAGATATTGTAAAAGGGATTTTTCAAAACTCTTGCTTTGTTGGGAATGGCTTTCTGTTACTGTCACCTACAAATGACGGCTTGACTGAGTATTAAATTCATGGGCCCCAAATTCATTCACTTGAAATCTGAAGGAAGTGTTTTTTTGACCATCAGTATTTGAAAACAATCTGACATTGTTTTGGTTTTCTATCAAGACTGTTTTAATTTGAATTTCTACCTAGTTAGATTCAGAGGCAAGAGATCAAAAGCAAATAGCTTATTTGGAAGGTGAAGTCGTGGTAGTGGGGAAATGAGATAGAAGAAAAGAGCCGATAGAGGGTCCTAGATAAAGAATATACTATAAGCTCAATACCACTGCACACACCTGCAGCTGAGTTGTGCTGAATCAGCTGGAGTGACTCTGGGAGTCAGTGCAAGCACAATTCTTAGAGTCGTCCTATCAGTGAAATGAAAGAACCTTGGTATTTAACCACTGAATCCTGCTTCTCATTGGTAGATCTTGGGGAATATTGATTCCCTATCGGAGTGTGCAAAGGTCTTAAGGGCAGGGATCTACACCATCTGCTACTGTGAATAGTCTCTCCCTTTTGTGAAGGTACTTCATTAATTAATTGCAATTTTGCTCTTTTTCCTGTATCATTTCTTGGCCTGTTCATTTTCTCTAGATCTCCTATTTTTTCTGTCTCTAATTCTCTCATCTCTTTTTCTTTATTGAAGCTGTATTGCCCTTGTATCAACTTTCTTTTTTGCATGCAAACTTACTCCTGAAACTTTTCTTCAAGTAAGTTCTTGATTATTTCTCAAACTCCAGCAGTTTTCTCTTATGTGGCACTATCTATAAGTTCTCAATGCTCTGTGTTTTGTCTCTGCATCAAATTTCTTCAGTTTGATTTGTTCCTTTCCCTTACATTATGAATGAATTTTTAGACTTTCTTCCCATATCACTGATTTTATCTCTTACAGTATCAGATCTCCTTGTTCATTGTAGTCTCTAAATTAGATTTTATTTTTCTATTTTAGCTTACCTTTCTTCCTTGTGGCATCCAGTTTTATTTTTATTGTCAATGTATTTTTGTTCCTGTTTCATAAAGACTTTTACTTCTCCAATCTCATTGCTGATAGTGAAGCTTCCTTCAATATTTTCTTTTTAATTTTTTAAATTTAAATTAGAAACAAGCTTGCTTCACATGTTAATCGCAGCTCCCTCTCGCTCCCTCCCCAGTCTCCCCACCAGCCCAGCCAGTCCCCCCACCCAATCCTGACTCAGTTCCCCAGGGAGGGGTGAGGCCCTCCATGGGGGATCTAAAGAGTCTGTCTTTTCATTCAGGGCAGGGCCTAGGCCCTCCTCAAAGAGTCCAGATGAGAGAACATTCCTCAATGTGGGATGGGCACCCAAAGTCCATTTGTATGCCAGGGATAAATACTGATCTACTACCAAAGGGCCAATAGATTCCCAAGGCCTCTTCACTGACACCCACATTCAGGGAGTCTGGATCCAAATTTTTCTTTAGCTCTTATGATAACTCATTTTGTATTTTGCTTTCTTCTTACTTTTTTGGGTAGTGACTATTTCTTTCAATATTCAGGTTTTTCCTGCTGTCGGTAGATATAATTTTTCTTTTTGTTGGACCTAAAATAGGACTAGATTAATTCATACACACCATTTTCCAAGTGAAAACTTGCATGGATTTCCCTGATTCAATTTTCTGGATATCATTGGCTAAAACCTTAAGAGAGTGTGAAATTCATCTGGTTAGGCTCCATTACTATGTTAATCTTTATCTACCAAGGCCTTACCTAGCCTAAGAGAAAACTTCTGTTACTTTCAAAGCTTGATTATCTTGTACCAAGAAGTTATAATGCAGAGAAAATTCTGGAATTTTGAACATGCAATGAAACCAAAACTTTTGTAATCCCTGACTTTTCCTTTGATGATAGCATGTGTTACAGGATCTATCTATCTATCTATCTATCTATCTATCTATCTATCTATCTATCATCTATCTATCTGCCTATCATCTAATGTATGTATCTGTCTATATTTATTTTGGCTTCCGCATGAAGGTAGGAAGATGATGGTTCTGTCCAGGCCATGTAGTATTTACAAATACAGGTTCTTTACTTTTGTATCATCAATTTTATAATGTAGTTGCAATGAATTTCCTATCCTATTGGGTTGTGATGAGTATAAAATATCTTAACATACACTAATTGATTGGCAGAGTCCTGACTACACCATAATTACTCATTAACTGTTAGCTCCAATTATTGTCTCACAAAGTATCCACTGTGTAATTACATAAATACACACCATGTTTTTGGTATAACACAGGTAGAAGTGAGATAAAGGTAGGAGTTGTGGTAAGAATTTCATCATCTGTTTCTGGGTGGATGAGGCTATTCTTGCTCATGAGACAGAGTATGAGAAATCACTGATACTTCAAACACTAGCACGAAGATTTATTCTCTTTTCTATACATATATATTTTAGACACAGTCTCTTCTAGCCAAGGGTAGTTCCAAACTCACTATGTAGCCAGTTGGATCTTGAATTTCCAACCCTCCTACTTCTTTCTCAAGATTGCTGGAATTACAGGCTTGTACCACCATATCTGGCTTTGTGATAGTGGGTAGAGAACTCATGGTCTTATGCCTGTTAGGCAATCTGTCTACCAACCAAGTCCATGAAGTTTATTAAACAAACAAACAAACAAAACTTGTAGTTAGTGTAAGAGAATAATTACTAGTATTAGAATTTTGATCACAGGGCACCTGCTGAACTTATGTTTGGATTTGTGTGTGCATGTTTGTGTGTGTGTGTGTGTATGTGTATGTGGTTCCATTTTACTTAGTGTCTTCATGTTTATTTTTATGTAATCATAAAGGATATTGTACAGGCAAATGAAATAGATGCCATCTTAGCTTGAACTAATGTGAAGAGCTTTTACCTACAAATCTGGCAAATTCTCACTCCCTATTTTGTCTTATGTAACAAATATCAGGGGAAGGATGTGTGGGGTGGTCCAGCTGCTGTCCTTACACATGTGCAGCAGAAGAAAGAGCCCACTTGTCACATCTCTAGGAATGTATGCAGTAACAGGGTGCAGAAATAACATAGCTCAGGGTGGGCACTGGACCTTAAGAAAATGAAGGGCAATCGTTAACAGGTTGATTTGTACAGTGCTTAGGCGAGTGGTTAGTATATATAAAGTTCTTCCTATTCTTGGATCCAACACCTCTATGAGATAAGTACTATAATAGGTGGGAAAACTTGTTCTGTGTCCATTCACTTAGGGAGTGTCTGAGCCTCGCTTTAGGCAGTTTAGTTCTATAGTTCCCTTCTTGACCTAGCAACAATTGTCAACTTGAAAAAAATCGCTGAGGGTTCACCTGTGGACTCCATTGAAACCCTCTGCTCACATCTAGTTAGAAAACTCGCCATAGAAGATGCTTGGTTCCAGCCAAACAAGATCAAAGAATGCTCTTAAATCCATTGTAAGACTCTTTCCTCCAGGTCATTTTGCTTCTGTCTTCATGAGTCCTTGCCTTTTTGACAGTTCATCCCCTGATAGAGGTCTGTGGATGGTTGATATTAGTGTCATTGGACTCTCAGCTGAGTATCTGGCCATTTGTAGGCAATTCTACCCTAATTGCTGGTGGTTATACACCTTAGGGAGGGACTACATTATGAAGGCTGGGGGACACTAGAGCTTCAGTCTTCTATCCATGCAGCTACAGAGAAGCCATTGTAAATGCTGGATGGAGACTTCTTAGTATAGCAACCTTGGGGTCACTTATGCTCCTATTAGTAATTGTTCACCCATGCTATATAAGTTTATTCCATAGTTCCCCAGGATGAATTATGGTGGAATCCTATTTTGTTTTGTTGCTAAGTCTTAGCAAGAGGGTGTAGACCTCTTTATATCCACCTCATGGAAGGAATTTTAAGAACAATCTTAATGCTATTACACAGGGACCTGAAAAATACCAGCATTTAGTTTCTCCTAAGCAAATTTTTGTGCCCTGGTATACAACAAAAAGTCAATGTGCTTTGAGCTTCCATATCAAGGTCTACTCAGTACATAGTCATGTGTGTGTATCTATCTTCCCATGAATCATCTATCATCCATTATCTATTTATCTATCTATGCTCTATCTATCATCTTTCTATGATCTATCTTCTATCAGTTATCTATCATCTATCTATCTCCTATCTATGTATTATCTATTTATTATTTATCTGCATTTCTTGCTGACATACCTATACATTTCCTCCTGCAAGAAACATAGACAGTCCAAGTACTTTGAACAGATTCTTCTTCCTTGATAAATTACAGATTTTTAAATACAGGATTTGACCAAGCTCTCTCTCTCTCTGTCTCTCTGTCTCTCTGTCTCTGTCTCTGTCTCTGTCTCTGTCTCTCTCTCTCTCTCTCTCTCTCCCTATCTTTCTCTCTCTGTCTTCCACAGTGGAAGAGTAGTTACATCATTATTTGATGCTTAGGTATGTAAAATGTCAGCACAGGTCAGAAAGGTCTACCTACGGAGACATCTGTTCCCTGCAGACCCATGAATAATAGCCTGGCTATGAAGTGAGTGGGAGAAAGCCCTACTCAGCACAGAAACCAATTGCTGTGCAGGCAGAACCAGGCCACGGGGAGAAAGGAGCAGATCAGCGACACTGGGCTGCACGTGGCCAGAGGCAGCATTCTAGCAGGCACTTCTCCTCTCTGCTGCATTCCTTCCCTAATAGGAGTAGAATCCACACTGGGATAGGTGAGATAGCACACAGGCAGATTGTCCACCAGATGGTATAATCTTCTATTTAAGAAATATTTGAAAGGGCAACAAAATACAGCAGAAACCATCCGACAGTCCACATGGCTAATGCAAAATTAGCCAAGATGATGGTGGCAGCAGTAATGGGGGAGCTGTGGGGTGAGCTGCAGGAGCAGTTCAGGGGAGACAAGCACTGGGTTTTAGGCAGAGCAGTGTCAGAGGGCTCAAGGTGCTTCTCTTTACTGCTCAGTGATTGACTTTGATGTGCTTCTCAGTCTGTAGTCATACAGAACCAAGGCCAAGCACGAAAGCCATGAATATGCAGAGTCAGTCTGACCTGTCTCCCTATCTAGGCAGATTCCTTGTGTTCCCCCTCTGGATGGAGTGTGAACCTTTGTTGTCAGTAGAGTTCTGACATTTCTTCCTCGCTCCCTGTCTTCTTAGAGTAGCTCTTTCTTTCCTATTGTTTTGCCTCAGTCCCATTTGCACAAGATTCCACACATCATCATTAGCATTAGCTATGTCATGGCTATCTCTGCAATCTGCTTTGTCCCATGTATTATGTTAAGACTCTAGTTCATAATAGCTAATACACAAAGAGTGGCTATTATATGCCACCTACTGGGTAATTTGCACATATTGCCTTAGTTAACCTCTATAAGCCGCCAATGAAGTAGTTACTGTGACACTATTGTCATTGTGTGTATTATGCTGGCATGCATATATGTTCTTGTATATGTGCGTTCACACAAGTATATACATGTTTAGATCAGAGGTCAACTTCAAATGTTGTTCCTCAGCATGTGTTTGAAGATAAGCTCCCTCACTGGGACTTGTGGGATTGGAAATTAGCCTAGACAAACAGGCCACCAGAACCCCAGGAATCCATCCACTTGTCTCCACCTCTTAATTTCTGAGGTTATAAGCTGGTGTAACCAGCTCCATATGGATGCTAGGGATCAAACTCAGGTGCACATGTTTATGCAGCAAGCACTTTACCTAATAAGTTATATTGTCATTTCATTTCTTACACAGGGAAGAAAGGCATGGAGGCCTTAGACAAGTTGGCCAAGGTGGTTTGAAGGTTACATGCTCTGGTGGTTTGAATGAGCCCCGAAGGCTCATATGTTTGAATGTTTTGTTCCTAGTTGGTGGAACTGTTTGGGAAGGATTAGGAGATGTGACCTTGTTGGAGAAGCTACGTGTGGAGAAACTTTGAGATTTCAAAAGATCACACCATTCCTAAGTACTTCTCCCTCTGCCTTGTGTTTGTGGATCAGGTGTGAGCTCTCAGCAACTTCTCCAGCACTATATCTGCCTACCTGCCTGCCTGCCTGCCTGCTGCCATGCTCCCCATAATGGAGGTTATGGGCTCAGATTCTGAAGATATAAACCCCCAAAATTTCTTTTTGCCATGAGGTGCCTTGGTTATGGCGCCAAATAAATTTAAAAGTAACTAAAACGCATGATGATTAAGAAGGGAAGTAACTTGCTAATTCCCGAGTCAATATTTTTGAAGATCATGGCCTAGAGCACTTCTGATATTCTGATACACACACTTTCTGTTATCCTCACATGACCACACCATGCAAGTATCATCATTCCTAAATACAGAGTTAAGAAAACTATAATTATGAGAGTCTGAGGGATTTCGAGGAGTGGCACATTGTGCAAGAGTTTGTATCTCACTTCAAAGCTGGAGCTGCCTACCATGTGAGATGATTTCCTGTCCACACTCTGCTTCCTTCTTTGCCTATCCACATACATACTTGAAATCTCAGTCACATATCACCATTATAAGTCTTTTTCTTCACTTTACATGGGGTCTGCTTCTGTTCCCTTTTTTCTTGGTTCTCAATGCCAGTTCACATGAAATTTCTTGGCTTTCATATTAGAAAATACTACCCCATGGATTGTCACTTGGTTTCCCTCAAAGATCACATTTTTCTCTGCATCATGACTTGAATATCTGAGTCTGCTAGACAGATATTGACTACTACATCCTAGGGAAGGATAGAATGATTTTGTCTATGAACCAACACCAAAAGAAGAGATGTATACATACCACAGTGTAGAGTTAGAAACTTATGACATGTTTTCCTCTGGTCATAAAAATTCATCCCTCTATAAATACATTGAAAAGAATAACATTTTGAATAGAGCATGAAATTTCTGTTTTGGTAGTAGATTCCAGGAAGAGAACTGCTGTTTTTAAAAGCAAGTCATTTTTCTGCTTGTCCCATGTGTTTGACCAGGACAGAGGGTAAGTTGGTTGTTTGGATGTTTAATTTTTGGAAGGTGGTAAGGCTTCATTATTCATAGTTGTCTTCCTGGGAATTACAAAAGACAATGGAACAGAAATGGGATTGACATACCCATTGACCCCATATCATGAGAGCAGAAAGGAATAAAAACTGAACAGACCCCTGTGTTTTCTAACACCCCAAGGGCTCTCTCAGCTCTCACACCTAGACCACTTTCTGTTTTCCCCTCTGGAGGGTTCCAATATCAAGTGTCTTTGTGTTAATTAACTCAGCATGTGGCACAGAAAGGCCTGACAACAGATACTAATGTTTTTGATATGCACTCAGTTTAAGAATTATCTCCATTCCAAAGGACGATTTAATGTTGCCACAGTACTTCTGACAATTGGTGATTAGAGGTGAATTTCTATTTCTGGACAATTTCTTTGCTCTCTTCCTTTATCCATATGGACTCCCACTCTATACTCTGCTATTAAATTCTCAGAAAAAGTAAATTGATTTGAATATTTTGATCCAAAATAAATAAATAAAATCAGGAAGGCATGCATTATAGCTGCAATAAAGACAGAGAGTGAGTAAAACTCCGTAATACATTGTGCTGTTTGTGTCAACGTATGTTTCTCCAAGCATGGGAATTTTATATAATATTTCAAAGAGTATATAGAATGCATAACTTTAATTGGAAAGGAAGTTTCACATACACTGGAACCTCAAATACAGTTCCTTAGGAGAAATGAATATTGAGAAACCAATATGGCTTCTCCTTTGACCTGAAGTATCCTTGAGCATGGAGTAGTACAAAGTTGCAAAATAGCTTCCCTGGAACCTGGAACAGCCTTCTGACCTACTTCCTTTGGTTTTATGTATTGGGTATGGGAGACTGGAGTTGTAAGAGGAAAATGGTAAGTGGACAAGATAATGTTTTGTTGTGTTCATACATGAAAGTTCAGAATAAAAAACAACAAAACAATTACAGGTGAAAATAAGGGAAATTTTTGTGGTATCATTTGCATTTTTAGGTTTTCTTGTAGTTCTTTATACCCCTACGCACAAACTGATGAGAGCCAAGTGGCTACTGCCTCTCATTAGATGGAGTTCATAGAACACTTTGTCAATCTCAGCCCAAGAGGAATGCTTAAGATGACTCTTCCTGGACTCTGCATCACCTTCTCATCTTTATGTTCACCCCCCTTTCTCTGAGTCCTCTTTCTTGTTCTGGGGATTTGCTGGATATTTTGCCCAAAGTTGGCTGTGAGGTAAGGCAAGCTGGATAGAGTCGGGCATGGTTTATCATAGACTCACATTTTATTCAGCAGAGTATTATTTACAGTTGACCAGTTGCCCAGAACTCACCTGATGAGTTCCTTTTCTAAATTCCAAACAGTCTACAAATGTAATATATTTGTTGACAAGTTTAGTCATTTGACATGGCATTCAGGAATGGATATTGTCTTTCAAATGTCATGACAACTATCCAAATTTATAAATTGAAAGTATATGTTATGTTATCATATACTTTTTCTATACACTCTACCAAATACATCACTAATAGGTAAAAGTAGATATGTCTGCTACTTCACTGACTCATGCTTCTTGAGATTCTGTGGAGATTTTGGGGGGACCAACAAGACCCTCCCTCACGACTGACTGGACAGATGGGACCAATGTTTTCATAGTCTTTCTCCAGGAAATTTGCTCAGAAAAATCAGATTTGTCTTCACTTCAGAATGCAGGAATATGTCATGAAAATAGCAGTTATGAGTTGCATAAAAAGGACTTGTCTTTTAAAGATCTGGTAATGGTTCTCTAAGTCATTCATTCATTCAGTCGTTCATCTATTCTCCCAGTGTTTAGTAAATACCTATCCCATCATACCTCTTATTATAACTGCTACCATGAGGATATGGATATGTGAACACAGATATCTGTCTTTTTAAGCAGCTTTGTGAATTTCTAGGGCTGCCACAGCAAAGCAATATGCCGAATTGCTTAAACAATATATCCTTATTGTCTCACAGTTCTGGCAGTCAAAAATCCATGATCAAAGCACCAGCAGGTGGCTTTCTTCTCAGGGAAGAGTGTGTTTCAGACTTCTTTTGTGTATGTGTTTGTATGTGTTTGTGTGTTGCTTTTAACAAAATCTCAGTTGTTCAGTTTTACCAATAAGAACTCCAGAGCCAGAAGCTGGGGTGAAAAACCTACTAGCTCACAGAGGCAGAGAAAGCACCTAGCTGACCTTCCTCCTTCATTCATGTCCCAGAAAGAAATCTCTCTCCTATGCCATCTCAAACAAAACTCTTCAAACTGAGTGTCCCTCCCTCTACTTCCTGTGTATGTCTCTATCCATCCTTCCGACTCCCTTTTATTCTCTATGGTTTTTCCCTTTCAACTGATTGCTTTCTCTACCTCTTCACCTATGGATGACTTTATTTAATCCTGTTCACAATATTCAAGCAGGAAGCTCTTGGATTAAAAGTGTGTGCTAGCGTTGAGCCACAGCACAACTGGAAAAACACCAGTAAATGCAGTATCAGGTTTTACAGTGTGACCAAATACCCTGCAACATTTGTGTTTCTATATGATCTTGTGTGTAACCACTTGTATGTGGAGACTAGAGGTTGATTTTGAATGTTTTCTTCATTCTATCTTCATCTTATGTTTTAAAACATGGCCTTTCATCTGGATCTTATAAGTTGGGCTGTTTGGCTGGTCAGTAAGGCCCAGGAACTCTGTAGGATGGGTTTACAGGTGCAGCTTACCATAACTGACAATTTTTGTTGTTGTTTTTACATGGTTCTGGGATTCTAATTTAGGTCCTCATGCTTGCATGGTAAGCATTTGGCGGAGTGAGCCAGCTCTCTTGCCTCCAGGCTTTTCTTTGTAACTTGTAGATGGCTTGTACTCCTTCCTGTGTCTTCACAGGTCCATCAACCCCCTCTGTCTCATATTTTGTTAGATTAAAGCCTGCCCTAATGACTTAATTTGAATTCACCTCCCCCCCCTTTCCAAGAACTCTTCCAACAAATAAGGACACAGTTGAGGATCAGGAGTTAGAAATCCAACACGCATTTTTGGTAGACTTGGTTGAGATCATGCAGGAGCTCACAAGTTAGTTTCTACGCTGTAAAATAGATTGCTTCTTTTTGTTCATCAATACTGCTCTTTCTTCTAGATGAGATAATGTTCATAATGAGATTACTGTCGATAATGACGTCCCAAATTATCTGTAAGTTTTGGTCTAGGCAATTCAGAAGTTGATAAAATGATAATTAGATTATCTTGACTTTGTATACACAAAAAGTCCAATAGTTTGACAAAGACTAGAAATTCAAGTGGAAGGTATGTGTTTGAAACTGCCAAGCCAAGAGTGAGGCCCAAAAGTCTCTCTGGTGTTTTCTAGAAGGGTCGCTTGCCATGAAATATGTGTAGTCAGAGGTTTGATTCAGTCTGAATAACTTCTGAGAACATAAGAAAGTTCTGCAAAGTCAAAATCCAGGTATCACAAGAACTGTGACATGACCTAGATAATTCTTTTTGTGCAAGAACAAAGAGATAAAGAGCCAAAGAGAAGCCAGATAACTCAGACTGACAGGTGGAGGCAGTGGGGAAATGTGCCACGAGAGCAGAATGGGACGGAAGTGCTGCTAAGAGTGTTTGGCTGACATCCTTAGGCCAGATCCTAACACTGGTGTGCTCAGAAAAGTCATGTAGGACAAACCCTTCTTGTTCTAGCTCAGAGACAGTGCTGTGGGTCAGGGCAGTGACCTCTTGTGCTCTTTCTTACAACCCTTTTCTTGTCCTGAAAACTTTGCTTCACCCTCTTGGTGTTTTCAGCCAACCACAGGGGACAATTTTAACCTCTCCCTAAATCAAAAGTTTTAGAATGAAACTGTCCTAGGTCAACATGGTTCCAAAGACAAAGGCATATGTAATAGGTAACGGTCATGCTGTGTTTGTCCCAGAAATTGTTTCTGGACTCACAGTCTATGTATACTAATTGTAAAAATCTTGTGATTTTACTCAGTAGACAGCTGACTCTGGCTCCTTTCCTTTCTTAAACCTCATGCACTTGCTAGTAACCTGAGATTTGTGGAGCATCATCCAGGCAAGGAGCACCATCCAGGAATGGTATGGCCATTCCTCTCCAAACCTCTCATCAGAATTACACAAGAATTACAAAGGCTGGACCTATTTATTAATGGTTCACCATATTGCAGGACAGGGGAGGAAGAGCTCATAAGGCCTCAGCTTTTCTTGAGGGTCTGTAAGCAGTGACAGTGTTTGGAAGAGAGACTTTGGTGATGTTGCCCTCCCCTCCCCCACACACAAGTTTTTCACGCTTCTGTAACCAGCCCCCTTAAAATCAGTAGTTCACCAAGCTATACTACTGTAGAATGACTTCCTTGTTTCAGCCATTGGTATACTACTTATTAATTACTTATTAAAATATTTTTCACATCTCCCTGTAAAAAAATCACAGCAATGTGGATATGGTTAAAATATAGATCCTGATTCAAGGGGAGTTGGGTGGGCCTGGGCTTGCCCATGGCTACAAACAGAATGGAATGGCTAAGGTCTTTGGAAAGATGGAGCCCACGGAGGCTCAGTGACAACCTTATGCTCCTGTACCGAAGCTCAAGGCCCAGAGGCCTTGCTGGTCAAGAACTGAAGACTCCTCTCTTGGCTACTGCCATCACCTTAACTTTTGCTGGCGCCTGCATTCATTAGAAAGGGTTAGGGAGGAAAGAAAAATAACAATAGCATTCTTAATTGGATCCCTGAAAGAGATACTGCATTTCCACTGATTAAGGCAATTAAAGGTGCAGCCACCACTGCTCAAAAGCTGACATCTTCAGGTGTCTCATAACAAAAATGAATACCGCTGCTAGCTGTGTGCCACCTAGTCATGCTGTAAAGTAAATTAATTACTGCAACCGAACTAATAATAACAGTGCAGGCGGAGTTGTAGCAGGCTTGTGGCTTACCATTGGAGACTGAGCAGGGACTTTTGCCTCTCTGCTACCCATGAGCACAGCCCAGCAATTGCTGACTGTAACATTTCTATTGTATGGTTTATGCTAAATATGCATATCTTAATTGCATTAGTCAAAATAATTAGCTAATATATTTTTGCATAATGACGAGGTAAGCAAATATCACCATAGCTCAGTGGTTCTTGCATGAGTAAATTTGGAAAATTAATAGACTCCCAATTTCCTAATTATGTGTCTTTTATTCCATGCTCAAACAAAGAAATGCTACTGCTTACTCCTGGGCATCGTGTAATTTAGTTTGCACCTTGAAAATTTTTAAAGCATCTGTGTTTGTTTTCTCCCTCTTTTGCAAGAAAATGGCACAAAGGGAAAAAAACACATTGCCTTCCCTTTATCGCCCTTAAACTGAAATGTGGAAGACTTTGTTGGTCAAAACATTTTCATTTCTACATGCCAGCAGGACCTTGGCTTATTAGACATTTCTGATGAATCAGAAAACAATTATGAAAATACTTTCTGAAGAGGCAGTGTGTAGCAGACTCCAAGGTTCTGGAGGAGGTGCTATTTCTTCCCACCATCCTTCCCTTTGGATGTAACAGTTCCTCTTGTCTAGCTCTATCTCCATTTCCTCACACCTACAGGGCAATTGTACATTTCCTGCCACTGGATGTAACGTCTCCACCTGGTTGAAGACAGAAGCTTGCTGTTTTGATTAAAATGCTTGGTGCACCACAGCTGGATTCCTTTGGGTTCCTTCTCATTTCTTTGGGCCTGTGATTGTGAGTGGGGCTAATACACTGAGCTACCTATGGTGCATCCTTATTTAATAGAGTCTGCCCATTCCCACTAACGGTGTCAGTTCTTCCCCGCTCTTCATGAGAAAGCATATCCTGAGCATGCTAATGGAATGCATACACGCACAGAAATCTGCCCAAGAGGGCATTTGAAACAATATGCTAATGTCCTCTGTAGAGCTCAAAAGCACGCTTGCCTTGTGCCTTTTAATGGCAGATTTCAGGCCACCACTTAAACAGAAGAATGTTCCGGGGCCTGTTGCCCACCACATCTGGACAAAGCCCTCACTCCAAGCCGAAGCCATCAGGCTAATGATAGGCAAGTCATTTAGGCAAGAAAGCATCTGGATGAGGATTTCCCTTATGTTTTTGATGAGTGTTTAGATATCTAGTGGCTTATGGGAAAGCAATCTGTAACCTGATAGGGGAAGAGATCTTCACTTGATGTCTCTTTGCCTCTAAACAAGCTCTGATTGTATCAATTCCCTGAGTAGCTGAGGTGCTTATCAGGGTTCCGGCTCTGAGAGCATTCTGGCTAGCTGGCAGCCATTCTCAAGTAGGTACCTACCACAGGTCAGAGCTGTAAGCTGGAACATCAACAACTCTTGTCCTTGGTCACACATGTGTCCCAGGAACCATGAACAAATCTGTGTAAAGTAAGTCTAATTTGTATGTGTGCAGCAGGTTGTCACTGAGATGGAGGAAAAGATGAACACAGATTCCGTGGGGTGAATGAGAGAGACCATGACACTGTAAAGTCCAATTTTGCAGGATGGTGGCTGGTACAGAAGAATAAACTTGAATGCCAAACTCCTAAGTATGTACCTTGACAAATCAGGAGGGGAGAGTCAGAAGTTACTGGCCACTCACTAAATTTCCAGAAGTCATAAACAGGATGCAATTTAGACAGTTTGCAACTGAAATTTCAGAGGGGAAAGTAAAGAAGATATCCCTAGAGAAAATCCAAAGTTCTTAGAGACAGAAATAGAGTGCCACAAAAGTAATTGGATAGTAGATCAAAACATGGATGGATATAACAGAAGCAGAAATAACTGGAGAAAGTACCCTAGCAAAAGAAACCTAGGAATCAAAGGAAGACCAAGAATGATAGAAAAAGATATTTGATGATTCCTCATGGTGCAGGCCAGAGTGTTACTTCTAATAAAAGAAGATATGTCTAGGTCTAGATTATGGAGAGCACTTTATCAAGACAGGAGGATGGAGGAAAAGGGAATAAACATGTGTTTCTCTCTTTCCTTAACTTCTCATTGTCCTAACAATGTCTTATATAATTGTATTTTGGAAGTGAGATCTTATACATGAAGAGATAGCTTGTGTGTGACAGTATGGCACAGTTCAGGAAGTGAGGGTGGCAGATCTGCTAGAGCAGATCATGCTTGTCTGAGGAGTTTGAGATGAACTCTGAGGATACTCAGGACCAGAAAGAGGCTCAAAAGCATAGTAGAGCATATGGTTAGATGGAATATGCTGTTGATAGCTGACTATATAACTTCCACATAAGAGACATGACTCTGCAAACAGCTTATTAGTTATGTGAATAACAAACTTCTTTTAAACCCAAATAATTGGTTAATTATAGACACCAAGTTTCAGGAGAGACACACCATGATAATTTGCCTGGTGCAGTGTTTCAAGGGATCTTAGAGACAGGCAAACTTGAGCCTACTGAAGACAAATATAAAATTTCCCAAGAGCTGGCCCAGAAGACTTGTTTAAAAACAAACAAACAAACCAAAACAAGTGCAAAGGCACCATGGGTGGACAAGGCCATTATGATGGGAAAATGAACCCAGATTTGTTTCATTGATTAGTTTCCTTGTCTACTCAGCTGGTGCTTCGGGAGGTTCAGAAAATTATAGGACACATTCCCTACAAAAGTCAGACCCTCGAGGTGCTCAGCATGGAAGAACTTAGAAACATAAGAAATGGAAAGAAGAACCTGTGAACCCAGAGAATTAAAGCTTAGATTGGCTGATTTAATAGCCACTTGACTTGGAGAACCCCTGTCCTTTGCAAGAGCAATAGAAATCTTTTTAGCCATATCTCCAGCCCTTTCTATTAAATAAATTGTCTGTCCATCAACCAGAACCCTTCAGCATTTCCCCCTATATCTGACTCTGGGCTTTTATTATTAAGACCTTGTAGAATGCGTGTTATCTATTGGTGCCCAAATGCTGAGACATCAGAGAGACAAAGAAGCAAAACCACAGCTACCTTACCTACTCAACTTCCCAGCCAAAAAGAGACTGAGTTCCTTTCTCCTCCTGCCTTATCACTTCCTCTCTCCACCCAGTCATACTTCCTGTCTGTCTGTACAGACCTCCAGACCTTTATGGTTAACTACTGACTCGCTCTACCCTCTGATCTTCAGACAAGCTTTATTTGTTAGAGTATGAACAAGATATCACTACTAACATCTGAGAAAGCTCTCCTGTTAACCCCAGTCAGTACCAAACATCATGAAAGGTGGCATTTATGCAAGATTGCCTTCTCTGCTGTGTCCTGATGATATATGGATGTGAATTTTAGATTACTGCACCCTTTCTCTTATCTTTCCCAAGATTATGTGTACTTATGCCATTTGACTCCTGGAGCACAACTGAAGGAGATGCTCTGGTATGGAATGCTAACTAAGGCATGCATAGGTTCCTGTGAACTTACCCACTGGCCAGCTGTTTGTGTGTGACCCTACACTTCTGCAGTTGCATGAGCGGAACCTCTGGGTAGCTTCAGTTTTAGTGTGCTGCAGAGATCTCAAGAGTGTATGCGTTTAGCAGACTCTCATTTACCTTCCTTCTCCTTTGAGCTGGCCTTCCAAGTACCATTTATTACAATATAATTATTAGAGCGAAGAATATAAAGTCAGGGACTTTCATCAGTTCCAAGTTTCAGGAACCATGCTGGGAATTTGGCAAAGGAATTCTGTCTGGAGGAAGCTTGGAGAGCTCTCAAGACAGTGTTTCTAATATAGGGCCTCCATTCCCACTGCAGCTTTGATGGGATATAGGATTCTTAACTTGGTCTCCTCCCCCACCCCCGCCCAGCCTGGCTTTTTTTTCCTAGAATGTTGGACTGGGCTGTTAAACAGCTGCTGCTCTTCACCAAGATGCTAGTGCATTTTATAGATGTGAGTCTTGTGTGTATGTGTGTGTGCCCCAGTAAACAAACATGTGTATATTTAAAACCAATATTAACACAGTGTTAAGACTGAAATCTTCGCAGTCAAATCAGGAAATTCCAAAGTTACTGAGTTGTAACGGTCTCCTGTTGGTCGCTGGCATATCCTGTATATTGCTCCACACCCATGAGGGGAGGGACTGTTCCAGGCAGCTGGTCAGCATAAAGGCACCCCATGACTTACCTGATTTTGAAAGTGCTTTCATTTTACATCTCAAATTTATAGTGACAAATTGAATTTGACTTATAAATGTGGAAGGGACACAGACAGAATCAGGAAAGGTGTTTCCGTTTCTAAGTCAAAAGGAGACAGGCCTACTTTTAGCCTGATGATCATTATCTGAAAGGGAGCTAAGAGAGGAGAGGAAGTGTTCACCATCTTAGTCTCAACACTTATTGTTTAAACCTTCTCCACTCAAAAATAGGAAACCATTTTTCTTCAAAATTGGCTCCCATTGCCTTCCTTAATGAGAACTACAGGCTTGCCAAATTTGAAGTTCACAGCTTCAGTCATTTTGAATTGCAGAAGCACAGATAAAACATTTTAATATTTGTGTAGTGTGTGTGTGTGTGTGTGTGTGTGTGTGTGTTTTAAAAAATGTGACTTTCCCTATCTAGGTGCATGGCAATAGATCCTTAGATGTATCATTTCTAAATTTAGATTCGGTTGAGTCCTCTGGGTGTCTCAAGTGTTGGGTAGCTAACACAAATGGCTTTTGTTCTATCACTGTGTGCTGTCTGCTTGCTAACCTTCCATCTGGTTCTCTCTCAGGGCCATTGTCTGGGTGGGCTGGAGGGTCAACAGGTGGTGGTTGGCTAGGAGACAGTCTGATAAGTTAGCTACCTGACACTTAGTGCCCCACACACTCAAATTTCAGTCTTACTTCTTAAAGCAGTTCTCACTCCTATTTCCCTGCTTCCAAAATCTTTTGAGAGCTGCCAAATAATAAGAGACAAATTGTGCAAATTAAATGTCAGGAAATGGTGCATTCATCAGGGAGCTTTTGCCATCCATGGTACAGCCGATTCCCCTCTCTAAGCCAAATATTTCTCCAAATTGGAGTAGGCTTGATACATTTCTTCCTTTTTTTAAAGTTAAAAGATGACAGCTGCTTATTTTCATTTTTGTTCATCTGCTGAAACCAGAAGGGGCCCAAAGAAGTCATTAATGTCCACTGTGTGAGGGCTCTAGGAAATGCGTTGAGGGTAGAATGCATGAACAGTATTGTTCACCATATGTAGGCTAGAAACATCCTTATGTTCAGGGTCCATGGATAAGGGAGGGAGTGTGTTATAATTAACTGTATAGTACATATGGTGGACTAGAAAGTTTACTCCTTGGAGACTAGTTGAGTTATAAAATCAAACAAACAATGAAAACAGAGTCAATTAACAATGGCTCTATCAAATGTTTGTCACATAGCTCCTGTGACTCCTGTGGAAGCCCAGGGTGAACATGTCCTGATCCTGGATCCCTATGTTTCTACATCAGAAAAAACAAGCAATTTCAAATGAAGTTAATAGACCCAGTTTACAAGAGAGTAACAGTGTGTGTATGTGTGTGTGTGTGTGTGTGTGTGTGTGTGTGTGTGTGTGTGTGTGTTTAAGGGTGTGACATAGTGAAAATGCCTCACTGAAGCTTTGCCAAAAAAAAGACCTAGAGTGCTTTAGATTGACTCATTCCCCATAGAGACTATGACTGCACCCAAAAGTTATCTGTACACACTGCACTCCATCGCTCTACAGGATCTGTAGAACCTGGGTTGGAATACATCTTCTCTCCTGCGGTTCAATTTCCAGAGGGTCTAGCTGACTAGCTCTTTGATAGAGAATGATTTCTAGCTGGTGGCTTTTGTCCTAAAGGATGGAAAATACTTTTCACCTGATTTCTTCAGTCTTCCTCTAGTCAAGACAAGCCCTTATGCTCCTAAGTCGTGTCCCTTACCAGGCCTTCCAACCACATCAGCATGTGACTTTGTGAGGCTGCTAAGCAAATGGGACTTTTGATATTTGCTCATGTACCTCTCTGTCTCTGTCTCTGTCTCTGTCTCTGTCTCTCTCTCTCTCTCTCTCTCTCTGTGTATGTATGTGTGTGTCTTAATATGATGTCTTTCAGACATTTCTTGACATAAATTTCACAACCAGGAATACCTCATACATATTAGCAGGCCCTTTTTCAATATGTAGCCTCTTAAGCCAGCAAGATAGTTCAGTGGTTAGAAGCACCTGCTGCACAAACCTGATGATGTGAGTTTATTAATTTCTGGGACCCATGTAAAAGGGAAAGAGAAACTTGGTTCCGCAGAGTTATCCTCGAACTCCTGAACGTGCATTATAGTTCATGTGTGCACACATACGTGTGTGTGTGTGTGTGTGTGTGTTCAAGCACCCACACAAATAAAAAAATAAAAATGAAGTTTTCAGTGTAGCCTCTCCTTTTACATTGATTATGACACAATTCACAGTCTGATGATCACATCAATAGGTTACTCAAAAGTCCCCACAGCTGCCCATGGCCCTTGGGATTAAGCTGAAATATCTAAAACACCTTAGGTGACTTCAGTTGTCTCTCTCTTTGGTTTTGACCCTCCTCTCTCTTTACTCTGTATGTTCTGCATTTATGTTAGCCTGATGAAAGTCTTCAATTTCCAGAGATTCTGGAGTCTGTCTTAGCCTCTCTGATCTCCTTTACACCACCCTCAATTTCTTAATCTACCATCCCTGCTCCATCTTCAAATGCTTGTGAACATCTTATGCACATTGACTGGAAAAAATTGGCCAGACTTCCTTCTGTGCCCCTAGGTGTCTGTCTTATCCTCGAGAGGACAACTGTGATCCTAGGACCCGCTGCCCTGCCTCATTGCCTTTGGAGTTCTGCTCCAAGCTTGGCATGAACTAGGCACTCAATGAGCATTTGTTAAATGGTCAAGTGATTACTTTCTTATTCCAAATACTAAGATTAGATAAGCATTCATCTAAACTTTCTTCTTTTTTCCTAAGTGGTTAACTTTGGAAGCGTCTTTCCTTGTTAGCTTATCTTACTTGGTTCTGTTGTTTTAACCTTTGCTCCCTTTTTCTCATAGTCTCGAAGAGACCTTTAGACTAAACGATTAAGGTTGTAAAGGAATATGAAATAAAAGCTCCCTTGGAGTCCAGACATGTTGTTTATAGTATCTACACGCATGGGTTGCTTTGCAGGGCTTACCAGCTCCTACATAATACTCAGATCACAGTAAACATTAACCCCCTGAGCTATGTTTGGCTGCTTCAAATAAAGTTCTGTTGTATAGTGGATGTCTGTGTCATGAAGACATGTGCCTCAGAGTGTCTGGCAGATAGAGCTCACACACTGCAAGTACTGTAGCCTAATCAACTCTGATGAGATGGAGGCATCCACTGGGTAGGGCAAAGACTCTCTAGACTTGGGGCAAAGTCATCTTACCCTTAAGTTCTGCCTTCTGCCAACCATGATACTTGAAATATCTCCTGCTATGCTCCTCCATGATTTTCTTATTGTTACTGTGCCGAACAAATGTCTTTTTAGCTCAAAACTTATTAGTGTTGTGGATTAATTTCAGTCAAGATAGGACATCTCTAAAAAGAGAGGGTAAGTACAACACTGAAGAAATTAGATTAGCACACAAACAACCATCTTCCTGAAGGAGAACATGCACAGATCCCAAAGAAACTTTAGTGTCATGGAGGTATCATATGGATGGTGGCCTGAAGCTGTTTACAGATAGCAATAGAGACAAGATAGGGGTAGTCTTAGTTTAGCTCTCTGTGTGTATGTCTTTGTTTGTGAGTGTGTGAGAAAGAGAGAGACAGCAGAGACAGAGAGATACAGAGGGAAGGAAGGAGAAAGGGAGGGAGGGAAAGAGGGGAAGGGAGAGGGAGAGAGGGATGGACGGGGAGAGAGTGAGAGCAAGAGAGCACGTTCAAGTCCAAGGGCAAACGAGGAAGGGCAACACTAGCAAGAGTCACTCTTTAGCCATCAGGTAGTAAAAGTTAACCCCTTGCCTCTCTCAGACAGGTACTAAGAAGAACAAAACACTAATTGTGCTCCAGGCTCTCTTTTTTAAAATCTCTATTAATCTATTAAATCTCTATTAATTGTGGTGAGTTGAATGAGTATGAAGAGGTCAGAAGACAACTTCAATGAGTCAGTTCATGCCTTTCTTTTTGGTGAGGCAAGGTCTCTCTTGTTTCTGCTTTTGTGTTGTGTACTTTAGGCTCCTGGCTTGAAAGCTTCTGGTTTAGTCTTCTGTGTCTGCTGACTACTTTGCTCTAGGAATGTTGAGGTCACCGATTATGTCACTTCATCCATATTTTTACAAGGGTCCTGGGGACTGACCTTGGATTTCAGGGTTTTGTGGTTAGTGCTTGTCTCAGTTAGGGTTTTTATTGCTGTGAAGAGACACCATGACCACAGTAACTCTTATAAAGAAAACATTTCATTGGGGTGACTCAATTACAGTTTCAGAGGTTCAGTTCATTACCATCATGGTGGAGAGAATGGTGGCATGCAGACAAACCAGATGTGGTGCTGGAGCTGAAAGTCCCACATCTTGCAGGCAACAGGAAGTCGACTGACAGTTACACTGAGGGAAACTTGAACAAAAAAAGACCTCAAAGCCTGCCCACCCTGTGACATACTTCCTCCAATAAGGCCACACCTCCTAGTAGTGGCTAAAATTACTTGCTCTAGGGGCCATTTTCTTTCAAACTACCACAGTTCCTTTACTTGCTGAGCCATGTCCCTAGCCTCAGTGCTCTGGTTTCTCTAGCATGCTGGCTAACAATTGGGTAGAAATGAGACTGCTCTAAGCTCTGAGGATAGATTACAAATATCAACTACTTAATCTTGCATCATTTGATCATCCTGTCGAAGGTGTCACACAAATAAAAAAAAAAATGAGAGGCAGCTCTGTGTTCATGGAGCATGTGTTCCCTCAGTCCCTACCAAACTGGAGGGTAGCATTGCCCATGATTTCACTTGCTTTTAAAACAGAAAAAATAAATCTTAATTTCTCTGGTCCAGTTCCTCCTTCCTTTTCACTCATCTGGTTGCTGCAATATTTTCCTCCTTTTGATGGACAGACAAGCTATGAAAGTTTCCCAGGTGAAGGAAATCTTGCAGTGGGGGGCAGGGGGATGTGGGCAGAAAGATTAGCTGATGACCAAAGTAGATCTGACAAGCATTTAGAGTCTTAATTTCAGGGACTCATGAGAATGATGCTTCTGGAGTATATGAACCAGCTGGCAGTGAGCGAAAGTGTGAGGATCCGCTGATGGAGAGGGCAGAGAAGGTTTGTGGGTGTGCTTCAGAGACTGTTGAATGCAACTGGCTTGGTTTCCTTTAGTCATCTGCTTTGGTGCCTGCAGCAATCGAAGAGGGTCAATTTCTTCTCGCTCCAACACATTTGGTAAAGTCTGCTGACCCTGTGTCACTCGGGAGGCTGTCAGTAGTGTTAGATGTTGTATTCTGTTTCTATCAGGACAACCTCTCTTAGAGGACAGTGCAAGACATAATGTAGCTCCATCTGGGGCTTGTGTTTGGAAAAAATGGAGAGGGAAGCCAGAGAGTCACACAAACAAGAGAGGAGTCAGAGGAGACAGTTAAAGTGGTGTGAGGACTGACTGAGGGAGGGAGGAAAGGAAACAGAGAGAGAGGGAGGCAGGGAGGGAGGGAGGGAGAGAGAGAGGGACACCAAGAGAATATGAATCCAAGTAAGACACAGAGAAATATATACAGGGAAGTGAAATTTGGGAAAAAAAAGAGAAGAAAGGAGATAGAACAAAGAATAGATCTGAGGAACTAGGGAAGATGATGAAAGATGGGGAAAAGGAGGAGGGAGAGCAGGAGCGTATGCCACAAAGACCCCATCTTTTTATTGAACACTGCTGTTTGGTCCTCCAGGTTCACCCATATGTGCATGATGCTTTATTAACAAATCAAACTGACTCAGAACTCTTCAGTTACATGCGTTGAAGCATGGTGTGTTAAACATGCACAAAAACACAAAACTGAAAAAAGTATACAAGCCAACCATATTTTTGTGCCAAATTTTCTTAATAAATGTTTTCTGGGGGGTAAATTTTACATACCAAGTCCAGATTTCCCTGAGTAATATCAACAAAGATAGTTCACCCTGGAAAAACTTTAAGTTCTCTTTCCAAGAACATGTCTTTATTGTGTCTGGCTTTTGTAAGTACTGTCTGGGCATCAAGGAATGCCAAAATTTTGGGTGGTTCAGGATGTAGCATTCCAAGATGGACTTTGCACATGAGGATATTTTAGTGTTTCCTTTGGTAATGACTATTTCAAAAGACCAGTAAACAATGTGTGGATTATTTATTCTTCTTTGTGCCAACACTTGAAAGTAGAACTTTTTCATTCTACCATAATGGAAGAAATAGAAAAAAAGAATTGTTAAGGCTGGTGTGATATTTCACTAATGCATATATACCAGTCAATGTACTAATCCATATCCTAATGGAGGTCATCTTTCCACAAGAGAGCAAAAGGCACTCAAGTTCAAAAGGAACCAAACAGTGAAGGTGATACTAATAGTCACTGTGCCACTAATGATGGGCATGGCTAACACTGGGAACCAAGTTACCTTACTGAAACCCTGGGTAGTAATTTGCCTCTTCAATCCTGGCTCAGTGAATATTTGATGGTGGATCTACATTTTCTAACGTTTCCCTCTATGGTAAGAGTTTCTGGATGTTATGGGCTCTACCTCATTCTCCATCCTTTTGTTTCTCATAGTACTCAGTGCTATGTCTGTAACAGATAGATGTTCAGTGTTAACAGCTGACCTAGCCTGGAATGTGTAGACAAAATCCTTCACATTCCCTTCCTTCCACTTGTCTGTTGCAGAACTGAGATGTGGAATAGCTGGATGTCTAGAGGGACTTATGGGAATATCATATCTTTCTTTCTATTGGCCAAACCAGGAAACCCTGACATCTTCATTATTTGTTTTTATTTCTTAATGTAGGTGACTCCAGTGGAGGAAGAGAGAGAGAGAGAGAGAGAGAGAGAGAGAGAGAGAGACTCCTCTCCAATAGAGATTATATACTTACAAGTTTCTATTCAATGCAAATAATTTTTTACCAAGATTAAATGTTTTCTTCCTATGCATGTTTGCTAACTGGTGTCATAAGCCAAAAAGGAAACTCAAATGAATACAACCCACACCTACTCCTTTCATCCACACACTGGAGATTCTTAAGCCATCTTGAAGATGGATGATCTTGAGCTGTACAGTCCAGTATTAAAGCTGTAGAGCATAACTGCCCTGTTTTGTCTAACAGCTACCTAGCTGACACTTTATTTTCAAGACAACACCATTGGGCAGTAATGTTTGAGGACCTTAACCTAACCCTGGTTCACAAAGGCGTTTGTATATTTGCGAACATTTTATAACAAGATCCTGCTGAGTAGAAGAGAGAGAGTCAGCATTTATTTTAGCTACCAGCAAAGGGTACACACATTTAACAAGTGGGGTGAGGAAGAAGACAGAAGCATCTTGTGTTTAAATAGCACAGAAGAAGGGTGGTTTTTTTCAGTGTTCTTTGAAGGTGTAGCATCTCAAGATAGAATCAGTAACTGAAGAGATTTTAAAGTTTCTTCTGGTAATGGCTTTCAGAAGATCATGAAAGGATTTGTGGCTTTTACTCTTCTTCCCATAACAATGGAGCTCCTCTGTCAAATGAGAGAATCAGAAAAATGAGAGTTAAGGTCCGTGGTATTTGCTAATGAATATATTCACTTGAAGACACAGCATGGTATTGTATAGCAAAAACAAGGCTTCTAGATATAGCTATAACTCTGCTGGTTGGTGGTAAGAAATTTGGTACATTCCTTGCTTCTTAGTGCCTTCATTTGACCAACAGTAATGGGATTACATTGGACTTTGATGATCTCCTTTTTCCATCACTTTGGATTCTTCCATGATCCTAGGTCAAATTGTTGTTGCTGACCCCAGAATTAATTTTGGTTCTTGAAAGCCTTTGTTTCTTTGTTTCTGGCATCTTTTGTCACCTTGACACAAAGGTGCAAATTTGGAAGAAAATAATGAGCATGCGGTCAGCAAATAACTTTTCTTATTGGTTTTTTTCTTTTGTTGCTTTATTTCTTCCCTTTATTGTTCTTTAAAAAGTATAGAGTGGAATTGGCAGATACACTGGAATCCTAATACTTTGAAGTGATCTAAAATTACACTTTTAAGAAAGGCTAGAAAGATGGCTTTGTCATTAAGAGCACTTGCTATATAAGCATGAGGAACAGACTTAGTATCCCAGAATACACATAATAAGATAGGCATGGTCCACATATCCTTGTAACCCCAGTACCAGTCAGAGGTAGAGACAGCAAGGTCACTGTAGTTTGCTGGTTGCCAGTCTCACCAAAACCCATGAACTCCAGGTGCAGCAAGAGACTTTGACTCAAAGAAATAGGGTAGAAAGTCATAGAGAACACCTGATACTGCTCTCTGGCTCCTAGAGATTCTCTCCAAACACACATACCACACATACATCACATTCACACACATCTACATATGTCACACTCACACATGTGCATGCAACGCTACACATGCCACATTCACACATCCATACATAACACACACACACACACACACACACACACACACGCACACACACAAAGTTAAAAAACAAAAGAGGAAAGTGATGATGGTACCACAGAACAAAACCCAGACCTTTTTTTACTGGGGAAAGAACACTCTCATACCTGAAGCTTTCATGAAGATTTGGGGAGGAACAGATCCCCAAAGGAAATTCTTTTTCCCATTAAAATGTCTAGAGTAGTGTGAACTGCTCTTCTTGTCTCTGTGTATTCCTTCCCCTATGTGACACTAGAATTGATTCAGAGAAATGGCTGTACCCACAGTACATAATAAACATCTCCAGGAGAGCTGGGAGGATGGGCAGAAGCAGGGAGGAGATGAAGGAAAATCAATTGCTTGGCGTTGACAACTTCTTCTTGTAATAACACTATTCTGTCACATTGCATTAGCAGCACTTTACAATTGTATGTGTTTTTGCTAACAGGCTGTAAAAGTGTAATCATATGAGCACTGAATACATTGTATTAGTGGGAATGATTCCAGGAGATGTGTGCTTTATTATACCAGTAGGGCGCATAATGTGTTGCTTACTGAAGTGAGACTCATCATTTTAGTGTGAGAATATCTATTATTTGTTTGTTTGTTGTGGCATTGGTACCTTCCTGAGGGGAAAATGATATATAATATATATAATAAAAAACAAATATATATGTTATATACATTACATAATATAAAACCTAAATATATATATTGTGTTTATAACATATATTTTTGTTTTTCCCTTATCTATCCCTTCTCAGTATGTATATCTGAACAACATGCCCCTGAACAGCAGAATTTAAAAGACAGTCACCAAATTCTTACCCATCTCACAAATCCATGCCTCTGCTTGGGTTCCTGTACACCATTTGTAATGCTAATGGGATTGCCACAGCATAGCATCATCTCCAAAGAAAGTTGACAGGGCACTTGCATGTCAGTGATTGTAGTGCATCCTGAAGCATGTGCTGAGGAAAAGATGGGTTGAAAGAATGTATGCAGGATCCATGAGGAAGGGAGTTTTGACTTTAAAGAATGTTGCGAGAAAATATTCCACTCAGATTTGCATTGAGTGTGAGTTAAGAGGGAATTTTCCCTGACTACTACTATCTGTTTGCATATATGCACATGTGCACCTTTCTCTTTTCCTTTAGAGTTATCTGTCCTTGAGCCCAGAGACTGTGCATTATGCAACTTTTTTCTCCACTAGCACTTGCCAACGGTGGTCATAAAACAGTCCCTTCTTAGCTGAATTAACTACAATTGGCATCAGTGTCCATACTTGAATCTGCTAGTGTTGCAACTATAGCTCAGTACCATACAATGGGTGGCTTAAACAATAGAAATCTGTGTTCCTGTAGTCTGAAGGCCAGAATCCCCAGGTCAAGGTATCCACAAGCATTATTCCTTTGAGTATCACCAAGACTCTTTCAGATCTTAGATGATCCTGGTGACTTCCTGGCAATATTCAGTGTTCCTGGGCTTGTAAGTACATCACTCTGATCTATCATCTTGCATATGACAAGCAAGTCATTTTACAGTAGGACTCATCTAAGTCTAATACAATGTCTTCATTATTTATATCTGCAATGATCCAATTCCCAAATATAGGCATGGGCTAAAGTACCAGGTATTAGGAATTCTACGTGGGATTTGTTAGGATTGATATTTTTTGATATGATGTTGCTATGTGTCCCAGGATAATTTTAATTCATGCTATTCCTATTCATTTACCTTCCCAAAGCTGGGGTTATAGGTATGGGCTAGCATGCATGGTCTATATAGGAATATTTTGGGGAAACAGGTCAACACACAAAAGTATTCTACCTATTGTGATTGTTTGCAGTACGCATTTTAAGGTCAATAAAAATCTCCTATCTGAACCTGGTTTTGTATACTATTGTGGTTTGTGTCATAAATCTCTCAAAAGTTCATGGGTTTAAAGGCTTAATCCTGGACTGAGGTGGTACTATCGGGAGGTGGGGCTTAGCTGGAAGCATGGTAAGGAAATCACCCAAAACGGCCACTCCATAGTTAGGGGGAAGATATTTATTATAGGTAAGAGAGAGAGAAGAGTGAGAGGCATTTGAAAGAGTCCAGAACAGAAAAAAAAAAAGAAGCCGGCAGGCCATGACGAGGGCTAGATAAGCAGAGTGTGAAAAACATCATGTGGGTTATCAGACAGACAAATAGCTGAGGAGAGGTAGACCTGTGAAGTGGAATAGCCTGGGAGCCGACAAAGTGGAGGAGGTGAAGGGTCAGGACTCATGGGAGGGGCTTAGGTATTCAGAACAGGTACATGGGAATAGTAGAGGCCAAAGGAGACCGGAGGTTAGCAGGGGCTTTGATATGTAACCACAGGTATGTGACAAGGGAAGGGCCATTTCCAGCTGGCAGAAACACATTTCACAGGTTCTTGGTGAATGGTCTGTGTGAGCTTTTACCTTTCTAACACCAGTCCTTCTGTTATCCAGCTTGAAATGAACAAAGGCTATCATCACTTTGGGGTTCCTTGTAGATTTGACAATTCCAGTCTTATATTGATGATAATAAAGGATGGTGTAGTCTCTACACCACAGCTGATGAGGGTTGTCATAGGGTCCAGGGAGTCAGGTGGGAAGGAGTCAGACAGGTCAGAAACTCCACAGAAAATGTCTGGTTTGCTGGCTGTCAGGTAATTTTGTCTGTAAGAACCCACTATCTAGACAGCCAGCCTGGGATCCTCCACAGTGACTTCAATGGCTTTGTAGGGGGAAGAGGTCATTAGTCTTTGGCTACCACATCAGACAGGGCAATGTTAGTCTTTGGCCAGCAACCCAGAAGATCTGAGAGATTTTCCCATGGAGGAGAAACTTGGGGAACTGGCCTACACTGGTGACAAAGAGTGGAGCAGTCAACCCCACAGTGTCCACAGTTTGAGCAGGGCCCTGGTGATGGGAAAGGTGTGGGGGCAGTTTTTGTCCAGTGGCCAGTGTCACTCAAAGCAGGTTCCAGTGAAGTCTGCTGGTCCCTATCATTTTGGAGATAGCCACAGGGCTGCTGTCAAGAGGTTGGTATCTCTATCAGGGAAGCAGTTTTCTCCAAGTATATTAAATGCCGTATTCAGCAGATCATTCTGGGATTTGAGGGTCATCATCTAGTACCTAAATTTGACTATTGTTTTATATTAAGCAGACTTTCCTGGGTTCCAATTACTTACTTCAGGCTTAACTTTGACAACATTTACAAATGGCTTAAGCTTTTCCCTATAAATGAAGTACATTTGTAATTAGCATGATCACAGACATACTAAATTTTTGAATACATTAAAGAATTTGATCATTTATAGGGTGGCTGACCAGTCACAGGCATGTCTCAATTATCTTAGTATTCAAGTAGTAGCTTTTATAAAATTTGGATGAACTTATACATCCTAAGACACAGAAAATGTACACAAGGGCCTTACAACTCCTGATGTAAAACAAAGTTTACACATCAGCAAAAGTTTTAGAGATATAGGAGGGGAGAGTATTTAGAGAGTTAGACATCTGTGTTTAGCTGTTTTCAAAGATAGTAAACAAATCCAAGAAAATGAGTATGAGATGAGCAGTAGTAATCTCTATTCGGAAAAGTTTGCCTTTTAGCTGTTTTTAAGCTCAAAGTGTTTTCTTGGGCTGTTCTCTTTTGCTCTCTTTCTCCTTGTTACAGAGTCAGATAGCCAAACTGACTGTCTTAGTCGCTGTTCTGTGACTGAAGAGACACCACCGTCAAAGTAATTCTTACAAAAGAAAGCATTTAATTGGGGGCTTGCTTACAGTTTCAGAGATTTAGTTCATTATCATGGTGGGGAGCACAATGGCAGGCAGGCCGACATGGAACTGGAGGTGTAGCTTAGGGTCCTCATTTGCAGGCAGCAGAAAGAGAGAGAATGACTGGACCAGGCATTGGCTTTTAAAACCTTGCAGCCAGGGAGTTATGCCCTTCTTCCAACAAGGCCACACCTTCTAATCCATCTAATCCTCTCAAAGAACTCTACTTTCAGTGACTAAGCATTCAAATATATAAGCCCATGGTGGCCATTTTTATTTAAACCACCGGCTTTGGAGGAAGCATTTAAATAGGCAGGCTGGAGTGCGCAGGCCATATCCAAACCGCACAGCCAGCTTTTCAATAGAGTAGAACAGCATGTGACAATTTTTAATATTATCCACACCCAAAAGACGTTTGAATCTTTGTAAGACTTAATCTAGTGATCAGAGGAGGGTGGAGAGCAAAGAACAAAGAGGCCTTAGAGAGAAGAGGTTTTTGAGAGTGGAGAGAGTAGAGAAATCTTAGAGATAAGGGGATTTCCAGATCGTTTCCTTATGTGCTTGCAGAAGTTGCCATAAACTATGAAATTTTGAAAATTGAGAATGCCATATTTTTGGGCGTTGATACTGATTATCTAGTTTGTACTGAGGCCAAGCTGTTTTCCCAAAGACAGTGAGACTTTAATGAAACCTCTGGGTTGGAGGAAGGAAGAGATTAGAGAAGGTAGGTGTGAGGAGTTGATGAATTTAAAAGAACCCATGGTTAGTTCAAACTCCACAGGCAGGCAAGGGAGAGAGACAAAGAAATCTCCATGAGTGGGATGAGAGACAGGATCAGGTTGGGAGGGACCCAGAATCAGAGTTAGGGGAGTCTTAGGAAAAGGGATTGCAAATAGGAGTTCTGCCACAGGAGGATTCTAATACTGTTGGAATGGAGACACTGGGAGGGCAATAAGATAAAGAGTAATTCCCATGGAACAGAATAGAGAGGTGTCCCTTTCCATGTGATGGATGCTCAGTAGAGGCATGGGGAGGCTGCCTGCTATACTGGTGCAGTTTTGGAGCTGAGAGAGAAAGAATAGCAGCTAAGAGAGACTCTCACTGAGTAGGCAAGGAGAGCTGAGTAGTTAGAGCAGGCAGAGGAGGAGAGGATTCCAGAATTTGGAGTCCAATATAGTGGGTGGCAGAAGCCAGCAGACACAAATGATTAATACTTTCGGAGGGCCAAATCAGCAGCTTGCTACTGTTAGGAGGAACTAGTTCCTTTGGAAAGGAGGCCCATATTCCTTTTTGTTGTTTTGGCACCAGATATAAGAGAAGAAACCACCAAAACGGCTGCTCCATAGTCAGGGGGAAGGTTTTGTGTGTGTGTGTGTGTGTGTGTGTGTGTGTGTGAGAGAGAGAGAGAGAGAGAGACAGAGAGAGAGAGAGACAGAGAGAGAGAGAGAGAGAGAGAGAGAGAGAGAGAGAGAGAGAGAGAGAGAGAGAGAGAGAGAGAGAGAGAATAGCCAAAGCCAACTGGACAAGTTCAGAGCAGAGAGGAAAAGCAGACTGTCCGTGGAGAAGTGGGGGCATGGAAAACCCATGCAGGCTCTATGGAGGATAAGTAGCTGAGGGAAAGGGGTCTGTAAAGTGGAACAACCTGGGAGCTAGGCTAATGGAAGAGGTAAGAAGGGCCAGGACTAGTGTGGGAGCTTTGGTGTTCATAATAGATACATGTGACTAGGTAGCAAAGGAATCTAGAAGCTAGCATGGGCTTTGAGATGTAAGCACTGGAAATGGCAAGGGGAATGACTTCTTCTGGCAGTCAGACACCATTTCATGGGTTCCTGAGGAATTCAGGGTGTGAGTTTTTAATCTCTTCTTCTGTAATCCAGATTGAGCTGTGAGCCAAGACAGGTATGGCCTTGCAAGTGTATTTTCCCCTCTTATCCTTTCTCTCTGTATTTACTTCCTGACTGGCACAGATCATCAACTTTCTTTTCTGCTGTGTACTTAACACCATGATGTACTCCCTCTACCCTAAGTGGTCATGGACTGTTCATCTCAGATAATTTGACATAGCAATGCCATGCATCCATCACATGTCTTCAGCTCTAGGGATTATACGTCAGCACTGACAGTACCGGGTGACAAGCATTGTTTCTAGATGCTTTAGAGGTATTAATTTATTAAACGCTCACAGTGAAGTACGTTTCTTTGCTACTTTTCTATTGTATTAATAAATGCCCCGCCAAAGCAAATTAAAGAAAGAGGGCTTTGTTTTGGTCTTCTGGTTTTAGGGGGAGAATAATACATCATGGCGGAGCAGCGCTGTAGCAAACAGCAGGCATGTTGGCAGAAGTTGCAGCTGACAGCTCTGCTTTTTATGTTTAAACTTCATAAGTGATTAGTTTATCTTCCCACAGTTTCTCTTCTTCAGAGGCCATCAAATTCTCCACAGCTCCAGCCAGCTGTGAGCACATGCCCCTCCCTATTCACTCAGAATAAGTTCTAGGCAGATCAGAGGTGGACAGCGAGCTATGAGTTTAGATGAATCTGGCAAGGCTTCTGTTAAACGACAAACCTAAAGATGTGACAGAAGCAAAGTAATTCTGCAACAAGCCTGCCTTGTTTCCATCATTTATGTTAGGCTTCCTTATAAAAAGAACAATGATATTTCAATATTCAATGTAGCATTTCGTTGTGATTCAGTTCTCTGATATAAATAATTTCAGGGTCCTTTAATATTACAAGTCCCTGGTGTGGAATATCTAACTAATGAAAGATGACAGGTGGTCTGTACTCAAGCCTTACCATCTTGTACTTGCTCTCCCTGTGATAAGTAACTCATCATTCCATGTGGGAAACTCCCTAGGTGGCTCTCTAGGGAAACACAGGCAAATGGTGGAATCTTCAGAATGGTGAGAAGGTTGCCAGTTAGCTGAATGCTGTACCACATGTGAAGTTCTTGATTGTCATTGACTAATCAAGGCTGACAAATTTGGGTTATTACCAGGTAATAAAGAAGTCAAGGCTCAGCCAGCTCTGTAGGTTTGGTCCCATTGTGTTCTTGATCCATGATGGTTATTTTTACTCATGGTGGACAAGAGACATTCAAGAAGGGAAATGAAATGTGATCCAATTGTTCTAACTTGATAATAAGGGGGAAAACGACGTAGAAGTAGCAACCAATGGTTCACTAATAAAAGGCCTTGATGTTTGGAAAGAAAGGATGCAGGACTGCAATCAAAACATTTCACAGTACTTTTATTTTTATGCAGAAGATATAGACCATCTCTTATGGATGAAAGATCCATAGCTGTCCATGATAGTTTGGGGGCTGAAAAATCTTCAAACTCACATTTCCTTGACTCTATTTAGATCCAGAAACTCCAGAGCTGTTTGCAATCACAACTTACTTCAAAGGAAAAACAAACTTTGGGAATACCTCAAACATGTGTGCTCTTAGGTGAGCTTGGCATGCTAGAAATGGCAGTCGAGACTTGGTGGTACATCAGGATGGTCAGAAACTTAATACTAAAGAAGCACTATCACCTACAATTAGAGCATTGGAGTGGGAAATGTCTGCTTGTCAAGAATTTGGGAGATAATGAATATTTGCCTGACTTTGCCAAGTAGAAAGTTCAATAGAGTCTAGGTACTGGCTCTAACGGCCAAACCATAATCATAGCAGCACAATAATGAAAAGGCCAGTGGAACTGAGTGTTTACTTCCTAGATTCCTATCCAGCAACATACTTAGATGAATCACAGTGGAAGGGACACTGGGGAAATCTCCCTTTTTCTTCACTAACCTTTGCCAGGCAGTTGTTTACACTGTTTACATCTCTACTACTTCAGGTCACATTCCCAACCTTCTTGGCTTCTGCTGTAACTCAGTCCGCTGCTTCTTCCTGACCCCAGACTGCTCTGAATGCCCTACCTTTCAAGGCACAATTACTTGAAGCAGTTCACCGGTTTTACTCTTGTCTCAGGGGCACTTAAGTTAGGGCACAGCCCATGTTCCTTTTCTTTCTGTAGCAGCTCTCTCCTCAGACATCTTTGTAACCTGCACAGGTTCATGCTTATTTGAAATATTCAGTGAAGTATCTTTGCACAGGAAAGTGATCATTGACTAAATCATAATTTTGATCATAGAAGCCTGGACTTCAGAAATTTATTTCAAATTATAGGAATCTTTTGAGCCCACTTTAAGGACATTTACCTAACCCTTTAAAAATATTTATTCTATGAAGTAGATTAAACATTCCTTTCAAATATCTTGCCGCCAAATGTATTGTATGGACTCAACAAATGCTTTCCTTACAAATAGCATGAAATATTTTAAATCAGTTTTTGTTCAAGTAATAAAACATCAAAGAGCGTAAATTAATTCAGGTCGTAGTTTTGTCCAATATGTCGGAAGTCATTTAGATTTCACATTAGAAGTAAATATTTAATATGACAATTTCTCCTCACTTGCATGGCATGTTTTAGTTTAGTTCATTACTTAAAATCTCTTCTCTGACAAAATGCTGTTGTTATATATTAATTTGTTTCATTTCCTTTTTCTTTTCTCCCTTTCTTTTTCTGCCTTCTTTCCCCCTTTCTTGCCTCGTTTCCTCCCTTCTTCCATTCCTGCCTCTATCCCTTTACATCTATCTTCCCTCTTTCTTAGTTTAAATCCTAGAAGGAGAGACTTTGACTGGTCATGAATCTGATGGCTTATGGACTTCCCTTGGTTGATCTTGTCCTGTCAACTGTGAGTAACTTACAGGGCTGGTTAAATTGATTAAAAGGAAGGGGTGGGGGAGAGGGAGAGAGAGACAGAGACAGAGACAGAGACAGAGAGACACACAGAGGGGGCAGTTTCATATAGCAAACGTATAGTCTAGCATTGCATTCTGAAAAGTGCACCATTGTTGTGTCTCTGAAATCTAGATTGACTCAGTCCATCAAATCCTGTGAAAGCTTTAATAATGTTACCAAAGGAAGTGGGAATAATCTGCTAGGGATTTCTCTTGATAGGCTTGCTTCTTCGATTCTGTCAGCTTTTCTAAGAGAATATAAACTACCACTTTAACAACTCATTTTTTAATCTTCCACAAAATTGATCTTTTTATGAGTGACCCAAAGTAAGATTCCTATTTACACATCTCTAGTAATTATAATTCCTCATCGATAACAGATAGCATGGATGGGTGAACATGGAGAAGTCCTGCCTAGACACCCCCTGGAATGAGGACTCATTCAGCTGCTAATAGTACAGTAACAGGAAGGTTTCAACTCTAAGTTCCTGCTAAGGTTACTGTAGCTTCAGATACTTGATTGAGCAAGGTCATGCCCTGCTTGGAGGACAGGGTGTGCCAGCCTATATTACCATCTTACTTCTCCTTGTTTTCAGTATTGATTCCTTCTAGAGATATTGATACCAAGGCCAATCCCTATCAATCAGTTCACAATCATATTCCATATCACAGTTCAGTGTTTAGAGAACTCAATCAGTGGCAATGGAAGGATTTACTACCACATGTCTTTGTTGTCATTTAATCATCTGCCACCATCCTGACATCTCTTATTGTTTCAGTTCCCTTTATAACCTGGACATATGTCCTTTGAGGACAACATTCCCTTATTATACTGCCTGTACAACTCTTCCTATATTTCAATGTACCTTTACCACATCCTTATTCAAATCTTCTTCAAGATTGGCTTCGGCCATGATACATAAAATTGCACTCTCTGACTGTTGTTAATTAACCTGGGATGTTTGCTCTCCCTTACTTAAGCTAGGATTTTTGGCAAAATCTACCAAGTACCTCAGGCTTTTATTTATTTTATGTAGAAAAGTTGAAATTTTATTAAGGGTATTTAGTGTAAGAGTAAAGACACTCCAGAACATAGATATGGGTTTCTCAAAGAAAAGTCACAGTGTATAAAGAGACACAGACATTTTAAACAGATTTTTAAGGTTGAAAATTAAGAAAAAGAAAGACCTGGGGGAAAAGGAAGGCTGGAGTCCTTTCTGCTGGAAGGGATTTCTAAGAGAGAGCCACAGCTGGAGAGAAACTTAGAAACTAATGGTTTCCAGTGTCCAAGAATTTTTTTGGGAAAATTCCTTAGACATATGTGACAGGAGGAAGCCTCCTCTCGGGCAGGGTGTGGGGTGGGAGTATGGCTGTAGGAAGCTTCCATGGCACCCCAAATAGTACCCCAAATCTCAGCAGCAGAGAAGCAAGAGCAGGGAGGTAATCAGAAGAGCATCATGTCTGGCATATGTCTCACATTCACGCTCTGCCCATCTTTGAGGAGATTAAGATGGCTTTGCACAGAATCTGTATGTTAATAAATCTAGAAGGGAATGAGATACTATTTCAGTCCTCTAATTCCTGAACATCAGGCTTCTGAGAAATTTCCTTTACGTTAGTATCCAAGCCACCCAGAGAAGATTCCAAGACAGTGAAGAATGACAGGAGGACTCAGAATTCAGGAGTCTGGATGTTGTTGACACTGAAGCTACATCTGTGGGTGCCAATCTGGTGCCCCGATTCCCCCGCCTGCTGGGAGGCCCCCCCGCAGTATCATCACCCTTCTGACACCCCAGCCACCTGCCAGTTGGCATTCAGTGGCAAATTAGAGTCAGAGTGGTCCACCTTCCTTCTGGGTGCCAGAGAGAAGAGGGCTGCAAAAAGCCCTGGGAGCCACCTCTAGTGCCAGACATGCAAACAAAACTGGCAGCATGGAAACAAGCTGAGAAGGAATGTAAATGTGGGTGTGTGAGACAGTTCACAGGGGGTGGGGAAATGGCACTCTTCACTTCTGCTTGGTGGAGGAGTCCCTGTACTTTCTGAACCGGGGGCAGAGTGGTGAGAGCAGTCGACGTTAATGTCAGCGCAGGTGGCAGAGCTAGAGCAGTGTGGGGCAGTGGAGCATGGCCTGGCTTCCATCAACCAGCTAAAGGGGGATGAGCAACTTAAACTCTGTGTGGAAGAAAAGAGAAATAGGAGGAACAAGACTTGGGAGAACCAAGTTTGCTCTTGGGCATCTTCAGCTTCTAAGCTTTAGGATGGTGGTCCTCAAGCAGGCCAGGGGACTGCTATGACATTGCACAGAACAGAGGATCCTCTGGTGGGAGAAATCCAGGGAGTAGGTAAGAAGTATCCTCCTACCTAAGAGACCAAGTCCACACTGTGGTGCTTGGATGGTGACAAGCATTTCCGTGAGTTCATTCCTTCTTCTCTGAGGGTGACTATCACAACAGCTTGATGTGCTTTCCATCCCAGATCTCAACCCTGAGATTTCTGACCCTTTTTTTAAATTTTTTGCTCAACTTGATATTAGCATGAATACACTCAGTAGATACTTTATATCTACTCCATCTGTTTCTGATGCTGTGATAAAACACCATGGCCAAAAGCAACTTGGGCAGGAAAGAGTTTACCAGGAGGCAGGAGCTGATGTAGAAGCCATGGAGGGGTGCTGCTTGCTGGCTTGTCCCTCATGGCTTGCTCAGCCTGCTTTCTTATAGCTCTAAGGGCCACCCATCCAAGGCTGGCACTCCCCACAGTGAACTGGATCTTCCCACATCAATCATTAAAGAAGAAAATGCCCATCACAGTTGCCCATAGGCAAATCTAGTGGGGTCATTTTCTCAGCTAAAGTTCCCTTTTCTCAAATGACTCCAACTTGTGTCAAGTTGGCATAACAGTATGTCATCCAAAGTGGAAATCAAGACCTTCATCCCTGCACGCAACACCTTCCTTCACTTCTCTTCACTGCATTGAGCTACCCTCAGAATTCAGGTCAAATCCCTGCCTGCCATCAAGTCCTTCTTCTTTATTCTATTTTTGTCAACAAACCTGGTTTTCCTGAATGGTGCCTTGCCTCATCCATCCCGTTATCACACCCCTCCTTTAAAGTTTCATCCTTTCTTATTTAAATCATGGCCTCATCTGCCAGCTGTGTTCTTCAAGAAACCAGTTGCTGTGCTGCAATCAAAGTGATCTTTTATTCCCCCGACTCTTCTGGCATCATCATACTTCCCAGCCGGCACGAGGTCATGATGCTGTGGTTGTGAAGCAATGAGTCTACTCACTTAAGTTTGACCCTTCATTCCATTGATGTTCATCAGGTGTGTTTCAGAGTAATTACGAGAAAAAAAAGCAAGTGTATGTGATTTGCTTAGAAAATTATAAATGTGCAAATACTTATACACCTATATACGTGTAATACACATTGGTTTGCATGCTGACAAGGATCTCGAAATTCTAAGACCCTCCAGTCTTGACCCTTAGCCCAGGCCATCTCCCTAACTGATTCAGTTTATTTGCAGATATGCACAAGACATGTACAGTTCTTAAACAAATTCAGTGTTCTAGAGAAACTAGCCTTTGGCTGCTCCCCTATAAGATGAATGTGAACAACAACAGAGGTGTTGTCTACTTAAATGCCTTGGGCACTGCTAAGTGGAAGTAGGTGCTGTCTTGCTGGGTGGCCTGAGTCAGGGACATTATTACTGCCAGCGGTTTCAGTTGCGCAGAAGCTAATGTGTGATCTTTGCATGTATTGAAACTGCCTTCCATTTTAAACTATTCCACTAAATGTTACTGCTTGGTGGAGTGTAGTTTCTGATTTCTGTTTTAAGATAAAGTGGATTGATATCTTCCAAGCCTGACGGATTGCCAAGTCTTCCAGGATCCAGGCGTCTGCCTCCACTCCAGCTCAGTATCCTCATAGGTTCTGAAAGAACCTTCAATATCTTTTGTGTTGTGTCTTAAACACATAAAAGTGGCACATTTTAAGAAAGCCATGTACTAAACAATTCTATTCTACCCATTCCCGTTCTAGAAGGAAAGAAAGAAGGGAGGGGGTTAGGAAGGAATGATAAAAGGAAGCGATTGAGAGACAAGCATTATTTAATGTCAAAAGCTGTTAATCTGTGATTCTGACAAGTCAGATTTCTGTTGCTGATGGAGTCTTCGGGGTGGCATCATCTTCAGACAGACCTACCTGTGATCACCTAGTCCATACAGATCTACCAATTGTCTGCTATCAAGTCATGTCCTCTACATCTGTTTTCAGAAGCTCTAAAACTTGAACAAATCCATTCATTTGGATGTTTTGGGTCTCCCACTACCACTTTGAATTAGATATTGCTCCCAGTCTGAGAGATTGAATGCCAACCTCCTGCCAGGAGCACCTTCCACACAGCTGTGTTATAAATATCTGGGATGAAATCAGGGAGGATTAAATTGGAGATTGCAATAATCTTCCTGCCAGTGCCAAGGAGTCCTGAGAGGTTCGATAATAATATCTCACATTGCCCAATTAGATCTTGAGCCTACGGAGCTAGGAGTGGATCCAACTTTTGTTGGCCTTTCTCAGGGCTGATGGTATTTAAGGAGGTGGATTGCTGGCTAGCGTTAATGTCTCTTGTTAATTATTCCCTATTATTAGATTATTCTCTTTTTTGAAAGCGTTGTGGGTTTTTCCCCCTTTGGGAAAGAAAATAAATACACGATCCCATCAGTATTTTTATCATTTGAATTACATTAACCACAAGATGATAATGGTTTCCTTCCAGGGACTCTATTTCGGAAAACAACAGAGTTGTTTTGCTATTGTAAGAAGGCAGGTAAAGTAAGGAAATCTATTTGAGATTTTTGGATACTGCCCTGAAAATGAGTTTCCACAAGACATTAGCAAGGCACATCCCTGGAAAGCAGGCAGAACACAAACTATGGCTGCTTTAGTTTGAGTTTTCCAGAGAAACAGAAATTTTGCTAATTAAATTAAACTAGCTGGAAATTTTCTTATTTTTGGTACTGCCTTGTGTGAATGTGGAGGATGAGAAGCCTCACAGTTCGAATCTGCAAGTTGGAAAACCAGGTGAGCCTTAGCAGTCAAACACACTTGTTGTCTTGCAGGACCCAGGCTCAGTTCCCAGCACCCACAAGGAGGTTCACAACCATCTGCATCTCCAGTCCTAGGGAACCTCACGTTTTCTTCTGACTTCCTCAAGTACCTGGCACCCACAGAGTGCATATACCTGCAGACAAAACACTCATACATATAGAATAATAAATAATAAATAAATCTAGAAGTTAGCAAAAAGAAGAGGGAATGCATGCTTTTCTCCCCTTTTGCTCTATCCAGGCTCTTGATAACTTGATGAAGTTAGCTCACATTGGTAAGAGAGATCTGTTAACAGCCAAGGCCACTCTCTCCCACAAACATCTTCACTCTCACATAATTCTTATTTTTTCATGTTTCTTATTTGTTAGCATTTGTGAGTGAGTGTGTATGCATTTGTGCTTGCATAAGTTCCTGTGCATCTCATGCATTTGCCTAAAAAGGGCATCAGATTCCTTGGAACTGGAGTTATCAGTGGTGGTGAGCTACCCTGTGAGTATCAGGAACTGAGCTGAGGTCCGCTCCAAGCTCAGCAAAATCCCTTTCTCCAAGCCATCTCTACAGCCTCCTTGTGTCTTATTTCTGATTATATTTTGCTCATTTTAAATATTGAAGGTTTTGTTTCTTTTCTTTCTCCTTTATAATATTTCTTTATTTATCTACTAACTTTAATGTCTATTATATGGCAGGATCTAATGATATCATGATGGACCAGAAAATATTGGTATTTTTTTCTAAGCATCCTTTCCTTAGATTCCCCGGAGAGATAGTTGTAAGTGGTAAGTTTTTGGAGGTCAAATATATCTTCATTTTTCCTTTATGGTTTCATTTTGTGGTATCATGTTTAGAAAGCATTTTCCAACTTTAGGATTACAAAACGACTCATATTTGTTTCTCATATTAATTGAATAAATTATCTTTCCTCTACAGATTCAAAATGTCATCTTTATCATTTTTTTAAGTTCTTAAATATACATCAGCTACTTTTGGATTTTATACTTGATTTCCCTGATGTGTCTATGTTGGCACCAATTTCAAAATTACTTAACAATCATGGTTTATAACATATTCAGTTATCTGCTAAGGGAAACATCAACTTATCACTCTTTGATTTCATAACAGTATTTTATTAATCCCAAACGAGAAAACCTATTTTGGGGCTCTAAAGAATTATGTTGCATTCTAGATTAAGTTACATAAAATTTAAGCAATGTTAGACATTCTCTCTATATGAACACAGCTCTTTTTTCCCTCCCTTTCTCATATGGCGATCAGTAAAAAGATGCTCTGAGCTTTTGTTCAGTTTATTTCTATCTCGTTTTTAGTTTTAGTTACTACTATGACTAGGATCATATTCTTATTTTTTTTTATTTTTTCACTTCTACCAGCAATTTTTCTATCTCTCTTTTTAAAATTTAGATTAGAAACAAGCTTGTTTTACATGGCAATCCCAGTTCCCCCTCCATCTCCTCCTCCCCTGTCCCTCAAAGACACCCTATCCCATCCCCTTTCTGCTTCCCAGAGAGGGTGAGGCCTTCCATGAGGGGGGAATCTTCAAAGTCTGTCATATTATTTGGAGCAGGGCCTACACCCTCTCCCATGTGTCTAGGCTGACAGAGTATCCCTGTATGTGGAGTGGGCTCCCAAAGTCCATTCATGTATTAGGGATAAATACTGATTCAATACCAGAAGCCTCATAGATTGCCCAGCCCCCCAAACTGACATCCGCATTCAGGAGCTCTTGGTCAGTCCTATGTTGGTTTCCCAGCTATCAGTCTGGGGTTCATGAGCTCTCCCTTGTTCAGGTCAGCTGTTTCTGTGGGTCTCTCAAGCCAGGTCTTGACCTCTTTGCCCATCTGTTCTTCCTCTCTACACTGGATTCTAGGAGATCAGTTCTGTCTTTAGCTGTGGGTGTTTGCTTCTGCTTCTATCAGCTACTGAATGAAGGCTCTAGGATGGCATTTAAGGTAGTCATCAATCTCATTATTAGAGAAGAGCACTTAAGGTAGCCTCTCTGTTATTTCTTAGATTGTTAGTAGGGGTCATCCTTGTAGATCTTTGGATATTTCCCTAGTGCCAGATTTCTCTTTAAACCTATAATGACTTCCTCTATTATGGTATCTCTTTTCTTGTTCTCCTCTATTCTTCCCCTGACTCAAACTTCCTGCTCCCTCATGACCTCATCCCCCCCTCCTCTCTCCCCTTCTCTTTTTCCTAACTCCCCCTGCCCCCCATGCTCCCAATTAGCTCAGGAGACCTTTCCCCTTTCCCTTTCTCCAGTGGAACATGTATATCTCTCTTAGGATCCGCCTTGTTTCCCAGATTCTCTGGCAGTGTGGATTGTAAGCTGATAATCCTTTCTCTATGTCTCAAATCCATATATGAGTGAGTACATAACATGTTTGTCTTTTTGTGACTGGGTTACCACTCAGGATGGTTTCTTCTAGTTCAATCCATTTGCAAGCAAATTTCAAGATTCCATTGTTTTTTTTTCCACTGAGTAGTACTCCATTGTGTAAATGCACTACATTTTCTTTATGCATTCCTCAGTTGAGGGGCGTGTAGGTTGCTTCCAGGTTCTAGCTGTTACAAATAATACTGCTATGAACACAGTGGAACAGACGTCCTTGTTGTATGAATGTGCATCTTTTGGGTATATGCTTAAGAGAAGAATTTCTGGATCTTGTGGTAGACTGCAGCAGTGGAGGAGTGTTCCCCTTTCTCCACATCCTCTCCAGCATAAACTATCATTGGTGTTTTTGATTTTAGCCATTCTGACAGGAGCAAGATGGTGTCTCAGAGTTGTTTTGATTTGTATTTCCCTAATGCCTAATGATGTTGAGAACTTTCAGCCATTTTAGATTCCACTATTGAGAATTCTATATTTAGTTCTGTATCCCACTTTTTAATTGGATTATTTGGTGTTTTGATGACTAGCTTCTTATGTTCTTTGTATATTTTGGAAATCAGCCCTCTGTCAGATGTGAGGTTGGTGAATATCTTTTCCCATTCTGTGAGCTGACATTTTGTCTTGTTGACTGTGTCCTTTGCTTTACAGAAGCTTTTCAGTTTCAGGAGGTCCCATTTATTAATTGTGGACCTCAGTGTCTGTGCTACTGGTGTTATGTTCAGAAAGCTGTCTCCTGTATCAATTGATTTGAGGGTACCTCCTACTTTCTCTTTTAAGAGGTTCAGTGTGGTTGGATTTATGTTGAGGTCTTTGATGCATTTAGACTTAAGTTTTGTGCATGGCGATAGATATGGATCTATCTGCAGTCTTCTACATGCCAGCATCCAGTTATGTTTCCTTTTTTCCATTGTATAATTTTGTCAAAAATCAGGTGTTCATAGGTGTGTGGGTTAATATCAGGGTCTATTTTTGTACCAATACCAATCTGTTTTCAGGACTATAGCACTATAATAGAGCTTGAAGTCAAGGATGGTGATGCTTCCAGAGGTTCCTTTATTGTACAGGTTTGCTTTGCCTACCCTGTGTCTTTTGTTTTTCTATATAAAGTTGAGTATTATTCTTTCCAGGTCTGTGAAGAATTGTGCCCTTGTATTTGGAGCATAGACTTTCAGAATTGAGACTTCATGTGATGGATTTTTCCTGTGATGAATATCATGTCTTTTAATTGATTTTAGTTTGAAGTCTAATTTGTTAGATACTAGGATAGCTACACCAGTTTGTTTCTTGGGTCCATTTGATTGGAAAATCATTTCCCAACCCTTTACTCTGAGGTAACTTCTGTCTTTGAAGATGAGGTTTGTTTCTTGTATGCAGCAGAAGGATGGAGTCTGTCTTAGTATCCATTCTGTTATCCTGTTTCTTTTTATAGGTGAGTTAAGACTATTAATATTGAGGGATATTAATGACCATTGTTTGTTCATCCTTGTTTGTTTTGGATTTGTTGGTGGTGGTAGTATTGTGTGTGGATTTCTACCCCTTTGTTCTTTTGGTTTTTGGTAATGTGGGATTATATCTATAGTCTATATTTTTGTGGGTGTAGTTAACTTCCTTGGATTGGAGTTTTCCTTCCAGAATTTTCTGTAGCATTGGATTAGTGGATTTGTATCGTTTAAATCTGGTTTTGTCACGGAATATCTTGTTTTCTCAATCTATAATAATTGAAAGCTTTGCTGGGTATAGTAGTCTGGGCTGTCATCCGTGGTTTCTTAGTGTTTGTAGAATATCTATCCAGGATCTTCTGGCTTTTAGAGTTTCCATGGAGAAGTAAGGTGTAATTCTGATAGGTTTACCTTTATATGTTACTTGGAATTTTTCCTTTGTTGCTCTTAATATTCTTTCTTTGTTCTGTATGTTTGGTGTTTTCATTATTATGTGACAAGGTGAATTTTCGTGGTCCACTCTATTTGATGTTCTGTAAGATTCTTGTACTTTCATAGGCATGTCCTTCCTTCAGGTTGAGAAAGTTTTCTTCTATGATTTTGTTGAATGTGTTTTCTGGGCCTTTGAGCTAGACTTCTTCGCCTTCTTCTATACCTATTATTCTTAAGTTTGGCCTTCTCACAGTATCCCATATTTCCTGGATATTCTGTGTTAGGGATTTGTTGGATTTAAGATTTTCTTTGGTTGGTGAATATATTTCCTCTAGTTTATCTTCAGCGCCTGAGATTCTGTCTGGCATCTCTTGTATTCTGTTGGCTATGCTTGTTTGTGGAGTTCCTGATGGTTTACCCAGCCTTTCTGTTTCCAGCAATCTCTCAGTTTGTGTTTTCTTTATTGTATCTATTTCAGTTTTCCTGCCTTGAACTGTTTGAATTGTTTCTTTCATCTGTTTGACTGTTTTTTCTTGGCTTTCCTTGTTTTCTTTAAGAGATTTGTTGATTTCTTCCATTTTTGGTTTGTTTTTTCTTCCATTTCTTTAAGGTATTTTATTATGTCATCTTTGAGGGCCTCTATCATTTTCATGAAGTTGTTTTTAAGGTCATTCTCTTCTGTTTCATCCGCATTGGGATGTTCAGGTCTTGCTAGTGCAGAATTCCTAGACTCTGGTGATGTCATGTAAGTCTTTCCGTTGTTGGATGTGTTCTTATACTGTCATCTTCCCAACTCTTTTTTCAGTGAGTACAGGTGCAGTCCCTCCCTCCTCCTCCTCCTCTTCCTCCTCCTCCTCCTCCTTCTCTCTCTCTCTCTCTCTCTCTCCCTCCCCCTCCCTCCCTCTCTCTTCCTGCCCCAGGAGGATGGAGGGGCAAGACAGGTATGGTAGTCCATGAAGCTGGTTGCTTTGTACTGCCTTCATGTCCCTATAGGGGGTTGGTGACAGGAAGCATCTGGTGGTTGCAGGTCAGGGAACTTAAAGAGGGAAAGGTGGTCTGGGAGAGGTCCTGGCACTCACCTCTCTCTCTCTCTCTCTCTCTCTCTCTCTCTCTCTCTCTCTCTCTGTCTACTGGAGGGTGGCTGGCTGCCTTGGGTCAGGAGACTCAAAGCAGGAAAGGTCTTCTTCCAGTGGGTGCAGGTTGAGTTTCTTCCTCCCCCGGTGGGTGCTGTCCAAGGTTCCCTTCCCGTGGGTGCTATCAGGTCCAATACTCTGATGGCTTTCCTCTTCTCGTGGGTGGAGGTGGTACTAGTACCGGGATGTTGGCCGATCCTGGATAGGTTTGTTCTGATGGAATGAGTTCCCCAGTGGGCAGGCCCAAAGTCTCTGGAGGCTCAGAGGAGCAGGGCACCAGAAGACGGGCTGGAAACAGGCCCACACCTACTTTCCATATTCTTATTATATATCTTTTTTTGTTGTTGTTGTTTTTCTAGACAGGGTTTCTCCGTATTGTTTTGGAGGCTACCCTGGAACTCGCTCTTGTAGACCAAGCTGGCCTTATTATATATCTTTAAGCTAGGCATAATCACTAAATAGGAAAATGTTGTTTGCTAGTCAGTTCATTGCTTGTATTCTTAATTATTTGTTTTCTTATGAGCCCCCCCCCAAAAAGAAAAAATAGTAGTACAAACTGGGAACCTACTAACTGGCTCAACCCTGGCTAGAATGCCCATAGATACCAGTAAGATTCATAGGTGGGGATCATGTTTTAACTAACAGCTGTTTTCTATTTCTTTAATAGTTTTGGTTTAACTTTGAAATCTTTCTCAAATGTGTGATTTATATTTTCCTAGAAGAATATTCATTTCCATTGGTAAAACAAAAAAAGCTATTGATTCTCATATCCAAAAATGTTTTAGGTTTATTTTTATTTTATGTATGTGGGTGCTTTGCCTGAAAAAAAATATGTATACACAAACCACACACAGTAGAGGCCAAATAGGGTAGTGGAGTCCCTTGGACCTAGATTCACAGGTGGCTGTGAGCCACCATGTGTGTGCTGGATTCCAGACACCTGTCTTCTGCAAGAACACCAAGGGCTGAGCCAGCTCTCAAGCCCCAATCCTCAGATTTTTATATTTTAAAGTTAGTCATGTGGGGTATGACCAATTCGTGGTAACTTTCCATGATAAAGCAGCTGAGGACTAGGCACGATTTCAGTTGTAATAATTTTTTCAACAAATCTCCTTATCCAATATCCATTATATTCAAGCAATCATAATCTGGGCCATAATCAGAATCATATCAATAATTCTGGGCCATTATTTCCAATCCTTGGGGTATTTTTTAAAGTTTGAGTTCTATTAACTAGAAATACACAATAATCTTAGCTAAAAATGTTATAATGAACAATTGCCCCTGAATCTGCTAGAGTCGTTCAAGAAGAGATGTGGCTGTAAATGATGTTAAGCAAAATTCTGTTTCTTTTTTAGATTGGGAACTGATTGTGAAATTTGTCTTTTCCACTACTTTCTCTAAAGGCTGTTACATGGATTCTCTCATTTAGCTTTCTAGTTGGATAATTTCTCTTAATCCATTTTATAGATTGGAATATGAATTAAGTTACTTTTCTTTTACTTTGACCAAATGCCTGACAATACCACCTTAAAATGGAGGATAGATTTATCTGGTTTTTTAGTTTCAGAGACTTCAGTCTATCATGTCAGGGGAGGGATTGTAGGGCAAAACTCTTCCCTATCATGATGGCCAGGAAGCAAAGGGAAAGAAATAGAAGAAGATGTCAGGAGTAAACATAGGGCATGCTCTCACTGATCCAGTTCCTCCAACATCTCCCTCCTATGTTTTGCCACATCCCAAGTGTGCCATCATGTTATACCACCAAGGAATTAATCCATTGATCAGGTCAGAGTCAGTACGGTCCAGTCTCTTGGAAAACATTCTTACAAAGACATCCACAGATGTCTTCTACTAAGCTCCTGAGCCTGTCCTGATCAAGTCAGCTAATGATCAAAACTGACCATGTCTGAGAGCATCATTCCATTCCTGGAGCAATAAATCTAAAATGAATGAACTTACATTTTATTTAACATTTTTATATCCTATAGCTAGTCATCGTAAGGCTACAGGATTTTTTTCTTCTTTTTTGTGCTTCCACAAATATTGGTTGATCACCTTCCATATTAAATGAGTTGTGTGCTTGCATCTTTTTATAATTGGAAAATCTTAATGATACTAGGATTTTCTGATTTTTGAAAGAGGTTAAATTGCCTGTTGACGTGGTTCTGTGGATCAAGTTTTTACATTTACCTTCTCTTTCTTCAATAGTTTTCGCTTGTTCTGGTTTTTAAATCCTTCTTGTGTATGTGATTTATATTTTCCTAGAAAATAATCCATTCCATTGGAATTTCAATTTGGTAAGATGGAAGGACTGATAATCCCCACATTTCAAAGGATAACCACAGCTGCTGCAACATACACTTTTTGTCATTAGTATCATTCATCTTTTTGTTTCATTTTTGCACTGGCCAGAAGTATTTTGGATTAAAGAACCTGTGTTTAGTTAATAAAGGCAGATGTGTTCTGAGTACTTACCAAGGAACAGATCTTATGATAACAACTTTTCGTATATTACCTCATTTAATTTCACAACCCTTTCCTGGTTTCCTTCAGGAAACTGCCTAGGACTGATTAAGCATCCTCCCCTAATACAGCGTTTTCAGGACAGAGACTGAAAAATGAAATTCAGGGTCACTTGTTATACAGTAATAGATAGCAATAACGGGAGATTTTTATTAGATGTTTGCCAACCATGTCTATTTGGTTTGTGTGGACAGGAATCTGCATCTCTGAAGTCTATTCTGATGAAGAAATCAGTCAACCACCACAGACTAAACAAATCAAATGTGTAAAGCAGAAGTTAGAGTTGCTTGGTGTGTGTGTGTGTGTGTGTGTGTGTGTGTGTCTGTGTGTGATCCAGTATATAACAAGCAGAATACAGTTTCACAGATATGAAAATACTGGTATGAATCACAAATGTAAGGTATCTTATGGTAGATCTGACTATCAGAGGTGGGAGGGCAAGACCTCCCTCTTAAGTTCCAGATGTTTTTTGGTTACTTATAATGTCTTACTCTATTACGTTGCATTATTGCTGTTTTGTTTCATTTTGTCCTTTGCTTCATTTTATTCAGTACTAAAACCAGACAAAGTAAGAGTAAGAAGAGTCAGTTTGCAAGTAAGGAGGATGAATGTGTAACAGAAAGTAGAAATATTGAAGAAATAAAAAAGCATCTGATGTCTTTGCTACTTGTGGGCTTTATTTAGTCTCTTGAATAGGGGAAAGTATTTTAGATGATAATAATTCTGGCATGGAAAGTATAGCTTTTCAAAGCTAGTTTGTAGCTTTGTAAACCACAGGACTAGCAGATCAGAAGTCAGGAGTATCTTGTGGGAATAGAAAATTCACTCACAACAAGGGAGACAAATCAGAGGTTGGAGTGCATGCCACTTGGTCTAATGACCAATAATTAGCAAAGTCTTACACTGAACAAAAGAAAGGAAGGTTAATATGAAGTCTCCCAGAATGAGACTACTCCTAACTGGGTTATGGAAGAATTTACATGATGAACAAAATGGGGTGTTGAGACTCCTAAAGAGACACAAAAGCAGAGAAGATATGGGTAGGGATATTTGGATGAGATATGTGAGGCCACACAGCATAAAAAGTCAACACATGAGTGAAACAAGATTTTGTGGTAACATGCCACCAAGAGTACATATTCTTTTTTTTGTTTGTTTGTTTGTTTTTTCGAGACAGGGTTTCTCTGTATTGCTTTGAAGCCTGTCCTGGAACTCGCTTGGTAGACCAGGCTTGGTCTTGAACTCAGAGACATCCCCTGCCTCTGCCTCCCGAGTGCTGGGATTAAAAGCATGCGCCACCACTGCCCAGCAAGAGTACATAGTCTTAAGAGTTACCGTGAGTTCTAAAGCTGAAGAGATGTGAAATATACTGGGAATCTTGGGCTAATGTAGTGATAAACTGTATAGAGAAACTGTTGTCCATTTACTACTAAGAAAACTTCACAGAGAATACAGCCTCGGTGAAGTTTTATATTTTCACTGCACACCAAATTTTCACATGGCAGCCTTCTTGGAAAGCACTGTGATGTAATTTGGGAAATGACAGTGTAAAATATAATTCTTTCCCTCGAAGTGTTCATATCTGGCAAATAAGGACAAGTACTCAAGTGAGGGCTTTAGATATGAAAGCCAAATTTGTGTGGTGGTATGTTGGACCTTTTGACCTAAGCTATGGAAACATATTTGCAACCATACAAGATAAGAATGAGGGGAGGGTTATAGGTTTAAAAAAAATCAGTTCTATGGGATAGGAAATTTTCTTCCCATTTACAGCCAAGGGTATGGAGGTTTTGAGAGCCAGGCAACTAGTTCAATATAACACAGTGACTAATAACACTCTTTGAAGTTGGTGGTGGATTCAAACCTCCCATACTTCACCACTCTATTCTAGTCTTCCCTATCCATATCCATCTTTTTCTTGACGAAATTTGATATTTACTGGTTATGATAAAGGGGAGGATATGTGGGGTGGAACTGGATTGCACTATGTTTAATATAAGCTAACCTTTTCTTATTAACTGCATTACATGTCTGGAAATAAGTGTCATCCCCTCCCGTAACTTAGAGTATGTGGATTCATCCAGTTAATTGTTTTAGTTGTTTGATCACATACACATTCTAGTGAATGTTTGATTGCTAACTGAAGAAGTTCTACATTTATTATTTCAAGGATGTCAGCTAGCAGACAAGCCACCAGAACCCAGGAGCTATGGAGAGGAATGCTGATGGTAACAGGAACCTGGGAACTCTGGAAACTCAACTTTTGCACCATCCCCTGTTAGAGAATTTCATGAGACTCTGCCTGAGGCTCACTACGTGTTAAGTTTGTGTGCATTGCACAGTGTGTGAGTGCTGATCTCATATTTGTGTGCATGCTGGAATTCTCTGGGGAGTTGTCACATTGAGGCCTGGAATTGACCTCCAAGGATTCTTATTTAATCAGCCTGGTTTACCACCAATGGACAAATGGTTTATTAAGTCTTTCTAGGAGATTCTAATGTATGGCAGACTTTGAGAATCCATATGCTAGTTTTTATGTCCAGGGATCAGCAACTTATTTTTCCTGTAAAAAGCCAGAATGTAAACATTTGAACCTTTGTTGGCCATATGGTCTTTGACCTTTAATACTCAACTCTGCTCTTGAGGCACTAAAGCAGTCACAGACAATATATTACTGGGAACACATAGATGTGTTCTAATAAAACTTTATTAATAGACACTGGAATTTGAACTACACAAACTTTTCATAGGTCCCAAAAGAATATTATTATTTTTATTTTAAAATATGTTTAGATTGTAGACAGAGGACCAAACAAACACATGCATGAACAAACAAAAGCTTGTGCAGATTTTACTGCAAGGCATAAGCCCTGTTTGAATACATAGAACTCCAGGACAACAGAGACAGCGATCACACTCAGCTTTGTTGCTAAGGGAAGTGAGACAAAATCCACTGTCTGGTGGGGATCGTAGAATCAGGATTTGACCATGAAGCTCAGTATCTCTTTGAGAAAGTATCAATATTTGTTCCCAAATTATGCTTTTGATTCCTGTTAGATTATATTGTATTTGAAGGTAATTGATGTGAACAGAACCTTCCTCCCAGTCTCTATTTTAAAGCAAACTGTCCGTGAATGCAACTAGTAGCAATAAACATAATTGTTTAATTTAAAGTTTTAGGATGGTGAAGATGGGTCTACGGTTAAGAGCACTTGCTGTTTTTAAAAAGAACTGGGATTCAGTATGCAGAACCCCCTTGGGGCCTCGCAACCACCTGCAACTCCAATTTCTGGGGATCTGACACCTTCTTCTGGCTTCTGTAGGCACCAGACATGCATGTGGTACACCTATATAAATACAGGCAAACCCTCAGGCATAAAATGAAAGTAAATAAATCTTCAAAAGTAAAAACCATCTTGAGCCATTGTCCAACTCTCTGAACCCACATTCCTCGGTAAAACCAGACCTGTCATACGTTTGCTGAACGATTTGCTCAATGTAATTGAAGTTATAGTTTTCTCTTGTTCTTCATGTACTGCCAGATTGAGCAAATAGTGTTAAAGTATTATGGTCAATTATACATATAAATCTTACAGTGTTAATGAACATATTCTCTAGATTGTGGTACTGGCTGGACACTTATCTTACTCTTTAAGATAAAATACCACTCTGTATAATGCATTGCTAAGTTTTCTTCTTACTGTACATTGTGCCTAGAATCCCATTCTCCATTAAATAATAATCATTGTAATTAATAGGCTGGTTATGTTATCTCCCTGATCTGGTTACAGTAATTTATCACAGGCATGGAAATGAGCACCAAGCAAGTGGTACATCCTTCTTTATAAAAGAAGGTAAAGAATATAAAATGTAATAACCCTCTAGGGGACATGGCAGATGCACATGGCTTGAAACTCATGGAAACGAGCTCAGTGCATGGAGCAGTCATTATTGTCTTCAGGGCTTCCCCATGCTGCACTTGCATTTCTCTCCAGAGAGGTTGGTGAGTGAAAGGGTATCTTCTTCAAGTTGTCCACAGTGCTCTGGGCTGGATGTGTGGATTCAGTTCTAACTCTGCATCCTGCATATCTCAGCACCCCCCTGCTTAAAAAAAAGTGATGTATACACAATTAATTCAGAGCTTGGACGTTCTTGAGAAGGGTTTTTTAACTCCTCTACCTCTCCCTAGGTCTGTAGAGAGACATTGTTATCACTGCCTTTGCTCCACTTCTTATGCCCTGACCATTTATTAGAGCAAAGGGGGCAGAGATATCAAGGGGTGCCAGTTGGATTGGTCACTAGGCTCTCATAGAAGTTCAACTGCCTATCTTCAGCTGAACTGATCTGCCTGACCGCGTCCCCCCATTGCAAAGGCATCACATTTTTTAATCCCTAGACCTTGTTCAAAGTAATGACAAGGTAACCCGTGATGTGAAGGCAGTGCTGAGCTGAGGCAGATGAAATGATGTCTTTGCCTCAATGAATTTGAAGAAAGAGCTCAGTTCAAGGGCTGGGTACATAGCTCAATGGTAGAGTGCATTTAGAGCTGACCACTCTAGGACTCAAATCGTAGCTACAGGCTCCCAAGCTGATGGCTTTTGGAATAATGCTAAATACCAGACATCTTAATTAATCTTAATATACTAGCTCTAATAATTGGTTTGCCGAGAGATTTAAATGTACTCTAAGCATTAGGATAGTAACTGGGTTCCTTGGAAAAAAGAAAGGGACTAATGGGAGGGTGGGAAAGGGAAATGGAGTTGGGCATGAGAGGAAACATAGCCAAAGTACATCAAATATTTGTATTAAAATGTTGTCATGAAACCCATTACTGTACATAATAAATATATCAATAAAGATTTATCTTCCCCATGTTCTCTTCCCTTTTTTTGTTCTTCCTTTCAGCAGCTATGAGGGTGGAGGTAGAAATTGTCATCTTTCTTGCTGTCCCTCACCCTTTCAGAGTTTTTACTCAGGAGAGGGAAACAGCAAACCAAAGAGACGAAAGAACAAATAAAATATGATCTTGCCTATCCCAATATAATCCCCCCAGATGCCCCTGTTCTTCCCAGAACAAAGACCAGATTTCTCTTTTTGCCATGGTCTTTAGAAGATTTTGGCTGTCCAGGTTGGGCTGTCTTCCTCTTCTGTCACCAAACTCTGTCTTACAAATGACCAGACTTTGCAGCTAACACAGTGTCCATTTGTGAACCTGGACTTTCATAACCTGGAATCCTAGGCTAGCCTATTTCTCTACTCAGCGTATAACATAGCTAGATCAAGAGTTAGGTAGATCGAGTTCTCATTTGGAGGCTCTGGAATTCCTCTTTTTGGTCCAGAGATCAATCCAAAAATTCTCAGTTGACCACAGGAACAAGTTACCTATTATTTTAGGACTGAAGTGATAAAAGCATAGAAGCCACATTCTCAAAAACTAATGCTCATGCAAGTGAAAATGTATGACACTCTCAATTTTATTTAAATTAGGAGCAATCTTATTTTACATATTAATCCCAGGTCCCTCTCCCTTCCATCCTCCCATGCCCCCCCCCACTGACTCTCCCATCCCATCCCCCATCCACTCGCCAGGGAGGGGGGAGGCCTTCCATGGGAGATCATTACAATCTGCCAAGTCATTTTGGGCAGGACCTAGGTCCTCCCCAATGTATCTAGACTAAGAGAGTATCCCTCCATGAGGAATGGGATCTGGAAGCTCATTTGTGCACTAGGGTTACATACTAGTTCCACTGCCAGAGGGCCCATACACTGCCCAGTGCTCCTAACTGACACCCATGTTCAGGAGGCCTGGTTTAGTCCTATGCTGGTTCCCCAGCTGTCAGACTGGGGTCCATGAGCTCCCACTTGCTCGGATCAACTGTTTCTGTAGGTTTTCCCAGCATGGTCTTGACCCCTTTGTTCATCACTCCTTCCTCTCCACAACTGGATTTCAGGAGTTCCTCTCAGTGCTTAGCTATGCTTCTTATTCCATCAGCTATTGGATGAAGGCTTTAGGGTAGCATTTAAGGTAGTCATCAATCTCATTATAGGGGAAAGGAGTTTAAGGCAACCTCTCCACTATTGCTTAGATTCTTAGTTGGGGTCATCCTTGTAGATCTCTGGACATTTCCCTAGTGTCAGATTTCTCTTTAAACCTATAGTGGCTCCCTCTATTGATGTCTTTTTTTTTTGCTCTCCTCTATTCATCCCACAACTTAATCTTCCTGATCCCTCATATTCTCCTCTCCCTCCTCTTCTCCCCTCCTCTTTCCCCTACCTCCCTCCTCCCTACCCCCCATGTTCCCAATTTGTTCAGGAACTCTTGTCCTACTCCCATTCTCTGGGGTACTATGTATGTCTCTCTTAGGGTCCTTCTTGTTTCCTAGCTTCTCTGGCGGTGTGGATTATAGACTGCTAATCCTTTGCTCTAAGTCTAATATCCACATATCAGTGAGTACAAATCATGCTTGTCTTCCTGTGACTGGGTTACCTCACTCAGGATGGTTTCTTCTAGTTCTATCCATTTGCACGCCAGTAGGTAGGATTTGCTGAAGGTGACAAATATTTTCAGGGGAAGCAAAGTGTGTGTGTGTGTGTGTGTGTGTGTGTGTGTGTGTGTGGGTGGGTGTGGGTGTGGGTGTGTGTGTTGCTCTTCTGGCTTGGGATAGCCAGGGAGGCATCCAGAGGCTCGCAGTACCAGGCAGAATGAGGTGGTGCTACCAGCCACTGACTACTGCTGTTCTCCAGCTCCCAGCAGCAACTGTCTATGGATGGTGCTCTGAGATATTTGCAGGGTCAAAGTACAATGTGATGACAGCCCATGTTGACGTTCCTTCCTCTCCACTGTAGCTTTTTGGCAGAAGCACGAGCATGGGAGTATGAAGGCAAGGAAGGGTCTTTCTCTTCTTTGAAGCAAGCAAACAGGTCCTTGGTAGTCTGGGTTCCAAGGTTTTCATTCAAGATGATAATAAAAAGACACATCAAGCCTACAGGGAAAAGTCATTCACTCAGAGCAGCTTTGAGCCAAACCTCTGGAGTCACCAAGCTCAAAAGAACCTGATTAATGACAGCACCTGAGATAAGTGGCACTTTAACCAACCTTAACTGTTGATGTATGATGACATAATGTCCCCTCCAATTAATGACAAGGATATAAAACACCTGTATTTAGCAGAGCAGATGTTGCTTTTATGGTTAGATGGGCAGATAAAATTGACTTCTAAAGGACCGTCTATAACTTACTTCCCTATTATTTGTGTCTATATTTGTTTCATTTTGTGTGTTAGAGGTGGAAGAGGAAGCTTAACCTCCAATTCTACAACCATGCTTCAGAAAGGTAGATGCTATGTTGTTAGTTTGCATAGAGCCAATTTGCACCCCATGATTGAACTGATTAGGAGTGATCTGCCTCAGTGCCAAGGGCCTTTCCTACTGAGTGAGCCCCAAGTTTGTTTACTTTTTAATAAGGGTGAACAGTAACTTCAGTGAATCAGCCAATCTAGTAATCAATCGATGCAATTGATTAATATATAGAACCTACCTTTTTAAATCTGCTATAAACACTATAAATAGCTTTAACAGCAGAATATATATATATACATATATATATATATATATATATATATATATATATTGCCAGGCACTGTATTGGATGATTTGGGCTTGCATTCTGACAAGTTTTCGGTCAATTTGACATAAGTTAGACTCATTCGAGGGAGAGATCTTCAATTGAGAAACATGAATGAGTTACATCACATGTATTTTCCTCTTGGTGTTTGGTTTGTTTCATTTAACATGATGCTGGCAAGGATTTCATATGGATTTGGTGTTTATCAGGTGAAGCAAAGCACGAGCAAGACAGTAAATACTGTGTTTTGGAAAGTGTGATGAGTAGTGGGCATTGGAATGGCCCAGGTAAAGTGGAGCTGGTGCTGGCTGGGGAAAGCATCACAGAAGAGAAGGAACAGGAGCAGGACAGTAGTAAGCAGGAAGACCATAGAGAGGACAAATCAGCTAGAAGATGCTCCTGCAGAAGCAAAGACAAGCCAACATCTGGAGTCAATGAGGAAACTCTTGCTTACAACATGAACACAGGATCAAGGTCCAATAGATGGACTGAGTCAAAACTTTTAATTACATTCAATTGATAACCTTAGATTACTTTTTATGTGTATGAGTGTTTTGCTTACATATATGTATGTGCACTGTGTGTGTGCCTGGTACACATTGTATCTAGACGATAAGACCTACTGTTGAAAATATTACATACTTGGGATGAAGAAAATAGAGAACCCTTCCTGATATTTAGCTTTCTTAGTGTCAGAAGGTGCTGTGCATTCTTCTTGGGAAGAAAAGATATCAATGGTCTTATCCAGTCAACTACAGCTCCTACATGCTGCAATGCTAACCTGACAGGTGAGTTGTGCCCAATGATGCAATAGTGGCAAGGACATTTACAGGGGTTACCAAGCACGCTCTTGATGGGATTTGAGGTTTGTATGTTTGGCAGGAGGTAGTCAATGCTTGGTTCCATAAGTACAATCAAAGTTCACAACAAGAGAAGTCATAGGTACAAAGAAAGAGCCTACTGATGTTACTTTGTTTAATGGTAGTCAAACTGTCTATTAAATATTAAGATTAATATTCACAGAATTATCAAAGAAATTTCTTGTTTCAGTGGGTGGTTGTTAATGTAGAGATTCATAAATGGTCAAAGCACTAAGAGTAAGTGACTTTTTGCCCTCAGTAGTAGATGCGATATCTATATCAACTGTCCCCTAAGGTTCGTAGAAAATCGGGAAGAACGTGGAAGCCAGGAGATATAGAGGAAGGACTGTGAAATGCTGTCCTTTGGATATGATATGCTATTGCACACATAAACTCACAGAGATTGTGGTTAACCTGAACATGACCTATAAAAGATGAAGCCAGTAAAATTTTAGTATGGATGAGGGAGGGATGGCTCCTCCCCCTATTTGAGGTGCTATTGGTAGTTGATCAGTGTTAAGAAAGAATCACCTTTTTTTGTAGGTATGGCTACTGGTAGCTTGGGTGCCCATACTACCCTGTGTGCACAAGGAGAGCATGAATTGGACTCAGTGGGTTATGTAAATAAAGAAAAGAGGACATAAATTTAGGAGACAAGTGTGATTGGGGTTTAGGAAGTTGGAATTAGGGAGTTGGTGTGAATATAATCAAGACATGTGTGAGATTTTCAATTTTCAAATTAGAAAAACAAAGTTTGACTCCCTAACACTCCCTTCTTCTTTTAAACAATCTTTCAAACGCCCTTCTTCTCAATGCTCCAGTTTTCGCTATTGGCCATCTAGCTTCTTGGGACACCCACTTACAACTTTGCTGCCCTTGCTCCTTCAGGTAAGATTGCAAATTAGAGTCTGCCTCTGTGGGAATCAGTGAAGGAGAGACTCAGTACACAGAACACCTTTGACATCTTCACCTCTGTCTCATGGCTTCTTGGCCCTTTCATAAGTAACTTAAAGCTTATTCTTTCTGGCTTCTTATATTGTATTAGGGTCCCCTGTGCTGTCATGGGTCTCCAGATGTCTGTGCTGATTTGTCTTTAGTGACATGCAGCCATAGTATTACGTTTTAGGAACTGTGGCAAAACCCACAGCCCACTTGTCTATCTAAATGACACTGGAAGAATTGGGACTAACCGTAGTTTTCTAGTTTATCCTTATATTCACATTTTTATGGAAGCCATGTCACTTTGGGAGAAAGAAGGGAAAACCACGGTTCCATGCCCTTTGTGAAACCTTATCTATGCTCCAATGGTAGTTTAAAAATAAGGGAGTAGAACCACATTCTGCAGTACTTGAAGGAACTTCAGGGAATCACTCAAGTCATGTAAGACAATCAGGGCCTAGGTTTGGGATGAAAGCAGAGACAAGAAATGTTGAAAGGTGATCAAGACTACGATCTTTAGAATTCTTAGTTTTAACTCATCTACTTAGGAGTGAATGGCTTCTGAATCTCCATTTCCCAGTTTTTCTCATCTGTCAAATAGAGTAATAATAGCAACTACTTCCTAGTGATGCCATATGGATTAAGTAATTAATATTTGCAAAGCTCTTGGAACAGGGCCTAACAGATAACATGGATGTAAGAGCTGTTTCCTAGTAATACCTAAGCAGTCATTTACTGTCTATCTACAGCCTGCCAGAAATCATACTAGCTGTTAGCAATATGAATTGACTCAGTCACAGGTGTGATGTACATAAGTTACAGGTGGTGGTAGTGGATGCAAAGTCAGAGAACCCAATGAGCTTGGGCATTTTACTGCAATCAAAATTCAATGCTATATAATAGTGACAAGATGATCATGCACTCCCTTGCTTTATATGTTGGAATAGGGGACCCCATCTAGATAGGTACAAGAAAGCACTGCCTGGCAACATTCTTATTCAATAGGTGTGATAAAGAGGAGAGGTACGAAGGTGCCATTATGTAGTTTATTTTTTTAATTTTAAAATATTTCTATTTCCATTTGAGTGGTGTGTGTGTGTGTGTGTGTGTGTGTGTGTGTGTGTGTGTGTGTGTGTGTGTGTGTATGTCCCGGAATGCACATATTGATGTAGGTGTCCACAGAGGCCAGAGGACATCATCCACTGCCCAGGAACTTGAGTTACAAGTGACATTAGCCACCAGATATGGATGCAGAGAACCAACTCTGGTCCTCTGTAAGATCTAAGTTAAGTCAAGGAGTTCTTAACTGCTGAGACACTCACCAGTCTAAGCATCTCACTTTATTTTTTTCTCAATATATGTTTTTATTTAAATTAGAAACGTGAATGTTTCACATGTCAGTCCTAGCTCCCTCTCCCACCCCTCCTCCCTTGTCCCTCCACCAGCCCCCCACCCAATCCCCACATCATTCCCCAGGGAGGGTGAGACCCTCCTTAGGGGGGGATCTCTAAAGTCTGTCATTTCATCCTGGGCAGGTCTTAGGCCCGTCCCCATGTGTTCAGGCTGAGAGAGCATCCCTCTATTTGGAATGGGCTCCCAAAGCTCATTCATAAACCATACGGCCATACCACCCTGAACACGCCCAATCTGATCAGTATCTCACTTTAAAACGTGTGTGTGTGTGGGGGGGTCTGGCTCACAGAAGTAATGGCATCTTTGCCTGACACCACAGGATACCTTATCTTCTTTGTCACCTGTGTGTTCACCTTCAAAATGGCTTTTAGGAGTAAGGTTATTGTTTGTCAGAGAACAGCACCACATTCTCATTTAAAACACAGTTTCATATCAGCTCAGCTTTTGTTTTAGTTTGGATGGAAGTGAGATGCTCATCGTTTGGGCTGGCATGTTTATTTGGATATATATTTTTTTCACAACAACATTATATGAAAATTGAATCCTAAGCTTTATGGAATATAAACAAATACCCTATCTCAGGTATTGGTGATTCCAACTGAATTTTTGCTCGGAGCTCAGGGTCCTGAGAGAGGAAGGAGAGCTGGAATACCCCATAGTGACCAGGAGGTTGTACTTTCCTGGGTGAGAGTGTTGAATGAAACCTAAATAGCATAACTAGTTACAGACACCAGTTAAGGAGTGCCAGGAGCTGTCAGCTGCTGAGCAGAAAGCTGTGAATGGATACTATCCTTTTCTTCTCTCTGTTGACATAGGCACACAAATAAGTTTCCAGAAAGATGGAAAGTGTGGGCACTGTAATCTTGTCTTCCTGGAAATTTTGCCAAAATGAGATACCTCTGAGAAAGGGCAGGTTCAAAACCCCAGGAGACATTGTTAATTAAGATAAGGACTGGATGCATGTTTTTCCTTGAGAGAAAACAAATCCTGCAGCTCAATCCATCATTTTTACATGGGCCAGATGAAAACATTGTTTCTCTGAGATGGGTTTGCCAGAATGACTGGTAAAAACAATACTTTGGTCAGACAGATCTCTCCAGGTTATTCCATAAGATGACAAGGGAAGTTTAAAATCATATTTTTAAAAGGTACTGTACATTTTAAAACACTGCTGGCAAACAAGGATCAGATAGCCGAGGCTGGTAAGTCAGGGGCCAGAGCTGCTGATGTAACTCAGAGGCAAAGGACCCAAGCATGCGTGTGCCTGCTCCAGGTGTTTTTTTTTTCTTTACATAAATGGATGAAGAGGGCCACACAATGCATCTTTTCATGCAATGACTTTTCTATCACTCATGAAATAGGACATTGTTTTGGGAGAGACTCAAGAAAGAGGGCTCCATTGAAGTCACTGTCTACCCATCTCAAACAGCAGTGGATGCCCCTCTCAAGGTCTTTCTGCTTTTTGAAAACCTTCTCTTTTGGAGTGAAACAATGCCCATTGTGATAATTAATGCACTTTTAGGATATACCATGCACCACTACCAAAGCCTTGAGTATGACCTCATCCTGTCTGGGTCAGTCCGTAAGGCTGTTCCCATTACACAGACAAGGAACCTGGGGAACCCAGAAGACCCATTAATTGTTCAAGGTCAAAGATCAGACTCATGATTCATACCATTTGACCTTGGAGAAGAGTAAGGTTGGCAAAGTAAAGAAGACACAGTGAGGTCAACCCAACCCAAGACTTGCCTTGTGGGTCAGGGAGAGGATGCTGCTTCTGTAAGTGAGGGTTAGGGGAAGATCAAGTCTGAGCCTATCTAGGAATATTTAGGGCCTAAGTATAATAACCACGATTAATATTTAGCACGTGCACTTCATGTTTTGTTGTTCAACACAATCCATCTGTGTCCTATTTAGGATCACCAGAGAAGGCTGAGGACAGTGTGCATTGTGGTGGGAGGTGGTGCAGAGGTAAATATTCAGCCTGCCATAGATCTAGCCATATCATAAGAGGCTTAGGAATGGGTGCTAGTAAATGACATAAGACCTAAGTAACAAAAGTTTCACAAGATACAATTTATTGTTAAATAATCTGTTAAATACCTCCAAGTTACATATATTATATGTAATATGAATATTAGTATAAATGTGTAACTCCGGGGTAGGCAGAGCCATTTTCTGATGCCATCCCTCACCCAGCCTCCTTATCTTGTGCTGCTCCACTTTCCTAAGGGATAGTTTCCATTTTATGGAACAGCATTGGCTGGTTGGACTCCAGACATCAAATTCAAAATCCATTTGGAATGAAGGTGAAACAAACAGGGATCCTATGTGTTACTTTTATTTACATGCCTTGTCAGGATTTCATTAAAGAGTATGTTATGTTACTATGATGAGGACATAATTCCCCACAAGTGCCAGTAATTAAAGATAATACTGCGAGGCTGGTAAAAGGGCTCATTAGGTAAAGGTCTCCGCTGCAAGGCCTAATGACCTGAGTTCCATCCCTGTAACACACATGTTAGAAAGTAAGAACTGATTCCTTCTGGCTTCCACCTGTACACTGTGGCACACATGTGCATACGCATATATAAACACAAACACGTTAAGTTAAATAATGTTAATAAAAATGGTAAAAAAAAGAATGACGATAGCATTGTGATGAATTTCTCACGCAAAGACTGTTTTCCATTTTCAGTGACTTTTTGGATGCACACTATCCTTTCCTGGATCTTGAGTATCCATCCTCCAATGACACTGGGTTGAAAACTCCATCCTTGGCCTGTAATATTACTAGGAAATGGTAGAGCCTTTAGGAAATGAAGCATCACAGAAATAAGTTAGATTAAAAATAATAATAGTAAATAAAAAAGAAATAAGTTAGATGACTAAAAATGTACATTTGAAGTAGACTTTTGGGGACCCTGGCCCCTTCCTTTCTCTCTTATCTACTTCCTGCTCCTGATAAGTGATTCACTTCCTTTATTAGCAGATGCTTCGATCATAGGTATGACATCCACAGAGCCAAAGGCAATGGGGCCAAGTTACCATGACCACAGGCTGAAAATCCCAAGCACTGAACCAAAATAAACCTTTTACTCCTTTTGTGTTGATTGCCTCAGGGATTTTTGTCATGGTGACAGAAAGGTGACTAACTCTTGCAGATAATGTATTAATGACCAAAAGAACCATTTCACAGAGACGTACCTTTGTGGGAGTTTCCTGTAAAATTCAAAGTAAATAACAATAGGATTTAGGTCTGAAAATTTGGGCCAAACTTCCATTTGTTTGCTCTTGAATACAGGAAAGGCTAACTACAGGTAAGACGCCCATCATTAGAGAAGCATAGAATGATCAATTGCTTCTGTGCAACTTTGAGAGTTATGACTGACTAAGCAAGTATAGAGAGATTATACCCTCATTTAACAGCTTCAAGGAGAGCAGAGTAGTGTTTGGTTGCACAGTGTCTTTGAAGTGCAGATTAAATTGAGGCCTTTTGTCTTTCTGTTCAGTTGCTGTGAAGATACCAGGATCATGGTAACTTTTTTTTCTTTTAGTTTTTCAGGACAAGGTTTCTCTGTGTAACTTTGGAGCCTGTCCTGGAACTAACTCTTGTAGACCAGGGTGGTCTACTAAATTGCCTGTTGTACATCAAAGTTCTTGACAAAGTCAGAAGGCCAAATGCGCTTACAACAGTGATTCTCAACCTTCCTAATGCTGTAACCCTTTAATACAGTTCTTCATATTTTGGTGACCCCCAACCATGAAATTATTTTTGTTGCTATTTCACAACTGTAGTTTTGCTACTGTTATGAATCATAACAAATATCTGTATTTTCCAGATATTAAAACCCTGTTAAAGTGTCATTCAACCCCCAAAGGGGTCATGGCCCACAGGTTGAAAACCACTGACTTACAGGATTATTTACCACAGAATTAGGACTTTTGTAGGGAGAGACGAAAGGAAGATTAGAAGTCAGAAAGAATGGGTTGTGTATCACTTATATGCAAAGGATCTTAAATGGTAGGGAGACCATGGAGACTCAGATTTTGCATAGTTTAAAAGCAGGAAGAGGGTTGGAAAAATGACTCAGACAGTAGAAAGCTTGCCTTGCAAGTGTAAGGACCTTAGTTGATATCCCCAGTACCCATGTAAGAGGATAGGTGTGGTGGTTTTCCTGTAATCCCAGTGTTGCAAGGTGATAGATAGAGATATGAGGATCCAAGGAGGCTGGGATGGTAATGCAGCTCTCCTGGCCCACGTGGCAATATTCTAGGTCAAGGAGGGACCCTATCTCAATGTAAAAGCAAAAAGACTCTGAGATAGTAAGGTGCCTATGGCCAGATACCTAAGTTTGTCATCTGACCTTCACATGTGTGCTGAGAGATGCACCCAGACACTCACATGTTAATGTGCATGAACACACACACACACACACACACACACACCCAATAAGATTGTAAATCTTCCTAATGTATAGAAGCTCTTTGATTAATTAAGGAAATGTCTAGAATCTGGAATGTTGTAGAGATCTAATTTACTTTCCCAGTCATAGAAGAAAAGCAGCTGGTGAATGTGGAGATGAAGAGAAAGGGAGACTATGAGAGAGAGCGTGAGCGAGGTGTATGTCCTCCTGTATCCTGGCTGATCAAATGCTGAGACAAATAGGTAGCAGTTCTGCTGAGCATTTACGGGAAGCGCCATGCTTCTGACCACATCCAGTGTGTCCACGGATGGGACCCTCTTCAAAAATGGTCTAAGAAAGCCAGTCATGTCACAGCACTGTTGCTGGGATCTGAGCTGTCATCTTCACCTTATTTAGAACCACTTGGTCCAGCTGCCCCAAACAAGGGCAAAAGACTTCTGAATCAAGCTATGTTTGCCTTAGACTTATATGTGTTGCTGGCAATGGAGTTCAGGGGTGGACTGTTTGCCTGATACCTTGGAATTGACCCTTAGCAACACACACACACACACACACACACACACACACACACACACACACACTCCTCAATTAGAAATAATGAATTCACTTAGTCTGTTTCTTCATTTGTAACTGGGAGATTTTCATGCCTACCCAAAAGAGCATGTGACAAAATTACCCATGAGCGCCTCTGTTTTGATGCTGACTCCTTCCCCTGTACCTTTCTGCTTACTTCTCTCATCTGTACTTATCTGGATATCCTTCGTATGGGCCAGGAACTGAAATCTAGACAGCAGTGACCCATGCAAGGAAATGGCTGACACTAGTTCATCTTAGGGGATCAGAGGAGGCCCTCTGCTTCCTGGGTGTGAGGTTGGTGAATTCTCAGTGAGGTTATTGGCGTATATATGGTCATTAGCTTCCTCTGGATTCTTTATATGTTCCTACACAAGAGGTGACTTAAAATGATATGAGTATGTCATCTTTTGGTTCTGCAGGTGGAAGTCTTCCTGGAATAAAGTCAAAGTGTTGGCAGGGCTGTGTTCCTTGATGGACACTCCATGGGAGAAACCACGAGTTTGTCCTTTTCAGGGTCTAGGGGCTATGGCACTTCTTGGCTCATGGCCTCAGCTGCCATCTTTGAATCCAGCAATGTCTGAACAAGTTTTTCTCGCCCTGCTGTCTGATGAGTTCTCTCTCTTCTGCCTCCCTCTTTGATTCAGTAGCAGCTTTGATGACCATACCTGGTCCACCTGAATAATCCAGAATGCTCTCCTTAAGATCACTGATGGCAGCTTTCATCCCATACCACAGTTCTCATTATCAGGTCACCCAATATAGCCAACACTTCTGGGATTAGGACATGAACATGACTAGTGACTATTATCCTGTTTATCAAAATCTCTTCATTTTCTCAGACTCATGAAACACCAAATTTCTACCACCAAATTATTTTCATTTTCCCTGTTTATGCTAGGGATTGCTTCCTTCTGCCTGGATGGTCCCACACTCCTAATACATGGTGATTTATCCTAACTCTCCTTGTTTTGCAAATGTTACCTTCTCAATGATATCTTCAGACCCTCCCCACCATATTCCAGGGTTCCTGGACTTTCTCATTCTAATCTAATATTTTCATGGCTCTTCTCACCTGTTTTACTCACTACATGCTTTGCTTGTCATTTTTTATTTTTGGGTCTCTATCTGCCATACAATGTGCCTTGGACATAACAGGCAATAAATCAAGACAATTAATTAATGAAAAACAACATTATTAGAACTAAATAGAAGCAACTGAAACTACAATACCCAGGCACATGTGTTTTTATTGCAATTCCTAATTGTCTCTGGCTTCTAGAAATTCACACCAAATCCTTCAGTCAAAGTTTGAGGGCACCACAAATCCTGCTAACAAGCCCCAAGAAACTCCAGAGCAAACGAGTCTTTGGTTAGCAAATTATCTTTCATTTTTGGAAAGCCACAGAAATCTTCCACACAGCCGACTTGCCTATGACCTTGCTTTCCCGGAACTCCTTGCGCCGGATGGACATCACATGATTCTGCTCAGACAGCTCAGTTTGCTTTCCTCAGGCTAAGTATCTCTGCTCTTGAATGCGAGAGGCCCCACCAGCGTCCCCAGGATTCCAGACTACCACTGCAGCTGTCACAGTGCAGTATAGCATTCAGGAATGTGGGCAGAAAGCCACCAAGTGAACAGGGACACCAGAGAGTCGGGAGGAGAGAGCAGACCCCAAGCCTTGTGAGCGGCGAGGATTTTTCAAAGGACTCTCTCACTGAATCCACTGAAAATACGCAGTTTTTCTTTACCCCGGCAAGTCAGAGAAATGTAGGTTCATACCCTAAGCGAGGAAGAATGCCTTCAAGCAGGCCAGCAGCTGCAGCACTCCGAAGAGAAAGAGGAAGACAATACATTTTCTTGCTTCAGTTCTGCAGTGGCAGGTGCTCACCCAGGGGCCCTGCCTCTAGAAGGAACTCAGGCTTGGCTGGAGGGCTGTCAATTAATCATCCAGGAGAATGCCTGAGACAGCAGGGAGAAAACTCCCATTCATTTCCGCGAGACCACACCGCAGCCGCTGAGTGCAATGTTTGTGCAAATAAGAGTTCAGCTGCCTCCTGGCTCCAGGGGTCATTTGTTTGTTCCTGCATGTTAAAGAACAGCCCTCTGCTGCTTCACACAGACCTATGCTGAGTCGGCCTAAGGAATTTGGCACATGCCTGGTAGTGATCCACTTTCACTGTGCAGGGTTGGAATGCGCCCACCCTATGACTTCCCAAGTCAATTCTACGCATTCCTCACCAAGCTCCACTGCTGCCTGGTGCCACTGAATTCTCTCCCTTTTTACTCCGTTTGATGAATAAAATGTTTGTGGACATCACTTATAATGACTATGATAAAAACCCTGCCTTTAACCATCCACCATCACCTCCTGCTTAGCCTCTATATAACCTACAACATGTCCTTTTGTCCTTTATTTCTTCTCTCTCTCTCTCTCTCTCTCTCTCTCTCTCTCTCTCTCTCTCTCTCTCTCCCTCCCTCCCTCCCTCCCTCCCTCCCTCCCTCCCTTCCTCTCTCTCTCTCTTTCTCTCTCTCTTTCTCCCTCTTTCTTGGTAGACATGGAGTCCTTCTCAATCACACTATTGTAGTTTTTGCGACAAGGTCTCTCACTGAATTAGAAGCTCAGACTTGCCTAAACTGGCTGGCCAGCAGGCAACAGGTTCCCACTGCTGGGATTACAAACGTGAGCTTCCATGCCTGTTTTTCTTTACGTGAGTGCTAGGGATCTGAACTCAGGTCCTCATGCTTGCCCAGCTGGCACTCTAACACTGAGCTATCTTCACAGCCATGGTTCTCTGTCTTTAAAAAGAAATTTCCCTCTGACTCAGAATTGAGGTTGGGAGGAATATGGGGAAAGTCTCAAGGGTCTTGTTTGCAAATGGTCATTTTGCAATAAAGAGCAGTTGAACAGCAAACTTTTCTCAGTGTTAGGGTGATGAACGTCTCTCATTTCCAAGTGTGGATCACCCAAACCCACTGGAGTGTAGGCCCCCAGGGACACAGCCCTTGTCAGACTGGACAGAGGTGGGACACACTGTTTATCAGTCCTAACGAGGCATCCATTATGAATAATTTTCTCTGTTTACATTTTGTTCTGAACTAAGGAGCACCTCTTTTGAGAGTTAAGAAGATGTCACAGGATCTGCGTCTCCATCAAGGTGTCAGGATTATTGCCCTCCTTATGTGCTATGCTTCATTAAAATCACACCACAGACGATATGATGGAAGCCGTAAACGTTCCATAACCTGCCCTGCCCCAAACAGCGCCACAAAGTGGGTCCAAGTGAACAACAGGAGCCTATGAGGAATATTTCCCATTCAAACTACCACAGAAAGGAAGCAGAAAAGTGTATGTTTTAATATTTGTAAAATTTAGATTCTTGCATTTATTCTTTCATGCAGATAAGGGACTCTTTAATTGTTAAAGATTTCCACACTGTTAGAAATTCCCCCTTATAAAAGGGGACCACGTGTGCCTGTTGACCTCTTCAGAAGCTTCTTAAACACTTGAGTTACAGTTAATATTTTTAAAGGGTGTGATGACAAACTCTGTTCTTCAAGGAAGGACCTGTGAGTCTGGTTTCTCTGTCCCTGATGCCCAATGGAGTCAGGAAGAAATCTATGAAACAATGCTGGTTCTCAGATGCAATCCCAGACCATGTGAATCAGGGCCTTTGGCATGGATGTTTGTATCTTTCTCAAACTGCTTTTCCCAATGGAGCCAGGTGGAGAACCACCAATGGTGTCCTGGGGAGAAGGGCAAACACATCTATCTGTCAAGGTCTCTTTCATTGCTAGGCACTGTCCTGGATTCTGAAGGCTGGAGGATGTGTTTGAATGGAAGACACAACTGGTTACTTTGATACTTTAACCACAGTTAGCCAGTGGCTGATCTCACTGAGTCATGAGTAAACATGTGAGCTTAATTTCTCCTGAGTCAGAAAGAGTTTATTCATTCTGCCTGTGGGCCCATCTGTGGCATCGAAGAATGTCTTTGGAAGAACACGGTGCTCCTTCAGGGATCCCTGAAAGGTTCCATGTAGACCACAAACAAATGTAACTCTCCTTAAAGCAATTCTTTTCTCCCTCTTTCTTTTATTTTTATAAATCCAGATTTACTTGCCATTTTACAAGTATTTGTGTTTTTTAAAGTACTACAATTTGATGTTATTTTATCTAGTTCCATTATGATTGCACTAATTTTATAGGTTAACTTGGAATTAAATTATTTATAACAAGATACTATATGTAATTGCTATTTATTTTTGTTTGCTTAATTTACTCTCATCTTTATTTCTTAGTTTATATTTTTAAGAGTTTATCAATATTTTAATTTTTTTAGTCAGCGTTGATTTTTAGGCCATTTTATAAAATTTCAGAAATCCTCTTCTAATTCTGAGAAAAATGCTTTTATTGATTGTGTGTGTGTATATTTCAAGTCAGCAACTCAAACATCAAGGTTTAAAATCAAACATTCTAAGACAATACAATACGAAGACATGTGAATCTTTTTTCTTTTATTCTTTTGTTGCTTTTTATCTTAGTTTATATTTTTATATGTTAGTTTTTTTCTGCTATAGAACACCCTCAAGTAGCTCTTTCAAAAAAGGTATGGAATAGCCTTTGCATGTTCAAATGTCTGCTGGGCTTTTTGTTGTTATTTGTTTGTTTAACAACTCTAGGTAGAAAGGTGGTTATGGTGGTACCTACCTTTGATTTCAACCCCCAGAAGCAGAGGCTGGAGGATCTCTGAGTTTGAAGCTACCCTGTTCTATATAGTGAGACCCTGTCTCAAAAAAAATTAAAACTCTATGTAGATAAAGATTTGTTATTTATATATTGAAGTCGTGATTTCATTGTCTTCTGGTATCTGCTCTTGACTAATTGGTAATTTCCTTGTAACTATCCTCTACTTCTTGCGTGGTTGATGTTCAGGATTCAGAAACTATAGGTTTCACTTGACTATTTTTGTTGTTTTGTGTCACATATCTGAAGGCTAGAAATTCTTTTCGTGGCACTGGGAATTTAACCAGAGTCTCAAACATGCCAGACAAGTGCTCTGTCATGGAGCTAAATGCCAGCTCTTAAATAAAAAAAAATGAATCAAAGGGTCTGGTCAAGCTGAGCAGGCTTGCACTGACTCTTCCTATAACTTAAGTAGGCCTTGAGGGTGCCATTCTTCTGCCGTATCCTCCCAGTTATCTAGGAGTACAGAACCCTGTCACCGTACCCAACTCTATAAAGTTCTAAAATTCAGAAATGTCTCATCAAATAATCCATATTACTAACTCATTCATTAGACATAGGATGCAAATTCTCAGTGAGCCATTTATATATCTTGAATTCTCATTCATACTTTAAGAACTTAGATAACATCTCTGGGCTAAATTTTGTGTCAACCCCTCATTCTTACTTTCAGTTCTCTGTGTGGCTCAGTCTGGGATTCATTCCATCTATTGGGTTTTAAAATTCAATGACTATATTTTCATCTCCAAGTTGGTTTATTTATAAAGAAGTTCCACCTGTTCTTTTCATTTTACTCATGTTAATATATCTTTTTCATAATTAGTTCTTTGCCCATACTTATTACTTCTTCTATCACCTCACTGAAAGTTGTAAATACATTACTCAACTTCTTTTAAGATGAATGCCCCATTATTTCTTTTTCTTTGTGAATGGATTCTGTTTCTGAGTTCTGTGTCTATCCTTCAAGATATTGATTTTATGTGATTTAGCTATAATGTGTAAAATTCTCTTAAAAATAATGACCTCTTTTCACTCCTGTTCGTGATGGACATGGTTCTTCATTATTCATATTCCTTTCCTGTCATGTCTAATCATTTCATGTAATCTGCAAAACCACCAAAATCCTTCCCTGAAGCATGGCTTTGTGACCCATCCTATAGAGATGTCACAGGTCTAGTTTCCAAGCTAGTAGTCAGTATAGTCATACCCTACTTTCTGCCACTTGGTTTTCCCAGACACTCATATAGCAGTGCCATAGAGTTCCCCAGTTGTGGACTGTGTCCCCTCTTTAAAAAATAAGTTGATTTTTCCTCAGTGTATGAGTATTTTGCCTACATGTATGCATGTACACCGTGAGCATGTCTGGTGTCCCAGGAAGACATAAGAGGGTATCATCAAATCCCTTGGACCCGGCATCACAGATGACTATGAGACACCATGATTGTTAGAAACTGAATCCAGGTCTTTGAGAGTAGCCTATGACCTTATCAACCAAGTATTTCTCCAGCCCAACATTGCCTCCTTGAAGTGTATTCATTGTGAGAACAGCCTGAGTTTCCATGCCACACCTATGACTTGGGTCACCTATCTTTTTGCAGTTGTATTCATTCAGCTTCCTATCACAGAAGTTAATCATCTGGACATCTGTTTCCAATGCTAGGCTCCAGTATGGTGATTCACTATACCTTCTTGCTTGCTACTGTACTTTGGTGGCAGTTCCATTTTGATGTGGGCTCTGAGGATGGTGTGGAGATAATGTTACTAGTTGCTATGACAAAATACCTAGCATAAACAACTTGAGGAGGATGGGTTTGTTTTGCCTTTCCTACTAAATCATCTCTTTGGTCATTGTATTGGTTAGTTCTCTTCTTTTTCACTGTTAGTTCCCCACTTTCCACACTTTGTTCTTGCCAATATCACCTATCATCTGAATATTTTGGAATTCATTACTACTGGTTTGTCTTCATCTGAAGGCTTCAGTCACTTTGGACATGGTAACTATATCTTGAATTTCCTGCTGCTGTTGTGTCTGTTGGAGGTGCTGGACATGGCAATTCTCCTGTTAACTCCAGCTTCTGAATCTCATGCTAATTTCTCTTTATGTGACTCAAACTGTCCTAGTTATCAATGCTGGTCTTTAAAACACTCTCCTTCTTTGCAAGCTCTCCTAGTTCCCAATGCTTTAAATTCCATATTTATATGTGTCCCGTCTAGACACTTGTATCTTCAGATCTGACCTCTTTTGATTTCCAGAGTCAAACACTCAAGTAACTACCTAATTAATACCTTCCTAAGTGCTAAACAACAAGAAATACGGCATTAGATTCTCTGTTTTTCTCATTCACACATGCTTAAACACACACCACAAATGTCTCACCCCAACTTTGTAATGAAGTACAACTTCAAATACCTAACTTGCAGGGCAGTGACCAAGAAATAGAGAATGGCCTAAGAGTTGTTGAAGATAACGCAAGTATTATCAAGGTATTCCACTGCTGACTATAATGTTTATTAATCTTCTTGCTTCTAATGATCTTTCCTGCTATGCCAAATCTATTTTTATACTGCATCGAAAGGAAAAATGCATCAAGGCATGTGCTTACCATCTGCATAGTAGTGTTTTCATGCTAGTCAAGTGTGTTTTGTAAAAATATAAACAAGATTTTCTTCCCTATATACCTCCCCTAAATTTCTGCCCTCTTGTCCGGTCCACAGGAAAGAATCCCCAATGTTTGACCTTGTATAATCCTGGGAAAAAAAGAAACCCGTGTTGTCTCACAATAAATCCAGCTGAGTTTATTGTCTACAAAGCGGTCATTCTGGAAAAGCTTCAGCTGGGCTTTCAGATTTTCCACTTTTAATCTACCCTGTTTACAGCGCTTATCCATGGAGCTTCAGCTGCTTTGAAAATATCCTGGAAGTATATTCCAATCCTAGTTGTTTGGGGGATATTCTTGACTAACACACAAACTAACGGCTAAGAAGGCAGCCCCACAACCTACAGATGCTGTCTGTTGACTGCTCAAAGTATCCTCAAAGCAGGAGAACAAGTAAACTCCATGGCCAGGTACTCTCTTTCCACCCTTTGTGAGCTCTGGTCCTGGACTCTGGAGGTGTCTGAAAAGGACATGGTGCAGTGGGATCATATATGAGCTCTATCATACTGGCTTTTGAATTCTCAGATTTTGAATCACAATGTTCTTCTAGTGAACAATATATCAAAAATGTACTGGCATATAGTTGTGACAACTTTTTCTGTGGCAATAAAGTTCTAAGTGTTGCATTTCTGCAACAGAGTCAGCACGGCAAGAGGTGGTAAATCTGTGGATGCTCAACTTTGCATCTAGAAATAAGAATCAATATGCTAGGACCTATTACAACAAGGGCAAATGTAATGAATCAATTCATGTCCCCTAAAGGTTTGTCCTAGAGAGCCTGCAAAGGTGATATAATGATGGCCAGTTCTTTTCTCTTTCTTTCTTTCTTTCTTTCTTTCTTTCTTTCTTTCTTTCTTTCTTTCTTTCTTTCTTCCTTCCTTCCTTCCTTCCTTCCTTCCTTCCTTCCTTTCTTTCTTTCTTTCTTTCTTTCTTTCTTTCTTTCTTTCTTTCTTTCTTTCTTTCTTTCTGAATGTGGCTAAAATGGGGACCAGTATTAAGGCCTGACACAACTTGAAATGACACATGCCAACTGAGGCTTACTATTCTTTAAGCTCCCAGAAATCCATGTTAAATTGTCATTTAATAAAAGGCAAATTTTGGGTCTTTAATTATATAAGGTACACTGTGCCTTTACCAGGGTTTAGTCTTTAGTTGCTGGAATAAGAGAAATACAAACACACAAATTGGTAAGACTCAAACATTTTAGCAGATGTTAGATGTTATCACTACAATGATTAAAAATAACAACAGCAATTAACTGGTTAAATATTTAGCACACCAGAATCTGCACTTTATATACTAAATCATATCAGTTATACAATTTGTAAATGTCATGCTGTAGAATGTTAATATGTTAAGTTCTGCCTGGTCATAAAGTTACAAAAAGCGAAGTAAGAACAAATTACTTGTTCATCATAGAAAGCCATAGGCATGTACATAAGTCTGGCGAAGTGTGTGCATTTATGAAGCTATGTGAATCCATTTTCAGTTCCATCTTTGTTCATTTAGGAGCTTAGTTGACTTTTTGGTTTTGAAATCTCTGATGTGTTGTTCCATTTGTCTGTATTCCCATGACATTTCAGAAAAGATATTTATAAAGCCCTACTCCTGTCAAGCAGTTTATTTTCAATCATTTAGAACTTGGTTGTTGCGTCGTTGCTTGATTGAATCTGAATGGTGATTTTCAACAAAACTACTTGCTAAATTAAAACAGTGAAATTTGCACACAAATTTGTATATCTCAGCCAGCATTTCTGTGTCTTGTCCACTGTCATGTTTTACTTGCTTGGCACATTGTTGCTTTATCTTTTAAAGTCAGTTGTTACAGTTTTAAAATGAAGGGATTGTCATTTTGTTAACTCTAATTCTTTGTCTTATTTGAACAACAAAAACAAACTGAACACCCGGCAGGTCTGAACCTACATTTCTGTACCTTCTCATAACAAATAGGGGATGAGCAGTCATTCTCTGTTTTGGTGGAACCTAGGTCTTCAATGTCATTGTTTCTGCCAATCTAGCCTGTACAGTGACATATAAACCCTGCCTGGCCTTTGTGGTAGTTCAATTTGTAGCACCCAGAGCAGACGCAGCTGTATGGACTGAAAGTCTTCCCAGAGCAGGCAGTGTGGGACAAGAAGCTGTGTCATATACAGAAGACATACACATATGTCCGTGTTCCTGGACATAATCTATCCACATTCACGGTCTTTATTTCTCTCTCATCATTGAACCTAATCCTATACCTGGACAGGTTTGCAGTATATCTCACTCACATGAGCAGATAAATTATGACAAACACTTTGAGACGAAGACCTATGTTCACTCTGCGAATCTTCATTATTGCTTTGCACTCAGGCACTAATGAAGGTTAGAGATGCACCCATGGGGAGAATAAGACACACATTGACTTCAGGGCTTCTCATTCTAGAAGAGTCTAGAATTCCTGATACTTTACAGTAATGAATGTGCCTTCTCCAGTGCCCTAAAGGAAATCTCAAGGGGCTCTCATGTTTTGGATCAGCACAATTAGGGCTATTTATCTGCAGGATGCTAAAGAAATTTTATTTTTGCCAGCACTAAGTAACTTAGAGGAGATTCTTGGCAGCAGGACACTGTATCCGACTTCATTTCTGGCCTTGGTGGTAGAGAACACTGTGTTGTGGTGCCACTGGCACAGCGGGGCTGCAGAGGCTGGCTGGGAATTTGACTCTCAGTGTTGCCTTCCTCTTTTAGAACTGGAAGCTAAGGTCAGATTGAGGAGACTCATCAGAAGCTTAGAAGCCAGAGTATGCAGCAGTAAATAAGAAACAGTCTCAAATAATGGGGATGGTGAAGACCCATAGCTGAAGCAGTTCTCTGACCTCCACACACATGCAGAGCAAGCACACATCTGCATTCACTCAGACACATATACATGTGTGTGCATGCATGCATACATACATACATACATAATACATAGGCATAAATGCAAATGAATAAATGGATGAATAGGCAAGGTCAAAATTTCCAAACAGCTTACCTAATCTTGGTTTCCCTGACATCTGCTGAGTTTCTCTGGCCACTCAAACTGAGTCCAAACTATAATTTTACGAAGTCAGGTGATTGTCTTTGTGATCAACAGAAGTGTAGCCCCATGAAAAATGGGGTCCTGAGCCACCTTATTATTTAATTATTTTAAATTACTTATTCAATTTCTGTCTTAGAAAGAAAATATCATACCAAATTCTTAAAATATTAGTCAATTATTCAAAGTATGCCATGTGTACAGTTGATAACAAAATTTTAAATAAAATATTCAGTATCAGAATGCTGTGATAGATTTAAAAAGTCAAATCATTGGTTTATTTCTTTTAGAAGGGTGTTGGAGGATGTCTTAGGGTTACTACCGCTGTGATGAACCGCCATGACCAAAGCAACTTGGGGAGGAAGGGTTAGTTTCACTCCGAGTTCCATATAACAATTCATCATCAAAAGCAGTGAGGGCACAGACTCGTGCAGGGCAGGGCTCCCCGGAGGCAGGGGCTGATGAAGAGAGCATGGAGGGGTGCTGCTTATTGATTGTTCCTCATGGATTGCTTAGCCTGCTTTCTTATTGGACCCCTCCCACATTATCACTCATTAAGACAATGCCTTACCACTGGATCTTATGGAAGCATTTTCTCAGCTGTGGCTCCTTCCTTTCAGATAACTCTGGCTTGTTGCAAGCTAACATAAAACTAGTCAGGACAGGGGAACTTGGGATGTACCAAATATTAAACTAAGTCAAAACCATAGGGAAGGTCACTGCCTTCCAAGAGCCTAAGGTGAAGAGTAAAGTGACAAATGACAACTAGTAATAGAGATTATGAACATAAGGCTGAATCATACCTAAGGAGGTCTGCCTTTAACTGAGACCAAATGATATAAACATTTGACAGAATAATCCAACCAGGAAGCATAGCTGGCATCAAACATAAGGTGAGAGCATTCTTAGGGTGGGTAGGGAGTAAAAGTCAATAGGCTATGAAGAGGATGGGGCGGTGGGAAGTTGTTTACTCAATGTCTTCAAGCATAGCAAGCATATGTTTCTCTGAACTTAACTCAGAGATGATGCCTCCTCACATGATGCCAGACAGAAATGCAAAAGGGACAGACTTATTGTCTCTAGCTTTCTTATCAAGGCATTCGTGTCACTGATACTACTCATGAGATCACAGCCCTCATGGCCATGGCCTAATTACCTTGTAAGGTACTGCCTTGATGCTGTCTTAGGGCTTAAGCACATTCAGAGAGGCATAAATGTTCAAGTCAAAGTAATTCTGCACCATTGTATCTGTATTTTATTTATTTGTTGTGTGTGTGTTTGTATTAAACTCAAGTCCTCAAATTTTCACTTCAAGAACATTACTCTTTCTAGGCCCTTGCTTCATTTTTGTCAAATTTTCATGCTATGAAAAGTAGACTAATTTGACTGACCATTGATAACTATTGACTGAAGTATTGATAACTATTACTTAAACATTTGCCTAAATTTAACATATGATTTTACTCCCATTTATATGCACTATATGTGTTTAGTGTATATAATATATATTACATATTTATATATGTATTTATATATATATTACACTTTTTGATGGACAACAGTCCTTCATGGATTAATAGTTGATGATAAAACTGGAAGTATTTGGTAATTTTGTGCAGCAAAACACTGTCCAACAATATTTATGAAATGTGATCTGTTTGCTGTCATACACTAGAATAGGTTTTACATGCAAGACAGGAAATTAATGTGTCAGATATGCATGATGTATATGTGTTTGTATGGTGTATGTATGCGTGTCCTAAGAGCCCTTATATATGGGTATTTAAATATGGAAAATGCTAAACACAATAAAATCACCAGTAAGTATTATAGGAAGAGGGCACACTTGCTAACAAGAGATTTCTGAGTGCTTTCTAGAAGTCTAATCCTATGGAGGCTTTGATTGATCAAAAGAATTTGTAAATGTACAATCAGCCCTTCTGTACTTCAGAGACATCTGACCTAGGCACAGAGCTTGGTATATAGGTGCTACTCATCCTTTTGCCTTCTCGTCTTCAGTAGAAAATGTTTGCAAAAGTGAAAGAGGATTAAAGAAGATAGAAACTTAAAATGCAAGTATATTCATAGTTATTCAGTAAAGAACAGTACGTCTGAAACATTCCAGAATAAGTGATCTGACAACCCACATTGGAACATCTCCGCCCTGCACTGCACCCAAAATCCTCGGCCAAGATGAGTAACAGTTCCTGGCTTGAGGCAGGGACAAATGACTGTATGGCATCTGACTACTCAAATGGGCATCCTAATTTCATAGCAGATTGGATATGTCTTTCTTTGAAGAGGTCACCAAGTCTACCGAGTCACAAATTCCCACAATGAAGGGCATTTGCCATATGAAGAGACTTTGGAAAATGGTGTTTCTTTCCATTCCAATGTGTTAGAAGCAATCTATCCAAATTACATTTTGTTTTTCCTGTCAGATTCAATCATTCTTGAAGATACATCTTCTTCACCACTCAGCAACACGAACATGATATTGAACAGAATTAGTACTTGTCAACAGGTACATTGACGTCTTCTTTACAACAGAGTTAGGATCATGTTGCATGTTTTATTAGGAGCGAGGTGTGTTTACTTTTGCTATATCCTTGCATTGTCACTACCCAGTTGGAATAAATATCCACTGAAGGTCTATGAACTGATACCAGGCAAAACTATGATTTAGTACAAGTTCAAGATACTGACTATTCATGGTAGAAACAAAAAATTATTTCCAATATTTGTTAATTCCCCTCAGGAATAGCACTACCAGAAAAAGTTACTCAACTTAACCTCATGTCACTTTTGGTCAAGTGAACGAATATTATGCATGATCAGATTAACCAACATGAGATGAGGAGGGCAGGTAGATAAATTGTGAGCCCTCTAAAACTACTCATGAAGTAGACTGGAATTATTTCAATAACTAACTCAAGTATTTAAGTGATATTACCTATTTGGGAACAGAGTGGATTCTTCCTATATAGGTGATACATTTGACTTCTGTAAAGTAAACCCCATTCATGCTGTGGATTTTAAGAATCTATAATAGGGTTGCACTTAATTAGGACCTAAAAGCTTTGCAGACCCAAAGTAAATAGTACATCCATCCAATATACTCCAGGGAAACCTTGGCTGACTCCCCATGCTTCCGGAAGGCCATCTGCTGCCTTCTTTAGGAAGCCAGCTGCCAGCAGCCTGTCCCAGGAGCCTTGGCAGTCCATGACTCTCTTTCAGTCTCCACTTTCTTGCATGAAGGAGACACCCAGCCATGGATAATATGGACTCTCTCCTTCTTCTAAATTATGGAGACATTTTGTTCATTTATCGTAGATGGGAGTTTGTTTATGCATTCTCTACCCACAAAGGAAAAATTCCACTCAAAGCAATCCTCCTCAAAGGGGAAAGCATTGGTTGGGTCCCATCACTCAGGAACGCTGGCAGGCATAGAGGGTCTTAGGATCGTCTGTGTCTCAGAGCCTGCCAGTTCCATGACTCATGACATGGCAGAGGCTGAGCTGGCAGCAAAATCTTGTCCCCACCAAATGTCTTCTGCCTGATCAGTTGACCCACTTTATCAATACAGTAGTGTAGGGAAACTCACCACTTAGCAGTAGTTTATTCTCACATACTGCAGACTTTGAAATCCTAAAAAAGGTGTCTTAATCATAGTTATAGTGCTGTGAAGAGACACCATGACCACTGCAACCTGTATAAAGGAAAATATTTCATTGGAACTTGCTTACAGTTTCAGAAACTTGGTTCATTATCACCATGGTAGGAAGTTTGGCAGCATGCAATGGCAGATATGGTGCTGGAGAAGTAGCTGAGAGTTCTACATCCTGATCTTCAGGCATGGGCTTATGAATCCCTAAAGCTCACCCTTAGTGACATGCTTCCTCCAACAAAGCCACACCTCCTAATCCTTCTAATCCTTTTAAAGAATTCCACTGCTTGGTGATGGAGCTTTCAAATATATGAGTCTATGGAGGTAATTCTTATTCAAACTACCACAGGTGTGTTGGACTTAATGGTTAGTGCTCAAATGGAATATGTGTCCAAAGTAATGGAACATCAATTCAGTGATGAATGGATGGCAAATTTTATTTTTTACTTATATTCATTAATTCATTCTTTCATTTGTTTGTTTTTATGAGCCAGAAGCTTGCCCTGTAGCCCTGACTAGTCTGGAACTCAATATGTAGACCAGCCTAGACTTGAAATCACAAAGATCTGTTTGATTCTGCCTCCCGAATGATGAAATTAAAGGTAGGTGCCACAATACCTATTATAAGCTGTACTTGAAATGACACACATAAAGTGTAAATTGAATCATTGTGATCCTCATAACAGAATTTCAGTCCAGCATTTTATCACATTGTTTCACAATTGAACACTTTTTAAACTGAAAATTCATTTCCTCTTTGACTCTGTTTTGGGAAATATACAAAACTAAAGTTTGATCTCAACCTTAGAATTACGCTCTTAGCTTTTTAAAACAACCACTTTCGACACCATCAGTACAATCATGGAATCAACTCTTAATTGTGCTTCTTATATGATCTCCACTAACTCTTGGTAGCTAACCTGAAATATATGCTAACAGCTGACTATGCTCCTTCACTTACAGAATCATCATGTGTTGAGGTGTGGGATAATAGTGTAAGACTGCAAAACAGGCCAGCCATCCATGCAATAAATAGCCATCCTGATGATCAGGATAAATGTGAGGTATAAACATGAGGTATAAAAGCTCAAATCATCCAGCAATCAGAAAACACCTGTGCATGCAAGGTCTGCTTGTGTTTAACTGCTTGGCCACTCAGAGAGAAAAAGTATCAGAGTCAGAAGCATGCAGACTCTTAGAGCAAGAAAGCACTTTAGAAATCAGCAGACTGATCTCATCTTTAACAGAATGTCCTAGACAAGAGGAATCAGGTATCACAACTAATGTGTTTTTGTTTTGTTTTGCTTTGTTTTGTTTTTTCGAGTTTTTCTCTGTGGCTTTGGAGGCTTTCCTGGAACTAGCTCTTGTAGACCAGGCTGGTCTCCAATGCACAGAGATTCCCTCGCCTGCCTCTGCCTCCTGAGTGCTGGGATTAAAGGCATGTGCCATCACACCTGGCTGTCACTACTAATGTCTTTAGAAACCAAGAGGTAGAGCCAGAACCAGAGCTCAGGTAGTATGGACTTTGTGATTCCCAGATGTGTGTCTACACAGCTGTAAAAACGTCAGGGCATCTACAGAGTTTCTGTTTCAATGGGCTGCAGAATCTGCACTTTAAAATACATGTACATGGTCCACAATAGATTTAGAAAATTCTCATCAGCTGTGAGCTTCTGCTGAATCCACATGGTTATGTTAAGTGGACAAGACTACTTAGTTTGACCATTATTGTTCTTACTATTTTGCTTATATACAACTAATTTTCTTCAACATACCAGGCCTTGCGTATATGAGTGGACTTTTCCTCCTCATGTTCATTTTGAGAGTCTCTCTAGTGATCCTAGCTACCTTACTAGAACATATCTACAAGAAATTATGCATCAAGTGTGAATATTTCCTGTTTCCTTCCTTTTGTATGCCTTACTCTGTTCTCCTCTTCTTCAATTTGTGTGTGTGTTTATGTGTGTGTATGTGTGTGGTGTTTGCTATTTTAGAACCTGATAAAAGTTGTTCAGGGAATAACTATTTAAGAAATGAGTTAGGTGATGATGTTGAACTATATTTGATAAAATTATGATATCCTGATAGAATGACAAATTCAATCTCACATACACAATTAATAATGGATAGCATGTCAACCCTAACTTGAGGGTGAGAAAGTTCAATGCACTTGCAATTTTGAGATACAACAAAGTAAAACAAGACAAAAATGAGAACAAAATAAAAACCAGTGAATGCCTATGCTGAGCCTGTGACTCACACATAGAAAAATCACCTTGGAGTCTAAGGCTGATAGTATAGGAAGAGCAACCTAAAGAAAGCCATGCTAATGAAAGCAAAGTAGCCTACAGAATATCAAATAGAGTGGATCACAAAATAGTCCCCTTGTCACATAATAATCAAAACACCAAACATACAGAACAAAGAAAAAATATTAAAAGCAGCAAAGGAAAAAGGCCAAGTAACATATAAAGGCAGACTTATCAGAATTACAGCTGACTTCTCCATGGAAACTCTGAAAGCCAGAAGGTCCTGGATAGATATTCTACCAACACTAAGAAACCATGAATGCCAGCCCAGACTACTATAACCAGCAAAGCTTTCAATCACTATAGATAGAGAAAACAAGATATCCCATGACAAAACCAGATTTAAACAATACATATCCACTAATCCAGCCCTACAAAAAGTTCTGGAAGGAAAACTCTAACATGAGGAAGTTAACTATACTCACAAAAACATAGGCAATAGATAATCCCACTTTATCAATAGACCCCCCCCTTAAAAAAGGAAGGGAGGGGAATCCACACACAATACCACCAGGAACAACAAATCCAAACAAACAAGAATTATCAATCAGCGATCACTAATATCCCTCAATATTAATTGTCTTAACTCGCCTATAAAAGGACACAGTCTAACAGAATAGATATTAAGACAGAATCCGTCCCTCTGATGCATACAAGAAACAAACCTCATCTTCAAAGACAGAAGTACCTCAGAGTTAAAGGTTGGGAAATGATTTTCCAATCAAATAGGCCCAAGTAACAAGCTGGTATAACTATCCTAATATCTAACATATTAGACTTCAAACTAAAATCAATCAAAAGAGATGAAGGTCATTTCATATTCATCACAGGAAAAATTCCATTAAGATGAAGTCTCAAGTCTGAAAATCTATGCCCCAAATACAAAGGCATCCACATTCGCAAAAGAAACTTTACTAAAACCCCAATCACACATAAAACCTCACACAGTTATAGTGGGAGAATTCAACACCACACTCTCACCACTGGACAGAACAATCAGAAAGAAATTTAACGAAGAAAAAAGGTACTAACAGAAGTTTTGACCCAATTGGGTTTAACAGACATCTGTAGAACATTCCATTCAAACGCAAAAGAATATACCTTCTTCTCACATCCACATGGAACCTTCTCTAAAATCGACGACATACTAGGCAACAAAGCAAACTTCAACAGATAAAAAATTGGAATAAGCTACTGTATCTTGTCAGACCACCATGCTTTAAAGTTGGAATTCAATAACAACACAAATTTCAGAAAACCTGCAAACTCATGGAAATTGAACAATAAACAATTGCACTATCCCTGGGTCAAGGAAGAAATAAAAAAGAAACTATAGTTTTTCTAGCATTCAATGAGAATGAAGACACAACATACCCAAACCTATGGGACACTTTGAAAGCAGTACTAAGAGGAAAGTTCACAGCACTAAGTGCCCACATGAAGAAACTGGAGAATAGTTACACTGGAGAATTAACCACACAACTGAAAGTTCTAGACCAAAAAGAGGCAAACTCACTCCTGAGGAGTAGACATCAGGAAATAATCAAATTGAGGGCTGAAATCAATAAGGTAGAAACAAAGAAAACAATACAAAGAATCAATGAACCCAGAGTTGGCTCTTCCAGAAAATCAACAAGATAGACAAATCTTTATCCAAACTATCTAAAAGGCAGAGAGAGAATATGCAAATTAATAAAATCAGAAATGAAAAGGGCAACATAACAACAGACACTGAGGAAATCCAGAGAATCATCAAGTCATAATTTGAAAATCTGTACTCCACAAAATTTGAAAGTTTAAAGGAAATGGACAATTTTCTGGGTAGATATGACTTACTGAAATTAAACTGAGAACAGATAAACCATTTAAATAGACCTATAACTCCTAACAAAATAGATGAAGTCATCAAAAGTCTCCCAACCAAAAAAAGCCCAGGGCCAGATGGTTTTAGTACAAAATTCTACCAGAAATTCAAAGAACAGCTAATGTCAATACTCCTCAATTTGTTCCACACAATAGAAGCAGAGAGGTCATTGCCAAATTGTTTTCATAAGACTACAATTTCCTTGGTATCCAAACCACACAAAGGCACAACTAAGATAGAGAACTACGGACCAATATCCTTCATGAACATTGATGCAAAAATACTCAATAAAATACTGGCAAATTGAATCCAAGAACACATTAGAAAAATCATCCACCATGATCAAGTAGGCTTCATCCCAGGGATGCAGGGATGGTTCAACATATGAAAACCCATCAATGGAATCCACCATATAAACAAACTGAAAAGGAAAAACCACATGATCATCTCACTAGATGCTGAAAAACACCTTTGACAAAATCCAACACCCCTTCATGATAAAGATCTTAGAGAGATCAGGGATAACAAGAGCATACCTGAATATAATAAAAGCAATATACAGTAAACCAAGAGCTAACATCAAACTAAATGGTGAGAAACTAAATGCAATTCCTTTAAAATCAGGAACAAGACAAGGCTGTCCACTCTCTCCATATCTTGTGCTTGAAGTTCTACCTAGAGCAATAAGAAAGCAAAAGGAAATCAAGGGGATATAAACTGGAAAGGAAGAAGTCAAAATTTCACTATTTGCAGATGATATGATAGTTTACATAAGTGACCTGAAAAACTCTACCAGGAAACTCCTCCAGCTGATAAACAGCTTCAGCAAAGTGGCAGGATACACACAAGATTAACTAAAAAAAATCAATAGCCCTACTGTATATGGGTGATAAATGGACTGAGAACAAATCCGAGAAACATCAACCTTACAATAGCCACAAACATTTCTCCTGTCAGAATTGCTAAAATCAAATACATCATTGACAGTTTATGCTGAAGAGGATGTGGAGAGAAGGGAACACTCCTCCACTGCTGGTGGGACTGCAAACACATACACCCAGTTTGGAAATCAGTTCCTCAGGAAAATGAGAATCAGTCTACCTCAAGACACAGAAGTTCCACTCTTAGGCCTATACCCAAAAGATGCACATTCATATAACAAGGACATCTGTTCAACTATGTTCATAGCAGCCTTATTTGTAATAGCCAGAACCTGGAAGCAACCTAGATGCCCCTCAACTGAAGAGTAGATAGAGAAAATGTGGTACATTTATACAATGAAGTACTACTCAGCGGGGAAAAAAAACTTGAATCTTGAAATTTGTAGGCAAATGGATGGAACTAGAAGAAACTATCCTGAATGAGGCAACCAAGGCACAGAAAGACAAACATGGTATGTACTCACTCATATATGGATATTAGACCTAGAGCAATGATTTACCAGCCTACAATTCACACCGCCAAAGAAGTTAGGAAGCAAGTAGGACCCTAAAAGAGACATACATGGTTCCCCAGAGAAGAGAAAAGAGACAAGATCTCCTGAGCAAATTGGTAGCATGGGGGGAGGGGAGAGGGAATTAAGAAAAAGAGAAGGGGGAAAGTGGAGGAGAGAGGAGGACATGAGGGAGCAGGAAGATTGAGTCCGGATAAAAATACAGGAGAGTAAGAAAAGAGGTACCACTATAGAGTGAGTCATTGTAGGTCTAAAGAGAAATCTGGTACCAGGGAAATGTCCAGAGATCTACAAGGATGACCCCAACTAACAATCAGCAATAGTAGAGAGGCTACCTTAAATGTCCTTCCCCTATAATGAAATTGATGACTATCTTATATGCCTTTTTAGAGACTTCATCCATTAACTGATGGAAGCAGAAGCAGACACCCACAGCTAAACACTGAGCCTAACTTCTGGAATCCAGTTACAGAGAGGGAGCAGTGATGAGCAAAGGGATCAATACCAGGCTGGAGAAACCCACAGAAACAGGTGACCTGAACAAGGGGGAGTTCATGCACCCTGGACTGATAGCTGGGAAACCAACATAGGACCGACCCAGACACCCTGAATTTATGTGTCAGTTTGGAGGACTGAGCAGTCGATGGGGCCTCTGGTAATAGATCAGTATTTATCCCTAGTGTATGTATCGACTTTGCGAGCCCATTCCATATAGAGGGATAACTCTCTCGGCCTAGATACAGGAAAGAAGGCCTAGTTCCAACTCCAAATGATGTGACAGACTTCGAAGATCCCCCATGGAAGGCTTCACCCTCTCTGAGGAATAGAAAATGGATGGGATATGGGTTGGTGGGGGGCAGGGGAGGAGGGGAGGGGAAGGGAACTGGAATTGATATGCAAAACAAAATTGTTTCTAGTTTAAATTTAAAAAATCATAAAAAAATCTGCAAACTGGCTCTCAGATGATACACTCATAGAGAAAACTTTCTTTCTTTCTCCAAGAATTTGACATTATCAATTCTCCTAAAAAGAATTATTTTCACTTATGTTCCAAAGACCCAATTTCATGTATTGAGTAACATTATTTGTTCATAAATATATCATTTATCTTCAATATATTAACATACCAAAATGTCTATCACTAGCTGAAGAAATTACTTTCCCCTTATAAGTCACTTAGAGAAAGCAGAAACTACTGACTGGTCTCATTTAAAAAAATTAACAACACACAAACTTTCTTTAACCTTCTAAAAATGTACTATGCTTCTGGAATAAATATACAGATCTGTAAATAAATAATAAATTTCCAAGAAATTTGACATTTGCCAGACCCTTTACCACTAGCCATGGAATTGTGTGCTCAAAGTCTCTTTCCATGCTGGGATTTTGTCTGGAATGGGCTTTCATAGGTATTGTGAATGCTGTCACAATTGCTGGAAGTTCGTATGTGCAACTGCTTGCCATGTTCAGAAGATATTTCCTTGTAGCTATCCACTGCCTCCAGATCTTATATTCCTTCTCTGCCCACCCCTTAGTCAATGTTCCCTGAGCCTTGGGAGGGGTGTGTGCGTGTGTGCGTGTGTGTGTGTGTGTGTGTGTGTGTGTTAAACCAAACATGTGTATTATATAAACCATATAAATATAATATAACCCCAATATAATGATATATAAATATGCATTTGGTTTATGGTTGAGCACAGTTTAGTCTATTATTTTCTGTATGTTGTCCAGTTCTGAGTCTCTGTTTTACTTACTGTCTATTGAGAATAGAAGGTTCTCAGATGAGGCTTGGGAGATGTATCAATCTATGAGTATAATTACAAGTCATTAGGAGTTGGTTTAATACTATGTCCATTTAGCAGCATAGTAGTAGTAGTAGGTTCTCTCTAGGGCAGAATCTCAGATATATTTGAGTAATGGTGGAATGGCAGCATTGTTGGCATAGGGAATCATTTCTCAGCATGACTCTTTGTTATCATCTGAATATGAAATGTCACCCACAGTATGGTCCCTAGCTGGTGGTGTACCTTACCCTGGACCCCTTGCAGTCTTTCTTTTGAGCTCTCTGCTTTGTACCCACAGTGATGTGAATTGTCCTGCTGTTCTATGTAATTTCCAAGGTGGTTAATTTACACTTCTGAAACCTGACACCTCTGAAACCATGGGTTAAAAAATGTTTTTTTCTTTCTGTAAGTTGTTCCTGTCAGTCAGATAGTTTGGTCATGTAACAAAAAACAGAGGTAATCCAGAATACTCACACTGGGAATTGGGTTGTTGTGACTACACCTGATCTCATGGTCTAACAGTCTTTGGATTTGACTTGTGTGACAAATCGTTAGAAGTTTGGAGATGCAGGCTAGAGAAGACTGAAAATTTGGTAAGCAGAGCTTTCTGAGGTTAATTCTGGTGTCTACTCAGAAGAACAGAGTGGCTACCAGCAGGTGAACAGTGTAGACCGGACTGGTAAGTTTTAAGGTGAAAGCAAGGCTCTTGAGTACTGGACTAGAAGCTGCTGTTCATGTTACATCCTGGCATAGAAATATAGATCTTGGTAAATGTCCTAAGGCTTTGAGTGAGACAGATTTTAAAGATTTGGACTAATTAATTTGACAGAAGAAATTTCAAGATAGCATAGTACTCTTCTCATGACATGGTTGTTGCTAGTTGCTTTTGTCCAGGTTTATAGTGATAGTAGGCAACAAAAAGAACAAGAGACCATGAAACAACTAGCTATGCTAAAAAAATAACAAACAATAGAATAAAGTTAAGGTTGAAGAAGGCAGTTTTTAAAAGAAAGTAATACCATTAAAAAGAAATCTAGTACTTTGTATTGGAACAATAGGAAAGATAGCTTGAGGATGTCTCAGGATTGTTCTAGGCCCCCTTCATTAAATACTCATGCATATGAAAGAGTAAGTCATCTAAAATATTTTAAATTTGAAAAGACATTTAATTTGTAAGATAGCACCTCTGGGCACATTGCTGACAAAGACCAGCCTAGGAAAGCGTTCTCATGATCCTTTTCATCTTGCTTTGCTTAGCTATGGCAATCATAGACTAAATGGCTCTGTTAGTTTTCTAACTGGAGGGAAAATCTTGACATTATATACACAGTGCTGATTTGGCAGGCCACCAGAATGCATGTAGTATGGGATTATGGAGGTTTCCACTGAGATTTCAAAGGGAAGTCTGGGAAACCAAACAATATATGACAGGACCAAGATCCTGCAGGCATCCCTCCAGGGGGGGATATATGAATCTGTGAGGGTGAAGTCTGAGGTACAGTGAAAGCTCCAGGGTGTTAAATATGCTAAAAATGGGAACATCTACTGAAGAAATCTACCAACAATGAGTGGAGTCAGCTTTAGAGAACAGTCCTGTATGCTGTGAAGGCCAAGGCCACAGTAGCAGTGTGATCAAGCCCTTGAGATTTTATGCTATGACATCGTATGCCCCAAATGCCTGGCATTGACCTGCAAAACTTAATGCTTGTATTGCTGGCTGCTAGTCTTGCTTCATCCTACCTCTTCTTTCTATACCTCCATTCTTTCCTTGTAGAATGGAAATAGCTTATTAGTACTACTTTACATTAGAAGCCTGTTTTGAAGGGTCTCAATACCTAAGTGTTTGCCTTGACCCTCAAAGAAGACTTTGAATGTATACTTTTACATAATGTTTGGACTAATAAATACCCTGAGGACTCTGAGATGGACTAAATGCTTTTTGAATCATGACATGCCATGAACCTGTGGCAGTCAAGGGAAGAATGTCATAGTTTGAACATGAAAAGTTCTTAATAATCACTTGTTTTGAATACTATCAAGTGTTCAGATAAGCAATTAATTTGAGAGAGTCTAGAAAATGTATGAAGTAAGAGTCAGGTAGAAAAAAATGGATCATTAGAGGTATGGTCTCCCTGACTTCTCTCTATCTTACCTTCTGTCCACCATGAAGTGGACAGCTTTCTTAGCATATTCATCCATAGCTATGATGTTCTGTTCAAACAGGGAAAACCAATCAACCATGGACTGAATCTTCCAAAACCACAAGCTAAAACAAAGATTTCTTCCCCTTAAGTTGTTTATGGTGAAAATAAAAGTAACTAATATGCTATTCAAATTAGAATTCTCCTTTGGAAATGAAAACATTCCATTTTAACAAAAATAATTTTGTTTGTTTTATACCCACATTTTCAATATCTAAGATTAGATAACGTGCCATTTGACTATGCCACATGGCTGAAATAATGAGTATTCATTCTAAATGAGCCCATCTTTCCTTCAGCACTGACTACTCCGTAGCTGAGTACTCCAGAGACAGGACTTGGTGCCTTTGTCATGCTCCAGTGTGGTCTGATCAATCACAGAGCTTTAAACCTATTTGCTTCTCTGCATCTCTATGGCTTTACCCTACTTAGTCATTGGTATCTCTTCCCTTGACTTTCCCAATTACTTCCTAACTATCCTCTCAGCCTCCACTCTGTAATTTCTTTACTGTATTGAGGAAACAGTAATAAAATCCCATTAAGGGAAAGTTATTTCTTCTAATCAAGAGGGTAAAATTTCTGGCCTCGGCTGACCCAACATTCCAGTTGGGCATGCCAATGGCCTGACTAAGAGGCCACCCTTTGGAAGGCAGAGTCACCTTGAGTCATGCTGAAGGGATAGGCAGAATAATGATTCCTCTTATTAGATACATAATTTCTCTCCCTAGAGTTCCAGTCCCCTGGAACAGTAGCTTACAGGGTTAAAGCTATGTGGGTATATAGGTCAAATATGATTTGTGTGTGTATGTGTGTGTGTTTGTGTATGTCTGCTTCATTAAACTTTGTTCTAGGTATGCTTTTTCTTGTGCTTTGGTCTTCCTTCATCTTTATCTACCCTGCCTTGTGGTTGCTTCTCTGCTATGTGAAGTCGACCTCCATGGCAACTTAACTCAAATGACATGTTTTGTTTTGCTTCTCCACTTTTCTTCTCCATTCTCTTCCTCCTTGTGGCTTGCTTGCCCTGCTCTTGTTGCTGTTTCATTTGTTTGTTTGTTTTTAAACTCTAATAAAATTCTCTTTGAGGTTCTGTTTCAGCCTGTTCTTAAGTGCATTTAGTAAAGTCTAAGAACCTTTTAGATGGGACACTGTCTCCCCTGTATCATTTGGCAACCATGAAGTGACTCCAGTAGCATTTAGATAGCTGTGAAATCTTTTAAAATGTTGATCATTTCACATCATAGCATAGTCTATCATATTGTATCAACTATCTAATGTTACTTGAATTGAGATGATCAAGCACACAGAGAAACCTTGGAGCTAGATGGCTCCATGGGTAGAACGGCCTACTGGGGAGCAAATTGCCAACACTACTTCTTAGTGGAGGGGAGCAGAGATAAGAACAAAACTGTGGGGGGAAAAGCAAGAGATTTTATATAAGTCAACAAGATGGGGGGACTTTGATCTGATTCAAGCTGTTTGGATTGATGAGGGACTAGATGCCCTTGTCCAAGGTAGTTGACCTTTGGGTGCATAATAGATTAAGGGAGGTTCCTGATAAACAGAAACCCACATTTAAGCTTCTTTACCCAATAACAATCTTTCCATTTACCCAGCCAAAGTCCTTTTGTTTAGGACAATGTCACCAGCACTGCCATTTAGAGATGGTGGTGGAGCTTAGGACCTGACAATCAGCATATTCCTTAAGACATTAAGTGAAGGAGCCTCTCGGTCCCTCCTTCTCTCCTCCCTCTCTCTGTGTCTCTCCTAGTCCCTATGTCTTAGCCACAGTGCCCTTTTGTTTCTAGAACTCACCAAACTCTCATCTACCTTCATCTCTTCTTCTAGCTAAATGCTCAGTCACTTTTTACCTCTCAGTACAGGATTCCCCACACTCAACACTCAACTATACTTTCCTGTGTCCTAGTAAATATGTTTTCACTTTCATGACATGCTGTTGCTGTGTATTCATGTAATAATTTGATTAAAGTTTCTCTTTGCTAGTAAACTATATAGGTATAGATTTGTATTATTTATTCATCCTGCCCCTCCTAAACTTACCTCACATTATGCTGATAGTAGATACTAAAAAAAATAAAAATACAATAGAATGATTAAATTGAATGTTAGAAGTATAAAACACAATATGTTTATGGAAGTACCTGATAATATATACCAATTCTGGGTCAATAATGTAAGAAATATCAAATATGAGTCTTTTCTCTCAAATATTATAAACTTGTGTATAGGACAAGAAATTCAACTATTTTCCTCTCCCTCACCTTGTAAGGCTTTTATGCAAATGTTCTAATCTCCTCCCAGAGTAAAATCTTTGCTCACACAAAGGCCCACAGCTCAATTTCATTTGAAGGATTAAACCATCCCCTCCTCCTTTGTTTCTGGCTAGCCATTTCTTTTCAGAGTAGCCAACTGAACTAAGACTGGAGGTTGGACCCTTGTCAGTGGAGAAAAACCCAGTCACCACCCGAGTTACCACCACTCTCTCAGAGTGTTTGCTTTTCTGAGCACACCCCTCTTGATCAAGAGCAGATTTTGCCTTGTCCAGACACTTCAGCTGGAGTGATGATCTCTTCCCTTGTGACCCTAAATTTATTTCTAGCAACAATCTGCGTATGACTCCAACAACGGAGTTCAATCAGTAGAATGTACAGTAAAAAGCCAGGTGTGGTGGTCGTGCTTGTAACGTCAATGTCTAGAAGACAGAAAGCAAGTCCCTGGACCTCACTGGCCAGCAGCTCTTGTCCTGTTACACACACACACACACACACACACACACACACACACACACACACACCACAAAACAATAGAAAAAGGTGAGAAAAGAACCAAGTAGTCAATAACTAAGGGTTGAGTATCATGCTCTACTAACTATATAAGCTTCTAGGGAAAGATCATCCTAAACATATACACATAGATATATAGAAACTACTGAACAAACAAAAAATATATGAAAATGCAAGCAAGAATGCTTTATCCTATTTGATGAATAGATTGATGGACAAATAGGCAGACAGATATAGATTATATCTACACTTACAAACATATAAAGCATCATTTAATGAACCCATATATATCAACCACTTAGAGATCATATTTGTATTTTATTGTAATTCCTTTATATCTTAGCATATGCAAGGTTTTTTTGTAGATGATCCCTGCTACCTTGAAGCTTGTCTTTTCTTCTTGCAGCCTTGGCTCCAATGTTTTTGGTCCCCACTGATGCTTCTTGTCTGAATCAGTTTCATCATGAGGCAAGGAGGTGAGGGATAGATGGTAAAATGGACATTTAACAAATCTCTCCTACACTAGCTAGATGACATTCATTAGGGTCCAGGAGAAGTCCCACAAAAATACCTCCAGTCAATTATGCAATCAGCAAGAATGTTTACTTTGAGAACAAAAACACCTGCATGCAGGGGTGGCAAACAAAATGCTGCCCCCCAAGAGAAGCTTGAAGGCTCCTTTTAAGCAAGATTAGGGGAATTCCAGGGAGGGTAGTTTAGACTGATTGGTGGGTTTAAACATGAAGTTAACAGGTTGCTATAGGATTGGTTGGTGGATTAGTGGTTAGGGGCTTTCCAGCAGCAGGGTGGGAGAAGCTATCTTTAGCTATCTCCAGCTTGCATGAGGCTGCCAGACACTTACTGATGGGTTGGACCTGAGTTGAACTGCTTGATCCATTTCAGTAAATTGAAACTGGGGCCTGGTCCCTGGCAGGGTTATCAGGATCCTGTCATGGGGTTGGTTTGCCTCTATGGCTTGTTCTCCATTGATTTGTAAAAAAAAAAAAAAGGGAGCAATCCCGCAACACCTACTTTAAAGACTCAAAATGCTTATGTGATGGCTATTCTTATTTGTCCGCTTGACTACATCTAGAATTAACTAAAATGTAACTGGGTAGGTACAGCTGTGAGGGATGTTTTTCTTAATTAAATCATTCTATACACCTTTAATCCAGATCTTTTGAGATAGGAGAATCCACTTTTATTCTGTACCACACTTTCTGTTGGAAGCCTACATAAAGGCCATGGAAGAAGGAAGCTTACTCTCTTGGCTTGCGTGTTCTCTTTCTCTCTAAGAAGTCCTGTCCTTGATTGGCATCAGAGCATACTTTGTTGACTTTCTGGCATATACTGAAGACCAGATGAGACATCCAGCCTTTTGGACTAAACAACCACTAGATTCTTGGACTATAAATCAGAAGATAGTTGTCTTAGTTAGAGTTTCTATTGCTGTGAAGAGACACAGTAACCATGGCAATTCTTACAAAGGAAAACTTTTAATTGTATCTTATAGTCCATTATCATCATGGTGGGATATGGCATCTTGCAGGCAGACATGGTACTGGAGGAGTAGCTGAATACTACTACCTCTTTCAGGCAAAAGGAAATGAACTGTGTCCACACTGGTGTGGATTGGGTGTAGGAGACCTCAAAGCCCACCCCCATAGTTACATTTCTTTCAACAAGGCCACACCTACTCCAACAAAGGCATACCTCCTAATAGTGCCACTCCCTATGAACTTATGAGAGCTAATTGCATTCAAACTACTATAGTGGTCATTGTAGGACTCAACCACAACCTGTAAGTCATTCTAAGACATGTCCCCTCTCTAATTCTTTATATTTTTGTATTCATTCTATAAGTTCTGTTCCTCTAAAAACCTCTGAAGTATTAAAATAACACAGTTTAATTCTCCATGAGGACTATTCTAAATGGATAAATCAGTATACTTATAATGCAGTGTTCTGACCAGTTGTTTTAAGCAGGTAGTTCCCTGATTATCAGCAGTGGTATATATCCTCAAGCCAATTATGATGCTTTGGTCAATGATCTGTAAATTTCAAATTCTAATTAAGTCTTGACACCTTAGGTTAGAATGATGCAAAAGGTCATTAAAGATTACTGAGTCTATAATACCTGTTTTAAAAAATACCTTAATTATGTATTTAGGCAATTACTATTGTAGATAGCCAAGTATATTCTGTGCATTTTAAGAAGTCTCTCAATTCAATATTTACATAAACAGCCTGGAATGGGCAGAATATCAAGTAATTAATATGCATTTTTAAATGCCAAAAATATTCATGTTCAGAAAGTTAATTATGTATTTATGGGATGTGGATGGGTAGGCAACTGATATGTATTTTTCAAACTTCATTGTTTCATATCGTCACAGAGGCTTCCTATGGTTTGTAACAAACCACAATGGTAGATCGTGTAGCATCTTCCTTTGCAGACAGTGTGATGGGTCTCTTTTCATTCTGACTGGCATCTGATGTTTTTCTCATTTGGGTTTCCCTTCCTTCCAAGAGCAGAGGGAAATAAATCTATAGCAGCCAACTGCATGCAAAGGAAGTGTAACGCTTTTAACTCCCTGAATTCACCCAAGAAACAATAGGAAGCCAGAGATGGGGTTGGCAGTCTCTCTGCTCATTTCTCATGTTGGAATTTATGTGAAGCACATTTGTGGAAATGGAAATGAGGCTGTCAGTTCAGATGGGAATTCCCAACACAGATTTTTCTCACTTTTGGGGATTCTCAACATTTATTAAAAATGGACTTCTTGGAAATTTATTATTTATTTAAATATCTGTATATTATATTTATTCCAGAAGCATAGTACATTTTTAGAAGGTTAAAGAAAGTTTGTGTGTTCTTAATTTTTTTAAAATTATGAAACTGTTGGCCTTGCTTGTTTCTTACTGGCTATCTCTGACTTAAGTATTTACCCCATAATTGTTAACTAAGTATTTCTCTTACTGGAGAAAAGGGTCCAGACTTCTTACCCCTATGGCGGCTACATTGTGACTCTCTGTGTTTCTTCTTCCCAGAATACTCCTCAACTCCTAGTCCCACCTATCTTGCTTCCCTATTGGCCAACAGTGCTTTATTGACATATACACAGGACTTCCCCATCATCTCCTCTTTTCTTTCTAAACAAAAAGAAAGGTCTTAACTTTAACATAGTCAAATTATATATATAACAGAACAGCTATTAAGCAAGAACAGAGTTACAATATTTTGTCTATCAACATTCAGCAAGATTTAAAGAAAATATCATCCATCCCTTTCTTGTGAGTCTAAAGTTCTATATGTAGCTTATCTTTTATCATAACTAAGGAAAACTATAATTATAACTATCTGCCTTCAACTCTATCAAAGACCACAGAAGGATAATATATAAACACTAGGATTGACAGAGACATCTTGCTGCCTGGGCAGTCACCTGAAGTTTCTCTGTAATGTTGGGGCATCCATCTTCAGCCCATAGGCCACAGTGTGTCTGGAAGACTTTCCAGCAAAGCAGGAAATTCAAACTGTCCATCTGCATTGGCAGCCTGTCAGTCATTTTTCTGTGTCCTGCAGAAAGTCTCGTAGACTCTTCCATGAAGCAGGAACCCTGAAGGACTGTTTGAGTTCAGCAGTCACTTTCCTGTGGGTCCTGCATATCCAGTTTATACAGCATCAGTCAAGCAGACTAGGCAAGAACATTTCTTGCCCAAATGGCTAACTTGCCATGTTGAAACAAAACTCCATAACAAGTTTCTTTGATGACCATCTTCCTCTCTTCCTCTCAGACATAATTGGTGCTGCCAGGAGCAGACATTTCTCATTGTCAAGAAAAACCCTAAACCATTTTAAATGCCATTTTCTGAAGGTCTTTGAAAGGTTTGAAGACTATCTCAAATATATATCTGTATATCTAGAGAACCTAACTTACCTAACTATAAGTTCTGACTATTATAAGTAATTATCTATAGACTGTATTTAATTATGCATTACATTTTAAAAGATCAGTATAAGCACAATACTTAATCAAGAGGAGAAATATACATGTCACAAAACTGACCTTGAATTTGTATCAATAAATGAAAAACCATACCAATACATAGTACTCATTTCCATACCATAATCTTCACAGGTCCTAGTAAACCAAAATATTGTGACAGCTCCAACATTGGAATATACAAATGTAGTATTAGGTTTTCTTTCTGCTTGGCCTCAACTAGATTTTGAGGGAAAGGACTGTATACAAGGGGAATGGAGAAGGACAGATATATCCTTGGTAGTATCATAAGTACACATGGGAAACAGGAATTTCAGGGCATTGTGTTAGTGACTTATAATTTAGTAGAGAGTAATTGGAGATAGAGTAGTTGATGGAGTTGTGGTAGAGTAGATTTGGAAAAGTTGAGATTATTTGATAGGTAGGTGTCTTAGTTTCATTTCCTGTTGTTGTGATAAAACAAACAAACCTGTCATAAACGGTTGGTCATATTGCATCTGCACTCAGGAAACAAAAACTATGTATGAAGTAGGGCCAGGGTATCACCCCTCAAGGTCCTGCCTCAATGACCCATTTTCACCAGCAGGTCTCTACCACCTGATAGTTCAGCAACTTTCTTAAACAACAAACTGCTGAGGATAAAATGTTCAAACACATGAGCCTAGGGACAACATTTCATATTCAAACTATAAGAGCACACATATAGATCCACTCTCCTCGGGTTGCATCTTATATCCTCTTAGGAAATTAACAAAGATAATTATTGCATGTATTACATATAGCTTGGTATCCCCAGTATACACAACTTTCTGAATACCCATAATGTTAATGGGCAGCCTTGGTTCAGAACCACTGTCACAAGCGAAGGGAATGCAAAGCTTGAGTGTGATAAGGAATGGAGGATGCAGCAGTTCAGGGTTCAGTTGCAGATTAATACCTTCAGGTATGGCTGCCTCTGAGGGTCTTGTAAAGCCTCATAGACATTATCATGAAAAGACTCACAAACATTTGCTCATATTCTTTAATTATTTTAAGGGAGGTGATTAGAAGAAGCCCTTAAATACCATGTATTTATCAAAGTGAATGCTTCCTACCACTAGTGGGTTTGTTTATTGCTAGAGTGGACTCTTGTAACCATGTAAAAGAAAAGTGTTAAACTCGTCTTTGACCTGATAAACTTACTTGCTTTTTATCCTCTCATATTCTGCACCAGCTTACATAGCCAATCTCATTTTCTTTTAGGAATTTGGCACTGTGCCATGTGTCCATAAAAGGTTCAGTAAATGTTAATTAACTTTGAGTTCAACAGAGGAATGTTCCAGAGAGTGAATGGTGATTGGCTGCTCTTTCAAGCTGAAAAGAAAAAGAAGAAAAATGCAATAGTACAGGAATGTCTACTGAGTCTGATGTGTAGGTGTGTTGAGGAGGGGTATGACATAGCAATAAACTTGCTTTTTTTTTAATAGAGTACAGGACAAAGTTGGGAATAAAGAGTCTCTTGGGTCTTGGAATATGTCTTCATGTGTCTGTTTTTGACAGCAGAAAGGAGACTGAATGGTCTTAAGATGACTTATCTGAATAGTGTGTTACACTTCTAACCATCCCTTCATGGCTTTGGAACGTGTGGCTCAAATCTCCATTCACTCTTCTTTCTTCTTGTCTCTAGAATCCCAAACTATTTCTTCCTTGCAGGGTTGTTTCATGTTTTAGAACATGGCATTGTTACCATGTCAGCCAACCTGGCACTTTAGTTTACTGGATCTTCTCTTTCATTTTGTTATAGCATGTTCTGTGCTCAACTTGCCTAATCTGAATTGTGCTCTCCATTTCCAGTGGTTGCCTGTCCATCAATCATCCTCACTCTCACCTTGCCTTACATCTACTCTCTCCTGCCTCAGATGGACCCACAGAAACATTTAGTTAGATACAGAAATGGCTTTCAGAAGTGCGCAAAGGAAGAACTCATCTTGAAAGGTCAATGTCCTTTCTTAATCATTAGTACCTTATCCTTTTGGAGGTATATGGTTAGAGTTATGAATCTGAGACTCAGCCCAAGGAAATCCCCATGTAAATAAGCCCCTTGTAAGTGGCCATCAATCTGAAAAACCAACAAAACAAAGCTCAAGACAGTAATGGAATTTCTCTACAGCTTATGACTATCACATGTGAGTGTAGTGCTCAAGATTTTGCTAACATAGATTACTCATGGAAATATCAACACTTACACATTTAACACAGTCCTGTTTTCCTTGGTTTTACTTTTGTTTATGTCTTTGCTTTGTTTCTTAGCATGATCTCATATTTCAGGTTGATAGAATGAAGGTATATAAAACTAGAAAATTTTTGGTTTTAACTGATTTGGTGGTAGGAACAGGAGTTAGAGACCAGGTGGAAGTAGTCATTATTATACGAAGTCATCACAGTTAGGTCCATGCCTGTTCAGAGCCCTCCTTCAGAAAGTGTTACTTACCTCTTTGAGAGATGACCTTTTTTTTTCAGTCATTTTCTATGTTCCAATCATAGAGGCAAATTACATTTGGAAGTTTTTCTCTGTTTCTCCTGGTCCCACTGGAGGGGTTCTCTCCCTCCAAGGACGTCCCTGCATCTGTTTATGAAACAACACTGTGAGGCTTAATATTAAATATATGTTTTGGCCAATGGCTCAGACATATTACTGACTAGCTTTCTCTTATAAATTAACACATTTCTATTAACCTATGTATTGCCATGAAGCTGTGGTTTACCAGTAATTCTCTGGCATGTTACTCCTTTGGCAGCTACATGGAGTCTCCCTGACTCTGCCTTCCTTCTTTCAGAATCTTTGTCTGGATTGCCCACCTAGCTATATTCTGCCTGGCTGTTGACCAAAATGGCTTTATTCATCGACCAACAATATCAATGCATATTTGCAACATACAAGAAGGATATCCCATAGCAGCAAAGTGTCATTTTCTTAGTTCCAGATGCCTTAAGGCTTTCTTATGCCTTAGTTATCACTCTACAAAATCAATGTTTTTTTCTTTTCTCATCTTCAACAAATGGTGCTGGAATAACTGGATGCTGGCATGTAGAAAAATGTGCATAGATTCATGTCTATTCCCATGCACAAAACTTAAGTCCAAATTGATCAAAAACCTCAACATAAATCCAGCCACACTGAACCTCTTAGAAGAAAAAGTGGGAGGCACCCTTGAACAAATTGGTACAGGTGACAGCTTCCTGAACATAACTCCAGTAGCACAAGCACTGAGATCAACAATTAATAAATGGGACCTCCTAAAACTGAGAAGCTTCTGTAAGGCAAAGGACACAGTCAGCAAGACAAAAAGGCAGCCCAAAGAGTAAGAAAAGATATTCACTAACCCCATGTCTGAAAGAGGGCTGATCTCCAAAATTTACAAAGAATTCAAGAAGCAAGTTTCCAAAACACCGAATAATCCAATTAAAAAGAGATACCATAATAGATCAAGTCATTATAGTCTTGAGGAGAGAGCTGACACTAGTGAGATCTCCAGAGATCTACAAGGGTAACACCAACTAGCAAACTAAACAATAGTGAAGAGACTACACTAATAGCCCCTCCTTGATGATAGGGTTGATGACTACTCTATATGCCATCCTAGAACCTTCATCCGGGGACTGATGGAAGCAGAGACAGATACCCACAGCTAAACACTGAGCTGAACTCCTGGAACCTAGTGACAGAGATGGAGGAGTGATAAGCAAAGGGGTCAAGACCATGATGATGAAACCCACGAAGACAGTTGACCAGATAAGGGGAGCTCTTGAATCCCAGACTGATGGATGAGAGGCCAACAGGGGACTGATCCAGACTCCATGAATGTAGTGCCAGGGAGGAGGCCACAGAAACCACTGGAGCCTTGGGTGTTTACCATGGTTTATGAGTGAGCTTTGGGAGCCCATTCCAAATAGAGGGATGTCTCTCAGCCTGGACACTTGGAGAAGGGCCTAGGTCCTGCACTGGATGAAATGAAAGACTTTAGAGATCCCCCCCCCCCGCAAGGAGGGCCTCATCCTTCCTGGGGAATGATGTGGGGATTGGGTAGGGGACTGGGGGGATGGTGGAGGGGCAAGGGGGAGGGGTGGGAGAGGGAGCTGGGACTGACATGTGAAACAGTCAGGTTTCTAATTTAAATAAAAACATACATTGAGAGGGAAAAAAGTGGGGTACAGAACTAAATAGAGAATTCTCAATAAAGGAGTCCAAAATGGCTGGGAAACACTTAAGTGCTCAACATCCTTAGCCATTAGGAAAATGCAGATCAAAACAACTCTGAGATATCATCTTACTCCTGTCAGAATGGCTAAGATCAAAAACACCAATGACAGTTTATGTTGGAGAGGATGTGGAGAAAGGGGAACACTCCTCCACTGATGCTAGGAGTGTCAACTTGTACAACCACTTTAGAAATCAGTATGGAGATTCCTCAGGAAAATGGGAATCATTCTATCACAAGACCCAGCAATTCCACTCTTAGGCATATATCCAAAAGATGCACATTCATACAACAAAGACGTCTGTTCTACTATGTTCATAGCTGCATTACTTGTAATAGACAGAACCTGGAAGCAACCTAGATGCCGCTCAACTGAAGAGTGGATAGAGAAAATGTGGTACATTTACACAATGGAGTACTACTCAGTGGAAAAAACAATGGAATCTTGAAATTTGTAGGCAAATGAATGGCACTAGAGGAAACCATCCTGAGTGAGGTAACGTAGTCACAAAAAGACAAACATGGTATGTACTTACTCATATATGGATTTTAGACATGGATTAGGGGAGTGCCAGCCTATAATCCCACTGCTAAACCTTCCTCCAGTGACTGATGGAAGCAGAGGCAGATACCCACAGCTAAACACTGAACGGAACTCCTGGAAATCAGTGACAGAGAGGGATGAATTTTGAGCAAAGGGTTCAAGACCATGTTGGTGAAACCCACAGAGTCAGCTGACCTGACAAGGGGGAGCTATTGGACCCCAGACTTATGGCTGAGAGACCAGCATGGGACTGATCCAGACCCCCTGAATGTGGTGTCAGTGAGAAGGCCTCGGCAATCTCTGGGGCCTTGGGTAGTAGATCAATACTTACCATGTGGTACAAATGAACTTTGGGAGCTCATTCCACATGGAGGGATGCTTTCTCAGCCTGGACACATGGTGGAGGGCCTAGACTCTGCCCTGGATGAAATTACAGACTCTGGAGATCCTCCATGGAAGGCCTCACCCTCCCTGAGGAACACTGTGGGGATTGGATGGGGGGTTGGGGGACTGGTGGAGAGCCAAGGGAGGAAGGGAAGGAGAGGGAGCTGGGATTGACATGTGAAGCAAGCTTGTTTCTAATTTAAAAAAATTTTAAAAACACTTATATATATTAAAATCAATGTTTTTAAGACTTTACTTGGCAATTCCATGAGCTTCTGTAAACCTAGGGTCAGAGTAGAGGGCATGCATTCCATCTTCAGGTTTTCCTTGGCCATTTTATAGATAACTGTATACAGATAACAGCAAGCAAATCTAAGTGTTCATGTTCAGTACCCTTTTGCTGCTGGTGAGTTACTTTATAAAAGTAGGTCCTGAGATGATCAGCTGTTATTACAGCCCTCTACATTGATTGAACTAAGGAAGTGTGATAAAGGGTGGAAGTGTAGTCTTGTACCTGATTCACGTGTTAAGGCAGATTAGCACTTAGGATCATTGCTGAGGAGTCAGCAGCCTTCCTGCCCAAGCATGAAGGATGGAACTAATGAAGCACCCATGCATGAAGAGCCCAAAGAAGCTCCTCCTGCATGAAACCTGTGTGCCCTTCTTGCTTCTTGCTTTGAGGTATGGGTGATATCACACCTTCTCTAAGACCCAGTTTATTCTCCCTCTAACAGTCATGAATACCCAGAAGGGCCTTTGTGGAGAACTGGTGGGGAGGTAAAAAGTTGAGGTCAGTAGAAGATAGAAGGAATTTTTCTTCTGGTTGGTTTGGTACTTTGGGTAAGGTATTCATTTATGTGATAATGTACAGTGGGTTTCTCCACTCTGGCAACTGAGATGAAATCTCAAGCCACTTGGCTTGGTCTCTATCTCCTACCCCTCTCCTTCAATGGCAGATCTAGAAACATGCTATCTTTTACACCACTGGCCCTTCCTGTGGCTGGCAAGACCTCTTATTTCCCATATTGTAGCTTACTAGTGTCCTGGACCTCTGTAAAGGGGCTGTTCTACATGTGTTCCTGTCGTCAAAATCCAGATAGTTTTTGATACCGTATCCTCAAAGAAGGGTAAATTTCTCTTTGGGATAGAAGACATTAGTGATGATGACACTGGGTCTGGCTACTGGAGATACTCAGTCAGATGCTGAGTCATTGTTGTTGACTCCTGTGTTTCCAAGTATCTCCTTGGGACCCAGAGTTCCTCTTAGTCCCTGCACAATCTATTGGTTTTCTGACCAGGCAATACAACTTTCTTCAAATTTCTATCTAATCTTTCTCCATCTTTTATTTGTATATAAACTCTTATATTGTCCTATAGATATCTTTACCTTCTTATTTCAATGTCACCTCAGAAAAAATTAATATTGGTAAAATAACGGCAAACAGAACTTGAGAGCTATTGGTCTCACATCACATGGGTGATGGGAATCCAGACTTGGGGAGTTTGCAGTAATTAATCATTCTGCATTATGTATTCCTATATTCTGACAACTCTATTAGTGCTCTGCTACCTGGTGAGCAAAAAAATTCCTTACCAAACCTTGGTTCTTGAAAGTCAAGGCAGTGATTTTCATAACTATATCTGAGAGATGAAATTGCCTTTCTTTGATTTCTTAGTGTGAAAGTACTAATTATTTTGGAATCAAGAGATGCCTCTGTCTATGTTACTATCTACATGCGCAGGTAATCTTTTCAAATCTTGACTTCTGATCCTTTCTAGTTCCCCATTGTTCCCAGGGTACAGTCACCCTTTCTGGATGAAATCTAGGGTACTGGTGACCCAGCATTAATAATCTCTAGACATCTTTCCAAGTTCTAATTTCTACAGCTATGCTGTTTCCTAAAGATGTTCCCCTGAAACCAGCATAGGAGTAATTCTATGTAAGCCATAACCATGATGGCTAGAGAACTTGCTTGGGATAGAAACCCTAAATTGTAGAAATCATATTTAGTTCCAGTGCATATAAAGAAACAGCAATATGTTGAGAGGACTAATACTAGATTTCCATGGTCAGGATTAATTCTGGTGACCTATGAAACTGAGAAATCTGAAAATTTCTTTAAACTCTGTAGCCCACCACAACCTGAATTGGGGTTATATAACAAAGCGGAAACTCTTCAGATACATTAATTTCACCTGTTATTTACAAACCATTTTGTTCCAACTTCTTTGATGGACACCTTCTTAAATTTATTGTATAAACCCCTATCTTTAAGTGATTGTAAAACAAAATTTAAAATTTCCTAAAGATATTCAAATTCCTATGCCCAACTGTTCTCTATATAATCAATGCTAACTTTTTCTGTAACCAAGCTGGGAGGTGGTGGCACATGCCTTTAATCCCAGCACTAGGGAGGTAGAGGCAGGCAGATGTCTGTGAGTTTGAGGCTAGCCTGCTCTACAAAGCTACACAGAGAAACCCTGTCTTGAAAAACAAAACAAAAAAATGAGTACCTGTATCATTCATGTATCCCTTTTGCTGTTGATGTTGTTGCCAGATAGGAAACATCCCTACATATACACGGCTTAGAGCAATCACCATATTTTCTTCTATAATTCTGAGCTGACTGGGATCAGCTGTGTGGTCCTTCTATTGCATATGATGGACCACAGTAGACCTCCACTTTACTGGCTATCCTCTACATGGCTAGAACTTGGCACGGCATTTTCTGGGAACACTGTTTGAACTGTTGATATCTTGACTTCTCTAGAAAATATGGTTTTTTCACAACTTGATGGCTGATTTCTAGGAAAAAGTATTCCAGGTGATAGAAATAAAAGTTGCAAAATTCTTTTAAAAGAACACATTGTGTCACCCCTGCCAAGTTCTACTGATTGGAAGAGACCAAATGACTCGCCTCAAATCAGTGTGATGAGGCTTGGTTCTATGGGATCCATATTTGAGAGCTATCTACTTAGCATGTTAATTGAGTTTACTTCTACCAATTTTGGAGGTGTTCCTGTTTGGAGTGGCTACTGAAGAGGTTCAGCAGTTAGTCTGTCTGTTGTTCTCTCAACCTTTCCTTTACTTGCTCTTTGTAATCCAGTCCTATAAAGTCTTCAAGAGCCACTGCTACCTTACTCGGTGCTTCTCACTGCCAACTGCCTTCCATAAGAACTGTGTAACCGCTTCCTGAGATTACTTCCTCCTTCTTTTCCTCCCTCCTTTTTTATTTGCTGTGCCTTCCAGTTTTCACTGGAGAGTCTGATTTGTCCCTCTGGGATCTATTGAACTTTTCTGACTTGCTCATTGCTACCCGAGTTCTACCAATGAGGAGTAGGGATCTCACTACATCCAATTTAGTTCCATGCACTTTAGTTTTAAGTTATTGTTTGAATTGTTGAACAGGCCATATTTGCTATTCCTTCTGCTATGGGGATCATCTCAAGGTTCCCAAGGCTAAGTTGGTCATGTTGACATACCTACAACAGTTTACACCCTTATCTCCATGGCAATATTATTATTGCAGGTTGTTTATGTCGATTCCAGCAAGTGGGCTTGTAAAATTTGTAACTTTGCAATAAAATAGTATTGCAAAAGTCAGACATACCTGGAGCATGAGTCTTTTAATACATTTATTTGGGATGTCCATGGTCTTAAAGAACATTAGCATTAAAATTCATCTTAGTTCATTTTCTTCCCAAAGAAACAGAATATGGATTGGCAGACGGTAGATTGTAGAATGTTTATGTAATGACATAGTTATTTTAAGATTCTTGACTAGGAAGCAGCTTGTTGCTGCTAAAAAGCTGAAAAGAACACTCCAACCTGCCAGGACAGTCTATTAACAAAATATCATTTCGGCATGCATGATGCCTGTGTGTACCTTCACTTACTGAAGTCACAATTTATTAATAGATTTGTTTAACCACATGCTTTGGACAAATCCCAATTAAATGAATGTAGTCTTTCTGCCTAAATTATCCTAGCCTCAACTCACTGAAAGCAGCACAATAAGCTAACCTGGAGTTCTTTCAGTCTACTCAACCAACCAATGAGCATTCAGTGGAGTACAAGTGGAGTATGTGTTAATGAAGACGCATTCCGTTACACATAGTAGGAAATGTATGTTTATTGATTTGATTTTAATTGCATGGTTATAGTCATTACAATATTTAAGTGTTTGGTATGTGTAGAGCACTATGCCAAGCCTTTTGTGTGAATTATTTCATTTAATACATTATTATTTACTCCTATAGCCAAGAAGACTGGGACACAAGGAGATTAGTAACAGTACCAAATGGTAGTAACCATATCTATGCCTTACTAGGTGTAATTCAGTGGTTATAAAAAATGAAAGTACAAATATATTAATATGTGTATCATGCAGAATTTTATTCTTTCTTTCTAGTAGCTGTGAAGAGGTAGGTTTAAGGAAGCAAGAGAGAAAAAGATCAGGGTGGAGGCCATACGACTGAAGTTCATGTTGCTTCCACACAAGCTGTCTATGTAGTTCAGAGGACAGTGAACTCATTAGGTTCACCAACATTCATACATGTACCTTCTGAAATATTAGTATACTTGCAAGAGTGTGTTATGAAGGGACCAAAAAGATAGAAAAATTGTTAAATACTATGAAACATTCTCTAGTCTTGCTCTTAATGAAAAAAAAGCAGAATTATAAGAGATTATAGTCAAAACTGTTCATTTGAAGGTCTTGAGGATCCATGGGCAGTAGGATCTTAGTCTCATGTCTCCACTAGGCTGAATGTGTCGTCTCTTTAAGAAAGATTTGTGAACTTGTAATTATGAAGATTGAACAGACTGTCAAAGCAACTTTACCTGGAAAGAATCCGTTCCCTTTGCTCATGGGAAACAGTTTATGATCTCTGTGACTTCAGGAATCTGTTTGTTTGTTTGCTTTTGGAAAAGCTGAAAAGTTTCCATATATGGGGTACCTATAGATGCTATTAATATGTGAAGACAGGTCTTTTTAGCAGAACTGTACCCTCTCAAGCTTTAGAAACATCTTTACTAACTGCTGTTGCACGGAAGCAGCCTACTAAGGTCTGAGACAACATATGAGTGTATTAATTCTATCTTAGAAATATTCATGTAACTTTAATCCTAGCTGTCAGGAAGGTGAGGCAGGTGGATCTCTGTGAGTTCAAGGTCAGACTGGTCTAACACAGTGAGTTCCAGACTAGTCCACACACACACACACACACACACACACACACACACACACACACACACACTCATATGAAAGTGACTCACTGACACGCTGGTAGAGTGCCTATAAATTGGGAGTCAACTGTGTTTTCTAAGTTCCTCTGTCTGAGATACTGGTAGTTCAGTTGCCTTGTACCAAAGGCCTTTGAGTAGAACTAGAAGACAGGTGCATCTAGGCAATTTTCTCTAGTGGTATCCTGCATCTCTAATGTTATTTAGTTTCAAAGACACACAAATCACTAATAGCAAATCACTAGTTCATAAGAACCTTGGAGAATGAATGTCCAAACAATAATCTTCATAAATGAAAAAAAATGACAGTATGAAGTAGGTAATAATCTCCAATTATTACATGGATTCCCAAAACAAACTCTCTGAGTTTTTTTCAAACCCCTCTTTCAATACTTTGACCCATCATATATGGTCTCTTGAATTAAATAAAGAAATGAATAACCTAGAGAAAAATCACCCATGCTGGATCCCAAGTTCTTTCCGTGACTCTGGTGGATTGTCCTTTAGAATTATCAGGACGTTTTGTCGATGTGAGAGTTCTGGAAGTACTGACAAGGCACAGAGGTCCAGCCTCCAAAGGAGTCAGTTCAAAGTTGACTTTTGTTTCCCAGGACATGCACTTTTCTCTAGGCTCAGAGCAGATCACCGAGGAAAACATAACCCCTTGTTTGCTTTGGGAACACAGATGTATAACTTGAGGGCCATGTGTCTCTATTAGTAGTCATCCATGACACAGATCGAAGTGAACCGGGAAACACTAATACTATATTCCATTATTTATCCTAGGCTAAGGTATAGCTTCAGTAGGGATGTCAGAGATGCATAGCAATCCTTAAATGAATGTATGGTCATCCCACCAGACACAGGAGTTTGATCCCTTTTCCTAGAGTCAAAAGAGCACTTACCAAGTCCTTAGCAGAGAGAATTGTGTTTATAAAAACCCCCTTGGTGTTGCTCATGTTTCCTGTAATTGAGTCATGATTTGTAATTCACATTGTATTGTCTAGGTTTACGCAGGGCCAGGTCACTCAGTGTGTGACTCTGTTAGTGGCCCCATTGTCATGCTCTTCCTGTTATGATAAAGGAACTAATCCAGAGGTAAGTATCTGATGACTCCATAGGTTCCCAGATTCAGTCTTTGTGCCACTGTACATTTCTGGTAAAGAGGCAGCAAGTACCACTGTAAGGCACTTATTGGCTCCTCTGCAACTGTTACCCTGAACCAATCTTTTCTTTTTTTTTTTTTTTTTTTTTAATCATTTTTTATTTTAATTTTAAATAGCTTGTTTCGCATGTCAATCCCAGTTCCCTCTCCCTCCCCTCCTCCCGCACTCCCCTTCCACCCTCCCTCCCACCCTATTGCCAAATCCCTCCACATAGGGGATGTCTAGAGTCTATCATTTCACTCTTGGTAGGGTCAAGGCACTCCCCTAAGAGTCCAGGCTGAGAGAGCATCTCTCTTTGTGCCATAGGCACATGAAGACAGATTGTATACCAGGGATAGACACTGATCCACAGCTCAGAGCCCCATAGGTTGCCCAGGCCTTCTCACTGACACTCACATTTGGGGGGACCAGATCAGTCCCATTCTGGCCTCCCCACTGTCGGTCTGGGGTCCAAGAGCACTCCCCTGTTCAGATCAGCCGTCTCTGCTGGTTTTGCCAGCCCATTCCTTGCCAATTTGCTCATCACTCCTCTCTCTCTGTCACTGGGTTCCTTGGGTTCAGTTCAGTGCTTAGTTGTGTGTTTGCCTCTGCTTCCATCAGTCCCAGGATGAAGGCTCCCGGATAGTTATAGACATCAAGTTCATTATCAGGAATGGGCATTCGAGGTGGTCCTTCCACTATTGCTTAGCTTGCCAATTGATGTTATACCTTTAGATCACTCGAGGTCACTCTGGTGCCTGATCTGTCTTCGATCCTATGATTCCCTCTTCCCCCTATTTTACCCCCACCCCCTCAACTTCCTGTTCCCCCATGACCCACTCCCTTCCTCTTTACCCCCTCTACTCTTCCCAGGTCCCACTACCCCCCCTCGCCCTGTTCCCCATCCATTCAGAGGATCTTGTCTCCATCCTCTTCTCTTGGGTACTATGCATATATGCATATCTTTTAGGTTCTTTCCTGTTTCCCAGACTCTCTATCTGTGGAAGTGCAGACTGGCACTATCCTGATCCATATTTAAAATCCATATATGAGTGAGTACATACCATGTTTGTCTTTTTGCGACTGGGTTACCTCACTCAGGATGGTTTCTTCCAGTGCTATCCATTTCCCTGCGAATTTCAAGATTCCATTGTTTTTTTCTGCTGAGTAATACTCCATTGTGTAAATGTACCACATTTTCTCTATCCACTCTTCAGTTGAGGGGCATCTAGGTTGCTTCCAGGTTCTGGCTATTACAAACAATGCTGCTATGAACATAGTGGAGCAGATGCCCTTGTTGTATGAACCTGCCTCATTTGGATAAATGCCTAAGAGTGGAATTGCTGGGTCTAGTGGTAGATTAATTCCCATTTTCCTGAGGAATCTCCATACTGATTTCCAAAGAGGCTGTATGAGTCGGCATTCCCACCAGCAATGGAGGAGTGATCCTCTCTCTCCACATCCTCTCCAGCATAAATTGTCTTCGGTGTTTTTGATTCTAGCCATTCTGACAGGAGTAAGATGGTATCTCAGAGTTGTTTTGATTTGCATTTCCCTGATGGCTAAGGATGTTGAGCACTTTCTTAAGTGTCTCTTGGCCATTTTAGCCTCCTCTACTGAGAATTCTCTATTTAGCTCTGTACCCCACCTTTCAAGTGGATCCTTTGGTGTTTTGGAGACTTGTTTCTTGAGTTCTTTGTAAATTTTGGAGATTAGCCCTCTGTCAGATGTAGGGTTAGTGAATATCTTTTCCCATTCTGTGGCCTGCCTTTTTGTCTTTTTGATTGTGTCCTTTGCCTTACAAAAGCTTTTTAGTTTCAGAAGGTCCCATTTGTTAATTGTTGATCTCAGTGCCTGTGCCACTGGTGTTATGTTTAGGAAGTGGTCTCCTGTACCAACTCGTTGAAGAGTATCTCCCACTTTCTCTTCTAAAAGTTTCAGTGTGGCTGGATGTATGTTGAGATCTTTGATCCATTTGGACTTAAGTTTTGTACAAGGCGATAAACATGGATCTATCTGCAGTCTTCTGCATACCATTACCCAGTTATGCCAGCACCATTTGTTGAAGATGCTTTCTTTTTTCCACTGTACAGTTTTAGCTTCTTTGTCAAAAATCAGGTGTTCATAGGTGTGTGGGTTAAAATTAGGGCTTTCGATTCGGTTCCATTGGTCTACCTGCCTATTTTTGTGCCAATACCAAGCTGTTTTCAGGACTATAGCTCTATAATAGAGCTTGAAATCAGGTATGGTGATGCCTCCTGAAGTTCCTTTATTGTATAGGGATGTTTTGGCTATCCTGGGCCTTTTGTTTTTCCATATAAAGTTGATTAATGATCTTTCCAGGTCCTTGAAGAATTGTGATGGAATTTTGATAGGGATTGCATTGAATCTATAGACTGCTTTTGGCAAGATTGCCATTTTTATTATGTTGATCCTACCAATCCAAGAGCATGGGAGAGCTTTCCATTTTCTGGTATCTTCTTTGATTTCTTTCTTCAAAGACACAAAGTTTTTGATATACAGGTCTTTCACTTCCTTGGTTAACATTATCCCCAGATATTTGATGCTGTTTTTGGCTATTGTAAAAGGTGATGTTTCTCTGATTTCTTTCTCAGTCACTTCATCATCTGTATATAATAGGGCCACTGATTTTTTTGAGTTTACCTTGTATCCTGCCACTTTGCTGAAGCTGTTTATCAGCTCTAGGAGTAACCTTGCGGAGTTTTTTGGGTCACATATGTAAACTATCATATCATCTGCAAATAATGAAAGCTTGACTTCTTCTTTTCCTATTTGTATCCCCTTTATCTCCTTTTGTTGTCTTATTGCTGTAGCTAGAACTTCAAGTACAATATTGAAGAGATATGGAGAGAGTGGACAGCCTTGTCTTGTTCCTGATTTTAGAGGAATTGCTTTGAGTTTCTCTCCATTTAGTTTGATGTTAGCTGTTGGTTTACTGTATATTGCTTTTATTATGTTCAGGTACGTTCCTGTTATCCCTGATCTCTCTAGGACCTTTATCATGAAGGGGTGCTGGATTTTGTCAAAGGCTTTTTCAGCATCTAGTGAGATGATCATGTGGTTTTTCTTTCGCAGATTGTTAATATGGTGGATTACATTGATAGATTTTCTAATGTTGAACCATCCCTGCATTCCTGGAATGAAGCCTACTTGATCATGGTGGATGATTTTTCTGATGTGTTCTTGAATCCGGTTTGCAAGTATTTTATTGAGTATTTTTGCATCAATGTTCATGAGGGAAATTGGTCTATAGTTCTCTTTCTTAGTTGTGTCTTTGTGTGGCTTGGGTATCAAGGTAATTGTAGCCTCGTAGAAAGAGTTTGGCAGTGAGCCTCCTGCTTCTATAGTGTGGAATACTTTGACGAGTATTGGAATGAGCTCTTCTTTGAATTTCTGGTAGAATTCTGCACTGAAGCCATCTGGGCCTGGGCTTTTTTTGTTTGGGAGACTTTTGATGACTGCTTCTATTTCATTAGGGGTTATAGGTCTGTTTAGATTATTTATCTGTTCTTGATTTAGTTTTGGCAAGTGATATCTATCCAGGAAATTGTCCATTTCCTTTAAATTTTCAAATTTTGTGGAGTACAGATTTTCAAAGTATGCCCTGATGATTCTCTTGATTTCCTCAGAGTCCGTTGTTATGTCCCCTTTCTCATCCCTGATTTTGTTAATTAGCATGTTCTCTCTCTGTCTTTTGGTTAGTTTGGACAGAGGTTTGTCTATTTTGTTGATTTTCTCAAAGAACCAACTCTTTGTTTCATTGATTCTTCTCAATGTTTTCCTGGTTTCTACTTGATTGATTTCAGCCCTCAATTTGATTATTTCCTGGCGTCTGCTCCTCCTGGGGGAGTTTGCTTCTTTTTGTTCTAGAACATTCAGCTGTGCTATTAATTCTCTAGTATGACTGTTCTCCAGTTTTTTCATGTGGGCACTTAGTGCTATAAACTTTCCTCTCAGCACTGCTTTCAAAGTGTCCCATAAGTTTGTGTATGTTGTGTCTTCATTCTCATTGAAATCGAGGAAGTCTTTAATTTCTTTTTTTATTTGTTCCTTTACCCAGGGATGGTGCAATTGTGCATTGTTCAATCTCCATGAGTTTGTAGGGTTTCTGCGATTTGTGTTATTGTTGAATTCTAATGTTAATGCATGGTGGTCTGATAAGATGCAGGGGGTTATTCCAATTTTTTTGTATCTGTGGAGATTTGCTATGTTTCCTATTATGTGGTCAATTTTAGAGAAGGTTCCATGTGGTGCCGAGAAGAAGGTATATCCCTTTGTATTTGGGTGGAATGTTCTATAGATGTCTGTTAAACCCAGTTGGGTCATAACTTCTATTAATTCTTTTGTTTCTTTGTTAAGTTTCTGTCTGGAGGTCCTATCTAGCGGTGAGAGCGGAGTGTTGAAGTCTCCTACTATTAGTGTGTGAGATTTTATGTGCATTTTGAGCTTTAGTAATGTTTCTTTCACGAATGTAGGTGCCTTTGTATTTGGGGCGTAGATATTTAAAATCGAGACTTCGTCTTGATGTATTTTTCCTTTGATGAATATGAAGTGCCCTTCTTCATCTCTTTTGATTGATTTTAATTTGAAGTCTAATTTGTTAGATATTAGGATTGCTACGCCCGCTTGTTTCTTGGGGCCGTTTGATTGGAAGATCTTTTCCCAGCCCTTTACTCTGAGATAACGTCTGTCTTTGGTGTTGAGATGTGTTTCTTGTATGCAGCAGAAGGAAGGGTTCTGTCTTCGTATCCATTCTGCTAGTCTGTGTCTTTTTATAGGTGAGTTGAGGCCATTGACATTGAGGGATATTAATGACCATTGATTGGTGATCCTTGTTTGCGCTTGATTTATTGTTAGTGAAGTTATTTTGTGTAGTTTCTCCTCCCTTTTTCTTTTTAGTGTTTTGTAAAGTATGATTCTATATTGCCTGTGTCTTTGTGAATGTAGTTATCTTCCTTGGCTCTAGGTTTTCCTTCTAGCATTTTCTGTAGAGCTGGATTCATGGATACGTATTGTTTAAATCTGGCTTTGTCATGGAATATTTTGTTTTCTCCATCTATGGTAATTGAGAGCTTTGCTGGATATAGTAGTCTGGGCTGGCATCCTTGTTCCCTTAGCGTTTGTAGGACATCTGACCAGGATCTTCTGGCTTTCATCGTTTCCATTGAGAAGTCAGGTGTAATTCGGATAGGTCTGCCTTTGTATGTTACTTGGCCTTTTTCTTTAGCTGCTCTTAATATTTTCTCTTTGCTCTGTAGGTTTGATGTTTTGATTATTATATGGCGAGGTGACTTCTTCTTCTGGTCAAGCCTATTTGGTGTTCTGTAAGATTCTTGTACTTTCATAGGCATATCTTTCTTTAGGTTAGGGAAGTTTTCTTCTATGATTTTGTTGAATATGTTTTCTGTACCTTTAAGTTGAAGTTCTTCACCTTCTTCTATACCTATTATTCTCAGGTTTGGCTTCTTCACGGTGTCCCATATTTCCTGGATATTTTGTGTTAAGGATTTGTTGGTTTTGAGATTTTCTTTGGTTGACGATGCTATGTCCTCTAATGAGTCTTCAACACCTGAGATTCTCTCTTCTATCTCTTGTATTCTATTGGTGATGCTTGCATCTGTGATTCCAGACCGTTTACCGAGCTTTTCTATTTCCAGCATCCCTTCATTCTGTGTTTTCTTTATCGTTTCTATTTCAGCTTTCAATCCTTCAACTGTTTGAGCTGTTTCCTTAATTTTCTTGGTTGTTTTTTCTTGGTGCTCTTTAGATTCTTTGAGAGATTTGTTTATTTCTTGAATTTTTCCCCCATTTCATGGATTTTTTTGTTTGTTTTTTCTTCTATTTCTTTAAGGGATTTCCTCGTTTCTTCCTTGAGGCTCTCCATCATCTTCATGAAATAATTTTTAAGGTCTGTCTCCTCTTCTTCATCTATGTAGTGCTTTTCAGGTCTTGCTGGTGTTGGATCCCTGGATTCTGGTGGGGTCGTGTTGGTGTTTCTATTGCTGAGTGATCTCTTATTCTGTCTTCTTCCCATCTCTTCTTCCAGTGGGTGCTGGTGGGGGCTTTCTGTCTCCACTGGTCTCCTTCTTTACTGCAGCTGAAGCTGAAGCTGGCCTCGCTGGGGTTGGGGTCTTGGAGGGGCTGATCTCTTTCCTGTGTGGGTGGCTCTTCTGAAGCTGGGCTCGCTGGGTTGGGGTCTTGGAGGAGCTGATCTCTTTCCTGTGTGGGCGGCTCTTCTGGAAGCCGGGAGCGGCCCCGAAGATGGAGGGGGATGGGTGATGGGCAGGTGGTCCCAGCCAGAGACCCAATCTCACCTGAAGCTGGGCTCGCTGGGTTGGGGTCTTGGAGGAGCTGATCTCTTTCCTGTGTGGGCGGCTCTTCTGGAAGCCGGGAGCGGCCCCGAAGATGGAGGGGGATGGGTGATGGGCGGGTGGTCCCAGCCAGAGACCCAATCTCACCTGAAGCTGGGCTCGCTGGGTTGGGGTCTTGGAGGAGCTGATCTCTTTCCTGTGTGGGCGGCTCTTCTGGAAGCCGGGAGCGGCCCCGAAGATGGAGGGGGATGGGTGGTGGGCGGGTGGTCCCAGCCAGAGACCCAATCTCACCTGAAGCTGGACTCGCTGGGTTGGGGTCTTGGGGAGCTGATCTCTTTCCTGTGTGGGCGGCTCTTCTGGAAGCCCGGAGCGGCCCCGAAGATGGAGGGGGATGGGTGATGGGCGGGTGGTCCCAGCCGGGGACCCAATCTCACCTGAAGCTGGGCTTGCTGGGTTGGGGTCTTGGAGGAGCTGATCTCTTTCCTGTGTGGGCGGCTCTTCTGGAAGCCGGGAGCGGCCCCGAAGATGGAGGGGGATGGGTGATGGGCGGGTGGTCCCAGCCAGAGACCCAATCTCACCTGAAGCTGGGCTCGCTGGGTTGGGGTCTTGGAGGAGCTGATCTCTTTCCTGTGTGGGCGGCTCTTCTGGAAGCCGGGAGCGGCCCCGAAGATGGAGGGGGATGGGTGGTGGGCGGGTGGTCCCAGCCAGAGACCCAATCTCACCTGAAGCTGGACTCGCTGGGTTGGGGTCTTGGGGAGCTGATCTCTTTCCTGTGTGGGCGGCTCTTCTGGAAGCCCGGAGCGGCCCCGAAGATGGAGGGGGATGGGTGATGGGCGGGTGGTCCCAGCCGGGGACCCAATCTCACCTGAAGCTGGGCTCGCTGGGTTGGGGTCTTGGAGGAGCTGATCTCTTTCCTGTGTGGGCGGCTCTTCTGGAAGCCGGGAGCGGCCCCGAAGATGGAGGGGGATGGGTGATGGGCGGGTGGTCCCAGCCAGAGACCCAATCTCACCTGAAGCTGGGCTCGCTGGGTTGGGGTCTTGGAGGAGCTGATCTCTTTCCTGTGTGGGCGGCTCTTCTGGAAGCCGGGAGCGGCCCCGAAGATGGAGGGGGATGGGTGGTGGGCGGGTGGTCCCAGCCAGAGACCCAATCTCACCTGAAGCTGGACTCGCTGGGTTGGGGTCTTGGGGAGCTGATCTCTTTCCTGTGTGGGCGGCTCTTCTGGAAGCCGGGAGCGGCCCCGAAGATGGAGGGGGATGGGTGATGGGCGGGTGGTCCCAGCCGGGGACCCAATCTCACCTGAAGCTGGGCTCGCTGGGTTGGGGTCTTGGAGGAGCTGATCTCTTTCCTGTGTGGGCGGCTCTTCTGGAAGCCGGGAGCGGCCCCGAAGATGGAGGGGGATGGGTGGTGGGCGGGTGGTCCCAGCCAGAGACCCAATCTCACCTGAAGCTGGACTCGCTGGGTTGGGGTCTTGGGGAGCTGATCTCTTTCCTGTGTGGGCGGCTCTTCTGGAAGCCGGGAGCGGCCCCGAAGATGGAGGGGGATGGGTGATGGGCGGGTGGTCCCAGCCGGGGACCCAATCTCACCTGAAGCTGGGCTCGCTGGGTTGGGGTCTTGGAGGAGCTGATCTCTTTCCTCCAATCTTTTCTTTCTGTGTGATGGCAATGACGTAGATGGGAATGAGTGCTCTGGTCACATGGGCAAGACAGGGAATTCTTGCCTGTAGCTGTGCAATAAAAATCACAAGGCATGTCCTTTGATTTAGAGCTCAAAGCTCACAAATGAAATCTTGAGGCAAAGTGAGCTCTTGTTGTGCATAGACAGAGAATTGATTTAAATGTTGTCTGTGCCAAAGGGTTAATGATTTTTGTCCTTTTCCAGAAATATTTTGGTTTTTCTAAGAGACTGTCTGGAAAGGGCCAATGTATGTTTTAACTTCTCATTCCATTAAAATTGAACTTTAGGCATTGTGAAAGAAAACAATTTACAATATGGAACTTTTATTAATCACATGTCTCACTGCTATGGCAAATTACCTGAAGAAAGCAACTTATTTTGTCTCATGATTTGAGGGAATAGTCCATCCATAGCAGAGCCATGGGGCTGTGGGGCACATCACACCCTTCCTCAGAAAACTCACATAGAGGGTTCTGCTGTCCCACACACTTTTTTCCTTTTATTCCGTCCAGGACCCTAACCAATGGTCTAGTGGGTCTCCCTATGTCAGTTAAATCTTACCATAAACCCCCTACAGACATAGCAGAGGTCTGACTCTGTGGCATTCTCAATCTTAACAGGTTGACAGTTGAGACTAACCTGTGATGTAAGGGTCTGGCATGGTTCAAAGGTGGTGTGCTTTGCAATGAAACATGTAGCATCACATGAAATGGTGCCTTTCACTTTCCTTTGTTTCAGCCTTCCTCTTTATCTATGCTTCCATCCAATTCTCTACCAAGTAACAGCAGCAGAAACAACAATGAAAGCCCACCAGGAGGCAAGTAGTACAGGAAAGAACAGACAAGAGGTGAAGTATGGCTGACAGATGCCTTTATGCCTGAAGGCATCAAGATGACCTCTGTGTACTCGGGAATTGTCTAGGAATTTTATATCTGACATGGAATGGGTTGAAGGGATGATGAGGAACTTATCCAAACAGTGAGGAAAATCTATAACATGGGACTAACTACATCCCTGGGGGGGGAATAAATGAATGAACTTATCCTTTCACCTATTTAGTTTAACTTGTTCTAAGTTTTTCTAAGAGATAGGGTGGGGGGAGTGATCTATTTCAAAAAGTGTCATTATTATGTAGAATTTCATCTTTCATATTACGTAGCACCTTGGTGAAAACTAAGCAGACCAGCAGGAGACGTGACAGTAAGGACCAAGTGTGGTCATAGATGTTACTATTAAGTGGGTCAAAGTACTGCCAAGCTGTTTTCCTGCTGTGCATTAAGCAGAAATGTATGACAGCTAGGCATACAGACACATTTGCAGTGGCTTTATTCAGGGTCTCTGTGGTGTTTTATCAGGTTGAAACTAATAAATATCCATGGAGTAAATTTTTAAGAAAGATGAACCAGGACAGAAATCATGTCATTCTCGGATAGCTACCATAGTTCATCAAGAACTGGGGGGTGATCAGAGACAGCAATCTTAATCATGTCCACAAATATGTTTTTTCTCCTCACAACGTTATACTTGATTCTTACAGAAAAACAATTAAGTATATACAAACAATATGAATAGCAGCAATCTCATGGAAAAAGGTAAGCATTGTTAATATACTCAGACCTTCTTTTCAATACTTCATGTGCATGGGGCCATAAAGGCACAGAGGTGCTGGAGAGATGCTCAGTGGCTACGAGTACGGGCTGCTCTTGCAGAGGATCCACGTTCAGTTGCTAATACTGGTGTCAGGCTGTGCACAACCAAGTAAATTCCAGTGTCAGGAGATCTGACTCCCTCTTCTGGCCTCCTCAGACAGTCAGACACATGTGTCAGACATTCACATAGACACACATACACATACAATAAAAAATTACTTTGAAAACATGTACATATGCTTTACAAGTTGCTGTGTATTTCTAAAGCCCTTTTTGTATATAGCATTACGTCCTCTCCAAACAGTAGTCTACTTATTTTGTTATGAGTTGAGATTGAGCCTAATTTTTAAAAAATAGTATAAATAAGGTTATGATAAATATTCTTTTGAAACCATGAAATGCTTATGTTTAGGTTATGTTTCTATTATAGTCCCTTTAGGCTCTTTTTTTCTAATTCGTCCTCTATGCTTTCCTTGATAAACTGTAACTGTCTTTATACACTGAAGACATTAATGTTTTGTAAGACTTTTTTTGAATATTTATCCAAGTTCATCTTTTTTACCAGTCTCTCTCTCTCTCTCTCTCTCTCTCTCTCTCTCTCTCTCTCTCTCTCTCTCTCTCTCTCTCTCTCTCTCTCTTTTTGGTCTGATGCTCTTAATGACATTAAGAAATCATTCGAGAGGTACTGATTTTCTTTCATTATATACAACTAACAAAACATTCACTTTATTTTCTGCTCATTTTAACAATCATGCCTGAAAATTATTTCTCTTGTTTGTAAAAAGACAATGGAGACGTACGAAGTATAAACTGAGGTACCCTCATTCCCTCACAGTTGCTCTTCTACCAATCCTCACCAGAAATGTTCCTTCAGGTTTGAGGGGTTTTGCTTTTGACATTTCACTCTTTAATATCAAATTATTTTGTTGTGTGGTTTGAGGTGAAAATCTGAGGACTATTTTTTTCCAGACAGTGAGCCAATTTTCCAACATCATTGTTGAATAATTCATTTCTTCCTTTTGGTCAGTAAAGGCCCATATTTCTTGAATTACAAAGACAGGAAATTCACAATGACATTATTCAACAAAAATAACCTGCTTTCTGTGCAAGTGTGCACGACTGGCTAAGCACGTGATTGTTCATACACCTACACTTTGTGTGTGGGCAGACCATGTTGCTGCAGGGCAAGCGATTGGATTGTCCGTTTCTAACAGAATGTTCTAATTTGCTGAACCACACAAGTCTTTAATTTTTCAGTTCAGTTCAGTTCAATTCAACTGACTTAATTTCAACCAGTGTTTATTAAATGTTTATTATATGCATTCTCTGTAATATGTGAATTCTGGCTGATCTAGTTTTGGATTTCAACCTAGCCCACAAGCAAGTAGGAAGTTGAGTAACTTGTCTAAAAGCTCAGGCAAAACTCAAGCAAAATTTTCCAAACAATCCTGGAGGGGAAAGAAAATAGGAGGCTTTACTGAAATCATTTTAAATAACTGCTTTCAGAACTTGACTTGATATGTTTTCAGGGCTGCAGGGTGCCTTCATGTTCTCATTTCCAAAGCTGACAATAACAAATTGTCCAAGTCATTTGGATTATGCCATGGGAGCAGACTGCAAGCTCATAAGTACACAATTGAGTAAAATAAATAAATAAATAAACATATGTAAGTCAAAGAGACACATTCTTTTCCCAGTATAAAAACATAGGAAGACATAGACGCCTGCCATTCTCGGATAACTACCCATAGTTCATCAAGAAAGAGAGGGGAGCAGAGACAACATTCTTATCACAGATACCATATGAACATCTAAAATAATCATGTCCACAAATACTCCATTTTGCTGTATTTATATTGCTTATCTTTTCTTTTCATCATGCTCACATTCATTTCTTTCAGACCACGCTATCAAAACAACCTGATGAGATTATGTATTTTTTGGGTTCCTATTAGAGCAAACAAAATTATTCATGTGATCCCATTAGAGTATGACAGAAAAGTCCTGGCAGGGTGGAAGTATACTGGGGATGTGTTTCTTCCGTTTGTAGTTATATTGCCATTTCTCTTTATTACTCCTGACACATTACCTATCACACCAGGCACAGTACAGGAGACTGGGGAATGCTGTTTGAAAACCAGACTTCTCCGGGGAGTTCAGAAGTACCTGCTAATTGCCTGGCACTGTTATATTTACCTTCTCTCTTCACCCTGCCCCCATTGTCTTAGAATCTCCATAGAGTGGAATTTTCCACTGTCCATATAAGTAATTCTTTTGGTCTATTCAATAGCACCATTGTTTGTGAATTTAGTTATGAGATCATATTTTTTTCTTAGTTTGGTGTGTTTGTATTTTGTAATGCTCAGTGCGACTATGGATTTACATTCATTTATGTGGATACTTAATGGATCCTGTGAATTAGATACATAGAATTCACTGAAGTCTCATACCAAGGTATTCCCAGTCCCCCAAATAGTGCACATTATGGGAACTCAAGTATTTAGACTGGGTGTTGAATGCATCAGTTATAGGAGAGGTATTTTGCTGGGTATGATGGGACACACCACGATGTGCAACATATTGTTTCTCTTCTCAAAATCCAGTAGAACTGGGAGCCATGACAAACACCAAATAAAACAGGAAGGCAATGTAACAATGTATCTTTCGAAAGAAAATAAGTGCTTGGGGCAGCCATGGTGTTTGCCAAATGCAATACTTCTACATGGTCCTCCACTCCCGTGTAGTTAAGGGCTAAGTGCCTAGTACTGGTGAATGAAATACAGATGAATTTGTGTGTGTGTTTCACTGGCGTGGTGAACACACCCCCCGCAGGTTGGTAATTACCTGTGTGACTATTCTATACTGTTCTTCCTCTGCTGGGCAAACCTGAAGGTCTCAGGTTCACAGTGGCACAACTACAATATAGACACAGCCTGGATCCCTGTTATTATCTGTAAAAGTGGTGCCCTGTAGACTCTTTCAGGCCACCTCAAGCTTAAATGTGTGCCAGAGACAGTCCTGAGTTTATTAACTAATGTATGTCTGTTCACCAATGTGTGCCTACTCACCAATGTGTGACTGTTCACCAATAAGTGTACAGAAAGATCCTAATACAATATTGGCATGAACTTGGGAGTTTGGAAGTTTTCTGTCGTTCATTTAAGTCAGGTTTTTAGGTGAATTTAATGTTCAGAGTTAAGGCAACTTGCCATTAGCACATTTTGCTAAATTAGAAAATTATCTATTGTAAAATTTAAGTGAAATCCGAGGGTTTCATGAATGGATACATTAGTCATAAAAAAGAATAAAGTTGGAGGTTACAAATTTCATGGCTTCAAAACTTATCAGAAGACCACAATCACCAAAACATTGTCATACTGGCATAAAGACAGACATATTAACCACAAAAACAAACCATGTACGTTAAGAACTCAGAAGTAAGGCTTTACATGTATGGGCAAATGATCTCACACAAGGAACAAAGAACATTCTCAACAAGCAAAGTGCTAGATATATTATGACATGATAATGGGAACACTGCATGATCACATGATCACAGTGCAGTTGGACCTATACCTTACATAACATATAGAATTAGTGCAAAATGGATGGATGTCTGTTCTCTAAAACTCCTTAAAGAAAATATAAGGAAATGCTTCGTGACATTGGCCATGAGTTAGATATGGCATCAGGAGCAAAGACAGAAAGAAAAAATTAGATAAATTGAAATACATTGAGATTTTCCAAACTTTCATTCATTGAAGGATAGTGTTAACACACCATGGAGGCAGCTTATGGGATGTGAGAAGATATGTGAAAGCTATATATCTGAAAACGGGGTTAATATCAATAACATATAAAGAGTTCCTATAGTTCTTGACAGTAACAAAAGCCAGCACAATTAAAACTAATCAAAGCACTTAGATAGACATGTTTCCAAAGAAAACGTGATAAACATGGAAAATTGTTCAAAATCACCATTTCAAGAATAAAAATCAAAACAAGTCATTAGATTAGCCACTAAATATATATATTGACAGGACCAGAAATATCAATGAAGAGAAACTTCATCTTTTCTGTACCTTGATGATGCGAATGGGAGATGGTATAGTTGCTACAGAAAAGTATGTGGGGATCTCCTAGTAGTGAAAAGAACAATTACCATGGGATCCAGAAATTCTATTCCTAGATACATACCCAAAAGAATTGATATAAGGATATCTCTAAGAAAGCTTTACACACACATGTTCATTGTAGCAGTGTGCATAGTCATCTAGAGATGAGAGAAATGCCAATTCAATACAGTGTGCAGACATAAGATAGAATCCTACTAAGTCTTAAAAAGGAAGTAAATTCTGCCATGCTACAACATGGATCAAATTTGAGGACTTTAAGCTAAGTGAAATAACTAATCACATAAAGATATGTACTATATAATACTAATTTCTGGGGTATCTATAGTAGTCAAATCATGGTGACAAGTTAGTAAGATGGTTATCAGAGACTGGGAGAAGAGAGGAACTGGGCTTGGTTAGTGGTATACATACTCATTTCAAGGTGAGAAGAGTTCTGAAGATGGATGGTGGAGGTAGTTGCCCAACAATATGAATGTATATAGCACTACTGATCTGATCATTCCAAAATAGTTGAAATACCAGAGGTGCCAGATAACATCAAGAAAACAGTATTTTCTGCAGCAGCATTTATAAACTCATAGTGATTGTAACATGTACAAGACCTCCCCAAATTCCAGCCAGACCAAGTAACAAGCTAGACTAGGGTATGCAATGCTACCAGTAGCTGAGGAGTTACTGGCATTTGACAGGCACCTGGAGAGGGAGGATTAATTTACTTTAACAATGCAACTCCTTGTAGATCAACCATACATCAGAGCAGTGTCCACTCCCAAGATTAGCTAGGTAATGCAAACTGGATTCCATGATGAAAACTTTAGAAGTTAAAGAAGAAAATCAAAAAGGAAGAAAAACCTCTAAGGTGGGTGGGGAAGGATGGGAGCCAGAGAGGTATCTATGGGAGGAGTTAGGAAAAGGGGGTGGATACCTTCAAAATACACTGTATGAAATTCTTAAATAATTAATAAAATATTGTTTAAAAGTGGTTAAGATGCTACATTTCAAGTCACTTTTTTGTTTGTTTTATGTGTGTGTGTGTGTGTTGCTGTTTTTTTTTTAACCACAATTAAAAACTTTCAAATTAAGGTTAGGGGCTTAGGAATTTGTTCCTTTGTGTTCTCATTTCATTTCTGCTGGCATGACAAATACCCTGTCAAAAAGATGCATGGAGAAGGAAAGGGTTTATTTGGTTTACAACCCTGCATCATGGTTCTTTCTTCTGGGGAAGCCAAGACAGGAATGCAAGCAGCTCATCCCTCATGTCCACAGTCAAATGCAGAGAGAAATGGTTGTACCCAGGCAGTGTCCTTGCTCATTGCTATCTTCAACTACATTTCTTCATTCTCACACAGCTCAGCTTCACTGCACACACCCAGCTAGGGCTGGGAGCCACTCACCATGAGTTGGATCTTCCTCCATCAATTGATAATCAAGCCAAACAGACATGCTCACAGGGAAACCCAATCTGGACCATTCTTCAAGTCAGGCAGTCTCAGGTGATTGTAGCTTGTGACAACTAGACAATTAAAAACTAACTAGTAACACTCCACATGTTAGAGGAGAAGGGACAGGAGGGTTCCTATTCCCAGGAGAACATAGTCTCTTATTACATATTGAATGGACTTTACTGCGACTTGAGGTAACTCCAGCTTCTACATTGCAGATTGTTGATAACTTCTGACCAAGTATGCAACAGTGACCACAAAAATGTCTTTAAAGTTACCAGAATGAACTGAGTTCTCTGTTGTGTTGTCTATGTAGATACACTTTTGACAAAATGCCCACTAAATGGAGTTTGGGGGACACTTGGTTTCCTTTGCTAGTGCCGCAAATAAACGACATGTACCTGGATAGTTCAAGCTACATTTCTTACTCACTAACAAAGATACTGCTAGAAGCTTCCTTGTCACAGTCTATTCGGGCATGTGGCTCAAGGAACTATGTCTCTACCAGTTTCTGTATTTCACTCTGTATTTATAATGATCGGAAAGCTAAGTGATCAATGTTAAACCGTGTTTAAATTCAGAGTGAAAAAAGTTCTTACCTTTGATATTACAATAGTGAGTATAAACCAGGTATTTCAACCAGAGAGGCTTAAATAAAAAGGACACACTGTGGAGTTGTTGAAAGACCTGAAAAAAGTTAAGTTGCTGCTTTTCCTGGGTTCACAGGAAAAAGGGAGAAGGTGAGAATCCAGATTGATCCATAGTAGGAACTGGATCCCTGCCTGGAGCTGGAACCAGGCGTGCACTGCAGGTGTCCTTCCTTGGCAGCAGAGAGATGGGCTTCTCTCATCCTGTCCTATCCAGTTGGAACCTGAGAAACCGAGAAATGGAACTTTCAGTTAGCTTTCTGCAGAGCAGCCTGGGGGTGGGGTGGACAAGGAGCAGATCTGAGGCAGTACCCTAGGACCTTGTTTGGGAAGCAAAGCACTGGACGGAGTAGGGTACTGGGTTAGGAAGACAGAAGCTGTGCCGCCCTGACTCCCATTCTTGATGGAAAAGATTTGTTGCACACACTGAAGCTGAATCTCTTAAAAAAAAAAAAACTAAACAAACTTAAAAAAGCCAACTCAGCACATTTTCTCAGCTTTCTCAACGTGATCGAAATCATACAAACAGAAGAAAACATACCAACTCACAACACTGAATCAAAATACTTTTGAAGTCCACTAAGCAAAACATTGTGGCTGCTTTTGTTTGGGAGCAGAACATTAAAGAATAGGACATTGGGTTCTTATCTCAGAGGAAACAAAGGAGGAGAAGTTGAAAAGCTGGGCATTTGGAGGAAGGTCTTCATAACATTGATGGAGACTGTTAAAGCTTTGCTAATCTTCCTACAGAAACTGTCCCGCTGAATCACGAGAGACCCAGATAAAGTCTAGTGCATCTCCTGTCTTATGTCCTTGACCTCCATACTATGCATGGTGAGGGGACTTTTGAATTTACCTCAAATTGATCTTATTATCATAATAAAGTGTCTAAGTTTTCCTTGTGATAATATTAACACTGTGTTTTTCTGTCTGTCTGTCTCTCTTCTCTGTGAGTGTGTGTGTGTGTGTGTGTATGTGTGTGTGTGTGTGTTGTGTATGTTTGCCTGTGCTCACTAATTCAGTTGGATGACGGGATTTGCCTGTGTCCACCACTACTCTACCCTCAACACTGGGGTTATAGAGGCCTGCTGCTATGACACATGCTGGGGTGCAAACTCAGGTCCTACTAGCATGGCAAACACTTTACCCACTAAGCCATCTTCCTGGATCTCTCTCTCTCTCTCTGTCTGTCTGTGTGTGTTCCTGGTATGTTCTAAATGTATGTATGTGCACTATTAAATAAAAATAGACCTTTGGAATACTTTGACAAGCTATTCTGTCACTGGTTCATTTCACCTAGGCTGTGTCTTGAGCTCCAGATGATCTTTGATTGTCTTAGCTCACTGATTACCATTGACTAATGAATCTATCTGGGGAAGCATTTTAGCATTAGAAAAGTTTCAGGTCAAATGAGGCCTTTGGAGCTATGGCTTCATTTGATCCTTTGCAGCCAAGAAACAACAAAAGCTTTTATGTATTTGATGGCACAGGTCCCAACACTAAGTAATATTCAACACTGCATCAATTCGTTATTTAATTATATCAGTTAAACAGGGAACTAATCTGACGCAGGCTTTGTGCAAATGCTTTTTCTGTGTTCAACGTTGTGTGCCACAAACTTTCTAGTTGGGGAAATTTTAATTTATTTAACATTTAGAAGACATTTAATAGAAGCAATATCTGGGCCTGTATACAGTTATCTTGCTAAAAACCAGAAGAGCCATTATCTCAAAGGTCTAGGTGGGTACTGGATTGCCTGAAGCCTGGACAGTTACTCCGCTAAAAACCAGAAGAGCCATTATCTCAAAGGTCTAGGTGGGTACTTGATTCACTGAAGCCCGGACAGTTACTCCGCAGACACTGTGTGTAGATGAGAGATGAACAGGTAGCTGTGCTGAGTAAGGAGGGGGAGAGGCTCTCTGTTACTAAGGTCTGAGCCAGCATTAGGACCCACAGGGAGAATAGTGGTGCCAAGGGGATCCATGCATGTGCCCTGCCATTGCTGCTTCCCCATCCTTGTGACCACTGCCCCCAGGGGCTGAGTGTGACTGCATTTCTCTTTCCAGGGAAGAGAAAGGCAACTCCTTAGGGATACCCTCCTTCATTTTTTCCCCATTCCCTTTGAGAGTAGTTCTGCTTCATCCTCAATTCGACAAGATATTTGAGGACTGAAAAGTTTTTAGTTATTGCTGTGTGTGTGTGTGTGTGTGTGTGTGTGTGTGTGTGTGTGTGTTTGGCTGTTTCTTTGGTTTTCTTTTTTTCTTTTTTTAATTCCCAGAGAGGTGAACCCTTATCAGTCTATTGGAATATTGCTGAGAAACCTTGTTTTGCACTGGCATGTTCTGTCACACTGATTGGAGGTTTCTCGCTGGAATGTTTAATTATCATCTAATTAAGACAGACTTCCATTAGTCTCTTTTTTGTATGCCTTGAGATTTGCCAGAGGCAGAGTATGTCTTGCTTGACTGACAGCTGTCAGTGGCCCATATGGAAATAACAAATAATATGACAGGAAGAAGATAAAAGGTTTCACCTGGACACTGACCTGTGCCAGGATGGCTTCTCTCCACTTGGGCTGTGAAGGCAGATGCCACGACCATGTGGTGCATTGACGTGGCTGTGGGAAGGGTGCTTTCTGGGCAGTGACTGTGTGACCTCCATCAGGCTGTTCTCCATAATTCAGACACTGAGCTGTGAGTGTCAGACAGGCCATCTCCCTCAATGATATCCCACTTTGTATATCACCACTCCTGATAGGAAACAGCCCATGGAGTCACAGGAGCTGAACAAACGTCCACTTAAGCCACATGGCAATCTGATGACAATAAAGGGAGTACTCGAAGCTGTCATATTTAAAGTCTGGTGGATGAGGTCAAATGGTGTCTCTAAAGGCTCCAGGCCTGACATCAAGTCCCTGATTCGAATTTCTTTTCTGCTCTGTTTATCTTGCCCAGAGGATTAGACTGATATTTTTAAGGCTTATTTTATTTTTTGTTAATGTGTGTATATATTTGTATGACACAGGTGTAAAGGTGTCAGAGGAGGCCAGAAGAGGGAATCCAATCCCTTGGAGATGAGTTATGAGTTCCTTGATGTGGGTGTTATGATCCAAATTTCGCCAAACTTCAGATCTCTGTAAGAGCATTACTTGCAGCTGAGCCAGCCCTCCGTTAAATTTCAAAACATTAATTTTTGTAACATTAATCACCTGTGGCTCCGCTCAATTGGAAGTCCCTACAACTCTAACGATTGCTGATCACAGTGTTATGGTACAGCTCCAAAGGGACTTTGGCGAACTCCATGCCAGGCAAGGGACAAACACTCCAGGCAGACAGAGCTTAAGTGGGAAGTTTTATTAGGAGATAGGGAAGGGAATGGAAAAAGGAATGGAGAGAGAGAGAGAGAGAGAGAGAGAGAGAGAGAGAGAGAGAGAGAGAGAAGGAGGAGGAGGAGGAGGAGGAGGAGGAGGAGGAGGAGTAGGAGGAGGAGGAGGAGGAAGAGGAGGAGATGTGGAGACAGAGAGGGAGAAGGAGAGGAAGGTAGGTCCTGTCTGTCCCTTCAGAGGAATAGCAGGAAAGAGAGCAGAAGTGGGTGGAGTTTTCCTCTTAAAGGGACCTTTGCACCTGAGTGCAGACTACATAGAAGCAGGGGGCAGGCCAGCATAATGCCTGAGTCCTAACACATAGAGCTCAATATGGACTTCAGAGCTGTTGAAATCCTCATCAACTCACCCCTCCAGTTGTGTCACCCCACCTGACAACATTCTACCTCTCCAAACTCTCTCCAGTCCCCAAGCTCATCATTTCCAGTCTCAACTTGGGCTTTCCCTCTTTTCTATCTGAGTGACCTTCAAGAATAACTCCTAGATGCTGTCTGAATGAAACTTTGCATTCCCAAGGTCACGGAGCTTCCTGGGCTTGCCAGATAGGGAGTTTTCCGTCTACACCCCAAGTGCCGGAGAGGAGAAGAGAAGCCCACACTACACTCCTTGACCCCCTTTGCTTCTCTCAGTATCATTCTTTCTAGCTTCAGAAAACTTCTTTGGGCACATAGTATGTCTCCAAACTATCGCCTATCATCCCTTATGGTCCCTGGCATCCATTCAGTACTCCCTCTCTATTTCTGCCTTCCATTTAGTCCTTACCAAAGCCATGGATTTTCCTGCTTTGTCACTTGCAATTTCTTCCACCTCCATATTGGTATCTTCGATGCACATCCAAATACCCCATGTATCTCCAATTAGTCTCAGTACCACTGACAAGACCTTCACAACATTTCTTTTTTCAGTATAGCTTGTTCTTCTGATCATACTCAGAATAGTTCCACCTGGAAAGCCTCGGCACCGCTTAACTTCCCAACGGCTGAGTCTCCTACTGCCATTAGACTTGTCTGTCAACCTTACCGGGTCCTTGGACTTTAGACCCTTTATCACATATCCAACTTTGATTTCAGCAATCAGTCACTTTACCAGCTGAGTACTCCATCTCCCTTATCTCTTTGTTCTTTAGCTACAGCTGTGCTCTAAGCCACTACTTCCCGATAGCCCAGTGACACCTGTCCTCTACTCTTCGCAAAAAATTGATGAACTGCTGCAGGAAAAGAGCATGCGGTCACGTGACCCTCCATACCATGAAATGATGACAGTGGTCAAGTCCTCTTATAATCTTTAACAGACGGTTCCAAAGAGGAGTTCATAGAAATGAACTGAACTAGGAAACCAGAAGTACTATTTTTAATACAGCATAGTCTTGAACAATCCTTCTGCTTGGGCAAATATTTGAGGATTAAAGTACTTAAAGTGAATAAGGGATTTTTGGTTGGCTTTTGGCATACAAAATTAAGAGAAATCAATAAATCAAGCACAATTGAAAGCTCTATCGAACATATTTTAGAAATAGAATTAAAGCAGAAAATATAAGAACAGATTTATCAAAATATACTAAAGTTTGATAATGTCCAAGAAATTGATATAGCATATTTTTATGAGTATACAGTGAACATTTATAAAATATGCCTTAAAACAAATTGAAAATTAAGACATTGTTAGTAGAAAGTGTATCTTTAAATAAATGCATAGAGAAATAAAATCAAATCACCTAGGGATTTATTTAAAAAGTCAGGGAGAGAACAAAAGAGGCCCATCAAGGAAATGATAACAATTTACCAATGCTTAATGAAACAAACATCATTAATAGTATTAAAAACCCATCTTGGGTTTTGTTTGCTGTTTGTTTGTTTTATAGTTTTTTGTTGTAGTTGTTTTGGGGTCTTTTTGAGACAGGGTTTCACTGTGTAGCTCTGACTGTTCTTGAACTCACTCTGTAGATCAGGCTGACTTTAGGCTCAAAGTGATTCATCTGCCTCTGCTTTCCAGGTACTGGAATTAAAGGTACAAGCCACCATGATGGTCTAATACCCAATTTTTGAAATAATAATATAGGCTTCTGACAGGCCATCTGTCAGAAGCAAAAAAGATCCAAATGAAATATTCAACAAAGAAAAATGTCCATAGGATTAATAAAGCAGATAAATATGTTTTAATGCAATGATGCTATTAATTACTATGTACTATAAAATTTCCGATTTTAGATAATATGAATGACTTACTAAAAATTTAAATTCATTAAATCACCAAAAGGAAAGCATTCAATAATTAATTAATTTAATTAATATGCACTAAGAAATGTTTTAAGGTGTAATTAATTGAATCTCTCTCCTTCCAAAGCAAAGGAACATTAGTGATAAAGTTTTTTTTAACCACTTAAAATTTCAAGCATTAGGGATGTACCTCACTTTATGAATATTGTAATTACCAAAACAGGTAAGCATATGAAAAGAAAACTTCAAGTCCATCATACTTAATGAACAGTTTATGAAAATTTCCTTAAAATATTCACTAGTTTACTCCAACATTGCATTAGAAAATAATGCATCATGATGAGCAACTTGAATCACCTACAGAAATGCAAGAATTGTTTAACATGAGTAAGCATATTGATATAGCTCACCACATTGAGGAAAGGAGAGAGTTCATATTATTTCAGGAGATTGCAAAGATCATATATATTCATTTTGTTTTCATAAAGTATGAACAAAGTTACATATAAAATACATCCCCAGTTGGTAGTGCTGTTTTAGGGGTTTGTGGAACATTTGGATTTGGCACTCATTGCAGATATAGAGCTGCAGGGGAATGACTTAGAGTTATAGTATGGCTCCATTTCTAGCCCAATCTCTATTTTTCGGAAAGCTAAAAGCTATGCCTAGGCATCACATACTATTGCTACCTTCTATTTCTCCCATTGCCCTATCTTCCTTACTATGAAGAGCTGTAGCCTTTGAACCATGAAGAAAAGTAAAGCTATCACACTATGGTTGCTTCTGTCAGGTGTTTGGTCATAATGAGACGGGAATAACCAGTTTAGCACTGCTTCCTATGGCCAGGTAGGATTTACTCCTGGAATGCAAGGATGGTTCAACATAAGACATTCAATAAACATGATACAATCCCATTAATAGAATGAAGGACAAAATCAATTAATTAAGAAAAACAGTGACAAAATCTAACACTTTGTAATGCTAGTTATAAAAAAACTTCAACAAACAATAAATATAAGGAAACTATCTTAATATAGTAAAGTTCATATAAGAAAACCCTAGAGCTAACATACAACAGTGAAAAGAGAGGCTTTTCTCCATATGATTTGAAAGCAAGTCAATAAGGAGAGGATAACTTCTCTTGCTCCTTATACTACAGAAGTTGTAGCTAGAGTAAATAGATTTTATGCATGAATCTATCTCTCCCCTGGCTTTTTATACCATACCTGTTCTAATGTGAGGACCCATGTATGGACATATTTATTACAATATTCTTTGCCATGACAAAACAGAAGGAATGTCTTGTTAACATGAGTAATATGGCTGAGCAACATATGGTATGTGCATACAAAGGCCAAGACTTACATGTAAGAACATGAACATGGTTTAAAAGCATAGTGCTGAGGAAGAGCAAGCATTAGAATGAGACAAAACAATATAACATTAAAAAAATTTAAACAGAAGCACAAAAATAACATTAAAATTTGCTCTTAGATATGTGTAAATACAATAATGCCATTTGGCAGAGATTTTGTGAATAAAATAAGGAAGGACAAAGGAGAGTAAATAAACAAAGGAAGAGAAATTCCACTTACAGTTATTGTATTCTACAAAAGGGGAAGTATAATGTCTCTACCTCTGTGACAAATACCACAACCAGAAGCAACCCGGAAAGGAAAGGCTTCGTCTACCACATACTCTAACCACAATCCACCATGAAAGGAAGTTGGGACAAGAACTCAAGGCAGTAATCTGGAGACAGGAACTGAAGCAGAGACCATGGAGAAATGCTGATTACTGGCTTGCTCTCCTTGGCCTGTTCTGCTGCTCTTCATATACCTCCCAGGGTCACCTGTGCAGGAATAGTACTGTGGACCGGGCCCTCCCAGACCATTCAAGCAAGAAAATGCCGCCCCCCCCCCACTTGCCCACAGGACAATTCCATTGAAGCGCTTTTCCATTGAGACTTTCCTCCTAAGATGTTAACTAAACCAATCGGCACCAGTATTTAATCTTCTGAAATGAAGACTCAACTGAAATAAAGCAAAGCAGTTCTTTAAGATATGTTTCGGGTCTGTTCAGGAAAGATCATGAATAAAATAACTACAGATTAACATCCTACAGTGGAAACAGTGATGACTCTGCTGGAGAGGTGGTTGAGTGAATAAAAACAACCTTTCTGTGCAAGCATAAGGACCTGAGTTTGAATCCCAAAGGCCCACATGAAAGGCTGTGTCTGGCTGTGCCCGTGCCTGTAACACCAACACTGAGAGGTGGAGACAGGAGCATCACTGGAGCTTGCTAATTCCAGGTCATGTAAGTAGATGCACCTCAAGGGAATGAAGGGGAGATGACCAAAGCCTTCCTCAGGTTTCTGCATATGTACATTGGTGTGAGCCCATGCACATGTCCACATACACCACATTCTCTCTCTCTCTCTCTCTCTCTCTCTCTCTCTCTCTCTCTCTCTCTCTCTCTCTCTCTGTGTGTGTGTGTGTGTGTGTGTGTGTCACACATGCACATCTCCACATATACCACATTCTCCCCCTCTCTGTCTCACACACACACACATACAGACATACATACAAACACACACACACACAAAGACAAATGAGAAATTGTGTTATTTTTCTATAGTAGATACGCAGGAGATTTTTTGGGAAGATTTTCTTGTAGTTATTCACTTATTTTGATACAAGTTTGTGGCACGTATTTGCCATAAACTTGGAGCTCTTCCTGCCTCAGCCTCCTGAATGCCTGGGTTATGTGTCCCATAATGCCAAGTGCTCCCTCCTCCTCCAGTATGTTTTAAAAACTTTCTTGAGTGTAGAAACCTCCAAGGGAGTTTGTTAAACTTTCAGCTCACTGAGCCCTTCTCAGATTCATTAACTCAGAATTAGAGATGCGGTGTGGGAATCTATATTTCCAAAATGATTCCCATTAGGACAGAAATTTGGGGAAGCCAGTGCTAAAGTGATCAGGGAATTAACTGTTCAGGGTTGCTGGGACAGGAGACAAGATCTGAAAACACTGCAGGAAGTAGCTGGGAGATAATACTGCTGCTGGCTTCTCAGACGAAATAGGACCGGGGTGTCCAGCTATACATCAGCTGGAGAAAAGATAATCACAAAAAATTTGAAAGAGATCTGAGTACAGTTGTAAAAAGAAGTGTTATCTTACAGAAGCAGTTAAACCAAAGTTTCTGGATAATTAAATTAACATGAGCACAATTGGAATGATCAGTGTTTCTGCATTTTCCTAGAGTGGCATATGCTATCTCCTAATCTTAAAACCTTTTGAAAACTTCTACTCGACCCAGGTTTTAAATTTTTAAATTTTATTTTTATTTAATATATACGAGTGTTTTCCTTGCATATGTGTCTGTGCACCACTCGATGTGCCTGGTGCTCACAGAGGCCAGAACAGGGTGTCATATCCCTTCAGCCTGGAGTTACAGATGGTTAGGAGCTGCCATGTGGGTGTTAGGAATTGTCTTACTCTTCTATTGCTGTGAGGAGATACCATGATCAAACTAACTCGGAGAAAACAGCATTCAGTTTGGGACTGGCTTCAAGTTTCAGAGGGGTAGTCCACCACCATCATGGCTTGAAGTATGACAGCAGGTAGGCAAGCACAGCACTGGAGCAGTAGCTAAGAGCTTACGTATGATCTGCAAGACGGAGACAGAGAATGAGAGACCTGCCTGGTGTGAGCTTTTGAAACCTCAATGTTTGGAAACACTTCCTCCAACAAGGCCACACCTATTCTCAAAGGCCACACCTCCCAATCCTTCCCCAACAACTCCACTAATGGGGGACCAAACAGTCAAACATATGAGCCTATGCGGGCTAGTCTTCAAAACACCACAGGAATCCAGTCTGGAAGAGTAGCGAGTGCTCCTAACTACTGAGCACCCTGCCCCTGAATCTAAATTTTCTTAATTATGCGTATTATTTTTCCTTTTTATTATGTATCTGTGGATGTGTATGAGAGAGAGAGAGAGAGAGAGAGAGAGAGAGAGAGAGAGAGAGAGAGGACACGATTCTGCAGAGTCCAGTAAAGGCTGTTGGCTCCTCAGGAGCTGGAACTGCAGGTGTTGAAAGCCACTTACGGTAGATTCTACGATGTGAACTCCAGTCTTCTGCGAGAGTGCTCCGCGCTGTGAACCACTGAGCCATCTCACCAGCCCCATCATCCAGAGTTTTAAATGGTTGCTGGAACCAGGATGCTGTCTTCATTAAATTCACTGGGAGAGCCCTGAGAGGCTATCATACACTTTTATCTATGTAGATTAAAATTAAAATCTCCCATCCCCATCCAGTCTTTCCCTGCCTTCTCTATAGGTTTAATATAAATCATGGGGGATAATTCGCAAGGAAGACTATTTTAAATTGCAGCAGAGCAGTTCATTTGGTGCGGTAATTCACTTTGGTGTAAAATTCAATTATTACTGACAAATAAAGGTTAGTAACTTAATCATTATAAAGAACAGACGTCTGGGTGAAAAACAAGTAAATTAGGGAATTCCCGAGTGGTTTCATCTCTACCCCCTGGTGATTCCTGGGGCATTCCAAACCTTGTTAGAGCTTTAAGGAAATTCTCACCCTTTTTATTCTTGGACAGAATCCTTCCCATCAGTTTATTTTCAAAGTAATGTGTAGATACATGCCATACGTTTATATGCTTGTACAACTTGGTAGCCGTTTTTAATATAACCTAACTACTCAGAAAATTTGGTCTTGATTTTTTCCCCTTCTGGCACAGACCAGAGAGAACCACAGCCCATTCCTTGCAAGCCGTGACATCTGCCGATTTGTCAGTTTTGTTTAGTTAAAGTGGATTCATGCTTGTGAGGAAGGGGGCCGTTAAAGGTGCCAGCGCCGAAGAAAATTAGTTCTATTTTTACCAACATTAACTCCCCCTGATTTTGAATTAATTGCAATAGCTCTGTGACTAGGGAACAACCTCTTGCAAGGTTCTGGAGCACCGGAAGGTTTCATAAATCAAAATGAACACCAAATGACAGTTGGGTGGGGCAGAGGTCACGGGCGGGAAGTGATCTCTGGGGTTAACCAGGCTCCCCTTTCTGCCCCTGTGTGTCCTGCTCAGCTGGACCAGAAGCCTAGTTCTGATGAGCAAGCAGAAACTCCAAAGTTTTGGGATTTGTTCTTCCCTTCATTATAGTTTTCCACTTTGGGTCGTTAGGATGCATTTAATCTATTCATATCTGTAGTGGAGTCCACAGCTCTCTGCAGACCCAAAAGAGTGATACTAAAGAGTTTTTACAGTTCAGCATTTAAATTTTCTTATAGTTTTGTAGGAAAGTGGCAAGTTGGACAACCCCATGTATAAAACACTGGCAGAAACACATGGTAATTTGCAGAGTACCCAGACAGAATTCGGCATGAATTCTCCTGCATGTCTCTTGTTATTGTTTCTGCTTCTCCTTCTGTAATGGCTCAGGGAAGCAGAGAGAAGCCAGAAAAGTGAAAAAAGATATCAAGCAAGGGAATTATTTGCAAGCAGTATAAGCATAAGCACACAGGGATAAACCTTTTAAAACCTGTATCTATAGAGCGGGCACTTCAGATGGTAAATAGGTATAATAACATATCTGGGGGGGTTCCCCCTCTCTCCCCACCCTCCCTGGTATTTCCATTCAAACTGAATAAAGCCTGACTAGGTAGCTGGCCTTTAAGCCTTCAATTAATTGAACAAAGATTTTAAAATTGTTCAATTGGTTTCATTAGGAAGTGTACAATGAAATAATAAAGTAAAACAAATGATATAAAGCAGGGACACTAATTAGCTCTACATGATTGATATAGCTTTGGACCAGGCATTTGATCTCCAGCAAAATGCAGTTCCTTGTTAAGAGGATTTTTAATTGATGTGCAGAGAGGTATTAGATGATGTTGGAAAATAATTACTCCGAAGCTATTCATGCATTTGGCTGAACATAACAAATGAAGTTTGGGCACTGGATCTGGCGAAGTGGACACGTGCTAATTAATAACGAGAACAAGCATCTTCCAGGCTTTTTTTTAACCCAGTATTTGCTAGGAGATCGCCGAGCCATTATGTGCCATAATGAGGTTGTCATATAAACAAGATCAGCATTACTCAGGTGTCAGTTAACGGAGATCTCAAATCCTCGCAGCCCATGCGCAGTTCCCCCGGTTGTTAAAGGTTGTCATGTGGGGATAACCAATCAAAACTGCTGCTCAAGTTCAGGCATGATTAAGTCCTTGCTGGTTTTCTTTTCTTTTCTTTTCTTTTTTTTTTTTTTTTTTTGGTCTGATTAAGAATATCCCCTTGGATTAAAAAAGCGGGGGTCCTCCCATTTAAAAGAAGAAGAAAGAAAGGCTTTTCTGAAAGACATGAATATTGACTAGGGCAAATATGCTCTTCATCTCAAAAACTTGATGAGCATATGCACCGAGTTACACATAATTTGTTAAATCTGACAAGAGTGGTAAATTAGCATTTGGTTGATCTCGGCCAAATTCCTTGCTTAGAAAAAAAATGTGTGCCTGTTGACATGAAATTAGAAGGACTTATGGGTGAATATCTGAAGGCAGAAATTGTCTTTCTTTGTTTCTTTGTTTTATATGAGGCTGTCCCCCCCCCCCCCCCCGCCTCCATTGCTCTGAATGTTGGGAAAGAAGACTAATCTGGGATGTACTTCCAAAGTCAGAAATGTAGCAGCATTAAGATTTTGATTATTTAGACAACTGGCATTGTAAAAATAAAAACCTGAGTTTGGTGTTCATTAAGACTATTGACTAATTACTCATTCAACTTTTGCAACAGGTCAGCTCGGTTTTCAGTGAGCAATTAGATGCATGTTTTTTGAAAAGTTGCCTACTCACCAATTCTCTACAAATTTATAAAGTTCCCTCGTTTTTATACTGGAATCTTGATATTTTTCCCCCTAAAGGATGTTATACACAGATTTTTAATATATTCTAAGTACTCACCTGATCAAGGAAGATTGTGTGCTGTGCTTATTCTATAGATCACATTTTGTGAGTCTATGTGGGGAATATGTGCAGAGAGTGGGAGAGACGCTAGAGTGAGTGAAAGAGGACTCCAGACTAGGTGTGTTTCTCCTCCCAAAATAAAGGAATGATGCTGCATGCTGCCTGGTTGCAATAAAAGAAGATGATGACTGTCTCCTCTCTCAGGACCAATCACTTCCCAATAGTTCAGCAGGGAGAGGTAAGGCACCATGATCCCAACCCAACATAGGATTGATTGACTGTTGACAGGCCCAAGATTCCATAGGCCCATTGCCGACAACCACAGCCTCTGTGAGCTTGTCACTGAGTTTTGTTGTCAGCATTCATATGCTCTTGTCCTCATTGTCTAGTGCTTATAGTGTTTCAGTTGCTTCTCCTGTGATGATCCCAATCCCTGGGCTTTAGAGGCTATATAGACATCCTATTTAAATCTGGGCACTCAGCTATCATTTATTCTCAGCGTCTTGATCAGTCATGCGTCTGTGCATCTAATGCCCTTCATTGCAAAAAGAAGCTTCTCTGATTAAGGCTGGGAGCAGCATTTGCCTATGGGTATAAACAAAAATACTTACACAGTTTGGCACAATGATAATCTAGCTAAACAACAGCAGACCTATGATTTCCTCGGTCACATCAGGTATAAATTCCCTCCTGTGGATCAAGCATTAAACCCAAATAGACATCGATTGTTTCTCTCCACGTCGGGTGTGCCACTGCCACACCCTTACACACGTTTGACCTGGCAGGCTGGTGTTCTAGAATGAAGAGATCATAATTAGGTAAGACTACAAAAACTTTTTTTGTTGCTGTTGTTGTTTTTTTTTTTTAGCATCCTTGATAGCACCTTCAGGCAACACCGTGGAAGCCAGCCAGCAAGAAGGAAGCTTACAGCTCAGTTCCAGTTTAGATTTCTCTATCATACACAACCAAGGTGTAGGTGTCTTTAGTAATAGGGTCTTAACAGCTAGTTGTTGTAGATAATAAAGAAAAGTGACAAGAGTATATATTGTTTTAGGTTCCTCTGGGGCCTCCCTGACAAAAACAGAGTTGTAATTTATGAGGAAAAGTTATCTTATAGTTCTATAGAAGTAGTTGTGTTCCAGCCATATGGGAACACTATAAAGAGGAACATTCATGTACAGAACAGTTCATGAAAGGTGGGGAAACAGAAGCCAAGATGGGTCCGAGGATGCATAAATGAAGTAGGAATTGACTTGGAAAGAAATAGAAGGCATCTTGGGGAAAACTCTAGATTTCCTCACACATTTAGAGACAGAGGGGTGAGTGTTTTAACCCAGATCTTTCCTAACTCTCCATGCAGCTTTCATTGGGACTGTGCTAGCAGAACCAGCTACATAACTTGGGGCACCTAGCAAAAAATTAAAACATAGGAGCTGTTATTTAAAACAAAAAAACAAATAAGGGGTGGGGGGAGTACTGTTAAAAATACTAAAATATGCTGGGCGGTGGTGGCACACATCCCAGCACTTGGGAAGCAGAGGCAGTTGAATCTGTCTGAGATTAAGGCCAGCCTCGTATACAAAGTGAGTTCCAGGACAGCCAGAACTACACAGAGAAATCCTGCCTTGAAAAACCATAAGAAACTAAAATAGTTAGATTAACTTTTGTTCCAGAGTCTATCTCTTGACTCTTCAGATATTTTTTATCGGCTATTGTTTTTTCCAAATAAAGAGAAACAATAAACCATATTTACATAGATTTCATTGTTTACCATTACATTGTGCAATGTTGGTTCTAAATACGAATAACAGAGCATTTTATATCCTATGTGGAATCTCTGAATTGTGTGTGTGTGCACATCTGTGTAGTTTTTCTTTGAAGATGCCTATATCTATCCAAAAAGACAAAAATATACAGATGCAGGAATGCTACAAGGAAAAAGGAGGGTTCTGGAAATTACTAAACAACATAAGGAAACCACTTCAGCATGGGACACTTGTGCCTGGAAAGTCAAAGAAACTAAAGGCTTCCAGGCTCAAGGGCAACTGGATTCTCCTATCAGCAGGTGACTAGTCCTAAGACCTAGTGTGCATCTCATTTTCCCACTGTTTCTGTGGACTCCCTTGTGGTGGTGACCTCCAAGCCAGAGGTGTACTTAGTTACCTTGATAAAGGGGAACAAAATGCTCACTCCTGCTGGGATGGCTACAGAATGGGCAATGGATTTTTTGTCAACCCTGAACCTACTAGTCAACCTTGGGCTTGGCAGACATGTAGATGTCCTAGTTTGCTTTCTATTGCTATAATAAAGGCCATGACCTAAAGGAAATTTGGAAAGGGTCCCTCTTCCCAGATGGGGTCAAGTTGACAAAAAACAATAAGAACAAAAAAAAAAAACAGCTAGAACATCATCCTTAGGACTGATGAAATTACCAATTGTATGAAGTAATACTTTCATGGACTTCTCCAACAGGTACACATATGAATCATGTTGTAAGTGTCTGTGAATGTCTTAGAGAACCCACTTCTAAGGAAAACCAACTTCAGTACTCGGAGAATTCATGGTAAAGAGAAAGTGCCCATCTTTTTTCTCCAGGCTCCTTCCTCCTCTTCAGTGACTTACTAGCATTTTTGCTGAGCAACGATTCAGCAGTTTCTGGCACACTATTTATTCCCTTTTACACACACACACACACACACACACACACGACCTAGGCTATTTCCCTGCCAGACAAGTTAGAATTACTGCGTTCATGATATCAAATGGAATTAAAATCTGGCTTCTGTTGGTCTGGATTAGAATAGCATAGAGGACAAGAGGGGTCCTACAAGGTCCCAGGTGCACAGGCATCTTTTTATTGGTTGTTTATCTGTACTGTGATCTTCCTGCCTACTTAGAGTGATCCTACTGCCTCAGACTGTGACATAGTTGTTCATAGCTCTCAACTTTTTTTTGCCCTTGCCATTATTCTGTATCAGTTGGCATAATCAGCGTGGATTAACATCCCATTGGTGTTAATCCTACTGATCAAGAATAAGACCACTACCACAGTTTAAAGCCAAAATTGAATCAAGCTTTAATTAAATACTGACCAGGTGGATGGACTCTGGCCAAGTCCATCTCTGGTTTTCCAGAAAAATGGCCCCAAATCAAGTTTTACAGCAGCTTAACTTTTCCCCATCAGATCCAATCAGGGGCAAGCATGCATCCTGACATACCTCCAGCCTACATTCAGTCAGGGGCAAGCTTATATTTTGATGTGTTTCCTGTTCACAGTACCTCCTGCCCACCTGTAATCAGGCACATCTAGTGCAGAGGGGTCAAACACACTTGTTTCAGTGAGTGAAGACCCATGGCTTCTTATGTCCCATAAGCAACAGCCTCCAGCATTTGAGGAACTGTCTGTCCTTGGGCAAAGGGCTTGCAGATCACAGGCATTTTTGTTTCATGGATTAATAAGGCATAGTAATTAGAACTGAAAATCTATCCTTGCCTCCCACACTGGTAGGTACTGACAACCAAGTTGTACAAATCGTGGGGTGGAGGCAGGAGTAAAACTCAACTTATCTGGGCACAGGTGACCCCAGTGCTATTGTTTCCAAGAGGACGCCCAGTCCCTCCATCCCTCCTAAGACTGCTGCCTCCTGGCCGCCTTTGATCTGCCACCCTCTGAGTTTTCTCAGCCACATGCCTCTTTTCATGCAAAAGCCAAGTGAGAAAAATAAGTTTGAGGCAAAAACAATTGTCCAAGGCTGCAGGGCTGTTTCTGTCAATATTTTGGTCTCTTGTTTAATTATTTTTTTAATGTTTGTGCAGTTGTCTCTGTGCCTTTTCCTTTGGAGCCTGTATCAATATTTTCTATTTCAGAGGGCAGGTTCCTGGAGAGACAGAATTCTGTCTTTGTTTCTCTTCCAGATCTCCGCAGAACATTCAAACTATGTGGTCATTTTACAGAATTTGCTTCTGAGGAGGAATTTTCTCATCCTAGTCACCCACCCTTCTATTCTTTGTCTAATTCTTTTAGCAAAAACAGAAAGGATTCTTTAACTAAGTATTCATGGGCCTTTGAAACCTAGCAGAGATTCTAACAAGAACAGGAAGCCACCAAGACTGTGGGGGAGGACAGATGGATGGCACCAGGACAGTCTGAGCTTGAGAAAACTTGTGTAGAGAGACAGCGGCCCCGGGACACAAAGGGACAGAATTTCTTTCCTTGGAGAAAAATGACTAAGAAAATTGGAATTTTTTAAAACAGAGTTAGAAGGTAGAGAAAGAGGGAAAAGTAGGTCCATAGCTGTGGCTTTGGAGGCCAGTTGACCATGCTTTGCTGCATCTCAGCTGTGTGACTCTGGGCAACTAATTCAGTCTCCTAGAGCTGCATTCAAGGGCCAGTGATACAGGTTTCATTAGGTGGCATTCTCTCTTCTGATGGACTGAACTATGGAAGCAATGGTGTCAACCCTCAGACTTATTCAATGGACATGTTCCACAGAGGCTCACAGTCCCTTGGTTCTGCCCTGTATATTGAAAGAAATGAATAGCTGTCACTTGTAAGCTGGACCTCACCTGTGCACGTTGGCTTAGAAACCCACCATTCTATGCTTTCTGTTCGTGTTTGTTCTATGGATACATGCAGCCTTTTCATTACCCAAGAATAAGACAACAGAGGCCTTGTATGAGTTGGGGAGAGTCTTAAAAAGACAAACTATGTATCTACAGCAGAAGTTACAGTTCCTCCCAGGGTTCTCCATCCCACTAATAAAAGAATTTGAGGAATTCCAGACAGTTTGTCAGAGTTAAAGAGAAAAATCTAAGAGCAGGTAAGCTGTATATCTTACAGCTACCCAGAAGAGGAGACTGGAATAGAGAAGGGAAAGAAAGACATGCCACTGGGGTTCAGTCACATGGAGGTCAGCTGTATGGCAGCAGGAAGCCACATGGTGGGTAGAGTGCTTTACATAAAGAGCAAAGAAAGCCAGGTGTTAGGAAATTCATGCTTAACACAGAGACAGAAAGGGGGAAAGAGAAACTTACAGTTTTGTGAGTAATTTAGAAAACCAGCCAAAGGCCAACTTACAAACCAGGACAGTTGTGTTCTCTAAGAGTCTGTGCTAGATGGCAGGATTTTGGGGGAAAAACTAACAAAACCCAAACAAAATCCTTCCAGAATCTAGCATCTTCTTAAAAGAATACCTATCTTTTCAGTGCTTCCTAGGTATTGCACCTCCTTCCTGGTTTATTCACACCCTCCCAACACACACACATACACACACACACACACACACACACACACACACACACACACACACACACACGTATTAACACTTAAAGAAGGAGACAATTGCCAGTTTCCTTCTACCTAGAGATAACTACCAAGATAGGAGTCCTTTAATTTTAGGTCCTTTCAGGGATAGCCACCTTCCTCATTTCTTATGACTCTTTGTAATAAGAATATGCGAAAGTCCCGGCTGTGGATCATTCATCAAAATGAAGAAAAATCCAGGTAACAGCCCACATGTTGGAGCTCCATATAGCTGGACAACTGCTGTGGTCTAAACCCCATGCTGATGGCTTGGCCATGTATGCTGACAGTTTGGTCCTTGTCATGGAGGCATGTGGGGATTATTTATGTTCATGTAATCCTGTGAGTTAGAATGGAGATTCCTAAACTCTCTCAAGACACCCTTGGAGTCCTACACTGTATGTGCTGTTGAGACTCCAGCCTCAAGTGTGTAATGCTTGCTGAGTAAATGGCAAAAACCAATGATGAGGACATGATAAGTAACCATGAGGACAGATGGGGCTCTCTACCAAGACATCTCAAACTGGACCAGTACAGAGACCCAGCTGGATCCTGCTCTAACTTATTACCTTGTTTTACGTCATTCTACACAGTGTAGAGCAGTGGCTTTCAGGCTGGACCTTGGCTAAGTGATTCTTTTTCCCAAGAAGCATTTGGATCCATTCTGAGTACAAGTGGAATGAAAAGATTGACTCTGCATCTGGGTGTATATGTAGACACCACCACTTGTGCAACTACACACCAGCCTGATGCATGACTTATTCTTGAAAGTCAAAAGGTTGTTCACCACAAACTTACTAAAGCACATTGGGAACATATGAACCACATGGGTGTGTTGGAATCGTATCATGAAAATCAGTCCTGAGAATTAATTGCACACACACACACACACACACACACACACACACACATATTAAACTGATAAAGGGCACACAATGTCCGCATAACCACAAAGAGGACAATGAACCCTGTGATGGAGAGGCCCCTGACCTGTCATCTCACCCCCATTCAAGGGATGGAGGGCCAGAGAACTGACTGGGGCTTCAGCTTACCTCGCTTTCCAGGGTTGACAATCCAGTTCCAAGCCTTGCTTCTTGGATCCTACACCTCTGCAACTCTACCCAGTTCTGAAGTTCAGCTGGACTCTGGTTCAGCACACATCTCTGTATGGTGTGTAATGTGTGATCTGAGAGTTAATGCTGTTAATTAAGATTGAAATAACAGAACCTGTACCTAGGGCCCATGTGCAATAGCTCAGGGGATAAAAGGCACTTGCTGCTAAGTCTAGTAACCTCGGTTTAATCCCTTGGAAATAGAGAACTGACTCCAGTAAATTGTCCTCTGACCTCCACACACATGCAATGGCATGTGCATACATACACACTCACAAAATAAAAAGATAATAAATTTAGAGAACCTACATTTGCCAATTGCCAGCTACCCTCTTAGAGAGCCTCACTCAGTTGTCTTTATAGTTCCACACGTACCATTTTGATGGCGTTGGAAGCTACTATCTTCAAGGGTTGCTAAAGAACACATGGACATCACAGAATAGTTTCTGAGAACACCTGGCAGGGTTATAATTCATAAGGCAAACCTTGATTCCAGAGTTAGGATATGTTCATCATAAACAATGGAAGTCATCTTTTTGAGGCTGTCAGAAAAGGGTGGAGGAGAAACAAGGATCTACTCAAGGCGACATACCTTGGACCTTCAACCAGGTTCACTGCCATTTTGGCATAAGCTTCCTGTCAATGACATGCCGTCTCTGTGTTGACAACAGGCACAGAAGATGTTATTTGTATTGGGACTGATGCTTCTCTACTAGCCAATGTAGACTCCGGTGAGGGATTCCTCTCCCATCTCATGTCCCCATAATGTTCCCTGTCTTTCTGTGTAACCTCAAGGATCAGCTCTTTGCTGGTGATTGGGTCTTACTGAGAAACTTTCCACCCCAAAAGATATAGCCATTGTAAGTGGCAGGGATGTAATCTGGGATGTGGATGCTTAAAATATATATAGCCTCATCATTAAGATTCTTTTTGTAGTAAATAACAGAATTCCACCTGAGCTACCTGTATCAAAATGCCATGATTTGTTTTAAGAATAAGAAGGCAGGGTACGAGAGATCTCTGGTCTCCTGAATCTATAGTTACAGATGGTTGTGAGCTGCCACGTGGGTCCTGAGAATTGAACCTGGGTGTTCTGGGAGAGCAGTCAGTGCTCTTAACCTCAAAGCCATCTCTCTAGTTCCAGGGCATAAGAATTCATGAGACTTTCTTTCTTTCTACATAGAACTTTCTGTGGTATTCAGGAGAAGTCTTGTGGGATGACAGCAAATTCTGTTTTGATGTGTTCAGATTAATAATACCTATATATAACCCAAAAGTTCATGTACCTTACACAGATCTCTGTGACCTCATATTTTATTAACTCAAAACTAACCAAACAAAACTTTGTAGATGTTAGTTGATCTATTTTTAATTTGATTTTTAATCATGTGTGTACATTTGTGTCTGAGTGTACATTTGTTCACTGAGTAAAGTACCCATTGAGACAAAAGGTGTCAGATCCTCTGGAATTGGAGGTTGTGAGGCATCAGAAATGGGTGCTGGGACACAAATTTGAATCCTCTGCAAGAGCAGTATGTGCTTCTATCTGCTGGGAGCATCATTCCAGCCCTGAACTGAATGAAGCTTGAGTTTACAAATAGACTCATGTGTGTTATCCTTTCTACATATAAGCATAGCATCTTGGGCAGCCTTCTTGTTTCTATCAATGTTTTAATTGAAACTATGACTCTATATGGGGATCTATCATTGAGTTTACATCTACAATAACAGCAAGATATTAACATTAATGTAAAGCAACTCTGTTAATTACTTAACTAATTTGGTCTCCTTCTTTTGTGTTTCTGGGAATCAAAGGAGGCTTTACTTCAGTGTACAGCCTGTGACTTGTCAGTATGCAAACATCTCCATAATGGTGAAGAACCAAGCCTCACCAGTCTTGGGACCCTTGGGATCTTTGCTTTGACCATATCCATTATTCCATATGCCCCACTTCTCCCCCGTCCCCCCCCGACAAACACACACAGCTGTATTTTGTTTTTTAAGTTCTCTGGACACCTTCACTTGCTGGGTCATCTCATTGGTTAGTGTCTACAGTTCAATTGTCAGGAAATGGAGGGGGGGAGAAAAGCATCTAAAAACATCATTCATGTCCACCTGCAAGCACTCTAGTAAACAGATGTGGCATCCATTTGAATACTGTCATGGTATTCAATGATCCAAGAAAGCTTTACGGTTGAGGGACTCAGTCTCAAGTATTGTTCCTGTGTCATGCAGGGGAAGCTGCAGACCACTGACAATTAAGGATGATGATAAGATCCACGTCTAGGATCAGTGAAGAGATTAAATGAACTTAAAAAGACAGTGCCTGGCATATGCTTAACTTTGGTAAACCTTAGATGTGCTTTGCTTCCTCCCTCCCTCATCCGTTCCCTCCCTTGCTTCCAGCTGAAGTTCTACCCTTCACTCATAGCTGAGTGAAGACAACTTAGCAATGTTCTCAGACTACAGGACTATAACGCCAATAAGCATTTAATCACTTCAAAATTTATTTTTGCTGTTGCCAAGATTTTGACACAGGCATTTGTTATAGGTACCCATTATAGGTATATTTTTAGCTTTAATTTTCACAAATTATGGGAAGGGATCACACTTACAGTTAAACAATTTCAGAACACACGGGTTGGAGTGTTACTCAGCCTTAACAGTGAAAGGAATTCCAACACACGAGACAACATGGTTGAAAACTGAAAACGCCATGCTGAGTGAATTAAGCCAAACATAATAATATATGATTCTACTTCTAGAAAGGACAGACAGTAGAAAGACTCACAGAGAGAATGTAGCTTTTTCTGGTTGTCAGGACTGAGAGACTGGTAGGGTGGAGCTTAAAAGGAAGAATTGGGGGAAGGCATTCCATCAGTAACTCCACCCATTTCTTCATCTCACTCTTCTTGTGGGAGTTGTGGCCACAATCATGGCTGCCTTTCTTGAGTTAATACCACATCTTTGAGCTTTAAAGTGATGCTATGTAGACTATATACTGCATAAAGCTCTGGATGGCTGCTTAGTTTGTTTCTAATTTTGTATCTTTGCTAAATGCCAGAGTACATATCATTCTACATAAACTTTCATGCAAGTGTGTTCTATCCCTTCCTACAGCAAGATATCTGAAAGTTGAATTGCTGAAGCAAAGGCTAAACACATTTCATCTTATGGGAAGAAGAAAATTGTTTGTAAATATTTCTTGTTTTCAACAGCACAGATGAGCTCAGATCCGCACATCTTGATCACACTGTCTTTTCATAACCAGTGAAGATTTTTATCAGCTTAATGGGTTGAAATAGAATGATCATTGTCCTAATTATAAAGTCACTAAATTTTAGTGAAATGATATCTTCATTTCTTTATTAGAGTTGCCTCTTATAATATTTTCATAATTTTTCTATTTTATTTTTATCGCTTTGCTTTCCAATCACGTGCTTATTTTTTCATAAAATTTTATGCTGATCTACACTATCAAATCTGCCAGTGGCTTTCTGTAAGCCTATTTGTATTCTAGCATTGCTCTTCAAGGTTGAGGATCCCTTCTGTAACCTATATAATTCATTTTCTAGGCATTTAACTATTGTATTAATCCACGTTCTTGCAGGTATACAGCATGAGAAAATAAAAATCATTTGGTCACCTTAATTTCTTCCTATACAATAATGCTTTAGGTATGGTTGTTACCTATGCTCAGGATATTTTTAAATGTTCTTCAATTTGGACTTTTCTTCACTGATCAGTCTGTCTTTTTACCAGACTATCTAACAAAGCACCAATGGAAGCAGCCTTTCATGGCACCTTCATTTCGTCGCTTTTGACTTCGGGGTATATTCACACTTTAACTGTATGCTGTTATTTTAGAAATCTGTGTGTGTGTGTGTGTGTGTGTGTGTGGGTGTGTGTGTGTGGGGGTGGGTGTTCTTCTACATTGTCCCAGAAGATCTCAGAAGAACAAAAGTGTTTCTAAAAGCAGCCATCGCACTGGTGAATGCCTTGTGAAGGAATTTCATAACCAAGAGCCTGTTAACAGGACTGATTATTGAAGACAACTGTGGTTCCTGTGTAGGTTTGCTTGTGCAATGTGTGAACCACGCTACTAATTTTCTCTTTGACCAAATGCTCCTGCTCTGTAATATGCCTGACTCCCCTAAAGCTTCGAAAAACAGCTTTAAGCTTCTCACTTCTTTAGTAAAGAACTTCTCAGTTGATTTCAAGTGAAATGCCAACAGTCTCGCTTTTTTTTCAAACACGCTTCACAGCCATGGCTGTGTATCCACTTTAAAAGTGTATGTTTTGTGGGTGGGGGTGCTGTGTGCTTTGAGCAGTTGTCAGATGTTTTATTTTGGGAAAAAATCTAAATAGCATTTGAAAGATAATTAAGGGTTGCTCAAGTTTCTTTCAGAATAAAAAAAAGGTATATTTTCCTTCCTTTGTTCATTTTTGCACTCAATACTCCATTTGTCACCTCCCCCTCTATTTTATAAATCTTTTAATTAATGGTGTTTATTCTCCTCTCAGACTGGCCCAAGTTGTGTTTTTATGATCATATTATTAGGAAGTGATAGCATGTGTGGATTTTTTTCTCATATCTGGGCTTGCCAATCACTATGGAAACAAGCAAATATTTACATAGCCCAGATACTGATTAATACCTACTGGTTATTTTGACATTATAGAGTTACTGTTTGAATGTAAAGAATTTCTCTTGAATAGTAAAGTGTTCTATTATAATTTATTTACATTTGTAATTCCCCCATCAGATATTAATACCGTAACAAAAGTCTGTCAAATTATAGCATGCCTGAAAGAGTCATTTTTCCAAAACAGGACTCAGTATCTCAGGCTATATGTTTAAAATTGGTTGCTTAAAGTTTGGACAGGGGTAACATAGATACATTACTTAAGATAACATCTGTAGAACACAATGTATAGTAGAAAATAGTAAATTTCAAATGGACATTAATTTAGAGACAGGGTTTCTTTATGTAGCTCAAGCTAGCTTGGAACTTGCTGTGTAGTCAATGCTAACTTTAAATTTGTGAGCCTCTCAAATGCTGGAATCATAGACCTGTGCTGCCAGCCTGGTTCCAAGGGGTACTTAGTTATAAACATGGGTCTCAGAGGCTGTCATCCAGGGTGCTTGTTAGAACTCTCTGGGAACAGAATTCCTTCAAATTTCCCCCCATGTTCTCTACTTAGTTTGACATATTTTCTTAATGTAAGTATTTTTTCTTTTCTCTCTTTTTTCCTCCCAAAGGTATAAAAAGTTGTGGTCTGTAGTCTAGAAGAGTGCTTCTCAAATTTAAGTATAGCTTCCAGGGCACTGGGCTTTGCTGACTGAGTGCACATTTAGGAGGTCTGTGGTTGGCCATCCAATGTGTGTTCTGGACAAGTTCACAGATGCTGCTGCTCTCCAGGCACCACCTGTAAGGAACACCACACCACAGTCTAATTTAGTCTCTTTTGTTAACCAAATGTGAAAGTAGATATGTTGGGATGGCTGAAGCAAATCTGTGATTACTGTGCAACACAGTTTGTAATATAAGAAATCGAGCTTTGTAGCTGGACACAGGAACACATGTACAATCCCAGTAGTCAGGAGGCTGACCTAGGTTAGCCTGGGATACATAGAAGATCATGTCCTAAGTAATACAAAATAGAGCTTCATGACATCAGACAATATGGATTTATTATTTCAAGAAGGTTGCAGAGTGGCACCTTACTAGTCCAAACATTGAAGTGATCTCTGGGATAGAGCCAGAACCCAACATTAGTACAGCAATCATCTCAAAATCTCTAGCCATGTCGTGTTTCATTTTATTCATCAACTCAGCTGAACTCAAATCACAGAAACCCATAATTAAGTGGTGTGGAGCTGTAAGAGCAGAGATTGTGTGTCTAGACATAGAAGTCTAGATTTTTCATTAATATACTATCTTAGTCTCAAAAACACTGGCTACTTCATGCAATCTGCTGCGATGATGGTATAAACCATGTTTTCTACTTTCATGACATTCATAAAACAATTTTATTGCTTCTCTAAATGAAGCATGGGTGTGAAGTCACAAATATCAGTGCCTAACATGTGATGCTGTCATTCCTTGCATACTAGCTGAACTTGCACTGAGTCTTGTCTCTTCATTGCAAGGAGGAAAACAGAGGGCAACTCCATTGGAAATGGAATCCTCTCCTGGAAACGATTGCTGCCATTTATTTGGGTATCAAAATGAGTGGATTGCAATTACAACAGGTATTTTTCCTACACATAGTTTGACCCTTGGAGAATTCAGATTATATTTTCATTTAAAAAATATTGATTTAGCTGCAAGCCAGAGAATCTGAAAAGAATGATCAGAATACTTGCTCAATGAACACCATTCAACTGCGTGAAAAACAATAAAGCTTAACATAGAAAACAGTATTAAATAATCTTAATTTTTTAAAGATCAAATTATTTTCATTGTATGGATAGCTGATTCCATTTGTTTCTCTTGCTTTTTAAGAAATAAGACTATAGTCTACTCAGCAAGGATTGTGGAATCTTTTCTGAGGCAGTTGAGTTGAAATGGTAGTAGCATTGAAGGCTGTGCTTCAAGGCTATTGGATTTTGTTCTGGTAAAGCAATTTTGTTCTCAAATTGAACATGTCATTTCTTCTTTATTAAATTTCCAAGTTATTTCTTCACCTCAGATTTTTTCAGTTGCCTCCTATTTATTTCTGGACTCGTTCACTTGAATTCTGGGAAGGCACAAGAGTTTATGTGAAGTCCACGTAATCTGCCATTGTGTGAAAGTCTGTCATGAAAAGGCAGAATTCATGTCCAACATGGCTTCTATTGGTCATCTCAAGGGAGGCTCTGAGGATGAATGCAAAATAGCCAGAGAAATGGAATCACTCCACCACATGTTTATGCAAGACTTTACTTCAAGGTCTTTTAGGAAAAGAACAATGTGAATATGATGTTATTCTTTGAGCCTCCTCTCAAGATGTCCAGTGCCTTCTCTCTTCATCACAAGATGCTCAGTGCATTCCTGTAAGAAATCAAGAAAGAGCCTAAAACCTAAAAGAAAATAATGGAGCTTCTTGTTAATATGATTCCTATTTCCACATTACCTTACCATACGTATAGTCCATGGTAATCATTTCATGTGTATACAGCTCAATTCCCTACCACCACAACTATACTCCAGCCAGGTACACATTTATTTTAACTCTAGGCAACAATGCATTTCACAATAACAACAAAATGTTATCTCTGGGTTGGTGGCGCTGTATGCCTGAAGGAAGTAGCCAAAATTGGGATGTGAAAACTTGACCCACATCACCAACAATGGGTAGTGAATTCCTGTTAAATATTACCATCTTGCATACAGATTCCAGGTGAATCAGGACATCTGTTTTGTTTCTCAGTTCTGAAGCATTCCAGCAGCTTAGTAGAACTGTATTGATGTGTATGATTGACAACCTCTGTAGGAATGAGGCCAAGACTCAAGGATGTCAAGTCAGAAGTTTTAACTATTATTAAAATGTATTGAAGTGGGAGGCCTTCTTAGCTGCAAACACTATGAGGTTAGAGCTACATAGAGCATCTTTGCAGCCAAATGGAGGATAAATCCTTTTGAGGAGTGAAAAAATAAAACAGACAAAAGTAGAGCCAATAGAAGGAAAAGAACAGGTAGTTTCTGGGAAAAGGCGACCAGTGTGTGACATTAGGAAAGCTCTGGATCTAGTTATGCCTGAAGTTGTTTCCTTTGGCCTCCCTATGTTAGGAACATAATATATTTTTTCTTATGTAATTGAGTTGGAGTTATATTTTTATCATTTTAAAACTGAAAGTCCCAATCTTCTCAAACTTCTCCAATCATGAGAGTAAAGATGGATTAATTAATAAACTCCAGAAATGCAAAATGATAAACTTGTGTTCACTTAAACTAGTCCAACATACGAAAATTCTTAATTTCTCTACTCATGGATAACACAGAAAACAGACATACTACAATATAATACCCTATAGTCTGCAGTTTTATGAAATTCTTTGTTAGAAAATAATACAGCTGAATTTACAGTGTTTGGCTTTTTAAAGAGACAACTGACATAATGTAAATATGTTGTGGTTTTATTTCACTCAGTAGTAGGACATCTAATAAAATACAGATCCATATCACCTTGATGACTGAGGCTTGTGTCATAGTGTAAATGAACCATGGTGTATTGCATTTATTGTGGTTGTACACACACACACACTCTCTCTCTATCTCTCTCTCTCTCCCTCCCTCACTCCCTCTCTCTCTACCTCTCTCTCTCTCTGTCTCACACACACACACACACACACACATACACACACATAATTTTTTGAATAACTTTCATTGTGTACTTTATACCACAATGAGTTATCCCAAATGATTATTACTTACTATTTTAAAAAGTAGCCATCAATGAAAACAACATCTGAATCATGATAAGGTGTCCCTATCTCACACATTTTGCTTCTTACATCTTACACAAATTGTCTCATCATCTTTAATTAAAAATCTCTTTACCTTGCTGCAGCATTTTGTAAGTTTCATGATCTTTATTTTCAATAAGAAGATAGGCACAGACAGGCAATGGTACGGCCACCGAAGACTATTGATCTTCAGGGTCAATAACAACTCTAAAGAAAGAGAGATGAACACCCCTTCCCAATAAACAAATGTCTTCATGTTATGGTAACAGGGAACAGAGTGGTGGCAATTGCTTGTCTCTTTTTGCTCTCAAGTTATTGACTTAGAACCTAGCATGTTTGCACAATCGTCACTAAGTCACCAAATGGGAAATGTCTAAATCAAGTTGGAATTAATGTGTTGTAAAGTGTTGGGTAATAAGCCACACATTACCTCCAGGAGTGACAGATTTTTAGAACTAAACCCTACTGAATGCCTGAAGCAGCAGCAGAAAACTGAGAAAAAAAGAAAAAGAAAGAAAAAAATATCCAACAACAACAACAATGCTTACTAGGTTATTGTGGAGTGTGAAAGCCACTCTGCTGTGGAAAGGCAGTGTGAATCCATATTATGCAGAAATCAATGGCAGCCCAATCTTTGCAGGCTACACGAGGCGCCACATGACAAGGGCACAGCGATTCGCCTAATCAAGCCGGTTGTGTGAAAGCAAAGAGCCCAGCTGAGTTCGCTCTATCCAGCTGGACTTTGTTCGCTTTTTAATGGAGCAGGTCATACTTCTAACACCCCAAAGAAATCAAGCAGCCTCAGCCCGAGGGGCGCATGGAAGTGTGGGGACTCCAGCAGCTCTGTGTTAAATCACTTCTATAGGTCATCTGCAGAGAAAGGAACACAGAGAAATAATAAAGGAGTGTCATTTGGCTGTCTGTGTTTATGATCCCCCCACACACCCAGAAAAGGGAGTTGGGGTTCACAGGGAAAGCAGTGTAGCTAGAGACACGTTTCGCCGTTTTTATTCTGTGCATTATACAGCTCTTGGCAGGGCGCTGCCTACAGAAGTCAGCTCTCCTTCTTGAGTGCAGCACATTACAGGGGTCTATAAGCCAGAGTGACAGTGATAAAAAGCCAATTCAGGGCTTGGGGACAGTTTTTCCTAACAACATGCATTGCCTCTTTAAGCACCTGCTGCTTTGCATAGCCCTCCGCAATGCAGCTTTGGGGTGGCCCTGGCTCAGAGCTGGGGTGGTGAAGTTCAAATGAATGCCTCTGTCTTTATGGACACTGCAGGGGTGTGTGGAAGACTGATGTCTCTGCTCCCTCCCCAGCACGAACACTGTCACCTTCAGAATTCGCATGGAATTTACTAGAATGAGACAGGCTTCTTGAACCTTCTTCAAATCTGAGCTGTTGACTTTGGAAACATCGGGAGTGTTTTATTCCATTTACAACTGAATCCTCAAAGAGTGCCCACATCACTTGAGTCCAGGCTAAGAGAACATCTCTCATTGTGCGCTGGGCACCCAAAGTCCATTTGTATGCCAGGGATAAATATTGATCTACTACCCAAGGCCCCATAGATTGCCTAGACCTCCTCACTGACACCCACAGTCAGGGGGTCTGGATCAGTCCAATGCTGGATTCCCAGCCATCAGTCTGGGGCTCAAGAGCTCCCCCTTGTTCAGGTCAGCTGTTTTTGTGGGTTAAACCAGCCCAGTCTTGACCCTTATGATCATCAATCCTTCCTCTCTGTTTTTTTTTTTAACTTCTCATTGTTGCAGAAGGAGACTCTAGAAAGCCTCAACCAATCAAAATGCAGAGTTGTGAATCCCAGGATCAGGGATTTTTCTGTGAGATTGTGTCTCCTAGTAATATCAGAAGCTATATCTGTGAAGTCTCAGCAACATGACTGCTCAAACATGTGCTAAACAAGGATGGCACCAATGAGCATGTGCCAAACTAGACAAGCCAAAGCCTGTGAGGATTCAGTCCTATACAAAGGATTCTCGGCAACCGTGGGAAGCTGGGAACAGGAGTGGTGCTCCTGCTCAGGGAAGAGCCCACCAGTTGGTTGTCCAGTGCCAAATGGTCAGCCCTGAAAACATACTTTCAGGTGGCAGTACATGGGTCAAATAGGTGTTATAAACTAAAAAAGGCTGTGAATTTGAAGGTGAGCAGAGCAGGTTATATAATGCATTTAAAAATGACATAGAAAGCAAGAAAAATAAAATACAAAAGGTATTGACTTAAAAGCATAAAATTGTAAAGCACAGGGGAGAGGTGCAGAGGCACCATGAGTTCTGCTTTCTGGATCCTGAATGTCCCTTCTCACTGTATGCCGGCTCTGCTCCCTGGACTGCTCTCTTTTGAAGCTATCCCGGCCATTGGAGCCATGGACTGGAGCGTCCTTCCTCTTGGGTAAAGCCCAGCTATGTGAGTTTTGCCATCTTGAATGTTCTAGAATGAAAAGTCACAAGTCTCAGCAGTAGCGACCCTGGACATTGAAAAATTCCTTGCATGACCAAAAGACTTCATAATTTGGGGTTTATTAGTTAATTTATGAAGCAGAAATTTTGAATGATGTGATTTTTTAAAAACCTTATAAAAACAGCACTGGGTAAAAAAGAGTCGATTTGTGTGATAAAGTGATAGCCGATAACATGAACAGAAGTGCCTCCTCCACCCCTCCAGATATTTACCTTATCCCTCAAACCTGTCTGTAATTCTTCTTTTACATGACAAGTGGGACTTTGAAATATGGTTAGGGATCTTGCAAAAGATAATCTTCTAAGTGAGTGCAGTTATATCTCAAGGATTCTTATTAAAGAGATACAAGGCACATTAGTGTCACAAGACAAGGCCATGTCATGGCAAGAGATCAGAACTGAGGCTGCCACTGGCCAAGAATGCTGGTTGCTTTGGGAGCTGGTGAAAGCAAGGTCAGGATTCCCTCTATCACAGTGGTTCTCAACCTTCCCAATGCTATGACCCTTTAATACAATTCCTCACGTTGTGATGGCCCCAACCATAAAATCATTTTATTGTTACTGTAATTTCGCAGCTGTTAGGTTGTAATGTAAATATGTAACCCCTGTGGGGTTCACAATTCACAAATTGAGAGCCACTGTCTTAGAGTTTCTTGAAGAAGCCAGTCCTACCTGCACTTTGATTTTAGTCCTGCCTGAAAAATTCAACGTGGACATCTGCTCTCTAGAACAAAGAGAGTAGATTCATATTGCTGTAAGTCATTGCTCCTGATATTTTGTTACAGCAACAATAGTAAACTAAGACAAACTACTTATTTTAAAGCAAAGTTTTTTTCCAATTATTATTGTTAGGTGTGGAGGCACAGTCCTGTAGTCCCAGATACTTAGGAGTCTGAGCTAGGGGTTTGCTTGAGCCTACAAGTTTGTGATCAGCCTGGGAAACATAATATCATTCCATCTTAGAAAACTAAATGTGTGTTTTTTTTCCTTCTCTTAGAATTCAGGTACATTTTCAAAATAAATATTTTCAGAAGAGTTTGATTCATTCAGATTCTGTTTTAAAATAGAACCTCTAATGAATTAATGCTTTTCTACATAGTTCTAGCTTTGTCCAACTAGCTGTAAGAGTTCATAATTTACAACCATTTTCTTTCAAACTTGTTCCAGTTGTGGGCGATTTCAATGCCATGCTTGTCCTCCAGGGTGTGAGCAGTTGCCATCACAGCTGGATTGCCCAAACTGGGCATGCATTTTCCCTTCTAGCTCAGCAGTTTCTGCCCTCAGTCTATCAGCAACCCTTTCAAAGCAGTCCCTGAAGAAGCCACTAAGTCCTTAATCTTTAAGCTGCTAAGCTGCAGGTAAGAAAATTTGGCCTCTTCAGACTCCCAGAATCCCCTGCAAAACAGAGGCATGGGGTCTCCTTAGTTCTCTGTTAAAGGAAGAAGGAAGATGGTGTGCTAGGATGCCTAGAGCCAACATTCAGATGCTTGCTTATCCATCTTCCTTTACCACACCCCCTGCCCACTCCAGTCTTTATAAGCTATTTCCCATGTCCCTTCCTAGGCTCTTGATTAATCTTAATGTGGATAGATTTTGAGAGTTTGCTATGTGATTTAGGGTTGGACGCTCAAAGATGACATAAAGATTGACGTTAAAATAACTGAAGAGAAACTCATTTAAAAGTATTCTTCAAAGGGTCGGTGCCCTTAACCAGAGAGGCAGGTGTTAGATGACAGTAGATGCTGAAAACCCTTTGCAGATGGCCGCTTATAATTCCGGCAGTGCAATTTTTGGTTAATATGGGCTTTGAGATGGAATAGTTATGGCCAACAGACTTATGGTTATTTCTAAATGGGATGCTTTTCACAAAGATGCCTACAAAGTTCAAAGTTGACCATCTGAGTGGCCAAAATTTCTTCTGGGAGGCTGATTCTGGAACTTACTATCTTTGAAGATGTGTACTAGACAGTGACAATATAATTAATTTTAGTAGTTATACATAAACCATGGAAATTATACTTATCTGAAAGCTCTAAGTCTTACTTAGTTGTTTAGTGGCTAGAAACCTTTACTTGCATAGAACTAAAATTTGAGGTTATTTTTCATGAATTCCCTTCTACCCTTTCTCTTTCTATTTTTTGTTCCCTTTAAAGACCTTTGATACTTGACTTCAGCTTGCCCTCTTTGGGATCTCCTGGCTAAGGGACTGCAGGCAGGTCAACTAGCTTGCAGTGAACCAAGCAATCCAGAGTCTGCTGACATTGCTGTGCTAGTCCTGTCCCCACACAGAGGAGAGGTAAGCATGGGACCCTGTCTCAGGCCTAAATTTTGCTTGCCCTCTTTGGGATCTCCTGACCTGGGGATTGCAGGCAGGTCCACACACCCCAGAAGAATCAAGCCACCCTGAGTCTGCTAACATCACAATGCTAGTCCTTCCTCCACCCATGCACCGGGAAGAGGGAGTGTCTCAGACCCACTTGTCCCCATCATGAAACCCAGCAGAGTATTGAACATACTTGCACCCACCAGAAGAGAACCTTGGACCCTTCCATACCCACCAGGAGAGGAAGAGACACCACGTGCGCCCACTGGAAGAAGTGATGAGAAGATGGCAATATAAGAGCACCTTCAACAACAGAAAAAAACAATATGATGCCACCAAAGTCTAGGGACTCTACACCAGCAAGACCTGAACATCCCAATACAGATGAAGGAGAAGAGTATGTAATTAAAGACAACTTCATAAAGATGACAGAGACCCTCAAAGAGGAAATGAGAAATTCCTTTAAAGAAATGAAAGAAAAAACAAACAAAAAAATCAAGAAATGGAGGAAAAGACAAACTAAAAATTACAAGAAACAATTCAAACAGTGCAAGGTTTGAAAGCTGAAATAGAGACAATAAAAAAAAAACACAGTCTGAGGGAATGATGGAATTAGAAAAGCTGGGTAAACAATCAGGAACTACAGATGCACACATAACCAACAGAACCCAAGAGATAGAAAAGAGAATCTCAGGCATTGAAGATACAGTAGGAGACATAGATTCATCGACCAAAGAATATCTTAAGTCCACTAAATCCCTAACACAAAATATCCAGGAAATATGGGATACTGTAAAAAGGCCAAACCTAAGAATAATAGGTATAGAAGAAGGTGAAGAAACCCACCTAAAGGGGCAGAAAACATATTCAACAAAATCATAGAAGAAAACTTTCCCAACCTAAAGAAAGACATGCCAATGAAGGTACAAGAAGCTTACAGAATACCAAATAGAATGGACCACAAAAAAGTACCCTCAGCACATAATAATCAAAATGCCAAACATATAGAATAAAGAAAGAATATTAAGAGAAGTAAAGGAAAAGGGTTAAGTAACATATAAAGGTAAACCTATCAGAATTAACCTGACTTCTCCATTGAAACTCTGAAAGCCAGAAGGTCCTAGATAGATATTCTACAAATACAAAGAGACCACGGATGCCAACCCAGACAACTATACCCAGAAATCACTATAGATGGAGAAAACAAGATATTCCATGAAAAAAAAACAGATTTAAACAAAATATATCCTCTAATCCAGCCGTGCAGAAAGTATGGAAAGGAAAACTCCAACCTAAGAAAGTTGACTGCACTCACAAAAACATAGGCAATAGATAATTCCACTTTACCAAAAGTCAAAAGAAAAAAGCAGGGTAAATCCACACACAATACCACCACCATCAACAAATCCAAAACAAACAAGAATTAACACCCAATGGTCCTTGATTTCCCTCAGTATTAATAGTCTTAACTTGCCTATAAAAAGACACAGGCTAACAGAATGGATACTAAGATGGAATCCATTCTTTCCTTGCATACAAGAAACATACCTCATCTTCAAAGGCAGGCATTACCTGAGAGCAAACCTTATACACTTACAGTGGAAAACTTTAACACCCCACTCTCACCACTAGACAGAACCACCAGACAGAAACTTAACAAAGAAACAAAGGAACTAACAGAAGTTTTGACACAATTGGGTTTAAGAGACATCTATAGAACATTCCAAACACAAAAGAATATACCTTCTCCTAAGCACCACAAGGAGACTTCTCTAAAATCGACCACATACTCGGCAACGTAGCATCCTCAACAGATAAAAAAATGGAATAATCACCTGTATCTTATCAGACCACCATGCTTTAAAGTTAGAATTCAACAACAACACAAATTGCGAAACCCTACATACTTAATGGAAATTGAACAATGTGCATTTGTACCATTCCTGGGTCAAGGAAGAAATACAAAAGAAATTAAAGACTTCCAAGAATTTAATGAAAATGAATACACAACATACCCAAACTAATGGGACACTTTGAAAGCAGTGCTAAGAGGAAAGTTCATAGCACTGAGTACCCACATGAAGAAACTGGAGACTGCTCACACTAGAGAATTACAGCACAACTGAAAGCTTTAGAACAAAAAGAAGCAAACTCACCCTGGAAAAGTAGATGCCAGGAAATAATCAAATTGTTAGTTGAAATCAATAAAGTAGAAACAAACAAATAATACAAAGACTTAATGTAACTAAGAGTTGGTTCTTCAAGAAAATCAACAGGATGGACAAACCTTTATCCAAATTAACCAAAAGGCAGAGAGAGAACATGCAAATTAAGAAAATCAGAAATGAAAAGGGAGGAATAACAATGGACACTGAGGAAATACAGAGAATATTTGCATCACACTTTGAAAACCTGTACTCCACAAAATTTAAAGGAAATGGACAATTTTATGGATAGATATCATTACCAAAATTAAATCCAGAACAGTTATTTAAATAGACCTGTAACCCCTAATGAAATAGAAGCAGTAATCAAAATCTCCCAACCAAAAAAAGTCTAGGGCAAGATGATTTCAGTCCCGAAATCTACTAGAAATTCAAGGAGCTAATATCAATACTCCTCAAATTTTTCCATACAACAGAAGCAGTAGGTTGAATACCAAACTGTTTTTACCAGGCTAAAATTAACTTGGTACCCAAGCCACACAAAGATACAACTAAGAAAGAGAACTACAGACCAATATCTCTTATGAACACTGATGCAAAACTACTCAATAAAATACTGGAAAATCAAATTCAAAAACATCAGAGAAATCATCCATCATGATCTAGTAGGCTTCATCACAGGGATGCAGGGATGGTTCAACATACGAAAATCTATCAATGTGATACACCATATAAACAAGCTAAAAAACAAAAATTACATGATCATCTCACTAGATGATGAAAAAGCCTTTGACAAAATCCAACATCCCTTTATGATAAAGGTCGTGTAGATATCAGGGATAACAGGAGCATACCTAAACATAATAAAAGCAATATACAGTAAACCAAAAGCCAACATCAAACTGTATGGATAGAAACACAACGCAATTCCTCTACAATCAGGAACAAGAGGAGGCTGTCCACTCTTGCCATATTTTTTTCAATATTGTACTGGAAGTTCTAGCTACAAAAGGAGATCAAGGAGATACGAATTGGAAAGGAAGAAGCCAAACTTTCACTATTAGCAGATGGTACAGTAGTTTACATAAGTGACCCAAAAAACTCTACCAGGGAACTCCTAAAGCTGATAAACATCTTCAGCAAAGTATCAGGATAGAAGATTAACTAAAAAAAATCAGTAGCCCTAAAATATACAGATGGTAAATGGGCTGAGGAAAAATCAGAGAAACATCACTCTTTACAAGAGCCACAAACAACATAAAATATCTTGGGGTAACACTAACCAAACAAGTGAAAGTCCTGTATAGGAAGAACTTTGAGCTTTTAAAGAAAGAAATTAAAGAAGATACCAGAAAATGGAAAGATCTCCCATGCTCTTGGATAAGTAGGATCAACACAGTAAAAATGGAATTTTGCCAAAAGGAATCTACAGGTTTAATGCAATCGCCATCAAAATACCAGTATAATTCTTCAAGAACTTGAAAGAACAATAATAAACTTTATATTGGAAAACAAAGGACAGGGTAGCCAAAACACCCCTGTACAGTAAAGCAAATTCTGGAGGCTTTATCATCCCTCACTTCAAGCTCTATTATAGAGCGATAGTCCTGAAAACAGCTTGGTATTGGCACAAAAACAGACAGGTAGACCAATGGAATCTAACTGAACACCTGATATTAACCCACACGCCTATGAACACCTGATTTTTGACAAAGAAGCTAAAATTATACAATGGAAAAATGAAAGCATTTTCAACAAATGATGCTGGCATAACTGGATGCTGGTGTGTAGAACACTGAAGTTAGATTCGCATCTATTGCCATGCAAAAAAGCTTAAGTCTAAATGGATCAAAGACCTCAACATCAATCCAGCCACACTGAACCTCTTAGAAGAGAAAGTAGGAGGTACCCTTGAACAAATTGGTACAGGAGAGAGTTTCCTGAACATAGCACCAGGAACACAGACACTGAGATTGATAATTAATAAATGGGACCTCTTGAAACTGAGAAGTTTCTGTAAGGTAAATGATACAGTCAACAAGACAAAAAGACAGTCCATAAAATGGGAAAAGATATTCACCAACCCCACATCTAACAGAGGACTGGTTTCCAAAATATACAAAGAATTCAAGAAGCTAATCACCAAAACACCAAATAGTCCAATTAAAAAGTGGGGTACCGAACTAAATAGAGAATTCTCAATAGAGGAATCTAAAATGGCTGAAAGACACTTAAGAAAGTGCTAAACTTGCTTAGACATCAGAGAAATGCAAATCAAAACAACTCTGAGATACCATCTTGCTTCTGTCAGAGTGGCTAAAATCAAAACACCAATGACAGTTTATGCAGGAGAGGATGTGGAGAAAGGGGAACACTCCTCCACTGATGGTGGGAGGGCAAACTCATCCACCCACTTTGAAAATCAGTATGGCAGTTCCTCAGGAAAATGAGAATCAGTCTACCACAAGATCCAGGAATCCTACTCTTAGGCATATACCCAAAAGATGCACACTCATACAACAAGGACATCTGTTCAACCATGTTTATAGCCAAAACCTGGAAGCAACCTAGATGCCCCTCAACTGAAGAGTAGATGGAGAAAATGGGGTAAATTTACACAATGGAGTACTACTCCGCAGAGAAAAGAAAACAATGGAATCTTGAAATTCGAAGGCAAATGGTACTAGAAGAAACCATCCTGAGTGAGGTACCTCAGTCACAAAAGGACAAACATGGTATGTCCTCGTTCATATGTGGATGTTAGACATAGGGCAAATGATTACCAGCCTATAATCCATACCACCAGAGAAGCTAGGAAGCAAAGAGGACCCTAAGAGAGACTTGCATTGTCTCCCAGAGAAGGAGAAATGGAAATGATCTCCTGAGCAAATTGGGAGCATGGGGGGAGGGGAGAGTTAATTAAGAGAAAGAGAAGGGAAGAAGAGGACATAAGGAAGCAGGAAGATTGAATCAGTGGGAAAATATAGGAGAGCAAGAAAAGAGGTACCATAATAGAGGGAGCTGTTTTAGGTCTAAAGAGAAAGCTGGCACTAGGTAAATGTCCAGAGATCTACAAGGATGACCTCAACTTGGAATCTAAGCAATAGTTGAGAGGCTACCTTAAATGTCCTTCCCTGATAATGAGATTGATGACTGACTTATATGCCATCCTAGAGCCTTCATCCATTAGCTGATGGAAGCAGAAGCAGAAAACCACAGCTTAAACACTGAGCTAAACCCTGGAATGCAGTTACAGAGAGGGAGGAGTGATGAGCAAAGGGATCAAGACCATGCTGGAGAAACCCACAGAAATAACTGACCTGAACAGGAGTTGCTCGTGGATCCTAGACTGATAGCTGGGAAACCAGCATAGGACAAAATCAGACCCCCTGAACGTGGCTGTCAGTTAAGATGCCTGAGCAATCAATAGGGCCTCTTACAGTGGATCAGTATTTTTCTCAAGTATAGGAATGGACGTTTGGGGCTCATTCCATATAGAGGGATACTCTCTCAGCCTGGACACCTGGGTCAGGGTCTAGGTCCTTCTCCAAATGCTGTGACAGACTTTGATGATCCCCATGGAAGGCCTCACCCTCCCTGGGGAGCAGAAAGGGAATGAGATAAGGGGTTGGCGAGGGGCAGGGGAGGAGGGAAGGGAGAGGGAACTTTGATTGACATGTGAAACAAGCTTGTTTCTAATTTAAATTAAAAATATGAAAAAAGTCCTTTGATATTGCCAGTATCTGTTACTCTGTAGCAATCAACCCCCAAATTATGCAAATTAAAATCACTTCTCCTCCAGAATCTGTGGCCTAGGTTCAGAAAGGTGGTTCAGCCTGTCTCACAGGAGCTCTTTGTTTTCATTCAACTTAAAAGGTTTCTAGGCTTGAAATATTCTTGCTAGTGCTTTCAATCAATAGCCTAGGACACTGGAGTAGATAGCTGGAAGGAGGCAGAGGTTCCAGTCCCAGATCCTTTCCCTATCCCTCTCTTTTACCCAGGATGCTTTGGACCTCTTTCCATGGCCACTAAATTCCAATAGTGAGCAACCTGATAAAGAAGAAACTGTGCTGAGTGAGAAGTCCCTATTCTTCCACAGGCACTTGTTTGTTTGTATGCTCCTCACCCATCTCATAGCGGACTACTGGCTGTTGTGAGTCATTGGGAACCATAGTCTAATGCTTTCTGTACAAATGTGACCATAGCAGAAACAAATCTCATTTTGTGCCTCACAATAAAGATAGATTTACAATATCCTTAGGTAACGAGCATAATTTAAAGTTTTCTATCATTGTTTACCTATGTGAATAGATGAGAAATGAATGAGTTAATATCTCAGTGATTATGTCTTGTATTTGGTGTGCAAAATTTGACAATTAGGTAGATAGTGATATTTTGTGGGTTTTGTTTTGTTTGTTTATTTTGATACAGGGTTTCTCTGTGTAGCTTTAGAGCCTGTCCTAGAACTTACTCTGTAGACCAGGCAAGCCTCAGGCTCATATAGATCCACTGCTTCTGCCTCCTGAGTGTTGGGATTAGACGTGTGCACCACCACCACCCGGCAATAGTGCTATTTTGATATTAGAGAAAGCAAAAAATAGGAGTTGGATATGATAGATTCATCTCATGGACCATAAAACTATTATTCAGATGCTGGAATTGACCCTAAGGTTCAATTGGATGGCAATAATTGGAAGTTGTTGAAACAATAATGTTTATCAAGTTCATCCATTCTTCATGTTGACAAATAACATTTTTAGACACTGTCTATGATCACTTCCATGGATGCCTTGCAGCCTGGGCTTCCCCTCAGCTGCTTCCAAGAGAAAGTTCAACATCATAGTCATTAGAGCTAATGGACAAGACTAATGGACAAGACTAAGCTTAGGCCAAACTTTCATAATTAATAAGAAGTCTCCTTGTCATTATTTGAGAGTTGGCTGGTGAGACAGAGAAAGAATTATTATAAGACCTAATGTTTCAACACAAATTTACTTTTCTCCTTAATACAAATTAGTGAGGTACTTTTACAACATTAAATCTACTTTGACAATATTATTCTTTGAGTTCAAATTAGGCTATGTATTACCTTAAGTTAGAATCTGGCAGAAGAGTGGGAAATTTCCTGTCATGTAACATGTTTTCCCTGAAGAAAATTTTCCCTTTGTTATCAGCTAATGTTATTAAAAATAATCAAGCAAAAATAACTTGCTAAATTAGAAAATAAAAATGTCACCCGAGAAAAATGCAGTGGCTTAGACTCTGCTATTAAGAGCCTTCTGTTTAAGGGCCTTGTGAGAGGCTGCTATACAAAGAAATTGCCAACCACCATGGTTTTCACCTGTGACTGGAACATGCTGATAAAATACAGTAGTGTTTCCTTTTCTGTCTTGGTTTATTGGTGTAATTCTGCTACATTTGTAGCTGAGTTTGAACCAAATCTATAAAGTCATTTATTATGAAGAAAACAGGTTTAAGAAACAAGGAACTTGACTACACTGATAAAACATAGCAAGCGCAAAGTATGAATGTGGGATTGAAAGAAGATTTGATTTGTAGGCTGTGCATAAAAATTTAGCAAGCAGAAGTGAAAGTTTTTATTGTCTTGTCTGTGAATGACTATTCATAAGTACAAAATTAATATTTATTAAAATAAATGTAGCACTTCATTGTAAATATGGCCATTGTAAATAATGACCCTTTATTATCTTCTGCTTGCCTTGTTACCTTTCAAATTGTAATCACCTCTGGAGAGTAACAGCCTCAATTTGCCAAGATTTATATAAAAATAAATATCCATTTATGAGTCCAACTTATGCTTTCCAAATTGCCCACCATGTAAAAAGGCTTTTGTTTGTAGGATGGGAGTATACTAATTGGGAAAGGGGGGAACCCCACGACCCAGTTACTCTACTGCCAAGAATGATGACTCTATAGCTGATGGATGATACAAGGGTCTAGACCTTGCTAAGTCCTGACAGTACCAAGTATGATGATATTTTTTGGGGAAGGGACCAGCTTCTAGGATGGTTACTATGAAGGGTGATTCAAAAGGTGATGGGAATTTCTTGTTGCAAAAATGTCTCTCTTGTTAAAACATACCAAGGCATTTGAAATTTTCCTCTTGATTTCCATTTACTTGAAGTTTTGTTTTATCTTTCTGGAAATGACAAAATGCACCCCAGTTGTCTGGGAAAGGTTGCGTCAAAGTAAGTAACAGCAAGGCATGGATGAGAACATTCCCCTCAAGTGGAAGACCAAGCCTGCGCTTGGCAGCTCAGAAGAGAAAGAAAAGGAGAAAATCTCTACAAAGCTCAAGTGACATCAAAGCAGAGATCAACAACAATGCATGGATTTCCCACAGGCTAACACTGTACACCTGTGTCACCATGGTAATCATACAGAGAATTATGACACATGGGTGTCAATGATTTATACAACACATATACTTACACAATATATAAGGAAGCATTATATATGAGCCAATTCTCCCCAAATATTTCCATGTAATGCTGATATATTAAGAGGATTTAGAACCAAAGTCTTAGACTTTTATTCCAAGTAAGATATAGACTCTGGCTGCAGCATCCAGCCCTAGGGTCATTGTCGTAAGAAAGGATGTTGTTGGGGCTAGACTGACCTGGACATCCTAACTGGCTACCACAAAAGCTTGCCGCATGATTGGAATAGGTAAATACTTACCTCATAAGTTATAATTATTAGTCTTTATGAAGTCAGTAATGGAAATCAATTCACTGAAAGCTAAATTAGCAATTATTTATCACTGAAAACTTTATCTTTTTATACACTATATATGTATGTATGTATATGTCAATGAATATGTCAATGTAAATATACTGACCAACCTTGTTTACTAATATAACTAATTGACTAAATTACATAAATCAAACATTTATTTATTTTGTCTGTCTTTTCTTTCTATGATTGTGTATGTGTGTGCTCATGTGTGTACATATACTTGAGCACATGGAGGACAGCACTGTGTATCTGTCTGTAGGTATCAACCACTGTTTTTTTTTCTTTGTTTGTGACTAGATCTCTCACTAGCCTGGATTTCATCAACTTGGTTAGGCTGCTCCCCAAATGTTCCCAAGTTGTGGAGCCTTAGTTTCCCACATGATTTTATTTGTACTTAAAATAGAAGTCAAGGAATCTGACTCCCCATCCTTAGAACAAGGAAAGAGAATGAGCTGGTGGCTTTCAGCTCTCAGGATCTCTTTAAAATGTATGGCTAGACAGGGTCCTTATTAGTTACATCATTTAAAAAACCTCTCTGGGATTTCTCTTTCACCAAAGTACCAGACTAGACTTCTGCCCATTAGTTCCCTACACTGATGCCTCATGGTCAGTGCTCCATGGCCAAGACAGACTATGCTTCTTAAGTTGTGGGATGGAGTTTCATGGTCTGGAGAATAGAGGGAAGCCTGGATTCCATATTTTATAGTGTTCAGCATGTCAGTATGGTTGAGTGTGAGACAGAGCTCATTTCTTTCTACCTCAAGAGTTTGGGTGATTATACTCTTTCTGGACTTCTTAGAAAAGACCCCTACAGCAGGAAAGGAAAGTACTTCTCTATTTCCTTCTGTCCTCTCATGGGACCCATTTTACTGTGCCCAAGACTAGATCCAATGATGTCTCACTTGCTTATGAAAATTTGCCCCCATCTCCTTTGAACTTTCATGTTTTATACCTGTGGACACAGTCAGTACCAGGCACTGGTAGCTCTCACATTTCAAGGCTGGTGGTCAATTCTCTTTGCTCCTTTCCCCTACTGACCATGTGAATTCTATACTCTCCTCCATGGGAACAGTTTTAGTTCAATATTAATCCCACAACATTCTTGTTTTTGACACTATGCTGTCTCCTTTGCCAAACTCTTCTTGGATCATGACCTTTATTATTAAAATACTACAGGATTCATATCTGTCACTATTGCCTTCCGTCTAAAATTCTCCCTACATGATCTTGCTCACTACAATGGCTTTAAATGACTTATTATGCCAATAGCCCCTTATTTGCATATCAGACCTGGGATTGTTCTCCACACTCTGGATTATTTTTCTTAGTGCCTGTTTTGCATTTCTGAGTTTGAGACTCTCACTCTAAACTGGTATTAAACAGAATCCTGGCTCCCACCCTTAAACTGCATCTGTCACCATTAACTCCATTAGGATATCATTCACGTTGCACAGGTTCCAAACATTGAACTAGTTTTTTTTTATACTGCATGACTAAGTCCCATCAGTCTCATCCTACCTTCAAAGTGTCTTTGGAATGCAACAGTTTCTCCAGTGCTGGCAGCTAATGACCCAGATTCTGCCTATTCTACCAGCTTACAACAATAGCTCCCTCTTACCTTCTACACATTCCTCTTCAAAGAGAAGGCATCACATCTGTGATTCAAGTATAGGAGAACTTTATAGTAATCTGATATATATTTTCTGTTTTTTACTACATATATTTCCTTTTAAAAGTAGCATTTAAACATTAAAAACAGCCTTTTCTGTTTTCTGAATTACTATGCCCGTATGAAAATCATGACAGATAAATGTTGAATTAAGAAAACAATTTACTGTAATTAGAAATTAAATAAGTGTTGTCTTAGGTGATTTTTAATCGCTGTAATAAACTTCATGACCAAAAGCAACTAGGGGAAGAAAGGGCTTATTTTCATTTGACACCTTACAGTCCATCACTGAGGGAACCCAGGGCAGGAACCTGAAGACAGGAGCTGAAGGAGAGATGGGGGGACATGCTTCTGCTTACCACCTTCTTCTTTTGCAGCTTGCTTTCTATACAGCCAGGACCACCTGCCCAAGCATGGAACCACCCACAGTGGGCTGGCCCTTCCTATGTCCATCATTAGTCAAAGAAAAGGCCCTCACAAATTTGCCTATAGGAATTTTCTGTGTTGTGTAAAGTTGACAAAGCTAACCAGCACTATTGTGAAAGGACTGAGCGTGAATGTACGTGTGCCTGCATGTGTGTGTGTGTGTGTGTGAGTGTGTGTGTGTGTGTGTGTGTGTGTGTGTGTGTGTGTGTGTTGGGAATATAACGTGTCTTTGATTTATCAAAGGCCACTTGCGTAGGAGGTTAGATTTTTCCATTAGAAAATCAATGTGCTTTTCTCTGCAACATTTTTTTGCCCTAAACAAAGGAGTACAACAAATATCTATAAAAGAGGATATATTGTAAGATAGGCTATAGCTGCAAAGAAGGGGAGTGTCTTAGTTACTTTCTGTTGCAATGATAAAAATACTCTACCAAAAGCAACATAGGAAGGGAAAGGTTTATTTCATCTTACACTTCCAGGTCATATGTAGTCCATCCCTGAGGGGAGTCAAGGCATGGCAACTGAAGCAGAGACCAGGAAGGAAGGAATCCTGCCTCCTGACTTAGGTGCCTACTTACTCCTAGGCTCATCCTTATCTTGCTTTCTACCCAGCTCAGGCCCACCTGTCCAGGATGGCCCCTTCCATAGTGGGCCAGGTCCTCCAACACCAATCATTACCAAGACAATTGCACACAGACATAGCCACAGACCCATGTGATCTGGGTGATTCCTCAGTTGAGACTCCCTGAGATCAATGTGAGCTGTGTCAAGTTGACAGCTGACGCTAACTGGGAGAGGAAGAAAAAAATCCCACTACTTTTGGTCTTATGTGATTTTAATAAAAGTCTGAGAGAAACAGAGATGTGTAGAACAAAATATTCTAGAGCCACTTCCAAATCACCTCACCCCCTACACCCCAGGGTAAATCACAGCATTTCTGTGAGGACAGGGCATTTCCTTCTGTTCATTTTTTGATACGCTGAGGAGACATCCTTCCACTGAGTTATCTATCCTGTTCCCACTAATATATAAAGCAGAATGCAAGTGCTGCTATGGTGACATTGTTGAAATTAATGTCCTAAAACATTTCATAACTCCACATCCCTTCAAGAACTTTTAAAAGGTCTAACATATCTTGTGGAGGGGCATGCAAGAAGGGTGATGATGCTTCTGGCTAGTGCATTTTTGGAATATCACATTGCAGGGGCCTCCTGAACAAGTCGCCTGAGTAATACCAAGTGAAAATAACTAGGTGTTACTAAGTCACCCAGGAAGTCTTGCAAGTCTTTACTAAACCAAAGAAGGGACTGGTCAAAAGGATACCTGCTCTAGGTTTCATCTGGGGATGCCAGTAGGGAAATACCAATAGCTTAACAATTAGACTACAACAATAGAAGTTACAGCTTATGTGCTAACAAGCATCTCCTTCTTTGACTATAAAATTCCAAGTTTATATGACTTTTACCATGGCTCTCCAGAGTACCACAAAGAGTGGGGTTTCACTCAGGTTGGATGCTGGTAGCCACTTGTATATATGCATTATTGGTAACTCACAAGTTAGTGAATGGGGTATTTTGTGTCTTTCCTTCATATTATGCTCCTTGCTTTAGTCTGACAAATTTAGTCAACTATATTGGCTTTTATAGTGATAACTAGGATGTATCATGTTTCCCAGTTTCTTAAGAGAACTACGATGGATTTGGTTGAGCATAAGAGACTATTGCTTCCCACATCACTCTAATAGAAGGAAAGGGCAAGGCAGGAAAAAGCAACTGTTTTAGCAAGCATGGGATGGAATCGCTAGCTAAAAGCTTGACGCTCTGAACAGGTCCTTTGCACTGAGACCATACGTTTTGTGATTAAATGCTAAGCATTTATTCAGCATCTATGAAATGAATTTAAGTTTGCAAAGCTTTTAAAAACTAGCAAAATCCCTAGCTCTCTACAATAGGCAAACCAGAGTTTCACTTAATTTGTTGCTCATCGTTTGGGCCTATAAACTCAAATACTTATTAACGCTGTAAATATGCCTTTTTACTGGCTGTCTGACAGCTCCCATGCTTTCTGCACTGTCTCCTTAAACATTTATGAGTATTCATGAATATGCAAATGTACAATCTAATGTCTGCAAATGGTTGCAAGTACAAATGCTATGTTAATATTTCATACAGTGATGGGGGCAAATCAACAATCATAAATTTTGAACAAATATGCTGCCTCATTAATAACTAATGAGGCAGTACACAGAGCACAAGATTTGGCATTTAATACAAAAAAATGGTGGTTCAAGACAGCCTCTACTCAAAGCCACCACTTCTGAAATTTCTGTAGGTTTAAGTCCTTCCAGATCACTTTTGCTAGAAAGTGGACAAAATATATTTAAGAAGAGACAGCTCCTAACACTTACATGTAAGACAAAACTACATTACATATCAGGAATTAAACTAACTCGCAAAAGCAACAGGCATGCTCAGAAGTGGAGCTGTGCATAGGCATACGCTGATTCAGTGCTCCCACTAGGAGAGCAGATGGAGGTATGGTCAACAAGGGAGCGGGGGATGTCTAACAGAAGTAGAAAAAAGGACACCCAAATGATTGGAAGGTTAGATTAATATCGTTTGTCCTTCATGGACTACATGGTTTGGCTTTAGTAGTGAGGCCTGCCCTGGGATTCTGAGTGTAAGGTACAAGACTCCAAATATAAGTACTCATGGAGGCTGCTCAGCAGTAAACATGTCTTTTGTCAAATTTGATGACCTGATCTTGACCCCTGTGACCCACATGGAGTAGGTAAGAACCAATTCCAACAGGTTGCCTATGACCTACTATATATAAATATGCTTATATATATGTATGTTTGTGAGTGCGTGTGCACGTGTGCATGTATGTATATGTGTATGTGTATGTGTATATGTATATTCTTCAGATCTGTAAAACAGTACATTCTTTAGGCCAACAGTGTTTTAAGAAAGTGGTTTGTTCAGTAAAACATTAAAATCTAAAACTTGCATTATTGTGTATCTGAGACTCTCTCTTAGTTACTTTTCTTGTCACTGTGAGGAAATACCCTGACAAAAGTGACTTAAGCAGGGAAGGAAGGGTTTATCCCTTCCTTACTTTGCTCACACTTTGAGGGTATAGTCCTTCCTGGTGGGGAAGTCACAGTGACAGGTGCTTGAAGCACCTACGCTAAAGTGAGGAAGCAGCAATGAGAGCGCATGCCCAGTTTTCTCCTTTTGCTGTAGTCCAGTGCTAAACCCCAGGGTTGTGCTCCCCATTTCAGGATGTGTCTTCTTATCCCAATTCACACAAACAAGATGGTGCCCAGAGGCATGCCAGAGTCTTCACTACTAATGATCCTAAATCTTGTCAAATTACAGACATCTAGTTAACTATCAAAAATGCATATTGTCAACTTGAACCCAAGCATATCACTTTTAAGTCATTGCCTTTTTCTTACAAAGTCTTGATCATCTCATATAGTAAGAATATGTGTATGCCAACCTCAGAAGTCTGAAGAATCTTTCTGAATGCTGTGCCAGAGATTCAAATAGATGGCCTATTTTACAGTTGAGCTACCTGTTTGAGGGGAAAATAAAATAAAATTGATTAGTTGAAGGCATGAAAACTGGAATTTGCCATTATGTATACTCTTACAAAACAGTCTCATTCTTCACTTTTAAAAAATGGGTTCTTTGTTGTTGGCACAGACAGACTAATTTACATGTATTTCCTTTCATTTGGGTTCTGGTTTTAGTTATTCCAATTCTCTTCATTAGCCAGAGCCTTATCCAAGTGAGAAACAAAATACTTTAGGGGTCAACAGTAGTTTTACAGTTGATGTGTTTTATGCTCAATGGTAGCAACATATTAAAGCAGCCCTTAGTGAAGATCCTCACTGCAATTATTTGTATGTATCTTAGCTATGGAAATCATTACAGGAATCTACAGACATGATAGAGTGACATAGAAACATACATACAAGACACACACATACAAGACACACGCACGTGTGTGTGTGTGTGTATGTGTGTGTGTGTGTGTGTGTACTTGGGCATGGGGGTAGATGTAGGAAGGAGAGTGATAGGCTCACTGACCCCCACACTGAAGAACCATTTTATTCTGTAACATTGTGGTTTTGAGCAAGTCCCTTTACATTTTGAGTCTTTTCCCTCATTTACAAGAGCTAAAGAGAGTAACACAGACCTAGCCCCTGGCCTATAGCAAGATGGCACATTCTCATGCCACTTCCAAACTTCAGCCACACCATAATGGTATGCATCTAATTTATTTTAAGAATCCTTGATTGAGCTTTTCAAAAATGAAATTTGTACTTTAGAAATTCAAGATTATAATTAGATAAAAATTTTCTGTTTTGATGATTTCCCATTACCAACCTCAAAAATGACATATTTGTAACCAATTTTGTTTTCTGTTTATCTTCATTCACACTTTGGCCAACACTGTATTTCATCTATTATTAAAAACCCTAGTCCTGCTGGCTGGTATTGGCACACAATTCCAGCACTACAGGGGGGCAGAGGTGGGCAGATCTTTGTGGGTTTGAGGCTAGCCTGGTCTACAGAGCGAGTTCTAGACAGGCTCCAAAGCTACAAAAAGAAACCCTGTCTCGAAAAACCAAAAATGAAAAGAAAAAAGAACCCTAGTCCATATCCATTTTGAAGCAAATTGCCAACATCAGAGCACTTCACCTGTGAATTTTTCAGATTGCAGTTTTGAAAGAAACAAAGTTTAAAAAATACAGCCACAGTTTCACAATTGTATCTGAAACTTAACAATTTCATAATATCATCAAATATTTGGTGCTCAAATTTTAATGTCTCATGACTTTTTAAACATAGATTGCTTGTTCAAGTCATTCAGATGAGGTCAGAGCCTATATGTCTAACACAGGGATTTTTTCTGCTGATCCAGCAGTGACTTCAGTCTTTCTCAACACAGCTCAGTGGGAGACCTCACCACATAGGTCAGAACTACAACAGGAAGAACTGAAACCAATTTGCTGTCGCTGGACTGAAGTTCCCGGGAAGCCCACTTGGGCCATAGCTTTCTACTTGATATGACAGTCATCAGTGAGAGTTCGGTGCAAAGCTCACGTTCCTTTCTGTCACAATGGATTTTTAAAAATACTTTCTGAGCTAATCATATTTTTTAAAATCAAGGCCTGCTTGCATATCATAAGGCTCTCTAGGATCGGAGTCTCAGCTTGGTCACTTACCAGCTAGCTACCAGTCATGAAAATTATTTGGATCCTTTTGAGGTTTAGCTGACTCAACTCTTAAAGGGAAACAGTTTAAAAGACTGTGGTGCAGATCAGCAGAGAGAATTTAAGTAATTGATAAACATTATGAACAACTGATAGCCATTAAAATTAGCTGCTATAGGCTAGGCATGGTAGTGGGAGACTTTAATCTCAGTGCTTGGGAGGCAGAGTCAGGTGGATCTCTGTGCGTTCAAAACCAACCTTGTCTACATAGTGAGTTCCAGGACAGCCAGAGCAACATAGTGAGACTCTGTCTTAAACCTCTCCCGACACACACACACACACACACACACACACACACACACACACACACATAAACCTAGCTAATGACTAAAAAGGAGTCATATTTATAAACTTAGTGTTTATGTTACTATATTACTTTAGAATGTTACTGTAAAATCAATTAAGGAAATCAGAACGGTAATACTGAATATCTCCATTATTCTGAACATATGACTTCTAGCAACTTCAACCATTGTGAACATGGGCATTTACCTTTAAACCGTGCTTTATAAAATCTTTACATGAAGGCAAAATGACTTTAGTAAGTAAAAGGTGGAGGAGTATTCCTCACCTTGAGAATTAAAGAGAGGACACGGGCAGGGGGTGGGGAAACAGTGCATTGCTTTGCTCTTCACCTAGTATGCTTGAAGTCCTAGCTTCTGTCTTCAGGACTGTAGACACCAGTCCTGGTGGTTGGTGGTGGATGACTGCAATCACAGCATGCCAGAGTTGGAGCTGGAATGATAAAAGTTTAAGGTCATCCTGGACTTCATCAAAATTGCTCAAGTCCAGTCCAAGACAGGAGAGAGGGGGAGAGAGAAAGAGGGGGAGAGAGAGAGAGACAGAGAGAGAGAGAGAGACAGAGACAGAGAGAGAGATTGAGAGAGAAAGATTCAGCTCCCTGCTTCCTTTCTATTTAGTTCAGGACACCAGCCCATTGAATACTGTCACCTACAGTTAAGAGGAGTCTTAAAAAAGTAACCTCCCAGGTGTGTCCTACATTGTGTCTCTTGACCCTGTCAGGTTGACAGTCAGCAATGATCATAATTCTCCTTACCCCACCTCCCAGGCAAATTGCCAGGCTAAACTTTATAGCAATGTTAGTGCCCTCTACTCCCTGCCCACTCCAGTGTGAAAAATGGCAAAGTTCTCCACACCGCCCATCTCTTCCTACTGCCCCACAGCTCTATGTCAGCCCAAAATCCCAAACAATATCATTAAAGGTATTAAAGTCTGTATGGCTTGGTTGGCTCCCTGGCCTTACCTGATTCAGGCATCTCTTGGCTTGGACACTGTGCTATATAATTTCATGTCAACTTGACAGAAGTTAAAGTTATCGGAGAGGCGAGAACCTCAATTAAGAAAATGCTTCCATAAGATTGGGCTGTAGGCAAGCTGTAGGCATTTTCTTAATTAGTGATTGATGTGGGCGCTAAATGTGATTGTTAAGTATTAAACTGAAAACAAGATTAGGGAGTGATAAAACAAAAGAACATCTCTCCTCTCTTTGATTCTCCCTTTGGTCTCAAATCTTTGCTTTGCTTCCACCATGGGGCATCAATTAATCAATTAAGTTTGAAATTCTGATTCAAGTTGCTTAATTCTCTCTCTCTTTCATCTCCTGACTCTCTCTCTTGTTTGTGTGTGTCTGTATATTCAGGTACACACATTTGTGTGTGTACAAATGCATATGAAGGTCAGAGTTCAATACCGCATATGCTCAGTCATTTCTCTGCCTTATATTTCTTTGAGACAGTGTCTTTCAGTTAATCAGGAGCTCACTGATTGAGTTGGAGTATCTCTGGGATTCTCCTGTCTCCACCTCCCCACTGCCGGGATGGACACCATGCCCTCCCCACTTTTTTAAATGCAGGTTCTGGTACCAAGGTCTAATTCCCATTCTTGCACAGCAAGCATGTGGGTGACTATGCCCCCTTGGGTTTCTCAATACTTCCCTGCTTTGTGAAGCAGCATCTTTTCTTGCCCTTGGAATATGAAAAAGTTTCTCTGTTGCTTGACTGAACTTGTGTGCCTTGTATATGAGGTATTTTTCCCCTTTGTAAACAAAAATCAAAGAAACTGATGAACCACAGCACAAAATGATTAGAATAGAAAGTTCTAAAATTCTGCTGTTGGAGCCAAGAAGTGGACAAGGAGGCTTCTCCTCTGGGATCAGAGTCTAGAAGTATCTGCTTCTGAATTAAGCCAGAAGATGGATCCAGGACCCAGAAGGTCCAGTTTTCTCTGCTTCAGCTGACCTATTGATAAGGTATAGTAAAAGCCCAGGGAAAATAGAAGAAAATGGAAAAGGAGGTCATTTCCCGAGTTCTTAACTATGAATGAACATGGGGGCAACTGTTAAAAGGAGAATCCAGAGGCACTTGTGAATTCCTATGCCCAACAGGCCTTCATGTCCCCCATCCTAGCCAGAAGTGTGCTCCTGTTCCCAAAGAGACACGCTTTCATGTGTCTTCCTGGCTTTTCCAAGCTGCTTCTCCAAACATGGTGTCTGACCATGGCTATGAAACTGTCCCTTCCGTATCTAGGAGCTTTCCTCAGATGATGTCATTTGAATTCATTGAGCTTGTTGCCTCATTTGTAAAAAAGGACTAATAATGACTCCCTCAGTGGGTAATTATAAATGTTGAATTGCAACATGAGAAGTTATTAATTAATTACAGTCATTATTATTTATAACAATGATAACAGTAAGACAGATCATTTAGCACATGACAAATACTTGAGAGTGGCACCCAAAATACTGAATGAAAGTCAGCGCATAGGCACCATCCCATTAGGACAAACAGTGGCCCTGTCCTGAGAGCCAAGATCCCTGCTGTGTCCCACAGTAAAGCTTCTGTTGATAGATTGAGGGCTAGAGGGAGAAGGTTTGGATGTGTCTGCATAACAAGTGAAATATTTGTCAGACTTCAAGGTTATATACCACTCAAAGGAGAAGGAGTGAAGAATTTCAATCCCAAATATGCTTGTAGCAAGACAGATTAACTATTAACCATGCATATATTACCATGTCTATCATGTCACCAGCACATGACATGTTCTCACTAGGTTACAAGTGAATAACTGAAGGCTGACACCAAGTAATGTGCTCTGACTCCTCCAATAATAAGTCTGGTTATCTAGGGTGCTTGAGAAACATTTGCTATTTGGGTGTCAGACAAAGGATACTATGTGTAATTTGTATGCATCATTCATACTGATACCTTTATAAAAGGTATTTGTGGAGATTGTGAACATATAGAGATAGTAATAGGGAGTTGGAAACCCCAGTAGGTCAAGGGCAATAATAAAAGAAGTTGGCAATGAGATGTGGTATGCCCAGTTGTGGGGCGTCTCCACAGCAGAGACTGGAGTCTTGTGACAACCAACACAAAAAAGGGAAAGTGGTTTCGTGCACTCGTTCGATTCTTTAATATGAAGCACAAGTATTTTCCTCTGGGAGGAACTAATTTTCCAGACTGTGATTTGAGAAATACTGAAAACTATGAGCTCACTTCCTTCTCCTTTCCATCTTTGCTCTTGCAGGCTGACCTATCTCATCAATGCTGTACCTTACGCCCCAGCCAGAGCTGTTTTACTTTGCTCTCATCATGCCTTCTAACTCAGAGATTCTAAGGTGTTTTAAGAGGGAGCAAGTAGTTCTTTAGAGGGTTCTCTATTCTTACTTTATTTTCATAACACAGCTCAAATTTACCCTTCCTTGCCACCTAGTCTCAGTAGGCTGGGTCTAATCCACCCCTCCCCTACTGACAAGTTAGACCACATGCACCCAGGAGTTACGGTGACTTAGCAATCGGATCAAAGGGTTCATCCTTTCTGGCTTGTTTTTCTCCTTTTTGAAGAGAAAGCAACCTTTTTGGATCACCCCTCTTTGTGGTAAATGCCATGATGCCAGAGCAAGCTCAGGTTACCTTCCTATGAGTAAGAAAACATTGTTCAAGAGGAATCTAACCTGTACACTAGGGCTTGATAACCGAACCCTTTTGTTCAAGTAGACAACCCTTCCTATAAGGACACATAGCTAAGGGAGAAGAATGTGGAATGGATTTTACTCCATTTGTCCCTTTATACTTGCCCAGCCAGGCTAATATACCTGTGCATACTAGCTGAACACTATAGCTCTAGATATGATTCCTAAGGCAATTTCTTCACCTGGACTCACAAGGAGAGTTGGAAACACAAAGCCTTCCTTAGTTCTTCTCAATGAAATTTGAATTTCTCTCCCTCAAACTTGACTAATGTTCTGTTTGACACACAGCTTCTTATAGCTACTCTGCTTCCCTAACCTGCTCCTATGGTTATGAGACCATAGCCATTTGCCTATTTCTAAGGACTTTTAATTACCTCTTTCTACTCCCAAATTATTTCTGGTTAGGTTGCTGATAGAGTATGCACCAGAAAGTTTAATGAGATCCTGCCATTTTCTTCATTAGTCTAATTTCTCACAATGGTAAAAGAATTATAATTGTTCAGAAAGTCTTTCTGTTCATCAGCATGGTAGATTGGGACTCCTGAGACCACATTGGTTTTTGTGATGGAGAGCTCGAAGTCAAGTCTAGACAGGCTATGTGGCTGACTGTTAGGTCAAGGTTTATTTATTTTGTTTTGTTTTTCCAAAAGAGAATGTCCTTTAACTGGCCAGCTAATTAGGGAGAAGCCATTGTGTAATCTTAGAGTGTTCTACTTGGAGAAGGATTAAAAGAACTCTGGGTAGGACTTCATTCTACTCACTGTGACTCAGAATGTGGGGCTTATTTTCTCTGAAATAGTGGGAACTATAAAACGATGGAGTTGTTCACTCAGGGCCAAACTTTAAGGCGTGTGATGCCAGGTCTGCAGCTGACGTCTGCCACTTGGTAAGCTCACAATTCATTGAAGTGTATAGCTATTAAAGAGTATTGCTCCTCTTATGACTTGATTGAAGGATCATTTATTTGATAAGTGCTTGGTTCCCAACTAGTGACATTGTTTTCAGAAGTTATATAGCCTTTAGGTCCTGGGCTCTACATGGTGAATGCAGGCCACAAGGTGCAGGCTTTGGAGGGTCATAATCCAACCCCACTTCTGATGCAGCCTTTGGGGCATCATAACCCAGCCCTGCATCTACTGCAGGCTTCCTGATGTGAGCCATTTCTACCACATGATAATTCTGCCTAGAACGCTTCCATGCTTTCCCCATGTGATTATCCAAATTAGAGAGCCAAAATAAACCTTTCCTGCCTTAGTTTTGTTTTTGTTATTTTTGTCATGGCAACAAGAAAAGGACCAACAATTCCTTGAGTATCATTTTAGGTTTCTATCAACTAAGGAAAAAGGGTCTAGATAACTGATGAGAGTTGTAGGTTCAGTGAGAAGTTCTATTTCAAAAGATAGGTATAAAATGACGAGGAAAGCACCTGAGTTTACCTCTGATTTCTACACATGCACACTTACTTGCACAAACACAGGCATGCACTGAACATACAAGCATGCCCACACATGCATATACACACATGCATACACACACACAGTGCAAAACAATCAAAAAGAGAAAGAGAGAGAGAAAGAAAGAGAGAGAGAGAGGAAGAGAGAGAGAAAGAAAGAGAGGACATTTGGGTAGTGGTGGTGTATGTGTTTAATCCCAGCACTCAGGTTGCAGAAGAAGGCAGATTTCTGAGTTCAAGACCAGCCTGATCTACAGAGCAAGTTCCATGACAGCCAGGGCTACACAGAGAAACCCTATCTCAGAAAACCAAAGAAGGAGGAGGATGAGGAAGGAAGGAAGGAACAATGGAACGAAGGAAAAGAAGAGGAGAGGAGAGGAAAGGAAAGGAAAGGAAAAGAAAAGGGGAATGGCCAGTCTTTGGGAATGTCCACACAAGACAGGTGCAGAGTCTATTGCAAGGTGTTACCTTTCTAAATGATTCTTGAAAAGATGGGCAGACTTGAGAATTTGAGCCTTGAGGCCCCTATGCATTCAGAGAGCTCTTTCCTCAGACTCAGTCCTCCTGAAGCTTTGACTTCTCCATCCCAGTTCTTCAAGTATTTGATTCTTTAAAAAATGCAAATTTAGTTGAAGAATTACCAATTATAGTTTTCCCACTTCATCCTTGAGAGCCATAAATAGAGATGGTAACAACTAGACAGGAATTAACATTGACTTACTGGATGTTTGTTTCAAAAATGAAATTATCCTGTTGAAGATATATCAATATCTTCATGTTCTTTGCAGTATTTTTTGTAATTACCAAAAAAAGGTAATGACTTAGATGTTCATCGGTGGGTGAATGAATAGAGATATGGTATCTATATAAAAGGAGTACTGTTCGTTCATTTCATTCATGACATGGTTTAACCTTGTGTTAAGTAAAAATAGTCCACACACAAAAACAAATACCACACTACCTTAGCTGTATGTCTGCTAACAAGGGTGAGTTCAATTTTCTATGTGGGAGGCAAGGGCTAAACTTGCCGTTTTATCTGGATCTCATCCCTCTAATGGTGAGTAGATAGACAATAACAGCATAGAGCCACCATCAATGCATAACACTCACCAGTAACCATCTCCCACAGATCCCCTTTGTAAAGGTCTTGGATGGACTTGCTTCTGGGATTTTGTCAAACTGTATCCACTCAGTTGTTTGCAGGGAGATAAAATCTGGTGCCTGCCATTGTCCCATGCCAGGCTTGCATACTGCAGGTGTTATAATTTGGGGATCAGGTTCCTGCCCCACTCTCAGCGTTTTACTAGGCATCACTGTGGTGGTCCTCTTTGTGGCAACACTGTCCATGTGACTAGTGCCTTCATAACTCTTTAGAATGTTAGATGCATCCTTTGAGATGTAGACGGAGGTAATCATGGCTCTACATGTTGGCAGATCCAGCTTCTTTGAAACATTATCAAGTCTTTCCACCATGGAGACTTCCGGTGGATATACTGTGGAACTAGGCACAAACTGCTCCTATACCTGCTATGAGATACTACTGCCACATCCAAGGAGCTCTCTGGCAGGTCCTAGAAGTAGGAGCCCCAGAACAACGTCCCACAGGAACTTCTTGGAAAACCTTGTTCTCAGAGATGTAGATTATCTGTAAGGGTTATGAAGTGGATCATTCTCCAATTGCTGAGGTGAACAGAACCACATTAATATGTTAATCACACTTTAATATCCACCATAAACATATTGAGATATTATTATTAAGTCTTGGGGAATATTATACAATGTATTTTGTTCATATTCAACCCTCACTCCACCCCCTAACTTCTCCTAGATCTACCCTTCAATTCTCCACCGCTTGCCAACTTTATGTCCCTCTTCTCTCTTTTTTCATCACCAAATCCAATTTGTGCTGCCCATGTACTCCTGGGTGGAAGGCCTGGGCCCTCCCTGGAATGAAATGACAGACTCTAGAGATCCCCCATGGAGGGCCTTACCCTCTCTGAGGAATGGAGTGGGGATCAGGTGGGGGGCTGGAGGGACTGGAGAGGGGGAGTGGGCGTGGAGGGGAGAGAGAGGGAGCTGGGACTGACATGGGAAACAAGCTTGTTTCTAATTTAAATATATAATAAAAAGTGTTTAAAAATGTTTTTTGAGATAGGCTTTTAACCTGTTCTCCAGGCTGAATGAAGCTCACAAGGAAGACAATACCAACCACAAAGTCATAGTAATGTTCTTGTTGCAGCCTCCTACATGCTGGGATTATAGGCATGTGTCACCATGTTTTGCCACAAATGCATTTTAATTTTAGTCTAGCTAGAATCAGAGTTTTCCAAGTCTTTCCATTTTGTCTTCCTTTTAAGCATCAATTTCATCTTTAAAGCATTTCATTCCTCCCACTTTAGTGTTCCTGATTAAAAGCAATTTTAAATATTTTATTCAGTTTTTTTCCTTAAGACATCTAGCTTACCACTTTTCATTTCTGCCCACCAAAAAATTCTAGGACATAGACAGGATTCTACCAAAGTCTTTGCAGCTGTAGTGCAAGGATGGTGCTTATCTTACTTGCAATTCTGGCTCATTTATATCAGAGACATTATGGCCTTTAACTGTTCATGCACCAACATTTTGATCATGTCCTTTTAAAGTAGCTGCTAAGAAATGCCAAACTTCTGAAATCTCTTCATAATTGTGCCAGTGTTCCATGCATGCACTCTAAGCTTTCTCTCCAGATTCCTCCAGTCTTTATCCATTTTCTACTTTGAAATCGTCTTCTATATTTGTTAATTTTTGCAACGCCCTGATTCTTTGCATTGGCTTTATTCTAGTATGTTTGTGCTAGGAGCAGAGCTACTCATAAAAAATAATTTCTCATTATTTTTGAGGGTTGGAAAGTTCATGTCAAGGTGGCACTTCCAGCAAGGGTCTTATTTCCAGGTCAGTTCATGACAGGATGGTAAGAGAGTGCAAATACAATTGCCGAAGGACTCTAGCCTTGGTAGAGGCTGCTCTTATGGCAAGGAAATTAATCTACTCACGATGGCAGAACCCTTCTGAACTCATAACCTCATGAAGATCCCCACTGTCAGTATCATTATATTAAGTATTAAGGTTCCACCATGAAAACTTTGTTGTACACATCTAAACCTCAACAGGTCCACACTAGCAAAAGCACAGAAGCATCTCTAACAGGCAATCACATAATGCATAAATAATGGAATTAATTATACCCCAAGGTAATGAGTAGTTTGAGTTGTTTTTCTAGAATAACAGAGGCAGAAGGTTCAAAACCTTTACTAGCAACTGTGCTGAGTCATGTGTGATTTACATGGCCTCTTCTATCAACACACCAATCAGCCAGTCTCAGCAATTCCATAACACACTCCCAAGACTTAACTTCAACTATTTAAAGTCCCTTCCATGACTACTGTGGGTAGTCCACAGTTAAAACCATTAAAGTCCAGGTGTGTGTACTGATATTACATTGTTAAGTTGGGTGTTTATTTGATAGATAATATCTATGACTCTAATCAATCAAAATCATAAATGTTCTAAGGATTGAACTCAAGTGTTTCTTGCATTCTGTATGAGTATATCGAAGGACACTAATCTTTCTAGCCCTCAGCAACTTGGCTTCTCCTTTATTTTAATTGCCATGTATTTTTAACACATATCATGTATTCTTTCCAACTTTCCATGTTGGATCTGTCCACAGTGAAACCCAGAACTCTGTCACCACATCCACTGAATCCATGATATTTCCTTGGGCAAACAGTGGCACTGACAAGAAAGTTCTAGAATCTCTACCACTTACAACTTGATGCCAAGAAAGGAGTGCTGTTCAGGATCATGAAAATGTTTTCACAAGTGTGTTTCAAAGAAAGTCACCAAAGGAGAAAAGAGAAAAGAGTAAAAAGCATAAAGGTGAACAAACTTCTAACGCATGAGAATGTATCTAAGTGTTCATACTGAAGTTCATATATCATTATATTATAAAGTGTGGCTTTGAAGGAGCATGGTAAAAGTGAATTGTTAAAGAGGGCTGAAAAATGCTTAGAGGAAGCACATGGAGGAGGTCTTCCATACTAATTATTTCCTCCACACTAGGTCAAAGAAGCCTGTGTGTGTTTATGTCTTGGTCACTGTTATAGTGTTATGAAGATTCACACTACCAAGGCAGCTCTTATAAAAGAAAGCATTTGATTGCCTGCAGTTTCAGAGGCTTAGTCCATTATCATCATTGCAGGTGGCATGGTGGCAGGCAGGCAGGTGCTGGAGAGGTAGCTGATATCTACATCATAATCCACAAACAGAAAGGCAGAAAGAGATGGAGGTGGGGGACACTGGGCCTAGCTTGGACTTTTGAGCCCTCAAAACCCACCCCTAGTGACATACTTCCTCCAACAAGGCCACACATACTTCAACAAAGCTACTTCTAATCCTTCTCAAATAATGCCATTCCCTGGAGACTAAATATTCAAATATATGACCCTATGGGGGCTATTCATATTCAAACTACCATAGTTTATATTCTAAAACTCTTTATGGTTAAAAAAGTGACCCTGAGAATTTGTAAATCAAGAGTGGTAAAATATTATTTACAAGTTTTTAAACTTTAAAAATTTGTTGTTTGAAAACATTGTTAGCTTTTAAAGACAGTTGCTCTGAGCAATTCTTGAGACTATTTCTGTGGTAAGTACCAAGTAGTGGACACACATCTTCTACTAACAGAGCAAAAATCTTTGGGGCAAGAAAAACTTCATAGAATCAAAGAACATCACTACCATCTTGTTCCTGTTTGGCACGGGAGCTGCTAAAGCAAATTGCTTATCCCCTAATCCCCACACCTAACTCCCACACAGTCCTCATGGAATTAGAATCAAGATCCTAGTAGATCACTTTTTTAGACAAAAAATAGTGATGAGCAAAGGGATCAAGATCAGCCTAGAGAAACCCACAGAAACAGGAGAGTTCATGGACCCCAGACTGATAGCTGGGAAATCATCATAGGACTGACCCAGATCCCCTGAACGTGGGTGTCAGTTAGGAAGTCTGGTTAATCTATGGGGCCACTGGCAGTGAATCAGTATTTATCCCTAGTACATGAATGGACTTTGGGAGCCCATTCTACATAGAGGGATACTCTCTCAGCCTAGACCCTAGACACATAGGGGAGGGCCTGGGCCCTGCTCCAAATGATATGACAGACTTTGAGATCCCCCATGGAAGGTCTCACCCTCCCTGGGGAGCAGAAAGGAGATAGGATAGGGGGTCAATGGGAGGCAGGGGAGGAGGGGAGGGAGTGGGAACTGGGACTGACATGTAAAACAAACTTGTTTCTAATTTAAATTAAAGAAAGAAAGAAGCTGGGCGGTGGTGGCACCCGCTTTTAATCCCAGCACTCGGGAGGCAGAGGCAGGTGGATCTCTGTGAGTTCAAGGCCAGGCTGGACTGACAGCCTCCAAAACAATACAGAGAAACAACAAAAAAGCAAAAAAAAAGAAAGAAAGAAAGAAAGAAAGAAAGAAAGAAAAAATATGTAGGAAACTCCTGCTAGAATGGAGGATATACTTAAAGGGGTATACATCCCCGTTATTGCATCAATGTCATCTAACTCAAATGTTAATTAGTCTGAGAATCTGGACACAGACTCTCCGGAGATGAGCCATTTTACAAAGAAAGAATATCTTCAAATTTGCAGACTTTAGGGTCTTGTACAGTAAGACTTGCATCTGGGGACAAAGAAATAGCTTAGCAGTCATAAGTGCTCACTGCTCTTCCAGAGAGGACCTGAGTTGGCTTCTAGCACACATGCCATGTGAGTCACCACCACTTATGACTCCAGCTGCAAAGATCTAATGTTTTCTTATGATCTCTGTGGTCATCTGCATACATGTGATGTGCATGTGCACATGTACACACACATACACACACACACACACACACACACACACAAATCTTCTGATTCTGCTATCCCAGAGGGAGTTCCATCAGACACTCAGAGGACTGCCTGAAAGGCCTAGGAAGGAGAGTGAGTTAAGAATCACAACTTTTATTAATCTTCTCCAGGGATGTCCCTGCTAAACTTTCTAGAACTTTATTCTAACAGTTATCAGAATAAAATATGACTGAAAATAATTTTGTCTCTCATGGCTCACATTCAAGCATACCCTATTACTGATACATCATTGAGACTGATTTTGAAGGAGACTTACTACTTGGGACTGGCCTTGTGTCTATGAGATTAACTCATCCTCAGGATCTCATCTTCAAGTGAACCTAGGAAGTTGAGTTTTGAGGGAATCCCTGTAGCAACACCTCCTTTCCCACCAATGTATGACCACATAAAGAATGATGAATGGCCAAGAGCTACAAAGATACAGTGACCCAGTGGCCACTGAGTTGAATGACCTTACTAGATCTACAGAAAAACAACTTCCTAACAGAAATCTAAGATGTGCTTACAATTGGAACCCAAATTTCAAATTAGAAGTGGTGCTGGGACTCAAAAACATGGCCTTCCCTCTGCCTCTTTTGAGGTGACTTCAGTGAGTGTACTGGGTCCAAGGGATAGTTTCTGTAAAGAGTCAGGACAATGATTTTCCTCCTTTCTGCTTTGAATAGCATTATCATTTTTCTGTCATTGTACTAAAAAAATTAGTATTTCCTCTCATTGGGGCCTTTAACATTTTATTTGTAGAAGAGTGATGCAACTTTCTACAAACTTAAAAGACAACAACCTTGAAGGGAATTGGGAATGTGTATTCATTGTTGGTGACATGGTCTGCAAACATCTCAGTGTCAAAATATCCTGGATGGAAATTTTATAGATCCCTCAATTCTGCCCATTTCCTACTTCCTGAAGCCGTGCATGGAAGAGCTGGTAACAGTTCAACACTTGACAAACCCCAAGTTAAATACTTAAGCAAGAACACAATTGACATAGATTTAACCTTCACTGATTTTTAATATTCTTGTACAATTTAGTGGAGAATTTTCTAGAAAAATAATTATAGTAGAACATCTGATCTGATTTAGCATTTTGTCCCTGAGGCTTGTGAAACTCACACTATTTCTTAGTAACTTGCAATGGTCACTGATAGCATCAGGATCACCTGGACTAGGCTCCCTAGAGGAAGTGGGCAAGATAATGAAAAGCTTGTTTTGGGTCATCACTTCCTCAACTATCTTGATTGGGAAACAATTTACTTTTACTTCATATTCCTCCATCAATATTGTCATCAGCATAGATGTAAATCTATCCCCAGCTCCCTAGCAACATGTAACAGTTTTTTTCCCCAACAGATTATTTAGAAAAATAAAGGCATACAATTTCAGTTCAGTAGACTCTCCCAAAACAAAGACCTATATTGTATGTCTTTTGAGGGCTTGCAACAGAATGAAACTTGTTAAAAGGAAATCTATTTTATTTAACTTTGTTGGAAGCTACAGAATCTCATCATGGGGCCCCTCATTGTTAGGAAGGATGTTAAGCAAAAAGACTAGGATTTAATCGTATTTTCCCTCTGCCTCCCTTTCTATTGTTGAATTCTATTTGTATTGCAGATATTGAGTTCTTGGTTCAAGTACATTCTTGTTAATAAAATAGATGTGCCTGTTTTCTAAATCCCCGCATAGATTCTTCTCAGATAAAAATCTGTTTGCTTACTAAATATCTATTTTCTTTGTTGTTGGCACTCTGCAAAGGACAGCTCACGGCAGGGTGAGCCTGCGGTAAATGTCAGAGGAAACAGACAGAGGTCAGGGGAACCGCTCGATTGAACGAACAGACAAGCACACTGGCTCTTTTTTAAATGACCAAAACAACAGTAACCGCTCACATCTTTCATCTTTTGGGGCGGGATAGGAAGGAAGGTGATAAATAAGGGAAAGTTAAAGAAAATGGCAACACTTGTCAAAATTTTTCCCATTTTTAGGGATTGGAGCTAGTGTATGAAGCATTGTAATTTAGCAGAATTATTTTGTTATTTTTTCTTGTTGGTTAGTTGTTTTTGAGACAGAATCTCACTATATAGCCCAGGCTAGACTGGAACTCTCATTCTTCCTGCTTCAGACTCCTCAGATAGGTAGGATGAGAGGCAAGCATGTGCCACCACATCTTACTTCATTTTCCATTTTATAAGGGGGCTTTTAATTTTGCCCTAAAGCAATCAAGTTACATAACTGTTCTTTATGCCGTGTTTTTTACCCCTTCCCACTATTTGTCACTCAACAAATGACAAACATGGGTTTCCTACCAGTCTGTTTTAAATGTTTTCCATTGAGCTGCTACTGGATTTTGACACTTTCATTTAACATAGGAAAGAAAGAAAGGAAGGAGAGAGAGAGAGAGAGAGAGAGAGAGAGAGAGAGAGAGAGAGAGAGAGAGAGAGAGAGAGAGAATCTATTTTCCCACCTTGGTATAAAGATGAGCCTGTCAGTCACTCCTGGAGTACCCTGCTCACATCTGATAGTACAATTTTGATGTTGATAATTTACTTTTGATGCTAATTAATTACAAGTAATCATAAAAACAAATTAAAAGCACTACACTTATCTCAGGTTTTCCTATGCTTGCAAAATAATGCATTTTTATGCATCTGTTTACTAGCTTTGTGAAAAAATGTAATAATCTATATTCATAGAAAAACAGCTTTACAGCTCTGAATTGAAGCTGTAAACCGTTATGGGTTATTTGGGCTTCCTCCCTGCCTATCACATCAAAGTGGAAGGGTGAAAGTGAGCGACAGCAAGAGAAGGGATGAATGTATCAAGAGACTTAGAATTGTGTTTGTCTTCTCTATTTGTTGGTGGGGCTGTCATTTTAAGAAACAAAAGTATTGCTTTCCTCCTCAAAATTAGTGAGGGTCTGGAGTTACAGATTTGCCTTGTAATCCTCTGAGGGACAGCAATGCACAAGAGACCCTTCTATGTCTTCCCTATCGGCGAAGGGGAGGCAGGAGACTCTTGTTGTCTTCAACAAAGTGGACCTGTCACCCTGTTGGAGGAAGCCAAGAATGAAATCACAGACTATGCCAGCTAGAATCACTGCTTTTACTCCATTTCCATTCTGCTCCTCTTTCCCGCTCCTTAAAAGCCAGCCTGGAGGCAGTAGGGTTTGGGAGAGTGTCCGGTGGGCATCAAGTGCTCCGTGGTTTAAGGAGAGGCTCTTGGCTTTGCCACTTCTTATCTAAGGAAAAGCATCAGTCTATGTCTTCCCCCATGATACACATCGTCTTCAGCCTTCCATCTGCTTTTCCCAGGGCACACCAATTGAGGCATCTGACACAGTGAATGAGGACCAACCCAGGGCAAAGCAAAGGTGGCTGCTTTTCAGAAGGCTAGACCAAGGAAGTCAGAGTCTTTTGTTTTACTCCACACTTCACAGGCAAGAGGAAGGAAGGGAAGCTTCACCATGGGGGAAATTCACAGCTTCAGGTGTGGTCTGAAAGGGTACCTTTGGCCTAGGGAAGCTGGCAGTGGCCTGGTGACAAGCGGGGAGTAGAAGTATGTGGGATTGACTAGAAGATGTGTGTGTCCCTTACTTATGGCAAGCAGGCAGCCTTCCTGGGTTATTTGTGGTAAAGAATTTTTTATTTCCTGGGCAGGTGGCTGCAGACTGTGGAGCCATTCTCTGTTTATTGAGACAGCCGATCCTGCCCTTCTCTGTTTGTAGAGTGCGTTCAATCCCTCCTGACTGAATGCATTTGGAGAAAGCATAAACTACTTGAGCGGTCACAGTGGACTGTGCATTCTTCTGTGTTGCTCCCGCCACCACTGTGTTATGTGCTTCCATGTGTGTTTGTGAAATTACGGGGAAAGACCAGAGTAGAAATTTGAAGACCTATCTTTTCATCAACCTGGCTTCAAATTGCCTAATCATTTTCTGTATGTTTTCTCCTCTGTCAAAAGAGAATTAACGTGCTTGCCTTTCTCACCCCATCATCTGTTCCCAAGGATGAATGAATGAACGTAGGTAGTTGAGCCCTGTAAGGTGCGTACTCATGCTGCCATTAAGATCTTGTCATCATCACCATCGTCTTTATAGTGGCTAATACAGCTTAAATGATAAAGGTGGGCACCTTCGCAGATTCCATTTTACTTCTTCATCCCTATCTGCTTCAGAGGCAGATTTTATCTGCTGTCATATTGGAAAAGTCTGTCTTATGTATAAGGTATGAAAACACATATCATTTAATATCATGACAAGATATAGAATACAGATGCTAGCGTAGCCTTGACCTTGATAAGGCCTCTTCCATTTCTGCAGAATATTCTGGTGCAGATTTCATGAACTCCAGCTGCAAAGAAGAGGTTTTTTCAATGGCAGGAGCCTTTTCCATGGCCTTCTTCATATCCCTAACTCTCTACAAAAAACATGAGTTATCAGGGAAGAGATTCATGGTGACTGGATGTAGGTTCTAATATCTGTGGCTTTCTGAGTAGGTTCACTGTACCCCATGTTGACAGTATACAAAGCACTGACCAGGAACCAGGAAAGAACTGGTAAGAAGCATTCCTAGAATAGACAGGTACTGACCTCCAAGGATTTTTACATGCCCAGACCTTGGTTCTCTTTCCAAACAGTCTTTCACACTGGCCCTCTCATTTCAATATCTGCTGCCCTTGGGAGCCTCTGGCTGTGCTTAGACATGATGGTAAAGGGAGCTGGAGATTGTTCAGAGATGTAGTTAAATTCTGTACTATTTTAAAATACTTTAACTCCAATAACTGCTGGAGTGAAATATATCAATTCTGTACATACATCAATTCAGTACACACATTGTATACAGTCCCCACCCTCAACCAGATCCTGTCTTAAAACACATGTTACATGTCTGATATAAAGTGTAAGTATGGCTTAGCCCTGAAGAGGTCTCTGAAGCATGGTTATTTGATTTTTGCATCTTGGGGGTGTCTGTGAGCTATGAGAATACTGTCAGACCTGGGAGCTTTAATATCTATGTTCAACTTGCTTGGATGACTTAAGTTGAAATTGTTAGCTTCAAGTCCTTGTTCAATGGTTGCTATTTAGAGTTTTAATTGGCTTTCATAAAAGTACGTTTAGTTTATCTACTTAAATGATTTGCATTTATGAATGTCTGCTTTGCCCTTTTTAGTGCCCGAAAATCCCAGGGACAACATGTCAAAGCATCTGTTGTGAGCCTCTTTTCTAGCCCCGCAAAAATATCAGGGGCGTGGGATCCACTGTGTGGCCATGTGGGAACACACTCTGCAGTCAACACACCTGGCCCAGCCTGCCTGCTTCACCTGTGACCTCAAGGAGTGTCACCTCTCCAGAATGTGGCTTCTGGGCTTACAAAACCGGAGGCGCCCATGGAGTTTAGACGAGGTGAAGTTAAAAGTGCAAGCAGGATGTCTGGCGCAGAGTTGGCACATAATAAATGTTCCTTCCCCTTGCTTCCGCCCCCTGACTTTTAGAACATGTAGCTAAAAGAAGGAAGCAATCTCTGTTCCTACAAATCATCTTGGAGTTGCTCCCCAATGTTCTTTCAATTCATCCAGAAATGGATCCTTTTCTTTCTTTTCTTGTTCATCTTTGCTCTGTGCTTTCTATGGGAAGAAGCAGGCCAGTCTTCCGCCTTAAGTAGCCTCCTTCAGGTTGCAGATTCCATCCTTCCCACTTCCTGGGAAATTTCTATGTTCAAGACACTCACAACATCCGAGACATCACACACCCACTCACCTCCCTTCATGCTTACCTCGGTACCTTCCAGATCCAACTCTCTTCCCCTCATTTTGTGTCCTCTCAGATTCAAATGTTTGCTTATGCACCGGTGACTTAAAGGTCTTTTTTTCTCCCAGAACAACCCAGGAAGAAAGGCGCAAGTTGGTGAAATGTGACTCCATTTTCATTTAAGATAAATGTCACTAGCCTGGGCTACTGGAGGGTGGCTTATGCAAAGAAGTTGTCACTTTGACAACAGGATAGCTTCAAGTCACTTGCTGATTCCAAGTTCAACATTTATAAAGTTCCTATTGTCTTTAAAATTAGTATAGATATTCTTAAAGGCAGTTTGTAGCCACTAGAATAAGCAAGCCATACTTCATGTCAAATTAAGCATGGAAGAGCACAGAGAAAAGTGGCTGCATAGATTCCATCTCAAACAGTACTTCTTGAATGTCAGAAAGAATAGCAAAGGAAAATCTTTGATGCCTATTTCTCTTAATCATCAAATGTGTAATACAAGAGAAATTTAATCAATTTATTATTGTTCACTTGTTGTTGAGCTATTAAGTCTTACTTTGAAAAATACTTGCCACTCATGTATGAGAATCACGGAGAGTGACTAAATGTCTGTGTCTAGGAAATAGGTTCATGCCTAATGATTGGCAAGAAAACTCTGTGGTACCAAATAAGCCTTTAATTTCATCTCTTGTACTTCCCACACCCACCTCATCAAGCATACACACTGCAGACATGAGTGAGTAAAGCCTCTTCGAGGACCAGATTCATCCTCAGTGGAGCCTCAATGAGAGAATGATCTCGGTGAATGGTGAACAGCCAGCAAGAGTCAGGATAACCACTTAGCCTTTCAACCATGCCACATTTTTCTATTTATTGGACGTTTTTGTTCATACAAGTTCTTGACCAATATTTAAACAGTTTGTAAGGGTCTGAATTGCTATCCCAATTTCTTTTAAAAAGCTGAGACTGAGAAGAGGGGCTGCATTCTTCACTGTTATACTTAGGGTCAGGCTTCCTAGAAAGAGTTGCAAGCCTAACAAACAAGCAGAAACTGAAGGAGAACCTCCAAGTGTTCTGGTAGTGAGGTCTTCAGAACGGAGTGCTTGCCCTTGAAATTTCCATTGTAGCCCTCACAGAAACAGGAAAGTCTGGCAAGACAGTGCAAGATACCAGGGTCTGGTTTGAGCTTGGATAGGATGTATTTCTGTGATGGCAGAATCCATGAAAGGACTAGGCCCTAGGAAGAAACATAGAAAGGTTTAGAGTTAAAGCTCACTCTTGGATATAAGTACGGCAAGGCATGTAGTGGAAAGGCTAACAGGTTCAACAGTAGAAATAGTCTTGTGCTTCCCCTGGGGCTCATATTTCTCTCTGGACTGATGGTGGCACACTAGACACTGTCATGACAGCAGCCCATGAGAGCTGGCTGTTGAGGGCTTCATGGGAAGCCCCATCTATGAAACTGTCTCCCATCATACAACAGAAAGCTTTAACTGCATCTGAGGCCTGAGTCATAAAACAGTCAGATGAAGGTCAAATGGGCTCATTCATTCATTTATTCACTTTGTTTTCTGTTTTCCAGGAATTTGACCAATAATTGAGTAAATTCCTTGGGCTAGGTGTCATGGTAAATGCATGTGGGGAACATCCCCAAAAGGAATAAATGCCCTCTGCTGATACAGAGAGTCAGTCGTGAATGCAGACAGTTATAAATGTTGTCATACATGATAAAAGAAATAACTTGGAAATATTAGAATAGATAACAGGGAGGAAAAGCCACAGGGATCTAGAGATTGGTATAATTCTTTCTCCCTAAGACTTTAGGGCAGCAGATCTCAACCAGGGGCTGCATATTTACACTACCGATTCATAACAGTAGCAAAGTTACAGTTATGAAATAATTTTATGGTTGGAAAATCACCACAACATGAAGACTGGTATTAAAGAGTTGCAGCTTTAGGAAGGTTGAGAATCACTGTATTAGGGACATTTATACATACTAAGCAAGTACTCTTGCATCAGGCCATATGTAAAGCCCCCAAGTTAATTACTTATTGGCATATGATGCAGGTGCAGTTAACTCCCCAAATATCATGTGCCATCTCAACTTTCATGTGAACACACCTGTGTCTTTGCTACTCAGTTAAAGATTGAGAACATTTCCACACCTCAGAAAGTTCTCAGCTAATGCCTTGAACTTAGAGCTAACCGCAGTCCTGACTTCTGTCACCTTAAATTAGTTCTGACTGGCTTGAACGTCATGGAAATGGAATCACACATACGTTCTTTGAGGCTCTCTTTCTCTACTCTTCATTAACTCAACGACAACCATCCAAATTATGTCTTTCTACCAAAATGAGGTAGCAGTGGAAGACATTGCTGGCTTTTAGGATTTTCTTGTGGGGAGTTAATTGGCTGAGAAAGCAAAAACAGATGGTACAGTAGAAAAAAGTGAAAGTTTAGATTCCATAGGGGGACAGGTTTCTGTTCTGGAGAGGCCTCTCACTTAACTGTGTATCCTGGGATCATTGCTTTGAACTCTAGCTTTTGTTGCTGCACAATACCAAGTACTTTGCAGAGCTTTGAATGGATGTGAAAACTCACTTTTAAACTGCCAAGAGTGGTACAAATAGATTGTAAAGCAGTTACCAGTTTGCTATTTGTGCAAAAGTTTATGTGTGTGTATTTATGAATGACTAAAGATACATAAAAGACATTTTCCTTTTATGCTTTTAATAAGTGTGCTCTTAACAATCAGTTGGATTTTTATTACTCAAAAGCAATTTAACTAACATTCAACAATTGCCTTGTTAAATTTAAATTTTTATTCTACTTGCATGTAATCTGAAGCTAAAGCATGAGTTGATATTCTAAGTCTGAGGATCTGGTTGCCAAATGAAACAATACTTTGAATTTACCAGACTCGCTAACACCTGTAGTAATACGCATTAAAAAGTGCCCCACCTCAAGCATCTATTTCCTTCTGTTACAAGTCTTGCATAGTAAAACAGCAGGAGCAAACATTCCACAGAAGGAAGGAAAGGTTTTAGATTTCTTCTTCTTTTTTCCCTTCTCCTTTCAGTTTCCAGTTTATGACCACAAAAAGAAAAGCAGAGATGAATGTCCCTCAAAGTAAGAAGTGATGGGAAATAGGCAGCCCTGACAAAATCACTACTGAAGTCAAGTTATGGAAAGGAGAAATCAGAGGCTGACCTTTTCAAATGTTTCTTGATTTCATTGGCAAATACCTTATCTGCTCTTCAGAAAAAATGTAAGTCCCAAATTAGAAAGCAGATTCATTCAAATTCTCCTCTAACTGTTATTAATTTTCTGGCTGATGGGAAAAACGAGGAATTCATTTTCTCAATGGAATATGTTGCCAGCCATCATCTGGAGTATTTTGTCTATAAACATGAAACCAGAAACGTTGGCGGGAGGAGACATTAACCAATCTCCTACCAGGCTGTAAGTAATACCACATCCTCCACCTGGCACCATTAATAATCCTACTCAATGAGCCCTTTATTATTAATATTACTGGTATAAAAAATGAGCCTGCGCTTACAGGTGTAACTTAATGAGGCCCATGTTGCGGCCAGATGTCTTACAAGGCCAGCCCCACTGCCACAGTACACATCTTTGTGCACATTTCATAAAAAGAACCATCTGAAAGCTTTCGTTTCAAAAGCATATTCATCACGTAGTCTGGGCAGTTTTAGACTCACACTCTTCTACTTAAGTTTGAACAGATGGACAAAACCTGCGGGTTTATATTCAACATACCTTTAAGAAAGTTATCTGATTTAAACTGCCAAACACATTTTCTTCTTTTCACTCCTTTCCTGAAAATGTTGAGAGTTAGTGAGTCAATCAAGCCGAGTTCAGATGATAGCTGCCCTTCAACTGGCCGCTACCTGCTGCCTGAACAGACGCTTTGCATTTTCTGCATTTGCTAAAATCTAGAATCAAGTGGCCACTGGAAGTTAAATTTAAATCTGAAAAATAGTACCTAATTGAAACCATGTATAAGATCTGATTTGAACTTCCCGACCTAGGTCTTCCAGAGGAAGTAAAGGAACAAATAAATTTGCATACATGGTCAGTGGTCATTTGATAACTTACTTTGTACAGACAGGCCTGCTTTTCAATGCCAGCCAGGGACTCCATTGGGGTACAGATAGACTGAGTATCTAGTTCTCATTAGTTCTCCTATAACGGGTTCAAAGTAGTAGAGATGATGGCTTAGGTGAAGCGTAGACAATATATTGGTCTTTGAACAAATAATTTCAGAACAGACAGGGAAAGAACCCAAGAAAATTGAACAGAGAACAATATCATGCACACAGAAGCTAATATGGGGGTTCTAAGCATGTGTTCATTGTCATTGTCAATGTGGCTGAATTTAGAATCACTTGGGAGACACCACCTCTGAATATGTCTGTGATGAGTGCATTTCCTAAGAGGTTTAACTGGTGTGAAGACGCTGAGTGTGGATGGTGCCATCACATGGGCTGTAGTCCCGTGCTGACTTAAAGAAGGGAAGAAGACAAACTCAGATGAGCATTATCGTTTATCTCTCCCTGGTTCATGGTTGTGGCCATGATGAGACCAGCTTCCTTACACGCCTGCATTCATGTCTTCCTGCCATAAAGAACCACATTCTCTCTTAAACCATGAGCCAAAAACAACTCCCTATTCATTCAATTTCTGTTGCTTTCAGCTATTTTGTCATATTGAGAAGTAACCGTAAACTAGAACCAAGAAGTCGGGCTGTTTGCTTGACAACCTGTCTAAGGTGATTCATAGGCTTTGTAACTGGAAGGAAGTATAAGAGACTGGACACTGAAGATAGTGAAGCCCTCGCGGGTTGTAAGTGGGGATCAATGGGCTGTTCTGGAGGGGTTGTGGGAGGTAAGAATGATGATAGAAACAAGGACAGTGAGGTTTCCATTTATAGGTTTTATGAAAGGAAGCAGGTCTGTATAAGGAAATGGACTAGAGAGTATTCATGTTACTCTCTAACTAAGAATCTACCTACATTTTCTCTCAATGGGGTTGAACTCAGAAGTAATGAACTTAGTTGCTGGGCAGAGAGAATTCCAAGACAGAGTGACATTCAGTCTGTGGAATTGGTACTGCTCATTGCTCCTATTGAGGTTTATAGTGAGAAAACAGTATATAGAGCGGAAAGACATGAAAATGTCAAGTTTGGCAAAGAAAGGAGCCTGAGTCAGTTTAAAGTAGTAGACAAGAAGAGTGCAGATAGAGCATCTGTAATGGTTAAAGAGATTAGTGCAAAAAAGGAGAAATCTTACATTTTGCACTTGGGCAAGTGAAAAGAAATCCTGAGGGTGAAGCTCTATCCATGAAAACCTCCAGCTTGCTAAAATGCAAACTCATTTAAAGGAGAATGATAGAACAGAGAATACTATTGAAAGAAAGGGTTCTTTGCTCAAAGTAAGCCATCCAGAGATGTGTTTCCCTAGGTTTGGTTACCAATACACATAGAAGCCTCTAGAACTATGGTAGAATGAGACCAGACTTCATCTGAAATTAGCAACAGAATTTAGCAGCATCATCTACATTGTGATAGTTTTGCAGGCAGGCAAAATGCTAGAGGCACAGGGTTTCAGAGGCTTGAAACAAGGTCAGAGCAGGCTACTGAAGCCAGGCTGTGAGTGTCAGGGTCACATTCTCCAGAACGCAGGCCTGTGAGTTCCTTGTATGTGAAACCATGTATCACAAAGCCCCGAAGGGAAAGCTCCAATGGAGATTTACCAAGAAAAGCTGCAGACATGGGGTAGACACAGCCCAAAAGAGAGGCTAAGTTTGATTCTGGGAGAAGAACTGAGAGGCCATGTGATCAAGGCTGCTGGAGCCCGAATGACCCCAACAGCCTCAGGTGCTAGACTGGGAGCTTTGGAATTTGATTTTGTCCTACTGATTTCTGTCTTGTTTTGACCTAGTTTTTCCTCAGTTTGCCACTATTTTGCCCATGTGGAATGGAAATTTTATATTGTGACCTTAGAAGTTTATGGCTTGCTATGTTTTTTAAGAGGGGCTCACAGTTAAGAGAATTCCTTCAGTCATAAAAGAGACTTTGAGCACTTGAACAATGTTATAACAATGTTATAACCTCTAAGACTTTAGATACCTTTACAATTGGGCTAAATGCATTTTTGTGTTATGAGCTTGACATGAGCCCTTGAGGAGTAGGGATAAAAATTTATGAATTAAAAGTAATGTGTTTTGGAATCAACTTGATAAGGGATGGACTTGGGATTATTAGTTTTTATTGACAACTTCATCAGATTTAGCCTTACCACTGGGTATGCCTATGAAGACATTTTTAGAAGTTTAACTGGAGAGAGAAGACCTACCCTGAATGTGGGGGATATCATACCATGAACTGGGTTCCCAGACTGAATTAAAGGGGTGGTGACGAAAGGCAGAGTGCTGGAATTCATCTGTTTCTGATTCCGGAATACAGATGCAAGGTGAAGAGTCACCTGCCCATCTGTTACTGTGCCTTCCTATCATAATGAGATATATTTTCTTGTAAGTCATGAGCCTAAATAAATCCTTTTATTACGTTGTTCCTATCAATGAGAAAAACAACTAATGCTGAAGCTTGTGATTCGGCGTCTTTTGAACATGTGTGGTCTTAATCTGTTTAGGCATGTTTATGTATTACATAAAAGTGTGGGGGCTGATGATAAGGTAACAACACCTGTACATCTCTGACTAAATTCAGTTGTGACTCCAAACTGATATATCTCATGTATCCAGTAAGAATACAGTGTTTGGAATGACACAGTTTCTCCTGATAGTGGTTTAAAGACCATTTATCAAGTCTCAATGGCATCTTCTTAGGAAAACCTTCTGCCTTCCAAGCAATGGGTCAGAGAATCCCTCTCAGCCCATGGAGAAGTATTCCCGAGAAGAGTTATAGCAATGCGGTTGGCTCCATCTCTCTACATGGATAGTCCATGTCTGTCCCCATCCATACCCACCCCCCAACTGCCTCAGGGATATTCCAATGTTGATAAAACATGCCTAAGAAACTTTTAATGCATTTGCACACTGGTATAGTATGTATCCGCTTGTGTGGTCTACTCTAGTCCAGCACAGATGTTGGCATGGCTGAAAAACAATGAAAAGATGAGGAGAAGAAGAAGTTTCTTAGTTCAACTACTTCCAGGGCTTGAGTCTCTTCTACTTCCAGGTTACTGATCTGTGCCAATCGCTCCCCAAGGAAGGGCCCCCTGCTTCTCCCTCCCTTTCCTGCCACCCCTCTTAGTATGACAGTCTATCTAGCCTCCTTCCCCCTCTTGCTCTCTATATCTGTTCCTTTTCCCTCGCCAGTTACACTTCAGCCTTTCACAGTAGTTCAAATGGCAAAAGCCATGTTGGGCGGTTCAGCTTCTACGGTTACTGTACTGCCACCACCGTCATCTGATTAGGAACACTTTCCCTGTTGGTTTTAGTTGCAAAATTCCCCCAGAATGGACTTCTTCTCCCAACCAGCTCCTCTCTGCCTGAGGGAAAGTGATTTGGATGCTACACTAGAAACCAACTGTTAGATGCCGTCAAACATCAGGAGGCAGGGCCTTGGGAGATGGTGGGGAAACAGGAGATTGCAGTTAGATGGTAGAGGTTTTGAGCACAGCCTGAACATGTGATGACTCTGATTGGGGCAATGGTACCGTTTCCAAAGAGACATCTGCTGAAGGCAGGGGTGGAGTGGATCGATTAGACCAGAGGAGACTGGGGCCAGGGAACCAAGTTTCAGAGATAGAACTTATCTGCAGGAATGTTAACTGAAGAATTGTTTATAATAGTTGGAAGATTACTAAGTACAAACTATGTCTAACAGTCAGAGATTGGCTAGGTAAATCAACATCATAGTAAATTAAGACAAAGCCATGTGATGGAATACTGTGCACTCAACAAAAATCATGTTCTTGGATACTATTGAGGAAGCATATTTCAAAGTCAGGGTTTCATAATATTTACCCTCATGGGAGGCACAGTTGAAATCACTGAGTTTAGAGATGATGGAATTCCAGATTCTTCTTTGCTCCACCAGAATCAACTTACAATGTAATTCTCTAAGCCTAATTACTAGAGACTTCCAGATCTCTACTTTTTCCCTCATCTGGCTGAACTTTCAGAGTCATGACAAGTGCTTAAAATATTTGATTGGAACCGCTGTCATCAATTCCTGGCACAAAATACATTTTAATGTTCTATGTGTAAAAACAAGAAAAAAATCCTTTGGTATGGATCACTTTTAATTTGAAATATAAACCTTTCTTTCCTTCAGGCCTAAGTCTGAGTAAACATGCCAGGAACAGAATAGACAAAACTCACACATCTCTGCCAGGGTTGTTCCTTAGCAATGGAAAAATACAGCTTTGGAGATTCCACTGTTATCAATTGGAGCATTCTTTTGTAAGCACCAATTGGTTTCACAGAGTATTCACTGTTTAAAGAAATCCTGCTTTAAATCATTTTTTAAAGCCAGCCTTAGGAGAAGTCAAAAGCACAGTGAGTAAATAAAGTTCAAAGAAGGCTGCAGTGACCAATGAAACAGTTAGCTATTTGCTGTCAGAGCCCTTAAAGTGCCCGAGCCTGGAACCTCTGCACTTTGCTCTAACAGCAGTGCAATTATGTACTTGGCAAAGGGACTGTCTTCTGTGAGGTATCCTCAATTACAGCTCACCAAACTGGCTTGCAAAGAGGTGTCCCTTTAACTGTGCTACAAGAAAGAAAACAGCGCCATGATCTCAAAAGGACAGAATACTTGTAAAATTTATGTAGCTCTTTAATACAACGTGCTTCAGTTTCAAGAGGTGGGGGAGTTACATGTGTTAAGGGCTCCTACAAATCTACTTTACCCTTTTTTGGAAAAGGGCAACACAATAATAGTTAAATTTATGTGTAAGATGTCTGTAGGGTAGAGCTGCTCAAATCGGTAAATATTACACAGCAGACTTACGGCTTCTGTTTTTAATCTCTAAGCATCTCTAACAAAATGCTGTGTTCTGAGTGAAGGACACTTAGCCCACACTCTTTAAACTTTTGTGGTCTGGCTCTGGATCATGAACAGAAGATTATAAAATCCAAACTCTAAATGGGCTCCTTACCCTCTGTCGTTTCCAGATTCTGCCCACCCTGTATATAGATGTCAGTAGACTCTTTCTAAATAGCACTTTGGAAATGCATGCTTTCCTATTGAATTCTACATCCCATCTATTTTCATCTCCTTGTCCTTACAAGTCTCCAACAAGTGTGCCTTGATTTTATTTTACTGCTGGGAGAAAAACGCATTTCTCATTTGTCTTCAATATGAAATGTGGAAACTAATCCTTAAAGTATTAGCTTGTCTACTTGTTCATTACAGTTGTGCACTCATGACACACACACACACAGGCATATACAAATTTACACACATATACACACTCATACATAAATGCACACACTCATACACAAACTCACACACATACACACATTCACACTCACGCACACATGCACACATGCTCACACACTCACATATGCAAACACAAACAATTGCACAATACAATATAATTAATATGGTTTACCATAATATGTATGTATACATTGTTCTTTTTAGAACTGTTCTCCAGAAAGCTCCCTGCAGGGCTGAAGTACTGGGTTTCTCCTGTCTTGTTTTACCATGAGAGTTTAAGTGCTCTTTGGAAATAGTTTATGGGACCAGGGCCAGACACCTGATCCATGACTTGTACCATTTAGAATTTCTCTTTGGTTTAAAGAAAAAGTCAAACTGTGAGACGAGACTAGAGGTCATGGTGATTCCTGGCCCATGAAAACTTGATGCAGGGCGAGTCTCTGGCAGGAGAAGCAAGAGAGGGGAGCAGATGGTGGATCATGTGGCCGTGGAGAGAAAAGCAAGACTGGGAGAGTAGTTGCTTTAGCTCCTGATGCTTCTCCAGGTCCCAGTTCAGTCTTCTGAGGACTGGCTGTGCTTCCTACACTGAGGCTCTTCATGACGTCTCTGTGTCACTGTCACAAATCCCAGGAGTTTGCAGCTAGGTGAAGATTTGGTTTCCCAAACCCAAATGAATACTAAGATAAATGCCCACATACTCGTGTAGGTCCTAAGCCTACATTTGTCACCTAGCTATATACCAGAGAGTCAGGAAGTAAAGGCTTAGCCTCTGCTTTCTCTCTCTGTTGATTTATATTATTACTTTATGTGTATGAGTGTTTCATCCACACATAAGTATGTATATCACATGCATGCCTGATACCCATAGGGTTCAGAAAACAGCTCAGATCCCCCAGGACTGAACTTACAGGCCATCAAGAGCTGCCATGTAGGTGCTAGCAATTGAACTCATGTCCTCTGGAAGAACAGCACAGGCTGGCCTCGAATTCAGAGATCTGCCTGCCTCTGCCTCCTGAGTACCACTGCCTGGCACAGCCAGTGCTCTTAACCACTGATCTATCTCTCCAGTCCCTGCTTTCTCTTTTTATAACTTCAATTGTATTGCCCAATCATATTATTTAAAAAATGATTAAATTTAATGTTTTTGACAATTTCGTACATATACACACATATATAAAGTATAGTGATCCTATTTCCCCTACTGCCTGCTCTTGTCCTACTCCTGCTGATTCCTTGTTTCCCAGTCAGTCTCCCTACTACTTTTGTATATTTTTTCTCTCTTCTTGAGTTTAATAAGGTTGTCTGAATGAACATGAATGGGGTCATTTACTAGAGCACCAGCAGCTTAAGCAATGCCTACTCTACTAAAGAAAATGGCATCCCTCCTCTGGGAACACTGACTGCTAATGGCTTCTCAAGGAGGGTGGGGCTCTTATGGAATGTGAAAGGGCTAAGTCTTGTATTCTTATGCAGGTATCCACAGCTGATTCCTAGCTTCACATGAGTTCTAACCAACAAAACAGGCAGAAAAAGAAATGTTCCATGAGAGGAAGCCCTATAGGTTGTAAAGAATTTGGAGCCTGTGTTTCCTAAAGACTGGATTGATCTACTAAAGGAGAAGACTCATGGGAAGGAGGTTGAAGAATAGGTTTCACAGTCCAGTAATCCAGCATGTAGGGTATATGCAGTGATCCAGAATAAGAATGAGCAAGCAAATGGACAGAAGGAGGGAAGGAGAAGAGAGAAGGGGAGAGAAAAGGAGCAGGAGCAAGACAGGGGTGGTTGAAGGCAGTGAAGTTATCAAAGTCCTTGTCCCCAGAGACATTTGTTCAGCAACCATGGGCTGGAAGCTCTTCAAAGCCTACAGTTTGGCTTTTCTAATGCAGAGTTCAAAGGACTGAGCCGGAAAGGATGCTTAGCTCTGACAATTGACTTTTCCTCACAGAGACTAACATTTTGACAATTTGTGGAAACAAGATAATTAAATATACCTTTTGTTGACTAATTTTGAGAACCATATTTGGGTATAATTGACCAGCCATAATCTCTAGGTTTGATAAGATAGGACCTTTGGCTTTTGTATGTAGATAAAGATGAAATTCCTGATTGACTTTGTCTTCCATTCAACTATACACACACACACACACACACACACATTCACATATACACACATACCCATGCACACAATATACTCATGTACACACATTGTCTGGTCACACACATCTAAAAATATCAAAGTAGTAAAGAGAATACATTTGGAACTGGAAGAAACAAGGAATCATGAGGTTGTACTATGTAGAGTTGAGCTGGGCTTTGTAGTTCTTCAAATCACATCAGGGTAAGCGGGTGACCTCAATGGCCTTAGCTATAAATGATATCACATATGGAACCTGTTCCACTGTGCTTTCATGAAGATGAAGAACATGTAGGTGACAACTAGGATGCTACCACTCCTATGTGGTACTTGAGGCACAATCCTCTTGTTTGAGACCTTTTCCTTGGCCATACCTCATTTTCCTTGACCACACTGCCATGCTTCAGAGACTGTCTCTATTTACCCTCCCTAAACCTACTCTGCTCCTCCCCACACCCTTGTTAGATTTCCTCTCATCTTCTTATCCTTACTGTTGGAAGTATAAAACCACCTTTTATGAATTCAAGGCTGCTTTCAAAACAGGTATAAAAGCTTCCGACCTGACCTCTGGGGCTTCTCCCCTTGAATGTATCACACAAGGGGACATATTTATGCATTTGTTTTATGATCCAGCTACTTTTTGTAAACTGCCTAAAGGCAAAAACTAGAATACCATACCTCAAATTCCCTTTGGTATTCAGAATACTATTTAGTGCTATGTACTTAAAGAAAATAAATGTATGTTTTTTTAATGTCTTTGAATAAAAGGGATAATACTGCAAAGGCATTGCCTGTAGGAGGGCAGATGCGCTTTTGAAGCATCTCTTTTATCTACTTGTTGCCTTTGAAATTCCTGGAAGGGGCAATCACCATTCTTTAAACACACTACAAGGGAAAAGAGAATGATGCCTGCTCCTTTGAGACAGAAAGGGGTGGTGTTAATGCAGCCTCTTTTGTTTTCTGCAATCAGAGGAGAGGGAGTAGATGGTGAACAGATTTGTGTTCAATGACAAATTAGGCTGAGCCCTCCAGAGACATACTTTCCTATATTCCAGTCCTGTGTTGGACTGGTCCTGAATGGAGCTCTAAGAAGGCAGCGTCTTCTGCCTCAGGATGATGGTGTATCAGCCAACTTTCCTCCAGGCCTGAAGAGAAAGGTTGAAAACTCACCATTGCTATTGACAAGACCAGGGTGGTTTCTTCTGAGATTTTTGGGTAGGACTAAAAACATCGCTTTATTCCAAGGAAAGATGACAGGCTATAGGCATTGGTCAACAGCAAATTCCTATTTTGAATAAACAGCATAAAGTGTGAGATTCCATACGAGCATTTTTTAATGTAACCTCTTTGGAGTAACTGCATTGTAAGGCAGGCGTGCTGTTACAACCCTTTAGTCCCAGGACTTCAGAAGCAGAGGCAGTAGATCTCTGAGTTTGAGACAAGCCTGGTCTACAGAAGGGTTTCTAGGGCAGGTAAGCCTACACAGAGTAATCTTGCCTCATAAAAGTCAACAACAACAAAATAAAAACAAAAAGAATAATTCCAATATGGGGTAGCACATAATTTTTTTTAACCAGTCTGAAATTTACCTTGCCAACTGTACCTCAAGCTCTGATCTAAACTCAGTGGTCTAGTTCTTCTTATCAGGATTGTGTCCTGGAGAAGAGGGAATCCCCCATTGTCCATTGGAGCTGAAGAAGAGCCACCCTAGAATAAGAAGAGAGATGGTGGACAGGCTTACTTCCATGGGATTTCCTAGTTGTGGCTGTGGACCCCTAAGTATCACTGACTAAGGGATTCTGCAAGGACACACTTCATTACTTCATTGCAGAAAGTACCTGAGCAAAATCTAGTCCTTGTGCATGGAAGGGACCTTTAGTGAAGAAGGGGTGCCATTGTGTCATGGTTGAAATCTCAGTATTTAGATTAAAAATCCAGCTTCAACATCTACCTACCAGTTTTATGATGTGGGGAAAGAATAGCCTCCCATCACTCTGTTTTCTTACCTTTAAAAATAGAACCAACTCAGTGACATTTGAATGAGGACAAATGACTGAAAAACCTGTAAAGTACTCCCAAGGTCCTGGTAAATGATACTTATTTAAGTGTTAACCTGCCTTGGATACTCGCCTGATACTGAACAAGAGAGAAGTTAGGGCAGACAGCAACTGAGTGTACTAGTGGTTAGAAAAAGGGACAAGCATATCACCACTGCTTGTCCCTCTAATTCAAATACCCTTTTCTGGTTACCCTTCTGGTGACACCACCAATCTCGTTGCCCTCAAGTTTTTGAGCAGAATTTCTCCCTATCCTATATTTTGGGTATATATGTTCTATCTCACTTCTTTTGGGACCACATAATTCCTTATGGTTAAGGCTATCCATGCATTGTAGGATGCCTGGCAGAATTACACCAATGCCAGTAGCAAACCCTCTTTCATAAATACCCCTATTTTCTTGGCACTGCTACATCCCTTCAGGGCAAAATTGCCTTGGCATGAGAATCATTGTCATAACCTCATCTTGGATCTAGAAATTGTATTTTCTGGCTGTTTTCTGCATGCAATTTTATTTGTTTAACTTGACCCAGTGAAATTTCAGGCAAGAAACACACTTATATCTTGCCCAGACACCAGCTCAGGCCTATATCCTCAGACTTCACCTAAATACTGACTGTTTAACTAAACATTAACCATCTTGCAAATTGGTTAATATTATAATTTCTCATTATGTGATCTATGTAGAGACAAACTAAGAAGTTATTTCTACTAACTCAAGAATACATTTTTCCTCTTAGAGCACATTAACATAACAGAAAGTATTTTTACTGTTTTTTTTCTTTTCTGGGATCTCAATTCTGTATGTATTCCACACAGTAGCTGGGCTCTAGGAAGTTTGGAGGCAATTGCCATTTATTCATTTCCTTCTTCACAATGAGCAGAACCATCTCAAATCCTTGGAGGATTTGGTCTAGAGATCACTTTGTTATTGATGTCATGATGTCTGAATTTTTAATCACAAAGATGTTCAGCCAAAGGGAAGGCATAGGGGATTCTACTCCTTGCCTTGAACAGGGCCTGGCAGTGTGTGCTCATAATAGCCCTGGCAAGAATTCCAGAAGAGGCTGTTTGTTCCCTTGAGAGGCTTATTATTTTGACATTTACCACATCCTGATAAATACAAATTCCACACTTCTAGTTTTGCCGCAATTTCACATTTTATACTTAGTTTTGCCTTGCAAATAGAGATACTCATGTGAGGATACAAAGGAGAGTAAATCAGAATTGCTCATCTCATCTCTCACTGAGCACCACAGCTTTGGGTACCAAAAGCATGAAGCTGGGTCTAAGATTCAAACTTCTTGTCTCCATTCACTGGAGCCACAGTGGTTCCTATCACAGATGAGGGATTCACAGGATACTGTGTGCAGTGTCCAGGGGACAAATGCGTGTCCTGAGGGAAGCTTTTGAAAAAGGGCTGGGTGGGAAAGTGTATATCTTGGACTTGTGGTGGGATCACCTGTGACTCTCAGGCTTAGGTCTCAGGAGAACAGTTGTGCTGATCAAGGTTGGTGCCAAGGACAGTCACAGGAGCACAGTTCTTGACAGGAGGTTCTTGAAGTACTCCAGACACTGGTATACAATGGGAAGCAGAGCTGTCATCTAGAAAACATCTTTTTCCTATAGGTGTGACCATGACAGGGCCAGATGATCCTCATCAAAAGGGAATCAAGTGGACTTAAAGTAAGCAGTGTCATAGTTATATGACCATAAGATGAACCAGGTTAAGGCTAAGATATCTGAGCTATCCATGCCTCAACAAGGATACATGTATTACCTGTACTTGGTCATGTATAATTAATTATCTCTTCCAGCTCTGTCTTTACAAATATTGCACTCAAGAATGCACTTTCATTTTCCAGGGAAAAACTAATTCTCTCTGATAGATACCTTTTCTTTAAGAAAATTTATTCTCTAGGTAGTGTGCTGTCTTCTGTCATCTAGCCCAAGAAGCAAAATATATGTGGAGAGTCCGGAGGCAAAGGAGACTCAACTATTGAGAAGTATGTGATTAAAATACCAGATCAATATGAATGGAAAAACAAACTAAAGATAGCTCTTTTCAAATGATTCAGAATATCTCTGCTCTCTGCTCTGATTTTCCAAGTGTAGACTGGTAGCTTAACCCACAAAAGGCAATCTTATTATTCTCTCTTTCAAATTGTCTTTTGGGGAGGTGGTGAGAGGAGACCACACTTTTGACTGCTATGGTGATGGATGTTCAATTTTGACTGCTATAGTGATGGATGTTCAAGGCATGAGACATGTATTAAGTGCAAATCCCAGAGGAGGCAGCACTGCTCAGAGGTGAATAGTGCAGGCTTTTGAATTCTCATTGAAATCCCAGCTCCCTTCATTTCCTTCTCTGGGCAACTAAGCCCTCTTATGCCCCTCTTTCTTCATCTCTAAAACAATGTGGTTGTTTGAATAAGAATGGCCCCATAGGCTCATATATTTGTGTGCTTAGTCCCCAGTGGATGAACTATTTGGAAGGGTTAGGAGGGATCATCTCTTTGGGGTGGGTGTATCCTTGTTGGAGGAGCATGGACTTTGAGGCCCATTCTCTTTGATGATCAGGATGTAGGGCTCTCAGTTACCTCTCCAGTGCCATGTCTATCTGTATGTCACTATACTTCCCACCACAATGATAATGGACTAGCCCTCTGAAACTGTAAGTGAGCCTTCTATTAAATGCACTGTTTTATAAGAATTTCTGGTGAACATGGTATCTCTTTAAAACAACAGAACAGTAACTAAGACAGAAATGAACTAACAAGAATTTCAAGCAAGATCTTGCCCAGCCTATAGCATAGCCCTTTCAAAATACTAGTCAGAGGCCTTTTAGTTAATTTTTAAAAGAACATGTGAAGTGAAACAAGTTTATGGGCACAAGTTAGAATGTGTGCATTGCATGAGTGTTTGCTCATTCCTGAGTGAGTTTAATGCATACATGTGTGTGTGCACAGAACCCAGAAGAAGGTGTCAAGATTTCTGGATTCTTTCATGGGTGCTAGAGCCTTAACTTCAGTCCTCTTGAAGCACTTATAACCACTGAGTCAACTCTTCAGGAAAAAAAAAACTTGAACATTTTGTTAATTTATTTTTAAGGAAAAAGAAATTTGTCTCAAATGCTTTATGTGCAAGTCTTTAATTTCTTTCTCTCAAACACAGAGGAAGGTGTAAGAATTGCAGGTTCTAAGAATTTTCAAGATCTCCCTCACTCTCTTCACCGTGTCTCTAGTTATGGCATGAGAGTATGTATTGAAGGTCATAGAACTGGCAGCCACAATGGGAAAGTAAGGGAAGTAAGAATTGTCTGCTTTGCTTTCTGAATTCCCTCAAAGAACTCTATGTCAGTCTATGAATGGCCACATCTGGTGACAGCCACATCTGGTGACATTCACAGAGTAATTATACTAAACAACAAAAATCAGGACTTTAATAAAGTCCACTTTCTCTTTTATTTGGCTTACAGAAGGATGGGTAGATGAATGGGTGGATAGATAGATGGAGTTACCTATGGACCAGTGGGTAGGTGAATGAACAGTGTGTTTTCTTCTCATTAGCTGTGCCCTAAAACATGTGGGTTGTCTTTGTAATCAACCAGTAATATCAATACTAAATTTTGCAACCACGGAGGAGAAAAGAATGCTCAGGGCCGTTGGTGTGACACTGTTAAGTGAGACATCATCACCTCGCAGTTAAGCATTCCTACTTATGTCAAAACTTGGCAAGAGGAAATCACATTATAAATAGATTGATACCTGCAAACATAGTGGTGCCAGGGTCTTAGGATCATTTATAAGAATTGTTTAATATCTACTAAATTTTCTATGAGGAGAAAGCAAATCTTCCTGCAAAGCTTCTATTACCAGGAAGAGTGGCAGTATCTGCTCAGGAACACACAGCATCCCTACATTCAGATTAGGATGGGAAGTAAAAATAAAATAAAATAAAATAACACATCCAATTGAAACTGCAGGAGGACACAGTAGACAGAATGTAATTAGTTGGGTTGACTGTCAGCCAAAACCTCAGGCAGCCACCCCCTTGCTCTTATGAAAACTGCCTGGAGATTTTTAATGATGTCGAGCAGTTAGAATCTTGGTTTTAAATCTTCCCTGAAATGCAGGACGCCATTGTTCCCTCCAGCAACACTGGGATATTGGTTGTTGTTTGGCATGGAGGAACTCTCAGAAAGGTGAACCCTAATTCCATAAGCACCAATGATTCTGTCTCGGTGTTTGGTACTGTCAACTCTTTAACCCCGACTGGTCCAACTGAATTTGTGATGATTTCACAATGAATACACTTTGCTTTATGGAACTGATTTTAGTGTGGCTTCACCCCATCCTCCAGAAGGGTGTGACAGGAGGAATTCTGGAATGGAGTCATCAGTGCGTTAGTTCTAAGTCCAGGCATGAAGCTCAATGGCATGACATTCAAGAACAGGTGCTGCCAAATTCTCCTGCTGTCCCTCCTGCAGATCCCCAAAAGCACCTGTGATGGAAAGAGAGAGAGAGAGAGAGAGAGAGAGGCAGAAGGGTGAGAATGTGGGTAGATAAACCAAAATACTATCCCTGGCTTTGAGGCCTCCCTCTGTCTTTTAAGTGACATATGGGCTTAGATATCCCTGTAGCTAAACTGAACCTCCCACTGAAGGAGCAACAAAGTATGGACACTTATTTCTGAAAACCTCATCAGTCAGCAATCGAATATTTTTCCCTGGGTGTGGATGTACCATTGACAGTGCTCTCCTGAGCTTGAGAATGGGAATCTAGAAGCCTGAGCTGCTCAAGGCATCCTTTCATAAAGGTTGTGTGTTGAACCTGTGCTGTAGCTAATGTCTGCAGCTGCTTCTGGCAGAAGCCGACGTCTGTAAAAGGCCGAGATACTGTGGTGTGAGAAGCAGGTAATGAGCAGACACTGAAACCACATGGTTTTTTTTCTATTCTTTCTTTTTTTTAGTGAGCTCTCTGCACAGGAGTTCATGGGTATGATGCCAACTCTCACAGACAACAAGGATTTATTGTATTAATAATCTGCAAATTATGGATTGCAAAAACAAAGACATTTGGGGGATTTCATTGAACTTCTACCAAAAAAGATGCCTCCATGCTGAGGTTTTCAAGTTCTTCACTGTGCCCAGTTGAAATTAATTATAAACTATACATCTATTTGCATATTAATTATGAAAACATATCATGGAATATATTTATGATAAAGTTCAATAGAAAACAACAACAAACAAGCCATGCATCTTGGATACAAATCATGTGAAGCACTTAATCAACATGATCTTTCAATACTAGGCTTAGTAATGTCTTTTTTCCAGTGATGTAATTTAAACCATTCAAATAGATAAAGGACAACTCGATTTACATTTAAAAAATCAGACTGTTTATAATAGCATCTTCTCAAACAATGTGGAAAACCAGAAGTAAATGACTTTGAGGGTCGTGAGGGACAGGTCACATGATAAAATGTTTGCTTTGCAAGGATCTGATTCAGTTCTCATAACCCACATCAAAAAGCCAGGCATGGAGGCCAGTGTTTGCAGTCTCAGCACCAGAGTGGGCAGAGCCAAAGGATACATGGAGCTTGCTAGCCGGCCAGTCTCGCGCTCTTATGGAGCTGTGAATTGGTGAAAGGTCCTGCCTCAGAAAACGAAGTGGGCAGTGCCTAAGGAACAACCTGAAGTTGATTTTGGCCTCTGCAGGCACATGTATGTGTAACCCTGATACACAATGGCAATCCTCCCACACCTGGACATGCACAAATGAAATCTTTTGAGTGATGGTAATCAACATGGCAGAATCTCATTCTACATCTATCCCTCTGGATGTGACTCAAAAAGTGGAATACAAGTTGTGAAAATTCTTGGTTTTAAAAGTAATTTCTTTTTGGTATGGAAGGTTCTCGGCATTGAGAGCACTTGTTTTTACAGGGAACCTTTATTTAGTTGCCAGCACCCACATCCCGTAAGGACCTTACAGCCATCTGCAGCTCCAGGTCCAGAGAATCTAGACACCCTCTTGTAGACACTGAGGCACCTATATGTGTGTGTTACCCATACATACACTCAGGAACACAAACACCCATAAGATTAAATAAATGATTCTTCTTTTTACATGATTATTACAGATTACCTTTGATGCAAAATATGTACTGTAAGTATTGTGTACAGTTTCTGTTTTTTGTTTTTATCTGCAAACACTTTTCAGAGCATCTCTTTACCTGGGAAATTCTGGTTCTGGTGACTTGCTGTTGTCTCCACATGTTCCTATTCTCTGGTTTCATCTTAACCTCTTGTGCTCTGTCCCCAGGGCCATCACCTGGGATGCGAGCTAGGCAAATAGAACAGACACAAGCAGAATCACATTCCTTGCTTATTTCATCAGAGGCAGGCTGCTACTCACATTAGCTCTTTCTGGCTAGACCTTCAAATCCCACCCACACTGTTCACTTCTGATCTGAAACTGTAGGACTGTGCAAGAGAGAATGGGAATATTTTGTGGTCAGGCTAACTCTGTGTAGTCCATAGGAAGACTTTTAGTTTTCTTTGTGTGTGTGTGTGTGTGTTTTTAGACCAGAGTGTCCTTCTCTATAACCCTCCACATTAGTTTTTGAGACAGGGTTTTTCTCTGAATCAGGATTTCCTGGCTTCAGTTAACTGGCTGCCTAGTGAGCCCCTGGAATTCTCTTGACTTTACCCTACCATAGGTGGGGTTACAGACACAGGCTAAATATGTGCCTGGCTTCTATGTAAGTGCTGGTCATTTTGCTTGGACAAGCAAGCATGTTACCAATTTAGCTCTCTCCCCAGAAACCTGTGAGTAGATTTTTTTAATAGACAGCTTATTGTCATTGTAGGGTACAGGAGCCAGTCAAACATGGTGTGGAGGGGAAGTCAGATGGGCAAGTCTTGAGTTGTTTACAAAAAAAGATGATTAGTTGCCTAGATCGAAGCATATTAGGTCACTGCATGAACATCTCATGTTCAATTGGTAAAGCATAGGGCACCTAGGTGCATGATAGGCTGACCTGTAAAACCATTGGCTGGCCCTGCTCTCTGTGGCCTCCAGCACAGGCTATAGTGCCTGTGTCACATGACAGCGTCTTCCCAAGGCCTGTCCTTTTCCTATGTCATTGATATCCAGGTCTTATGTGTCTCATCCTCTTCCTGCCTCCCCATTGTGGTTAGTATATAGAAGGTGTGAGCTCTTGGTGGAACATTTTCATGCATCTCCCTATCATTACCCAAGAAAAATAATGGAATTCAACTCTAGGGGACAGTCAAAAAGGATTTAGTGAGAAAGAACGTGAAGCATTCAGCACAATCTCTGGACCATAATGGATGCCCAGTAAGTATGAGCAGTGTCCCTATTTGGTGTATTTTGTATTTTCTTTTTCAGAAAATTTGGGTGGTGTTTGCTTTTTAGAAACTAGAGGGAAAGACTTTAAAACTGACCATAGCACATTAAAAGTTATCCTTACTCATAGCTGTTTTATACTTGTACTCATTGTTCCTATTTGTTCTTCTTAACTAATGTGGAAGTTTCGTTTTAGATTCTGTCTAAGAACATTGTTCATTTGTCTACCCCGTATCTCTGCATCTTTTTTTAATGAACACCTTATTTTTCAGGGAGAAACTTCTACAACTACAGGTGGTCCTACTTAGGTGTCAATCCAAGTGATCCTGCCAGCACCTCTCCTAGTCGTAAAGGCAGACTATGATATAGCCCAAACCTGGATAATGTCCCTTCTGAGCCTGCCTCACTAACAAGCCTCCCTCCTGAGTGTTGATTCTCTCAGTCAGTGTTTCACCTATTTCTGAAGTTCTTTCAGATTTAAACTCTGAGAGTCAATCATGCCTTTCATTATGTGACTTCTTACTTCTCTATATGTCTAATCAAATTTTCACATAAATAAAACAGTTTGGGATTATGTGGTTTACAATGAAATATGCCCAGGAAAGTCAATATTACTTGGGAAAAACAAGGCTGAAGGAACCATTCTTTTGTTTTAAGTGTATATTTTTGTTTTGTTTATTTTTATTTAAATTAGAAACAAGATTCTTTAACATGTCAGTCCCAGTTCCTTCTCCCTTTCCTTCTCCCCTGCCTCCCACCAACCCTATGCCATCCCCTTTTTGCTCCCCAGGGCAGGTGAGGCCTTCCATGGGGGAATCTTCAAAGTCTGTCACATCATTTGGATCAGGGCCTAAACCCTCCCCTGTGTGTCTAGGCCGAGAGAGTATCCCTCTATGTGGAGTGGGCCCTGAAATTCCATTCGTATACTAGGGATAAATACTGATCCACTACTAGAGGCCCCATAGATTAACCAGACCGCCATACTGTTTTGTTTTGGTTTTTTTTGAGCACATGAAATTTGAAAGAAAAACAAGTAGAAATTGTAGAACATAGTCCTACTTCCCAAGAGATTGTAATCCACAGAACATGGAACCAAATACAAACACATTAAGGGGCAAGTAGGAGGCAGTTCAGTTCTGTGAGTCAAACAACTATTGCCAATATAATAGACTTTTAATGGAAGATAAGAAAAGAAAGGAGGGGGAGGAAAGACACAATGAGATTTATGAAATGAAAAGAAAAAAAACCTTCCTGCATAAGGCAGAACATAATTGGCCCTGGAAGGTAGGTGGGCTTTTAAGGGAAAGGAAGGTGCTATCAGGAAGGAAGAAACAATTTAGAAAGGGCATAGAGAGGGAACAAAACTTACTCTGTGGGTCAATGGGCTCACACCAGCAGCAGCAAAATGAAGTCAGTGGAAAGTGATTGTGTGAATAACTGTGGTACTAGAATCTTGACTCCCTGGAGGTGTCTATGCCCTAATTTCTAGGTCTACAAATATGTGAGGAGACATGGGGAAGGGAGGTTCAAGTAAAAGACAAAATTAAGATGGATAAGGGCTTATCTTTAAATCAAGGAGATTGTTGAGTCTCCTGGGAATAGGACTTGTAAGTTGAACAGCTACACTAGAGAAATTTAGAGTGACAGGATCTGAGGACTTGACACACTGTTGTTTGTTTTGAAGACAGAGGAAAGGGACCTGATTACAATAATGCAGGTGGGAAGGTTCTAGAGCATGAAAAAGGCAGAAATGCACCCTTCTCTCTCACATTCAAATACAGTGTAGCCCTGCAAAACCTTAATTTTAGCTCACCGAGACCCAAGTGGACCTTTTTATCCAAAGAACTTTAACATTATAGATTTATTTTGTTTCAAGCCTCCGAGCTTAGGACCTTACACTATAACTACTTTACAACTAGCAATAAAAGTGATGTGGTATCTGAAGCAAGGAATAAAGAAAAGCTAAAGTAGACTGAACAATTAGAAAGGATGTTGAACGGACCAGAAGTGCATATTGAACAGCCTCAAGGCGCATGGAATACAGATTCTGCAGGAGGTCTGAAACTTGGTACAGCATGGAATGAGTGGCCTACTAAGATTTTCATTAGGGTTGTGTTCACATATTAAAACAAAAAGCAGAAGAGCAGTGTGGCAGGTAAAGGATTGCCGTTCGTAGCCTCTCTAACATATCTCTGACCACATTTGGAGTAAATTTTTATTTCAAAGTTGCCTCGCTTAAACATAGCAACATTTTTGTAACTCTGTGTGACTCACCTGTGGGACCTGCTAGTACATCCTGTTTGATTATTTATGTATAAATTATTAATGAACCAGATACTGGTGTTTATTGCTGAAGCTAGGCACAGCTCTTTGGCAGTCACTTTTCTCAGCAAGAGAATCAACTAAATGAAAAAAATTAAAAATTCATAGCATTTAAAGGCTCCTTTCTTGTATAACAAGTTATAAATTAGAAGGAATGATTTAAAAAAAAACCTCTTCCTCCAAACAAGAAATGAAATAGCAGAGATCAGAAAATCAGCTAAGCAGCCATGCGTCCCACAAGCAAAGATGACTTGACACCTTAAAGAAGTTGTGGATCATTTGTGATCCTCACTCTGGATACAGGACAACTGGTCCACTTTCTCTTCCTTTTCTTTTGTATACTCAATACTACAATCACTTCTTATCTGAATTAGTCTAACCCATTAATTTACTCCATTAGAATTTTTTTAAGTATCTTATCATGTCAGCACTTACATACAGAAACTTAATAAACATTAGGGGGATCTTTAGTCTTTGGGTTCTACGATGTAGTATGCATACTCTTGTAATTTTTATTATTAAAAGGGAAGCCACATAGTATAACAGATAGATGTAGACTTTAATTGAATGGACACAGTCTCAAATCTAAGGTCTTTGATTCATCAGTCATGCACCTCAATGGTGTTAACTGATAATTTTTCTGTTTTTTTCTTTTTTAATTTAAATTAGAAACAAGCTTCTTTTACAGGTCAATCCCAGTTTTCTCTCCCTCCTCTCCTCCCCTGCACCCCACTAGCCCCCTAGCCCATCCCCTTTCTACTCCCCAGGTTGGGGATCTTCAAAGTCTGTCACATCCTTTGGAGCAGGGCCTAGACTCTCCCCTGTGTATCTAGGCTGAAAGAGTATCCCTCTATGTGGAGTGGGCTCCCAAAGTCCATTCCTTTACGAGGGATAAATACTGTTCCATTACCAGAGGCCTCATAGATTAACCAGACCTCCAAACTGACATCCACGTTCAGGGGTTCTGGAAAAGCAGAAGAGGAGTGTTCCCCTTTCTCCACATCCTCTCCTGCATAAACTCTCATTGGTGTTTTTTATTTTAGCCATTCTGACAGGAGAAAGATGGTATCTCAAAGTTGTTTTGATTTGCATTTCCCTGATGGCTAAGGATGTTCATTACTTCTTAAGTGTCTTCGGCCATTTTAGATTCTTCTATTGAGAATTCCCTAGTTAGTTCTGTATCCCACTTTTTAGTTGGATTCTTTGGTGTTTTGGAGACTAACTTCTTGAGTTCTTTGTATATTTTGTAAATCATCCCCCTGTCAAATGTGGGATTGGTGAATATATTTTCCCATTCTGTGGACTGTCATTTTGTCTTGTTGACCATGTCCTTTGCCTTACAGAAGCTTCTCGGTTTCAGGATGCCCCACTTATTAATTGTCCATCACAGTACTTGTGTTACTGGGGTTATGTTCAGGAATATGTCTCCTGTACCAATTCTTCTAAGAGATTCAGTGTAGCCGCATTTATGTTGAGGTCTTTAATCCATTTGGACTTAAGTTTTGTGCATGGCGATAGACATGGATCTATCTTCAGTCTTCTACATGCCAGCATCCAGTTATCCCAGAATCATTTGTTGAAGATGCTTTCTTTTTTACTTTGTATAATTTTAGCTTCATTGTCAAAAATCAGGTGTTTGTAGGTGTTTGGGTTAATATCAGGGTTTTCAATTTGATTCCATTGGTCTACCTGTCTGTTTTTGTGCCAATACCAAGCAGTTTTCAGGACTATAGTTCTATAATAGAGCTTGAGTCAGGGATGGCGGTACCTCCAGAAGTTCCTTTATTATACAGGGTTGTTGTGACTATCCTGGCTGGGTCTTTTATTTTTCCATATAAAGTTAAGTATTATTCTTTAAAGGTCTGTGAAGAATTATGCTGGTATTTTGATGGGAATTCCTTTAAACCTGTATATTGCTGTGACAAGATTTCTACTTTTACTATGTTGATCCTACCTATCCAAGAGCATGGGAGATCTTTCCATTTTCTGGTTTCTTCTTTAATTTCTTCTTTAAAGACTCAAAATTCTCGCTATACAGGCCTTTCACTTGCTTGGTTAGTGTTACTCCAAGGTATTTTATGTTGTTTGTGGCAATTGTAAAGGGTGATGTTTCTCTGATTTCTTTCTCAGTCCATTTATATTCTGTATATAGTAGGGGTAGTGAATTTTTTGAATTAATCTTGTATCCTGCCACCTTGCTGAACGTGTTTACCAGCTGTAGGAGTTTCCTGGTAGAGTTTTTTTGGGTCATCTATGTAAACTATCATATCATCTGCAAATAGTGAAAGTTTGACTCCTTCTTTTCCAATTTTTAACTGATAATTTTTCAATCATAGGTGTCTAACTATAAACCCAGGATAAAGGTAATGTTGTCAGGATAACAATTCAAATCACACACAAGTAGTTTTCTTCATGCCAAGCTGATCTCCCTGTATGTTCATTAGCTCCTATAATCCTCATAACTCCAACATGTGTTTGGTGCAGTACACAGATGAAGAGACTCCCCAACATGTTTTGTTATGATTTGGTGATATACCCAAGAGACGTGCTGAGTGATTCCTCCTCAGTGTGGTGATGTTGAGAAGTGATGGAACTTTCCAAAGGTGAGGCCTATGACAAAGATATTAGGTTATTGTTACACTGCACTCAGAAAAGATTAATGTAGTATGTAGTCCTTGGGAAACTCTACTTGGTTTCTGCAAGACAAGATTGTTATAATCAGTCAGGCAATCAATCAACCAACCAACCAACCAAACAAACAAACAAACAAACAAACAACCTGGTACATGAAACCCTATGTCCCTCTCTCACTGCATGATCTATCTCTTTAATGCTGTCTACCACACTGGGATGCAGTCAAGGGTACCCACACTTGAAATCAAACAGATAGGGCCACCCAGGTTTGGGGTTTTTGTCCCTAAATTAGTGAATTATAGAATATACTCAGCAACAACAGAAAATAGCTTAAGACACCCAGGCTCAGGGGAGTTCTTTAAATTTTTCCCAAATCTAGGTAATACACAGCAAGAACAGGAAATGAACCCAGACAGTTCAACCACAGAGCCTTAAACATTTTGTAGAATTATTGGTTTTCTTTCTCAACTTATGTCTAAAAGATTATCGAGAAAGAAGAATAATACTTAACTAAAAAGTGGTTCTATTTCAAACTTTTCATCATAGTTTTTAAATGCATTTTCTCCTCAAATCATTCTACAAAAGTATAGATCCATTCCAGGTCATTTAAGTCAATAAAATATGTACATGAAATAAATTTTAAGTACAAATAAATAACATACATTTGTAATTATAAATTATACAAGAATATTGCTAGCAAACACAGGGTAAGTGGCACAGGCAGATGATTGTAATGGGTCATAATGGAGTAGAGGATAGAAAGGTTGTAAGAGTCAGAGGTTCTCCACATCTGCAGAAAATCAGTATTTGCAGGTCATGACGATGCCCTTGCACTCATGAACCCACTGTCACTCCGGTTGCTTGAAATAGATCAGGCTAGCCAAAATTCCAGCCTGGCTTGAGGAGGGGTCCATGAAATTCCACCTCTATATTAGGGGCTATTGGTGACTGGTAGCTTCTGGGGCTGCAATGTCAGTTTAGTTTTCTTCATGGATGTGGCCACTGACTGGCCATACATCCATTCACATACTGGGAACATTAGGTGGACTTAGGAGATTTAAAATCCCAGAAATACAAGATCACAAGAAGTTGGGAGGAAAATTGTTAGGAAGAATAGGACAAGAATTGGAGAGGAGGGGCTGGAAAGTGGATTTGATCAAACACATTCTATGCATCTTCGATGCCATTAAACAATAAAAAGAAAACAAACCATGGTCTGCCTAAGGTCCTAACTAGATAGGAATGAGGTGAGTGAAATTGTGTGTGTGGTGAGGTTGTAAAGGAGTTTAGCAGGACCGGAATACTCTTGATATTTCATATGCCTGTTTTTGTTTCCTTTCCTTTTATCATATGTTACTTGTGAACTTCTTTTCACTAGTACTTGTCATTGGATTGTTTTTCTAATGAGAAGGAAGAGAAATGGACACAGGAGACACACCCTATAGGCGGAGCATGAGTAGGGTCCATTGTCTGTAGAGGAGTTAAAGAATGTGGCAAGTAGAAGCAGACATCATTGTTGGGAGTGCTGTGGGTTCCAAGTGGGGAAAGTAGGTAACTGAGCTGTATGGCTGGAGTGTGAGACATTCCTTAGAGACGTGTGTTTGAACACACGGTCTCAGTCTGACTTCCTGCAAGTCTTCCTCCCTGAAGTTGCTTCTCTCTAGTGTTTTATCACAGAAATAATAAAAAAAGTTAACTAATACGGTAGCTGATTCAGAATCTCCAAACTTGTGAGTTCACTCAATATACCACAGCTTGCATGCGCGCTCTCTCTCTTTCGATCTCTCTCTCTCCATATATATTTGTATGTGTTTGTAATGTTACAAATTAACAAAAAAAGGAAAAATAGTGTGTTTTTTCCCTTTTTGGTGTAAGCGAACTCTGGCAATTTGTTTCCTGAAGCTTGCTGAGAGGGGACCCCAGTTAGAGGTAGGGATATATGGGTGTCCATTTTGAAACTAGGCATTTATTTAGTAAAACTGCCCTAAGTTAAGTCATCAAGGGTTTTTAAGCCAAGGGAAGCTCATGTCTCAACCAACATGGCTGAGCTACTATACTGTGAAAGATCTCACAGCTTTATTTGACTCAATGACCTCTGGCTCAGTTGACCCTGATGTGTCCTCATCTCAAGGACAAGGGGTCCTGCTTCTTGTTGATCAACACTCCGACTTTCAGACATGGGCCTTAAGGAGTCTGTTTAATTCCAGAATCCACGAAAGTATATTTCTGAGTCACCATGAAAAAGAAAAAAAAAGTTCTCTAAGGCCCGGCATGATGGTACACACCTTTAATCCCAGTCCTGAGGAGGAAGAGGCAGATGGATCTCTATGAGTTCCAGGACAGCTGGGGCTATAAAGTTAGTTCCAGATCAGGCTAGGCTAAAGAGCGAATTTCAGACCAGCCTTGGCTATACAGTAAGACCTGGCTGAGAGAATAAAAAAGTTCTGTTCTCTGACTTAGAGTTCAGAGCCCTAAATCCATCATCCCATAGAGGCTGTGCTGTGCATTCAAGGCAGCCCGGTCATCCCACAGTTCTTCAAATTACCACCACCACCTTCAGTCCACCACCAGGAAAACCAAGTTCAGAGCCATTTGGTCCCCTGGGACACAGGTTATACTAGTATTTTAATATAATTCACCATGTTCCTCAAGTAGCTAATCCACGCCAAGGAATACACACATTCCCTTTCATCAGCAGGGCCCCCAGCGTTCTACCTAAATGTTACAAATGCTTAGCGGATGAAAGATAACCCACAAACTGTCAACCTTCATACGGCTAACCAGCTCGTGTGGGTCATGGGACAGAGAAAGGTGGCCCTGGAGGGGCCAAAGAAGCAAAATTGCTTAGTCATCCACCTCATCTTTCAAATATTGTCAAGACAAACACTGCATGACAGTCCCTGGTGGGACTGAGTTGTGGCTGAGAGAAAGATGGGCTTCTGCTGCCTCTTGTGGCTTCCTACAATGCCTGCTGTGTCCTTCTGCCTCACAAATTGGGCAACTCTTCCAGTACGGTGGCAGGCCTGCAACAGCAGCTCCCATCCGTGGGTCCTGATGGTACCATATACGTCACTGAGTCCGCAGTCTGGCCCTTAAGCCCTGTGGCGAGAGGCGGTGTGTATGATGTGGTTTGGGGCTGCGGATGTCTGCTGCTTCTGCCTTGATCTTGACCACAGCATCAAACATGATTTGATGCGCTGGACCTAAACATGTTTTCAGTTACTCTGTATTGCACGCACATGTAAAACAAATCTGGGAGCCTGCAAGTGTGTGACCAATTATTTTTGCTCCTCTGCAAAGTGTTTATTAAATTTTGAAAAACGAGATGATATGAAGAGGCAAACAACAGAAGCAATAGCAAACCCCAAACAGTTTTCAAATCTATAAACAATTTTTGACAAATGCTCAAGTAACTTTCCGACTGAGCTGCCAATGCAGTGTGGAAAACAGATCTCTCTGAAGATGTGGGATTTTTTTAATGTGTCAGGGTGACTTGTGCACGCCTGTTTTGATGCCCTGAGTGGCAAACAAGTCATAGAGAAACCAGGAATCTGAGTCTCCTGGCACAGTGGTCACAGAAGGAAGGATGTGCAGCCTGGAGTCAGAGACCTGGTTCGGGGTCAAGTTCTGCCTCTGCTCCAATAAAGAATTATGTAGGAGTGATATTAAGTCTTATTTATTTATCTATAAAATAAAGCTCTATTATTGGTGCTGGAGTGATTAGCAGCACTGGTTGCTCTTCCAGAGGACCCCAGTTTGATTCTCAGCACCCACATGGCCGCTCACAACCATCAATAGTAACTCCAGTCTCACCCTCTTCTGGCTTCAACAGGCACCAAGAACACATGTGATACACAGACATGGGTATGAACAAGTCACATACACATGTAAAATAAAAATTAATTAATTAATTAAAGTATTTTATTTGAAAATAAATTTACTGTAATTAGGATCATCTTCTTTCCCTCCCCTAACTTTCCCACATCCTTTCTTCCCTCTCCACTCATCCAATTGCATATTTTTTCTCTTAAAACCAAACCCAACAAACACAAAAGCCCGACACAAAAACAAAATATGGAGTTCACTTTGTGCTAGTCAATTACTCCCGAGCACAGGGCTTGTCCATGTATGGGTGATACACCCAGTGTTGCTGCACTGAAGAAAACCAATTTTCCCTCTCACAACAGTTATCAATTCCCAACGGATTTTTGGTTAGGGGTGGCTTTGTGCCCACTTCTTCCCCATGTTGGATTCCATCTGGTTTGAACCTGTGCAGATCTTGTGGGTGCTCTCACAGTCTCTGTGAGTTCCCATGTGCATCAGCTCTGTTGTGTCTGGGCAAATGCTGTTTCCTTGGAGCTGTCCACAGCTGTTGCTCTTTTACAATCTTTCTGCCTCTTCTTCCCTGAGCCCTGGAAGGAAAGGGCATTGTAGAGAGGTCCTAGTTAGGACTGCATACTCCAAAGTCTCTTGTCCAGTGTAGGTGTGGGCTAATTACCACTAACAAGGGTTCAGTGAAGGAGTGGTCCATGGGTATATCAATATGCTGTTAGGAGTCATTTTATTGCTGTGTAACCAGAATAACTGTAGTAGGTTTTCACCTAGGGCCATGACCTATCCAATCTTAGGTTCTTGCCCTCATGAACAGTTTCAGACATGGGTCTCTTTTCATAGAGTAGGCTTTACATGTTGTGGTTAGTAGCTCCCACAACATTTGAGCCACTATTACACCACTGGGTGGGTTTACCTTGCAGACAGGTTTCTGTTGTAACTTACAGGGTTCATAGTCAATTGAAATTGACGACTACTTTTCTCCTCCAGTAGCATACTATAGCTCTATTTCTCCATGTTCAGTGAAATATGGCGTCAACAAGGTCTTAACATGAGGTGATAGAGGGTAAAAAATAGCATCATCAATAGCCTATAATTGGGGGGAGGTGATCAGCCTATGGGACATCCTTTGGCCAACAACTAAAAGTGAAGTAACCCATTCCTAATACTGAGTATCTTATTTGGTAGCATGTGATGTCTGGTTGGGACATTGTCTCCCCCATGATAAAGGGAATCCATTTAAATGTCTTTTGTGTGCATATGTACTCTAGGGAACTTCTACAGTAGCAGATTTCTATATGGCTTTTCACAAGGCCTTCAGTGTTAGTTACCCTTACCCATAGCTCTTTCTCTACTTTGCCCTCCCATACCTCTCCTATTTAATCCTTTTATTCTCATTTCTCCTTTATCCCTTTATGGCACTATATCCTGTTTCCCCTTTGTTGTAAGATCCCCTCTTCTTCCTCGGTCTTTTACTATCTAACTTCTACAGATATTCTGAATGAAATACACTATATAAAGCTTAACAGATAGCATCCACATGTAAGGAAAACATGCAATGTTTGTCTTTCTGTGTTACCTCATTCAGAAGGATTATTTCTAGTTCCACGCACTTGCCTGAAAGTTTCACAATTTTTTTCTTAACAGCTAAATAATATTCTATTGTGTAAATACACCACATTCTCATTATCTATTCATCAACTGATAAATGGACATAAAAGCACATCAGTTGATGAATGCATATAAAGTAAAAATTAAGTGATTAAAAAGTTTGAATTGTTTTTTAAATAGTTCATTGTCTCCACCATTTTTGTACATACCAATAGTGATGATGAGTTAGGATGCTTCAGAAGCATTTCAGACAGTCACAAGCAACATTTAAAACAAAGAAAGCAAAATCACACTGAGGAAAGAGCATCTCTGAGTATGACCAGCTTGACACATAAACTTGGTAATCTGACTTTGACCCTCAGAACCCAGAGTTGAAGAAGAGAACTTGTGCCCAAAAGTTGTCCTCTGATCTCCATGTTTGAAGCTTTGCACATGTGTACCTGTACTCTTACACATGCCTGAGCATGTGCAGGCACACACACACACACACACACACACACACACACATACACACACACTTCATAGATAGATATCGTTTGCCCTGAGAATTTTGATCAAAGACTTTGAAAACCTCTTCTGGAAGTTTCTACCCAGTTCTAATGTTCTGAGATTCCAGGAGATAGACAGGCATGTTCACTGAGTCCAAGATGATGATAGAAATGGAAGCGGGTTTGTAGTGCTTACTATGCTTTCAGGCATGTGTTAATTGCTTTCCATGCATCATCTCACCGAACACTCCCATCAAGCCTATGTGTTAGGTAATCGTGATGCTGTTTTACAAGGACTGAGGAAATTAAACAATCTTGGAGAGGCTTAGAGCATATAGTTGGCAGGAGAGCCAAGATTTGAAACTTATAGGCTGTCTCCCAAGTCTTTCATTTTTCCTATGATTTGCTGCCAAACATGTGAGATTCTGAGCATCAGTTAGCAACTGGGCCTGTATTGCAGATGGGCACAGGTCTTTTGCCTAGATTCTATAGAAAGACTGGTTGTAAGGCATGCTCCTGCCTCTGGACTAGGGTAGGAACATCGTGCTCATCAAAATTCCCTGAGAGTATGAGTGATGGCTCAGTGGGTAAAAGAACTTGCATAAGCATAGGAACAACCCTCTGGATTCCCAGAACCCTCCTGAGCCATAATAGTAGGCATCTGGAATCCCAGTGCTCTTGAGATAGGAGAGTCTTCAGGAGCTCGAGGGTCAGCAAACCTGATGTAGAGAGTAGTGAACATACAGAGACCCTGTCTTGAAAAAGTGGGAGAGTTTGAACTGGTAACCAAGGTTATCTTCTGACCCTTATACATGTGTTCCATGAGTACACACACACACACACACACACACACACACACACACACACACACCAAAAGTTGCCTGTCCCTTTTATTTATCTGTATATGAATTTCCTTTTGGTCTTCCAGAGTCCTTAGGAGTGTCTAAGAAAATACAAATTGTAGACATGCCTTCATATTAAATTAAACTTAGGCCTTGACAATTTCCCAATAATCTCAACCCTTTCAATGAAAAAAAGAAAAATAACTGTGCACCATGCAGCAGGAAGGAAATATAGCTCCCTTTGGAGAGTGCAAAAGAACGAGAAAGAAGTCAGCAAAGGTGCTCATAACCCTTTCCTGGAACCTTCTTTCTTTCCTAGTCCATACCACACATGTGCATGGATGGAAGGCCAACATGGAAGCCAAATATCTGCTTTCTTAAGTGGTTGAGCCCAACTGATCTGCATGAAAGTTTATCTTTGGATAGTCATTCCCTTTGCCTGATGGCTTTGTGCATGTAGAAGCTCCTGCTTAGAAGAGGAGGAGAAGGAGGAGGAGGGGGAGGAGGAGGACGGGGAGGAGGAGAAGACTTTCTATGGTTCACATAGGAAGCAACAAATAGACCAAGCAGCCTCAGATCATCCTGGAATGTGACAGAGTTTCAGTGGTGTGTATGCAGGAAGCTCAATGGAGGGGTCAGACAAGATTTATAGTGATTCCCCAAAGCACTTTAAAAGGACTCTTTAAAAGCAAAGGTTCAGAGGCCCCATCTGGAAATGCAGGTTAGGTCAGGGTCTAAGTAGGACAGGAAATTAAGCAGACAACTGTCAGAGCAAAGATTTCAGGACTTCTCCTCATGCAAGATGACCAGAGTCTTTCCACAGAACAGGTTCCCATTTCCAAGGTATTATCCTGTTGGCAGCCATGGTGTCCCTTTGAGGGAAAGATATTCTGAAAAGGAAACTAAGAGTGAGACAAGGGCAGTCACCTGCCCAAGGTCACTCAGCTGTGAAATTAATTCCAACTCTGAGGCAGGGGGATGGTGTTCAGTTTAGCAATTCTCCTTCCTGTAATTACAGGCACCACCATCATCCCCCCACCCCCACCCCCTTTAGCACTTTTGACATGTGCAGGGAAGCAAGAAGATTCACAGAAGGAAACCGAATACTATCTTCCATCCCCACCACCCAACGCAAACAGAACTGGACCTGTTACGTCTGTGTCACAGGCGCAGGCGCAGCAACACAAGCACACCTCATACAGAGGGTCGCCGGGACGACTGACATCTGTCCTGCTTCATAATTCACCCAGGAATTACTGGTGATTAAGCGACTGAGTTGTGCTACCGTCTCAGATTTCACCTTGACTTTCAGCCCTGTGCTTCCACCCCCCTTCTCCCCGCCCACTTTTTAGTGGCCTTTGTTCTTCATTCCTGAGCCATCTGGTTGCAAAGTATGGGAAGGAGCACAGTGCAGCAGGCTCATGAAAAAGCAGTACAAAAAAAAAAAAAAAGTAGGAGTGAAAACAAAAGACATGAAGATCTTGAATTTTTAATTCCTCTTTTCAAATTGAAATATCATTGCTCCTAGTTCGCATGTGAAATGGAAGAGTGTGAGGGTCTTCCAACACATGATTGACAGAGGCAGAAGGAAGGAAGTCCACTCCTGGGCTCTGTGGTGGGTCAAGGCTGGGCTAAGGCAGGTCTGGCCAGCCTCTGAAAGCCCCTCTGGACCCCACGACGTTCCAGAGGACGATCTGAGAAATAGCCTCCCCACACCTGCTTCCAATGGCTCCCTTGGCTGTACGCGCGTCCCCCTTGCACCACGGAAGTTTGTCTTCCAGAAGCCAAAGCTCCAAGTAGCATCTCCACACATAGAGTGGGGATGTTTATGCCCATGCTTTTTTACCATGTGAATGCATTCAACTACTACCTCAAATATCATAAATTCTCTCTCTCCCCCTTTCTGTCTGCCTGTTTATCTACAATCTGTCTATTTAAATTCTTTTTAAACAAGAAGGGAATATCTTTATGCCTGTTTGTAGGAATATTCTACATCCATCTGTTATTTACATCATTCGTTTTCCTGAGGTGTCTCCAACAAATCCTGGCTGGATGCACTGTATGTGTTATTAATAAAACAGCTGTAAAAATATTAACTGTACGGCCTAATTGTCAGCCCTGATTAGGAGCCAAGTTTATCCCCAGACGGATGCAGAGACTCAGACTTGGGCTCCCATCCAGATCTGACCGTTGCAGCTCACTTTACATTTTGTTCTTTGACCATTTAAGCTGTTTTGGCTTTTTCTGTCTCCCAGGAATCTGTGCACATCCGGACTCCCAGCCTGTGGGATCCTGCAGGTGGTGCTGTTCCAGCTTCCTGGATGTGTCTGGCCAGGTCTCCTCCTTTCTGGACTTGTGTGAAACTCAATAGTTGCATGCTGAAGAATGACCCTCTGGTAACTTACAAGAGGAGAAGATGAATTGTCAGCACTGCCTCACCCTGAGCATTGTTGGGTTATAGGTTTTAAGGAATCTACACTGGAAATACAACCCCATTGAAACCGTCAGGTTAGGAGTCTGTAAACCTGGAGAGTGATTTGCAGATGCCCCTCTGTATCTGCAATCAGATAAGTGTTTCAGATGAACCTTCTGGATAGGAATATGAAGGAAGAGGTTGTAATACCTTTTACTTTTAGTAAAGTGCTTTAAAATTAAGGAAAAGAGAGCAGCTCCTAGCAAACACAATGCTTCTGTTGCAGCCCAACCTAGGGATGCTTGAATTAGCCCCACCTGACTTGGACATTACTAACTTAGGTATTACTAAGTGAGGATAAGGTGTTTACTGTGGGGTGTGGGGGACAGGGAGGGAGAATGCTGCATGAAGGGAGAATGCCAACTTGATTCTCCAGGTCCCCAAAAAGTCATGGCATCATCTAGGTCCTCTAATTTTTAGCTCATGGAAAGTAACCTAAGACCCTTTGGTTAGGCTGACAGGATGGTTTGTCCCATTGATTGTAAGCTGCTTGAATATCATCCAACATTCCATAAGGCAAGAAATAGTGATGTTCTGAAAAGCACAGACCTAGCAACACTTCATACAACTGTAATTGACTTAATTATTTGGTTTGATTTGGTTTTCAAAGACAGTGTTTTTCTGTGTAGGTTTGGTTGTCCTAGAACTTGCTCTGTAGACCAGGCTGGCCTCAAATTCACAGAGAGCTGCCTGCCTCTGCCTCCTGAGTGTTTGGATTAAAGGCATGTGCCACCACTACCTGCCTTAATTAACTCTTAAAACATTGGGGAGAGTTAATATTGTATACAATTTTGCAACTGGCAACTTCCTTAATGAGTGGAGTTTCTTGGAAAATGTAAAAAGAAACAGTCTTTAATTTCCATAGTTTTATGGATTCTGTCCTAGTTTTCTTTTCTGTTACTGTGATAACACACTTGGCCAAAAGCAACTTGGGAGATGAAAGAGTTAGTTGACTTACACTTGCAGGTCACAGTCCATCACTGGGAGCAGTCAGGACAAGGAATCACCAGGAACCTAGAGGTAAGAGCTGAAGCCCAGGCCATGGAGGAATGCTGCTTCCTGGCTTGCTCAGTTTACTTTCTTATACAACCCAAGACTGTAGGGAGCCGCCCCCACATTCTCCGTTACAAGATGGCGCTGACATCTGTTGTTGGTTGGAGTAAACAACCTTGGTGCGCATGTGCCTGCTACTTTTCTATCCCTTACTCTTTGCCTCTCCCGTGGCGTCATATGGGCTGACGAGCAGGAGCCAGTCAGGAGATGACACGTCCGAGGTGGGGACTGCTGAGCTATATAAGGGTTGGGCTTTCCGCTCCCCGGGTCTCCACTCTGTAAGCTTATGCTCTCCCTCTCAAGACGCATTAAAGCTGTTCTGCAGAAGGATCCTAAGTGTGCCGCGTCGTTCTTGCTGGCGAGACGGTAGCGCGGGACACAAGACCACTTGCCTAGGTGTGGAGCTACCCACAGTGGGCTAGGCTCTCTGACATCAAGCATTATTCAAGAAAATGCCTCAAGGGCATATTCACAGGTCAATCTGATGAAGGCAATTTCTTAACTGAAGTTCCCTCTCTCCTGGTGACTCTAGTTGTATCAAGTTGACCACTAATCAGCACAGATTCCAACCATGTTTTACTGCCATCGAAGAATGATTCTCAGATTCCCTCTTGCTTCACAGATTTATGGCTACTCATGCAGATGTTTCTAAAAAGTCAGGTCAAGGTGGGACCATTGTTCCTGTTCTTATGACCATTGCTGCTGCTGATCTCTGGTGGGGAGTTAATGGTTTGCTTGACTTTTGCAACTTTCAAACAAAAGATTGTGAGAAACCACCCTGCTGTTTCTAAAAAGGTGATGATATTTCAAGAACAAACATCTAGAACTTCTCATAACTGTCCCTCAAAGAAACATCAACAGGACAGTGGTGAGATAACAGAGAGCAGACCTTCACAGGAACGTCAACGCTCTACTCTTCGCTTTAAGAGTACAAAATCTTTTTTCTCTTTCCCAAACTGCATTGTAAAACATTTCTGTCAAACAATTGGGCTGAATTAAAATGACTTGGTGAAGACCAACTGTGTTCTGCCTTGAAGTTAGTAATTGTAAGGGGTTTTTGTAGAAGATGCTGTCCCCTCCTTTGTTTACATAGTTACCTGGGTTTAAAATTGTTTCTATTTCATGGTCTGTATCTCATAAATGTATAACAAAGTAGAAGTCTTTTCGGAAGAGGAAACAAATACTCTTAATTTTCATGAGTTTGAGGTCCTGTCTGGTATTCCCTAACACATAAATGAATACCAGCAGACCGAGTATTCCTCGGCTAGTGGCCTGGTTAATCAAATTCATTGCTTGGCATGTAACAGAGAACTAAATTCCATTCTTTATTTCAGCTTTTATAATTCATTTTCAAACTATAAAAAATGTTTAATTTGTTATAATATTTAACAGCATTTTAGTTCCTTCAATGGTAGTTAGCACTGTGATAAGCATGAAGATGGATCTATAATAAACATGCTACATGCTTCCTGCCAATAAAAATATCTCATTTGTGTGTGAAGCCAGCATACTATTCCTTGAAGGGGACATTGGATAGAGTGCTATAAAATGGCAGTCACTGGATCTAGGCAGACAATGTAAATATACAAGACAAACCTTACATGAAAGACAGTGCAGAGATTTAAAGAAGAAAGATGAAAGAAGAAAAAGATAAGCTGTTTATGGTGGTTGCTTCCAGAATACATAGAATCCAGCTTCTTGTCCCCATGGTCTAGAGCTAAATGATGTTCTTGTAACAGATGGAGGCTGGCTGCTGAGCTCCAAGTTTGATGATAAGACAATTTTTTCTTATCTTCAATGTTTATGATGTGAAAAAAATGTACTGGGTGTGAAGGACCAGAAGAAACCTTAAGCCATCATTAGTGTGCATTACTGTTCACCACCCCAAGATGAGGAGCAAACCCTAATGACGGTTTCAGAGATGGACAATGCTGGATTACCAAAGAGAAGGTTACTAAAAGGATTGTTAACTCACATTTTTCTAGAAATCTCAAGTGAAAGAATATTAAAATCACAAATTCAGAAAATATTTACCATTTAAAAACTACCAACTTTCCATTGCTTTTGCCTGGCAGAAGTAGAGATACAATTTCAGGGAGCCAGGTAAGTTAAAAGAGTGTATGGGAGACACACACACACACACACACACACACACACACACACACACACAGACAGAGACAGAGAGAGAGCTTGATTATATGGCACAAAACAATTTCTTAGAATATGAAAACTGGTCATTGGTCACTGATTCCTAGGATTTGCTGGCAAGGTCTTCTCTACCTGGAAAGTCCTAGGCTGGGAGAGGAGACACTGTGCTACAAAAATAAAAGAGATAGATGACACCTGAGGAGTGACAACCAAGGTTTTCCTCTAACCTCCACAGGTACACATGTACATGCATACATGTGCACAGACACCACCATACACAGGACTACACACACAACAGAGAGCAAGAGAGAGAGAGACAGAGACAGAGACAGAGACAGAGAGACAGTGAGATTGACAGATTCAGGGAGAGGCTGTTGAGATCATTCCACGGGCAAGGAAACTTGACACCCAACTTGACAATTTGAGTTTGTTCCTGTGGCAAAACAAGGGAACAGACTTCTTAAAGTTGTTCTTTGACCTGAACCCCTGTTGTAGCATGCTACCCCTGCCTAAAAATAAACACTATTAAGTAATAGTGACAGCTAATGATGAACTGAGAATTGTATCCTCTTCTGTGCTGTTCGGGCGCTACCCTTTCCGCTTAGGAAAGCTGCTATCAACATCTGGCCAGACATGCGTTGGGATGCTGGTGATGATCAGGCAGCATTTGGCATGGGTCATATCAGTGAAGATAGAGCCTGGGAGCTGAACGGGCTGGTAGAGGAGCCTAGCTGCTTTAGTGCAGAAAGGTGGCTTAGATTATGAGTTTCACTTGGGAATCTCAGAAGTTTCAGAGTTTGAAATATTCTCTCTTGGAGATCTTGGAGACAGGATGGAAGTCTTATGTTCTATCCATATTTTATTTGGAGAGTCAATGAATCAGATGTATCAACCTTCTGATACCTAGGTTACATGTATCCATACAGAATCATCTAGATATTCTAAACAATAACTATCTGCTGTGGAATATTATTTTAACTGCATAAGGGTGTGTTAGCATTAGTTTATGCTGCATTTGTTTAACGGTATGAAGATGTGTGTTCAATTACGTAAAGATGTGTTGGATTTGCTTCACCTTGCCAGCTTGAGGCACCTGATTGGTCTAATAAAGAGCTGAATGGCCAATAGCTGGGCAGGAAAGTGACAGGCAGAGCTGGCAGGCAGATAGAATAAATAGGAGGAATGAGAGAAGAAAGAACGAGAGGAAGAATAAGAGAGAAGGGAAATGAGGGAGATGCCCCAGGCCAGAAGAGAGGCAGCTAATAGCCAACAGACACAGAGTAAGCCAAACAGAAAGAAAGTAAGAAAATGTAAAAAAAAAAATCCAAGGCAAAAAGTAGATAAATAGATACAGTTTAAGCTAAAAGAGCTAGCCAGTAATCAGCTTAAACTGGACTGATCATTCAAAACTAACATTAAGTCTCAATATCATGATTTTGGAGCTGGTTGGTGACCCAAAAAAAAAAAAAAGCCTGATACAATAATCCATCCACCCATTTAGTACATACCAAGAACGTATTAAATAAATATAAAGCACAGCACTGTAGGAGACATAGTTTATTTCTTTCGTATCATAATTTTAAGAATTAACGTACATATCAAATATATTAAGGGGGGCAAAAACTGGAATCCTAGATTGAACAGAATATAACATGTGTAGCTGGAGAGGAGAAAGCTATAAATGATGGCAGGGAAGATACTGAAGTGTGAAGGAAAATTGATCCTTAGTCAATGACTTGATTCAACCAAGAAAGAAGCAAGAATAATATTGATGATGGTTCTTTGTAAGAGATACCAGTTTATATCTGACTTATAATAATAGCTATTTTTATAGTCACTGCTATTATTTCTATCTCTGATATAAAGAAGCTGAGGCTCCGAGTGATATGTTCAAAAATATAAAAATGGGTCGCATGAGTGATTCAGTAAGCAGAGTAATTAGTAATTTCCTTGCGAACTTAAAAATATTCTTTGACTTCCAATTCATTTAACAGTTTTTCTTATACATATCTTATTAAAGTAACTGTGCATAGATGAACTAAACTACAGAAGATCTAAGTCAAGAAACACCATTAGGAACTTATATATTATTCATCTGAATAACTAGTTTCCCGTATTTTGTGACTAATTCTCCAAAGTGCCATGGGTATGCCACTCTTTTGAAACACATCATAGAACCACAAGTGGTTTCCAGAGAGATCATTTGGGTTTTGCTATCTGCATCTCTGATGTCCCACTTCTTGTTGCTGTCCTAATGTGGCTAATGCCAAAGAAATCGGAACTACAGTCTCTGCCCCAAAGATTTAAATCTCCTCTGTAGACTTTTCTCCACCTCACAAAAGAACTGTGACAACTCAAGCTTCCAGTGAGGAGATAAATCAGAGATATGCTCAATTAAACTGAGCAACTTTTAACATTACATTCATCCGAATGAGAAATGACAATCAGTGATTAGAATAAGCTCTTTTCCCTATACTTACCAGCACTACATCTTCCAATGCACTACTCCATTGTCCTTATACTTTCTTTAGGGAATGTAAAAATTTCCCTCTCACTCCAGCCCTTCATCTTTCCCTCTCTCTCCTTAGACCTTTGAGGCACTGTACATTGGGTAAGAAGAGTCTGTGCTCGGAGGGTTTAGAAACTAAGGGGTAGGACCAACTAGATCCAAAGGAAGGCCAGAAACACCCACACAGCATCACAGAAATGGCACTAGCTGTGTGGCAGTGGCTGTCCTACTGCGGGAACACTATGGAAGAGTTACTGGAAACCATTAGCCACATTGACCTAGAAGGCAGCAATAAACTTCCCAGTGTGTAACTATAGTCAGCTTTGCTGGCTGCTACGACTCTTTTGTGGTCCCCTGGAACAGTGACCTGAGAGATTCCAGAATACAGCATGGCACCAATTACAGGTGACTGAAGAGGCCATGGTGACAATTGTAACTATGGAGAGATTTCTCTCACTTTATCCCATAGCACACGCAAGAAGACACATTTTTTTTTGAGACAGGGTTTCTCTGTGTGTAACTCTTGCTGTCTTGGAACTCACTCTGTAAACCAAGCTGGCCTCAAACTCACAGAGATCTGCCCACTTCTGCCTCCTGAGTGCTGGGATTAAAGGTGTGCACCACCACTTCCCAGCATGAAGTCACAATTTCAGCTTTTTAATTTTTCAAAAACTGTAAGCTCCCAGCAGGACGGCGGTGACACACAACTTTTATCCCAGTACTCTGGATGCAGAGGTAGGCGGGTCTCTGTGAGTTTGAGGCCAATCTGATCTACAAAGCTACACAGAGAAACCCTGTCTTGGAAAGTCAAATAAATAAATAAATAAATAAATAAATAAATAAATAAATAAATAAATAAAGCTCCCCTCCTACATATGGGCACATGTGCATGCATAAATGTACACATGTCACGACCCCTGTGTAGAGGTAGGAAGATAACATGTAGGAGTTAGTTCTAACCTTCTACCATGTGGGTCCCAGGAATCTGAGTCATGTCATATCAGTCATCTTTGCCTGCTGAGTCGTCTCCTCAGCCCCAAATTTGAAAATGAGATAATGGGGTTCCCATTAATTTGAAGTGGGGGATACTTGTGGCAGACTTAGTTCCAAGTGACTAGAGATCTCACTCGTTATTTCTCCCTCAGTGTTGGGAAGTGAAAGTTTCACACGCAGCTAATTATCATTAGCTATGGATTCCACAGCTTTTGGATTTGTCTCCTCACTGGGAGTTATTTCTAACCTTCAAACCAATAATGAGGCCACATTTCTAGTTACTCAAGAACGCATGCGAAATGGAGACTTGAGCTTTTTAAATATGCCCCTTTCCAGTGGAGAGTGAATGGGGTGATGGCCTACTTTGTTGTTTACCTTCCATGTTGTAAATAAGTGTCATTATCTTTTTGGTAGCACCTTTTGAGTCTTTTCTTTATTGTTTAGAGTGGCCCCTAAAGGGATGGGACGAAGCTCAAAAGTAGAAACATTGTCTAGCATCCACAAAATCCTGGATTCAATTGCTGGCATCTACATCAAGAAAAATGAAAAACGGCCCTTGGCATATTGCTGAGCTGCTGTCTGATACCTGGAAATGCAAGAATCCTGGACAGTGCTTTGTGAAGAAAACCCATCTGGTAGGTAAAAACTCTTCAGATACAACATAAGCCATGCTGCTGTCCCTGAGTTCAGTGTTAATTAACTGTATATTAATAGGATATTTTCATTCATAAAACAAGGTTCTATACTGACACGGTGGCATAGATGTCACGACATTAGATTCCTAGGAACCTAACCTTGCTTTCCTCTATCAGCAATGGCTCACTACAGGCTCACCCAGTGTTTTTGATGACTTTATAGAACGTGGTGAATAATGGGAACTTACTATATTAATTCACTCCCATTCAACCAGTTGGGTGCAAAGAATCACACCAAGCATCAATGAACACAAACAAAACTAGGTGTAAATTCCACAGATCCTAACACACTGCAATATAAGAACCGTCTACAGTGGCTACAGGGAAAATTCCATGCTTGTTCTCATTTTAAAGAGGGTTTCTATTTGGAAGTAAAGGAAGCATTTACAAGACATTCTCAAGTACAGATGGCTGTACATGTCCTGAAGCCTGGAGGACAGCTTTAATGGCTCTGATTGGGGGACTTTTGTGTATTCAGACTCACTGTTCTGGTTTTCAGGGGCTGGATTAATGAACATCTGAACTCAAATGAGACTTGGCTTGTGGCATCCCAATCTGAGAGTTTATGGAGACAGGTTTTCAGCTTGACCCTCTCCAGATGTGTTAATGGGAAGAACATGATCTGTGACTACAGGGTTGTAGACTCTGAACCCACATGAATGGAAACCTTTAAGTTTACCAAATGGTCATGGCCAGTGATGGAGATATGTGGTTTGCAAAGGAGGCAAGCCCCTAACAAAACCAAAGCAGAACAACAAAAGCATTCACTTCTCTTGCCCCCAGGCTCTCCTTAAGTCCTAGCGCATGTTAATCCAAATTTAGTGTTTCGTCTTGGTTATGTAATTATATTGTCACATGAGTGACTGCAATTCTCAGGCAAGCTTTGTGGGTGGTTGAACTGAGCTGCAGCAGATTTCTGAAGACTTGGTAGCAAAATGATAAGTGAAAGATGCTGAAACCTCTGGAAGGTAAATAAAAGAATGAGTATGTGTTCTTGTGCTGCTCTGGGCTGTCTCCCTGGAGTTCCAGCTAGTGCTTGCTATAGGTGCCAAACTCATTTGTTGAATTAGGCCTCCTACAGTTTGTCTCTGGACACAGTATCTCTTGTAACTGTTTTGTTCCCTCACCGGGGGTCTTTCCCTCTGAGGCCAGTGTGTCTCAGGCTCCCCACTGTCACCTAAGCAGCCAGGAATTTCAGTCATAGGAAAACAGTGGAAGAGAGGGGTGGTTCCATTGCTGGGCATCCAGGGAATCAAGTCCCATTCCAGCTCTGTTGCCAGTAGTATTGACTAGGACTCTTTTCAGAGGAGATGGTGCAATGCCGAGCAGTACCCCTCTGCCATGCTGAGTTGTAAGCTCTTTCTGGGCAACTGGATAAGATGGATAAAACTGGATCTTGCACAAGATGCCCAGCTTTAACAAGGATGACTTGATAGCAGGCGGCAGAGCAGGAAGCTGCAGGACCACATCTTAACCACACACAGGAAGCAGAAAGAGCAAACTGTAAAGACAACCCATCAATACCTACACCTGGTAACATCCTTCCTCCAGCAAGGCTCCACATCCTAAAAGTTCCATGAACATTCCAAACAGCAACGCCCTGAAGCCTAAGTTTCAAACGTGTGAGTCTGTTTTCATGCAAACTGTAACACTGGCTTTCTTGTGTGCTAAAAATGCTACTAAGAAGGTGAGTACAGTGAATGGAGTGCTTTATACTATCAATACACTCAGGAGACAATAACACGAGTCTTATCAATTGTCATGTGATTACATAAACCTGTTTAACATTATTATTATTATTTGTTGTTCTTTGACAAGAGAACATTGAAGATGAAAAAAAATCCAACAGATCTGTGAATTTTAACATGATTTTAAATAGGGCATCTTGTATTTATAGGTGACTGACTCAAAATCCTGTTAGTTTCATTGACATTTTTTCCCTTAGATTTTAATGGTTGTTTTTTAAAAAAGTTTCATTCCACATTTACATGAAACTTTTACAGGTTTCTAAATAAAACACTACATCATCTGAGAAGTTATGCTTTCTTTCAAATCTTCTCAACACTTAGTTACTTACTCTCCCTACAAAGAACTATTTTTGAAATTCTTAATATTGATTCTTCCATTCCTTGTACTGACTATAGATACTCAAATAAGAGTGAATTCACATTTGTCTTTCATAAGTGATTGCATAACAAAAACACTTCACTTACGCTGTTTTTTTAACCTTGAAATTATTACAAAGAAGTTCCTAGGGGGCTCTTTATTTTTAACCCTCTTCAGAGCTAGATACTACTCAACTGTTTGATATTAATCATTTGTTTGACTTGGTCCCTATTTATGGATATTTGGGTTGTTTCTCGTTTCTTTCCATTAAAATGGGATATAATAAATACAAGATGCACTAGATGCTCTTTTCAAAAGAAAAAAGTTTCTTCTTCCAATAGAGACTTAACAGTGAGAAAAAGGCAAGTTGGCTGCAGAATATCCAATTCCCATTTACACATTGTTCTTTCCACCAACAGAACATCAGAATGCTGGTTCTCTCCTAGCACTGCCAACTGTGTGTAGTCTTCAGTTCCTGGATCCTTGCCAATCTGATATGTGAGAAATGGTGTCTCAGGATATTATGCTTCGCTTCCCTCTTATTAGGAATAAGGCTGAGCATATACAGGAAAGAGTCTCTGCTTCTCTTTTTAGAAAAAGCAGTCTGTTCATCTCCTGGCCCATTTATCAACTGTACTGTACCACTTCTTCTCTATTTTTAGGAACTCTTTATATATTAGATACTAGATATGCTGACCCTTTGTGACAAAAGTAAGTATTCTATGTATCTCTTCTTAACATTGCTTAGCGTGCTTTTTCTTTGAATAGAATCTTCCTATAGTGTCCTTAAATCTCCCTGGATACTTCTAAATTGTGATACAGAGTTGAGATGCTTTTCTTCTTCCCTGAGACTGGAGGAAAATATCCACATCTTCCTCTCAAACAGGCATGGTTGCGTTTACTTCACATTTAGATTGAGACTTTAGGAATTTGTTCCTGACTTACAATGTGAGAAATAGATCCAATTTTATCTTTTTTTCCATATGGATATCTGCTTATTTCAACACCGTTTATTTAAAAGTCCATCTTTTCACCACTAATGTGAAATGTCACCTTTACTGTGCATTTCCAGATGTAATGGATCTATTTCCAGAGTTTCTGTTCATTGACATATTAGTGTTCCTATGCTATTATGGAGTGAGCAACTGGCCTTTCAAAACACATAGATGAGAGGAGACCAGAAGGTGGCTCAGTGGTTGAGGGCACTAGCTGCCTTTCCAGATGACCTGGTTTCAGTCCCCAGCACCCACATAGCAGCTAACAATCAATCACATGTGCCTCCATTTCCAGGGGATCTGTTCATCTCCTTAGATCTCTGTCACCAGCATTCAAAAGTAACCTTCTGAATAAGTGATCCAATGTATTACTGCCTTCACTGTGCCCATGACAGCTCAGGTATTTGAAGAGTGATGATGATGTAACAGGTGGTAACAACTCATGGTTATGTGGCCAGTTCATGTAGTACCCTGGTACCCATCTTTTTCAAGGATTCCCTTACTATTAAGGCTTGTTATGACCTTCTGAATAGTATTTTTAAAAATAATTTATTGTTATATATGCAACATTCTACCTCTATGTATACCTGCCTACCAGAAGAGGGCACCAAATCCCATTATGGATGGTTGCGAGCCACCATGTGGTTGTTGGGAATTGAACTCACGTCCTCTGGAAGAGCTGCTAGTGATCTTAACCTCTGAGTCATCTCTCCAGTCCCCTTTTAATGGTATTTTTAATGGCATGAGTTTATGTCAGCTATAAGAACTGATTCCTGTCGTCAAAAAAATGGATAACTTTGCATTTCTTTTTTTTTCTTCTGCACCCTCCATGAATATTAGTATTTTTCATATAGGTTTGCATGATTTTCATTTCATTTTTATGCTTAAGTTACTATTACTCTCTTAAAAAATTTTATGTATTTATGATGACTTTCAATTTGTATATGTGGAATTTGTTGTTCATAGTTTTCTTTTTGGCTTTTACTTTTAATTTTTTATTACATCTGTTTTATTTAAGTTGTTATCATATACTTCAAGGAATAAAACCACTGGATCAAACAACATGCCGAGTTCATTGAGCAATCTCATATTAGCATGGGAGTACTCATAGAGCAATTGTATCAAAGCTGATGAATGTGTGAGAAAAAGGCCAGACCCTTCTAGATTGTATGGACATAGTCACGATAGTCCATGAGCAGGGAATTGCTGCTTTCTTGACTAGATATTGCTGTTTCTATGTGGGAGGGATCTATGAACTGGGCCGTCTGAGGAGTGAACATAAAGGTATTTGGTCTTTCAGGGGCTTCTCTACATTTTCCCCTTTTGTGGGAATTCTGACTGAATGTTAGTCTTCACTGTGGCACTATCTCCCTGATTGGTAGACTAGCGGAGCATCAAAACGAGGCAGTCTTTGATACCCATTTGACTCACCAGAAACTTGTACATTCTTGGGAATTCCAACTAGTAGTTTGCTGATTAAATACCTAGCTTGTGACTCTTTTGCTTTTCTTTCCCTGACTAGATGAGAATGGGAGCAAGTCAGACAACTGGTCTACCTAGAAGTAGAAGTGCACAGATGGGGAAGTGGTAGCAATCTTCCTCTCCCTAGTGCCTTCAATGGTTTTTTACTGGAAGCCTCTCTACTACTGTGATTGCATAGGAGACATCACATCTCCCTGAACTCTTCATTGGAAAGGAGTAGAAGTTCCTGATGTTATATTACTCCATTTCCTTGCCACTCCCAACTGTGATTCAGATCCCTTCCTCTTCCCTCCCCAGCCCTAGGCTTACTTAATGGTGATATGGGGTCAGCACTTACTGAAAGGACCCGACTTGGCACACGACACCCTAAGACCAAGATCTCAGCACAAAGGAGATGTATTTGCCCCAGAGGGACACAAGACAGGAAATAAGAGACAAAGACAGAGGATAAGGGAGAAGGGAAAATGAACAAGGGAGATGGGAAGGGATATTTGCCCGGAGAGACAAATAACTGCCTTTGGATAGAGATGAGACAGACATGGCCCATAAACAAATGTCAGTTTATAAAGGGAGAAGGGGAAAACTATGTTATGATATGGTGTTTAATTTTAATTGAGCATGTTAATTAGGATAGCCAAATGGGGCTTTTGATTGCTGGACTTCAGTACTTTGATAGCTGGACCTTGATAGTCAGCCTCGGAGGAGGAAGTAACCACATAGCAGAGTAGACCTTGGTGGCTAGCTTTAGGATTGTAATCTTTCTAATAGTTGAGCAAGGCAGAGAGAATGGGGAAAGGGCAAGGCCTGCCAGAGCTTTGTCTGTCATGTTCCAGCCTGCTAGAATCCTTCATTTAGCACCTGTTGTTTACCTCTGGGCATTATGTTGACTGTACAACAGGAGTGGAAGCCCTGTTCTGCATCCTGGTACACTTGCTTTCATGTATATTGCTTTGCTTGATAGAGATATTAGAAACTGTTCATGGTTATTAATGATTGTATTTCTTCTTGTGTGGATTGCTTGTTTGTGACATGTTACATTATACTTTCAACTTCTTTCTTATTACCTAGTAGAGCTTTCTGATTTAGAAATTGGCTGGCCTGACTTCCTTTGGCTCTATAACTTTATAACTTAACCAGTTTTGAATTCAACACAATCTCTTTCCAATTGCAGTTCCTGCCTTTAGGATGTCAGTATTAATATTCAGATCCAATGAGCTAAGGATATACAGATCTGCCACTTGATATGCAGCATCTGGCTTATAAATTTATGCTAAATATGCACAAAGAGTGATATACATATTTACATGTATGCATGAATACCTATTATGTAAAGATTTGACATGATGTTCAAAATCAGCTTTTGCCTCTCATTTAATTTTTCTGTAGCCTCTGAACCATTCATTCAACCTAATAACAGCAATCCTAATCAGAGAATCGATTTATAACCCTACCAGGTGGTAAAAGGCTTCTCCAAGTGACCCCGTGGGGATCCCTTCTGGCTATCTTCTGGAAAATAGGAGATTAAAAACATGTGTGTTCCCACAGTACTGCATTCTGAAGATGTTTTATCTCCTAGTTCCGCCTCCACTTAAATTATGTAAGACCATGGAAACCAACAAAGAGCAATTCATGCCTTTGACTGGGTGGTTGTTGTTTTTGAGGAAGGACCTAAAAAGTGGAGGGCAGCTCAAACGCAGGCAATCTGAACATATTATCAGGCTCAGAAAAATTCCCTTCAGACTTTTTTCAAAAATAAGAGGAAGAGAATTCTTGGTGTCTTGTGTGTCTATTAACTCTTTGGGATAGGCATAAAATGGGTTTAATTGAATATCCCAGGGATGTTTAGCCACCAGATCTCAACTTGAAGAGAGAGAGCTGAATGTCAGGGTGAGAAGTGAGGGGTGAGGGGTGAGGAGTGAACTAAGAGGAGGAAGCCCCTGGAGTTGGTGGAACAGGGGTGAGTGCTGCTTTTGTTACTATGGGGATCACTATAGTAACAATTCCACTCATCCTCCATTTATTAAGTTATTTTGTTGTGAAACCAAAGGGTAAACCAAGCATCCAAAGAACAATAAAGAGATTTCGTTGTTTGTGTAGCCAGGCCGCATGTTTCAGTGAAAGCTCTCTGAGGGAAAAGGGACAATATTGGCAGATAATTTAATACAATTGCAAGAATGAGATTCCTCAAGGTTTCCTTTGAGACTGGAAAAATAACGGCTGATCTATGTCACAATGCAACACTGAACTTGAACATTTACCAGTCCTGATACTTGGCCCTCCAAGGTACCTGGGGAATTATCTCCACACCCCCACACCTGCCTCCCTTCCTTCCTTTCCTCAATCCCTCCACCCTTTAGCAAACAAAATGAGAAAAAGCAAGCTGGACAGAAAAGCTGATCTTGATCTTGCTGTGTTTAAAGGCTTTCAATGCAGAAGCTACCCACTGGGGTCACAGTGAGCCTCCAGCCCACCCTAGCCCTGGAAACCATCTCATCTAGCAGACTAGATTCTTAGAAAGGAGGAGAAAAAGAAAAGAAAGCAGAGTTGTTAGGAAAGACAACATTGCAGACCTTTCCACATTTATGTAAGATAATTAATGGTGTCAAATATTTAAGCAAATAGTCATCTCCTCCATCCCTCAACTCAAAATATATTTCTCATCATTATTGTTCAGCCAATCAAAGCTGAGGTCTATGAATAGATGCAGTTCTCAAAAGAGGTGGTGTGTGGAATTCAGAATCACAAAGACTCAGGAAGCCTAAATTTATCTAAGGAATAGTTTAGAAAACGGTAGAAACAAGACTTGTCCCAACTTACATGTTAGCAAGACAAAAACAGGAAGTAAACAGAGCTTACATGTAATTCCCACAAGTAACCCTGAATAGTAGATAGAAAAGCTATGACACAGACAGCAGAAGGGACTTGTCTACACTCAATGTTCTGTAAAGAAGCAAGCCAAGTTGTGGAAATCATAGCTGACTCCGGGTCCATGTTCCTACCTTTGACCTGCCTGTCCTGCTTCCCCAGACTAGAATAGATGAGGCAGAAGCCAAGAAAAAGGAGTGTTAAGCTACTTGAAGACAAATGTCCCTTGATGGCCTCCAAGGGTTCACCACACCCTGAATAGAGAAGTGTGGACACAAGTCAGCATCTTGTGAAACTCACACCTTTTTTTTTCTCCTAAACCACCAGGAACCCATGGGTTCCCCTCACACACTTCATTAATTAAAATAGAATGTGACATTATTCCCTTTCTTCATTCCTTCACAGATTGTAAATGCTGAGATCAATAAAAATTAAGAATCAAATATGTGTGCTTTCCATCGAAACCATCAGGATTAATGTAAGCAGCTGAGAAATCCCTCCCATGAGTCAATAATGGAAGTACATGCAATGCTTTCTCTGTGAATTGCTGCCACCCACAAAAGGAACAGAACATGTAAAAATTCATCCTCCATCATACTCCATAAAGAGCTGACACAGCTCCTGGCCTCATCTTTAGCAAGCTCCCCACTATTTTCTTTATTACTTTGCTATATAAAGTAATCCGAATAAAATTTGGCCTTTAAAATTTTCAGGGCTTTCTCCAAAATGGCTTATAAATTTTAAAGCAAGGCCAGACAGGCATGTCTGGAGTAGCAGAGAAGGAAAGAGTGCAATTGAAACCTGTGGGCACTGGGGCCCAAGATGGGGAGGAAGTGAGGAAGTTTCTAAGAATTCCCATGTAGATGGCATGTGAGTGAGGGTGTGTGGACACATGTGGGTTGAGGCAACAACAGCTGTGGAAGGAAGAACTCCTCTTGACTGTAATCAAGCTTTCTTCAATTCCGTCTGTTCATAGACATGCTTCCCTGTCTCTCAGAGCTCTACTAAGCATGTGAAACGTTTTGCGCCTCAGAGTCCCAGGCTCTCCTCCTTTGACAGCCAGAGCCCAGAAAATTCTACATCATACTAAGTCAGAAGTTATTGATCTCCAAGGATAAGTTAATACGGGGTTAAAAAAAAACAAATACAGTTCTTAGTCTCTAGAAACCACGTACTCATATCTAGGGATGAAGTGCGAAGGAAAGAAAAGTGTAGAGGAAGAAGTCAGGCAACAGAATTAAATATGCTAATGTTGTTTTATCTTATAAGGTGCCAACATGAAGCTAGCTGTATTTTGTCCACACAGTAAATACAAGATTCCCAGGGAATTATATTAAAATATTACTGAACCTCCAAAAATAATTACCATGTTCAAGGCAGTTTCTCAATCCCTTGATAACAGTATAGTTTAATGGATAGAAACAACTATATCATTTATTCCTCTTACATAAGACGCTGCCAACCATGTAAGCACATGATGTATAATTGAGGTTTTCAGTGGGTGTGCAGCCATCCCTGGAGGTCCAGCTTCATGTTATATAATAAAATGAGAAGTGAAAACTATAGGAGGAAGTATTCAACATGACCAGGACCTGGAGGCTGCCCATGCCTTTATTGTTATGGTGTACAAGAAACAATGCCAAAGTTAAATGTGTCACTTTTGAAGACTGTCTGGTTGAAATGAAGACTGAGACGATGGGAGGGACATGGTGGTAGGTAGAAAGAAGACTGGAGATGAGAAGTTTTGTTTTCCAACTTCAGACCATTTTTTGTTTTCACATTAGAAAGAAAATGAACATAGCGATTTGGAGGCAGGCCGGAACCTTTGCAGATGTTAATTTCGCTGAACCAAGTATTCACAGGTCAGCCATTGTGTACTCCGAATAGTGTTTCTAAAGTTTATTGAACAATAGACTGCTCTTTTGGAAAGAGTGAGGTCTTTGAAAGAGAATGAGGAAACAGGAGGAGAGCTGACTTATTCCCTGCATCTCATGTGCAGCTGTAGTCCTGAGGAGGGACACATGCCTTTTGAGCCCTTCACATTGGGTTAGGACCACATCTTGTGACCAAATTGCCCACAGTAATTACTTTTCTCAACACTGTGATTATTTTAGCTCAGGAGTTGAAAGGAGACAGTCCACTGTGGTGGGTAAGGCCTGACCCTAAGAAGATGAGGCAGCTGGCCACACTGTGTCAACAGTCAGGAGGCAAAGAGGGACAAATGCGTTACTCAGATGTTTTCCTCCATTTTTCCTTTTTTTTTTTTTTTAAATCTGGTGCTCTAGTCTATGGATGTTACCTACATTCAGGGTAGGCCTAGGCCTTCATCATCAGTTAAACCCATCTGGAAATCCCCTCACAGACATGCCCATAAGGGTCTCCTAGATGATCCTAGATGCGGTCAAGCTGACGATGACATCCTCCACTCTGCCTTTCCAGGTACTATGCTAGGCATTTTGGTTGCATTGCCTCATTAAATGTCAACAATCTCATGGAGTGGGTAAACCATTAGTTCACATTAATAAGTAAAGGGGAATAGGAGTTCTGTGTGGTTACTTTGTGTGGTTAAGATTATGAAATGTGTTAGCGATAAGACTGGGCTGCAGCACGTATCCTCTGAATTCTCTTAATCACTGTTGTTTCATTCTGCTTTCCTTTCTCTCCCATTCCCCTCTATATTTTCTTGCTCATTGTTGTCGCTGGGTATTGGAACCAGGGTTTATATCTGTTAAATGTATGCTCTTCCTCAGGTCTATCTCTCCGCTCAACCCCTGTTTGGCTTCTACTCCAATACAATATTTGATTCCTTTAAAGTCAGAAGAGGGTGTGGTAGTTGGAGTGAGAATGGCCCGCATAGGCTCATGTATTTAAATACCGGGTCTCCAGTTGGTAGAAGGATTAGGAAATACAACCTTGTGTGAAAAGGCTCATCACTAGGGATCAAGGGTTAGAGTTTCAAAAGTCTTATACCATTCCCAGTATCCTCCAGTCCTCCCTCTCTCTCCTCCTCCAGTTTGCAGATCAATATGTTCCTACTGCAGCATCTTTACTCTGGCATCATGCACTCTAACCCTCTGAAACGGTAAATGCGAATTCAATCACTGTCTTCTATAAATTGCCTTGGCCGTGATGTTTTATCACAGGGAAAGAAGAGTAGCTAAGACAGAGAGTAAAAATGGCATGTGTTATTTGACACTACCCTCCCATTATGTCTGTTTTATATTGTACTTTATTGACAAGTTAGTAATAACCCAGGGAAAAGGAGTAATTCTATTATATAGAAAAGTGTCTCAGGGTTTCTATTGCTATATAGGGATACCACGGACCACAGCAACTCTTTTTTTTAATTTTTATTTTTAAATTTAAATTAGAAACAAGGTTGCTTCACATGTCAATCCCAGGTCCCTCTCTCTTTCCCTCCCCTCCTCCCATGCCCTGCCACCAACCCCCCCCAAATCTCTCTTCTTTCCCCAGGGAGGGTGAGGCCCTCCATGGGGGTATCCATAGTCTGTCCTTTCATCCAGGGCAGGGCCTAGACCATCTCCCAAGAGTCCAGGATGAGAGTGTATCTCTCATTGTGGAATGGGCACCCAACGTCCATTTGCATGCCAGGGATAAATACTGATCTACTATCCAAGGCCCCATAGATTGCCTAGGCCTCCTCACTGACATCCACATTCAGGGGGTCTTGATCAGTCCCATGCTGGATTCCCAGCCATCAGTCTGGGATTCAAGAGCTACCCCTTGTCAGGTCAGCTATTTCTGGAAGTTAAACCAGCCCAGTGTTAACCCCTTTGCTCATCAGTCCTCCCTTTCTGTCACTGGGTTCCTTGAGTTCAGCTCAGTGTTTAGCTATGGGAGTCTTCCCCTGCTTCCATCAGCCATTGGATGAAGGGTCTGTTTCCCAGACTCTCTGGCCATGTGATTGTAGGCTGGCACTCCCCAGATCAATGTCTAGAATCCATATATGAGAGAGTACATACCATGTTTGTCTTTTTGTGACTGGGTTACCTCACTCAGGATGGTTTCTTCTAGTGCTATCCATTTGCCTGCAAATTTCAGGATTCCATTTGTTTTTTTTTCTGCTGAATAGTACTCCATTGTGTAAATGTACCACATTTTCTCTATCCACTCTTCGGTTAAGGGGCATCTAGGTTGCTTCCAAGTTCTGACTATTACAAATAATGCTGCTATGAACATAGAGGAGCAGATGTCCTTGTTGTATGGATGTGCATCTTTTGGATATATACCTAAGAGTAGAATTGCTGAGTCTTGTGGTAGGCTGATTCCCATTTTTCTGAGGAATCACCATACTGATTTCCAAAGTGGCTGTACAAGTTGGCACTCCCACCAGCAGTGAAGGAGTGTTCCCCTTTCTCCACAACCATTCCAGCATAAACTGTCATTGGTGTTTTTGATTTTAGCCATTCTGACAGGAGTAAGACGGTATCTCCAAGCTGTTTTGATTTTCATTTCCCTGATGACTAGGGATGTTGAGCACTTTCTCAAGTGCCTCTCAGCCATTTTAGACTCCTCTATTGAGAATTCTCTATGTAATTCTGTAGCCCACTTTTTAATTGGATCCTTTGGTGTTTTGGAGACTTGCTTCTTCAGTTCTTTGTACGTTTTGGAGATCAGTCCTCTGTCAGATATAGGGTTAGTGAATATCTTTTCCCATTCTGGACCACAGCAACTCTTACAAAGGAAATCATTTAATTGCAGTGGCAACTTACAGTTCAGAGGTTCAGTTCATTATAATCATGGAGGGACATGGAGGCAAGCAATCAGACATGGTGCTGGAGAGGTAGCTACAAGTTGATATGCAGATAACAGGAAGTAGACTGTCTTGCTGAGCATAGTTTGAGCATATGTGAGACCTCAAAGCCCACCTCCACAGTAACACACTTTCTCCAACAAGACCACACCTACTCCAACAAAGCCGCACCTCCCATTAGTGCCACTTCCTTTGGGGGCCATTTTTTCAAACCACCACAAAAACGGAACTAAAGTTTGCTAAGGGAATCAGTCGTAGAAGGCCTTGGCACTCAGAGGGGTGGTAAGCCTTTCATCTAGGAGGTGGTAGAAACTTGGGATGAGTCAGATCAGCTTAACTCCTATTTCTCCTGTAATATGTTGACTTTAACTATGCTAAAGTGCTCCCCTCAACCTGTATGAGCCAATTATCTCTCAAATTTGCAGAGAAAATTGGGAATCTGCCTGTGTGTCCTGCATTTTGGAGTAGTAGTGAGACACAGGCATCTTGAGGTGTTAACTTGGGATGGTACACGTGCTCTCCTCTCTGCATCTTCCTCTCTGTCAGGCCCATAACCCCATCAACACATGTGAAGGGCTTCTTTTCTCTTCATTTTCTCTTCTATCTTCCTATTAATTCAATGTACTATCATCTTTTGAGGCTAACCCTGTTTCCTTTTCTACATTAAACGACCAGGATGATGCTTCCCATATTTTCTTGGGACTTTCATTATTACCACAATTCCTAGAAGAAGACAGTAACTGTTCTGTGGGTGTATTAAATACTATAATGATCTTAATTAGCTTTTGATCCCGACAACGCTCCTGGAATTCTCCACATATTAAAAAAAATCTGTAAGACTTAGGATAAAGTTAATTTAACCTGTAAATGCTTTTCAATAGGATTGGATAGAACTAGCCCTCTCAAGTTCCTGAAGATATGTGATTACTCTTATTTCTGTGATCAAGCATCCAAAAAGGATAAATTAAAGGAAGGGGTTATTTTGGCTCATTTGTCACAGCCCACCCTAGCGCGGAAGGCATTGCCACAAAGTCTCTTACCTGTGACCTTTCACCTGCTCACAAATCGATAGAACAGGAAGCAGAGAACTGGGCACCAGAATCTCTCAATCATTTTCCTTCTTTTAGTCAATCGCAGTATCAGGCCATGTTCAAGGTAGGTCTTACTCCTCAGCTAAATCTCTCATGAAATGCCCCCAAATTGCATTTCCTAAGTATCTCCAAATAAAGATGGCCAGCACCTGAGGATGACAACTCTGGACTCCAAACTCATATACAGACACATGCACTCATATACCTGGACATACACACACCACCACCACCACCACCACCACCACCACCACCACACCACCGCACCAGAAATCTATTCCCAACTATTCTGGCCTTCCTAACTTGCTTTTCCTCGGTACTTCCCTTAGTGTATGCTGTTGAGCCCACAATTATTGCTTTCACAATTTTATCATTCATGGATATTTTGCTTTGTAATTGTCCCCAAGGTCCTCTTCTCCTCTCCTACTTATAAGTATGCAATTTACCCCTTTTACCCACAGCACTGAATAAAGTGCTTTTTATGTTGTTCAGTAAATGTTTATGTTTGTCTATGAAGAGAACTCCAAGCTTTTGAGTTCCCATTCTCTTTTTCCTAATGAGTATCAGGAATGATTCAGCAAGCACACACTATGAACAGGGACTGGGCTGGGATAACTTCCTGTGGAAACCCGGATGGGAATGTGTCAATGTGTCTCTTGTCTTTTTTCTCTTCATTGTTGTTGTGTTGAGGCATAGTCTCATACTGAAACCCAAGAACTCATTATTCTGTTAAGCTGGTCTCAAGCTCATAGCAATCCTTCTGCTTCAATCTCCCACATGTTCTGCTTATAGGAGCCACTGTGCCCGGCTAAAATGCCCACATTTTGAAATTGTCTCTGTTCCACTGACTGCACCTATGACTTCAAGCACAAATTTTCCTTTTCTAGAACGACTTCTCGAACTTATTTAATTCATGGTGTGTCCAATTCCCTCTAATCATTAGGGTCTTCTTTATAAGAAATTTCCAGAAAGACTACAAGGCTACGAAAGGGAAAACTTCCTTCAACTAAGAACAGTAAATAAACTCCACCACAGTAATGGCCCTGCCTGGATATTTAACTTGCAATTACATCTATAAAGCCTGCAACATTTCTTTTATTGGGTTCTATACTGACTGTTTTTGGCGAGATTCACACCCTAAAATTCCAATGGGTGTGAGCCAAAACTGCATAGCTTTGTAGCTAATAATAACAATAATAATGAGCACATTTCAAATGTGCTAATTACAAATTCAATTGGACTGTGTTCTCATTATAAATGCTGCAGGTTTTCTGCCAGGTTGCTTCTTCATAACAGTATGTTTTCCAACACCTGTTTACCTTACCATCCATCCCCACTTAGATTCAGAAAGAGAAACTTGTAGAAGTTAAGACACATATTAAGTCTTAAGTCTTTTCAATTTTTTCAACATTTTACCCAGAATTCTTTTTGTAAATACTGAGTACCCCCCCACACACACACACAAACTTCATGTAAAGAGCATTGAATGTTTTAGGTAGATTCATACATTAGATAAACTCCAACAGAATTTGTTTTAGAGGTGTGAGTTGATATAGTTGTCCTATATCAAAGGAAGCTTTATTAATGACAATATTGTTTAAGTCTCTATCACATGAAGTCTGGAATATCAGGCTACATTGGTGAAAAGGACATTGCATGTGCATGAAGAAATGTCCCTGTCATATGGTAGTAAACAAAGCATGGGGAGAGACTGAATATACTGAATATGGATATAGGACATCCAACAGTCATTGGAAAGGTAGCTTTTGTAATTCAGTTGTTGGTGATGAAGATGGTTCAGCAGGTAGGAGCACTTTCACACAGTCCTGAGGACTCAAGTTTCATCCACAGATCCCACAAGATGGCACAAGAGCATCTCCTCCTAACAAACACACACACACACACACACACACACACACACATACACACACACACACTGTAGATTTTTTAAATTACAAATGAAGTTCTGTTAATTTGGGCAATGGTAGAATTTTCCTTGCATATAGAGGCAAGAAATCACCCTTGTGGTCTTGATGCTTATATGCTTAGCACTAGACACTCTTACTTATTATAGAAGGTAAGCCAGGACCTCCATGGGTGGAAACCCATGGGGGTATTCTTCAAAACCTCCTAACTGTCTCCATGGTAAATTTAGGATTGAAGATAATATTAAATATGTGGGAAATACTAAATGTAAGAGCCCTCAATCATTTTTATTCTTAGCAAGGTACTGAAAACAATGCTGTTCTGTGGTGTGTGTGAGTCACACACAAAATGGAAATCTGCCTTTCTTTTTTTGTTATTGTATGTCATGTCTGAAATATTCTATCTTCACTCATTTGCAAGGGTTATTTCACCTTGGTGAAATTGATCAAGACAGGAGTGGGAGAATCTCATGGCCTAAAGATAGGACAGTTTGAACATCAACAATAATAATTGACACTAAATGGAATCTTATCAGATATATGACAACAGGTGAGTTCCTAACAATTCCTCAAATGCCAACTAAAATCCTCAGTTAGCACATCAGAACTGGCTAAGGAATCAACTCACCATTTTGGGATGATGTATAAGCTTAAAGGGAAATCTCAAGCATGCCCTTTCTTTTTTTATTTTTAAATATCTTTATTTAGGTTAGAAACAATCTTGTTTCACATGTCAGTCCAGATGCCTCTCCCTTCCCTCCTCCCCCACCCTCCCCACCAGGTCCCCCAGTTCCCCACCCAATCTCCAATCTGACACCCAAGGAGTTTGAGGCCCTCCATGGTGGAAAGATGGATCTCCAGTAACTGTCATTTCATCCTGGACAGGGTCTAGGCACTTCCCCAAGAGTCCCGGCTGAGAAAGCCACCCATATGGTGGCACGGGCACGCAAAGTCTATTTGTATGCCAGGGATAAATACTACCCAAGGCCCCACAGATTACCTAGGTCTCCTCACTGACACCCTTATTCAGGCTATTTGGGTCAATCAAAAAGCATGTCCTTTCTTTAGTTTAGAAATAATCAGTTGTTGATGAAGAAAACACTCATTGTTCATACAGAGAAATCCTGTATAACAAATACAGGTAGCAGGATGAAAATCTGGAAAAATCACATTTCTGTTCTTCAGTGGCATGATGAAATACTAGGCAACAATAAACAGGAGTGTTTAAAATGATACCTGGAAAAGTTGGTGGACACCTTTTCCAAGGATAAATCAGAAAGATTGTGCTATATTCCCATCCTATGACTGCTCTGACAAAGTTATTTTCTCATTTTTCAAAATCAGTTTCATTGGTTGGAAATCAAGGTAATAAAATGACTCCAGATCCTCTGGGTGCTCTCTAGGGAAATCTATGCAATTTTCCCATTTTCTGCAGCTGTTAGCATCTTTGTTTTGTGGCTGTAATGTTCTAATCTCTGTTGCCATGGCTGCATTGCCTCCTCCTCTGTTGCATGCATGTCTCTCTTTAATCCTCCTCCTGTCTTATAAGGTCATCCATGATGATGTCTGGAACCCAACTAAACAATACAGAATAGTAATGTACATCTCATCAACTACAATGTGAGTCACATTCGCCAAGATGGCCTATCTCCCTTTACTGTATGAGGAATTAAATTTAAAGGGTTAAGATATGGATGCTTTGGGTTTACAAGACTGTTTTTCAAAGCCCACAACACTAGAACATTGGCTAATCTACATTTGAAGAAAAATGGGATAAATCTATCATTACTAATACCTTCGATTTGAGATGAGTAGATTATAAAGAAGTTCCACCTGGGAAATAACTTAGTCTAATCCAGACGTGTCTGGCTCCAGCTACAGATATAGAGATGAAGAGAATATGCTAAATGACACCAAAAACATTTAAGAAAATGTTGGTGTCTCATATGACAATGTGTGGATTTCTTCCATAACTATCTATGTATCTATGCATCTATGTATCTATGTATCTATGTATCTATGTATCTATCTATTTGGCTTTTGGAGACAGGGTTTCTCTGTGTAACAGCCCCTAGCTGTCCTTGAACAAGTTCTGTAGATCAGACTGACCTCAAATTCACAGAGATCTGCCTGCCTCTGTCTCTCTGGTGCTGGGATTAAAGGCGTGTACCACCACCACCCTGCTCTGGATTTCTTATTTCCTTTAACAAATGCCACCGAAGTAAAAAAACCAAACCAAAACAAGGCCCTTCCCTGGATGAAATGTCAGACTCTGGAGATCCACCATGGAGGGCCTTCACCCTCCCTGGGGGGCTTGGCTGGGAGGGTGGGAGAAGAGGGGAGGGAGAGGGACCTGGGATTGACATGTGAAACAAGCTTGTTTCTAACTTAAATAAAAAAAAAGAAAAGAAAAACAAAAACCCAAGGCTGAAAGAAAAACGATGTTGGAGTCACTGGGGTGGGGGAGGCATATAGTTCAATGGTAGTGCTCTTACCTAGAATGGGAAGTCTTGGGCTTAGGACTAGAACTTTGAAAATATTAAAGAGGGAAAGAAACAAATAAAAGGAGGAAGAAGACAGAGGAAGACAAACAGAAACATTCAGATGATCATATAGAACACATTAGCATGTGGAATATTTACAGTGTCTTACTTAGACTTTGAATTGATAAAAATAAGTAGTGTTGATGTATGTCTGTAATCTCATAAGTGAGGTGAAGGCAGAAGTGTTACTGGAGGTGTTAGGGTAGATGCCTGAGTGAGCTATACTCAGCCATACACTCATCCCTAGAGTGTCATTAAAAAGGCAAACACTGGTGAAAACCAAAGAAAGAAGTGGTGTATGGTGGAAGAAAAGGTGGAAAAGAAGATTGTGTTGCTGAAGACACCATGAACTTAAAACACATGACCCAGAGGCCCCAGAGATGAAACTGTCATGAAAGTTTACTCACTGAGGACTAGCTTTTGATGGTACCAGATGGTAGGATTCATGTAAATTTCCAAAGGAAGAAAGCAACCAACAGTCCTACCCAGCTACCATGCCTATGAATCACAAAATGACCAGGATAACACCTTAAGTACATATTAGTGGCACACATATGTTGGTGAAAACTCATTGGACTAAAAACTAATTGGACTAAAATCCTACTCAACACAAGAGGAGTTATACCTGATGCTGGAAACCTAGCCAACTTACCCAGGCCTGATGAAGTCATGGAGGAGAATCTAAAAGCAACATTTTACTAAACTAACATAATCCCTAACTACATCCTAAATATTTGTCTTTAGACCCACAGACAATGATACTAGTGAATTGTAGGATGATGAGGTTTTGATGTAAGCATTGTAGTTATATTTTGAAAAGTAAGCTTAATATTTATGCAAATATATTTAAGTGAAATAATGAAATAATGTCTAGAAATAATTTTGTCTAGAATAATGAAATAATCGTGTCTAGAATTAGCTTTAAAATACCCCAGTAACAAATGTAGCAAAAATAAACATGAAAAAATTTAAGTGATGGTTGAGAGATACATAAAATAAGAACAGCAAATGTCACTTGCTGAAGCTAGGTGATGGGTGTGTGGGAGTCTATTAAACTAGCCTTTCTATTTTTAGACATGCTTGGAAATTGTCAAAAGAGATTGCATAAATGTAAATGCAATGTGTTTCTACCAGGCAGCTTTTACCTCATTGATGCCTACTTTGTTTACAGAGGACAGGTGTGTGAGACAGAAACACCTACTTCACTTCATAAAAACTTTGGGCGACTGTCATGAAAATGGACTAGAATAAAGGATGGGATAAGGATAAAATTCAATTTAGCATAAGGACAAATTCAATCCTCTGAACCCATGTTTAAAAGAAAAAGCTGGGTATAGTTGTATACACTTGTGAACCCAATGTTGGGGAGGTAGAGACAAGCTGATCTGTGAGGCTTACGTACTAGCCAGCCTAGCATTTTTGGTAAATTCCAGGCCAAGAGAGCCTCCATCTCAGCATATCAATAGGTAGACTGCACCTAGGAATCACTCTGAAGATTGTTCACTGGATTACACACAGACAGAGAAAAAAGTTCACTTTGAAGTCATTGCTTAATTCTCTCACATTAACTTGGTTTTCTCAGTGGGCATCAACCTAGACACCCAATGAAGAGCACTGAGATATCACTAAGCATTGGGAGTCTGTTCCTAGAACCCCCCAGATTATAGAACTTGTCTAGATTCCTCTTGAATTTCACCCACTAAAATAACTCCATCCAAAAAAAGTGAAATAACAACCCAAACATTCATTAGAAATGGATGGATGAAAAAACACATATAGATTCATACAATGGAATATTATTGAGCAATAACAAGGCATGGAATGCTGATCCCTGTTCAATGCAGATGAACTATGAAGTTAAGTGAAAGAAGTCAGTTGCAAAAGGTCACCATTATGACTACATTTGTAGGAAGCACTCACAACAGATCAATACAAACATAAAGAAAGCAGATTAGGCTGAGCAGAATGACTAAAGTATAGAAGGCATTGGTGGGGGGATAATGAAAATATTTTAGCAATAGCAGGAGATCATGGCTACACAACATCATGAATGAGCTAACAGTTGCTACATTGCTCACTCTAAAATGGTGAAGTTTGTGTTGTACAAAGTTCATTCCACCTGACAAAAGAGATGACGTTCCACTCTGCCCAGCCTTCCTCACCAAGCACAAGTGCTCTGGGCACCTCCAGTCCACATCTCTTTGAGAAGTAGCTTCTGTACACAAAGTACAAAGCTAGGTACAATGAGAAATCAGAAGGCAGAAAGACAATCGAGCTGAGAAACTGTCCTTCAAGATGCTTGCAACTGCTCTGCACAGCCATAATGGTGTGCGTGAATACCCTGTCTGAGACTTTCAAGAGCATCAACATAGCTGAGGAGAAGCAAATGCCAGGTCCATATCTGGCTGCCTTTCAAAGCCACCATCTATACTAATTGTGAACAGAAAGTCTGGTTATAATGATGAATTACAAATCACTCATGATCACAAAAAACAGGGAAAATTACTATAAGTCCCATAACTGGGTTAAAAATATGTGGAAGAATAGTTTTGTTTGATATGCAGCTCATAGACCTAGGAAAATGGTATAAGCAGCCCACTTCCTGTCAGTTTGCTTTCCTTGTACTGACTTCCTCATCTGGCAACATAGACCAAGAAGAAGCAAGACAAAGACACACAGAAGGGAAAATACTGGGTTACTTTTTTCCAGGAAATTTAAATACATGCATATACATAAAATACTTCACTGCTGGGAAGATATGGGGAGATGCTTATAAGCAAGCCGGGTACTAATAAGGTCAGAAAAAAATATGTAAGGAAAACAAAACAAAGCTCTCAAAAACTCCTATAAACCCTGGGAAGGATTAAGTAATATGGACCAGAGGTTCTAAAAACTCCCCGAAGAAGGGCTACAAAGAAGTCACCAAATTTTTGTATTGCATGTCATAAATGCCATTTTTAAAAAATCTGGAATAAATATTATATATGTATATATATGTATATACCATATGTATGTATGATAATTGGTAAACATTAAAAGACAGTAATGAAAATTTGGACATAATTTAAAATAGTAAGCAATTCATCAATTATCATTGGCAGGGCAGAAAAGAGTTCGAAAGTTCAAATGTACTTGAGTCTTAGATTCTAGCATTTTGACCTGATTCTGGGCACCAGTAGTCATGAGCCTGGCTCATCACTTTATGTAATCAACAACTGTTTCACTAAACTCCAACTGCCCATCAGCATAGTGCAGCCACTGGGTGACCATGAGAAGCAATGGCTCCTTTTTTTGTGTATCTCTTAACCTGTGAACAAGAAGGAAAATAGGCAAGCAACCAACATTGAGCATCTCAAAATTGTTTCATATTTTCTTACAAACTGGGTTTTAAGAACTTCATGAAATGTCATGCAAAAGGCACTCATACACAATATTTATTTGTTTGAAACCTTAGATTAAACCTAGGCAAGATTGATTAATACATACATGTGTGCATGTACATATGCACATGCATATATATATATATATATTTTTTTTAATATTACGTACTGAGTACTGGTCAAAGTCAATCTCTAGGGAGATTGTTCTTTGTTTGTTTGTTTTGTTTTTAGATTTTTAAATAATTTATTTTTTTCTCTTTAACTTAATTTTTTAAATTTAAATTAGAAACAAGCTTGCTTTACATGTCAACCCCCCTAGCACCCTCTCCCTCCCCTCCTCCCCCACCCCTACCAGCTCCCCAGACCCCCCATCCAATCCCCACTCCGCTCCCCAGGGAGGGTGAGGACCTCCAAGGGGAAATCTCCAAAATCTGTCATATTATCCAGGTCAGTTCTTAAGCCCTACCCCATGTGTCCAGGCTGACAGAGCATCCCTCCATATGGAATGGGCTCCTAAGGTCCATTTGTATGCCAGAAGTAAATAGCGATCTACTACCCAAGGCCCTATAGATTGCCAAGGCCTCCTCACTGACATCCAAATTTAGGGGGTTTGGATCAGATCCATGCTGGCCTCTCAGCCGTCAGTCTGGAGTCCATGAGTTCCCCACTTGTTCAGGTCAGCAGTTTCTGTGGGTTTCACCAGCCTAGTCTTGACCCCTTTGCTCATCACTCCTCCTTCTCTGGAACTGGGTCCCAGGAGTTCAGTTCAGTGTTTAGCTGTGAGTGTCTGCCTCTGCTTCCTTCAACCACTGGATGAAGGCTCTAGGATGGTGTATAATCAATCTCATTATCCAGGAAGGGCGTTTAAGGTAGCCTCTCCACTATTGCTTAGATTGCCAGTTTGTGTCATCCTTGTAGATCTCTGGAAATCCCACTAGTGCCAGATCTCTCCTCAAACTTACAATGACTCCCTCTATTATGGTTATCTCTCTCCTGTTCTCTATTCTTCCCCAGACTCAATCTTCCTGCTCCCCAATGGCCTCCTCTCCCCTCCTCTTCTCCCTCTCACTTTCTCCCAGCTCCCTCTCCCCTCCCACCATGCTCCCAATCTGCTCAGGAGATCCTGTCCAATTCCCCTTCTCCAGGGTATCATACATATCTCTCTTAGGGTCCTCTCTGTTTCCCAGACTCTCTGTTGGTAGGATTGTAGGCTGGTCATCCCATGCTCCATGTCTAAAATCCATATGTGAGTGAGTACATACCATGTTTGTCTTTTTGTGACTGGGTTATCTCACTCAGGATGGTTTCTCCTAGTGCCATCCATTTGCCTGCAAATTTCAAGATGAGTTTGCTCTCTTTCTAAGAAGAGTTGTGATCAAAGTACTGTATTAGACTGCATCAAATAAAATTTAAATATGTAATAACTATGGAAAGACTATTTTAAGCCACTCAAGTATATTTTACAACCAATTCCATGACTTTATTCTTATTCTTGGAATGAAGGGGGCTTACAAGCAAAACACAAGTGACTGCAATGTAAAAAAAGAAAGAAAAGTAAAACATGCAATAGTATTGTATTGGTAACCTTAGGCTAGCAATGATTTTCAAAATGTTGTAAAGGGTATTACCCAGTTAGAAGAGAGTCAGAAATCACCACAAGCTGTGACAAACTAAAGGTTGTTCCTACTGGAAGATTCTACAAAGGGTAAAGACAAGCCCCTCCTTTAGCTAAACTAGCTTTTGCAGGCAGCATTTGCAAAGTGACTACACTCTTTAGTATGGTTCCATGGGTAACCTTCTCTTTGTTGGCTCCACAGTATGCCTCAATTGACAGCTGGAGCCCTTTTTTGATCAATGTGGGAAGGACAAAGTTGAAAGACTACCCTACAAACTGTATCCTCCAGTTTTCTCTAAAGGAAGACCAAGGTCTTGACTTTCAGGTTAAAAACGGCAATAGCTGTGTGTTAAAACTTCCAGATTAGCTGGGCCGTTGTGGTGCAGGACTTTAATCCACAAAGGCAGGTGGATCTCGGTGAGTTCGAAAACAGTCTGGTCTATAGAGCAAGTTCCAGGACAGCCAAGGTTACACAGAGAAATCCTGTCTTGAAAAAAAAAAAAAAGAACAACAAAACCTGCCAAATAAAGAATTTTGCTTTGCATGCTTTGAACTACAAATCAGTTGAATGAAGACTTGAAATAATTGTCTTCTCACTGATGTGAGTCATTAAGAGACTTGACTTGTGAATGCGGAGCTGCTTTCAAAGATAAACTCAGAAGCAAGGAACAAGAAGAGCCACTTGTTTTTACCTATGATTTTAAGTCAGGACACTGTGTGGGGTCACCAAAGAAGACTCTGAGGGCAGGCAGACACTTTCCACTCTCGGTGGACAGGAGACACTCATCCAGGCTGGCAGGAATTTATGTTTTAAATCAGAAAGAGCAGCTTTCTTCTGCAATCAGGAAGCGAGCTCTCCAAGGTATATTTTTATCCTGGCCTCATCTGAGCTGTGACAACTCACCTGGTTAGTTTCTGCCATTTGAGTTGAGAGAAACATCAAAGTGACAGGCCATCACTCTCCTTGTTCGCTGTGAGCTATGATGGTGAGCAAAAACAAACCCTGGGGTTGTGGGAGGAGCAATACCTCTATGTGTTCTCACCACTGCTCAGATCTTAAAGGGAGCGAGGGCACCATGTGCACTTCTGTACTGGAGACTCTCCTGAAGTTCCTGCCTCTTTTATCTATACAGACACTTAATTTGCCTTTTGTTTCTGAGACTTATCTCCTTTTACTTCTATAAGAACCCTGAGTCTGACTACAGTCCACTGTGTGTTTTCATTTTCATTTAGTACCCTCTCCCCACTGCTAGGCCACTTTATTGCTGTGTTAGTTTTTCTTTTGTAGATCCATGTCCCCAGGACACATGATTTCACACATGAGGACAAAGTATAGTCCTGTGCCTCTTTAATTTATGCGAAATGTGGATAATAACTATTTACTTATATGAACACAGATACAGAGGTTTAGAAATATGGATAATCACAGATGTTGTAACTGTTAGAAATCTTCTAACCACACATTAGTTGCCTATTTAATCAAGCCCTATACCATAATTTTCCAGATGAAGTATATGTTTGTTACTGTTGCTAGTGGTATATAACTGTTTAGATTTATGATAATTGAACAGGTATTATAGCTTTTCCCGACTTGCTCTTTGCTTTCTGGCTGTGGCTGTGATTGGAAGTGAGGGTGTTCCCTGGAAGGACTAAGGTGAGGAGACTCCCATGCAGAGTGGGCACATCTCCGGGGTGCTGACCCAAAATAAAGAAGGCCAGAGAGAAGGAAGTGCCGCATTTGCCTGTCAATCTCTACTCATGCTGGTGGGTGCATCTATTCTGTTGCTGCTGCTGCAGTCATCATTTGCCAACAGTGAACCTGAGTCTCTTCTGCCTTCCACCCTGAACCAAATACCTTGATTTCATTTCCCATATTCTACTAGAATTTAGGCTTGTTCCATGCCAGTTGTAAGACCAATATACGCACAGATCATCAATAGATTTACCTCTGCCCTCAGTTGTTTTAAAATCTTTATCAAGGTTATGAGAAGTATTCAGCAATAAGGAAGGTTTTGATTTCACAGTCAACAATAAGAAGATCACACTTTTCTCTAAATTTGTTTCTGAACACTGGCTACAAGTGGGCCCCAGGAGCACATGGCCACTAGCCTGGGTTACTTGAAAAGTTCCAGGCCTGTGAGAAATGCTGTATAAAATAAACTGTGGAATGCATCTACAGATAGACACTTGAGTTATCTCCTGACCTCCACATGGTATCATGCACACCCACACACATATGAACATATATACACAAACTTTGACTTCCATATGTATGTCGCATGTCACATCTCCCCCATATACACGAAGGAACACACAACACACAAAGACACACACACACACTTTACTACTGTATGAAAGAGCTCAGAATACACCTTAAGTACTCTTTGTCTCTTGAAACAATCTGAGAACTATTTAAATGCTAGTATGGACAATCCTACCATTGCTTTAATTGATTTCAATGAAATCTGAAAGTGACAGAGACAAATGCCTTAAATGAATCTGTAAATTCATTGGTAATTTTCTAATCAATCCTACTTTCATTAAATTATCTTTTGAAAATTTAATTAAATTTTTAATTAATTCCATTTATGAATGGCAATAATGTCTTCTAATTATGTGATCACACCAAGAGGAGTTTGCTGCTCACAGCCCTGGTTACCGTGTCTACAATCACCACAAATACATTATCTTTCCTCTATAATATACATAACCCAGAACATTGCCCTTGTGATTAGTATATGCTTCATATAGTGCATTAGCAGGCTGCAAAGCTCTGGTACTATGACAAGTGAATGTGTATATGAACTGTGCCAAGGGAAATTGGTGCCAAGCATGTTGGCTTTCATGGTGGCATCTTCACAGAAGGTAGCTAGGCAGTTAACATCTATTGCAAGGAAAACTTCAAAGATCAAAACATCATGGGTTGGAAGGAACTTGAAAGACAGGCTCCCTCCTGGTCTCCATTGATGGATGAAGGTTGAACCTGATTTGGAATTGCAGCCCCTTTGCGGTGCTGATCTTAATAACCCGTTTTGATTCCAGCAGCCTGCCTGGCTCTGCACAGGGATGATTCCAGGGGGAGGATAATCGGGCTTCTTACACTTGGTCATCCCAGAGCCTGCCAGAGTGTCTAAAAGATTGCCACAGGTTGCCTGTACTTGGCAGTTCGCTTCCCCACAGAAGTCAAGGGGAGCCAAGAAGATTTCATTTCGCTTTAGAAAGAAAAAGGAAAGGAATATTATGGGCCAGGATGGGCTGCAGGTTTTATGGGGCTCACTCTATACTGCAGAGAGCTGAAGAGGCCCATGAGATACCCAGTAGCTGCTATTTAAAGTGTGGACTTCTGGGACGGTGCCACACACAAGCCGGCCAGTCTATCTTAGAGTCCTTGAGGAACAGAGTGGCTGCTGCTAGCGGGCACCCTCTGCCCCGTGAACAACATTCTAGTCTCTCCTGAGTGAAGACAGTGCACTCTGAGGCTGGTCTTTCCTTTCCCTCCCACATCCCACTACAGTGGTAAGCCTGCCATTTCACAATGGTTGGCTTATGCCCAGACAGAAAATGATCTAGGCCAGCCTTACTGCCACAACAGTCTTTCATTAATGACAGGAATAGCTACCAATTATTCCTTGTAAATCACAGCATAGTACGATGTTATTGAATTTCACCATGATGCCCAGTGAGGTGGTTGGTAATGTATGATGCCTTGTCTAATAAAGAAAAAGAGTGAGACTGTGGGAGCCTGAGATCTGTTCGAGATCCTTCTATTGGTTGGTCCACTTACAAGTCCCAATTTAAAAAGTCAGGTGTCTGGTTCCTGAAGCATGCATTGAACCCTAAATGAAGCTGCATTGCTGTGGCAGGAGGTTGAGGATGGAAGGAACGAGACTGTGACCACCTGCCCTCACACCTGGCGCAAGTGCTTGGAATTCCAAGACACCCCTCAAAGCATCGGCTTATGTCAACAAGAGTTTTCTAGCGGAGCGAAGGTTTATCTGGGAATCTGGCTGCCAGCATTCATTCTCTGATCTGCCTGCTCCATCCAACAACATAGACCCGACTTTCTTGCCAGCAGCCAGCAGAGCAGGGCAGCCAAGACTAACAAGTGTAGGCACTGTGCAGGGTACAGGGCATATGAATAGCACTATTCTTTGCTGGCCAACACTGGCCCCATTGTTTCAGGCAATGAATAGAGCTGTGTGGAAAAAAAATTCACACACAAAGTAAAAGCTGCAAAATTTGTCTCTTTGTGATGGTTTCAAGACTGGGTGAAAAAGTCGTGCTTCACCTGGTGCTGTTTTACATATTCTTTCACAAATAGAACGCACTTTCTGGCAAGGAAAGAAGCTTTCACTCAAAACCAGAAAGTTACAGGTCACAGTGCAGTAGGGAGAACCCGGAGTCAACCGCAAGGCTTAGCATTCCCATTCATCACTATGCCGAGAGACGAAATGATGCAGGTCATTCATCACAGCCTTGGGAGATGGGGGCGATGGAGCTGAGTTGAGCTCCTTCTCTGCTTCCATCTCGTCTTCATCTATTGGCATAGGGGTTTTCTCTCTTGACCCAGATAGCTGAGAGAAACTTAAGCGCTGCTGGTTAATTACAATATCGGTCCAGACACACTCTCAAAGCAAATAATTGCCAGTTTCTTGCTGTCTTTGGTGGGGCTTGGCTTGTGATACATCACTCAGCCACTGTCAAGGACAACCAGGGCTTTCACCCTTGCATTGTGTGTGCTTTTGGATGAAGTCAGGGCCCCACAAAACTACTGCATGGTTTTAACTTCTCTGTCTGAAAAACAAATTCCTCCTGATGAAAACGCTGCAGCAAACCTGACTCCTTTACATGTCGCCTTCTCATTGTGCAGTGACTTATAAAATGACTTTTAAGGGTAGGTACCTTGTGATATAAATAATCCTAAGTGCCAACTGTGGATCTCGGTATCATACAGTTTGTGAATCTAGTTTCTTCACAATGAATATGTTTATTTGTTTCTCTTCCTTTTTTTAAAATTTAAGTTAGAAACAAACTTGTTTCACATGTCAATCCTGTTTATTTTTTGTTTTTAAAAAGAGAATATTCCAGAAGCATTAAAGGCAATAAGAGACTGCATGGCATTAGGTTCAAACTAACTTAACCCTTGGCCAACAGAGCAGCTCTTTGTGGTGAGTCTCTCTGCAAGGCTGTACTGGAAAAGGCTTCAACACATCCGTCACCTAGCTGCATGTGTTCATATTATTTTCTTTCACTTTAAAGATTCATATAAAATTTAGTGTGTGTGTGTGTGTATGCCCTATACATCTGTGTGCACATGTGTAAGTAAATCTAGGTATGTGTGGAGGCCAGAGGCCCATACTGCTGTCTTCCTCAGTCATTCTTTGCCTTATCTTCTTCTAAAACGGTCATTTGTATACGTGTGTGTGTACAGGAGAATACATATAAAACTTAAGAGCACAAATTGAACCTTAGGGTATCTGATGTCAGGTCCCATTCTTACAAGACAGTCACATTACCAACTGGTCATCTCCCCAGCCCATGAGTCTTTTATATAAATGGCAATAAAGTCATCCTCCTGTTATGATGCCTTATCAAGCATTTCAGCTACTGTCTGTCTTGTTATCCCCATTGCCTACTTTGGACAACATGGTCTGCCTATTAGGATTGGAGATAATGCTAGGGATCATAGAAAGAATACGGGTGGATCTCATGTTAGTATAGGAGGGATCTCATGTTAATATTTTCTTTGAAGACAATGTCTTAGAGTTCAATTTCCAAGCCTTAGATGGAATCATTAAAAATGACAGCAATGAGTCACTAAGATTTAATTGGGGCAAGTAATGATATTAGATGGAAAAATTATTATCAAGCATAACTTTTCACAGGGTGTATATTAAAAAAATCAAAGTGTAGAAAAAAATCTGAAAATAAAAGTCAACCAATTCAGTGAATGGTGTTATTTGTTACTTGTTAAAGTAAATTATCACCTTTGGCCAGGTGGTGCATGCCTTTGATACCAGCACTTGGGAGACAGAGATAGGCATCTCTGTGAGTTAGAGAAACCCTGTCTTAATCCCCCCAAAAATGTACCTCCAGAAGAAGATCAGAGTATGCCACCCCAAAATATGCAACTTTGTCATGAGGATATTTTGAGCTGTAGTAAATTAAATTGAGATTGATAGGACAAAGGAAGAAATGTCTGTCACACTTCCTGTCATAAAGTGGAGCATCTATTTTCTTTGAGAAAGATGCCTCACAGTTTTCTAGAAGGAAGTTACCAGGAAAAGATTAGCTTGTCCTCACAACAAAGGTGAAGGCTAACATCAAGATAAGTTTGCTCAAATGGGCCCCACTGGAGTAACGCTACTCTTCATTAGTTCATTTAGGTATTTCCTGGTAGTGTCCCTATAACTCATGGTCCCTTGAAGCCTCAAAGTCTTTCCTTTGTTAAACCACTACTTCAACTTTCACTTTGTGGCTGTGAACTTCCATGCGCATATGTAATTATTAATAAAATCATGTATCTTTCCTCCTCTTAGTATTTCTTTCTCCCTTTTTTTCATTATTAAATTCCCAGGTCCCAAGACACTAAATTTAAGAAGAAATAAAGAGAGTTTCCCTCCTACACACTTTCTTTTATTCCTCTTAGCATCAGGCCAGCAAATGCCCATATCCTAGAGTTAGATGGCTTGACAGTGTCTGCCCCAGAGTCCTGACAGTCATTCTCCTCCTGCCTCTGCCTTTGTCAGTTAAGCATCTTTGTGATACTAAGCATCCTTCAGGCACAGTACTCAGCAGGTGGGAATTCCTACCAATGTTGTCCTAAGAAAACATATTTATTCTACTAGGTTAGGGACACCTTATTCTAATTCATTTCTTTTTTTTTTTCTATACAACATTGGAGATTCCAGGTAATATAGAGAGGATACAGATGACTGAATTAAAAAAGTAGAACCAGTATTTGCACTATGCCAATGGTGAAAGTGGCTGTATTTCTCCATGTGTCCTTTTCCAGTGTTGGCATCCTGTTGGCATAGGTTGGTTTTAAGAGGTGTCAGTGAGGAGGCCTAGGCAATCTATTGGGCCTTGGGTAGTAGATCAGTATTTATCCCTGGCATACAAATGGACTTTGGGCTCCCATCCAACAATGAGAGATGTATTCTCAGCCTGGACTCTTGGGGGTGGGTCTAGGCCCTCCCCTGGATGACATGACAGACTTTGGACACCCCATGGAGGGCCTCACCCTCCCTGGTGATACTGGGGGTGTTGGTGGGAGGGCGTGGGGGAAGAGGAGGGGAAGGGAGAGGGACCTGGAAGTGACATGTGAAGCAACCTTGTTTCTAATTTAAATTTAAATTTAAAAATAAAAATTTAAAAAAATTCCTCTCTCTCTTCTCTCCATCTCTGTCTTTGTCTCTGTGTCTCACTCTCCTCTCTATCTGTCTTTTGCTGTCTCTCTCTGTCTCTCTGTCTCTCTGTCTTTCTCTGTGTGTGTGTGTGTGTGTGTGTGTGTGTGTGTGTGTGTGTGTTCATATGTGGAATGACAGCATGTACTTACCATGCCTGTGGAGCTCAGAGGGCAACCTCAATGTCAGTCCTAACCTCCCACCTTACTTTAGACACCACCCACCAGCTTCCAGGTTTGCCAGGAAGCAAACTTGTACTGTGTGTCCTGGGTACCCAAAGCCATGTCCTCATGATTGCACTGCACCACGATCCTTACCCCCTCCTTTAACTTTTGATATGAGCACAATCAGAAGCAAACATTCGTTGCTGCTTCCTTAGTAATCTACCATGTTCACCTTTGATTAGAGTTGTGGAAAACTGATCCAAGTAATTGATTTTAGGAGAGAATGAGAAAACTGTCTTATAGGCATCCCATATTTTCCTGATTGCCGTTTAACACCTCCAGTTACTTTCCCAGCATTTAACCTAACAATGCTTTTAAAGATTTAATATTACTCTATTTTTCCTCAAATGCCATTTGCATAAGCCATAATTAAGTTTTTGGAGTCTTATAAAAAATACTATTGAAAGGAAGAAAGCAGCGAAGCAAACATTATAAATTGGAAGAGCTAATCACAGGAAAAGCTGTAATAGCTCCCAAAACGTAACGTCAAAATTTACTCATAGTCCCTGAATGTTATGACTATTAATATTTTAAGATCTATTTATGCGAAAATACATCGTTGCTTTCTAATTTGCTCTTTTATTCAAAGCGATTTTTAACTACTAAAATCTTGTAACCTGATACCATAATTAAGTCAGTGAACTCTTAAACTGAAGCCAGTTTCCCTGTAAAAATGCCTCCTTCTCAAATACAGGGAGAAGAAAAAGATGTTTCTCCTAATATGGGCAGTTTTAATTGTTTAGAGGAGACAGAGTGTCCCTTGGACCTGGGATCACACAGTGAAATGTCCTTTAACAGCAGGAGTCATTTGAGAGATGGGAATCCATCTTGTTATTTTAACTTCATCATTAATTTTCTGTTTCATTCCATATAATATATTCATTACGCTACCATTCAGTATCTATTTCATTGACATTCTTGGAGATCTTACAAAATGTTAAAGAAGGAAAATTGTGTATGTTAGGCTGCACCAGGCAGACACAGAAGGCACACAATTCGTGTCACATGAGATCTATAAGCAATGACCAGAATCTGTGACCCTTTCAGCAATGTTTTCTCTGGTCAATCCTCTGCGATTGGAATGGATTTCCTTTTCTTTCTTTCCTTTTTCTTTTTTGCTGGTCTTCCTGATGTTCCTGGATGATTAAGACAAAAAGAGGTTAAGTTATGGTTGTATGAGCTCAAGAAAATGCAAATATATAAATAACAAAGGAGAATGACTCCGGAGGCTGAAGCAGGATCGTTGCTTTTGGGAGTGATCTCATTAAAGCCCTTACAGCAAGGAACGACATTTTCTCAGAACTTTGGACCAAAAAAATGTGTTAATGGCTCCTTTTTTAAGGTGACAATAATTTTAAACATTTATACAACCTAGTGATAAAATGACAGGAACTTTAAATTAAGTCTTCACATGCCCTTAAACCTGGCATTGTAGGCCAAGCTCGGATGGGAATGGTCTGGCAGCCATCTCTTTTCTTTCCATTTGCTTCTTTTATCAACTTAACAAATGTTTGTTTTCAATTTGTGTTTGACAATGGATTTCATAAACTCTTTCACCTAGTTAAGATTTACCAAATGTGTCTCTCATTTATAGGATCTGTCATTTGCATAATGGTAAAATGGCATTTTCATCCCTGCCTTGCAGACAGACACCTCCATTCTAATTTTTGTGGTAATAGTAAGTGCACTTAACAACAATGGTCCATTGATCCTACCTTCCCTGGAGCAACTGGACAATTGTTAGCCATAGAAGCCATAAAGTAGATAAGAGAATCGACCATTAGTGTAAAAGCGCTGTCTATAATGGTTTCAATAATAATTAATATGCAAGATAGCTAGCCCTGTCACACGTCATTTCAGACTAGAATTGCATCTGTCAGTCCAAATCCTGACTCCATTCGAGGCATCCAGCACTGAATCTAGTTAGACAGTTAACTGAATTAAAACAAAAATCTACAGATGCATGATAAATGCACAGGATGCTATGTCACACATGAATGACTCCTGTGCAGGCCAAATGACAGATGTATTTCCGCAACTCCAGGCCAGGCTCCAGCACAAACCACTCTTCATTTATCAATAATTGGGCCTTAATTTCATTTGGCAGTGATGGAGCCTCATGCTCAGCTTCCTCTCCAATGAGGAACACTAATTAGACCTTTTTTTAAAAGGGTGGGGTGGGTACCAGTCTTTGGACATTATTTCAAACAGTCAGCCATAATCAAAGTTAGAGCTTGTCCTTTGGAAGAGAAGGTCTGCTTCATCCACAGTTTACTGTCAGGGATAACATCATTCAGTGGGAGTCCCTCAAGTACTGATGCTCCATTTCCAAAGAATGACATACCAAGGAGGGAAACAATGAAGGAAGGACTGTGGTGATAAACACTGCTCAGCAAGCACTGCCCCTCCTCTTCTTCACTGGGCTTTGCCTTTTACGTCAGGGTGTGTGTGTGTGTGTGTGTGTGTGTGTGTGTGTGTGTGTGTGTGTGTTAGAGAGAGAGAGAGAGACAGAGAGAGACAGAGACAGAGAGACAGAGACAGAGACTCACAAACACCATAGACAGATGGGTTGGCAATAAAAACAATTATACAATTCTTAAAATGTTAATGTCAATGAGTAAAAGCTATTAAGATTATTTTCTTGGGGCATCATATGAATTTTCTGGGGAATTCTATTGCAGTTGTTAATGCTGTAGGTGAATTACTTTCATAATAAAATGACTGATTAGATCCCAAAGCCTTAGTGTTCCCCTCTCCCATACAAGTATGATGAGCTCCCCCTCCTTAAAGGGGTCATACATACATATCGTGTGTGTGTCTGTGTGTGTGTGTGTGTGTGTGTGTGTGTGTGTGTGTGTGTGTGTTGTGTGTTCAGGATAAGCCAAAACCATTGTGGATCATACATACCAGTCACGAGATTGAAGCTCATATCTGTATATTGGTCACCTTCCTCCTTATACTAAGGGGATTAATATCCTAGCCTGATGCTTGCAGCCAACAAGATGAAAATTGGTATGGCAGATTGTTTTCCATATGTCATCTTCAAGTTGGACTTTTCTCTAGGTAAGGCATGGTAGCCATGGCTCATTGGGGCCAAGAACCAGCTCTGCTTTGCAAGTTCTCTTGAGTTGTTTTTTTCCAATCTTACCCTACAAGGTGTGACAAAGGAGGGCTCTGCTCCACTCATCCTTCACCTCCCACTCACAAGCTTTGTGTGTGCAGGCAGTCCAATTGATCTAGCTGGCGATGATGTTGTTCCCAGCTGCTCACACCCCCTTTGAAATCACATTCATTATTCTTCATTGGCATAGGTGAAGGCGGTGGTGCTGTCCTGAGGACTGACTGCAATGCCCAGATGATCAGTTGAAGTTGGCTGCCTGATCCAATAAAAAGCATAATTGAGGAGGACTAGGAGCATAATCCATTCCCGTTTCACCCCAGTAACAATGCCAAATTCAACAGAGAGCTCTCCATATGGTCTAACACAAGTGAGGTAATGTGTATATTATGCCATAATAAATGAAGTCTCATAGATTTCAATGGCTCATAGTAGCTATCAGGAATTTTTCCTAGCAACTCATGGGAAACTGAGCAGCACGCCATAAATGGGAAAGCCATAAATAATTCCGCAGCTCAGCCACCAGGGCTGTGGTGGAATGCTGTGCTTGCATTATCAACTCTAAACAGTGACACGTATGTGAGCTTGTCTGCCATTTTGTAAGCACCAAAGGGTTGGCAGTTATTTAGGAAAGATCTGAAGGCTGAAGGAGCTGTAAAGACTCTGGTCTGGATACTGTGTGGCTTATAATTCCAGGGTAACAAGGTCTGTAAAGACTGTCGGCACTTGTACTTCTTAGGAGATATTTGATGAGCAAGGTAAAGCAGAACATTCATGGGGTAGATGATATGCATTGACTTTCTTCATTGGCATTAGGCTTGGCCACATGACTTGGTGATGGGTCGAAGGAATGTTGAGTGGAATTATTACCCACTGACTCTCAGCACAAGTTTGAAGAACCTTCAGATGATTGTTCCTTGTTCCCAACACTACAAGAACAACCCAGATAGGGGCTGCTTTAACAGTCTGAATCCAAGAGTGAAGGCATATAGAGGCAAGCTACAGCTAACATATTATGAACATGGAACCTGGGAAGTATTGAGCTGTTATTGTCAGATATAAAGATGTGTAGATAATTTATTACTGCAAAATAATTTAAGGTAACTGATAGAGCTCACACTTAAGATGATATGAGAACTACTTAATTGTGACTGCATTGACTCACCATGGCAATCCGCCCATCTAAACAAATAATGTCAAGAAGAGTGTTTTGCAGTGACATGCTAACTTTGGCTCCTTTAACTTTCTCTGCCACTTGTACGGGATGTTTTGAATGAGCCTACAGAAGTTCACAACCAGTGTGTTTTCACTATTGCTTTCCCATGGGAGTGCTACTAGCTTGTATCTCTTTTCCTATCTGTTTGCCTTATTTATGCTTCTTACACTTGCTTAGCAGTTTTCCCCTTGATTTCTATAAGAAACAGATTTAGAGACCTAATATGAAATATTTCAAGGTTTGTTGTTTCAAATTAGAGTATGTTAGCAGTGTGACTTGTCAATAATATTGTCTTATGTTCTAAATGTATGTGGAAACTCAAAGTCATGGCATCAAGATGTGGTGCATTTGGGAGGTAAAACAATGTATTAGTCAGCATTCTCTAGTTTGTATGTATGTATGTATGTATGCATGCATGCATGTGTTCATGCATTGAGAACCTAGTATTTACTTCATCCTTGAAGCAGAGTGTTTCGTCAATTGGAGCAGTCCTACAGTGGCTGTCTCTCACTAGGGGTTGGGTGACAGCAAGTAGTCCCTCAGTCCATAAGACCAAGTACCTCAGCTGACCAGCCTGACCCTGGAAGTCCAGAAGGTTCCTGGAGAGCTGCTGGTCCCTATTCTTAAATGACAAGCAGTAAACGCTAATTTTGATATCAGGCAAAGGGAATAGAGACAGCATCAAGACAATTAAATTCAGCGGTAGGCTGGAGTAAGAGTCAAGACAGCCTTTTTTCTACCACACACCTTTTCATCCGGAAGGTGCTGCCTGCTATCGGGCTGGGTCTTACTACATCAATCACAACCAACACTACCTACTCAAGTGATTCTAATTTCAGGTAAATTGACATTAAAGCCAACCACAATAAACAGTAGCACCCTGTTGCATTAGTGCTCTTATGAGAAAGCTCTACAGTTGCTTTTCCACCCACCACGTGAGGAAGTAGGAATGAGGTATCTCTGAAAACCTTATCAGATACTTAAATTCAACAGCACCTTGATCATACCCATATGAGCCTCCAGAACTGTCTGTTGCTTGTCAATGATCCAGTCTAAGATACTTTGTTACAGCATCCCAAATAAACCAAGGCAGTTAGATTGAACACATAATTTGACATGTTCAGAAGGGATTGAATTGGTTATCCTAAATCTCATTTGGTGCATGCCTATTGTGTATGGATAGAACTTTCTAGAACTTAGGAGGGAATCCAGGGTGTTACAAAATTGGTTAAGTGTCTGTAGGGACACAAACAAACAAGGAAAACATACCATTTGGACAACTTAAGGTTTTCTGTAGAGATGAATGGTACACCTGTATGAACAGATTGAGCAGAGGGATGAAGATAAGGTCCAGATAGACAGACAGATAGATAGATAGATAGATAGATAGATAGATAGATAGATAGATAGATAGATAGATAGATAGATAGGTGGCCAGGGGCCAGAGGCCAGGAAAGGTCCCAGGCTTCTCTAGCCTGGCTCTGGGACATTCACTGTGTAGTTTACTCATGAATGACCCCTTTAGTATAAACATTTCTGTTAAGAACATAAAGCCAGGACTGGAAAGATAGCTCAGCAATTAAGAGTGGTTACCACTCTTGCATAGGATCTGCATTTGGGTCCCAGTACCCACATGACAGTTTACCGCTGCCTGTAATCCCAGGTCTGAGGGGTCTAACGCCCTCCTTTGGGCCCCAAAAGCTCCTGCATGCTCGTGACACTGGGACATGGACAGTGATTGTAATTGTGGTCATTTTCTCCTAAAGATGAGCTGGGCAAGCTCAAACAAGACTTCAGTCCTGTGCTACATGGGTGCTATGTGGAGGGATGGCCTGTTTGTGCTTAGATGTTTCCTATTGCACACAGCAAACAGAAAAATCAGAAAAGTATGAATTGAGGTTTTCCTTAAGCTTACTTATTTAACTGAGTATGTGTGTCTGTGAATTTCTGTGTTGTTTCCCCTTCTGTGTTTGTATTTATCTTTCTCTTAAGAATCAGTAATGGGCCAGGCGTTGGTGGTGCACACCTTTAATTCCAGCACTCGGGAGACAGAGGCAAGAGGATCTCTGTGAGTTCGAGGCCAGCCTGGTCTACATAGCAAGTTCCAGGATAGCCTACAAAACAATACAGAGAAACCCTATCTTGAAAAACCAAAAGAAAAAAGAAAAAATCAATAATGGACATTTAGGCCAGTATGTAATGCGCATATATAAATGCATGTAAAACACACATAAAATAAAAAGATATTTTTATGTGTTGTAAAAAAAAGAATCAATAATGGTAGTATTGCTGCCCTATAGTTTAATGTTCTTAATTGATAAAGAAAAAATATAGCATAAACAGGTAAGTCTATCTTAAAAAATCATTCAGCGGCATATGAAATCCAAGTAATTCATTCACAGCGTCCCAGGATTTAAATAGATCATTTCCCCAGTCATGGGGCAGCTAAAAAGGCTTCAGAATTTTGCTGTCTATGCAAACCCAATGGCCTGCAGTGACTCCAGTGACAGAGCAGATGGGTCCCTACTCCTCTCTCTTTGCTTCTACTCTGAAACTCTCTCATGGTTGGGTCTGACCATTCAAGGATGCCCAGAAAGCATGTTTCCCCCTATAAGCTTTGAAAATGCTCTCATGGCTTTTCTAATGAGATGATAAATTGATGGAGGGTTCTGAACTTTGTGACGAGAAGTTGTCTGTGTTTGGGGGTCATCTTACCTTTAATGAAGGTGGGCCAGTTCACATGTGGCTGCCAACTTTATCTTTAGTCTCCACTTCTATTTACCTCTTATCTTTTTTTAAAGGAAAGAATGTACTCTTGGTTTGCTAAATCTAGATTATTCACAACTCTTTAAGCAAATCTCTGCTGATTAAAAGTCACCATTGTTAGCAACAGAAAATCAATATGACTACCTTTAAACAAAGTGAATTTATTGGAAACCTAGGTTATAAGGTATATAACAAACCGATTTATAGAGAAACTAGGCTTTGGGAAGATAACAGTGGTCCTGGTCTCTAAATGGCAAGAGCTAACGACAGTCTTTGCAACATGTCAACTCAGGAATGGATCCATTTTAGCTTTCTTTTTTTTTAAATTCTCCTCTTCTTCAATATTCAGATTTCAAAACTTATGTCTTTTGTCCATTGGTGGTCTCAGACAAGTGGGACATTTTGAATGACAAATTTACCAGTACTGTAGGCAATGGGGAATGGAACATCTCCTAAAAAAGGCCAGGGATTGCCACCAGGAAGTAAAGGGAGAACTCTAACCCCCTTCTTCCTGCAGTCCAGACTCAGACCTCCCACATCTTTCTGGTCCAAACTGATCCAGAACAAGATGCTCCCCTAGCCATGCACTCATAATGCTACGTGGCCAACGGGCCTTTGCCATTTCACAGGAGCATCCTTTCCACTTTAAAAATCATCCCACAAAGCAAAAGACCAACTTTGTCTTCGAGGAAGCACAATTCTTCATGTTGGGTATAGTTACCTTAGGTGCCCCAATGAAGGCATGTGATAGACTGACAACCTTAGGTAAAGTTTTGAATGTGAAATAAATAAAAATAAAAGTTGACATATCATTTTACTATTATTTCCAGATCATAATCAAGCTGAGGAGTTTTTCCCTGGGCAAATAATTGTGACTAAGACTCTTTGGGATGCTCACCCTTTGAGCAGGTTTGGCCACCAGCATAGAAGGAGTATTAGCCCTTATGAGGACCCCTAGTGATACTTCAGAAAACCAACAAGCCAGTTTGTTTCTTTTGACTAGGCACTCTACAGTAGCTAACACCTGGTTCTAGTTGTAATTGGCCAAGAAGGTTTCTGAAGAAAATAGGAATCAGGTGCTGACAAAGTCTAGTCCACCTTTTTTATTATTTGATAATCTTCTTGATGACTTAAGAACATTCCTGGTGATGGAAAGATGGCTGAACAGTTAAAGGCACCGGCTGGCCTTATAAAAGACTTGAGTTGGCTCCCTAGAATGCAAGGCGGGCATTTCACAATGAATGGACCTCACTCCAACTTGAAGTGACCTGATGTCTCTGGTCTTTTTGGGCACCTGCACTCATATGCACACACACACACACACACACAGAGAGAGAGAGAGAGAGAGAGAGAGAGAGAGTTAAAATAAAATACTAAAATACATACATAGGAAGAGTATTTGCATCTCCTATCATTCTGTAATATTGTATGCACTGCTACCAAAAGCATAATCTTGGTGAGGTTTTGTGTGTGCTTGTGTGTCTGTGTGTGTGTGTGTGTGTGTGTGTGTGTGAGAGAGAGAGAGAGAGAGAGAGAGAGGCTTTTACTAGCTTGTTTTGTATACATAGTAAATTTAATTTTCATCGGAGTAATTTTTTTTTCAAATTGCAAGGAGGAAAACAGCTTGCTAGAATTGGATACACGACTTTTACAAAAGGGAGTGAGTGCCTCTTTAAGTGTATTGTAGTGCAATGTGGTAATTGATAGACTGACTGAGTGTTTTGCAGTAGATTAGTTTATAGCCACTATTCCTGGACCAGGCTCCATAAAAGTTAAACAGAAGCTAAAGAATGGAGATAACCTTTGCCTCCTGTGCCCTTGGTAATCACCTGCTCTCTCTCTCTTTATTGATTACCTTATCATTCTGTCGGTGCTTGGATGCCTTGTGCAAAAGACGATCATTCTGACAACCAGCAAGCAGCCAGAAGGTAAGGGAGGGGTGTTAGCAGGAATACTACTCTTATCCCTGTAATCCATTGAATTCCACTTAGTACTATTATCAGTATGTGTTCTTTGAACTTGGAATGAGTCACTTGCAGTCTTCTCAGCAATAAGGAGTTATATGGAAAAGCTGATGCACATTGGGTGAATAAGATTCCCCAAGTGTTTTGTCTTGGAGTGGCAGTGGAATGGGAGAGGAAGGCCACTGTGTCTTTGCAAAGCTTGGGGCTTGAAGACTTTCACAGCCATTCTTCCCAAACCAACCCCTTAGTTAGTCCAGAGATTCAAAAGGCAACACAATTGTCTGAGATATGAGAGTTAGGCCAAGCCTACTTAGTTAAGTCCCAGCTCTTTTACAACCTGGTCCCATGAGAGGTATACACAACAATCTTATGTTTCTCTGCAGTGGAGCTGTCAGGATTAAGTGAAACCATATTCCAGAATCTTCTGGTGTATAGCAAGTGTTCCTTTGGTAGGTTTAAAATTAGCTACCATTTAAAGCAAGTCTGTATGTTCCAGGCATTCAGAAGGACTCATCACAGGTACCACCTAAGAAGAGTATTACTGCTACATTTAGTGATGGAGATACTAAATCCAGAGGGGATAAGTAACTCAGAACTTACACTCAAGCATCTGGATTCCAAAGCCTATGTGCTTTCTCCTAAGTTTGGGGGTATTTTTTGTTCTTAAAAATCTAGAGCCATTCAATTATCCCAGGACCTTACATCAATATCAAAATTGGGAGTGTCTGAAACAAAGCTCAGATTCAGTATTCTCTAATGAGAAGAAAACCAAAAGTACATATGCACATTACCAAACCCCATTACAATGACATTTGAAGACTGTCTTTAAGGGACTCTTCCATGAAGCTACTGGGAGGATCCTGTTATCTTTTCAGTATTGTCATTAATATTGAAAGCAGATGGCACTAATAGTTAAGTATGTAACCTAATGCTAACCCCTGAGGCTCCCAAGTCAAACTGTGAAGGCAAACTGGAATCCCAGAAAACTATGAAAGCTATCAAAACTTCAGAAACCTTCTCTGTCTCTTGGTAATACTTCCTTCATAAGAGCATTGTTCTTGTGTATGCACAGGTCATCTCCTCTTCTGCAGTACTGTCCTCATTCCAGCGATGTGTCTCAGTTTCTTGGGGAGTTCGTCAAGAGGAGAGAAGGTGTTTGGAAGTCTACTGGACTTATCCATTGGCAATCTAAGGGATAGTGTCTGCTCCCCTGTTAACAAATGTGTTCCCTGACTTTTATCAGATCATAACTTGTTAGGATCTTCTCTGTAAAGTAGGTCTAATAATTGCTAAGGTACATTGCAGCTGTGAAAGCCTATGAGCTACCAGAGTTGAGAGGCATGATAGAGTAAGCCATTGGGTGGTATTCTGATGCAACAAAAAAGGATATTCCTAATTTTTAGTCACCAAAGGCAAATATGGACGAATGAAGATCATTGTCTTTGTGGACCACTTGCAGGTAGAATGACAGTGTGCATTATGGTCTACAACCTGTAAAAGTTTGCACATAGTGGGCTACACAAATGAGTACTGAGAATACTGTTGCTGCCACCACTGAGCATGATACTAATAGTGATGTTGATTGTGACTGTTGGTGATGGAGAACAGTGAGGTGCAGAATCAAGGGTGCTTGATGAAAACGTTTCTGACATGGCTAGCCTGTGACACTCTTCATCTCTTTACTCCCTCATCTCCACTCACTCACTCACTCACTCACTCACTCACTCGGAGATATTCACACAGTTAAAGTCCTCACGTGGTTTCATTCTGACTCCAGAAACTGAAGCACAAACTTGAACTTTTGATCTCTGTTTCACACATCTGAAATTCAGCACTCTGGTTTGGAAGACACAAATGCAATCGGCTAAGCATAGCCTTCTGTATTATTCTAGTAGTTAAAAGTGTACTTTTTTAAAAAATAAAGCAAGTATTTGAGGCTGGGGGTATAGGTCAGTTGACAGAGTGCTTATGCAACGTGCATATGACCCTGGGTTCACTCCCCCAGGACCACACAAATCAGTTATGGTGATCTGCACCTGTCTCCTTGCACTTGAGAGATGCAGAAGCATCTCAGGTTCAGACCCATCCTCAGCTACAGAGTAAATCAGAGACACATCTTGAAAACTGAACGGCAGCAAAGTGTTGTTCCTGTACCATGTGACTCCTTGATGGCACAGGAAAGGGTCAACAATGCCCTTCCAGACCTGCCCTACCAATGTCAAGGGGCACTGTGTTTTGAATGAGGCTGAACCCTAACAATGTTTGAACAATGGTTGCTGACAGAACAGAGACAGGACCCTTGTCATACGGCAACAGTTTTCCCAGAGGGAGAGAGTTTGAATTATCATTAGGAAGATTGTGCATTGGCTCAGAGAAAATCATTTCATTGAGTTTTGGAGTCATCAAAAGTGACTTTTTTTGTTTTTGTTTTTACGAGACAGGGTTTCTCTGTATTGTTTTGGAGGCTGTCGGTCCAGCCTGTCTTCGAACTCACTGAGATCCACCTGCCTCTGCCTCCTGAGTGCTGGGATTAAAGGCGTGTGCCACCACCGCCCGGCATCAAAAGTGATTTTAAAGTTCTTCTCTTTGCATGCTGTATAAACGATGACTATTTTGTTTAGTAAGTAGAATTGTATCTCAGTAGATCTTAATTTTTTGAAAATGTTTATTTTCCAGGTGTTAGTTTTATTCCTGGTAGGCATGTATTATTTTTTTCTTTTCTAAACATTCTGTGTTTAATGGATATTGGATGATGGATATGAATGCCCTTCTACACACACACACACACACACACACACACACACACACACACACACACACAATCCACCTTGGGACACCTGAAGACAACCTCCACTGCCCTGTGGAACACTATCTGCAGTGATTTGAGGCCCAAATATCTCAGATTTGTGGTATGTATTGGTGTTGTGGATTCAATGGTATGTGCTAAAGGGAATATCCTAGACCAAAATGCACAAAAAATGTTAATTTTAAAAGAAAATAGAACAATCCAGCAAAAACCTGACTCTTGAAAGCATTTTCTAGGGACCTTTAGAAATTCATGGATAAGGGATCCCAAACACGCTGGTGTAGAGTATGGTGGAAGTTCAGTCTATTATGACCTAGGCACCAGAGAAAGTCCAATGTCACCAGTTGTTTCCCAACAGCTCCATGCTAGGAAATATTCCAATACTTCTTAGTCCGAGAGAGTTGTAGTTAAGTAGATTCTGTTTATTTTTTTTCTCTACAACTAAAGTCCATTCCCATTAGAGATCACATTACCTTTTCGGGATCCCTCATGCAGTGTCTCTAAAGACAGAATTGAAAGAAGAAATGTTACTGTGATAGGGTTAAGAGGCAAAGATTTTAAGTCCCTTCTACTACCCTAAACAAAACCAGGCATTATTGAGAAAATGGTGTGTGTGTGTGTGTGTGTGTGTGTGTGTGTGTGTGTGTGTGTGTGTGTGTATTATGTGAATCATTGTATGTTGATGTTTGTGTGCATGTGAGGAGACCCAGATATCAGAAGATGTTGAGTGTCTTGCTCTACTGGTCTTCATTTTGTTCCTTTGAGACTATTTCCCTGAACCTATGGCTGAGTAGGTGACCAGCCAGCCCCAGCAACCCAGCTGTCTCAGCCTTACATTGCTGAGATTTAGGGACACACTGTTACAGAAGGCTTTTTATAAGGAGTGCTGGGGATTTGAACTTAGATCCTCTTATGAGTACAGTACTGCACTGTGACTTCCTGTCCTTAGAAAACAATTTTATAATTCATGCAACTCCCCTACTGTTCATTCTTGTTTCTATTGATAAACTCCAGAAAATATCTGTCATTAGTTTTACCATCTATTTGCAGCTAAATTACATTGCCTTTTCATCTATAGCAATGAAGTAAGTGGTCTAGGTGGTCCTGTATGGTTTCATAATTTCCCCATAATTTGTTGTTAAGCCAATTTTATGCTCTAACAGATATTAAGAAACTGTACAATTTTTGACACTGTGCTGTAATTTATTGGTGAATCTTTTTTTAGACCTTTTAAAAATAAAAAATAATAAACAACCAGCCGAATAATTAGTGAACAAGCTGAGTCAGAAAACTAATTCTCCCAAATATCTAGCCCTGGGTGGACTGCTGCTCATGTAACATATTCAGCATTCTCATAATAAATACATTAAACACATAAATTAGAAAATGCTCATTAGAATTGGTGGTGACAGCAATATTGCCTGGGATGCAAATAGCGTGATCTATGGCCCCATAAACCCTAACCTTCTATTCCAGTTAGGAGAAAAGTCCTACCTGTGTTCTTATTGATTCCAATTTGCTTATTAATTATGGGAGGATATCACAACTTTTATAACTGTTAGGTAATGTGCTCGGTGATATGGCACTTATGAACTCTCGTGCATCCACAGTTATTTCCCTCCATAGCTGATTTTCCAAAGTGATGGCAAATGAAAACTACCTTTAATCTCTTCTTTCCATGCCTTCAAAATGTATTCCATAAACAGAAGCCAAAATTTACTAAAGACCTACTATGTACCCGTGTGATCTACAAAGATTATCTCAATGAATGGTCCCCCTTGAAGGGGCAATGGTGGTTCTAATAAATGTGATATGGGTGCTCATCTTCTTAGTTGAGCTATCCTTCATGGTGCCTCTGGATAGCAACCAGATCTGGAATACTTTTTAATGTATATTACCAATGGAAACTACATGAAGACATTGTCTTGTATGCCAAGGATCTGATATGACCATTACAACAACCGTATCTTCAAGGAAGACTCTCAGGAAAAAAAAAAAGAGTTTCTCCTCAAAATAGAAAAATGGGTTTTTGTATGTAGACTCATTCTGAGTTAAAGGTTCTTAGACTGAAGTGGAAAGGTTTCAGCTTGGAGCCTAGTGCTCTTAACATGAGTGTGTGTTGTGTTTTTAAGACAACGTTAGCAGAAATTCCATTTCTTAGATAGCAATCATCAATGTGATTGATCAAACTCGGATGGAATAAGTCTTCCAAAAATGCTCACAGGATTGAACAACTCATTCAAGCAACTCAAATTATTTTGGAGAAGGATCAGTGATGGTAATTTCAAGTCACCTGTCCTGCTTGCAGAGTTTTAAAGCACTTTTGAAACTTGGTAAAAAGTTCTTCAAATCAGTACCAGTTCCTCTTTCTTGCACTAAAAACGTTAGCCCTCTGACATCTTGAACAGAACTCTACTCAATAAATAACGAGCCAGGCCATATAGATACTTGTCCTAAGGAATCCCAGGAAATGTACAGATTTCTAGATCGTACTGCAAGTTGGTGGGCATAAGAAAAGAGAATTTCTGATCACACTCTCTTGATCTTACCTACTACTCTATAGAAGAAATTTTCTCAAAATGGATCTTTGACCTCAATGTAAGTGTGAAATCTAGAATGTTCTTAGAATTCAGAGAAATTTTGACTTTGGATTAGATGATGGCAAAAGAAAAGTAAGTAACATGAGTCAATTTTTTACGATTTTGTACTTAAAGAGACACTAGCAAAATTTTGAAGATATCCCACTGAATAGGAAAAGAATTTGCACATTGTTAAATTAATTTATCAGGGGCTCATGTCAAGCATGTATAAAGAACATCATACAATGATAAAATTTTTAAATGTGGTGGTGCACACATTTATTCCCAGCTGCTATGGAGGTTGAGGAAGGGAGATCACTTGAACTTAGGAGTTTGTCCCTTGGTTGGCAGCATAGCAATAAGTCATCTTCAAAGAGCAATAAATAAGTAAAGGACTTAAATAGATGTTGCTCCAAAACTTATATGCAAATGGACAATAGTCCTATGCAACAGTGTTTATCATCATTAGTCATTAGAGAAATGCAAATGGAAAGTATAATCAAACAAGATTTTGTTACTACTAAAAGTTTCTACAGTGAAAAGACAGATTAAAGCAAGAGTTCATGAGAATGGATAAACAGGAAGCATCTCTTGATGGGAATACAAAATGATACAGTTACTTTGAAATGATGTATGGCAACCCCTTAGAATAATTCACACTGCTACCACAGAGCAATTCCAAGACTGGATACATGTCTAAGAGTATTGAAAACTGTGTCTGCATAAACATGTTCACAGAAGCATAATTCATAATGACCCCAAACTGTAAATTACATAAATGCTCATGTGCTGGGGAAGGGATCCATGTTACATATTCCTTTCAAGTGGTATTATGTATCAACAAAAAGTAATGAAGTACTGAGACACACTGCTCTAAGGCTAGACCTTTGAAACTGAAAAAGCTACATATTTAAAAAAGTCTCCTTTTATCTGAAATGCTCATAGTAGAAAGATCCACAGAAATGGATACATATGATAAGTATGTATATATATATATGTATATATGCATACTTTTCTTTCTACTATATATGTGAAGGGAAGGGAGAATGAGATGGTTTGCATTAGTGTTCAGTTTGCTCTATCAGTCAGTGTACTATAACTTTGATGAATGAAACAACAATTTAACTCTCACAGTGTGGGGGCTTAGTAATCTCAGATCAAGGTTCTGCCTGTTTTTGAACAATTGTTTTCTTTCTGCATTGCATATGCTGTGGTTGTTTGAACATAATTGGCCCCCATAAGCTATAGGGAGTGGTACTATTAGAAGGTGTGGCCTTGATGAAGTAAATGAGGCCTTGTTGGAGGAAGTGTGTCACTGTGGGGGTGGGCTTTGGGGTCTCATATATGCTCAAGCCACACCCAGTGTTTTGGCATATTTCTGTTGCTGGTATAAGATGTAGAACTCTCCTGCTTCCCCATGTCTTCCTCCCAGCTTCCCCTCCTCCCCTGTGCTCCCAATCCCCTCAGAAGATTCTGTCCTGTTCCCCTTCTCTGGGTTGAGTAGGGGGAAGAATAGAGGAGAGAAGGATGAGAGATACCATAATAGAAGGAGCCATTATGGGTTTGAAGAGAGATCTGGTATGAGTGAGATGTCCAGAGGCCTACTAGGATGACACCATCTGGCAAACTAACCAATATTTGAGAGGCTACCTTAAATGCCCTTCCCTGATAATGTGATTGATGACTTCCTTGTGTGCCATCCTAGAGCCTTCATCCAGTGGTTGAAGGAAGCAGAGGCAGACACCCACAGCTAAACATTGAATTGAATTCCTGGAATCCAGCTACAGAGAGGGGAGAGTGATGAGCGAAGGGGTTATGACTTGGCCGGTGAAACCCACAGAAATAGCTGACCTGAACCAGGGGGAACTCATAGACCCCAGACTGATGGCTGAGAGGCCAGCATGGGACAGATGCAGACACCCTGAATGTGGGTGTCAGTGAGGAGGCTTCAGCATCTTTTGGGGTCTCAGGCAATATATCGGCATTTAGCCCTGTCATCCAGATGGACTTTGGGAGCCCATTCCATGTGGAAGGATGCTGTCTTTGCCTGGACACATTGGGGAGGGCCTAGGCCCTGGCCCAGTCATGTGACAGACTTTGGAGATCCCCTATGAAGGGCCTTACCCCCCTTGGAGAGTGGAGTGGGGACTGGAGGAGGGGTTGGAAGAGGGTTGAAGCGGGGAAGGTGAGGAGAGGAGGGAGAGGGAGCTGGGTTTGACATGTGAAGCAAACTTGTTTCTAATTTAAATTAAATTTAAAAAGAAACAAAAAAAGATGTAGAACTCTCAGCTACCTCTCCAGCATCATGTCTGCCTGCACACCACCATGTCTCACTGTGATGACAATGGACTGAATCTCTGGACTGTAAGAAACCCCAATTAAATGTTTTCCTTTATAAAAGTTGTCATGGTCATGCTGTCTCTTCATAGCAATAGAAACCCTAAGACAAATGGTCCCTTCTTGCTATGTGTTGATATGACTTTTCCTTGGAGCATGTGTGTAGAGTGAAAGATCCCTCTGTTTTCTTTTAAAGCCGTGGATTATATTATATTTGGTACCTTGTTCCTATGATCTTGTTTAATCACAGTTTTCTCTTAAAATATCAACCTCCAATAACATCATACTGGGGATCTCAGTTCTCTAACATGAATGGGAGGAGCACAAGTTTACAACCCATAAGATTTTTGGGGGGTGCTAAAGATGTTTGAAGCTAGATAATGGTAGCAATTGAATGGCGTATATTGCGGTTACTAATTTTATATTCTAAATGAAAATTTTGTAAATGATAAACAATATTAATATTAAACAACAAAACCACAAGCAGTTACGGTAGTTCAACACATTACTCCAAAGACTACTTCTTTTTTTAAATCTAAATTAAAATCAAACTTTTTTTACATGTCAGTCCCTCCCCTCCTCCCCTGGCTCCCACTAACCCCCTCTCCCACCCCCTTTTGCTCCCCAGGGAGGGTGAGGCTTTCCATGGGGAATCTTCAAAGTCTGTCCTATCCTTTGGAGCAGGGTCTAGACCCTCCCCCATGTATCTAGGCTGAGAGAGTATCCCACTATGTGGAATGGGCTCTCAGAGTCCATTCATGTGCTAGGGATAAATACTGATCTACTACCAGAGGCCCCATAGATTATGGAGGCCTCCTCACTGACACCCATGTTCAGGGGTTCTGGATCAATTCTATGCTGGTTTCCCAGCTATCAGTCTGGGGTCCATGAGCTCCCCCTTGTTCAGGTCAGCTGTTTCTGTGTGTTTCACTAGCACAATCTTGACCCCTTTGCTCATCACTCCTCCCTCTCCGAAACTGGACTCCAGAGTTCAGCTCATTGTTTACCTGTGGTTGTCTGCTTCTGCTTCCATCAGCCACTGGATAAAGGCTCTAGGATGGCATATAAGGTAGTCTTCAATCTCATTATTGGGGAAGGTCATTTAAGGTAGCCTCTCCACTATTGCTTAAATTGTTAGTTGCAGTCATCCCTATAGATCTCTGGATATTTCCTTATTGTCAGATTTCTCTTTAAAGCTATAATGGCTGCCTCTATTATGGTATCTCTTTTCTTACTCTCCTCTATTCTTCCCGACTCAACCTTCCTGCTCCCCCATGTCCTCCTCTCCTCTTCTCCCCTTCTCTTTCTCCTAGCTACCACTCCTCTCCCCCCACTCTCCCAATTTGCTCAAAAGATCATGTCCCTTTCCCCTTCTCCAGGGGACCATGTATGTCTCTCTTAGGGTCCTCCTTGTTTCCTAGTTTTCTGGAAGTGTGGATTGTAGGCTGGTAATTTTTTTCTATGTCTAAAATCCATATATGTGTGAGTACATACCATGTTTGTCTTTTTGTGACTGGGTTACCTCACTCAGGCTGGTTTCTTCTAGTTCCATCTATTTCTTACCTCATTGTCCCTTCCCTTCCAAAATATGCAATACAAGGCAGTCAATGCTTGGGTTTTGGTATCCATAAAGCACAAATACTAATAAATGGACTCGGTATTGGTTTGTTTTTTACCATCTCTTCGACATTTCCAATAGAGAACACTTGTTCCAGGGAAAGTGTGAAGGTTCAGTATTTTTAGCTTGTCGTGACCTCAGATTTGTTCTGTCTGTGTTCCTGTTCCACCCATGTGTAAGCTAACCATGGAGACTGGTCATGGTCACACACTTTAAATGAATGACATCAGAAACAGTAGAGCAACACTATCAGCAAGGAAAGGGCTTATTTAATAGGGTGTCTTTGGAAGAACTGAAAGACCACTTTTAATTGGATATCCCATTGAAGAGTCCCCAAGTTTCCCAAGTGGGCACTATACTATGTGTCCTTGGCTATCTTTAGACTTTTTCTATAGGTCACTGTTAAATAAACAGTAGATTCTTAAACAGAAATGCGGGTGCATTGTGGTAATAAAACCCAACCCATTTATTGTGTATATCTGAATCCCTGACTCATATAAATGACATAAGTTATGTGTAGGCTCTTTTTAACACTCACATCTCTGCTTTGTTAAGTCATCTAAGGCCAAATGTTTGGGCCATCTCCAAAGGATGATGTCTTCATATAACAGGGAATTGGATTGAATTCATTACCTACTAGTAGCTAATGTTTGCCAAAGAACTTTGGCTAAATATACCATTTCAGTAACTAGTTACAGAGCAGCATAAGAGTTCAAAAACTGTCATTTTGTAGTTTTTGCCTCACACTGATGTCCTCATGGAGGTTGTCCTAAAAGAATAGGCTTTTGAAGGAGAAGCAGTCAGAATGTCAGGAAAATGAGGGAAGGACATTCTGATTAAAAGAAAAGAAATCAAAGATAGAAATTGAGTGTATATGAAGAAAAGCTGGAAGCCAAGGGAGGGCTTAAGGGAGATCAAAGATGACAGTGGGAGATGTTGCCAGTTAGGTAGAAGACAAGCTAAATTCTTATTCAACATGCTTTATCTCTTTCTGAAGAACTGGAAATTTTTGCTTTTTACTCAGTAGAATCATTCAAAAAATTTTAATAGCAAAAAACGCAATCAAAGGTTGCTTTCTCCCTTGCTTTTCTTTCTTTCCTTTCTTCTTCCTCTCTCTCTTCTTCCTTCCCTCTCCCTCTCCCTCCCTTCCCCCTCTTTCTCCTTTATTTCTTTCTTTCTGCCACCCACCACTCTATGTAGACAGTGCATGCACTTGAGTGTGCAGGTCCTCACCACAGCTGGACACATGCATTCATAGACCACAGCCAGACACCCTTCCATTAGCCACATATCTCCCACTGGAACTAGACCACATATCCAAGAATATTAAGAGAAAGTAAATTGGTCTTCAAGGGTTAAAAAATAAATGGACACAAAATTTGGAAGGGGTAGATCTGGGAAGAGTTGAGAGGTCACTACACATTGGATGAAACTCTCAAAGAATTAATATTTTTTAAATGCAACTAGGAAAAAAATGTTTAAAGAGGAATGTTTGGTAGAAATTCAGCTCTTTTATTGACATGACATGTTTAAGGTATACAATTAACAGTGGAAAACAAACTCTCAGACTTCATCAATATATTGCATTAGAAATACAAATTTGAGAACTATTGATATTTGATTAAAGACAATTTTGATAGAATGTTAAAAAAAAAATAGGGAAGTCCCAGCACATGTTGCTTCTTAAGAAGACAGGTCAGAGAAACACCAGCCAAGTAGCAGAGAGCAGAAAGGAGTGCCAGACAGAAGCAAGGGAAGGCTACTTCAAAGCCCAGCAAATACAGAGCCCAACTAGGGAATGTAGCTCACTCTTTCAGAAATTGGAAAGCTCAGCTAGATAAAGAAGCAATTAAGCAGACAGAGAATGGTCTTTTTCATTTGTTTGACAGTTCGGTGAGTCAGTTCTCTGAAAAGATTTCTGTGTGTTTGCAAGACTGTAGGGAGAATTTGTTTGCCGTGGAGAAAGGGTGCTGAGAGTTTGGCTGCACCGAAGGAAGGGCTGTGAGAGGTTGGTTGCACTGGAAGAAGGATGCTGAGGTTTGGTTGTACTGAAGGAAGGGTTGTGAGAGATTGGTTGCAAGCCCATCCAGCTGAGAAGAAACGTGCGCACAAGTCACACAACCTTATGGAACAATGCAAACAAGTCAATGCCTGATAAACGCTATATGCATTATATAAATGAAGTTCATGATGACTTCCAGGAACAGAGGTTTCAGAAGTCACAAAGCACAGATGACTTTGCGTCTCTCCGGTGTCTAGTGGAGTATCTTGCCAGCCTCATCTTTCCTAGACTTACTCTCTCATTAGGCTTACCACCACATTTACATGACAATAGTATCACCTTGGGTGAAGGCTTACTGAAAGAATAAAATAATTGAAAATGAGTGGAAGAGTCAGTCAGTATTTAATGTATATTAGCCTGCTGTTTTTATTGTCCTGGCTCCAATCACTGTCTCTTGTATAATGGAGTCAACTCACAGCAGAGCCACTGTCTATCCAGGACTCCCTAGGAGTATTTCCATGATAGATTGTGTGTCTTGGGATGTGTAGAGATGCTCTCCTCATGGCTATTTTAAGAATTGTTCTTATAACATGGTTCATCGAGTATTAAACTAGGTAGAATAAATATAAGGAATTTTTCTTGCATGGAGTTTTTTCTGCACTTGCTGTCAGCCCGCTGAAGAACACCATAAATCATCCTGGCAGCTGTAGTTGCTGATCCTGAGCTCTGCCAAAATGGGAAGTTGGGAAGTTATGTAAAATTCACAAAATATTGTCTCATTTTTACTGCATGCAGTAATTGCATCCAGATTTGCTAAAAAGATAGACCTAAGGGATGGGGAAATAAGGGATATCAAAGTTTCATTCACAAGGAGACAGAATCTTTCCTGGATGTTGGTGGGGCTAGAGGAATAGATGAAATAGGACGTGGTCACATGGTCATAGAGCAGACTAATAGTCTATAATCAAACATAATGCATTCTTAGTAGTATTGGAACGAGACATTATAGAACATCCCTGTTGTCATAATTCCTCTGCATTGGGTATTTCCCCCACTTGATAGAAAAATGGAAACAGGTTTCTACAGTCAAGAACTGGGGCATCATTGTTTTCCTAGTCCTCCACCATAGTTACTGATTTCTTAATCTGTGTACTCTTCCTCCTCTTTCATCACAATGTGAACACTGTAGGGATTTTTCCTGCATTCAGACACTAAAACATGGGTGTACAAGATGGCTCAGTAGGTAAAGGAGCTTGCCTTCAAGTCTGCTGAGCTAAGCTCTATCTCCTGGGCCATGTAGAATGAAATAACAAACTCACTCAATTTGTCCTCTGACCCACACACACACACACACACACACACACACACACACAGAGAGAGAGAGAGAGAGAGAGAGAGAGATTTTATGAAAAATTAAAACCCTAAAATAAGCTCACTAGAATATCAAAGGACCTAGGACTCATTCTAAAGTCTGTATGTTAAATGCAAGAGGTACAGTTGACTCTACTTCTCATGTTAGGATTGATAAATCCAAGACCTGAATAAGTTTCAGATTTTTCCACCACCATCGATCCAGTAAGGAATTCAGACTATTGTTGGCTAGCCTGGAACCAATGCTTTTATAATGATTCCCTCATTCAGTTTTTGTAATATTTATTTGTACTGTTTAGGTCAGAAGAAATTTTTGCTACTATAATCTGCAGATTCTATTTTTGTCATTAAATTTATTTATTGTGTGTTAATGTGTTTGTATGCACACATGTTGTGCAACACACGCACACACTCACACACACACACATGGGCACATTCCATGAAACACATGTGTACCTTAGAGGACAACTTTCTGGAGTCAGGACTCATTGAAACATGTGGGTCCTGGGGATTGAATTCAAGTTGTCATTCTTGGTAGCATGTGCCTTTCCCTACTAAACTAGCCCTGTATTCTTTTCTTTTCTTTCTTTCTCTAACATGAAAATTGCCAATTATTGATCATAGTCTGCTATGTACTCAAAAAACAACACACGCTTCTTCAGAATTGTGATGACAGTTTAAATAGGTATTTATAATGCTTGAGAACACACACACACACATGAAATATATTCTAAAAACCTCTAATTAACTATGATAAAATTATAAACAAGATCTCTATAGAGCAGCAAATTTTACAATGTTTATACTGAAAGGAGAGAAAGTAAGAAACCTAAAATTAGGTAATGCCCATGATTCACCACAGGTTTTAAGATAAAATGAGGGCACAACACTAAGACGTGATCATGAATAGACCACAGATATTTTAGTACCTCCAGGGAGAGAGGGTCAAGAATTCTAATGGGGGAAAACATACAAATAAAGTCATGCATAAAAATGGATTTAATTTCTTTATAATAAACAATACTCATCTTGAAATAAAAATAAAATTCAGTGCTATTCTCTCTGCCAAAGATTCATGCAAAAAGTGATAGCTTGAAAACACTGAAATCTAAGAAATCTTGATAAATTCCAGGCAGAGTGCAGGAAAAGGAGAATTGGTCTGGAAATGTCAGTTTTAGACAACATGAAACATCCATTGAGTTGGAATGATTGAGCAACTTTATAGAATAGAACTTTCTGGAGCTGGAGATAGGGATTGGTGGTCTTGTAGAAGATTCATATTTAGTTCTTAGCACCCACATGGTGGCTCACAACTGCCTGTAACTCCAGGTCCAGAGGAATCTCTGCTGGCCTCTGCCGGCACTTACAGGAATGTGGTAAGATGTACAAGCATAGGTGCCTACACACACACATGTAAAGAAAATAAATTTTGAGGTGCCCCAAAACCTCAGTTGCAGTTACCTAAACTATCATGTGGCTTCCTGCAAGAATAAACGGATAAACAAGCTCTCATACTAGTCATTCTTAGTCATAAATCATCTTTCTCATGGAAAACTCTATTGCTAATGTGTCAGAAACAAGCAGCTATCTGATATAGTACAACATGTGGCATAAACTGTGTCTGTCTCAGTGAATGTGAGTGCCAGACAAGGCCCCACATATCATCCCTTGAGATCTATCCCTCCAAGGCTAGCTCCAACTACCTCATGCCTGTACTCTACTCTGATTCCATTTTTGTTGCTGTGGTAGGTTATCTTGGTAAAAGCAACTTAGGGAATAAAGTGTTAGTGGTGTTTTCTTTTGTTTTGTTTGTTTTGCTGTTGGCTTAAAATTCCAGTTCCAGACTGTCATTTGGGAGAAGCCAAAGCAAAAACTTCAGTATCTAGTCACTTCACATCCATAGCAAGACCAAAGGTAGAATAAGCACATGGGTCCTTTCTTGCTTATTGGCTTTCTTTACTCTTATGTAGGTCAGAAGTTTCTAACTTAGGGAATGGTACTACCTACAGTGGACTGTGTCTTTCTACATCAATCAACAAACAAGACAATCTTCCATAGACGTGCTCACAGGTCAACCTGCTCTAGATAATCCTTCATTAAGATTCTAGGCTATTCTAGTTCATGGCAGACTGGAAGTTAAAAACTAACCATCATAAGTGCATTCCTACAAACCCAAATTCCATGTTCAACTGAGTCCCAGGTTGGCCCCATAGCCTAAGGCTCCAGTAGAGCAAGCATAACTATACTGACAGAGAAGAAAATAAACTTTCAGCCAAAACTGTTTGTTACAAAGGACAAAAAGGGTGACTATATAATAATAAATAGTTAATCCATTAATAGATTATAACACCTTTAAATATATATGGACACAACACTAAGGCATGTAAATATATTACATTAATGTGAATAGAACTGAATGGAGAAACAGACATGAATACAATATTAGCAGAAGACTGCAATGCCCCATACCTTGTAATGGATAGATTATTCAGACAGAAAATATTGGATGGTGTTTTCTCACTGCTCTATTGCTATGAAGAGACACCAGGACCAAGACAGTACTTATAAAAGAAAGTATTTAATTGGGGTTTGCTTGCAGTTGCAGAAATTTAGTTCATTATCATTTCTGTGAACATAGAGGTATGGTAGGGGATGCAGAGAAGGGACAACCTGACATGGGCTTTTGAAACCTGAAAACCGACCCCCAGTGACACACTCCCTCCAACAAGGTCACATCACCTAGTCCATCTAACCTACTCAAACATATTCACTCTGTTGTGACTAAGCATTCAGCTACAGGTGTCATTTTTATTCAAAGCACCATAGATAGAGCAATGTTATAGGATGAAATGAACCTAACAGGCATGGAGATCTAGCAGACATGAATGGAATGCTCCATTTAATAACAGAAGAATAAGTGTGCATTCTCCAGGATAAATATTAGGCAAAAATCAATATTTATAATTGAAGAAAAGGGAATTCTTGTTGAGTTACTTTCAAATTCAATGGAATGAAACCAGAAATAAGAAATAGGAGAAATTCTGGGATATACTCAAATCTATGCAAATTAAACAAAATACTGTTGAATAATCAATGGATGAAGGAAAGAATAATAAGAGGAACAAAAAAGCATGTACTGTGTTAAATGAAAATGAACACAGCAAACAAATCCCTCTGCAAGGTATGAATAAAAAAAGCAGTTCTAAGATGTTTTATACTATACATTTAAAATATAAATAATCTAAGTTTCTATATTATAGCTAAATAAGATAAAACTCATCTCAATATTAGCAAAAGAAATAAAATAATAAATGTAAGAACAGACATAAAATGGAGAAAAAAACAGAAGAGCAAAATTAAGTACATCTGTGTGTTGGGTTTAGGTGAGACTCCAACTAAGACAGGGGCAACAAAGCAAAAAAGGCAGGGGTTTGGCCAATGGGATGAAATCAAACTAAAAGATTTTGCAGAGTAAAGACAATAACACAGTGAAGAGACAAACAGCAAATGAGAAAATATTTTAAACACTCATGATAATTATGGGTCAGTAAGCAAATAATCAGATTTAAAAATAAGCAAAGGTCTTAGAAGGGTATAAAAAAAGGAAAGCTCATCATCACTAACAATCAGAAAAATCTGAATCAATGCCACAACTGGATGTCATTTGCTAACTGTTAGAATTGTTATTATAAAAATTATTGGACAGTGGTAGATTATTTGCCTAGTAAGTTAATGATGTTCAGTAGAGTGGGGGCTGGATGAACTCACATGGCAGCAAATGTATATGAGAGGCAGAGAGAACAGAGAATCTTACACATGATCCAGATAGTCCACTTCTAGATGTAAGTTTAAAGGACTGAAACTACCCTGCTGAAGTTATATCTGCAGGCCTGGGTTCACTGAAGTGTTGCCGCAATAAACAGAGATGCACGATGAGCCCAGATGGCTATTGATGAAAGAATAGATAAGGAAAATGTGACAATATTGCTCATAAATATACAGTGACTAAGCTCTGGAAACCTAATGTTCAACATGGTGATCAATTAATAATATTGTGTTACATAGTTGAAATCGGCTAGGAATTAAATGCCAAATGTTGTCAGAATGCTCATACCACTAACTATATAAGCTAATGGACATGTTAATTACGTTAATAGTAGTGATCATTTCACAATGTATTCATGTATCAAAATGGCTGTATACCAAATATATTAAATATATGAAATTCTTGAATGCTAACTATACATTAGCAAAGCTAGAATTACAAGAACAAAGGGTTGATTTCCAATAAAAATTAAAAAGCACAAGCCATACGCAGAAACATGAAGGTATCATGTTAGAGGATGATGGGGGTTGGAGATAGGGTTTCATGTTTTTGGGCTGGCTTTGAACTCAACTGTGTGGGTGAGAATAATTATGAACTTCACTTTTTCCCAATTACAGAGATTATAGGGTGCACCTCTATACCCACCTTTAAATGTTTAAAAGAAGAAAACTGTATTATAATGATACATCAACACATATGACAACAATATAAAAATTATGTAGAAAGGGTTTTAAACTGAAGCAAAGCTGAACTGTTAGAAGAAAGAATCACCAAATCCAAAGGTAAGTCATGAGAATATTCAGTCTGAGGAACAGAGAGAAGGGGAATGAAGAAAAATGAGCAACACCTCAGAGTCCCATGCATCAGGCATAACAAAACACAGTGGAGACCCTCAAAACACAGGGGAACAAGAAATGGGACAAGATGTATGTATGGGAAGGATCAGTGGCTAAAATGTTTCCTAGGTAACAAAAGCTACAGATCCATATATTCTGGGTTCCCATATAATGGGACCTGGACAGCTCAGAGTCAAATGGGACAGTTCAGAGACAATGAGTACAGAAGAAGCAAGAGCAAAGCAAATCCTTAGGGACAAGGGGTCCTTAATGAGATCCACAGCTAAGTCCTGAACAGAGGTGTGTTTAAGAAAGCATCAATCCTAACTACATTCAGTTATTTATTTATTTTCTACAGCAAACACTAAGGAACTAATACATTAATCAATATGGAATAACAGGAAATATCTATGCAGCCTGAATGATGGCAGTAACAAAATAGGTGATATTGTAATTTCATTTCTTTTGCTGAAATAAAGCACCCTAATCAAAAAGCAAAGGAGAAGGGGGCTAGTTGGTTTACAATGCCACGTGTCAATCCCTCATTACAGAGTAGTCACAGAGGAAGAAGCTTGAGACAGGTGGTGACACTGCTTCTACAGTCAAGAGGAAATGAATTCATAGACGCTGCTTGTTTCTTTGCTGTTTTACTCATTATCAAACAGTTCAGGGGCCAGCCTAGGGAATGTTGCTACCCACAATGGCCTAGGCATTCCTTTTGCACATTAATATGTGACCTTAAAGGTGTAGCCCTAACATACGAAGCTCAGCAGTTTGAGTTGGAGGTAGGGTAAGAATATAAGAACGATGCACAACATGGTAGACAATTGTTTGGGGGCAATTGTGCCCCGACTGCCTTTTGGAAATTGCCTTTTCCCCATTGCGCTAATCGTAGATGACCAATTACAGTGTTGTGTCACAGATGCTAATCCCTTTCTCAAAATGATCCATCCTATGAGCACCAAATATAAGGTTTTTATTGGGAACTGTCACTATCATTGCCACATTGCCTGACTTCTGTGACCTTATTTTTAGAACTTGGGTCTAGTCACTGACCTTGCTTTTGTTTAAATATTTGGTGTTTTGTTTATTTTGTATTTTTTAAATTTTATTTAATGTGTGTGTGTGTGTGGGTGGGTGGGTGTGTGTACATGCCACATGTATGTGGATATCCATTCAAGTCAAGGGGATGACAGACAAATCCTCTGGAACTGGGTTTACAGGTAGTTGTGAGCTGTGATGTGACTGTTGGGAACAAAATTCAGGTCCTCTGGAAGAGCTGCAAGTGTTCTTCACCACTGAGCCATCTCTCCAGCCCCCATATGGGTTTCTGCATTCAGTTTGCATTCATTCCTTTTGGTACTTACTATTTTTTAAAACTGATTCCATCAAAACAAAATTATCTTAACTGTGGTGCTTTTGACACCCCTTAAATTTGGCATCGTCAGACACTTCTCTTACCTCGCCACCATCTTGGCCCTTTCTCCAGACTTTGATCCCACGAGTGACAGTTTCCTGCTCCAAATAAGTAGAATCTGGAAACTGAATAAGTCTGGCATAGTCAAGGAAATAGAAGAACGAAAATATCTAATGTCAAAAAAAGAATTCTGCCGCCTACTTGGAACTCGAAGGAAAAAAAAACTATGAAAACTATATAAGCTGCTTTAGTGAAAGAGCTGGTCCCAAATATACAAACAAATTGAATGCAATGAAAAAATGTTTCACTTACTCTGAGTATATATGTGGCTATATGAACATAGACATGAAATTTGGAAGCTAAATTGATTTTAAAAAATAAGCAGATTTTATTACAATTACCAAAAGAATAGAATCAGTCTAACAGGACTAAGTGACATCACCTATTTCCATTGGAGTTTTCAATGATATAAAATACCAGTTTTATGCAAATTAATGTTTGATTTTCTATAATTCTAGTTGGTTTGGGAATGGTTTAACTGATTAACTTATCCAAAAGTTCCTTTCAGAATATCAACCTCTTATAAGCAGAAAGTTTTCAGGGAGTGACTGTTGGAATCTAACAGTCACTATACTATGAAATAATACTATAAAGTAGTGGTGATTAACATTATCAACTGTACGGGGTCTAGAATCATGTAGATGACAAGCCTCTAGGCATGTCTTGAGGGATTACCTAGATTATGGTATTTGAAGTGGGAAGACCCTAAATGTGGGCAATAACATTCCAGGAGGGTGTTAGTAGGTCACGGACTGAATACAAGAAAGCTATTCGTTTCACAGCAACAAGACCAATAATTAATTTAAAGAGAGTGGGTATTAAGTTGTGTAGTTTTAGTTCTAGAATGGACAGATTCATGAAATGGAGTTTTTAGTAAAAATCTGAGTAGTAATATAAGAAATTGTAAACTACATGAGGGAATCGGATCCACCTGAGCGTAATGGATTTTCATAGATAACTTCTACCGAGATAGTTAGGAAGGCACTAAAGGAAACAAACCTAGAATTCAGTTCACCTGGATATCGAATTCATCCTAAACAGGCAGAACGGTTAAATGTAAATGCTTATACACCTACCAACCTTACATGTGTGGATGAATAGTAATATAAGAAATTGTTTCTCTTTCTAAACAACCCATCCAAAGTTATATAATTATGGAAAATGCCAACATACTAACTTACATTGGAAAATGTCAGTTATTTATTTGAATAAGATGATGTGGAACATTAAGGAATCCACTAAAAGGGGGGATAATAAAAAACAAAATTTTCTCCTTAATAAGGTGGGCCCCTTAGCTCTTTTGTGTCTCAAATAACTGAATAATTGGATAATATCTTGTAATTAAGTAGGGTTTGAATTAGAAAAGGGACTTGGATTTTAAATAGGAAAAAAATCTCAAATTTCACAATTTTGACATAACAAAGGCATATTCAAAATTTACCTTCTGATCATGCCTGACCCCCCAAATAAAAGGAATGCTTACCTAACAGTTTTCTTCCAGTGTAACTCATCCTTGACAAATTTTGTGAGCAAAACTTACAACAATCTCTACAGATGGTTAAAAACATACATGGTGAGGTTTCTGGCAAGGACTCTCATTATGCAAAAGCAGGGGAGAAATTCTTTAACATAATACAGGCATAGCTTTTGATTATCCTGATGTGTGCTTTCCCTTCTTTTGCGGTGGGAGAGGCAGACCTGAGCATCAGACCAAGTTTACTGTTTGCCAGAGTCCCATTTCTCTGTCACCCTGGCAATTGCAGAGAAACCAACCTTTTGTGTTTTCTTGTTGTTGTTTTCTGTTTTTCTCCAGTGGGATATGAGTGTATGTGATGAATATAATCTTAGGCATCACCTGTAAGTCTGTGCTTCATTTCAATTTTTCCCTCTGGTACTGAAAAATAGACAAGGTGGTGGTCAATGGAATGGAAGCAGGCTTATGAGACAGAAGATGTGTGCTTTCTAGGAAGAAGTAAGACACAATAATACTGAGATTGTGGTCCTGAGGAAGGAGATAATGTTCCATTCTGAAGGCTTCCTCCCTTAGGAGCCACCACTATCTGGGGCCTTTTATCATAGTATTTAAATCTTTCAGACTCTCAGTGTACTGGAATTTCAATATCTGGATACTCATCATGGCAAACAAATGTACATATTGTCCATATTGTATGTAAAACTTAAGTTCTACACAGGTTGGACGTTTAGATATATGTAGAAACATGAAAACTATGGTTGCAACAAAGCAACCTTAAAAGAGGAGGAAGTGCTTGAAAGCAAGTAATCTGTAGTGGAAGTGGGGAATAGAGATCTAAGATATGTAGCACATAAAGAGATAAAGTGAAATAAACCCAACTTAAGAGGAACAAATAAATACGAGAAGCAAACCCAAAGAACTACTACATTGCAAAAATATACGCAAATGCATTTCACTTCACTAGTAATTAGGGAACTAGAAATTAAAATTGCATTGAAATTGTGTTTTTCACCAAATTAAATTTTCATAACATTCAATGTGAGAAAACAGAATTTTTCTATTCACTGTTAATAGACAAGAAAACGGATACAATCGTATTCAAGGGCAATGTGACAGGGACTATCAAGCTTGAAGTATGAATACCTATCCACTCATATTTCAGTAGGCTGCCCTACAGAAATCAAAGAAAGTAAGTCCAAAACTATTTTCATGGATTTACTTTCTATCACATTCATAAAAATTATTTGACCTAAATACCTCCCAGAGAGGAACGTACTAACAAAAAAAGGTTTTCTTATCCGTCACACTTTGTAAAAATAGCTCAGTTATATTTCTATGTATTAAAAAGTAAGTAATACAACATAATGCTGTAGAGAAAGCCTGTCAGTTCTGTGTCTCTCTATATATATTTCGTGAAGAAACAAAGACTACACATTAACACCCTTGTTTGAATTATGTCCCAGTGAAAATGCCATTAGGGATTTTTAGGCACTTGAAACCTTCAATTCTGAAATTTTCCTAGAATATAAACAGCAATAATACTTGAGGAAATTCCAGCCCCTCTTCTCAGTGCAATATGCAGATGTTATCTGTGCTATATATGCAGAGTTGATACCAAAATGGTGAAATGCTTATATAATGAAGAGATGGGGAAGGTCCTCTAATACATTAGATAGTCTCAACTCTAATTGACATTGCAAATATTAAGAGAGACACAAGGACCAAGAGGAAATACTCTGATATTAAACGGGCTTGGGGAAATGATGACTTACAAGTTGTCTACCTTCCCTCTTTTCAAAGAATCTTTTTGAACTTTACATAATGAATGTATATGAAAACGAAACTTCATTTTACCAAACTGTTTGGAAAAGCTGGATGGCATATTCTGCAACATGAGCTGCCCATGCACAGGGCTTTGGGATGCCAATTAGAAGATGATGAGTTAATTAAAGTTGTGAGCTTAGTCTCTGTGGCAAAGATTTCCTTTAATCCAACAGTGTGTGTGTGTGTGTGTGTGTGTGTGTGTGTGTGTGTGTGTACGCCTGTGTGCGTGCGTACATGTGTGCATGTGCATTTGCTCCGTTTGCAGAATGTGGTTTCTGGATGAAAAACTGAGAACAGACTGACCCTCTGGCTACAGCTTCTCACGTCAGGGAGGCCCAGTTGCAGGTGCATGTTATTTGGTTTGCTTTGCCAAGTCAAAATAGTCGTGCTTCCTGCTGGGTTTTGAGTTTCTGAGTTGAGATAGGGCAAGAGGAACTCTTAAACAGTTTGCCCTTTGCAGATGGATTGAAGTAGTGCTGAAATTTGCTGGTGTTCCCTGGAGAGTTTTTTTTAAATGTATTTATTTGTTTGTTTGTTTATTTATTCCACACTGTTTTCATGGCCCTGAAAACAAACAAGGAATACTAAATGTGCTCTGAGTAACTGAGCAAACGGATGTGGGTGGTTCTGGGATTGCCACACCTCTGACTTGAGGTGAGAACAACCAGAGAAATACATAAGTCAGGCTTTCCCCTGACCATGGCATAACTTTATTCCAAAGACTTGGTGGCATCGGAAAATGCATGCCAAAATTTGCAGACAGGAAATGAGCTGCTGTTTCTCAAGGACCATCAGGCAGCTGGAAAACCTTGGAACATAATCCCATCCCAGCTCCTCCCAGGGCAGTTGACAACCACTTTTTTCTATGGTTTCCTTTCCTCTCTCCTGACCCCAATACAGTGTTTGAGGATTAATTAGCTACTGCTAATTAGGGGCACACAGATGAAAAATACCCCTGTATATGGAAGTGGTGAGATAAATTTTCATTATCTCTCATAGGGGCCTCCATTTTGGACCACAGAACACTTCCTGGGACTATCTCCTTACTGACACAATCCTCTAAATTCCTAATGCCACTCTGCCCAGGCCACCACGTGGACTGCCTCTACTCCTCCCGCACTGAGCTTTTTCTCACTCTTTGACACTGAGAAGTCTGAGACACCAGCTATAGTTAGGAATTCCCAAAGTGCCAATGAATCTTTTGGGGAACTCTTTGTGGTTTGGCCCTTGAAACTTTCTCAGTAGTCTTTACTTTGAGACGGAGGAACTTCAAGTCATGTTTTAATTAGAGTCTTGGTGAAGATTGTCCTGGGTAGTAGATAAGTGGAAAGATGGACTTGGGCTCCTGTGCTCAAATAATTCCTAAACATACTGGAAAAGGTACAGTTCATGGATATAATTAAGTGTGTAAGATAAATGATATCTATATAACTCAGAAACAAATGTCAAAAGCAGCAGGCTCAAAATAGGCCACCACGTTGCTTTTGCTGTGCCATTCAATGTGATGATTTTGACAATGACAGAAAATAACTCACAGTAATGATGTTTAGCTAACTTAAGTCTAAAAGGCAGCTATTAGAATCCTCATTTTGCTGGTGAGAAAGGAGATTGCATAGTTGTACGATGACCTGCTCATCCAGCTACAAGTGGCAATTCAAAGTTGAAACCCCGGCAACCTGGCTTCGGAGGTTACACATTCTTAACATCAAGAGCTCAGTGCTTGACTGTCTCATCGAACGCGAGTTTGGATATCACAAGTCCATAGTCATAAGCTGTGCTTTCTTGTGGCTATAAAACGCGTCCAAATCTCAAAGATGAGAAAGATAATTTTTCCTTTTCCTCGATTTTTGAAATATTGAGGTATGCAGATACAATTTCCACGCTTTAAATATCCAGTTCAGCACTCTGGAATATTCCCAAAAGGTTTTCTAGCCATCACCACTATCTAATCACAAAATACTTGTATCATTTTGAGAGCAAACCCTGTCCCCTATTAGCACTGGTTCGCCAGTTCCTTCTCCTCACCAGCCCAGGCAGCAACCAGGGTACTTTCTGAAAATATTCTCTTCCGGATAAGTCATGTGAGTGGAATCATAGGAAATGTGACCTTTCATGTCTGACTTCTTTCTTTTGACCTAATGTCCCCAGGGTTCCTTCATGTATCGTGTGTCAGTACTTCATTCCTTTTATGCCTGAATAACAGTCCATTGTGTGGCTGCATCTAGGCATTGTGTTTATCCAGTCATCCTAGGACATTTGCTATGTTGTCTCATTGGTGCTGTTATGAATGGTGCTATGAGTATTTGTGTACAAGCACACGTAACTTGGAGTAGAATTTCTCTGTCATATGATAACCCAGTTTAATTTGTTGAGGGGAAACAATGACTTTTTATTTTTGAAAAAAAATTCCTTCTACTATTTTAAAACTCAATCTTTGCAACTACATGATGTACTAACCTTCACACACTTAAAAAAATTATTTTAAACAACTTACAAAACACTGCAAAAAGTGCTTTCAGTCACTGGTTCAAAACAGAGAGGCCCTTGGAAGCAGAAAATCATCAAGGAAAGCTGTTGATACAAAGCCTGTGAGTTTCTCAGTGAAAGCATGTGGAGATCCAACAGGCTTGAGCACTAACAGCTGCTCTGATGCTCCTTCTGAGGTGGGGAGTACCAGAGGCTGTGATGCCTGACCCGACTTTCTCTTCTCAAGCAGTTTGCTAAAGGCCACTGTGGCTTCCACCCAACCCCAATGAGTATGCTCCACAATGCTATCCCCTGATTGAAATAGATGAAAACAAAAAGATACACAGGGGTTTTTTTGTTGCCAGAAATGGGCTTTCCCATTGCTTGCATTAAAAAGTGATTTCTTGAGTTCAGCTTAGTACTTAACCAAGGGAGTCTGCCTCTTCTTCGATCAGCCACTAAATAAAGTTTCTGTTTCCCAGACTCAAGAAAGCCAGTAACAGAGAGGGAGGACTGATGATCAAAGGGATTAAGACTGGGCTGGTTTAACCCCCAGAAACAGCTGACCAGACAAAGGCTAACTCTTGAATCCCAGGCATTAGCCTGGGAAGCCAGCATGGGACTGATCAAGACCCCCTGAATCTGGGTGTCAGTGAAGAGGCCTAGGGAATCTATTGAGCCTTGGGCAGCAGATCAGTACCCATCCCAAGTATACACACGGACTTTGGACTCCCATAGAACAATGTGAGGTGCACTCTCACCCTGAACTCTTGGGGAAGGGTCTAGGCCCTGCCCTATATGAAATGACACACTATGCACACCCCCATGGAGGGCCTCACCCTCCCTGGAGAAATGAGGGGATAACGGAGGGGGGGGAGGGCACGGGAGGAAGGGAGGGAATGGGAGAGGGACCTGGAACTGACTTGTGAAGCAACCTTGTTTCTTATCTAAATTTAAACTGGAAAATAAAATTAAAAAAAAAGGAAAAAAAAAGTGATTTCTTGCCTGTGCTGAAAGTGTCACTATGGAGTGTAACAGAGCTCCCTCTATCCTTTTACAGATGCTACAGGAGAGAAAATCATCACAACTTACCCCCATGAACTGCATGGCCTGTGCCTGGTGAGAAGAAAGGTTGTTCTGACAAACTCTCAGGATGAAGTTGGTCTGTCCTCCAAGGACCTGCTCAGAGGTCTAAGCGGGGTCATCCCTCTAAGATGAGAAGGGCTGACTTTGTCCATTGTCAGACCATTGTTTGTTGTCACCAAACTCTGTTGCTACCAGAAATTTGTGTCACGTTCTCAGAGAGAAGAGAAGATTCCTTTCTGTAATGTTTTCCTTATTAGCTGCCTGCCAGATCTACTGCACAGAGAGAAAAGGGAAAACTTCAATATGTGACCATCTGTACTCTGTATGTCCCTCTCTCTAGCTCCTAGGGCATGTTCTCATGTTAACTTCCTATTTTCTAGACAAGGGACACCACCATTTATAAATTTCTTATAAAGAACCTGTTTCAGAACTGAGGAGTTCACTGGTCTACTGGACAAGTGTTGAGCTTCAAAGCCAGGAAGACCTGCATTTAGAAACTATCTTCTTACTCAATGGCAATGCATATATGCTTTTTACATTTTTGTACATATATCTGCACATTTGTACAGGTATGTGTATGCAATATGTGTGCACTTGTGGAGTCAACCTTGGAAGTCATTCTTGAAGGCACTTTGCCTCATTTTGAGGCAAGGGCTCTCACTTATTTAGAACTCAAGAAATTGGCTATGCTAGCTAGCCAGTGAACTGGAGGGACCCACTTGCCTCCTGCTGCCCAGCTCTGAGATTACCAGTGCCATCATGTCCTGCTTTTTATGTAGATTATGGGCTTGAGCTTGGGCCCTTATGTTCACTTGGCAAGCGCTTTATCAACTAAGCTAGCTGTCTAGCACCACACATATGCATCTTTAGAGAAAATCCCTGAAGCCCTCGAGTCTGGAAGCAACGAACTGGCATAGGTCAAACTCCTATAATGTGCCCAGAACACAGTAATGGTTCAGTAAATAAGAGCCGCTCTTTTAAAGACCTTATCACTATAATGTCTGTTCCAAGTATAATATGGTCAAGTCGCTAAGCTAACACACGAGAGGGGTCAGCCACTCCACCTCCTTCATTTGCTTGCTGCCTCTGTTCACTGTTGTTTGACTTTTTCTCCTGAGACAAAGGGGGTTTTTGTTTTATTTTGTTTTGTTTTTGCTACTGTCTCTATGTTTCACCCCTGCTTACTTGCACACGGCTGCTGTGATCTGAACAGCTCTCCAGTTTCACAGATAACACCCCCAAGATATCCAGCCGCCATGGGAAAGAGAGCACAGCTGCATTCACTCTGGGACTTTTCTCCATGTTGAAAAAGAGTCCCCTTTGTCTCTCAGCCCTGGCACCAGGCATCAGCTCTGTGGACTCCTCGCCTCCCACTACTGGCTCTGGTGGTAGCACTGGTGCTGGGGGATGGGGGTGCTCGCATTAGCTCGGGGTTTGTGGCAGAGCAGCAATTGCAGTTCAGTGATTGATTTACTCCCTAGCACCAGAAAACCCCACCAGCTCAGCTGCTCTTTACGACATCCGGCACACACTGGAACTTGCTTCCAGCACAGCTCGTGGAGCTGAACTGTGTCCTGCCTTAAGATCAGCCCTAACTCCTCAATTACCTTCTGCCCTTATTCATGCCCTGCCAATTCCTCTTTGCTGATATCTGACTGAAGCTACTACCTACCGCATCTGCCAGGGCCAGGAAGCTCTTACAAGGACTTGTGGGGTCCTGTCCTTGGAGGTGAAGGTGGCACTTAGAATCGTGTTGGTGGACAGCTCGTTCAGATACTGTGCATTATATGTAAGAGGGCAAAGGTGAAGATTTCCAAAAAAAACCTTTGTTTTCAGGAATTTCTAGGAAAGAGACAGAGCTGTCCACTCTGAGACTTAGGCTGGGCCAGCACCCAAATCAAAAGACCACAGGAAAGGCATGAACAGTTTGTTCCCTTGGCGACCACACTCGGGCTCACCTGGCAGCAGCCATCTCGCTTACCCACTCAGCTCAAGTCAGCTAGGAGCCACAGTTTCTCCACTCCCTTATGTCCTGAGTTCAGAGAACTGACTTAATGAGAAAAGACACTTCCTCAGGATAATTCACCAACTCTTAGCCAAAGAAACCACCCACCGCAAGTTGAACACTGTGAAAAATGAACTGAGAACTTGAAGTGGGGGAAGGAAGGAAGCCGAATGTTCACCTCAATCTTGAGAGAAGTTCTGCAAAAGGTGCTTTTAAATTTTTATTTCTTTAGCCCTGCCCTTTCCTATGGACTGCTATTAGCATGCCTGCACACATCACACAAAAGCTATTCAACTACTAAAGTCTCTGGCCTCACAAGAAGAAGGGCAGGATTTCCTAAAAATAATCTCCAAATTGTTGACTAGGACTGGGATGTGGAGATCAGAGGTCACATCTGTAAGAATAAACCTTCCCTTGCCCTCTCTGTCTTTCATGATAGGAAATGCACACCCTACAAGAGCCACATCTTACTCTGAGGTGAGATTATTCAAATGAGAGCAACACTACAAAAAGTCAAAACCTTAATCATTGAAGACACATGCTTGATTCCACACCCCAATGCTGTGCACAAACAAGTCTCTGAATACCTGGCCCATTGAAGAATGCAAAATTTAGAAATCGATAAAAAGTGTAATTGCCAAACAACCAGGTGGTGCCACAAATTTTATAGGTTAAGGTATCTTCCAATTGCATGTTTTAGTAGATGTACCACTCTGGGACCCATTTCTGAAAATCTACTCAATCTCTACTTAGCTGTACTCTAGAAATGGACATGGTTTATAGGATATCAAGGGTGTCTTGGCTGGCTCAGCAGCAGGAGAATGTATTACACAGAGTGAAGACAGGATACCTTGTCCTTATGTTTCCATGGGAGATAACCAAGTGTGATGGGCAGAGTATGCTGTTCTATTGGAGATAAGCAGAAAGTTTGACGTATTACCACACACTCCCACACCGTTTTTACACAGTAACTTCAGGCCCAAATCATATCATAGTTGACTGTAAAGTTAATAAGAAACTACAACTAGGAAACCAATTAAGGCAATGGATGTTCTAGGAATATAGGAATATAGGAAGATAGGGATAGAAAAAGGATCCAGACTAAGGACTACAGAGAACATATGTCCAAAATCACCATCTTCTTTTTACCCCATTTGTTTTAGAATAGACCAATGTGTGGGTTGGTTGCTTTGCCTATGGATAACGAATATGCAAATGTTTGCAAATATCTCAGTTTATCCACTCAAGCAAAAGGGAGGTAGAGGAAAACCAGTCATTGCCTACAGGCACTAAGAGCCCAGCCTTGACTCTGTGAACTTACCATTGCGTTCTAGCAGTAGAGGCACCCACTTGCAGAGGACTGTACAGACCTTTTGAAACTTTGAGATCTAGAAGCTCCTTATCCTTCACAGGTAGGTAACAGTTCTCTGTGTTTTGGTATCAGAGATATTCAAGCCACTATGTTTGAAACAGGAAGTGAGCTGATCCTGTTGTACATGAAGAATAAAAAGGGAAGCCACTGGAGCCCTGCATAGTAGCAGTAGTTACAGATTCACAGGGCTTCTCAGTAAAAAGTCTGTCTAAACACCCAAAGCTGTGGTCTTTCTTGAGCCAAAGTGGGGGTGAGGTAGTAAGGAAAGGGGACATCCCAGCAGTTGTCCTTCTTGAGGTACCAAGTCCTCCCATCTGTAAATATGGAGAAAGTGAAACATCTCTTTCAGCATAGACTAACAGTACTGATTGGGAAAAATGACCACTGCCTGGAACCATTCGCTTTCCTATTGAAAAGCAGAAGGCCAATGGGCATTGCTGGGTACCATATAAGCCCCCTTGTGTTTCTGGCTGGGAGATAATTAATCTTTTCCATCTGGACTCTGCAGCCGCAAGCCAGGTTAACTGGATTGTAACATGAGAAATGCAGGAAATGTCGCAGTACCGAAGCCCGAATATGGAAGAGAAGTTCAGATCTGCTATTGGCATAATCAGATAGCAGAACTCTCTTTTTCTTAATGAAAGGGGCCCTCAGGAAGGCCATAAAACTATATTCCTTGGTACTGTCTTAAAATATTCTTTATTGTATTCTATAGCTTGAAAATGTCTTTTATCCAAATGGTGTTTGCATACTAGAAATATCAATGAAAGTGTTTTGTTCAGTTAAAAAATAAAAGCCATAAAATACTAGACAAGATTTTATTCATTTGTATTTAATGATTTTTTCAAGAATAATAGGATTCCAAGGAGTGTCATATTTGTCATATCAGATAACATTTATTTTCTACCTCTAGTTATTACTGTCTTAAAATTTGAACTTTATAGAATAAAATTCAATGCAAACAATTGGAAATAATTTTTGCAGATGTCTTTGCATTATCACCCTAAATTATTGTCTAGAATATGGTTACTACAAACAAAAGAAATCTAAACTATAGTTTCACAAGCACTGCTTTTCAAGGCATCAGAACTGTGATTTCTCCCTTTCAGTAAGAACCCCTGAAAAGATGTGGAAGCCACATCTTCAGGAATAAAAAAGAAAATAATTAAGGGTTAGAGAGTAGTCATAGGTCACAGTACTAAGGATTTCTTTTTAATAAAATGGGTTATTATTTCCATGTGTCATCAACCTCTGATATGATTACTCAAGTCTTTGCAAATCATTTAGACCATCCATAATGTGAAATATAACTCTCCTCTGTGAAGTGAGGAAAACCATTGTAGAGACACCCTTCACAGTTGCCTGGCATCACTGTTACTGAACACAGAGATATAGAAAAATAATAAAGAAGTAACATTTGAAACAGATAATTTTAATAGAAATTAATATATGTATGGTTCATCAATATGCCTATGTGTTCATAGGCATGCATATGTATACCTATGTAAGTATATTTATGTTTTCATATAGCCCAGAGGAAATAACATATTAACCCATTGCCAATAAGAGAATTGTTCCAACCTTATGAAAACTTACCATCAATATGATCAATCATTTTTATTGTTCATAGTTATACACAAGAGAAAGACCAATTTCTCTTAACAATACCCAAAAACTTTTAAACTTGTAATTTGGCATAAAGAGAATTCCTAGAGAGATACTGAAGTGTTGGTTCATTCAGCTGTAGAACAACTTTTAAGGACTGAGTTTCTTTCTTCTGCGCTATGATAGTGATAGTCAGAGCTAGCCATTATTATCAGTATCAAATGAAATATCTCTCATGGTTTGAATCTAAAATGCCCAACAGAAGCTCATGTCTTTGAACATTTGGTACCCAACTAGTGAATTTGTCTTGGAAGATTGTGCAACAGGAGCCTTGCTGAAGAAGTGAGGCACTGGGAAGAAGGCCTTGATGTAAATCTCCTGAGCTTGCTTCCTGTCTAGTCTCTGCCTCCTGATTCCCATGATCATGTGTGAGCAAAAAGTATCCTGCTCTGTGACTGAAGCCAAGAGCTCCTGGCTACCATCCCTCTCCTGACTTGCTGTACCATCAAGTCATGAGCCAAGTAAGCCTTTCTCCTCTTGTTTCTTCCAGGTATTTTATCAAAGCAATGAGAAAACTGAGTCATATTCTATTGTTTTTCCAAAAGTTATGTCTGCATCCACCAATGGCCAAAAATGAAGAAACGTTAAGAATAAAAGACCATTAAATTCTTCACTGGCTTCTAAAGTCAAAGAAGTAATTCCTGTAGACCTTTACTTATATGTGTTGAACAGAACTGAATCAAATTCTTTTTTTTAAGCTTATAACTAAGAAGGGGTATAATTACTATGATTAGCCTAAGCTTTGGACTGGAAAATGGAACAACTGTTTCTTAAAGTGGATGACCAAACAGAAGGTAATAGACACACAGAATAAAATCAGGGTTACCTTAGAAGAAGAGGAATTTTCTATAGAGTATGCAACATCACTTGCATTTGCCATCCATGTCCAAAGTTACATCTATACCCTTGAATCTGCTAATTCTACTGTTGAAAATTTCTTGACAGAAAATAATGTAAAACTTTTTTATAAGTACTCAAGGAACACTGTCTATCTTAAGACTACAGATATCCAATAGCATAAAGTCATTTATATAGATTATTTCAATTGGATAAAATATGACAGAATTATTAGAATAATTATTACAAAATCTATGATGTCAAGGAATAATTTCTTACAATGTTAGATGAAAATTAACACAATTATAAGAATAATTCTATAAAAGCAATTATGAGTTTTATTTTTAAAAGATAATGTGTGATGTTTTTATTATTTAAATTAGAAACAAACTTCTTTTACAAGTCAATCCCAGTTCCCTCTCCCTCCCCTCCTCCCCTGATCCCCCCACTGAACCCCTATTCTATCCCCTTTCTACTCCCCAGGGAGGGTGAGGCCTTCCATTGGGGATCTTCAAAGTCCTTCATATCATTTGGAGCAGGGCCTAGACCCTCTCCCATGTGTCTAGGATGAGAGAGAATTCCTCTATGTGGAGTGGGCTCCCAAAGTCCATTCAAGTACTAGGAATAAATGCTGATCCACTACCAGCAGCCGCATAGATTAACCAGACCTCCAAAGTGACATCTTCATTCAGGGAGTCTAGAACAGGCCTATGCTGGTTTCCTAGCTATCAGTTGGGAATCCATGAGCAACTCCTTTTTCAGGGCAGTTGTTTCTGTGGGTTTTTCCAATCTGGTCTTGATCCCTTTGCTCATCACTCTTCCCTCTCTGCAACTGGATTCCAGAGTTCAGGTCAGTGTTTAGTTGTGGTTGTTTGCTTCTACTTCCATCAACTACTGAATGAAGGCTCTAGGATGGCATATGAGGTAGTCATCAATTTGATTATTGGAGAAGGTCATTTAAGGTAGCCTCTCACTATTGCTTAGATTATTAGTTGGGGTCAACCTTGTAGGTCACTGGACATTTCTCTTTAAACCTATAACGGCTCCCTCTGTTATGGTATCTGTTTTCTTGTACTCCTCTACTATTCCCCTGACTCCATCTCCCTGCTCTCTCCTGGCCTCCTTCCTCTCCTCTTTTCCCCTTCTTTTTCTTCTAACTCCCTCTCCCCTCCCCCCATGCTCCCAATTAGTTCAGGAGATCTTGTCCCTTTTCCAGGGAACCATGTATGTGAGTCTCGCTTAGCGTCCTTTTTGTTTCCTAGTTTGTCTGGTGGTGTGGATTGTAGGCTGGTTCTCCTTTGCTCTAGGTCTAAAATCCATGTATGAGTGAGTACATACCATTTCTGTCTTTTTGTTACTGGGTTACCTATCTCAAAATGGTTTCTTCTAGTACCATCCATTTGCCTTCGAATTTCAAGATTCCATTGTTCCCCCCCCCTTGAGCAGTTATGCAAATGTATCACATTTTCTCCATCCATTCTTCAGTTGAGTGACATCTAGGTTGCTTCCAGGTTCTGGCTATTACAAATAATGCTGCTATGAACATGGCTAAACAGATGTCTTTACTGTATGAATGTGCATCTTTTAGGTGTATACCTAAGAGTGGGATTACTGGATCTGGTGGTAGACTAATTCCCATTTTCCTGAGGAACCACCATAATGATTTCCAATGTGGCTGTATGAGTTTACACTCCTACCATCAGTGGAGGACTGTTACCCTTTCTCCACATCCTCTCCAGCATAAATTGTCATTGGTGTAAGATGGTATCTCAAAGCTTTTTGATTTGCATTTTCCTGATGCCTAAGGATGTTGAACACTTTCTTATGTGTCTCTCAGTCATTTTAGATTCCTCTATCAATAATTCTGTATTTAGTTCTGTACTGCATTTTTTAATTGGATTATTTGGTGGTTTGGTGACTAGCTTCTTGAGTTCTTTTTATATTTTGGAAATCAGCCCTCTGTCAGATGTGGGGTTAGTGAATTCTTTTCCCATTCTGTGGGCTGCCGTTTTGTTTTGTTGACTGTGTCCTTTGCCTTACAAAAACTTCTCAGTTTCAGGAGGTCCCATTTGTTAGTTGTTGATCTCAGTGTCTGTGCTACTGGTGTTATGTTCAGGAAGTGATCTCCTGTACCAATTCGTTCAAGGGTACCACCTACCCTCTCTTCTAAGAGGTTCAGTGTGGCTGGATTGATGTTGAGGTCTTTGATCCATTTGGGCTTAAGTTTTGTGCATGGTGATAGATATGGATCTATCTGCAGTCTTTTACATACCAGCATACAGTTATTCCAGCATTATTTGTTGAAGATGCTTTCTTTTATCCATTGAACCAAGGCCTTGGCAGTTTCGGGATGGGCTGGACCAGGTTGGGATGGGATCCGAAGTACACAGTTCCCAGGTCTCAGCTGGCTCCAAGAAGGGCACTGGAAGGCAGGTCTTAAACAGGCTCAAGCTTACCTATTCCTGTGGGCAGAGAAAAAGGGACTAGGATGTTGGCAGTCTCTGGGCAGGCTGGACCCAATTGAGATGAGATCCATAGTATGCAGTCCCCAGGCCTCAGGTGGTTCTGTGCAGGGTACCGGAAGGTGGGCATTAGCAGGCCCAGGCTTACCTAGTGCCATGGACGGAGAAAGGGACTAGGGTGCTGGCAGTCTCTGGGTGGGTTAGATCCTGCAGGCATGAGAACCGCATGCACAATCTCCAGGCGTCCACTGCTTCCATGCAGGGCCGATGTGTGATGTTTTTAATTGTTTTGTTTGTTTTTTTGAGTCAGGGTTTCTCTGTGTAGCTTTGGAGCCTGTCCTGGCACTTGCTCTGTAGACCAGGCTGGCCTGGAACTCACAGAGATCTGCCTGCCTCTGCCTCCCGAATGCTGAGATTAAAGGCATGTGGCACCAATGCCTGGCTGATCTTTTCAATTTTTAATTTTATATAGTTTGCCAGTTTACTTGTTGGGTATGGAGAACACTGAATAGCATTCTAACCGGAGGGTTCTGGTTAAGACAAAAGCAAAATGTTGACAATAAGAGGCTGAGTGCCAATCCTAAATAAGATATCTTTTTTTTATCCCCTAATCCAACATTCAGGGAGGGTAAGGAAAGGTACAGTGAAATGACAACTTCTGGACATGGCTGTCTCACTCACAAACTCACAACAGCCTTGATTAAAGCTCCTCAAGACCAGCACAAGATCAAGCCAGCTGAGATTCTGGCATAGATGGGGGAGGCACACTCTACTTCCAACTGTAGTAGGGATAATAAAAACCCAGAGACAGATATTGGGGTTAAAGTTGAAAATCAGATAAGCAAAGCAGCCAGTCACTAGATCTTACCTCTACCAAGGATGGGGTGATCTAGTCCTCAGTCAGTATGACTGGAGACTGAATGCCAAATGCGACCCTAAGCTCCTGTTTTCTATACCTCTGTAGTGCTGGGATTAAAGGTGTACACTACTACTACCCAGCCTCCATGGCTAACTAGCATGGCTGCTGGTATTAAAGGTTTGTATAGCCTGGCTAGCATTGCATTCTGATCTTCAGGCAAGCTGTATTAGATCATAAATAGTATCACCACACTCAAACTCTGAATGAGGAATGCTGGAGGTTAGTAGTGGCTGGGGGAGGAAGAATCATTCTTTCCCAAGAACCTTCCCATTGGAAGGTTTTCTATGTTCTGGTGAATATACCTATGCACCTATGTGCATATTAGCAGCACTAATTTGACTTAGTGGAGTATCAAAGTGAGTGTGCCTGTGTAGACACAAAGTTTGGAAAGTGACATGTTGGAAGGATGGGGGAAATTGAAAGAGGGAAATGGGCAGGCCATATGATCATGTGTCATTAATTGCGTATACAGGTATGAAATTATCATGAATAAAGAAAAAACATACTTAGAAATATGATTCAATAATAAAATTGTGAATTTCTATTAGGCAATTGCATAAATACAAAGCTCAGAAGTCAATTATTTACATGGAAGTAAGTAACCACTAAACTAACTTAAACTTGAGGCATTTGTGTTACTTTATATATCCCAAACTCATATAATACAGAAAAATATGTACTTTTTCACATTAATTGGTTAAAAATGCATACACACACACACATGCACACCATATTCATGTGTGTGTGCATGACCCTATCAGAGCAAGTTCGTCTCTTTTGTTTTCTCAGTGAGTCTTGCAGTGAAGTCTTCAGTACATTTGTTTATTCATTTCTTAGGAGGAAAACAGGCAACTAATCCAGTTTTCCAGCTAGAGATCCAGAAAACAGACACCTGGGAAAAGTCCCTGGACTTGAGTTGATCTTTCCTGTTTCTGAGACTCCTTTAACAACTGTCTTCCTCCTGGTGTGACCCTGTCATCAACTGTCATCAAGAAATGTTTATAAATAAAACATGGAAAAAGAAGTGAGATCACAGCCCAGGATCAGACTTAAGCAACATCATTAGGCTGGTTGCCATAGCAGAAATGTATCCAGGATCAAAAAACACTCTTGGATAACAGGACTCTCATACTGCTGTAGCTACAGAGCACCTGGCATGTGGAATGCATTCTAGACATTAGTTAGATCCTCATGTCTAAAAAAAGAGACACTAGTCCTTAAAAAGAGATATATAGTAGCCCCCCCATCATATGTCACTCAATTGAACCTCATGATAGAACTGGGAACAAGAGGGGAATAGGTTTAGTAAATAGCCAATGCAACAGCAAAACTGTAAAGATGTGTTACTCATAGTAACCTTGGTGTGTGACAAGGTGATGCTGAGTGGATTCTTCCTTTTTTTACACCTACTACTTAAGCCTGCCTAGAGTCACCTGGAAGAAATGGCTGACACTAGTAGAGAAGATTCCAGGATATGTGGGAATTGTGCTTTTAGCTGTCACACCCTTGTCTTCTTTTCCTTAGATTTAAGTTTCCCTGGGTTTACTAGCCAGACATGGCTGCAGAGCAGTGGAATTTGCTCCCTTCTGTGAATTAATTTGGTGAGAAGATGGAATCCATCATCAGATACATGGATACATATATACATATACACCACATACATGCAGATATATTTGTATACAATATATATATTTGTATATGAACACAAAACTATGTATATTTAGAGGTTATTGATACATGCCTGGACAACTGTAAAGTGTCCATGGAACACAAAGCAGAAATTCTTTCTCAGCATAACAAAGACGAGGCAAGTGTTGAACACACAGGTTAGATCTGCATCTTAGCCCAACAGATACTAAAACATGTTATAGGTTACTTTCCATAGCATACACCCACTTTCCACACAACAAAAGGTTCAATCCTAGACATTTCCTTGTTGGCTTTATTACTCATACATGATCTTAAGCCTAAAGTCTGTATTTTTTTGTATGTCCAGATATTGTAGTTTGAATGCAATTGACCCCCATAAAGTCATAAGGAGTGGCATAATTAAAAGATGTAGTTTTTTTGAAGTAAGCCTGGCCTTGTTGGAGGAAATGTGTCACTATGGAGGTAGGCTATGAGACCTCATATATCTTCAAGCCATGCCCAGTATCCCAGTTGGCTTCCTGTTGTCTGTCAATCAAGATACAGGACTCTCAGCTCCTTCTTTAGGACAGGGTCTGCCTGCATGCCACCTGCATTATCACCATGATGATAATGAACTAGACCACCGAAATTGTAAGCCAGCCTATTAAATGTTTATGAGAATTGCTATGGTCATGGTGTCTCTTCACAGCAATAGAAACCCTAAGGCAGAAGTTAGTAACAAGAACTAGGGCTCTGATAGACCTGATCATGTTTTTATTTGGAATAATATGGACCTTGGTACTTTGGATTAGAAGGTGGTGGAATATTTCAAGCACTGATTAATGGACCATACTAGTAGGAACATGGAAGACAGTGGTGATGATAATGGTATGACCTTTAAGGGCTGACTCAAGAGGATTCAAAGGAAAAGAATTTTAGCATGTTGTCTAGATATCATTCTTGGATGTTCTGATAAATAAAGTAGCTGGTTTTCAACCTTGTCCAAAATGTCTGTCTGAGGCTAAAGTGAAGAGATTTGGATTAATTCCCTTTGTAAGGGAATCTCAAAACAATCTAGTATAGATTCTGTTGTGTGATTACTAGTATTCATACATCTAATTATTTTTAATAAAAAGGAGCAAGATGAGCAAATAAAATATAAAACAGAACTATTTGAGGCTACAATGAGCACCAAGAAGTGGAATATTAACTTCTCTGTTCAAGGAGATAAACAGATTAAGAAATGAAATAGAGGAAATGATGACCTCAGGAGAAGATTCCACTAAGTTTCCAACTTGTGAAAGGAATTAAAGAAAAGCTTAGAACTGGGTGCAGTGTTCCATGCCTTTAATCCCAGCACTGCAGAGGCAGAAGTAGGTAGATCTCTGAGTTCAAGGTCAACCTGACCTACAGATCCAGTTTCAGGACAACCAAGATTAGGTAGTGAAGGACACCACTGAAAACAAAAAGGTGATAAAGATGTATTTGAACAAGAGGGCCATGTTCTAGGCCCAATAAGCAGCAGAAGTTGGCAGCTTTGGAAACATGGTTCTGGCTTTAAGAACAGAAGAAAGGGACTGTGGAATTTGCTTCCACAGAAAATGAAAGCTGCTGAGGCTAGGTATGTGTCAGGGGTGTTGCTAAATGGAAGCTCAGAGAGGCCATTGCATGAAGCTATGAAGTTGAAGCCTAGATTGCCTTAAAAACCCCAAGATGTTGGAGATGCTCGAGCAACCAGCCCAAGTGAAAGAAGTGTGTTGTAGTAAACAAAACTCAAAGGAGTTGGAGATCTGAAGAGAGTTTTGACCTCAGACATGGAGATGTAGAGTTTGGAGTTTGCCCAGCTGATATTTGGTCTAGCTTAGGTCCAGCATTTCCTTACTGTGCTCCCTTCCCTACATTTTAGAACAGTAATGTATGTCATGTGCCATTATATGTTGGAAGTCTATGACCTGCTTTTTTTATTTTATAGGGGATTACAGTTAAAAGATTTCATGAGTTTCAGAAGAAACTTGAAACTTTAGACTTTAAAACATTATTAAGACTTGATAGACCATGAAATTTTTGAATTTGGCCTACATGCATTTTTCACTATAATATTGTTACTAGCTTATTGGGGTCAGGCAGTTGAATGTAGAAGTTTGAATTTAATTGGCCCCCATAAGCTATAGGGAGTGGAATTATTAGGAGGTGTAGCCTTGATGAAATAAATGTGTCCTTGTTAGAGAAAAGTATGTCACTATGGAGGTGGGCTTTGAGGTCTCATATATGCTCAAGTAATGCCCAGTATCTCAGACCATTTCCTGTTGCCTGGACTTCAGTATGTAAGACTCTCATTTCCTTCTCCAGCACCATGTCTGCTTGTACACCACCATTTCCCATTATGATAATAGACTAAACTTCTGAAATTGTAAGTAACCTCACTAGATATTTTCCTTTACAAGTGTTGTCTTCACAGCAATAGAAACCCTAACTAAGACACCAGATAAGCATATTTTTCCAAATTGCATTGATTATAAGACATATGCCTTCACATCTTTCCATCTCTGGAATTGGAATGGACCTGGAAAATATAAATAGACTAGCCCACAAACACAGCAGGCGATTTTAGTCTATGTTTCTGCAGCATAAAAGCAGTCAGGATACGAATAAATATGTAGACAGTATAAAGGAAACACTTAATAAATTTACTCCAATAGGCAGATAAGAACAGCAAATCAAATGGCAGCAGAGTCTGGCTCCTTTCAAGTTCATTGCAATGGTCATTAAAGTGCAGCAAAGGCTACGTTTGAATTTTCAAAAGACACCATGATGCTGACATTGGAATGTGCTCCCTTACTGTTCTGGAATTAATGTGAAAACAGCTAGACACATTTTATAAAGTAAATGCATGCGTCAATGAAGAAATTAGAATAAAAAGTTAACTAAAAGTGTGAATGAAGCATGTACTTCAAAAGTCTGTGCATTTTAAAATGGCAAGTCATAGAACAATGAGGTAAGTATCTTCCTTAATAATTTCAGAAAATAATTTCTCTCTGGGTGTTGTGGCACATGCATTTAATCCAAGTACTCAGAAGGCAAAGGCAGAAAGATTTCTAAGTTCAAGGCCAGCCTGGTCTACAGAGAGAATCATTAAGAAAATAAATGCTAAGTAAACCAAGAAAGTAATAATTAAAAAGAGATTAAATTAGCAAAATAGAGACCAAATGTTCCACAGACAAATCAAGAAAACTAAAAGTCAATTCAATAAAAAGAATAATAAAATTAGTAATTCCCTGATATGACTGTCTAGAACAAAGAAAAGAGGTCTTAGTAATTAATTGTAAAATTTAAAAAGAGACATTTATCCCACACATGATCAGAAAATGACAAGAAAAATACTTTTAAATTTTGGATACATAATACATTTATTGAAAATGTCAACTGACAATGACTAAGATGAAGATACAGAAAAATTTAACCTCAAAATGATTTGCATTTTAAAATCTTCCTGCAAAGGAAACCCTACCAGATCGGCTGGTGATTTTTTTGAAATATTCATAGATATACAATACTAAACCTACAGTAATTTTCTACAGCATGAAACAATAAATAACATGTTTTCAATTCATTTCTTAAGACTAGTAAGTATATTTAATGTTTCCATGAAAACCCAACAAAGAAAACTAATAGTCAATTCAACACAAAATTTAAGGTGTATAATAATATACTAGGACTATGTTGGGTTATGGCATCAATAAAGTTAAATGCTATAAAATATCAATCAATAAAATTTGCTGCAACAACTGAAATACAGAGAAAAATGAAGTGGTCCTTTCTTACACACAGTAAAGTACCTTTAGTAAAGCCCAACATGTGACAAATTCTCTGGCCTAAGTAAACTACTTATGTAATAGTTTGAAATCAGGGGAATCATTTCCTCTTAAATGTCTGGGTTTTTATTTGAAAGGCAAAATTTCACTTATATTTGTCATTACATGTTTCTTTTTTAAGTTAATTTTGAGTGGGTTTTGTGGTTTCAATTGCTCAACCCAGCCTGAGTCTGTCTTCCTTCTGCCTGTGAATCTGGATGTAGGGCTCTCAGCTACCTCTCCAGCACCATGTCGGCATTTAGGCTGCCATGTTTCCTGCCATGATGACAATGCACTAAGCCTCTGAACCTATAAACAAGACCCAATCAAATGCTTTCCTTTATAATAGTTGATGGGTTCATAGTGTCTCTTCATAGCAATAGAACCCTGACTAAGACAGTGACCATGAGAAACACCCTACTTCCCAATGTGTCTGAAATCTGCAGTGCAGCTGCTAAGCAATGGCTTTTTAGTTTGTCTTCTTCTATTGAGTCAGTACTGGTAGAGTCATAGCAATCATTATTAATACACTCACATTTAATTAACACCTACCATATTCCAGATACTATAGTGGGTGGGGGATTTGAGAGGACACCAGAACACAATGAAGCTGTGATCACTATTCCAGACAAATTCATAACAGAACACAATGCTCCCCCAAATATTTATTGGTGTTTTTACCCAAGCAGGGAACTCCTTCTGCTTGTTGTAATGGTCTATAGCTTTACCATTTTTATAGTCCATTTTTAGGAATCCTTAAAGCGTCAATTTTTAATAAAAAGAAAAAATAGAATTCAGCTTTTAAAAGGTTAAATTAATGCTGATGTATACATATTATGGCTAAAACTTGGATATAAATACTTTTAATTGTTTAGTGGAAACTACCTTTTCAAAATACAGAATAGAATCTGCCTCGTAGTGCTTGCTAAATTCCATGGTGTCAATAGTGAGGGTAGCAAATTTCAGGTCAGTGAAAAGACAGCCCTGTGGTTTGGGGAGATAGGAGCATACTTTCCCTGGCTGGTATTCTGTAGCCTGCACAGGGCAGAGATCCTGTACTTAATGAATATTCAAGATATGGCAAAAAGTACTCCTTATCTCATGTCAGCTAGAAAAAAATATATGACTACATACAGTATAATCAGATCTGAACTCTAATGTCTTTCCCAGGGGAAGTTAGTTTATAATCTGCAGTCATTTCATTGCAATGACTCCCACTCCTGCCTTCCAAAGTCTGCCTTTTCTACTTAACCAACTTATTTTCTACCTTGTTGCAAGCATGTTTGGACATTGTGTTTTACAAGCAGCAGAGTATGCATTATGCTATATTGCTACTACATTTTACTGCAATGCTGTTGCTGTAGTCTCCCTCTATTAATGGAGATACTTTCCAACTTTCCAAGATCCTTAGTAGATTCCTGAAGACAGAGATAGAGCCAAATACACACACACACACACACACACACACACACGAGAGAGAGAGAGAGAGAGATGCACAACACATTTTTTCTATACATAAATCATATAATAAAGTTTAATTTACAATCTAAACATAGTAAGAAAATAGCAGTAACAATAATAAAATAGAATTATAACAATACATAAATAATGTTATATAAAAATATAATATATAAAATCAAAGTTATTTTAAAATGCCTTGTCGTGCTAGATTGTCAATCTCAGTAATCAATAAAAATATTTTTCATTTTTATTTTCTTATTGATAACTTTAACCTTTCCTCTGAAAGGAAGTACATCTTATTCAATTTGACACCACTGTTTTTATGTGTTGGGACCATCATTGAGTAAAATAGAGGTCATTTGAGTACAAGCCGTGAGAGAATTGGAGAGTCAAACTCATCTTTAAGATGACTACTAATTAATGAATGGTCATGTAGCATATGTAGCATGGACATGAAGGGGAAAGGTACAATTCACACTCTGGGTGGGATAGAGCATGATGATCCATGATTTTCCACACTCACCATAGCAGTTAGCATGTTCAAACGTGAACTGCTTGTTTGTATAGTCTTGCAGTGAGTATTTTGGAACCACAGTTGGCTGTGTTTAGTTGAAATTGAAGGAAGCAAAAAGTACAGATAGGCCAAACTATTGTTTAGTATTAAAACAAATAATCCATTTCTGTGCTGTAGAAGAGTAGCAGATTCCTCTTGGGGCATGTCTCTGTTCAGAAATGACTGTAATAAACATTTTAGTTAGACCAGTCTGGGACTTGGGATTTTGTGTGGAATGGACATAAGCTGAAATGACTTTATAATTCAGACAACCATTTTGCATGATGAAATGTAATAACACAGTTGTCCTGCCTCTGCCCATCCTCAGCTGATGTCCTGGAATACAGAGTTTAGGAGCTTTTGAAGGAGCACACTGGAAAGGATGAGGAGAGAGAGGATCTAAATCAAGAAACAAAGATGGAGTTCAAAGAATTGACAGTGGGTCAGTAGCCGAGTTGTGAATGGTCCCACAGATATCAAGGGAAGTGAGCTTCTATTTAAGTAAAGGAAGGTTTTTACGCAAATAAAAAAGAGAAGGTGGAAGAGATAGTGAGAACTATCCAAAGAAAAATGCCATTTGATAGCTCAAGGTAGCTCTTGGTATTAATCAAGGGACAGACAGTTGGTATAGAGAAGCATCCATCACAGGGAGTGAAAAAGACTAGGGAAAGGAATTTCCACGTATCTGAAAGACATATCTTCTCTTCCACCCCTCTGAATAGTGTTGAAATATGGAAGGGAGGGTGACCCAGGATGCTTGAGGACAGAATGGAGTTACTATCTGCATTGATGTGCTGGTATTGATGCATCCTTTAGTTCTGCTCCCATTATTAGTCTCATTTCTCCAGCAGGTTCTTCACAATTTGATATATGGTAAGCATACATGCATGTGAGCGAGTGCATGCATGCATATATGTGTATATGAATGTGAATGTACCTTTGCATACCTTGAGATTCCTCCTCATAATTAATCACCTTGCAAATGAAAGGTGCTCTCAGAAGCCCTGCCGAATAGCTCAGAAAGGAGGCAGCAGTCACCACTTTCCGGCATGTTTTGTTTCACTTCGTTTCTTCGTGGTTCAGAGACAAATCTTCTCAATTCTTGTAGTCAATGTTTTCAACATTTTGATTTTTAAAAGAGAACTCTAATCGCTATGATTCCATAACATTCATATTATATGTAATTTCCTGTTGTATTCATAGATCTGTCTTTTAATGTGGTGTATATATCCTTTATTGATGATATACTCCTTGGTTTAAAGCAGTGCTGATACTTCTGGGGGTAGAATTGAAAGCCATTCAATCGGCATTGCCACAGCAATGGAGCCTTTGTGTTCCAGACTTCAATAGCATGGATGTCAAATGCGACTTTGGTGTTACATCAGATTTGGCATTTATGTAAATATCGTGACTGTGCTAATAATTATTGGCAATTCTAACCTCTATATTATGTCATTATCATTGCCAATTTCCAGAGAAAACTGGAATGAAAGAAGACTATGTCAAAATACAGGGAGAGGCACTATTTGGCAAGCACAATCAACTGCTATTTACTTCTAATAGCATCATTGAGTGTGTATGTGCTTAGGCTCCCATCACTGAAGTAGAGACAGAAAGGAAGAAGTCATAGATCAAAGGTAGGAATCCTCTGTAGTGCCTGGCTCAAAGCACTTGAAGAAGACATCTTATTTTTCTGTACACCATCTTTAAATTTCCGTAATTATAAAGGCACCCTTTTTTTGGTGTCTCAGAGAAAGTGAAGACACCTTTTCCAAGCCTCAACCCTAGGAAACTTACATCACATGACTCCCCCCACATTTTCTGTCTTATTGTGACTATCCTGTGGGTGATTCTCACAAGCACGCCTAGAAAACACAGGGAAGCCCAGTGCTGTGCTAAATGAAATGTACTAATCATGCCCTGTAAACACATCCTAAAATAAAACAAGCTGTGCATTTCCAACCAGACAAGAGATTTCAATCCAACCACACCATAGACCTGCCATGTAAATGGTCTGAATATTTCAGTTAAAATGTAGTGATCTTACATGTTATAAAGAAAATAGGTCTCATATGTCACCTGTGCCTGTGTCATGCCCGAATATAACATTAATCATGCCAAACAATATTTGGACTGGTATTTTCTACAGAGTGATTGCCCTTTTCATTACAATAAAACTACCATATTTCTTATAGTATGGTCTGGCCTGAAATTTACTTTGTCCTTCAATAAGTAGAACAGGTAAACTCTAAGTTTTTTTTGCTAAATCTTAGCATGATAATTGTTTTTCATCCTTTTACTGTTATATTTGTTTCTTTACATTCAAAATAATTTTGTTTTTAGCTATTTTATCATTATATTCTTTATTGATCTGCTCATACTAGTCTTTTACTTTAGTGGTTGTCTTGGTGCTGAGAACATAACACAGTAACTCATCTATCTAGTTACATCATACAAACTCACACACCATTCCACATAGTACACTAGAAATGCACAATGCCATGTGTTCTCAAACTTTGTGCTACTCTTATACTACACTCTACTTTTTGATAGAGTCTTCATATTATACTCCTGCTTTTCTCTTGTCAGTTATTTTGTAAAGTGATTTAAATACTGAGGAAAACATTTGTGTATTTACCAATGAAGATGTCATTTCCAATACACCTTTCCTGATCCATCTTTACATCCCTTCTAAATGGCATCATTTTCTACCCTCCTGGAGCTCTTTCATTAATTTAAGCCTGACAGTGATTAATTCTTTCAACGTTCATGTTTAAAAGGTATACAAATTGTCTTTGATTCTAACATACATTTGTTTGAAATAAAAGTCTAGACTGACATTTGTTTCATTTAAAACTGCATTGTTTTAGTTTTTAGAACTCTACTAACATTTTTATTGTTTATAATTTGGCATAGATGGGTATGTCTTCCTCCTCCTCTGACTGCTTTTAGGGTTCTCATTATCAATACTTTTGAATCACCTGGTTATAATGCAGCCGCTAGCTTTCTTTATAATTCTTGTACTTGAGCTTCATTGAATTTCTTTGATCAGTAGGATAATTATGTTCATCAGATTTGGAATTTTCCCACCTTTATTGTTCATTCACATTGGGGAATCATTTATGCTTCTATAAGACCACTACATTCTGTAGTTCAGTGATGTTCTGTTCATTTCATCAAATTGCTTCTGCTCTCTGTGTCCCATTTTAATAGGTCTAACACTGTCTTCTACTGTATCTTCAAGTTAACTTTTTTCATTTCTGAAAAGTCTAATATAATACATTTTTAAACTCATAAATTTTAGTGCTTGAATGTCCATATCACTAACTTTTAAAAATCTACTGAGCTAATAAGCATACAGTTATAACAACTATTTTGCAATTGCCTACCAGTTATAATGCTTACTCCTGTTTGTTTCTGTTTCCTGGCTTTCCCCATGGTTGAATCCTTTTGGGCACACTGCTGATTTTTATTTCTATAAATATTCCTATGTTTTGTTCTTCAGTGTAATTAAGTTACTTGGGGAAAAGTTCATCTATTCCAATCCTATTTTTAGGATTTGTTGGGCAGGGCATAGCTGTTCTATTTCTGGGATTAATTATTGTGCATTAGTAATTCGAGCTCCTCCTGAGTAATTTCTACTGCTACCTTGTACATTGTAAAACTCAGAAGTTTAAGTCACTTATAGGGAAAACTGTTTTAAATGTAAGTAAATGACTGTGATTTGAAGTGTGTATGACAGACAATACTTGGTTGGGACTTTTTCATCTGCAATTCTGTCAGGTAACTCTCTGGGTCCTTGAATAGCTTCCTGAGAGTCGAGTCTGATCAGCATTTGGCTACTATTCCAAGGGGACCCTGTGCAAACCTTCAGCATTCCTTCTCTGTGTTCACTGCTAGGGAGGCGTTATTTTTGTCTGCTTAGCAGCCATACCTGAATTTACTACTATTTTAACTACAGCCTGATCTCTGTGTTCCCACAGTCAGCACCCCCAGACCAGAGCACTGCCTTGGTTGCAACCTCCAAATGTAGGTTTTAACTAAGTCTCTAATATTCTATTTACCATTAAGGCTCAGGAGTAAGATGTTGGGGTGAAAACATGCTAGATCAGAGTAGACAAGAAGCAACCAACTGACCTTTCTTTTTGGCCGGAGACCCAGAAAGAGAAGTGTCTCTCCACTCCTCCGGAACCAAAAAAAAAAAAAAAAAAAGAATCTCTAAGTACCTCCTCCTGTACATCTCTCTGTGCATATTCCTGGGTTCTCTGTCCTTTCTATGGCTAATTCCTGCCAACTAGTCACTGGTACCAGTCCCCAGATCCAAGGTTAATTTTATTAGCAGTCCTCAGGGTTTCACAGTGGGATCAAATATCCCACAACAGGTATGTCTCTTTCCATGCACTCCAGTTTTTATAATGTAACCCTTTTGCTCTCGTAATACTGTCAGCTCTGCCTCTTCAGCTCAGAGATTCTCCTAGGCTTGGGAGGTTTTCCCCTACCTGTCCTACAACCTAGAAAATCTCCCAGCACAGAAGTCTAACAGAAAGGTGGGAGCTGCTTGATTTAATTGTCTTAAACTGTTTTTAATTGCCTGCTGTCTCTATGCTCTCTTAGAAGCTGTTGTTTCACATGCACATGTCAGTCCATTTCAGGGTTAAACTGAAGTCTATTGTCCCATTTAGTCCAAGAATAATTGTGCGTATTACATCTGAGTGTGCCTTTTTCTCAAACATCTGTAATGGATTTTCTGTTATACATCAGGATCTGCTCTGCTGCCTAGTACATCTCCATGATAATGGGTTGGATAGCCTAACTTTACATTGGGTTGCCTGTGCAATGGCAGTACCATTTTAAATTAGTATTCTCTCTCTCTCTCTCTCTCTCTCTCTCTCTCTCTCCCTCTCCCTCTCTCTCTCTCTCTCTCTCTGTCTGTCTGTCTCTCTCTCACACACACACAGACACACACACACACGAAACACAAAGTTTCAGAGCAATAACCTTACAGTATCATATTCCTAAGTCATACACAAATATAACATTAGTGACTAAAATGCCACTAAATAGTGAGAGACCATTCCACTGATGGTATACTAAATTAATTTTTACTCATGTGATTCTATCCTCGTAAAAAAGATATGTATAGAGTGTAAGACAAGCCAGCAAGAAAGAGTTGAAGACACTTGAAAGAAAAACCACTTTCAACATAAGCGGGTAATTATTCTCAGAGAGCTTTGATCATTTAAAACCACCATTATCTTCTTATTTAAACAGGTTGTTTAATGTCTCTGGAAAGAATGTAATGAATAGGGATTTTCAAAGCCTACCTGGGTGATTCTGCCTCATGGAGTATTTTCTGTAAATTCTTTTAGTCACCACATTGAACACAGATAAGCTCCACTACAAGGGAGATTGCCCTTTTCTCATTTATACTTGAAAGTAAGTTTCTGTTTTCTGTTAAAAGTGTTCTCTTGTTCAGCCTATGTTCACTCTTTTATTGTTTGAGAATTTCCTATATGCATATAATGCATTTTTATCAAATCCATCCCATCTCCCTCCCCTTTAGCTCTACCCCCCACCATCACTTTCCTTTTCCACTCCATATGCTCCTGACAAAACATAACAAAACAAAACAAAATGCTGACTTAAATTAGTGTTGTCTAAAGAAGCATCTAGCAAACATCTGTAGCCTCTGAGGGCCCTCATGCCTGAGGAAAATTGGCTGTCCCTCCTATAGCAGCCTTCAATTGTCAATAGTTTCTCACATATGGGTGGGGCATCATGAGCCTCTCCCCCCCCATCCATGCAGAGATTGGGCTGGTATGAACTTGTACAGGTCTTATGCAAGCAATCACAGCTGCTGTGCATTCATGCACAACAGTGTCATCATGTCTGGCAAATGCTATTTCATTTATCTGAAGATGTCTATTTTCTCTTGCTCTTCCCATCTCTCTCTTCTCTCTTCTGAAATGATCTTTGAGTTTGGCATGTGTGTGATGTAACTATCCTATTTAGAGCCTGACACTCCACAGTCTCTCCCCTGCACAATAACCAGTTGTGAGTCTCTATATTCACCATCATCTCTTACAAAAAGAAATTTATATGATGAGAGATGAAAATGCACTCTTTCTTGGGTATAGAGATAAGAACCTAGAGGACAGTTAATCATTATATCCAGTTAGCAGAATGACCATATTAGTTTCTCCCTAGCCAGTCATGAGGTTTTAGCCTGGTTAACAGTGCCAGTGTAAGTTGCTTTTTTTAAAAAAAAACATGAACTTTCCACAGATAAGCAAGTCAAATATAAAAATAAAATAAAATTATCAGCCTACAAGTTATCAATTAACTATAGAGAATGATAAAGGAGAATCAAGACTTATCTCTAAAGCTTTGAGCCTGGGTATAGTAGCAGAAGCTAGCACAGTCAAGGGAAAGAGTGGACTTGCTTTGGGAAGGCCCATATGGCAAGCTTGGCTTGGGATAAAGATACATTCAAACATCCTGAGAGATGTGGAGGGTGATGGAGGCATACTTTTTATTTACAAAGAGTTGAAACTTTCATAAAACTTTCCAGCAATTACAGTGTTCAACAGTGAAGTTAAAATCAACAACTATACCACTAAGGACTTCAAAAAGAGGAATTGAACACAAGTGGCCATGCCATTTGGATGGTTGTGCAGAATTTTGACATTTGACAGAGAGTTGTGCAATTTTTTTGGTGTTTTTGAGACAGGGTTTCTCTGTGGCTTTGGAGGCTTTCCTGGAACTAGCTCTTGTAGACCAGGCTGGTCTCAAACTCACAGAGATCTGCCTGCCTCTGCCTCCCGAGTGCTGGGATTAAAGGCGTGTGCCACAACTGCCCGGCAGTTGTGCACTTCTAAAACAGGTCAATTTTAGGTGGCATCAATTTGGTAAAAGACAAAGGTCCAGATGTGTTTGGATGAACTCACTTCCTGCCATTCACTTAAGGCTATGGAAGGGGAATTATTCCAAGTCTGAAGAGATACATAGTTGACCTGCAGAAATCAGACACTGAAAGCTGGATTTGTAATAGTGAGGGTGACATCAAGCTCACATACAGAAGTCCTCCATATGCATTTCCACCATGACAATGATGAATCCCCAGGATTTGTAGACTGCAAGTGTTCAACTTTGTGAAAGGATTCAACATTGCTTTAAAAAGACCACCAGCAAGCAGAGAGGGGAAGGCAGCTAGTATCACAAGAAAGAGTGAGAACAGAGCAGAAGATGAAGATGGCAGATTGAAGTTTTGTTGAGTCACTCACAAGTGGTCATGAATAATGGTTTCATTGCTTAGCTCTGTCATCACTGGTCATAGGTAAAAATTGCTCTCAAGTCACTTCCTCTATGGAGCATTTCAAATTTCCTCTTGCTCATAGGAAACCATTGAAAATGCCCTCAGAGAAGAACACACCAAAGAAATTGAAAAGAGAAAGAAAGAAAGGAAGGAAGGAAAGAAGGAAGGAAGGAAGGAAGGAAGAAAGGAAGAAAGAGAGAGAGAAAGAAACCGAACCAAAACACTGCCATGTGACAACTCTGGTATGTTCAGAATTTAGTCTGAACAAAGAAACTTAAAAACACTCCCTCTCCATTGTTCTAAAAGCTTGTAAAAGTTTTCTAAATGTAATTTTTATCACCTTTTCTTTTTTGCTATTTATGAACATATGTGTGTTTTATGATATTCACAACATGCTTGTGTCACAAAATTCAAATTTAATTTCCTGCAATTACTGCACAATATGCATGGCAAAAAAAGCTGATATAAAAATGACAGGAAATAATGAATAGTTACTCTATTCCTGCTAACTTACCTTTTTGAAATAAAACTCAAGTGTAGCCCATCTGAGGCTTCTGATTGGCTTGTTTCCATCCCATCTTGTTTGGAGGCACTGGTAATAACCGTTAGAATTTTCCAAGTGTTCCAAAGTAGCTGGATTTAGTTTATTGGGAAATTATCATCCCACGCACCAGAGATTTAAGATAGGCTGTAACTTCCTTCAAATTTCCCAGGAAATGTGGGTGGTTAGCTGCTAGTTTGTCAAGGATATTTTGCTCTTTTCAATTTAGATTCAAATGAATGTAGTTGAACTAACTTACACATCCCATAATGTACTTCATTTCTTAAAGGTAGCAATCAGATCCTGGTGAACAAAAAATTGCTTATGGTAGAGGTATAGGAGAAAGTCTTCCCAATACCATCTCCATGTTGCTGCTAAAAGCCATTAACAGAGAGATATGAGTACAGGATCAGAAAACTTGTTTCCTCTATCGCTTAGTTGCTGCCTCCTAGGTTCACTGGTGATTAAGTGATGCAATGTGCATCATGGGCCTGGTATAATGTAAGCTATCAGCACATGTCAGTCACTATTAGGATGATGGCAATTTAAACAGCCATTAGGCTGTGTGCAGGACTTTCTTCAGTGTAGAAAACAATGGCTGAGATGTACTGAGATACGTGTCAGAGTATAGCAAGTTCTATTGAGTGAACGGCACCTCCCACCTGTGTTTATTTGTTGAGTTCTAATTCAGGCCACCTTAAACGGGACAGAACATACTTTTGCCTTACTAGGTAAAATTTTCATGAAATGTCTCTTAGTTGGTTTAACTTTTCCCAGATGTTCAAAAGTGGATGAAAATTCTCAAGTAAATTGGGAAAGGAAGAAAAAAGGAAGAAAAGAAAAAAAGGAAGGATTGCAAAACTGGTTGGCCTTAGAAGGTGATGTTCTATGAAAACTAACAGAAAGAGAAAAGCCAGCTGGCATCCTTCCTTTTTCTAAGCAAGTCACACAGTGTCTACAAGACTGATATTTGATGGTTAAATTTCTGCAAGAACCCAGGCATTAACGTTTTTCATTCCATCAAGGCACAAAACAGTCTTTCAATCAAAGTGAATAGGGCTTCCTGTTCTGTTTGCTTTCTTGAGCAAACTCCACAATAATAAAACCCTTTGTTACTGAGACATAAAATGCTATAAAAGAGACTACTGAAGACCTCTTCATGCCTGCTTCGCTCCCAGATTTGTCATTATTTCTTTGTGTTTCACTGTTTACTCCAGTTTTACTGGTCTTAAGGCGCTTGGATGAGAGTTGACCAGAATGTAATAGTCTAGGATAAATTAAGATACATTGAAAATATCTGCCCGAAAGGGTATTACAATTCATCAGGAAGACTGCTAAAAGGAGGCATATTCTTTGAAAGGGACTGACAGAAAGTAGCAAATCACTGATCAATCCTGTTAAGCGTTGGCTGTATAAAGCCACATGTTAAGAGGAGTAGCTTCTATCTCTACTCAGGAGGAACAAGGACTAGTGAAGATGGGTTGTTAGGAGCTGATGCTATCCCAACTATAAGAATTGCATGTTTATGTCACCCTCAGACCTAACTTAGTAGGCTATCTTGAATTATAAAACAGACCAATGTACAGGGGCAGAATTAGTAGATAGTGGTTGACTTGTGAGAATGGGTTAGTATGAAAACTCCTCTCTATAAATAAATACAGATCACCAACTGGTTTTGTGACTACCAATGTAGCTCGACTGTCTTGTTCCAACCACTTCCTTCACTGCCCAGTCACACACAGTCATGGTCTGCTTATTGACTTGAATAAAAATTGTTTGGTACAAATTTGAATTTTGAACACATATTTGTTATCCAGATGTTTTTCATCTTTTATCTCTCTAATTTTGTGGACTTCTCATTGGTTACTGAAGCAATTTAATTAAAAAGAAACCAGCATAATGATTCTCAAGTCTTTGTGATTAGACATGCTTCCATCCTGCCTGGCAGGCAATGTGTTTTCAAATCAGACTAATAAGCTAGTACATGCAAGCAGCGATTTCCACCAAAAAGCCATCTTGAAATCATGTTTCATACAGGTCAAGTTCACCATTAACAGAAATTTCTCACCAGCAGAATTTCCACTTTAGTTGACAGTGTTGAAACAAGCCAGTGGTGTCTGTTTTAGCTGAAAGTATTTTCCTGGGCAAGTGTCCTCAAACTTGTTTGCCTCAATGAATTAAGGGGCCATATATGTGAAACATGTATGGCTTTTTGTAATGTACATGAAAACATTAACATAACTGACCTACTGGGTTGCTTGTTTGTCTTTGAATTAATACCAAATGTAATAAAAAATGCTTTGAAATGAAATGTTTCATAGCAGTTGCTCATTGAAAACGGCACTGGCAGATGAGAGCTGGGCATTGTGAGGTTAGTTCTCATTTGCAAGGAGTGAAGGGGGAGACTGGGAGTTCTTGCTACAGGCTGCAGCGGTGCAAGAAGTGTGTGTCACATTTGGGCTCTTCAGAACACACTGATCACATTGTTTTAAGTTCTACTCCTTTGCACACATGGCTGTGCCTGACAAGTGAAGCCATAACTGGCCACACCAGTACGAATAATAAAGAACAGAGTTTGGAAGTCATCTTCTATGAGAAAAAGGCAAAAGAAGCAGATATGTGCTCTTTGGTCTTTGTTGCCTCTGGGGAAAGGGAAAGGGGACCTGCTCTCTATTGTTTCCCAGAGAAGAACAAGTAAGGGAGAGAGATCAGAATGTCATCTTTTGTCAGACAGTCATGTAGGTACATTTAAAAAATCTGAGAGGTCAATTCTCCCATGATGCAATTCATCCAGCAAAGCTAGTCTCTGGGTTTGTAGCAAGGAAGGACTTCCCTTTCCCATGAAAAAGAAGAAAATAACTGTAAAGGAGTCTCAAAATCTCAAAATTTTCTCTGTTACTACTTAATCTTTCATTTTGCTTCTATTTAACCTCCAGAAAAAGTGTGCATAAAGATATGCATTTATTGTCTACATATGTACATGTGTTAGCATAACAGTCTATAATTGATCAATTTGGACATTGTGGCAATCAAACTTTTGTACATAGATTACAACATAAACATTTATATAGTTCACTGCTATTCCTCAGATACAAACTGTCTATCAAACATGTTTGAACACTTAGCTCCAAGCTGACAGAGCTATCTTGGAAAGGTGTGGAGCTTCTAGGATATAGGACTAGCTGAGGAAGAGCATCACTTGATGAATGGGCCTTAAGATTTGTAACCCCACCCAACTTCCTGTCCCCTCTATGCTTCTTGGCTCACTGAGATGTGACCAAGTTGTTGGACACTTCAATCATCTTGGAGCCACAAATACTTGCATCTATACCTTCCCTTCCAGAGTGAACAGTATCTTCTCAAACTGTGATCCCAAGTGCACCTCTCCTGTCTTACATTGATTTTTGTCAGGTCAGAGAAATGTGGAATGTAACCGATACACTCATTATCGAAAGGCTACAGAACAAAAGTTGTTGTCATTTAAAAAGCAGCATAAGAAAGACGCCATGCCACAGAGTTTACATGGAGGTTTTTTGTTTTGTTTTTGTTTTGGATTTTTATTGTTGTTTTGGTTTTGTTATAAGAGAAAGGGAATGGGTTAAGGAGGTAAAGGGGTAGATACTGGTCTCTGGGAACAGGAGCAGCAGACGAGAAAAAAGAGGTGCATGGGGGGAGACAGAGAGGCAGTCAGAGAAGCAGAGAGAGAGGAACAGAGAGAGAAAAAAAGAGAAGGATGGGAGGTAGGCAGGACCCTTTTAAAAGGGAATGTAGTGAACATGCACAGGTGATGCTCTTAGTGGCTGCAGCTGAGGATGTATCCTGTCAGAACCCTAACGGCATGTTTATATAACTCCTAGAACTTACATAGAGACCAACCATCTACACCAGGAGCTCAGGACACCCCTCAAGTAATTAAGCAGAAGAAAATCTGAGCCTGTCAGAGTTATAGATAAAACATTGTAGCTCCACCCTACTCCTCCTCTCATTGAATAAACACTTCATTAGAATGATTCACACTGGAAATATTAACACCTAATTAATGGAATTCAGTGCCATTGAGAGCTGCAACATTAACTTCTTGTGCCCTGTGTGGAGATAAAGCCCTCTTTCCTGGCACTCTTGGGAAGTCTGGCATCAGCTAAAGGAATCCACTTCACCTGTTTCAACCTGAACTATCCACCTGAGGAAAGGTGAAAGCAGACCTGCACAGCTGAGCAGAGAGGATTGTATCCAAATACACCGTCACATGTGAAATGTGTGGTCCAAGGCGCCATGACACAGCGACACCTTCCCTACCTCCACACCAAGGAATCTCAAGGAATGCCTATCCAGCGCCAGACCTTATCAGTAAAACAGGTGCCAATGGGCCACGCACTGTGGAGGGTAGCCTTTCATCCCTGGGTTTCTAAGAGGGTTAATGACTAGAGAGAAACAGACCATCTGACGCAAAGGCTGGCAACGATGCTGTCTAAAGTCAGGAGCCACTGCACATGTTTAACAACACACACTCAGGTAGGAGTTACCCTTCAAAGGACTTGGCCAAAGCACAGAAGAAATTGCATAAAGCTGTTTTATAATCTATTAAATCTTATTTTCAGCATATAAAGTCTCTGGGTTTGATTGTAGGCAGACTCACAGTTTTTATTCTCTTGGTACTTTCAGTCTTTAAATCTTTCTTTCAGTTTAAAGGTTTCCCTCATCTTTAAAAGAGGGCTGGCTATAATCTGACTTCTGGCTAGGCAACTTGTCTGGTGAGTAGCATGTAGTCACATTCCCACTAACTAAAGATTTATCCCAGCATTCAGGTCACCAAATGTTCTTCAGAATGTCCATAGTCACATGTCCACCCCCAGAATGTATATCCAATCAAATGCACACTACTGCTTGTAATATTTCATTTTCCATTACACACAAAATATACTTAAGATGTTCCTGAAGATAAATTTTCAAATATTATCCAAATATTTTAGGTAAATTCCTCCAAATACCGATTTCTACTGAGTGACTAAGACTGTAGAGTCCTTGCTTCTGTCCAAGGTCCTACAGAGTGTGCCCTCTCACACTCATAATAACTGTGATCCATCAGAAGCCACAACTTTAAGTCTCTAAGGAAGGGTCAGAGCTAGATTAGTTCATGAAAAGAAAGTGCAGAGGATATATAGAATCTGCTGAAGCCTGTAATCAATTTATAATACCAACTTTGTAAGTCTTTGACCAATTTAACACGTGTTAACATGTGCTTTCTGGGCTCAGGACAACACTCAAGATACTGTGGGATTAGAGGAAAGGACACTGAATTTTTCTTCCCCCTCAATGACGGCAGAAAAACTAAGAGATAAGAAAGCCATATGGCTCTCAGGAGGCTTGGGAATTTAGTGGTCTGTTTCCTGGTTTATACAGGGAATACTTCTTGGATATGGTATCCTAGAAGATTGCAAGGCTTTCACTAAGGTAAACTGGATACGCATCTGTCCTGAATGGAATCATAGAGGTTGAGTGAAGGCCAACTGCAAAACTTGTTTTGAGAATGCCTTTGACAATTTTGTTTTCTGCGCTTCTCTTAATAAAATGGGGGAAACACCAAAGTGCAGTTTGAAGTCAGGATTTTTCTGCAATGCATCTTCTCACTTTGTATCTCTCAAGTTCAGACACCCTTTGAAGACACTGCTCTGGAATTTTCACAGACAAGTCTGAGGATATCTGTACATGGTTTATCAGAGATGATAGATTCTTGTACTGCACACATGGCTGACATATTTGGGATAAAGCCATCCTGATGATTATTTTTATTGATTTTTATAGTGGCAATAAAAAGAAAGTGCACCACACTTGAAAAGGATTTTAAAATATAACTTACTTAGGATATCTGGTTGCATGCTTCTAAATCATAAAAACAAATTAATCTCTCTAAATTTGTGACATAATATGGGAGTAAGAGATTCTCTGTGTCATAAGGCACACTGGGGCAAGGGTTGGGGGGGACTGTGCAATAAAACTTCTTGTTAGTGCTTCTGTGCTTCTTAATGGATGAACAATTTAGATCATGTTGATCATAGCATTAACTGTCCATAATCTCCATATGCTATGGAACCTTGAGGCCCATTACCACCCAAATAAAATTTTCTTTTGCTTTTATATTTTGGTTTCTGTTTTGTCTTTTTGTGCAGGTTTTCTATCTACTTTTTTGTTTGTCTTTGTTCATTTGGTTGTTTTAAAGAGAGAGACAGAAAGACCATGGAGTTGGGAGGGCTGTCAAGGTAGAGAGGATCTTGGAGGATTTGGGGAATGGAAAGTGTGATAATAATTGCATGAAAAAATTTAATGAAAAAGGAAAAATTCAAAGCAAATTCCAATTAGATAATGTTTTGTCATTTTCATACTTGATGAGTTGAAGACAACATTGTGCTGACAGCCTCTGAGGCTCATTCCCTCTGGGGGCTCACTTCAGGTGGCGTACAGTAATGGACATCATGGAAAGTATCTAACAGCAATGGCAAAAGAAGTGACCTGAACATTTTCAAATAGAGAAAGCATACAGATATGCTTCTGGCATAAAAGCGCACACACTTGCCAAATGCTCCATGTCAGATCTCCATGGTGGCCTCATTCATAAGCAGCATTAAGGTCAAGGAGTGGTAGAATCCTTGGCAAGACCATGAGGAGCATTGTGCTCCCAGGCAATGTTAAATCACTTGGTTACACTGTGCTGGGACATAGACCTGGGAAGAGGTGAATGGTGTCAAGAATTGTTTCCTTTGTGCTACTAAGTATTGAACTCCTGAGGACTTGTCAATTCTAGGCATTGAACTACTCCCCCAGCTCTCTCCTAGCCACCCTCTATAGTAGGATCTCATGAAGTGTCCCAGGACGCTTTTTCTTACAGTATATCCCAGTCCTTGAACCTGTAATTCTTCAGCCTCTTCCTCCTACGTACCTGGGATTACAGGATTGGCTTGGGGGTCTTCTTTAAATTTGATATATATTAACCAAAATATTTCCAGTCACTTCTGAAAAAAATAAGGGGGAAATTATTTTTCTCAAGGTTGGACTTGTGTCCTAACCTAACCAACCCAGAAAAGTCTACTCCTATGTTTCCTTTTCCTACTATTGCCTTATAATGTTCCTTGTGTGCATTCATTGTATATGATACTATACTACATAAAAATATTTCATACAGGCATGTATTGTAAGTTGAACATATTCTTCTTGTGTCCTCCTCTCTTCCCCCTTTGCCCCTTCCTGTCTTCCTAGTTATCTTTTTCCCTCCTTCCACACACATACACCTGCACACATATGAACACTCATGCACAAACAAGAACTGGGACTCAGATGGGGCTAGGATGAGACCACAATACAATTTGTAGAGTACTTGACTAGTATGCACAAGGTCCTGGGTTCGATCCCCATGCTGTGTAAAGTAGGTATGGCATTGCAAACCTCTGGATTAACCTCAGCTCCTTAGTCAGTTTGAGACTAGCCTGAGCTACATGAAACCCTGTTGAGATACACACACACAGAGAGAGAGAGAGAGAGAGAGAGAGAGAGAGAGAGAGAGAGAGAGAGAGAGAGGTTTCTTTGGATCATAAAAATATTTTAAATGTTTAAGTAGAAGACTACTGACCAAGTTCTGAATGTATTGACTGAGAATCAGGAAAGTTTACACCAGGAAGACAGACAACAAGGTAGCAATATAACTTTTGCTCTAATAAATTAAAAGATGAAATGGTTTGAATAGATGAGCTGTGAGCTCTCATGCTGTCATGTTAGTGAACTGCTGCTCATTGATTACTATTTATGATTGGTTCAGAGCCCTCCCATTCCTTTGCTGTCTCCCCTTCCATGATGAAGTATGATGAAGAAAATGGTGCATGCCCATTAGCCAATTTGCTAGCTGGTTGAAAGCTGTGATGAACTGTAAGAACAAGAGAAAGATGATGAGAGATGAGAAATAATTCAAGAAAAGCAACTGTGGTATGTGGGTGGCAATACCTAATCAGGAATAAGAAGCTTTCTGGGTTATATTTGATGGGCATCTTCTTCCCATATATATAAGACACGAAATCAAGTTGGTGATCACATGAGCTGAACTTTGCTCTGATTTGAGTGCAGCCAAAGGAAAGAGGCTGTTTTGACTGTGCCACACACACAGGGATTACACATCTACCCAACATCTTCATCAAATTCCTTCCTATACTGTGGCTTGTGCTGGGTAGTGGGAATAGAGTGTGATTAGCACAATGCTGATATTCCTAAGTCATTTACAGGGTTTGTTGTTGTTGTTGGGGATGATGAGGAAGTTGTCACTATGTAACTATAGACTCTAGAATCACAAAAGAGACACATCTTGGCGTGGGCCTATCAGGGTGCTTCCAGTGAAGTTTAACTGAGGAGGAAAGATCTGACCTGAATTCAGGTGGCAACATCCGGTGCACTAGCCTCATGGACTGAAGGCTAAGGAAAGAAACAGAAAGAAAACTGGGTACCGCATCTATTTCTGTTTCCTGACCACAGAGGCCACATTGCCAGCTGCCTCACACTCTTTCCACCATGCCGTATGAACTGTGGCAGACGGTGGTCCTTCATACTGTGAGCCAAAATATGCCCTTGCACCTATAATTAGTTTTCACCTTGTGTTTTGTCAGAGCAACAAGAAAAGTAACTAGTGCTATGGTCTAGGCTAGTCTCAAACTAGTGTCCCTTGTTTCGCAAGCTTCCAAACATAGGCATACCATCACACCTGGCTTTTATATATATAATACATAAATCTTGACCTGTAAATAGACAGATACGCTAAAGCATGTGAAGAGTTAAGAAACAGGTAAATATGGAGTGTTTAGGAATGTTCTCTTTACTTTTCTACTGCTGTGGTAAACACCATGGCCAAAAGCAACCTGGGAAAAGAAATGATTTCCTTCATCTTACAGGGTGCATTCTGTCTTTGAGAGGAGTCAAGCATGAACTGGAATCTGAAACCTGGAGGCAGTAGTCAAGGAAGAACAATGCTTATTGTCTCACTCCCCTCCTTCTCATGTTTACTCAGCTTTCTTACACAACCCAGGGACACGGGCCCAGGGGTGACAGTGTCCACAGTGGGCTAGATCCTCCTCTGCCAATTAGCAATTGAGAAAAATACCCCCCAGACAGTCTCACTGGCCAATACCCAGAGGCGGCTCTGCACTTGAGGTTCCCTCTTTCCAGGTGTGTCAAGTTAATAACTAATATTAGCATAGTAATCATAAGTAACAACAGAGGAGGATACCACCTCTGTAATAGTGGGACGTTTGGGAAATATAGACATTGATGGCAGAAATGTACAAGTCTGGGAATTCGCTCATTGCATCTCTACACCCTCAGGGTTATGATTACAAACACACACCCCTATACCTGGCTTTTTAACATGAGTTCATGGGTTTAAACTCCTGCCATCATGCTTGCAAAACAAGACACTTGACTGACTACGCCATCTCTCCAACCATTTGGGTGATAAATTCTAACCAAAAAATCTTTTCTTCTAAACAAGTTTGAGAGAAGAACGATATGACAGGACTGCAGTGAGAATAAGAAGAATGCAATATATATTAACAATATTTTCAAAGGACAAATTGAATTAATGAAAAGGCCTTTTGTACTTAGTAAACATAAGAAGATGCTTTTCTTTGGTACTGAGGAGAGAAACATGCGACACAAGTTCTTTGCTACTGATCTCATCCCCAACCTTAACACATCTTTCTTCCAGAGACCCACAATGGGCATGCCCTGTGGAAGTCTGGGTATGAATACAGTAAGGAATACCTATGATAATACCGTCCATTCCTATAGTAACTATGAGGACAAAGTGAGATACTACAACTTCTAGAACATGGCAAACAACTAATAAATAATGGCTATTTAATGATAATGCTGGTTAAATATAAGATGATTAATAGATTCTAAGAACAATAACTTTGAAGGGTTGTCCAAAGAATGCTGGTAAATAACCTTATAAAAGTGCCATAGAATGGATGTTTGTTTTTCTATTTTTCAATGAAAATTCAATAGTCTTCTTTTGATATGTAGTAAAATCACATGGCTTTCTTTTCCTCCATTTATGCTATTTCATTTTAGGATCTAAATCAAGAATGAGACTTTTAGAAGGAACTGATGTTGCAATGGCCAGTTAATTTGGTCACTGGTGCGACTAGACTTTTCCAGGAAATTTAGCTTATAAAATGGTGAAGAATGATGTAGAAGTTAGGTGTTCTGTGGGTAAGCCTGCATGGTTGAACAGATATGAGTTTGCTTGAATCTACAGGCAAAAATGGCATGTCTAAAGAGTACCATGTTAATAGCAGGTATGGAAGCATGGGGATCCTAGAAAGAATATGGTTGAGGTGTATAGCTCCCTGGGAAACCCAGGATCCTGCATCTGAGACATTGCTCTCACTGTAGGGAGAAACTAACAGAATGAGACTTTCTGTTTCAAGGAAAGACAGGCTTTAAAATCCTATAAACAAGTGTCCTAAGGCTTCTGGGAAACCAAATAGCTTTTACAAAACAATGTTTGATGAATTAAGTGCAAATAAGTTAGAGCATGTGGATTGAATTTCCTTTAAAGTGCACATGGGTTTAAAAGTTAAAGGGAAAAATTTGCTTTGTGAAAGTCAATTTGAGCTTTGTTGTACCCAATAAAAGGAGGTGGAATTGTGTTTCCTCCCATGAATGTATCAATGTATTAAGCACTCTAGTAATAATCACATATTGTGCAAATCCTATGCTACCTCTCAGGGTGTGCTAAGAGTAAAATTCTGTAGGACTCCATTATATAAGGTAAGCCTGAGGAGAGTGCTTTGACTGACCATAGGATGATTTTGAATTCTCTTAGACAGGTGCCAAGAGATTATGATCAACAACTCCACACTGCAGGGAAGTTTCTAAACAAGCCCCTGAAATGGGTGTTCTCTTCTTTCAACATTACAAAGAGGACTTGCAATGAAAGGAATACAAGCTATGCAGCAAAGGACCCATGACTCCATCCCAGGCTCTCCTTTGACAAGTTGTGGGATCCTGGGAAAACAGCTAGCCATGTTTCAATCATAGTTCAAGACTGGCTAGCTTGTCAGTGAGATTGCTACAAGGGTACCGAAAATCTTAGGGAAAAGAACTCAGTGAAGTATTATTCATTTCAAACTATAGTTTTCATTGATTACAATGATACTAAGATTTAAATATATAATATATATTTAATTGATTGATAGGGTTTAGAAGCATACTCCCCAAACTATACATCCAGCATGTTGAGTCACCCAAAAGAGCCCCAGAAGAGAAAATCATGGGATCATTTCACATTTGAAATCAACTAGTACCATGCTTATGCTATGAGTACTGTGACCCCCACAACTCATGTGCTGAAACCATATCTACCACAGTGATGACAGAGACACAACTGAATGCCATAGAAAAGGTTGTCGCTGTATTTCTCAGGGAGAATGACAAAAAATGTATATGCTCAGTATAGATGTAATGTTTTTTCTGAATAATTCTAAAACTCAGTTAGTGGAATTGGCAGATGCACAATCTACTGATATGCAGGGACTAACTGTATTATACCCTAAAGAGAAATTCACCCTCATTCAGAGACTAGCCTTTAAGCCATTGGGGAAACAGAAAAACCTGTAAAAGGGACACATTAGAGAGGGACAACTTTCACTTGACATGCTCAGTTTTCTCTGCTGGGTTCTCTGTCCGGAAAAAAAAACAAATGTCTCTTTACTATCCTGAAATAATCTTTGCCACTTCCTTCCTGTTTAGCTGAAGATTTGGACCCAAACACATTAAAGACTTCACTGTTTTTTATTGTGATTAATTTTTTGATATGTAGAGAAGCAGTTAACCTTTTAGCAAATACATAATGATAAAAAGAAATCTAAAATTTAATTTTGATAAAAAGCATCATTTCAATACTAGAAACCTGCTTAAAATTGAAGGACCTTAATTTAATAACAAATCTTTCTGTCATTATGCACTGATGCATTTTCCTCTGTCTTGTTCTAGCATTTCTCTTCTCCAATCAGCTACTACCTGTTGCTTCATTTTGAAGTCTAAATATCTTCTAATTCTTCGTACAGGCCAAGTAGCCTGATTACTGTTTAATGAGTAACTAGTTACCTTTCCCTTGAGTTACCTCCTTTGAGTAGGGGTTTTCTCTCCAGGGACCAGAGAGTTCTGCTTACACATCGCCAGTCACTTTCTCATCCATCTCCCTCTGACTCTGTGGGAGTTGTTCCCAAACATCCAGGAGGACCATATTCCACCTTATTTTGGGTCCCAGCTCAGAATGAACTCTCCTTCTGAGAGCCACACTCATCCTGCTCAACACACAGGTTGTTCAAAACCCATGGGGACACACTGTAAATTATGACTGAAAACCAAAGACAGTGTCCATGAGGTGACATTGGTCCATAATTCATAGACTCAAAGAGGACAAGAGGATAGCGTGATGCTCTTGATATCAACAAATTTAACAGCTTGATGAAACAGGTGAATTCTTTAAAAAGTGACATTTTGGAATGCCTGTTGGGCAGTGCAAATAGAAATGTAAATTTTCTACTCTATCTTAGAGTATTAGGACATGGTATCTTTGTGAGCCAATCATGATTAGATGCTGGTATGAATGAGATTAATGCCTATCTGCTCTCTGCCCTTTGAAGAGACAAGCAGACAACAGTCGGCAACCAAAAAAAGGACACTATTGGAGTTCACCATACTGGTACCATGATCTCAGATTTACAAATTCTAGGACAGTGAGAAATAATTTTCTCTTGTTTATAAGCTGCTCAGTTGATGGCATTTTGTTTTAGTAGCCCAACCTAAATACATACACACCACTAAAGCTTACTCATAAGTATGAGTAATGCCACCAACATTCTGTAGATATTGAGGAAATTCAATTGGTAATTGAAAAAAATTTCAAAGACCAAATCCCAAGCCAAGATGACTGCACTTATGACCATTTGTTAACATTTAAGGAGGGGCAATACATTGATTTTATACAGTTTTCATAGAAAATTTCTTTTTGTTTTGTCTTTGAGACAGTATCTCATGTATCCCAGGATGGCATGTAGCTGAGGATGACCTTGACCTCTTGTGTCCACCTCCTGTTTGCTGTAATTATAGGCATGCGCCACCATGCTGTTTGGGGCTTTAGAGCAGTGGTTCTCAACCTATGGGCCTCAAATCATTTGAGGCTCAACAATCCTTTCACAAGGGTTATCTAAAACCACTAGGAAACACAGATATTGACTTTATGATTCGTAATAATAGGAAAATTATAGTTATGAAGTAGTAACGAAAGTACTTTTATGGTTGGGGTTATCACAACATGAGGGACTGTATTAAAGCGTCAAAGCATTAAGAAGGTTGAGAACCACTGCTCTAGAGCATGAACTTGGGGCTTTGTGTATGCCAGTCAAACTTTCTACCCACTGAAATGAAACTCCACCCTCAGGAGGCTTAAAGGATGACATTCTTGCCATCCCATTCTTGAGACCACTGTCAAGCTGGCTGAAAATGTTACAATGAAAACATTCACAAAATGTCCCTCATGAACATATATAAAATTTTTCTTTTGAATTTTTTAACAAACCAAATCTGACAAAATTCGAAAGTATGAAACAAAATTCAAAAATGCGACTTTGGTGTAAGCATTAGTTTATTGAACACAAACTAAAACCATAGTAGATCATATAAAGATGACATATTATATTTCATATATATCAAGGTGTGGGTAGCCTAAGACACACATGGCACATATGTGTTCCATGGCCCACCCGGCACCTATATTCCTTCTTTATTTCCACTTGACCATCGAGGAGTGATCTCAACATCTGTGTGATTAGAGCTTTCTAATTACCACTCCTTCTAGATGGTAATGAGAGAGCATTATGACTCTTTTTATAGTTTTGACAGAGAAGTTATATGATTTGGTGCACTCATGTCTAATGATTTTAGCCACCTGAACATATCAGCTGCAAAATCAGCTACTAATTCTACCTCTGAAAAATATAAAGATGGGTTTAGGGAGGCAGTCAGTTATCTACTCAAAATCCTTTTCCTAGTGATGTCTAGCGATGTGCAGAAGCTTACCTTCTTCTACAAGTGTGACTGTGAAAGATTCTGACCTGATCTCCATTCACCTTGAGGAAATTGGTAGAGCCAGCTGTGAATCCCACATCCCACACACTCTGGGAAATGCTGAGTCATCCTTATAGTTACTTATACATAGTTTATATTGTGTCATAGTAGCTATCCTTCTTGGGGAAGGAGACGGGTGGAACAGGATGGTCTTGTTTTCTCATACTGAGAAATATTTCAAGATTAAGGGCCAGACCTCAAAGATTTTAACTAAGAATTTATTAATAGTGAAAGGAAAAATCAAAACAAGAGGAAATAGATTGTGAAAAATAAAATAATATCTTGCCCTGAGCTGATGTTAAATGGCATTGCTATAAAAACTCACAATTAAACATAATTCGTTTCCCTGTTTGAATTTTGGATTGAATAACAAACCTAGGACTACAGAATAATCAAGATGTATTCAGACCTGTCTACCCATAAGAGCAAACTACCATAAGATCCCTTCAAGGGTTCTAATAACCTTCTTGTCTTGAGACCAAGAAATTCACCATAATGGTGATATCAGGCTCGCCTTTTATTTACTTCCTAAACATGAAAGTAACAACTGCAAAACAAAGTTGTGGTGATTTGAAAGAATACAGCCCATAAAAAGAGTGTCACTATCAGGAGGTGTGGCTTTGTTGGAGTATGTGTGGCCTTGGATGTGGGCTTTAAGGTCTCATGTAGGTTCAAGCCATGCCTAGCATCTCAGTTCACTTCCTGTTGCCTGCCAATGAAGATGTAAGACTCTGCGCTCCAGCACCATATATGCCTGCATGCTGCCATGCTCTAGCATGACGATAATGGACTCAACTTCTGAAACTGTAAGCTGCCACCTTAATTAAACATTTTCCTTTATAAGAGTTGCTACCGTCATGGTGTCTCTTCACAGCAATAGAAACTGTAACAAAGAAAGAAGTTGGTACCAGGAGTGGGTTATTACTGAGATAGGACAGATCATGTTTTTGTTTGGAATAATATGGACTTTGGTACTTTGGTTAGTAAAGCAGTGGAATGCTTTAGGCACTGGCTAATGGACCATACTACTAGGAGCATGGAAGACACCGGTGCTCAGAATGATGGGAACTGTGGGTGGTGGGTGGCTCAAGAGGTTTCATAGGAGAAGAATTTTAGTAAGTTGCCTAGAGATCATTTTTGTGATATTTTGGTAGAAAGCATGGTTGCTTTTTCCTCTTGTCTGAAAAGTGTGCCTGAGCCTAAAGTGAAGAGATTTAGATTAATCCCTTTGGCAGAGGAAATCTCAAAGCAGCCTAGTATAGACTCTGTCATGTGATTACTAGCGTTCATGCTTATAAAGATTTATAGTGAAGAGGAGCAATCTGAGGAGAAAAGGAAGAGGAGGAAGTAGAATGAAGCTAAGTCCTGTGTTCAAGGAGATAAACAGATTAAGAAATGCAATAAAGGGACTAGTGACCTCAGAGCAAGTTCCCACCCAGCTAAATTTCCAAATTGTGAAAAGGAATTAAAGAAAGGCTTAAGCAGGCAGTGTCGGTGCACACCTTTAATCCCCACACTCAGAAGATTGAGGCTAGTGGATCTGTGAGTTTGAGGCCAGCCTGGTCTACACACCCAGTTTCAGGACAGCCAAGATTAGGCAATAAAGTAAACTATTGAAATCAGAAAGCTGGTGTAAATGGAATTGAATGAGGGGGGCCATGTTCTAGGCCCAGTAATCAACAGAAGTTGGCAGCTTTGGCCACATGGTTCAGGTTTTAAGGCTAGAAGAAAGGGGCTATGGAATTTGCCTCCACAATTCAGAAAAGCAGCTGAGGCCACGAATGTGTCAGGTGTGTCCCTGAATGGAGACCTAGAGATGCCATTGTATGAAACTATAAAGTTGAAGCCTGGATTACCTTGGAGACCCAAAGATATTGGAGACGCCAGAGCTGGGGGATTCTTGCTGAGGAAAGCTGCTAACAGGGAGTGGAATTAGCCCAAGAGAGATGTGTGTTGCAGTCAACAAAGCTGAAAGGAGTTGGAGATCTGAAGATCATATTGACCTCAGACATGGAGATACAGAGTTTGGAGTTGAGTTTGACCAGCTTGTTTTATGTCTAACTTTGGTCCAGTGTTTACTCACTATGCACCATTCCCTACATTTTGGAATGGTAATGTATTTCCTGTGCCATAAGTTGGAAGGATGTGATCTGATTTTTAATTCTGATTTTACAGGGGATTGCAGTTAAGAGATTGCATGAATCTCAGAAGACACTTTAAACTTTAGAATTCTAAATAAGTTCGAGACTGTTATAGACTGTACTGAATGCATTTTTGCATTATATGTCTACAAACCTTTGTGGGCCAAGGAGTACAATGTGGTGGTTTGAAAGAAAATGGCCCCCAAAGGGAATGGCATTATCAGGATGTGTGGTTTTGCGGAATAGGTATGACATTTTGGAGGAAGTGTGTCACTGTGGAGGTGGGTTTTGATGTCTCAAATATGCTCAAGTCATGCCCAGTATCTCAGTTCACTTTCTGTTGACTACCAATCAAGATGCAGAATTCTCAGTTCCTACACCGTGTCTGTCTACATGCTACTATGTCCCAGCATGATGGTAATGGACTTAACCTCTGAAACTGTAAGCTGTTACCTCAATTAGATGTTTTCCTTTTTGAGAGTTATTGTGGTCATGATGTCTCTTCACAGAAATAGAAATCCTAACTAAGACAGAAGGAAAGCCTGAATTTTGAAAGAAAGTCCTAAGTCTCCCCCAGGGTGCCAGGAGTAGCTCAACCGCTTGATCGTTCTGATGCCAAAATAATGAAATCATAGTCTCAAAGATGTTTCTGTAACATTTACTGTACAGTAAATAACTACAAGATGACTACACATGGACTCCCTGGCACTAATTTTATAGCATAGAAGATTACTTATATTAGTTGGGCAATAACTTCAAAAGAGGAGATCTAAAAAGACTTGATTTCTAGAAATGCTTTCAGAATTGCTATGCCACAAGGGTGTGGCTCAGAATTGAACTGCTGGAAAGTCTGGGCAAATGGAGGAAGACTGGGATGTGTTGTGGGATGGGTGAGAGGGTACTTTGGTTCTAATATTGGAGTTTGTGAATTCCATATTTACTTTCTGCTCACATAAAATTTTGTAAGCTAACAGCAACATCTTTTAGGAGTTTGGCAAGGTGGAAAGTTCTTATTTTATACTTCTTCCAGTACAGTTCTACTATACACACATAAAGCATACATACAGCAATTCATTGTGACTTAGATATCATTGGAAGATCTGAGTAATGATAAGTGGCTTGTGTTGTTGAAATTGTGATCTGAAGGCTGCAGAAATCCAATTTCTTATTGTTTTAAAGGACTAGCTGTCTGTTTCAATTATTTTTTCCATCAATTAACACTATTGTTTTCCTTCTGTGTGGAGAGTCACTTAGACCATTTTCTGAACCATACACCACAGACTAATGAATGACAGGCAAAAATCACACAAACTTTCATTCTGATGGCCAACATTGGGTTCATCTTTGAAACAGAATTGGCCGGGCGGTGGTGGTACACACCTTTAGTCCCAACACTCAGGAGGCAGAAGCAAGCAGATCTCTGAGTTCGAGGTCAGTCTGGTCTACAAAACTACACAAAGAAACCCTGTCTCAGAAAACCAAAAAAAAAAAAGGAAAAAAGAAGTTCCATCTTGTTATGAGAAGCTTTTTCTTTTGCTAGCCGCTTTGGTTTATCCCCCCGCCAGTCGCCTGGGCTCTGCCGCGCCAGCCTGGTTCTAGATCCGCATGAGTCCCAAATAAACACACAGGAGGCTATATTAATTATGAAGCTGTTGGCCTTGCTTATCCCTTACTGGCTAGCTCTGCTTTAAGTAATTACCCCATAATTGTTAATCTAAGTATGTTTCTTACCGGAGAATAGTTCTGGGCTCCTACCCCCATGGCGGTTACATGTTGACTCTCTTGTGTTTCCCCTTCCCAGAATCCTCCTCGACTCCTAGTCCCTCCTATCTAGGTTTTCTATTGGCCAGACAGTACTTTATTGACAAATGCACAGGCAAATAACAGGACTTCCCCAACATCTCCTCTTTTCTGTTTAAACAAAAGAAAGGTCTTAATTTTAACATAGTCAAATTGTATATGACAGAACAGTTATCAAGTAAGAACATAGTTACAATATTTTAGCAAGATTTAAAGAAAATATCATCCATCCCATCCTTGTGAGTCAAAAGTTGTATATGTATCTTTTATCATAACTAAGGAAAACTATAATTATAACTATCTGTCTTCAACTCCATCAAAGACCACAGAAGGATAATATATAAACACTAGGATTGACAGAGACATCTTACTGCCTGGACAGTCACCCGAAGTTCCTCTGTAACGTTGGGGCATCCATCTTCAGCCCATAGGCCACAATGTGTCTGGAACACTTCTCAGCAAAGCAGGAAATTTCAAACTGTCCATCTGCGTTGGCAGTCTGTCAGTCATTTTTCTTTGTCCTGCAGAAAGTCTCGTAGACTCTTCATGAAGCAGGAACCCTGTAAGACTGAGTTCAGTAGTCACTTTCCTGTGGGTCCTGCATGTCCAGTTTATACAACAGCAGTCAAACAGTCTAGGCAAGAGCAGTTTCTTGCCCAAATGGCTAATCTTGCCATGTTGAAAGCAAACTCCATAACAAGTTTCTTCGATGCCCATCTTCCTCTCAGATATAATTGGTGCTGCCAGGAGCAGACATTTCTCATTGTCAAAAAAAACCCTAGACCATTTTAAATGCCATGTTCTGCAGGTCTTTGAGAGGTTTGAAGACTGTCTATCTGTCTCAAATATATTTCTGTATATCTAGAAAACCTAACTTACCTAACTATAAATTCCATTATAAGTAACTATCTATAGTCTGTATTCAATTATGTATTATGTTTTAAAAGAACAGTATAAGCACAATACTTAATCAAAAGGAGAAATATAAGCATCACAAAATTAACCTTGAATTTGTATCCATAAATGAAAAACAATACCCATACCATAATTCCCCTTTTTACCATTAAAAAAGGATTGGCTGTGATCACTAGCCAATTATTAACAATCCCATTTAAATGAAAACAAAGATTTATAAACAAGATGGGAATTGGGACGTCGCTCATTCCAAACTGCTTCCTGCTGGAAGGGGGCGCTCTTCATACCATGGGGATCATGACAAAACTCAGAAACCTGTATAAGTCCTTATTTTTGTGGTCTGTAAAGCTGCATCATCTTAGCTGTCTCAATTGTTGGAACACCTGGTCCACTGCTTCCGGGGGTCTTGGTTCGTAAAACCACAGAAGCCTGGAAGGAATTCTCAGCTTTTCATTTTCTGTAGAAACATAAGCAAATTCTCCTTTTCCAAGTAACATATCCTTATACTTAAATTTTGAAGTCAAGGCATTTTCAAAAGATAGAAGTTGGATTAATTTAGCAGCATTTATAATCAAGTGTACTTCAGTAGCTGTTCCTTCCTTAGCAATGAAAAAACTGAAAAACACAATAGCGTACAGTATCCAGACTCTCTGCGTATTTTCCATCTTTACGTGGCTTATTTATTTATCTATTATTACTTTATTTATTTTACTTTTATTTATTTTTCTCTGAGACAGGGTTTCTCTTTGGAAATCCGCCTGCCTCTGCCTCTGGAGTAAATCTTACCGGTGTGTGCCACCACAACGCCGGCTTTTGTATTTATTTACCACTTTGCCGTTTTATTTTCTCTCTCAATCTCACGTATATTTTTAAACACACTGTAAACCTTTAGAGATTTTCTTCATCCAAGTCTGACTTTACTGTAAATCTTTACGTTTTTCTGGCCACGTGTCTTATCTGTAAAACCGCGGCTGTTTTAAACTGCCGTTTCAAGATGGCGGGCGTAAGCGTGACTCCAGCTTACCGCCTCAGTCCATGCTGACATCCAGCAAAAGCTGCCACTTCCAGCTGTACGTACACACCTTTAAATCGTTAGCAGAGTCTCTTAAAACAACTTTGTTGGTTTTTTTTTTCCTTTTCTTTTTCTTTTTATGCCGAGTCAGGAAGACTCCAGTAAGCGAGCCGCTTGAATCTCGGCTTGTTGCTAGCAAAACAGAGCACACCTGAGAAAATGCTGCTACCAAAATTCTGTGCTTCTCTCCATTCTTCTGTTTCTAAAATTCCTTTAAAGCTTTTGTTATTTTGCGTGGAAATTCATGATCCCACTTCTGACACCATTCTGTTATGAGAAGCTTTTTCTTTTGCTAGCCGCTTTGGTTTATCCCCCGCCTGTCGCCTGGGCTCTGCCGTGCCAGCCTGGTTCTAGATCCACATGAGTCCCAAATAAACACACAGGAGGCTATATTAATTATGAAGCTGTTGGCCTTGCTTGTCTCTTACTGGCTAGCTCTGCTTTAAGTAATTACCCCATAATTGTTAATCTAAGTATGTCTCTTACCGGAGAATAGGTCTGGGCTCCTACCCCCATGGCGGTTACATGTTGACTCTCTTGTGTTTCCCCTTCCCAGAATCCTCCTCGACTCCTAGTCCCTCCTATCTAGGTTTTCTATTGGCCAGACAGTACTTTATTGACAAATGCACAGGCAAATAACAGGACTTCCCCAACACCATCTTAGTAGCCAGCATGGATGGTGTGAGTCTCTTGTATTGGCAGCAGTAGTAGGATACAGTAGGCTGATCCTGAAGTACATTTTGGGTTGTTGGCAATATAATGTGTATGACTGATCCTCTGGGATTTGGTGTCCATTGAGATAACTTAGTAAATTTCATCTCTTTCTGGAGGAGTGTATATTGTCTACAGCTAAGAAATCCAACCAATACATTTTTCAACATTTGAAACCAAAATAACTTATCCAAACTCCTGGTTTGGTGGTTTCTTTCTTTTACAATATAAAATTTCAGGATTGTAAGAGAGCCGAATGTGCAAAAGCACCTGTCACCAAATTTTACAACATGAGTTCAATTCTTGAGGGCCATGCAGTGGAAGGAGTGCATTTACTCTCAGAAGTGATCCTTGGAGTACACTCCAAATAAATGAAAGAAAGAGAGGGAGGGAGGGAGAGAAAGAAAGAAAGAAAGAAAGAAAGAAAGAAAGAAAGAAAGAAAGAAAGAAAGAAAGAAGAAAAAGAAAATTTATATTCCTAATAGAAATATTTGGAAGAATTTCTTACCCTGGGTATTGGGGAGACAGGCTGGTCCTTCAGGGTTCCTGCTTTACAGAAGAAAGCAACTGACGAACTTTGCCAATACAAGACAGAACAATTTCCTACTTCATTAAGAAGTCTGCCTATGGGCTGAATATGGATGCCCAACATTACAGAGAAACTGTCCAAGCACCACCCCAATTCACTGTTGCCTTTCCTATGAAAGAAAGAGAGGGAGGGAGGGAGAGAAAGAAAGAAAGAAAGAAAGAAAGAAAGAAAGAAAGAAAGAAAGAAAGAAAGAAAGAAAGAAGGAAGGAAAGAAAGAAAGAAAGAAGAAAAAGAAAATTTATATTCCTAATAGAAATATTTGGAAGAATTTCTTACTCTGGGTATTGGGGAGACAGGCTGGTCCTTCAGGGTTCCTGCTTTACAGAAGAAAGCAACTGACGAACTTTGCCAATACAAGACAGAACAATTTCCTACTTCATTAAGAAGTCTGCCTATGGGCTGAATATGGATGCCCAACATTACAGAGAAACTGTCCAAGCACCACCCCAATTCACTGTTGCCTTTCCTTCTGCTTTCAGTGTGGGATTGAGATGTGATTTGCCAGCTTCCTGCTCCTGCTACCATGCTCTACCTTCCTCATGGAGGATTCTATCCCTCAGAAACCCCACAGGAAAATAACATCTTCCCTAAGTTATTTTTGGTCATAGTATTTTATTATAGTAACAAAAAGTAATTAATATACTTACTCTGCACATAACTCAAATTGCCACCCAAGAAAGTAAGTCCCTTGCTTTTACATTTTACAGGCCTCTGCTGTAACATTTAGGTCTTAGATTATGTTTTTGTGGTCTCTGGTTTTGAACTACGTGCTAACAACTGCAAAAGCCATGTAGTGTCCCACTAGTTTGGTACTCATTGTAAAGCTCAGGCTGGCCTCTAACTCAGTTAAGCCTCAATTGCTAAGATTAAAAGTATAAGAGAGACTTGAGCACACAGTTTTCATATGACATACTGGAAATAATAATTTTTAAAAACCATCATGTCCCATATCAGATGAGCTAAAAAGACATTTATGAGGCAGTTCTCACACTGGGTGTATAGAAAAGTCACTGTGTTTCAATCGATGCACAAATAAAATGCACAGTAGGGTGAGGACTGTCCTAAGAAGACACATGCCATAGCACACATATACACATGCGGTAAAGGTGTGCAGGGAACAGCAGTCCCTAAAATGCATTCTCTGTCATTAAAGATGGCCTCATAGGATCAGCAATTCTCCCAGAAGAAATAAGCATCCTACCTCAATCTAGAATGATTTTAATGTTCTGCTATGCTTCCTGCCCAAGTTTAAATCCTCAATATTCATTCAAAGTGTCACAGTACTCCAATTATCTCTACTACAAAATATCCCACAGTTCAGTACTGTAAGACATTGTGTAGCTTATAAATGACTAAGATTTGCTCTGACTGATAACATTTTCCCAAAGTCAAACAGACCCTGCTTTTGTCTCTCCATGCTTCTCAATATCACTCCACTTTATTTCAATACTTCTCTTGTAATTGAGCAATTCCATAAAATCAAATAAAATGATTTATAATGGAATGATTACTCCAGGGTAACATTTCAAGTGAAATTAAGATTGAAATCTAATTTAAAAGCTTTAATGTAAATGGGTCATTAGAGGAGGTTCTCTGGGGAATTTGCAATTAAACTAAAGTGACAAGGGTTTTTGTCAGGGTGCTGGGCCTAAAGGTGTTACGATCCTGATACATGCTCATTTCTGACAAGCAATCCTTATCACAACCACTCTACAAGATCTGAGTCGCTAAATGAAGCTGCAATCAAAGGCCAGAAAAAATATTCCCACCCACTGCAAGCCTCTTCCTGAGGGGGGGGATGTTATAATTTATAGAAAGGTTTCAGTGAAGCCAGTGTGTACAATTGACACTAATTAATATAGTTAGCTATTGTGAGCCAGACCCAGACTATTTCCTTATTAAAACCCAACACTTCTTAACCATACCTATTCTTTAACAATTAACTAAGTTCTCTATTGATACTAGTTTTAATATATAATTTACACCTGGGTAGTCTTGAAACACTATGATAGAATACTCCCTATTTTCTCCAGCATTTAAAAATACTTTATTTTAATTGTGTGTGAGTATGCACTTGTACATGTATGTGAGTGTGTGCACATGTTCCTGCATGTGTGCATGCATACGTGAGTTGTGTTTGTGTGTGTGTGTGTGTGTGTGTGTGTGTGTGCGCGTGTGTGTGTGTGTAGGTGGGGGGAGGCCTGAGGATCCAGATGTGTCTGAATCTGCAGTTACAGATCTGGGGGCTGTGGGTCTCCCAGCATCGTTTCTGGGAACAGGACCAGGGTCCTCCAGAAGAGCAGCTCCCCTTCTTCACTGTTGAGCTCTCTCTTCAGCCCTCTGTGAGCCTTTAAATCATACATATTCCTTCTTTCTAGGACTCTATTATGACTGGCTCCTTGACAACCATTTACTCTCTTTCGAAATTCTATTCATTTTTGTTCTTAGATAATCCTGCTGATAATTAAGTTTCACATGGACAGATCCCAGGCCTGCAAAGAGTAGTTATGTTCAATTCTTTTCTGAGTTCATATAATGCTTGAAACATTGCATTACACATAACAAGAGGAATAAGTATTTGATCTTATTAACAATTATGATTATATTAATCATTAACTTTTATTGATAATTTAAAATAGAAGGCTCATGATACTAAACCTTGATGTAAATGCTCGTTTACTATTCACAGTTATCCTAGATAGTAGCAATATCACCTCCACCTTAAAGATCTACAAATTAAAGCCTGAAAATGTTTTGGTGACTTGTCAGAAGTTACAGAGCTAATAAATGGAAAACCTAGAACCTAAATCCAGCACTGTCCACCTACAGACCATGGTCAGACCTATGGGGCCATACCACTGAAGGTTGGAGATGGATAGGCCCAAGAGGAAACATCCCTCAGAGAAGTCCTTTCTTAGTGTATATAGCTGTACCTTGGATTGACTTTATACACTGCCAGATTGAATTCATCACAAATCTCCCAAGCTGGACTCATTCAGAAATAATAAAAATAAGATTCCTGGGCCATCTCACAGATGTTTCCAAATGTTTAGATATATTTTTATGAAGACTTTATAAAAATCAATTACAATTCATATGCTTTAGCTTTGTGGATGACAGAAGATTTGAAAATATCTATAGAGGAAAGTGGCTGAAGTTCTATTTATTGCTTTCATAATTCTCTGATTTTATATAGTTGACAGCTTCTACAGAAGCAGCAACATGAGTAGCTCACATCCCACTCTCTTCTCTGTTAGCTATTAATATGACATAGCAATCCAGCCACCGCAGATCATGAGCTACACAGCTTGCAGACAACCAGGGTCACACATACCACTTTAATGGAGGTAATTTGCAGAGCAAATGGTTGGAGGATATTTCCTTTGTAGTTCTTCTTACCCCAGAGGTACAAATCTTCTTACACTGTAAAAATAACTATATCACTCACTCTAGTGTCGTCCCATTGAGTGACTTTGATAGAGTTAATTGACAGAGCAGTGGTGGAGAAGGTAGATTAAGGTAAGAGGGTGATGTCCATGGATGAAAGATTCCAACAGCTAAGAGACCATCAATAATGAGACAACCATAAAATAAAATATTGTTCAGAATGTATCTCACTTGGAAAAGAAGATTAGGGGTTGTCTCATAAAGCAGTCATGTACTCTTAGACTGGTATTTGTTCACACTCTCAAAAACAAATGTGAACTGATAACAGTGATCAGAAAAAACAGTCTGAATATGAGTATTCACAGTTCGGTATCACTCCAGCTTATTCTTTGGGGAGTTGCTTTTTGGGTTCTAAAATACGTCTATGGCATCTTGTGAGAAATGCTCATACTGATGAGCATTCTCCAAGGCCTGCATGGTCTGCTCCTAGTCTGCCTGCAGCTCGTCTTCAGTGTCCTCATAGCCATAGCCCATCTACTGCAGACCGATTGGCTCTCCATGGCTCCTTGACCACATCAAACTTCCTTTGATCTGTTTGCCTTGGGGTCTCAGTGCTGGCTACTCAAGTTCTGCCTGAAACCCTTTCTGCTGATAATTTTCTATCCCTTGCTCCTCCTTCTCATTTGAATTTAGGTTTCTGCTTCAATGTCACCTCCAGAGACCTGCCCTGACCATCGTGTTCCAAGTATATATGTGTACTCTTTTTCTCTTCCTCGCATTCACATAAGACAACACATACTGGTTTCTTCACACGTAGAGAATTTTCTCTCTCTTAAAAAGTTAACTACAAGTGACAGATGAGAAAAGGTTAATTGCCACAGGTTAGAGAAAAGCAGACAGTATGTAATGTGGTCTCCTACAATATACCATGGAACACAAAGAGATACGAGGGGAGACATTGGTGAGATTCAAAGTCTGTAGTATATATGGGTTCGTACAGTTGTACTAATATGAAGGTCTTAAATTTTGACAAATGGGCCAAATGTAAATAAGGTGTAAGTAAGAAACAATTCATTCTACCTTTCAAGTTATCCAGAAATTCTATTCTCACCACTAAATCATCTTGGAAGTGTTTACATCAGGTCACACAGTGATGACATTCTGTGGCCTTGATTTTGTTTCCAGTACCTCGTTTTTTACATTGTGTGTGGGGGGGTGTGGGGGGGTGTGGGTGGGTGTGTGGGTGTGTGTGTGCGTGTACGCGTGTGTGTGCGTGCATGCGTGCGTGTGTGTGTGTGTGTGTGTGTGTGTGTGTGTGTGTGTGTGTGTGTGTATATATGAGTACAGGTGCCTATGTAGTCTAAAAGAGGGCATCAGATCCCCTGGAGCTTGTGTTACAGACAATTGGCAGCCACCTGATATGTGTGCTTGGAACTGAACTTGGGTCTTCTGCAAGAACATCATGGACTCTAAACTATCTATCCAGCCCCACTGTCACATGGTTTGCTTCTTGTTTACAAGTATGCAGGTTAGTTCTCAGCAAATGTTGGGGGGGGACATTCATCACTAGTCTGTTGGCCTGAGATGTGCTGGGAAGCACTAATAATTGCAGCACCCCTTGGGTGGAGTCTTTGGAATGGGGTCTGCATTCATTTCTAGGGCACTGTTTCGCACATGCCACCCTGTTCCCCTCTAGATGTATGATATCCATGGTATATGTTGCTTCTCTTAAAGACTTGTTTAAAAATACTGTGAATATCACTTTCCAGCAAAATGCTCTTTTTGGTTTGATATGTTCAATGCATAGAAACAGCTGGGGTGAAAGGAAGTAGGGTTTAATGTATACTTAGTGGTACGTAAAGCACTTGTTGGTCCTTGGAGGTACCTGGATAATTCAAACAGACTCTGTATCCTAAAAGCTTTCTAGAGAGCACCATTTTTCAGTGGAGGTTATTCTGTCTGAAAGGGCAAAGTGTGGTTTATACTGTAGAAATCCAAGTGTGTAACCCTTTCACATAGCCCATATTTCAAGCAAGAATGTTTCTCTCTTTCCTTTGTCACTCACCAGCGGAGTACTTTGGAAAATTGCTAACTTCTGTATTATGGTTTGCCCATTTGCAAAATCACAATAGTGCTACACACACATGTATAGTTTTAATGATTTGATATCTGTAAATCACGAAGAATATTATCTGACACTGTACATGAAGGCTCAGAAAATGTTATTTATCATTGTCATTTAAATATGTATATAAATAGCAAATAATGCTGCCAGGGTGAAAATTAGGTTGAAAATCTATCATCTACTATGTTAGTCATCAATAATTTATGGTAAATTATTATTCTCCATTGTAGTTCATGAAATCTACAATTAAGATAAGACTATCATTTTGTCTAGTGATTTGTGCAAAGAATATCCCCCAAAATATGAGAACATACTCTTTCTCAATAGAACACATCCCTCCCTTTGCCCAAAAGCTGTTTCTCCATGCAGAGAACAAAAATAATAATTTTGTAGTTTGAGAAAAACATTTGCTGGACTCAAGTGATTAATTTTGTATCTGATTGATCTCAATGTGACTTTAGTTCTTGAAATATGAGATTTCTATATTTCCTGTTCTGTTTCAAGGTTCTGTCAAATAGCTAATGGAATACATGATTCTACATGATGTGTACCCATCAACTCCCACTATGCTACTATTTCATGAACTCTTGAAATGCACTAACAATTTGTGATAACCTCTAGTGAAAGGCAAGCCACTGTTACTAAAAACAAATGGGTTAACTCTGATGATACTGCTGATAGAACGGCGTGAAGCAAAAGATTTTATAAATGGGATTCTTCAACTTCACAATATGAATATAAAGATAACCAGATCGCTCCAGTGATGGGGTGTCTCCAATTCCTCAGGCCCCTGGCTTTACACTCTAACACCTAAACTCAAATATGGGCTACAAAGAGGGGGCCAAGAAGGAGAAAAAAAGGAGTATGAATAAAAGTAAAAAAAAATGAGAAGGAGGAGGAGGAGGATGGAGAAAGATGAAGAAGAAAAGAAAGAGGAAGAATAATAAAGAGAAGAGGAAAAGGATGATGATGAAGAAAACAACAAAGAAAAAGCTCTGACTGCTTGGTACTGAATAGGTTAGGCTCAGACTGACAAAGGAGACGTCACCAGAAAGTTGTCATTTACAACAGTAACTCTTCATTGTTTGCTCTGACTTCATAATTCTGAAAAGATTGTCATGCTGCATATGAATGATTCTCAAAGAAATAGTAGTTTTTTTGTGCCAAGGCATTGGCCCCTGACACAGTTGTTGGCAAAGCTGTGTTCTGTTCTTTGGTTTTGTAATGTTAAAATTCACTGACTGTTATCTTGAACAGTGGTAGAAAGAGTATGGATTATGTGGTTATAAGATTTGTTGACTGTCATCAAGAAATGTAGTACAGGACACAGACCGTGTAGTTGAAGGAGCTCAGCTCAAACTTCTTTAATTGTTCATCATGTTTTGGTGACTTTGGGCAAGTCATTGCTTCATCTGTAATACAGGTGGCATTTCTCACATTAATGCAGATTTGGCACTTGAGTGGCATTTCTATATACACAGTTCTACCACAATTATGGTGGGAGTGTGTAGAGGAACTGAGGATGAAAATGGTAGAGCCCTTGGGCAAGGTCATGTAATAACTGGAGTTGATTCCCAACCCGCATTTGGCTGCACCTGGCTGAGAACCAGTCAATGTGTTAGGGAGTATACTGTATTAGCTAATTTAAACTTCACAAAAGTAGGCACTCTTTTTAGTGATGTGCATACATGTGTGCATACATGACATTTCCTTATCTTTGTGTGAAGCACCAAAATGTAAAATCTACACACTTATCTCCCACTTTTTGGGAAGAGCAGGCTTAACTGGATCTCCCAAATGGGTTTCCTTTCACAGTGACCCTCCCAAGCCTCCTGGTGACAGACAGATCAGGACATAATTATCCCCAAATTACAGAACTCCATTTAGCACGCGTAAAGAGGTTAAAAATGGCAAGCACATTTATCAGACACCATCATTAATTATAAAGCACTTTATAATTTTTTACCCCTTTGCATTTGCTTCTGAAGAAAAATATAACCTTTTATTACTTGAAAATCCACCAAAAAGCAACAAATTTAACAAGAAATTAATGATTGAGTGAATTATTTCAGTCAAATCCTGAACCAAATTGAATCACGGCATTTTAAGTGCTCCATCAAACATCACTGTGCTGAAGTGGGACTTCATTTCTTCTTGGCATCATGCAACATCCTGTTTCTAAGAAAAAAGGATTAAAGTGTCCCATAAAAAAAGAGGGAGGGGGGATCTCCCAAAGTTACTTGGACATCAAAGAGACCTTACACAACAACATTTTGATGAGTTAAGTGTAAAGGAATCAAAAACACATGGATGAAATTTCCCATAAAACCCACATGTGTTTAAAAATCAAGGGAAAACGTGCATGGCCAAATGCACTTGGGGTTTTGTCAAACCCCAAACATTTGAGGAATAGTGTGAGATGTTTAAGGAACCCAAAACACAGCTGGAGCAGCCTATATCATTCCAAAAGCATATGCCAGCGGAAGATGATAAAGGAGATAAGCCCGCAAAAAAATCTTATTTTTTTGCTAAGAAAACAAAACACCAAAACAAAACATGGTGCTGATTGCCAATAGGAAAGCCGCAGTTTTCAAACATACATATATTTTTAAATCACCCCTAAACTTAGAAAATTGCAACTTCCATAACATGTTAGGAGTAATTTATTAAAGTTTCCTTTTTAACAGCAACAAAAAAGAGCTGTCATTTTTAACCTCCAAATTTTCCAGCTTAACCTGGTAGATTTTTCCCCCAGACCTTTCAAACCTTGATCAAATTACACACTCTCCCCACCCCCAAACCCCCTTTTTTCGTATTCTACTTGATTTAGTTTTGCTAGGCTAAGCACATTATTAATTGGTTCTACTTTTATTTACAATACTACTGCCTGAAATATATAGTAGAGTGTGTAATTGAATTTTGGGTTTACTGTAATTAAAAAAAAGTCAAAAAGAGCAATAAACGTAAGTGATAGTAAAGAATTGCCTCTGAAAGCCAGTATAAATCAGCAAGATTAAATGATTTTATATCATATTTAAGTTCCTTAATTTTAATTGATGATCCTGAACTTGTTTTCTTTCATTGTCAACTAGAATTTCTTGTCTGCACTTGATCTTTGAAGGCAAACATGGGGGACTTTGCAACACACAAAACGTCTTGTTAGAATCTACAGTGTCAAACTTAACAGATCTGTGTCTTTTCTCCCTTTCTTGGATGCATCCTGTTAGTTTTTAAAATTAGCCAAGTAATGGAGAAAGCAACTTGATAACAGATTGGTGTGCTACTACAACTGATTGCTAGGGAAGAACAGGTCAGTTGTCTATAAAACCATGGGCTCTTAGCTAAATGACTCTGCATAGTTTTTTGGACTTTTTTTTTTGCCTTGGTTTCCAAAGGTTGCAAAGGCCACTGACACCATCACCACATCTTCTTAGTCTTCAAGCAGATATTTCTCCTTCGCCTTTCTAATATAAACAACACAGACCATTCTAGAGAAATGCAAAACAACAAGACTATAAATTAACAGAAAGACTTTTTTTTTCTGTAATGAACATACACCAATACAGAAACATCATTCCCCCTTCTCAAATGAATTCTCAGGTTCAACATGCTTGAATCCAATATTTGTTCTCTAAATGGTAATTCCTGTTACATCAGAAGCTCACATAGCTCAAGGGTTAGCCATGTGCTTCAATAGCACAGGCTTAGTAACCTGGATTCCCTTTGCTGGAGGCCACTACTTGCAGAGTCCTGAGCCAGATATTTAAACTCTACTTTGCTTATTCACAACCTGTACAGGTAGATGCCTGCTGTTTCTATTTTAAAGCTGATGATATTGATAAGATTAAATCATTTGCTTTTAAAGACACAGCAAGAGCCACTTTTTGTCTTCAACTCTATTGCCTTTGGTACATTTACTACAAATAAAAGAAAATGGTAAGCACTCCTGAGTGAGCTAACCCAGTCACAAACATGGTATGTACTCACTCATATATGGATTTTAGACATGGAGCAGGGGAGTTCCAGCCTACAATATCACTGCCAGAGAGTCTGGGAAACAGGGAGGACCCTAAGAGAGATATATGCATGGTACCCCAGAGAAGGGGAATGGGACAGGATCTCCTGAGCAGATTGGGAGCTTGGAGGAAGGAGAAGGAGCAGGAGGAAGAAAGAGAGGGGAAGAAGAGGAGAGGAGAGGAGGACATGGGGGAGCAAGATGGTTGAGTCAGGGGAATAATAGAGGAGAGCAGGATGTGAGATACCATAATAGAAGGAGTCATTATAGGTTTGAGGAGAGATCTGACACTAGTGGGATTTCCAGGGATCTACAAGGATGACACCAACTGGCAAACTAAGCAATAGTGAAGAGGCTACCTTAAATGCCCTTCCCAGAAATGAGATCGATGACTACCTTATATGACGTCCTAGAACCTTCATCGAGTGGTTGAAGGAAGCAGAGGCAGACACTCACAGCTAAACACTGAACTGAACTCCTGGGACCCAGTTCCAGGAGGAGTGATGAGCAAAGGGGTCAAGACCAGAATGGTGAAACCCACAGAAACTGCTGACCTGAACAAGTGGGGAACTCATGGATTTCAGACTAATGGCTGAGAGGCCAGCATGGATCTTATCCAAACCCCCTTAATTTCGGTGTCAGTGAGGAGGCCTTGGTAATCTATAGGGCCTTGGGTAGTAAATCAGTATTTATCCTTGGCATGGGAATGGATTTTGGGAGCCCATTCTGGATGGAGGGATGCTCTCTCAGCCTGCACACATGAGGTAGGGCCTAGTCCCTGCCCTGAATGATATGACACACTTTGCAGATCCCCCATGGAGGACCTCACAATCCCTGGGGAGCAGAGGGGGATTGGGTGGGGGGTTGGGGTGATTGGGGCAGCCGTGGAGGAGGGGAGCATGAGCGAGCTGGGATTGACATGTTAAGCAAGCTTGTTTCTAATTTAAATTAAGGAAAGAAAGAAAAAAAGAAGAAAGAAAGAAAGAAAGAGAGAGAGAGAGAGAGAGAGAGAGAGAGAGAGAGAGAAAGAAAGAAAGAAAGAAAGAAAGAAAGAAAGAAAGAAAGAAAGAAAGAAAGAAAGAAAGAAAATGGGAAGATTTTCTTAAGAGGACCAAAGGAAGCGACTGTCTCTGTACTATATAGTTCTTGAAGCCTCAAGCTGTGCTTGCTCTCCTCTGGCCTGCAGTGAGTGTTCTAAAGCTCACAGTAATACTCTTGTCTCTCCAGACATGACTTGCATCTACTTGCTACATTTATGCTCCTTCAAATTTCTGTTGCACATGCTCAGGGCATGGTGTTGGAGAGCTCTCAATTGCTCTGGGAACCAACTCCATGATGCTTTCAAGGCCATCACCTGTTTCTTATTATTTCTTTCCCCAGCGTAGCTAACAGGCATGAGTGTTATACCTGGGGAATGAAAAGTCTGTGGCAAAGTAAATAAAATCACATCCGCCATCATGGTGCTCGTCCTATTATATTCTCATCTCTCCTGTCAGTGTGATGGGCGAGGAGATGAAGAGGAAATCTGCGGCACGACAGGATGGTTCTATTCACTAGAGCATTGCCGGCCTTTCCGTTAATGCCTGGGGTTAGTAACTGAGATGACAGGTCCTCTAGATTGGCAGTGCTCACTAAAACAATTAAAAGGAAATTTAGACTTAAGCAGGCCCAGTACTGGTGATGGGAATTACAGAGAGCCTGTTGTAGGCCAAGTTTCTGGAGACCAATGCCAAAAGCCATAATCACTACATAAGACCACATCACTAAAGCGAGAGCATGAACAAAGTTAAGCTTCCCGAAAACACAACAGGAAAAGGGTGTTGTCTTCACAATAAGGACGAGTATTTTGAATTAAACTAAGCTGAGAAGAGGAGAAATGTTAGAGGAAAGGATGCTTTTTTTTTTTTAAGTGTGAAGATATAAAGACAGAATGTGTATGTGTTAGGTTGCTTAAAAACCAGAAGCAAACAAATTTAAATTCTTAACATACATAATTAATAAATCAGAGAGAATTTACAGAGAAGATAAAATGTAGAGAATAAGAAACTCGGTGGTCTCAGACACATTTAGCATGTGCAAGACCTTAGACACCATACCTGCACTGTTTTTTGGAAAAGGTTGTTGAACTAGCCATCGTCACACTATACCCCAGCCTTTGGGGAGGGGGGGTGGAGGCAAGAGTGCCACAAGTTCCAGGTCATCCTTAGTAACAAATGGAATTTGAGGTTACCCTGAGGTAACCTGTTTCCAAAATAAAAGGGGGAGGAAAACTATCCCTTCTCACTAGAAATAAAAGTAACTCTCAAGTTTTTTAACATAATTTTTACTGATTATTTGGGAATTTCACACAATGCACCCTAATCACACTTGATTCCTAGCCCTCCCAGATCCACATCCCTCACCCTTGTGCCCTCCTCCCAAAAAGAAGGAGGAGGAGGAGGAGGAGGAAGAGAAGGAGGAGAAGGGTCAAACTCCCAGCCCCTTAAAGAAAACTGAGTCCTTTTCCACCCCACACCCCTGCCATAAGCCATCAACTGTGAAGATCTACATTTCAACAACCCTGTTACAATTTTAAGGGATCTCATCAATGGCTTCCTTTGTGGAGCAGGGACTGTCATGAAAGTCATCGATGCCTTTCATTCTCAACTGTGAGCCTGCAAGCAGTCATTGATACCACTACGAAAGAAGCTTACATTCTTAAACCATATATTGTTTCATTGTCAGGCCTGTCAGGTTCATATTTTCAAAAGATGCCTATTGATGGGAACTAGAAGCAAAAGATTCTTTCAAACACTGCTAATGGCACTTTGTATTGTCATAAATCCTTTACAATGATATGTGATGGTCCATCTCGAAATTCCTAAGTATTATACATCTCACACCTTTGAGCATTACAGACTTTACTATGAACAACAAGGTCTTAGATGGAGAGGTTGTTAGCCTCCCTCCTTGTGAGCATTTGTTTGTGAAATGCATACAAAACTGTCAGACGTCTCCTGTCAGTCCTGGAGATTAAACTCAGTGCCTCCTGAATTTTAGGCTAGTGTTGTGACACCGAACCCTAACTCTTTACAAGCAAATATAAGCTGCCATGGGGATGCTGGAAATTGAACCAGGCCATTTAGAAAAGCATACAGTGCTTTTAATTGCTGAGTCATTTCTATAGCTAGGGGTACTTTTTATTTTTGGTTGTGAGCCTAGCCTTTAACGGCTGAGCTATCCCTCCAGCCCTAGGGGTACTTTTTAAACATGTGTTTGTGCCACCTCTTCCTGTGGGCCTGCTGTTAGGAGACAGGACTCTACTTTCATTGTAATAACAAAGTCTCAGAGCCCTGATACTTTTCAATTGACAGCATAAGGCAGTCCTTTAGAACTATGGCTATGGTCCCTAGTCTGGGGGCATTAGGGGAATCACAGAAAATGTGATTGTTGTCTTTTGTGGCAACCTTTCATGGAGGGGAGCAAAGTCTGAGATTTGCTGATGCCAGTGTGTTCACAAGCCAGTGAGGAGTCCAGCAAAGGCTGTGCTTCTTAGTGGGTTGATGCAAAGGTAACACATAGAAAAAGAGAAAGCAGATTTTCTTTTTTTTCACGTTAAACATTTTCAATTTTTTTAATTTTTCTTTTTAAATTTAAATTAGAAACAAGGTTGCTTCACATGTCAATGCCAGCTCCCTCTCCCTTTCCTTCCCCTCCTCCCATGCCCTCCCACCAACCCCCCTATATCCCCTCATTTCCCCAGGGAGGGTGAGGCCCTCCATGGGGGTATCCATAGTCTGTCCTTTCATCCAGGGCAGGGCCTAGACCCTCTCCCATGAATCCAGGATGAGAGTGCATCTCTCATTGTGGGATGGGCACCCAAAATCCATTTGCATGTCAGGGATAAATACTGATCTACTACCCAAGGCCCAATAGATTGCCTAGGCCTCCTCACTGACACACACATTCAGGGGGTCTTGATGATTCCCATGCTGGATTCCCAGCCATCAGCCTGGGATTCAAGAGCTAACCCTTGTCAGGTCAGCTGTTTCTGGGGGTTAAACCAGTCCAGTCTTAACCCCTTTGCTCATCAGTCCTCCCTTTCTGTCACTGGGTTCCTTGAGTTCAGCTCAGTGTTTAGCTGTGGGAGTCTGCCTCAGAAAGCAGATTTTCTAAAGAGACAAAAGGCACAGTTGGTGAGCATTGGAGAATGAAGCAATTATGGCATAGACCATAAACACTAAACATTGCACTTTAAGAAATATTCAAGGAATAACTGGACTAGGTTAAGATCTTGAGAAAGGAACTATTCATTAAGACAACTTGTAACAGGATTTCATTTTCTGGTCTTCCATTTTGGAAAAATATGTAAGATTTGTGTTTTATCGGAACAGACATTCACCATCATTGAGTGCTCTGTCACCTTCAGTATAAACCAACTACTTTGACAGATAGCACACCTGTAAATGATTCTGCTGCAGCTTCCAACAAACTGCCATACAAGGGGAGAAATTGATTGACGAAGGGACCTGGTGACAGATAAATAAGAATCTGCAAGACTTGCAATTGGGTTCTTAGTCTTCTCCATCATACATGTATATGACATTTCTGACTGAAGAACTTGTCCTCAATGTTACAGTCAGCCTCTCTCTGTTGTACCTTATTGGTTTCTTCTGCTTTGAGTGTTGACTTTGTCTTAAAGCAAGACCTCATTCCAAGGTGAACCCTGGTCCTAACTTACCCCAGTTTACTCCTATCCCTGTATACCATCTTTCCTCCGAGTGTCCCCAAATTAACAACATGCAATCCAGAGCTTCTTGGTCTGGTTGATACAGCAAGGCAGAGATGAGGGATGTGCTGAAAAAGAAAGTATTCTTTTCATATGTGTGAGAAGATGTCAACATTCCCTCCATGAATATTCTTCTGTTGCTCTCCACCTTATTTTTTGTGAGAAGGTCTCTCCCTTAAGTTAAAGCTGATCTATTGGCTAATTGGCTCACCCATTGGTCAGCAAGCTCTGAGAATTCTCGTGTCTTCAACCCCCGATGCTGGGTTTGCATGCACATGCTGGCACATGAGGGTTTTAAACAGGAGTCGGTAATCCGCCATCAGAACTTTGATCTATATGCTTGTACAGCAAAGACTTTGCCCACTGAGCCCTCTCCCTAACCCATTTTCATTCTCTCACTCTCTTTTTCAAAGCAGCTCCTAAACGTTCTTGGTTTCATTGTTGTGTTTGATTTTGCATTGCCATAGCTTAGAAAGCAGCCCAAACATTTTAGCTTACATCCTTACATTGAGACTGTCATCAACACATTCGACAACAGACTTTCTTTTCAACAAGAACTTTGCCCCTTTTCTCTAAATCACAGATAATCACAAACAGAGTTGGTGCTGTGGTATTTTCCCCCAAATGGTTGCAAATCTCCAACCCATGCGATAAAAGATGCTGACATTAATATTCTGGTGTGCGAGCTAATTCTCCAGCCCAGCTGTGAGGCAGAGGCTCTGTGACCGAGGTGAGAGCTTCGCAATGTGCAGTGTGTGCAGGGCCCTCTGAAAGGCTGGTCTGTTGCTTGCACTTTGTGCAAATTGCGGCAGCTTGACTGTTTCCATGGGTGCGCGGAGGGGGCTCTGTTCAATTTACTGGCTGCCTCAAACGGTTCAAAGAGGGCCAAAGCTCTGACTGTTAACTATTTATGACCTTTCCATTTCTAGACTCCTCCACCATGCTCACACCCTCCAGCATTAGTGTGTGATTACTTGCTTATACAGGAGAGATGACTGAATGTAAAAACTTTACCCCCCGTGTCTGCAGTATGTTCATTAAATAGATCTCCATGTTGCTTCAGGCCCCATCCATCAGCCCCATGTTAATGAGTAACACTAGTTTATGTTACAAAACTTCTTATAGAAAAAAAAAGAGCTCTGCCCACCTTGGTACTTTCAGAATATTACATCAATTAACTCTATATATTCACCCCTTGGTGTTCATCTGGGAGTGGTTCCAGGACCATGGAGAATACAAATATCAGCTGTGCATTTTCTATGCAACAACCTCCTGTAGATTGAAAAGATTCATTATGTTTAAGTTTAACTGTGTGTGGGGGAATGTGCATGGATATGTACACATGTGGGAATGGCAGATACCCACAGAGTTAGGAGAAGGTGATAGATCCACAACTGTTGGTTGTGAGTTACCTGACATGGACACTGAGAACTGAACCCTGGTCCTTTGTAAGAATTTTGCTCACTGCTAACAGCTGAGCCACAGCTCCCACCCATCCTGATTTCTTTAAAGCATACCTACAGTACTGGTACTGTCTCACACCGTGGGCTCCATGTGAGGGTTATCAAACAGAATTGTTAAGTAATTGATGGTGATGAGGAAAAGCAGGGACATATGCAGGACCCATGGCATTTTTAAAATACTTTTGTTCATGACTACATGGGTGTGATTTCTACAGATATGAGGAAGCAACTGTATTTCTTACATCACTGTATAGTTGTGCCTTATATGTGAGCCAATCTTCCCACAGAGATTTCCAACACATGCCTTTTTTGTTTAAATCTTCCTTGGCTTTCAAGTTCATTCCTTCCTTCAGGTGAACTACCAAACACAGTACCCAATGTCATATATATATATATATATATGTATATGTATATATATATATATGTATATGTATGTATATATATATGTTGAAATTAAGAAAAAAGAAATCCATATATTTTTGTTGCAAGAAAAAGTATTGTGTATCATTTGGGTAAAATATTCCCTTTCTGCTTATTCTTCTTGCTCTGTGGATCAGTGTGTAAACTTGCAGAATGGCCTCAGAGATGCCTGTACCTTTCACAAATAGTTCTACTCCTAAAGACTTCTAACCTCTCCTTTGTGATCTCCATACCCATAGAGCACATTGGACAAGTTTCTCTGCTGGGTATCTATCTGAGGTCCCTTTCCACAGCCAGGCTTTTGCCTCTGATGGCTCACTGATGGATTTCCTCACTTACTCCAAAGACCTAGCCACTCCCTTGGTGTCTCCAGGGTAAAATATAAACTTGTCCTTATTTATCTGTTTTATGTTCAAATACCACTCCCACCATGCCCCATGCTAAAAGTAAACCCTTACAAACAAGACTTAACTTATTTTATAGCACAGTGTTAAACGTGCATAACATGAAAAATAGTTTTTAAGTAAAAATACACATCCTGTCTCTATATGTCTATTTCTAGGGTAACGTTTCTCCCTCCCCTACTCATGTTCCCCATTTCATGTATCTGTCAATCCTCATGGGACTCCCTTAGCCTTGGTCCTGGGCTGTCCTTCCTGGCACTTTTACTTTTGGATTTCCTTCACTAACTTGATTAATTTTACTTCATTACCTTACTAATTTTTTTCTTCATTTGAATGGGAGATGTGCTCCCAAGAGGCATTGTGGGATAAAATAAGCACCAACCCACCCAAATACTAAATGATTTTACGTATCACTCAAGATGAAATTCCTGCACAAAGAGACTTAGAGACTTGGGAAGCAGCAAGAATCTATGGAACTCAAACCTGCTAGCGTCAACTAAGCCAAAAGTTCCATGACTGACTTAGGTCATAGGCCCTAATACTATTACTCTGCTAAATGAACAAACATTAAATTATTCCCTGTGCTCTTATCTGCATGCCCATAGATCAGTGTGTCTTTCAACCCTCATCAAAGTAGATGAGAACTAATACAGAGGCTCACAACTGCTCAATATGCAAATAATAGGAGACCATAGAGTATCTAGGACTATATGGGACACCTATATTACACACCCTGTCCCCAAAGACTAAGAATTCATCCCAGAGGAGGGGACAGAAAGCTAATAAGAGCCAGGGGTAGTTACTGTATTTATTTCAGATACATCAGGGTTTTAGCATTGTGACCTATGAGTAAAGGTTAGGAGAAAACAGAACTGGGCTGAGTAATTTTTTTTGCTTATTTGTTTGTTTTGTTTATTCTTTGGTGTGTGTGTGTGTGTGTGTATGTGTGTGTGTGTGTGTGTGTGTGTGTGTTTGTGTGTGTGTGTTATTGAATCTAGGAGACAGTATGTCTAAGAAAGAAATCCCAAACCACACAGCATAGGGTTGAGTTCCAGTGGAGTCCTCTTTTAGCTGAGTGAATTTAAATATATTAGCAAATAGCAATTCCCACATTTGAACCATGTAGCTGACAATGATTTCCACCCTATGTGTTTGATAAGAGGATTACATGAGATGGTGGGACTGATGATGCTCTTAGCATGGTGGCTGGCATGCAGCTCATCAACCATCATCTGTTAATAAGACAGCTTTATGTCCACATTCAAATGGCTCAAATGTATTGATCTCCCCATGGAATATTTAAGGTCAATGTGAGTTACAATGTATTTGCTATCATTTGAATGAGTGTCCCCAGTGGTGTGGGATTAAAGGCATGGTCCTCATGTTGGTACTTTTGGGAAGTTGTAAAACATTTCAGAAATGTGACCACGTGGGACCTTGCCAGATCACTGGGTGTGTTTCTTTGAATGGGACAGTAGGAAACTGTACTCTCCTTTCTTTCTCTTTTTACTGCCTCAAAATGTAAGCACTTGCTTTCATATGTTCTTACCACGAGGTGTCTCTCTCATCAGCTCTCCTAACCAAAAGTCTGCCTGATCCTTCAGAAATGTGAGCCAAATTAAATCTCTGTTAGTAGTCTATGCCTGATTCTTTGTTCTAATAATACAAACTGGGTAAATACAGCACAGCAAAAGGAGTATTTTGTCTGCAAATCTATGTGTAGCCCACTTTTAACACAGACTTTTTTTTTCATACTATGAAATGCCCCTAGAGATTTTGATATAGGTGATAGGTGAGTTAACAGACAGATGACAGGTATCTGAAATCCAAGATGTAGAAAACCATATTGAAGAGAAAGTGGAAGACATTGCAAAGTAAATAATGACAAGGTTCAGTGAGTCTAGGAACAAACAGGAAACTATTCTACCCTTTTCAATGTCATGTCCATCTAAGAGCAATCGGGTGAGTTAGGGAGAACTCCAGGGACTGCCCATGGGACCATTCCTCCTGCAATAAGATAATCTCTGTTCCTCTAAAAAGGTTGTTCAAATGAAATCACATCTGAGTTATCTTCTCATTTAACTTAGGCGTGCCAGTGAACTAAATATAATAAATATATGTCATGTGTTTCTTATGGATTAATTGTTGGGTAGATGGAAAGAATGAAGGCATTGAGTATAACTACACATAAGACAAAAAACCAAGACTAGCATGACAGGTAGGAGAAGTTGGGTACTTCCATGTCGGTCTTGGAAACTTCTAGAGTTTTCTGCAAACCGAACTTGTTCTTAACTGTTGAGAAGATAATCCATTGCAGACAAACATACATATAACCATAAGTGAAGACATATATACTCATACACAAAGAGAGGAAGAGAGAGGGAGAGAGTTTCCAGTATTTTACTGTCAGAGCAAGTTACCAAGATGGGTGATATTTTTCAAGTCAAATACTTTCTATTTTTCCTTCCTTTTAAGAACCCCCAAACTAGTTATATGGGACATATTTTAGCAAAAAGTGGTTCTTAAAGGTTTATTTTTCAATTTGAGGAGCAAGGACTTAGATACTAACAGGAGGGTATAGAAGAGTTGCAATGTGTTTGGGTGACTTTACAATGTTTTGAGTCAAAAGAACGTTTTGTTCAGGAGTCAAAACTACAAGAATTTATTAAAATGAGTAAAACTTTATTATTAGTGGCACAGGGAGGAAGCATGTAAATATACCCTTGACAGTGATACTTTAAAACACATATTGTAAATGGCACTATGCTTTGTGTTATGTTGGATTCCAACTCTTTTAAATTAAGGTACAATAAATTACCACAATGAAGGCTAAATCATTCCTTAGCATAAGAAGAATTTATTTGATTGTACTTTGTTTCCCCTCCAGAAAGTTGAGGTAAAAGCACAATGAACAAAACATAAAACATCTGAAAATAAATGACTCTTGGCATAACGAATGACTGATAAGTTTGAGAGAAGGCCTCAGCCTAGCTGAACTCATGTTGCAGGAGAGTGACTTCCCCAAAGAACATATTTGCCCATTTGCCTTGTTTTCAACAGATTTCCAAGACTCTTCAATGCCTATAAGATAATGGCAACCATCATGGCCTGGCATCTGACTGGGTAGCCTGGTCCCTGGTTGTGTCCTAGGACAGCTCTACTGCTACTCTACAGGAACCTTCTACACTTCAGGATCTACTGACTAGAATTGACATTTTGATAAATAACTAACATATGGCTATAGAAAATTGGAGGAATTACCAGGATCCAACACTTAAACCTCCTGTTCTAGTGGAAGTCTGTCCCACACAATGATATGGAGCACTTCATATATTGCCCATGACACTGTTTTCAGTATTTTTACTGAACTTATTTATTTTCAGCACTGTTTTCATATTTTTAATTTTAATTGCATATGAACAATAATATTTGTCCAATACCATAGTGGATCATAGTAGAATATAATATTTAAGCAACTCTTTCAGTTACCTGCATAACAAAATACATGGTAAGTCAATGGTTTAAGTCAAGAAGAGCAAATTGCTTTTTATTAATTTTTTTAACTAGGTAAGCCTGAGCTAAATGGTTATTTTGCTCAACATGGCGTTTTCTGTTGAGAGATCCAAAATGGCTTCTTCCTTCACCCATCTGGTACCTCAGCTGTGATGGCTGAAGTAGCTGTAGGCTGGCTGAGTGGCTCTTCCTACAAATTCTCTTCAAGTAGTCTGCTTGGGTTTCCTTACACAGTGGTGGTCTCAAGAGAGTTGGGCTTTTACGTAGACATGGCTCCAAATACAAGAACTGGAGCTGCCAAGCCTATTAGGGCTCCTTGCTTCCAGGCTCAAGGCTAATACCACATCATTTCTTTCACGTTGTATTAGTTAAAATCAGAAGACCAGACCACATTCTGGGCAGAAGATTAGGCCTTATTCCATTAAGGCCAGAGTGGCACACAAAACGATAAAAACCTTTGCTGGGCATCTTAGACTACTGCCAGAGTTCCAGTGAAGCTGACAGGCCATCGAAAGAACTGCTAAATTACAAAGCTGGCTTTGTAAACATCAGATCAAAGGAGAAAAGACAGAAAAGGAGAAGTTGAATCAAAACTAGCAACTATGAAAGAAACACATCATCAAACACACAAGAAATCACAAATGACCACCAACCAAACCAGACCCCATTGACCACAGAGGTCTCATGGATAAATACTGATAATTCAACATAACACAGACACCAAGGTGTACCTCTGGTGTAATCACTCACATTTTGTAGGCATGCTTTTCCGCAATAAACATCATGAGCCTCAAGATACTAATCAGCCATGCCTTTAAACTTAAAAGTATTGGAAAAAGATTCAAGGGACCTGTCAACTTCCTCAACACGAACTACAAATCTAGTCAAGGGGCAAAACATAGGTGAAAAAGCCTGTGAGGGCTTCTGGCCTAAGTGTTCATCCATCAGACAAATACAACCAGGTATCCACTATTAGAACCCCTCCAGGCTCCCCCAATCTGCAAAAAATAGCAATGCATTACACAGGGGAAAGGGGCTGGTGTTGTTTCAATTATAACTAGTAGGAATATGCAAAATGTTGATCCAGCTACTGGAAAAACTGATGCTTTCTCACTACAAGGAGGCAACTGACAAGAGAATAGAAAGAAGAAACAACAAGTCTTAGGATATCTCTGAGTGACCTTGAACAGTTACTATAACATCTCCCAATGACTTTTTTCTCATGCACACAGGAAATTGTATCTACACTTTCGGGCTGTCACAAAAAGGCAAACATCAGTGAGTGTAGTTTGTATTCCTTTGCCCTCAACCTGAGTTTCCTTGCGCTCTCTCTCTCTCTCTCTCTCTCTCTCTCTCTCTCTCTCTCTCTCTCTCTCTCTCTCTCTCTCTCTCTCTCTGAATACTGAGTGGAGATAATCCCACTGCTAAAGGGTTTATTAAAATGATGAGTTTCCAAAAATAGAAAAACACAAACTGGGGTCACAACTACAATGGCCCCATGAGAAAGACAGTGATAATCTGAATGTTAATAGAATATCTGTAACAAATAAACTTGATTAAATTTAAGGAATTATATTGCAATCCACATCTCAGAGGTTTGATGGTAGCTTTCATCATTAAATAAAATAAAACTGTTTTCAGTCAGCCACTGAAATGATCTTACCTAAGGTTGATGTCATGAGAATGTAGCATGTCAACTCATCCATTTTCTAGATGTCTGTTCAATAAATCACTGCTAAGTCAAATATCCTTGACAGCCTACTATGCTTTCAGACAGGCTAAAGGGGACAAAAAGGCATTAAAGATCCCAAGAACACATGTCTTTGCTGGAGAGAAAATACACAAATTTCAGGCTAGTCAAGGATGCTGGGCTGTGTGTGTGGTGTGTTCCACACTCATGCCAAAGGTCACATGTGCTACAGGAAGACAGGGAGAGAGCACAGACTCACTTGCAGGCACAGATGCCTCAGGAAGACTTTTGTGTTAGGACAGACATGAGAGATTGAGCAAAGAATGGGAGAGAAAAACAATGCATTGATGCAAAGGCTGGAGCCTGGGAGTGTCTTGCATAAGGATTGCAAGGCATCATGTAGACCCAGTGAAACCGCAAACCTAGCTGGGCATAATTTACCCTGGGCAGCATGAAAGGAACAGAGATCAGACCACGGCCCTCCCACAGGTCTCAACTAGAAAGTATTAGTGAAAGCCGATTTGGACACTAAGAGGAGGACATATACCAAATGCTATGGGAGAGCCTGGACTTATTAGCTCCCTGTCGTCCCCATTCATTTATACCTAAATTTCACCTTACAGTGACAACTTCTGCTCCATGCAGATCACAGAACACTGATCGTAAAACCTTGTGCATTGGCGATCTGTAATTTCCTGTCGAGCTGAATTGAAAAATAATATGACTCAACCCGCATTCTACAACGTGCCTTGCTGAGTTCTATCAAGGGGATTTCCAAGAGCTGTTATCACCTCAGTCCCTTTTTTGGAAATATGATTTCTCATCTTCTTTGCCAAATATGGAACCCAGTAAGTGACCGGAAGTTCTGAGAGGGAAAGAAAAAAAGGACAGGCAGAAAAATCCAAAGTTAGTAAATGAAGTACTGAACACAGTTATTTGCCTTGCTATGATGTATAGCAGAGCGTTGCAGATCACCTGTAATGCTGAGTGGACAGATATCTCAGATGAGATTTTGGAGGTGATCAGAAAGACCCCTCACTTCTACCTCTCCTCCCCTCACCCCTGGATGATCTAGAACCTTCATTTAGAATTGTGGGCTCCTGTGCAGCCCATCCGTCTCACTCTGAGCAGATGAATTGGCTAAATGTTTACACTTTAACTTCTCTGAACACTGACTTCTGCGTTGCAGTTTGTCGTGTCACTTTGTCTGAGCACTGAAATGGAAAACTGAATAGTTATTTCAAAAGTACAGATGGAGCCCCTTGTTTATAGTATAATTCTTTACACCAAATGGAGCTGCAGGAGGCTCAAAATTTGTAAAGGTCTTCCAAAAATCCAAACACATTATTCATTTCAACAAATCTGACAAATTTTGAACTACATAAATTTTTGAACATTTTTTTTAGTTCATTCGTGTTAACTGAGGTTAATTTGAAGATCTAGTTACATCCCATCAAAGTAACTGAACTCCAGAAGACAATTTATATCAGTAGATTCTTCCATCTTGAGTAAACAAGGAAATTACCTGTAAGTAAGGACACTAATTTTTTAAAAGTAAGAAGAAAAACATTTTATCTAGTTTAGTTCATTTTATTCTTCTCAGATAAATGCTTCTAATAAAATGGCAATATATTTCAATTCACTTAGATGGAAGTTCAAATAAAGACTAGTTTTCCTATCACACTCATTCTTATATTCTTGTAATTACATTTTTTAAGCACTTAGTTTCATGCTCTAAAACAATGACAACAAAATAAAACAGATTCTTTGAGAGGTGAAGGAAATTATGTTTAATGGAAAGGTAACATCATTTTATTTCAGGAAACTGTGTGGGTGAAGGAGATTCTGGACTCAGCAGATTTGTGTAGATGGTTGTCTCATGACTGGGGGTCATCTTTAAAGGGGATTTTAGAAGTGTGATGGGGGGGCTGGAAATATGAATCCTTCTGGGATGTTGTTAAGGTCGGGATGCTAAAGTTGCTACTTAAAAGGAAGAGGAAGAAAAGGCAGTGGACACCTGGAAGTCTGGCCAAATGCTGAGTGGCAAAGACTTCCGGTTTCTTTCCTTCTTTTATGTTTCAAAAAAAAAGAATTACAAATTGCTGCTGGAAATAAAATTAGTTTCTAACTTTAGACACGCTCGGCAAGACTTCAGTGGTCAATTTGATTTAGATGGAGAAAGAAATCCAAACCTGAATTTTCCAGATCACCTTTGCATTTTACTGCTGATTGGTGCAATAAAATAGGAGAGATACACCCCAGAGAGCACATCCCCAATGAAAACCAGAAATGACTTGCAAAGTGACTGGAATAATTAAGTGGCCTTCCTGCCCTATGCACCTCTCTGATACCATCAAAAGACAAAATCTAAGCCTCTTTCCCTTTAAAAGTGAATCTCCTTCAAAAACAACAAAAGAGGAACTTGGAATTTCATGAGGATTACTCAGAGTCCTTCAAAATGGTCTCAGCTTTGTCAAGTCTGGATTTAAATGTCAGTAATTTAAAGCTAGCTTTATGAATACAATGCCCATCTCCTGCAGCTGGGTCATATTATTTCAGGGACTTTTTTTATGCTGAAGTTGGCTATAAGTTTGTATGCTTGATTTACGAAGCAAAACAGTCTATTTACTGTACAATGCCCTAGTGCTGACTTGCGGGGTCACCCAGAAATGTATTTGGAGAAGAGTATGGAAACAGGGTTAAATGAGCGACATGCAATGGTTTATGAATGTGAAATGTGTCTCCCACGAAAAGAAAGCAAGACTCTAAGGGCCCCGATGAAAACGGTGACACACGGTAACAAGCTGTTGGAATGTATTTGGAAATACAAAGATTGCATTTGACTAGGCAACTTTGTATGCACTGAAGAACTGAGTGTAAAAAAAGTAGTGAAATAGAAAGTGCAGATGTCCTATTCCTCCTCAGGTTGGTAGGGTTTCAAATACTTAGGAGCTTTTCATATATGGACTGTCTAATAACAATTTCTTCTGTTTCAGGAACTTGGGTTTATGGAAAGAAGCAAGAAAATGCTCAGTACTGATGTTTCTGGAATAAATCACAATTGCCAAATTGAAAATATTTGTGTTGATGTAGGACTTAACGTCATTAGACTTGGTATTAATTCTAAGATTAGAGCCAATGCTCATGTAATATCTTTCTTATAGAATAAACAAAAGAATTGGATAATGTATGATTGGTGGAGAGAGCTGCTGATATTTGGGAAGGTTAGGAAAAACATCTAATTTTTACAAATTTTTAAAAGATTTATTTATCTTTATTTTTATGTATATGGGTCTGCATGTGTGTCTGTGCCCCACATGTATACCCAGTGTTGAAAAAGGCCAGAAGGGTGCATTGGATCCCCTGGAACTATCATTAGAGGCAGTTGTTAGTTGCCCTTTGGGTGCTGGAAATCAAACCTGGGTCCTCTGGAAGAATAGCCAGAGCTCTTAACCTCTAAGCCATGGCTCCAGCCCCCATGAATGTTCAATTTTATTAAAAAGTGGGAGAATGGAAATAGGCAAGCAAGTGATTCGCTATTTCTTGGGCCTAATGGTGGCTGTTTACTCATTTTGGCCTGTTCAGATGACAATATCATATCTCTGACCAACAAGAGACAGCTGAGGTTTAGAAGGAAAACTGATTGATCCTTTTATGCCAGGAGGGAATTGCAGCACACTTTACCTACCCTGTTGAAACTGTCTTGGAGGAATGCTCTTGTCTCAACAGCAGAGAGAGAGAAAAAAATGGGCCAGAGCTATGCATGGCCTGGACAACAGCTGACAACAAATCAGTGAGAGCAAACCAAAGAATAATTGTGGAAACACATTTGTAGGAAGCCATTGCTTGAGAGAACAACCCTATTTGTCCTTCTGCTCAACATCAGACTGCAGTCTATCATAGCTGGAGAGCTTTTCAGTTAGAACAGCACAAAATTGTTGATTACTACAAAAAGAATTCAAACCGTTTTCGTGCAGGTTCTCCACCAGTATGGGATGAGACTCCTCTGATGTCACCACGTGATTCACAAGGATGCTGATGTTGAGATTGGAACAGCTGTGTAAAATATTAAAGTCACCTTAGACATGCCTTCTACCTGAGAAAAGTAATTCGAATGCAAAGAACCAGAGCAACTGAATCCTACAAGCCTATCTCCCAAGGAGGTTCCTCTTAGATAGACAGGGCCTGCCCCAAGTGCTTCAGTGAAACTTAATTTCCTGCTAGCTGGGGAAAGAATGACAAACACCTCCTAATTTGATTAGGTGGGATTGGGAGCTGTTGGATCTCCTGCCAGTGTGGTACCTGATAAGATTTCAACCTAATAACGGCAGTCAGGGAATGGTCCCTGCTTGCATCCAGTGATGCTTTTGTGTTAGTATTCCCAGACTCTTGAAATCCTTCTCATTTGATCTGAATTAGAAGTACTTTGTTTGTTTGTTTGTTTTATCCCAGTACCATTCGCTTGGGATAGCCCTGTAGTCAATGAGTCTGATGTTTGCCCACTGAAAGCACCTCCAAATAGCCATTCTCCCCATCCACCCAATACTGAGAATATAATACCCACTATCAGAGTAGTAGACTCCATGTGTGCTGTCCTGACAGGCATTCTGCAAGGCTGTTTGGTATTTTGCCAAATGTTAAATTAAAATTGACTGACTCTATTAATACATATGAGTACAATACACATCATATTAATCAAATATTAACTCCACTTGCCTTGCATCCCTGAGTGTTTGCCAGGCTATGAAGGAGGAACTATAGGTGAGCCCTTCATTCAAGGGGTTGAGAAACTGCTAAGAATTTTGTTCTCATAAACTTTTGTTACTATATATTGTAATGTTTTTCTTGTGACAGTTTCACACAAGTATCTAAAGTACTTCTCATACTTTCCCCCAACCATCATCCCTACCTTTTCTCCAGGTGTTTTATTTTTTTCTTCAATTTTAACTGAAGATGAAATAACGTCAGATAGAAAAATTCACTGGAAAGAAGTAATATTAAATAATGCAACAGAAATACATTTTTAAGAGATTCTAACTGTGCTTTTTCCCACAACCTCCTTGGCTTCCTACTACCTACTTTCTCTCCCTTGTCATGCTTTAGTTTCATAATGAACTCTGATCTCCCTTCCCACATGCCCTCCGTACTGTGAAGATTTAGTCGCTCATCTCATAGTGTGTCTTCTCCGTTTTATTATTTGTTTTGTGTGCATACATACATGCAGTGTGCAGGACTGAATGTCTTGGGTCACACATGAGTACAGGTGGGTGTGGATGTATGTGTGTTTATGTGGCAACCAGAGTTCTTATGTGTGTCTTCGGGAACATTACTTTTTGAGAAAGGTCTCCTTCTACGACCTGCGTTTATCTTTTAGGATGGATCCTAATTAGGATGGATCCTCTTGTATCCACCACCTCCAGCATTGGAATTACAAGCAAGAACTATAGTGCTCAGCTTTTTATAGGGAGCCCAGGTCACCAGGCATGTGTAGCAAGCACTTTGCTGAGATATCTGAGACTGGGATCTCTCCCCAGCTCCAGTTCTGACTTCTTCTGTTGGCATTATCATCCTTTCTCATCTTCCTTCCCTAATGTCATCTCTTTTCTAGTATTAACCTAAGTGTAAAGTGGAAGCCAGGAGCAAGGTAGCTGTGCTTTACAGGTGTGAACATAAAGTGGCTCTTCTCTGGAATCTGCAGCTAATCTAAAATGAAACGACTAGTTCTTCATTACTGCTTGTCTGCTGCACTTGCCCAAAGCCACCCCCGCTTGTGTTGGAGCCTCACTGTGAACTAGCTGATACAGTCCAACGTTTGTTACACAATCCTTTAAACCTAACGTTCAATGCTTATGGGCATATATACTCCTTATTAAGACCCATCCCAAATGCCATTTTCATCTTGCAAATTGTTACTGTTCATCAGATATTTGTATTATACCTTCTGCATTGAACTGTCAGGTGGCACTTATTTCAGGGTATCTGTTTCTACAGCTGTCTGACACTTATTGCACTTAAATTTAAGCTCCTTGAGGACCCAGGCTAGCCTACTTACTTGGGGTATTTTCTACAATGCTCTGAATGGAGGCTTAAATGTAATCACTCCTTTATAAATATACACTTCTTTGAATATGATGTTACAAAGGGAAAATACAATGTTGTGTCATTTCAATAAAAGAGAGGACAGTTTGCAAGTCATTATGCTTCACAATAGCAGGAACATTCCCAAACAGAATTCAAAGGGAAATAGAATCACTCATTTTAGGTGGAAAATCTTAATGAATGTATATAATTTACTTGATGGAGAAATGAGCTTCTCACCCTTCAGAAATAAAGAGCATCACCATTATCTCCAAACATAAAATTATAGAAATTAAAGAGAGAAGACAACTATTGAGTCATCTTGGTTTGGGCTCTGTCAACTTAACTCAGGATCCTTTAGTTCACTCCACTCTGCACTGTGACCATAAGCAGAAGGCACCTGGGGACCATTTACTTGCCTTTTTACAAAGGGGTTCTAAATTGACTAAGTAATTTTTCTCTGATAGGCTGATTTCATCAAGCGATGGTTCGTTTTTCTTGTGGCTACCACCTTCCCCATGCCTCACAGCTCACTGGACTCAAAATGGAGGTTGCCATATCAATTCTATTCCCGTTGAGTAATTCAGTTATTATTGAGCTCCTGATCTTTTCTTCTAAGTCTGAGAGAATGTAAAATTCACAGGTCTTGTGCTCATCTTCAGAATGAAAAGGTTTATTTGCTTAACATATAAAATGGAGAAACATGTCAATTGTGCTACTGAGTACCCACTGGAATCCATTTCGGCAGTGACTGCTAAGGGCACCAGAGCTTAGCTTCATTGAGAACACTGGTTGGGTGACCATCTTGCTCTGGATTTTCTAGGATTTTCCCCAGTTTTGCTAATAGATGTCCAAAATGCCCATAAACCCATTAATCCTTGCAAACTAGCTTGGTGATTCTTCCCACTATACATCCTTTTGTGCTCAGAATATGGTATTGTACATATGGTATAAATTTTAATGTGTACAATTAAAAAATTGATGGAGAGCCAGGCGGAAGGGCCATACATCTTTTATCCCAGCATTCGGGAGGCAGAGGCAGGCAGATCTCTGTAAGTTGGAGGTCAGCCTGGTCTACAAGCTACACAGAGAAACCCTGTCTCAGAGAGAGAGGGGAGAGAGGAGAGAGAGACAGAGAGAGAGAGAGACAGAGAGAGAGCAAGAGAGAGACAGAGAGAGAGAGAGATGTGTATCACCAGATTCCTTCTTTAAATGTCCAGAAAGAAGACAATACTCTCTGGAGATCCCAGACATTTAGTGACTATGGATAAACCTAGAAGGAGGCTGGACATATACATGGACAGCAGTGTCTTTAGAGGAAGTTATGTGGTATGTACACATGTGTATCTTTACTACTCAATTATTTGTAGCATCTACTACCATAAAAAAGTGAGGCATTTAACTGCAATTTTTAAAAATCCGGTGCAGGAGTGGTACATCCATAGACATTCAGAGGTGAATGGGACCTTGGAGATCAACTCATCCAGTACCATTTGTTTACAAATGTGGAAGCTGCACTGCGCAGCTAGTTAATGGAATGTGTGCTCCATGAACGAATCTACCTCATGGTGCTAAGCTAATTACAGTACGGTTTGTACAGCTTTTATAGAATTGCGATTAAATCCTGTGGGGATATGTGATCATCAGTTGTTATCTATCTTCAATGGCATTAAGGAGTGACTCTTTCCTACCGCTTGATTTGTCAGTCAGAGTAGAGTTGCAAGGAGACATGTTTCCTAGATCTGGTTCTCCCACCAGCTAGCCAAGCTATCATGAGCAAGTCACTCTCTCTAGCCTTCACTGTCCTCATCTAGAAAATGAAAAGCCATCTGTGGCCCCTGTTCTGCATATGAGTTTGTGATCTTATAAACTATTAAAAGAATGCACCGTCACAGTTTATAGAAAATGGGGTCCTACCAAACTAGGCCCTTTGAATGTGGATGACAGTGTGTGGCTTGGGCAGTCTGTGGGACCACCAGCTGTGTTGAACTGGTTCTTTGGAGCCCATTCTCTTTGGAGGGATACCTTGCCCAGCCTAGATATAGGGGAAAGAACCTTGTCTTGCCTCAAAGTGATATGCCAGACTTTGTTGACTCCCCATGTGAATCTTATCCTCTCTGAGGAATGGATGAGAGGTGGTGTGGAGGGAAGGTGCGGGGAGCAGGAGGAGGGGAGGGAGTGGGAACTGGAGTTTGTATGTAAAATGAGAAAAGATTGTTTTTTAAAAATAATTTTTTAAAAAAGAAAGAAAATGGGCTCCTGGAGCTTTAAGGGAAGCCAGGATTACACAGTTAGTCAATGGCAATGTTACAATTGGAACCAAATTCCCTAGACTCCCTGCCTTTTTATCTACTTGATTCTTCCTTGGTATACATAATTAAGTATACAATGACTGTCATTTACCCCCAAGAAAGCATGGAACTATAGACTACACAACTATGGAAAACAAAAATAAAAGGCTATTTTAAAGTTCAAGGTAGGTGTGGGGAATTTCCTATCTTGTTATTTGTGTGTGAACACTGGCCATCATCTTTATTGCTATCATTTTATTAATGAAATATTTGAGAGATCTTAGGGCTGGCAATTAGTATTGTATATGGACTCTTTCTTAGGTCCACAGCTATACGCTGAAGCATTTACTATTACTGTGTCCATGGTGCTTACTATTCCAGTCAGTTATCAGTAATCCACATATGACTGCTTATGTTTCAATAAGCTAAAAAATTGATAGAATTTTAAATTCTGCTTCTTGAACACTCTGGCTACATTTCAAGTACTTGGCAGCCCTGGTATTGTGGCACAGGTCTGAGGCATGCCCACCATAGCAGGAAGTTCTAACAAAAAGTCGTGAATAACCCACAAGCACATGACCAACAATGGCAGAATCACAGTCTTGCTCTTTAGATCCCAAAACTAGTGGCATGGTCTTGGTGCATCTTCTTCTGCATCATTTCCCTTCCCATTCAATTGTTGTGCACTAATGAAAGGTGGGCCATTTAGCATCATCTAAAGGGTTGTGCAATGGGACTACATCATCCTAACTTATAGAATGTGAAGGCTATTTGGTGATAGAGCAGAAAAGTGAAATCTGAGTGTAGAGATGACTCTCAACACTTATCTGTATATTTCACACACATTTCCAAATACTGCCAGTGGCATAGTTCTACTTTTTAAAGACAATCAATGGGAATCCTTGACCAGTCAAAGACAAAAGGAGAACTGTAGTTCACAACACTTGCTAGAGATATACCACTCATGCTTAACATTGCACTTTTCTTAAAAATTGATAGTAACAGAGGCTGGGAAAATTATTTGGTGGGTAAAGGTACCTGCCCCAAAAGCTAACAGCCCAAGTTCAATCCCTGAAACCCTCATGAGACAGAGAGAGAGAGAGAGAGAGAGAGAGAGAGAGAGAGGACTTGCCAAGTTGATCTCTGACATTCACACACACACACACACACATGTGAGCGTGCACTCACACATATATCCTAACACAAATTAAATAAAATTTAGAAAAGAAATAGTAGTAGCATGCAGATAACATGGAGAAATCTGAAGATCACCTTTGGGAGGCACCAAACTGTTTTTTTCATAGTTGTTAGAGAAAAAAATTTCATTCATGCATGGCAAACTATTTAAAACAAAGATAATGCCCATATGTATGAAAGAGTCATAATAAAATCCATTATGTTGCAAGCTAAACTTAAAAAATTAATGAGAAGAAGGAAGTGCTAGTCGTTATCTCTTTCTCTATGCACACTTAATGCAAAACTGGAAGATGACATTACCTGAGTGCCACCAAACAGGCTCTGAAGTCTAGGACATGCCTTTCTTCACTCAGCCTACTTTTGAATAGACCCAAGGTTCCCTAAAACAGCATGGCTTGAGTGTCTGAGCTTCAACGCTGTGTTGAGTCTTAGAATCCTCATGGGCTCATAGTTTTGTGGCCTCAAGGGACTCTACACAGGTCTGTAGACTCAGCCTCTTTCTCATCTGGAAAGCAGATAAAGCAGCTTAAGGGACACCTCAAGGACAGAAGACAAAGCATGGGCAGCACCTATGCTTTCAGAACCCAGTGTCATGGTAGTCATCCCATGAGAACTTTTTCATGAACACACATAGTTAAGGTGACATAAGCTACAAATGCAGTTAGATAACAATGTGACCTGGTAATCTAGAATTTTCTTAGATCAAAGTTTCCACTATTTACAGTTGAATTTTTTTAACTGAAGACATAATAGGAGAGGTTCAATAGAACCTTGGAAAATAAATAATTTGCTAAGGGAAAACTATTATTCCTTCCAAGGACAACACTAGGATGTCATGTAGTTTAGCCACTACTATCATTCAGTTGAAAAAATTAAGGCATTCATAGGTAAATATTTTCACTTGAGAAAATTCTAGATTACCCACCAAACTGTCACCAACTACCATCATCCTCTCAGTTTCATTTAACCGTATTTTTTTGTAATAAGCCTTTCATGAATTGGGTAACAAGATTTTGGATCTCAGAAAGCTTGTTTTTGAATATCAATTATATAAGTAGATGTTTATGGATTTTACCCCAGGGAAAGAAATACAAGTGCTTGTCTTGTACCTATGATGTATAAGAACAGGTTCTATGGTTACTTCAAAATTCATTATTAGCAAAGGTTGTATTTAAGATTCCTGTGTCTACTGCTTAATAACACCCAAATTAGTCTCGATGGAATTAGCTGTAATTAAGGACATTGTGAAATATGGTGGAGCAAACAGAATTACGCTGTATTACTTTATTAATAATATTCTTTAACTACACTGTAAATTGCTATTAGGCCTGCATATTACTGCCTGGATATGGAAATAGTCTTTTGCTATGCTAATCTAACACAATTTTCTTTTAAATGTAAACAAATTATACTCTATTAATATGCTGTTCTACTTGCATAGTTAATTATTGTAACAGTAAGGAATAAAATTGTTCTGCTTTCTCTGTTTCTGATGGAAAAGGGGCTACATAAATAGTTTAATAGGGAACTAATTATGCAAAAAATTTAGATGCCTAAAATGTGTTTGTAATTACATTAAAATGGTCTTCTGTTCAAATATTGGAAAGCCTGCTAATTGGAGGCTAGCTGAAAATTTAAATATTGTGAATCAATGATTTTAATACAGTACATGTTTAGTTGTGTTTCTGTTCATATTTATCTTGAAAATGAAGAGAATATTTAACAGTGTTTAATAAGAGGAGTCTGAGTTTCATACCAATAAAGGTAGTCTGTAGCCGACTGGAATCTTAAGCACGCATTTTAGCGAATTCTTTTTTCATTTACTCAGGGGATATGGGCGAGTTTTGGCTCAGAAGCAAGAAAAACAAAAGTACCCTGCATGGAGAATAAGTTGAAGCAAAAAGAAAATCGGATGTAGACCGAATTAAAGAGTTCCGGAAAATGCCCCATGACAGGAGAACCAGACTTGATACGGTTGTAAATTGCTAAATTGTTTTAGATAAATAAACACATGTAGCAGATCACCTGCCTGTTCTCTGGGGATTGCCAAGTGTATCGTCTTCTCCAGTTGTAATTAAGAGTGTTAAAGATGCAAAGCCTTGTTCTAAACGATTCTTCGTGGCATCCGAGCTTTTATTTTGATGCGGAACCAAGGTTCTTAATCTGAGGAAAATGCAATGCTAAAATAAGCCACTCTTTTCAATTTCAACAACCTGTCCTGAATTTTAAACTATCGTAGAAAAAAAAAAGGTCAAACTGTTCATTATAATTTTTACGACAATACAAATGAGAGTACTGCATATGTAGCTGGGATTAACTGCATGGATAATTGGGAACCCAGAAATAACTTTATAACTTAAAATTCTTGCCTACTTAACAGAGTTGTTGTGAGGACAAGCAATACAATGTTTACTTGAGACCATGTTGAAGCCTCTATAGCTCAAGAGAAAGAAGACCAACAGTCAGGTTATGAAACAATGAGCTGTAATGTGGCCTGTGATGTAATCCCTGTCACTAGTTCCTTCCATTCCAATGTCTATGGTTGTCACTCATACCCTTATGGTGCAAGAGGTAACAGATGAGTGTATGGATATTGGTGTTACCTCTCACGGGTGCTTTATGATTCTCTGTGGGTCTATTTTAGGATTGAATACAGAGAATTGTCACCACCAGTGGGTTCACTGATTTCTTCTAAACAATTTCCACATTCTTAAATGAATATACATCTTTTGCTGATTTGGAAAGAGAAAAAAAATTCAGGTTAAGTTGTAAGTACTTTCAAAGTCATACAATGCGTTTACAGAGCCCACTATCTCAAAGGGGTACTAAAATTCTTCATGCTCTTACTGTGTTCTGCCTTCCTTTTGCATGGTCCGCTTGCTCTGCTGAGAGAAGGGGATCCATTTTTTCTTCCTAAATTCCGTGACTATCCCACAGTTGGGCCATTGCATCTGTCTTTCCCCTTATCTACGTTTCCTCCCTTTTCCTTTAAGATTCCTTGCAAACCTAACTAAAGTTCTCCCTTCTTTAAAGGCAGTCAGTGGCACATAGTTGTTCCCTTCCTTGTCCCTTTCTTTTGATACCCTAACTCATATCTGTGTCTTCCTCTTGACAGTTGGCATGTTATCATGCTTGCTATTCTGCTGGCATACTGTTGTGAGTACTGTAACTAATAGAGGCTAATGTTCCAAATACACCCTTGTCTTAGGGTATGAAGAGACACCATGACCATTGCAACTCTTATAAAGACAACATTTAATTGAGGGGGCTTGCTTAGAGTTTCAGAAGTTCAGTCCATTATGATCATGAAGGGGAGTATGGCAATGTGCAGAGAGATATGGTACTAGATTTGAGAGTCCTGTATCTTGCACGCAACAGGAAGTCAACTGTTATCACAATGAGGGAAGCATGAACAAAAAAGACCTCAAAGCTCACCCCCACAGTGACACACTTCTTCCAACAAGGCCACACCTCCTAATAGTGCCACTCCCCTTGGGGTCCATTTTCTTTCAAACCGTAACCCTTAACCATAGGTAGGCTTTGTATAAATTCTTGCTCTTCTACCAAACAGAAGCACACAGTGGTCAAAAAATCTGTGAGACTCTCCATAAAAAAATGTGTTACACTTATTTATTTATGGTAGCTGCACGTGTCATAGCATCTGTGTTAAGACCAGAGGATAAGTGATGAGAATCAGTTCCCTCCTTCCACCATTCCCCAGAATTGAACTCAAGTCATCAAACTTATTAAGCAGCAAGGACCTTTACTCAGAATCACTTTCCAACCCTGTGGGACCACCTCACAGATCAACCAGTTCACCGTTAACCACCCATTTAAGAAGACAGAAGCATCTAAGCCCACTGACCATCCCTGCTCTGTTACCATGGGATGGGCAGTACTGTTGTCTGAGAAAGAATCCTGGCATGGTTGTGTTATTAAGATATTGAGGAAGTTAGGGTAGTAGAGGGGGTGCTCAACATGACCATATTCCATTACATATATGTAAGAAATTCTCAAGAATAAAGAAAACAAGTTGAAGAAAGAAACTTGAACTATGATAAAACAGCTGAGATCATCTCAAGCAAGCATTTGGTGAAAAAGTGACCTGATTTATTTTGCCATTACCCTACAGCTACACATCCCTCTGCATGCACAGAGAACACACAGCATACTGGAGCCAGACATAAGACCCATGACAGAAAACTTCTCACCTTGTTACTTATTAGTCAAAATTTTTTCTCAAATCTATTTCCAAAATGCAAATTCAAGGTTTCATGATTACTATTTTCTGTAAGTCTTCTCTAAGATGTTTAATATGGCTCCTAGAAGTTCACTAATTACCTCCTTCTCTGATGATGAGGACTACAACAAACTAACTCTTGCCTCCCTTTGGTACATTAACCATCAGTATCATCCTGTCCAAAAAAGCCACGCAGTTTTTCATGACACTGAAAAGTTAAGTAATGACTGATACCCTCATCAATTAAAGGATTTCCTTTTTTCTTCTAACAATTATTAATGATCAATGAAAAGTCAACATGGTAGAAACAGAAGAAGAATGAATATCAGAGACACTGATCATTCAAAACTAAAATGAGCTACTCATGAATAATGGAGAGCTGCACACACACACACACACACACACACACACACACACACACACACACACAGAGCCAGAGAAGAGCTTTCTATTTTACTGTTCTATAATCCTTGGTCCTTGGTCTTCTATATTCTGTTCTAGGGGAGGGGGGTTTCCTAGAGTAGAGGGGACAAAACATGGGCATGGACAGGTGTGAAAGATGGTTAAATTCTCTTTACCATGTGGGATAGCCAACCTAGCAGGATACTTTCCCTAAATTAAAGTCCTCATTACCAAGAGGAGATACAGTCTTGTCCACCCACAACCTTCATTGTTGAGCATCTGCTTTGTTCCTGGCTGCAGAAATCGGGAAGAACACTGCTCAGTGTGTTATTACAGAGAGAACCCTTATCATGGAAGAATGTGGATCATGGGGAGAAACTGAGCTTAGTCATTTCCCTTCCTTTTTAGTTGAAATATATATTGTTCCTCCTTGATCCTTCACACCATGTTTGCACACCACACACACATGCACGCACACACACACACACACACACACACACACAATCACTGAAAAATGTCATTGGCTCTGACAGGTGATTTTCACTGTCTTCTGGTCTGTTAGCAAGTGACATACAGATGGAATATAAAATCCAGGCAGAATTTGTTCACATTGTCCCTGGTAAGTCATGCTAACCAGGTAACACTATATACTCCTGAATGCAGTATGTTCCATGCATAGGCAGGTATCCAGATGAAAAGACTGTCTTTGAAATTCTCATGCTTTGAATTTTAAGAAAAGTGTTTTCTGGAGTATGTCATTACAACCTCTGACCATTGACTCAGTGACTCTCCAGCTTCCTTCTTTCTGGTTTTACAGGAATTGTAAGGAAACTGAGTTATAACAAGTTCTCAGGAAAAAAGAGTGGGTATTTAATGAGAAATCCCAGCGAGGCAAAAACTGTGGACAGCAGTTCACTTGGAAATCATTATAGGTGTAGATGCAAGACCGGCAGAGGTTTTCCAAAGAAGCCTGGGTTTTTATGTCTATTTTCTAATCAAATAACATCCTCCATTGCTTCATGCTAATACATCAACATAAGAAGTAACATAATAGCCATAAAGATAGAGAGAAAGATCTCCAGAGTGATGTTTCCACAGCCTTCTCAATGTTAACAGCTCAGCATGTAGAGGATATGTTAGAGGAGGAGATGAATTCCTAGTTTACAGCCCAACAGAACAACACCCACTTACTCTATGAGAACCAGGTGTAACATGTTAACAAAAGATGAAGTTCCATTCTCATGAGACCATACAATGGTTAATACAGTCTTGATTGATCCAGTATGCAAAGAGTTACTATTCCAAACCTATAGGAAGAGGTCATAAAAGAAGAAGAGTTATAATTGTGAGAAAACATTAAAAAACAAACAAAAACAAAACTTTGATGAGGGCAGAGAAACATGAGTAACATGTTTCTCACACAAGAAGGAGGGTCTGAAGTCAGATCCATATCATCCATATATGTAAAAGCCAAGTGTGGTTCTACACATCAATAACCCCAGTTTGGAGAGACAGGAAGACCCCTGGAGCTCATTGACCAGCCAGTCTAACTGAATTGGTAAGGTCTGTGAGAGACTATTTGTTTATACGTACATATAGCAGAATGCAATTAAAGAAGATACCTGGTGTCAACCTCTAGCCTACACACACACACACACACACACACACACACACACACGCACGCACGCACGCACGCACGCACGCACGCACGCACGCTCGCACGCACTTCTTTGGTCAATATGTTAATAACAGTAGGAATAAAGCGGCATAACTAAAGACTTGAGGCCCTAACTCTAAGAGTAGTTTCTTGGTAAGTCCTGTTAATTGGAGTGTTCATTCAGTGCCAAGGAAAGTAGAGTGTTCCCTCAGTTTCTTCAAGGGACTGTCTACACATGCAGAACAAACTGTGCTTTGTGGACATTCTAGAAGATTCCTAAGAGTAGTTTTATATTGGTCTGTGCTTTCTTGTGAGAAACAAAATGGTTTTGTGCATTACAACAGCCATGCTTTACCAAAACCCTTCCCCCTTCCATCGGTTTTTTTTTTTTATTTAGGTTAGAAACAATCTTGTTTCACATGTCAATCCCAGCTCCCTCTCCCTCCCTTCCTCCCCCACCCTCCCCACCAGGTCCCCTAGTCCCCCACCCAATCTCCACTCTGATCCCCAAGGAGGGTGAGGCACTCCATGGTGGATCTTCAGTAACTGTCATTTTTCCAGGGCAGGGCCTAGACCTTCCCCCAAGAGTCCCGGCAGAGAGAGCCTTCCATATTGTGGCATGGGCACTCAAAGTCTGTTTGTACGCCAGGGATAAATACTATCCAAGGCCCCATAGATTACCTAGGCCTCCTCACTGACACCCACATTCAGGGGGTCTGGGTCAGTCCCATGCTTTCCACACAGCCATCAATGGCTCCCCCCTTGTTCAGGTCAGCTGTTTCTGTGGGTTAAACCAGCCCACTCTTAACTCCTTTGCCCATCAGTTCTCTTTCTGACTTCTTCCTCTTCCCCATATGCTCCCATTATTCCTGAAGTACAAAATACCATCCTCTAGCTTCTCTTCTATCTCCACATTCTCCTCCACGCACCCCAGCTTCTCTCTTCCCTTCTTGTGGTTCATAAACTTTTAAGCTAATATTTCCTCAAGGGATCATAGTTACCAGATCGCAAGTGCCCCAAAAACCTGCCATGCTAACCTTACACAATAACAGGAGTGAGGAAAGTTTGTGCCAGGCCAAGAATTTCCAAAAAGTCAAGTTACCTTAGCTGCAGTAATTCATGAAGCAGCATGTCTGCTAATAGTTTGATTCTATTTAATACCTCCTTTTTCCTTTAACTTTATCTGCTCTAACCTCAAGTATGGTAAGACAACACCTAGTAAATAAATTCATAATAAGAGAGAATATACAAAAAGAAAATAAGACAGATGTCAGAGTCCTAAGTTTGACTTGCTTCATTTCTATACACAGTGTTTTTTATCTCTGGGTTCTTAAATTCAACCTTTTAAAAAACGCATCTCTTTGTTTGTGGTAAGTATGTGAAAAAAGAAAGGCTTGTTTTGACTGACCATCAAAGAATCTGCAGATAATTGTAGTTACAAAAATTAAACAAAAACTGAAATTTGTGCATGACTTCCTTCTTCATGGAGGCTTCTCCTTTGCTCTGCTATATCAACAAACACATACATGCACTCCCTTGCATATGCGTACACACGCGTGCGCACACACACACACACAAATGAGAAGTGTGAATAACTGCAAGAAACAAGGGCCATTTGTTATTTGAGAGGTGAACTTAAACTAGGGTAGGAAATAGGCTATTGTGTAACAAATGCTGAGAGAAATACAAAGATACACCTTAGTATATAATGCAGACGTTTTTAAGATAAAACAAGATTTGTTGAATAGGAAAAGTATGGAGAAATTAATTGTGACTTGCTACTTAATGTAAAATAAGATGTGAGTAAAAGGAGGAAAAATACAAAGTTGCCCTAAGCATCTTGTAGAATTTCTATGGTGTCATTTTTCTTTCATTCTTAAGTTGCAATTCCATCATAGGACACTGAAAGAAAACCATGACATTCATACAAACATCTCTTACCACTCTTCTTTGTTTTAAAAGTCCTGAACAATCTGAAGGGTCTATCTTAAGATACTTTTATTCTGAAAAATCTTTTGAAAGTTTGGCAACTTGAAAAAGAAAACAATATAGTAAAAAGTAAACAATAGTGCTTGCTGGGAGATCACACAGGAGAGGCAGGTACATTGAGCAATACCCAGCTGGAAGCATCCAGTACCAGTGAGGAATTTTTGTAATAAGGCATCAGTTTGAGTATGGAGGGGCATTTAATCTTTTGGTGAAACTTCTTAGCCTTGTCAAAGTTGCTGGTGATGAAAGGGATGCTTCTCTATGGCTGTTAAAACTGATTTAAGTTTTAATGAGAATACATTGAAGTTGGAACAAACAAACTTTATAGACCAATGTCACTCTTTCCATTTCACCCATTCTTTCTTCTCTTTTGATCTGTCTTCTCTCTATGTCATTTGTCCTGTGTTGCCTGCTCTTTATTATCATGACATATTTTGTGGCACTAACCTAGTGGGTCCTTCCTGCACTGTGTTCTGTGATAGGCACCCAAGCTATGTGCTTTCCTTCCAGCATTCATTGAAACCATGTCATCTGATGGTTTCCCCAGTAAGCTGAGTTCCAAGAACAAAAAATCATCTGTTCATAACATTATCTTCAGAACACAGGACACAATATTAGTGCTTTTCAATTAAATGTCTGTTATACTAAACAAGAAACACTAGACCACTTAACTTAGGCCCAAAGTATTTGCAATTGATGGCTAGATGCAATTGAAATTAGATAGGGTTTACCAACTGAAAAAAAAACAAAACAACAAACATTGATGAAAATAACCATACAAAGTTGGAATTTTAAATTCATTCTCCATCTGAATAAGCATTAACTGTCATTGTCACCTCTTTTCAGTCTCCACATCCAAGATTCAACCAGCTAAAGTTGAAAAATATTTTGGAGACAACTGTGTCAGTATTAGACGTGTAGAGAACTTCTCAGCTAGTAACTCCATAAGCAATATAATACAATTATTTATAGAACATGTACATAATATTAGGCATGATATGTAATCTGAGATGATTTAAAGTATGTGAGAAAATATGCAGAGGGTCTATGCAAAAATTATGCCACTTCAGACAAGGGACTTGAGGGTCTGCAAATTTTAGCATCCATAAAGGATCCTGGATCCAGCCCAGTAGACACTGGGGTATGTTTATATTTGCATTTTCTCCTACTGTCTTCTTCTCTTCCTGCTCTTCCTTCTGGACCTCCATTTCCATAGCAGACATTGACCTCTTGATCCAAGCCACATCATGGAGTCAGATGTCCACAGTGTCAGCATCAGTTAGCACTGAAGTAACCACATTTCCTTATGACAGGGCCACAGCCTATCAACTTTTCTGTCCTTAGCTACAGATTTGATCCTCTTGAGTTAATTTACCTGAAATGAGATCATACTATTTTTTGTTAACTACAGAGAAAGTATCCAGGGGAATTACTGCTATATTTCAGGGGACCCAGAGCATTATTTACTTATTGAGCCCTCAGGAATTATGGGTTCCCATGAATCCACTGTCCATGTTACCATGTTAGGGCTAATACAGCCCCATCAAGTTATGCTCCAGATTCTCAGATGCTGTAAGAAAAATTTGCTCCATTTCAGAGCATCATTTTTTAAAGAAAGAGTAAGAAAAAGTTCTAGAACATAATTTTATTTAGTTTATAAATAATCATATTTAGCATATCAAGCCCAGTTCCCTCTCCCTCCCATCCTCCTATGCTCCCAACCAATAGCCCCCATCCAATACCAAAGGAGGGTGGGGCCTTCCATGGGGGGATCATCAAAGTCTGTCACATCATTTGGGGGGGGCCTAGGCCCTCCTCCATGTATCTGGGTTGATAGAGTATCCCTCTTTGGGGAATGGACTCCAAAAGTTCATTTGTGCACTAGGGATAAGGACTGGTTCCACAGTCAGAGGTCCCATAGAGTATCCAGGCCTCCTAACTGGCACTCACATTCACAGGGCTTGATTCCATCCAATGCTGGTTCTTCAGCTTTACGACTGGGGTCTGTGTGCTCTCTCTTGGTCGGGTCAGTTGTTTCTGTGGGTTTCTCCAGCATGGTCTTGAACCCTTTGCTCATCCCTCCTCCCTCTCTACAACTGGATTCCAGGAGTCTGGCTCAGTGCTTAGCTGCAGGTGTCTGCTTCTGCTTCCATTGGTTACTGGATGAAGGCTCTAGGATGGCGTATAAGGTAGTTATCAATCTCATTATAGGGGGAGGACATTTAAGGTAGCCTCTCCACTATTGCTTAGATTCTTAGTTGGGAAGGGGAGAAGAGGAGGAGGAAGAAAACATGTGGGATGAGGAAGACTAAGTCAGGGGAAGAATAGAGGAGAGCAAGAAAAGAGATGCCTTAATAGAGGGTGCCATTATAGGTTTAAAGAGAAATCTGTCACTAGCATAATTTTTTATTTTATGTATGTAAGCATATTGCCTGCATATATGTAAGTGCATCATGATCATGAAATGCCTGCAGAGGCAGAAGAGTGTGCTGGAAACCCTGGAACTGTAAATAGAGTCTGTTGTGAGGACCCTCCAGGTGAATGCTGGGAAATGAACCCTGGTCCTCTACAAAAGCAGAAAGTGCTCTTAACTGCCAAGCCATCTCTCCAGAACCCCCCCATAAGCATGAATTTTGAAATTCCAAGAGCCAACTGAAATATATACGTCATTGTTATATGATTCAATAATGACCCAAATTACCAACCAGAAACACAAGGAAGCAAATGACATTCTGAATGAGTATTCACCAGAGGTATGCTCTACCAAATAAATGACCAAAAATGTAGGATCTGAATTCTTTTTATTTTTAAACCAGAAATTGTGTGTCCCAGGACACATATGGAGGTCAGAGTGCCATTTTTATGAGTGAGTTTCTTCATTTTGTAGATCCTCAGGGTCAAGCTCAGATGCCCAGTCTTAGAGACAGGTGCCTTTACCTGCTAAGACGTCTCACAAGCTGGCTTGAAGTTTAACCTTTAGTGGAGATGAAATCTGCAAAAGCTACATATATTAGAAATACCAATAATGTATTGATTGACCAATAGGTTAAGTTCTTTGAGTGTTTTTAAGTAGTTAATTAACTCTAAAATATTGTTATGCCTACCATTACAATACTTGGAAAAGTGAGACAATTGGATTGTTGTAAATTTAAAGACAGATTGAGTTACACAATGAGTTAAAAAGCTAGTCAAAGCTATATAGTAAATCCCAGTCTTGAGGATATATATATATATATATACATATATATATATATATATATATATATATATATATATATATGCTCCTGATGACCTGAATTTGATTCCTAAAGCCTACTCACATGGTGGAAAATGAAAGTCAACTTCTAGAGATTGCTCTCTGACCTACACATACACCATGACACATATGTGAATGTACATTCATAAACTAAATGAATAAATAAAAACAACTTTGTTAAACCATGTGTCTGCCCATGTACATAATTCATACATTTGAAAGTACCAGTAAAATAAAAAAATAATTTGCATTATGAGAAAATAATATGATTAATAACTCATATCCACACAGTATATAAATGCTTCCTAAGTTTGATGTTGGAAAGAATACTAATTTTTAGAGGGGGGTTGAGACAGGTTTTCTCTGTGTAACTGCCCTAGCTGTCTTGGAACTCACTTTGTAGATCAGATTGGCCTCAGACTCACAGAGATCTGCCTGTCTTTGCCATACAAGTGCTGTCTTCCAGTTGCCTGAGCACTTCACCAAATAAGTCATCTGAGTCAGTCCTAGCGCTGCAACCCTTTAATACAGTTGTGGTCACTCCTTGTCTTAGTTAGGGTTTCTATTGCTGTGAAGAAACACCATGACCACAGTAACTCTTATAAAGGAAACACATTTAATTCGGGTGGCTTACGTTTTCAAAGGTTTAGTCCATTATCGTAGTTGTATGGCATGGTGGCATTCAGGCAGACATGGTAGCATTCAGAGTAGGAGCTGAGGCTCCTGTGTCTTGACATGCAGGTAACAGGAAGTAAAATGAGACTCTGCATGTATCTTGAGCATAGGAGACCTCAAAGTCTGCCCCAAAGTGACACGCTTCCTCCAACAATAACGTCACACCTCTTCCAGTGCCTGGGGACTGCTACAGAGCCTCCCCGCCTGGCAGAAGCCACGCACCCCATATACCTGGCCTTCTCTCCCACCAATGGGACCAGGGGACCAGTAAACCTGGCCCTGTATCCGGGCCTGCCATCCAGTGTTTGGGGACCACTACAAAGCCTCACCTCCAGGCAGGAGCCATGCACCCCAGATTCCTGGTTTTCTTTTCCACCAACGGGACCTGGTAAACCAGGCCCTGTAACCGGACCTGCCTTCCAGTGCCTGGGGACTTCCTGAGGACTGTTCTAGAACCTCCCCTGCCAGCAGGAGTCACACACCCCAGAGTCCTGGTCTTCTCTTCCACCAACAGGACCAGGGGACCAGTGCCTGCACACTGCCAGTGGGAGCCTACCTACCCAAGATTCCCAGTCTTCTTCTCCACCCACCAGACAAGGACTTGGGACCAGGAAGAGGAGAACTACAAGAGCATTGGACTTGCTTGCACCCACCGAAAGGAAACTCTGGTCCCCTAACCACCAGACCAGTAAGGGGCGCTTTCTGCACCCACTAGAAGAAGACATGGGAAAGAGACAATACAAAAACAAACTCAGCAACAGAAAAACAAATATGACACCGCAAGATTCTAGAGACTCCACACCAGCAAGACTCCAACATTCCAGTGCAAATGAAAAGGAGAATAACCTTAAAAACAATTTCATGAAAATGATAGAGGCCCTAAAGGAGGATATAGGAAAATCCCTCAAACAAATGGAAGGAAAAGCAAACAAAAAACTGCAAGAAATGGAAGAAAAAGCAAACCAAAAAAATTTTAAAAGGCATAAATGGGCGAAAAGACAAAGCAAAAAATGCAAGAAACTATTCAAACAGTGCAAGAGTTGAAAACTGAAATAGAGAAAAAAAAATTTTTAAAAACCCACAATCTGAAGGAAGGCTGGAAATAGAAAAGCTGGGCAAATGGTCAGGTACTACAGATGCAAGCATAAGCAACAGATTACAAGAGATGGAAGAGAGAATCCCAAGTGTTGAAGATACACTAGGAGAAATTGATTCATCAAGCAAAGAAAATCTTAAGTCCAACAAATCCATAACACAAAACATCCAGGAAATATGGGACACCGTGAAAAGACCAAACCTAAGAATAACAGGTATAGAAGAAGGTAAAGAAAACCACCTCAAAGAGGCAGAAACAATATTCAACAAAATCATAGAAGAAAACTTTCCCAACATAAAGAAAGACATGCAAATGAAGGTATAAGAAGCTTACAGAACAGCAAATAGAATGCACCACCAAAAAAAAGTCTCCTTGCCACATAACAATCAAGACCCCAAATATACAGAATAAAGAAAGACTATTAAGAGCAGCTAAGAAAAAAAAAGGTCAAGTAACATATAAAAGCAAACCTATCAGAATTACACCTGAATTCTCCATGGAAACTCTGAAAGCCAGAAGGTCCTGCATAGATATACTACCAACACTAGGACACCATGGGTGCCAGGCAGACTACTATACCCAGGAAAGCTTTCAATCACTATAGATGGAGAAAACATGATATTCCATGACAAAACTAGATTCAAGCAATATATATCCACTAACCCAGCCCTACAAAAAGTTTTGGAAGGAAAACTCCAACCCAAGGAAGTTAACTACAGTGAGAAAAACATAGGCATTAGATAATCCCACTTTGCCAACAGCCAAAAGAAAAATGGGTGGAATTCCATACATAATTCCACCAACAACCATTCCAAATCAAAGAACAATGAGCAATCAATGGTCATTAATATCCCTCAATGTTAATGGTCTTAACTCACCCATAAAAAGACACAGGCTAACAGAATGGATTCGAAGACAGAACCCATCCTTCTCCTGCATACAAGAAACACACCTCAGTCTCAAAGACAGACATTACCTCAGAGTTAAAGGTTGGGAAAAGATTTTTCCAATCAAATGGACCCAAGAAACAAGTGGGGGTAGCAATCCTAATATCTAACAAATTAGACTTTAAAATAAAATCAATCAAAAGAGATGAAGGAGGTCATTATATACTCATCATAGGAGAAATCCACCAAGATAAAGTTTCAATTCTGAACATCTATGCCCCAAATACAAATGCATCCACGTTCATAAAAGAAACATTACTTATAGTGGGACATTTCAACACCCCACTCTCACCACTAGACAGGAATACCAGACAGAAACTTAACAAAGAAGCAAAGGGGCTAATAGAAGTTATGACCCAATTGGGATTTACAAACATCTATAGAACATTCCATCCAAATAAAAAAGAATATACCTTCTTCTCAGCATGACATGGAACCTTCTCAAAATATTGGCCACATACTTGGCAACATATCAAACCTCAACAGATACAAAAAAATGGAATAACTCCATGCATCTTATCAGGCCACCATGCACTAAAATTAGAATTCAACAACAACACAAATTGCAGAAACCATACAAACTCATGGAAATTGAATAATGCACAATTGCACCCTTCCTGGATCAAAGAAGAGATAAAAAAGAAATTAAAGACTTCCTAGAATTCAATGAGAATGAAGACAAAACATACCCAAACCTATGGGACACTTTGAAAACAGTGCTACAAGGGAAGTTCATAGTACTAAGTGCCCACATGAAGAAACTGGAGAATAGTTATACTAGAGAATTAACAGCACAGCTGAAAGTTCTAGAGCACAAAGAAGCAAACTCCCCCAGGAGGAGCAGACGCCAGGAAATAATCAAATTGAGGGCTGAAATCAATAAAGCAGAAACTAGGAAAACAAGACAAAGAATCAATGCAACAAAGAGTGGGTTCTTTGAGAAAATCAGCAAGATAGACAAATGATTGTCCAAACTTACCAAATGGCAGAGTGTGAACATGAAAATTAACAAAATCAGAAAAGAAAAGGGGGCCATAACAACAGACTCTGAGTAAATTCAGAGAATCATCAGGTCATACTTTGAAAACCTGTACTCCACAAAATTTGAAAATTTAAAGGAAATGAACAATTTTCTGGATAGCTATCACTTGCCAAAATTAAATCAAGAACAGATAAGCAATTTAAATTGACCTATAAACCCTAAGGAAAAATAGAAAGTCATCAAAAGTCTGCCGACCAAAAAAAGGCCAGGTCCACATGGCCTCAGTGCAGAATTCTACAAGAAATTCAAAAAACAGCTTATACCAATTCTCCTCAAAGTATTCCATGCAATAGAAGCAGAAGGGTCTTTGCCAAACTCTTTCTACAAGGCTTCAATAACCTTGATACCCAAGCCACACAAAGACACAACTAAGAAAGACAACTTCAGACCAATATCCCTCATGAACATTGATGCAAAAAATAATTAGATCCAAGAACACATCAGAAAACTCATCCACCATTGTCATGCAGTGTTGGTTCAACATATAAAAATCCATCAATGCAATCCACCTTATAATGAAGCTGAGAAACAAAAATCACATGATCATCTCACTAGATGCAGAAAAAGCCTTTGACAAAATCCAAACACCCCTTCATGACAAAGGTCTTAGAGAAATCAGGACTAACAGGATCATAATAAAAGCTATATACAGCAAACCAACAGCCAACATCAAACTAAATGGAGAGAAACTCAACGTGATTCCTCTAAGATGAGGAACAAAACAAGGCTGTCCACTCTCTCCAAACCTTTTCAATGTTGTACTCAAAGTTCTCACTAGAGCCATACAACAACAAAAGCAGATACAAATTGGAAAGGAAGAGGTCAAACTTTCACTATTTGCAGATGATATGAGAGTTTTCATAAGTGATCCAAAAAATTCTACCAGGGAACTCCTACAGCTGATAAATACTTTCAGCAAAGTGGCAGGATACAAGATCAACTCATGAAAAACAGTAGCCCTACTATATACAGATGATAAAAGGGCTGAGAGAGAAATCAGAGAAACCACCATTTACAATAGCCAAAAACAACATAAAATACCTTGGGGTAATGCTAACTAAACAAGTGAAACACCTGTATCGCAGGAACTTTGAATCTTTAAAGAAAGAAATTAAAGAAGACATCAGAAAATGAAAAGATCTCCCATGCTCTTGGATAGGTAGGATCAATGTAGTAAAAATGGCAATCCTGCCAAAAGCAATCTACAGATTCGATGCAATTCCCATTAAAATACCAGCAAAATTCTTCACGGACCTTAAAAGAACAATAATCAGTTTTGTATGGGAAAACAAAGACCCAGAATAGCCAAAACAACCTTACTCAACAAAGCAACATCTGGAGGATCACCATTCCTGACTTCAAGCTCTATTATAGAGCTATGGTCCGGGAAACAACTTGGTATTGGCACAAAAATAGACAGGTAGACGAATGGAATCGAATTGAACACCCTGATATTAACCCATACATATATGATCATCTGATCTTCGACAAAGAAGCTAAAAATATACAATGGGAAAAAGAAAGCATCTTCAACAAATGGTGCTGGCATAACTCGATATTGGCATGTAGAAGAATGCAGATAGATCCATGTCTATCACCATGCACAAAACTTAAGTCCAAATGGATCAAAGACCTCAACATAAATCCAGCCACACTGAACCTTTTAGAAGAGAAAGTGGGTGGTACCCTTGAATGAATTGGTACAGGAGACCACTTCCTGAACATAACATCAGTAGCACAGACAGTGAGGTCAACAATTAATACATGGGTCCTCCTAAAACTGAAAAGTTTCTGTAAGGCAAAGGACACAGTCAACAAGACAAAAAGGCAGCCCACAGAATAGGAAAAGATATTCACTAACCCCATATCTGACAGAAGGGTGATCTACAAAATTTACAAAGAACTCAAGAAGCAAGTCTCTAAAACACCAAAGGATCCAATTAAAAACTGAGCCATGGAATTATATAGAAAATTCTCAATAGAGGAGTCTAAAATGGCTGAGAGGCACTTGAGAAAGTGCTCAACATCCCTAGCCATCAGGGAAATGCAAATCAAAACAACTCTGAGATACCATCTTACTCCTGTCAGAATGGCTAAAATCAAAAACACCAATGACAGTTTATGCTGGAGAGGTTGTGGAGAAAGGGGAACACTTCTACACTGCTGGTGAGAGTGCCAACTTACAGCCACTTTGGAAATCAGTATGGAGACATCTGTTCCACTATGCTCAAAGAAGCATTATTTGTAATAGCCAGAACTTGGAAGCAACCTAGATGCCCCTCAACCGAAGAGTGGATAGAGAAAATGTGGTACATTTACACAATGGAGTACTTATTCAACAGAAAACAATGGAATCCTGAAATTTGCAGGCAAATGGATGGCACTAGAAGAAACCATCCTGAGTGTGGTAACCCAGTCACAAAAAGAGAAACATGGTATGTACTCTCTCATTTATGGATTTTAGACATAGATCTGGGGAGTGCCAGCCTACAATCCCACGGCCAGAGAGTCTGGGAAACAGAACCTGCATTCAGTGGCTGATGGATGCAGAGGCAGACTCCCACAGCTAAACACTGAGCTGAACTGAAGAAATCCAGTGACAGAGAGGTTAGGAATGATGACCAAAGGGGTTAAGACTTGGCTGGTTTAACCCCCAGAAACAGCTGACCTGACAAGGGTTAGCTCTTGAATCCCAGACTGATGGCTGGGAATCCAGCATGGGACTGATCAAGACCCCTTGAACGTGGGCATCAGTGAGGAGGCCTAGGCAATCTACTGGGCCTTGGGTAGTAGATCAGTATTTATCCCTGGCATACAAATGGACTTTGGGTGCTCATCCCACAATGAGAGATGCACTCTCACCCTGGGCTCTTGGAGGAGTGTCTAGGCCCTACCCTGGATGAAATTACAGAACTATCGACATCCCATTGAGGGCCTCACCCTCCCTGGGGAAATGAGGGAGTATTAGGGAGGGGGTTAGTGGGAGGGTGTGGCAGGATGGGAGAGAAAGGGAGAGGGGCCTGGGATTGACATGTGAAGCAACCTTGTTTCTAATTTAAATTTAAATTAAAAAAAAAGAAAGTCACACCTCCTAATAGTACCACTCCCTATGAGCTTATGAAAGCCAATTACTCTCAAACCATAAAATCATTTCATTGCTTCTTCATAACTGTAATGTTGCTACTAATATGAATTGTAATGTAACTATCTGATATGCAGAATATCTAATATTCTACTCCCTGGGGTCAAGACCCACAGGTTGAGAACTGCTGCGTTAAAGTATCTTAAATCTTAAGGATGCCTTGAGAGCTACCCCTTACCTGACATTCACTGTTGAGTATGAATTGTTCCCATTAAAGAATCTCCCTGGCTAGGTGTGTAGCACATATCATTAATCCCAGCACTTGGGAAACAGAGGCAGGCGGATCTCTGTGGGTTTGAGGTCAGCCTGGCATACAAAGTGAATTATGAGACAGCCAGGGCTGTTACACAGAGAAACCCTGTTTTGGAAGGAAGAAGGGAGGGAGGGAGGGAGGGAGGGAGGGAGGGAGGGAGGGAGGGAGGGAGGGAGGGAGGGAGGGAGGGAGGGAGGGAGGGAGGAATAAATAAATGCAGACTTTCTCCTCCAAACAAACCTTCTTCACCATGTTTATGACAATGTTGATGGAGAAAATAGTAGACAGACAATGGAAAATAGCAACTCTTGAGTATGGGCTGGATATGCTCACACAGGTTTCGTGGTGCTGCAGGAACAGCATGAAGGTCAAGCTCCTTGAGGAAGAAGAAAATAGAGCATAAGTGAAGAAAACACACAGAAATGAGGGCATCTTTGGATGTGCTCTAAGACACAATGACCAGAACAAACAACAGTGTGTAGGGCACTGTCTTTTCATTTTATCATATACAGGGTTGTTGTTTTTTTTTTCAGAGTAGAATTGTAAATACTTGACCTTATTAGAAAATGAAAAGGCAAAATCATTTCTGAGTTAATTGAATGAATGAAACAAATTCTCTGTATGAAAACATATTAAAAGTATGTGTATGTTATAATGACTGAAGGCTAATGTTAAGATTCTCTTCCAAGAAAATGATCAGGGGGCTGGAGAGATGGCTCAGAGGTTAAGAGCACTGACTGCTCTTCCAGGGGTCCTGAGTTCAATTCCCAGCAACCACATGGTGGCTCACAACCATCTACAATTCAATCTGGTGTCCTCTTCTGGCATGTAGGCAGAATACTGTATATGTAATAAATAAATCTTTAAAAAAAATTAAAAAAAAAAGAAAATGATCAGATATGTGAATGTCTTTACATGTGCACTAAATGTTACAGTCTTATATATATTAAAATATTAAATGAGCTACGTGTTCATCTGGAGATCCACCATGGAGGTCCTCACTCTACCTGGGGATCAGAGTGGATTTTGGGTGGGGGAACTGGTGGGCCTGGTGGGGAGGGTGGGGGAGGAGAGGAGTGAGAGGGAGCTGGGATTGACAAGTGAAACAAGCTTGTCTCTAACTTAAATTTAATTTCTTTTAATTTTAGAATAAAAATGGGGGGGGATTCTCAGTGACTATGCTCTTCAGGAAAAGGTCCATGATATGTTCAAGGGAAATGGGAATATTACAAAAGCAGGACACAGAATGTCATCCAGACATTTAACATTTCTGTTGAAAACGACGAGCTTGCAAAATGTGCAAGTGATCATCGTGGGAGTGGGATCATGGCTGATTTCCTGTTTTGTGTGTCTTTCATCTTCATCTCAAAGAAAGAATAGACATTGAAGTCGGTGTTGGTCACTGGATCTAAGTGTGTAAAAATCAGAAACCCCTCAGCTCCATTCTTAGAATGTGGTAGGGATGCAATAACTATAGGAAATCATTTGTTTGGTTTGGGTTCTTTTCCTTCCTCCTGTAATGACTATGAGGTCATTTAAAGAGAGTGGCTGGAGGTGGCTGTCCTATATTGCCTTCAGACATAACATGTCACAGTCCATAAACTACCTTCTGACAAACCATTGGAAACTTCTGAAAATCCAGAGTAATTCTGGGGATTATTATTTTCTTTTCTGATAAGGAAATTGGAAGCAAGGAGAAGGAATGACACATTGACTGCCATAGGCCTTATGAAGTAATTCCAGCAATTACACTAAGTAAATGCCATATTTTACCAACTTCATGTAGTTAATCCTACTCTTTGATTACGGGAATACTATCACAAATCTTTGTGAATAACTGAGAAGTATTCCAGGATTGTGCTTAGGACAGAGATCACAACTAGTTAAAGTACAGAGAAGGAATGGCAGTGGAATTCTCCGCTACAAATGTGACTACTGTACTACACTCATAAATCCAAGACTTAAGGAACATCTCAGAGGAAGGGGCAGAAAGACAGCAAGAACCAAAGGATGGTAAAGAGTGGTGTAAAATACTATCTTCTAGACATGGCAGTGTCTATGGTCCCCTGTGCAAGATCAAGCCAGTCAACATTGCAGCATGAATAGAGGAGGAGTCTGGGGTAGGCAGTGGCAGTTGAGGGAGTGAGAATCTGTTTTCAGGACTGTGGCCACTGGTATGTCATGCATTGTATTCCAGTGGTGGTCCTCCCCTCCCCATCCAGTGTATATGAACAACACCAAATATGGTATCCCACTGGTGGTCCTACATCCCTGTGGATATGGACAACATTAAACATGCTATGTCAGTGTTAGCATGTGGTGACACCTTATTTGTACAAATAAAGTATGTCTGATGATCACAGGGTGAAGCTTGCCACTAGCTAACAAACAGACAGGAAGTGAGATGGCTTGGTGGAGAAAGGTTATAAACAGGAGGAAACAGGAACTATGTCTCTTTTCAGCTGGGAAGTTGTCGAGGTAAGGTGTGGCTGTGGCTTGCTCCTTTATCTCTCTGATCTTTCAGCTTTTGCCTTTGTGTCTGACTCCAGGCTTTTATTATTAAGACCTATTAGAAGCTTGCTACAGTGACTCTACACCCCAGTGTTCATAGACATTAACACTAAACATTGTATTTTATAGTGGTGGCCCTACACACACCTCTGGGTATGGGCAACACTAAACATTCTATTACAGTGGTGCTCCTACACCCTTATGGATAATGCTAAATGGACTCCATAAAAGAAAAAAGAAAAAAATTAAGGATATGAAGTCAGGAGGAGGATATAGGGAGCCACCCAGGGAAAGTTTTGCAGTAGGATGGGGAATGAGGGTAGATGCAATCTAAGCACATTTCATACATGTATGACGTTACCAAAGAATAAAATTTTGAAAATGAGTTACCCACAAGGAGACTCCTTGCAACTGCAGTCCCACTTTCTTCTAGATTTTTTAATTGCACCCATCAAACAGATGTAGAAAGAGAATATGGATTAGTAATGGCTGTGACTGCTGCTTGTGTACTCTGACCAGAACAAGTTGCATATGACCCCTGAGGTATGAGCCTTGTCGTAGTCTGTCAAACAATATGGAAATGCTACAGCCTAGTAAATGCAACCTCTGAGTCTCAAGAACATGTACTATAATTTCAGCCATTCAGGATGAGGCAGGAACATCCGAAGTTCAAGGTGAGCCTAGACCACATAGTTAGGTCCTATCTCAAAATATGATAAAAAAAAGAGACTAAGATGTAACCAGGTGGCAGATCATACATCTGATAGGTGTGAAGCTCTGGGGTCAAACACAAAAACAGACAAAAAAATTGCTTTGTTCTTACTACCATGGTATTCTGTCTCTACATCTATTTGTTCCTGGCCATCACGTGGGTCTGTGTCCCATTAGCATATGGCTCTAACACTGGGCAGTGTCAAAGAGGTACTGTCACTTTGAAAAGAGAAAAAACATGAACTCTCTGATGACAAGTAGGTTGAAGCCCTGACCTGACAAAAATCATGAAACCTCTCTGGACTGCCTTTCAGACTTGTCCATGAATGTTTCTGACTCTTACTATTTTTAAGAAGCCCTTATAGTAGGTGGTATATTGTAAAACCATACAGGATAAAATAATTAAATGGAGCGAGGCGGTGGTGGCACATGCCCAAGAGGCAGAGGCAGGTGGATCTCCGTGAGTTCGAGACTAGCCTGGTCTACAGAGCAAGTTCCAGGGCAGCCTCCAAAACAATACAGAGAAACCCTGTATCAGAAAATCAAAATAAAATAAAATAATTAAATGGAAAATGTTTTGTTTTGAAAATCATTTGTCCTGGATAGTCACTGTTTCCATCATTACACTGTTTGGAAATATTGGGGATCATTCCCATAAAGGGATCTTTTGACCTCCAATTACTAACCACAGGGTCCAGGGTTTCTGAGGACCCATCCAGTCACCTGCTGAAAATGTCTTTCATTTCTGTAATTGCAACAGGCAAATTCTAGTCACACACACACCCCTAAACCGAGTGTGCCTGGAAATACTGGTTTTCTCCTGCCCCTCTTGTCTGAATCCAGAAGTGTGCGTTTCACTGGAAGTGGCTGGAGGTGACAGGAAGGCGAGCGACATTCAGCAAGGAGCCGGCTCAGTCAGGAGCCTCATTGTACCCTCAACAGTCGTGCTTCTTCACCGATCCGCAGTCGGCACTCCACCTTAAGAATGTCACTGTTGCCTTCTCTTCTCCCACTTCCGCATGAACTATCGGACAGAAAATCAATGCAAGGCCCCCTCTAGCTGGTCAGACCTCAACAGTTTTCTGTGCGGCTTCGCAGTTTTAAGAAACGCAGTCTTTCAAACGTGGACCCTGCCTACATACTGGTCCTCTAGCTCATTTTGCCATATCCTTCTCCAGCAACAGCCACCGACCCACTGTGAGTAGCCTGAAACGCCTATCCCATCGCCTCTAGAAATACTCAGAAATGACATGCAGCACACCCTTTTGCATGGTGCCAACATTATCTGAAGGGTTGCACCTGTTAGGTATTAGACTATGTTTTTCCTTTCATTATTTAAAATGACTTTGAAACTATTGAGCATATAGCCCACTAGAGTATGTACAATCAAAGTTATGGTAACTTTTTGTATATGAGCAGCAAATTCTCAGTGGAAGATAGCAAGTGAGATGTACTGTGCACACAATTGCTTTGTGTAATCCTTGTGCATTTCTGGGATACAAGTATCTAGGATGTTTTGATATGGTATTCCTTCAACTTTGACTAGATAGTACCTTTTTTATTTTCTCTCAAAATGATTTCAACAAATCCTAAATGTTACTATCACCTCACACATTTGCCGGACTGTTTTACGTGTCTGGTTGGTTTAACTTGCATGTCAAGAATCATGAATTCTGAGTTTGATTGGTACAGTTTTTCTGTAGGTGTTGACCAGAAGGGCTATTTATTCAACAAACTGCTGACTATTTGTCATTGGGTGGTCTCTTTTAAATGATTTTTAGAACTTTGCTGCATATTCTAGGTAAAGTAATCCCACTATTTGCATTTTCTTGGTTGTTACTATACTTAGCTTTTGTTTCATTTGAATTTTTAATAAAGCCAAAGTCCCAAGTCAAAAGTTTTCTTAATGATTCATGCTTTGCGAGTTGTCATTGCTGTTCATCACTGAAGGAAGTCAAGACAGGAACTCCAAAAGTGCTGAAACCTGGTGGCAGGAGCTGATGCAGAGGCCATGGAGGGGTCCTGCTTACTGACTTGCTTCCCCTGACTAAACCAATCTGGTTTCTCATAGAACCCAGGGCCACCAGCCCAAAGATGGTACCACCCAGCATTGGCTGAACCCTCCCACACTGGTCACTAATTGAGAAAATATCTTCCAGCTGGATATCATGGAAGCATTTCCTCAATTGAGGCTCCCTCTTTTCTGATGACTCTAGCTTGTGTCAAGTTGATATGCAAAACCAGCCAGTACAGAGATTTTAAGAAAATAGTGACATCACAACAACAAATAATTTTCCCCCTGAAAATATTGCTTCATTCCTTACTATTTGGGTGTTTAATCTCCTCCCCCACAGCACATGGCCACATGTTAAACAATGATGCATTTAGGGACATAATCCTTTTTATTTAAATTAGAAACAATCTTATTTTATTTTCTATTATTATTTATTTTTAAGTTTAAGTTTAGATTAGAAACAAGGTTGCTTCACAAGTCAGTTCCAACAATCTTATTTTATATATCAATGCCAGTTCCCTCTCCCTCCCATGCTCCCATGCCACCCTTCGACCTCCATTCTCTCCCTCTTCTGCTCCATAGAAAGGGTGAGGCCTTCCATTGGGGATCATCAAAGTCTGTCACACCATTTGGGGCTAGGAACAAAATCTTATAGAAAACAAAAGACAATAGTTCCAATTTGTTTATAAACTAGTAGAGCTATTTCTCCCTGCTGTAGTTCACAGTTCACTAGTTTTCCTGACTCTTCATGTTCCAGAAATATTTGTGTGGGGTTGCATTTGATCGAAACTTTCAGCAATAAAGTTACTAATTATGGAGGTAAGGATTAATACCTTCGTAATAGTAATTTTCCTTTTCCAAGATCATGTTTTATCTTTCTATTCTAATTTTTGTTGTCATTTAGTTACATTTTTTAGGTTCTCTGCCAAGATCCTTACTACACATCTTTAATCAAGTGTATTTGTACTTGCCTCAGCATTTGTGACTATTTGAAACATCATCTAGTTAGCAGTTATATTAGGTTTGTTTATTTCATGTGAAGAGAAGCACTATTCAATTTTTGAGTATTAATGATCTAGGGTTTAGTTTTCTTATTTTCCAGCCTTTCTAAAATTTCCTGTTAGTTCTAATAACTATCTATAGAATATTGGGGCCTTTCCTTTTTTACAGAACAATTAATATTCTTTTATTGTAATTTTTATTTTTTCTCTGTAAATTTCATATCATGCACCCCAATCCTACTCATTTCTGTCTTCCGTATCTGGTCTCCACCCTTGTAATCTCCCCAAACAAAAAAAATAGAAAATAAGAATTAAAAACAAAAAGGTGTCACCACAGAAGCTGTGGTGTGTCACAATATACCCTTTTGTCCAACCAGCTTTACTTGCAAATGCTCATTTCAGTGAGTCATTGGTCTAGTTCAAGGCCTTTGGCTCCTGCTAGACCATCTATGCTGGACCCACACCAAGACTTCTCTCCAATATCCTGCTGTTTTCCTGAGTCATGGAGATCCTGCAGCTTCATGCACTCCAGCAGGTCATCCCTGGGGTAGACATTGGGGTGGACGGGTTCAAAGCTCTGGGTCTGGGCCTAAGTGGTAGCTGAGTTGGTCAGCCCTCAAGCTCTTCCCCACCCATGCCATTGGTCCAGCTCTCCCCAACCGGTGCCACCAGGGCCAGCTCTCCCGCACTGCCCAGCTGAGGAGTGGGACCAGCTCTCCCGAGTGCTTTCGCAAGCAAGAGCCTGGGGCAACTCTCCCATGCCCACATCATCCATCAGGCCAGCTCTCCCTTACCTATGCTTAGGCCCAGTTCACCCATACTGCCCAGGCGAGGGGAGGGGCCACCTGCATCGCATCACCACTGACACCATCATGTGGTGTCCTATTAGAGACCGGTCCAGTTCAGCGCAGTACTCAGATACCAACATGGCCTCAGATGAGCAGCCCAGACCAAGGAGGTCCACATGGTTTTTAGTGGTGACACAGGCCACAGATGTTAACACAGACCCTTGCTGCAGAAGGACCACAAAGCCAGACACTGCCCTCAGTGACAGCACCAGTCCAGATATCACCGTGGCCTCAGGTGGCAGTGAAGACCTCTCACATCAGGCTGTTCCTCAAGTTTCTCATCTCTTCATAGTGTACAAATTGCTGATTCTGTTTCTCTCCTCTCATCTCTCCACTACATACTTGCTCATCATATAGGTACCCACTCCCGCCCTCACCTCTGAAGTCTCTGGCTGTCTTCCGGCCCAGGTCTGCACCAGCGTGTTCCAGTTAATACTATTAAAAGAAGAGCGTGTTATCTGTTACTCTCTAATGTATCCCGTCTCCCTCTCCTCTTCCTCCCATTCCTCTTTTTCCTCTCCCTTCTTCAACATCACCCTCTCTTCCTTCTGTTCCCAATACCTTCTTCCTCTGCTTATTGCATGGTGCTGGCTAGGACTTGCATAAAATTCTGAAGCTTATTGACTGGACATCCCCATTTTTGTGCTTTTCCTAACTAACAAGGGCTGCTTCCAGAACTGGACAAGTACTCAATGTTTACTTGAGGCTTTTCATGCTCAGAAATATTTTCTTCTTTTCCTAACTTTCTTTGTTTTGCATTTGATTAATATTTTTAAATAACAAACTGCTATAGAAGTTTTACTCACTTATTCTCTAGCCCTTAAAACAATCATGTATAATCAGCTAATATGAATTACATTATCCTATTTCTGATGCTAAATTATCTTTATGTTCCTGATTTAAACTACTTGTTTGGGCTTTTAAAAATATGCCAGTGGGCAATAATTTGGGGTTGCTTTACTTAAGATGTGTGAGTATATTTCATAATTAATTTGTACTTATAAGTTGCTTTTAAAAAGTTTTGTATAAGAACATAGTTTGCCATCATATTACAACTTCTGGGAAAAAGAAAATATGATGTGATAGATGTGTTTTTAATGCTTTGGTACTAGGACCTGAATTGTTGTTTAGTTTTATCTAAAGTGTATTTAGATTTAGATATTTCTAGATATTACAACATTTGTTAAACAATTTTTGATAGAACTATCTTAAGTTTTACATATCTGTTGTCATTCTTTTGCTCTCATGACTGTGTTTTATTTTTTTAAGATTTACTCATTTTTACATATGTATTTCTCCACGTATATGTATGTGCACCAGGTATCCAAAGATGCCAGAAGAGGACATCAGATGCCCTAGATCTAAAGATAATGTGGAAACTAGGAACTATATCCAGGTCCTCAACAAGAGTATATAGTGCCTTTAACCTCTGAGCCGTCTTTCCAACTTCACATTTTTCCCTTAAATAAAAAAACAATCTTTTTGTTGATGTCTTTTGGTCGTCTAAGCATCTTCACTTTAGTCTTCCTTCTCCTCCTCCATTTTCTTTTTCTTCTTCTCTATACTGCTAAGTTAATTCTTATTCTGGTTATTGATTTTAATCATTTTGTTCAACATAAGATTTCCTTTCGCATTTTCTTTTTGTTGTTTTCTTGCTTTATTTCTATTTTTTTAACCTCCCTTTCCCTTTTTATTTAACAGCCTAGGCCTGTTCTTTAGTCTTTAGATGCTGAGAGTGACATCCAGACAACACTCGGGCCATCTTAGGATGCATTCTTCCTCCTGCTCTATCACGATTTGAGAGACAGACAAGCAAATCCAATCATCAGAAGGCTTGGCTTGGTTCCTTGTGAGGAAGTGTTTTTATCAGCTCATCTGCCAGTGCCTGCAGAACCCCATAAAACTAAGACTTTTAACAGTGAGTCATCAATGGCACTTTCCCTTGCCTCTTCCACAGCGATGGGCTTACCTCAGTTCCTGACTTCCAACTGTGAGCTTGGCCAGGTATGCCCCTATGTGGGTGATACACATGCTGACAATGCTTCCTGAGTTAGAATCGGGTGGCTCTGTGCATTCAACCTGAACGACACTTTGTGTCCCATTGTGCAGGCTTGTATACACCTCTATCCTTTGTGTTGTTTCATTTTCTCATTGTATCTGTAGCTGCCAAACGTTTGAGATAGAGTTCTGTGAAAGAGTCAATTCACTTTGCAATTGTATTCAACTCCTGCAAAACTACTTCTTAAACATTTCTTTCCTGTCTTTTCTAATGCCTGGTCACAACTATGCATGCTCCCTGTTTCTCATATTAACAAATGGAGGAAAGAAAAGAGATAGTCTGGACAATTAAAAGAGAAAGAAAACTATTGAATACTATTTCAAAACGTTTGAAATAATTAAAACAATCAATAACCACATTGCTCAAAGTTCACAAGTAGTGTAGGCTTGAGCAAGGACTTACAAAGACTGAAGCCCTCTTTGCCTGTGATTCTCTTAGCTTAACCTTTCTCTGACCCAGTGTTGCAGGAAACCTAGTCATAATGGAAATACTTGTGTCTTAATTCAATTTAGTGAAAAGGAGTGACCTCCTATCCTTAAAAACCTCCAACCACCCTGTAAGAGGACTCTTTCAACAAAATCACATTATATATTTAGTCCTAAATTAAGGAGCAGCATGGAAGCCGGGATTCTCCATAAATCAACCTGCCCTGTCCTTTAAGCTAAAATCAGTCTCCCTAACCCCTCTGGAGCTAGAAAGTGTAGAATGGATACTGAAGAGTCAACCCCAGTGCTGGTCCAACAAGTAATTGACCAATCTTTTAATGTCAGCACATTAAGTAATTTAATTGATATGGAAGAGATTATAAATCTAAGTTCAACAGCATTATTCAGGTTAGGTTTAAGAAATATGTGTGCTTAAAAGTTTGTTCTGTGTGTAAATAAGATAGGAAATGTTGCTTAAAACAAATAAAATCATTCACTTAATATATTCAACCCATGTGGTTGGTTTGTAATGACCTTTTCTTCCATTTCAAGGTCTTAAATAACCCTAATGTAATACTGCTGGCAGCATCATTATTGCTAGTTTCATTGTACAAATGAGCACTGAGCTTATCGATGACCAGATGCCAACTAGATATAGTTGTGGAGAACGAGGACAGTGAGATAGTTGGCAAATCTGCTCTTTCTTCACACTTGATTGGAGGAGATAAGCCTTGGCTTGCTCAAGCACCAAGAGGCAGGCAAGAAGGGGACAGAGATTTGAAACTGAGTTGTATAATTTGGCTTTTCTGTGTTTCTTCTATCAAATATGAACATAGTGTTACCAGAGTGGAGATATACAGATACCAGAAATACAATAATAACAAGGAGCTGACAGGACCTAAGCTAGAGCTTGGGGTCAACTGCAGTTGAGCCTAGTCGGATATGAAGAATGTATATAATTTGACCAAGTTTAGGTTGATGAATAGGAAGAAATAAGTGCTGCTTTAGGCCAATGGCTTTGCATATTGTTTTGCTGTACAGCATTTTTGGTGCACAGCTAACTGATACAGATAGAAAATAGAATGTTAAGAGATTATTAAAAACTTAAATAAAAAAATAACCACTGAAATGGCTCAGTGGTTAGGAGCATTACCTGCTCTTTTAGAAGACCCAGATTCAACTCCCAACACCCATATGGTGGCTCACAACCAACTATAACTACAGTACCAAGGAATCTGGCAGCGTCTGTTGGCATCACATGCCCATGGTACACATGCAATCATGAAAGCAAAAAACCATACACATAAAATAAAAAAATAAGTAAGTAAGTAAATTGGAAGAGTGAATTTAATTACTCAAGATCACTTGGAAATTTTGTTGGGTCAAAAGTCACACTGAATTCTTCTGCCTCAGAGGGTTAGTTTTTCTAAGACATGCATGAGCAGGCCACCATGGTGGACATGCGGCAGGCAGTTTCACCATTTATCTGTGATAACAGTGTTTCAACAAGCAATCTTTCCAGCCAGAGTATCACATAGACAGAGATGATTCTCTCCATTACATTGAGTTTACCAATGAGAAGCAAAAAGATGGTTGTTGAAAATGAGAATATTAGGAAATAACTCATTGCACTGCACTTTCAAATCTTTTGTCCTATCACACATAAACTGCACATTTACTATGGGGCTGCTTTACTCAATGAGGCCTTGGTAATCATGTGACTAATTACATTTACATTTTTTGGAACTTAAAACTCGCTTCCCCAATCAGAGTAGATGCCTTACCCGCACTCAGCCACCATGTGCTGCCAGCAGATGCCACACAGGGTTGCACCAAAGCAGAGTGTTTCCATCATTTCAGACATTTCCTCTGGAAAGCATCCTTGTACACAATACGCAAAATAGTTCCATCTTTTCAATCGATTCTAACAGCCCATTTGCAGAGCTTTAGGATACTCCCAGCATGCTGTGCTTCACCAGGTATCCCTTGTGAAACGGGTCTCTCTTGAATTTGAACATGTGCAGTCCTAAGAATCTGTCAGCAAAGCTGGATGGTGATGCTAAAGAAATGTGTATGGGTAGTCCTGAACCTGGCCTCCTGGTTCAGCTGGAGCTCTGGGGATGAAAGAGCTGCCACCTAGGTCCACAGCATCTGGAAACAGGCACAGCAGCCATGCAGCTGTGCTTACCTCCAACTCACTGCCAAGCTCAGAAGAGAACAAAAAAATCAATTAAAGTGAGAGATCACTGTGTTTACCAAGGATGGAATCCCCAGACTTATGGCACTGAGAAGAGGGAGCTGATAATTCAGAAACACAGGCGTTGAGAAAATGACGATATATGCTCCTGACCAGTTCAGTCTAGAGAAGACCTTTTTGAGCTCTTGGTTTTGTGTGTCTGTTTGTAACATAAAATAAGCACATTGCCATTTGCCGTAATGCAGAATGTCTAGAATGTTCCGTCTACAAAAGGTGCCCCTTTCCATCCATGTTCTCTGACAGCGCCAATTGGGGACAGGTGATCAGACAACATTCAATTGCCTTATGTGGAATTCTGACATTAGACAAGGATGGAACACCTGCAGAAGGAGTTATAAAAATAAGAGTCTGCATATCAAAACATGTGGGCGCTCATGTCTTGAGAATGGACTCCTCAACCCCAAATTCAGATTCCTAGCCTTAGAAAAAAATAAACCTTTTAGTGTTTAAGGTGCTAGAATTGCAACAGCAGTTCTTAAACTGCATGAAATATAAAAATGAATGCATGTCTGGGGGTGCGCTGTTTGAAAGTTTCTCTCCCAAATGAAAGAGAACCCCTGTTTCTTTTCATTGAGTAGCTTGGTTCATACTTTAATTTTTACAGTCCAGACACCCGGCAAAGTTAAGTTCAAGCCTAGTTTTGTTCTTTACAAAGGGAGTTTGTTTAAAGAGAAAAAAAATGGTTAATAAGAAAATAAATAAATAACAAGCGTTTTTCTAACTTTTTCTGCAAGGTAGATTATTGCAAGAGAAGGAGGTAATGACTTATTCAACAGGTATTTTCCTCCACCTGAGTTTCCAAACTTAAATAAAACTAGCAACACTAAGGGTATTATTATGTGTAATATAGAGAACATTCAGTAGCAGACTGTCTTAAAAGGAAACAAAGGTTCAAAATATCTTTCAGAAAACTAGACATTTCCCCTTACTAATCAATGTGTTTAAGGCATGAAAACAATGAGAGAGTCCTCCCTGGATTCTGCCATCCTCCTTGGATTCTGCCCACCATTCGATGTTTCATCAACTTGAAGCACAGTATTAGCTGGTGATTGTTAGCCAGTGTTTTCTGAAGTTATTTATTCGTGTATTTATCCTTAGGGACACACTTCTCATTAAGATATATTATAATACACCCGAATGGTGTGCTTTAAGTCTTCCGAAGGTGATTAGTAACAATGCAGAAAGGCATGTGGGATGACACCAGATGCAAATAGACACATCTACGATAGTGCAGGTTCCTATTTACAAAGAAAGGAGATTTGACAGTGCAGCGAGACAGACATATGCAAAGATATGAACGGGAGCAGTATCTCCCACAGGTGGGTTCAGAGAATTGAGCTTAGCAGAGGAAGGGGCTTAGAAAATGTGTCTCTGGAGCTGAACCTGGGCCAGTAAGAGTTCTCTGGAAGGCAGAGAGTCCAGGCCACACAGGGGGTGTGCGGTGTTGTTGTCAGGATAAGCAGAAGTTAGTCTTAAAACTAAACAAGGCATGTGGTAGCGGTAGGAGGAAAGGAAGCTAGAGCTGCCTGGGAAGCACAGAATAACTTCAAGGATTTAGTCTTGACCATCAAATGTCTCCTTGTGAATTACCAAAAATTTCCAAATGGGGAGTTAGCATGATCTTACCTGCATTTTGGGAGGTTCGTTGCCAGAGGAACACCCAAGATCGACTTATTGGAGAAGGAGCTTACACTCGGTGGTTTTATTAGATCATAAAAAATATATCACCACACCAGCCCATGAAGGATCCTAGCGATGAAACCTTCCTGTGGTATCTCAGTCATAAGGAGGTCCAAGGGGAAAGCTTTTGCTTTTTCCCAGTGCCTCCCCATATCTCTGTCGAGTTTATCTAGCCTGTTCATACGTTCATTTACTTTGCTGCTACTGTTGCTGTCCTTGTCCATAGTTAGAAGCAGCTTCCTCCAGCAGGAGTCCTCCAGCCTTTAGATCTGAATTGAGACTGCTGGGGGGGGGGCATCCAGTCTCCTGGACTGGGGAGCTACCAGATTTTCAATCTCTCTGCTGTGATGCAGGTATTATTGCACAACCCTGGCTGTATCGGATGGCCATCTAATAAATCCTCTTTTAACATATACTCATTCCATCAGTTGTTCCTCTAGAGAACCCTGACTAATACAGATGGATACAGTTAGAATCCCATATCTTTTAGTGGAGTGGATTGTTGTACATGACTAATGTGGGGCAAGAAAGGCCTGGGGCAGATATGTACTACCTGACCAACATATCACCCTGGAAATGCTTTCAACAAGGCAGACCTGGTGTTTCTATCCTTGATAAATGAGGGGAGGATGACCTACAAAGGCAATCCAATTTTTCTTCTGGTGTACTTTTCCTTGAAATGTTATTTACCCTTTGATGTACTAAGATCTCCCAGGGATACGGAGAATCTACGTTAATATATTGTCTGTCATACTGGCATTTACCTATTGCCAGGCCCTAATAGAGTTTCCACTAATAGTTATTGTTCACTCATTCACTTATGTCCTAAATGAATACTTACTATACACCTCGTTCATGTGTCAATCATAAGGAAGATACACAGAGTGACAACAGTTGCAAGAAAAATGTTTCCAATACTCATTGGGGAGCCATTTCTATACAGGAGATCAGCAAAGCATTTTAGAGGTACTGGTATTTTAATGGGAAGGATATGGAGAAGATAGCTTGAGTGAAAAGATATAGAGGTAGATAGGCCAAGTGTGACCGAGAAAGAAAATCTGGGCTACCTCCCAAACAGGATCATACATAAAGTAACACTGGAAAAGTTGAGACGGACAGGCTTCCGAGCACTTTCACTGTACTCCTAAATGTTAAGGGCTTTTTGCCACGGCTTGACATGCTTAAAATAGCATCAAATGTTTTTTGCATACTCTAGAAAGTGTGTGTTTTTATTATGAGTTTTGAAGCTACTATAAAATAAAGGAAATTTTTTCTCTTATTTGAATAATGAGCTAGCACGTGGGGATTGACTTGTTTGGGATGCCCTACATCACAGATCTCATCTCTGCCTCAGAAGTGTCATCAAGTTATTAAAGATACAAGGCAAAAGTGACTCTACCACCAAGAAATTCACTAACGTCCTATTGCACCCACGGAATGGCCACATTTTATTTAACAAAGAAAACCTTCTCAATTCTCACTATTAATTTGTTTCCAACCATCCAGAACACATAAAGGCTCTCTTTTAATTTAAAGAAAGTAAATAAGAAAAGTATCTGGTTTGGGAGGCGAGCACTAGAAATTCATAAATGATCCTGTCTAGAATTTGTTATGGCTAAACAATAAATCCCTAGAAAATGATGCTTATATTCATAATAGAAATGCCAGTAGAGCCTTAAAGGCTGCAGCTCAACCTGTTCCCATTACCACACAGCAAAGTCACATGCATAATTGAATTTTCCCTTGCCCTTCCAACAGTGCTTGTCAGGTTAAGTACCTCGAGATAGCAGTTCTTAAATTTCAAAACTCTATTTTCATCTAATATGATTAATCTGTGAATCAGTTAAGATCATTGCTGCCACTTGTACGTTTTATATGACTATCAATTCCCTTCAAGGATGTATGTGAGTAAATAGTGGGTTTCACTAGTGGTGAGAATAATTCTTGGAACCCTTCAATGACGAAAGATAAAGAAATTCCCAAGTCACATTCTTTTTGCTTGTACAGAACTGGACTTCTGATTTAGGACACTGGCAGGCATTCTACAGTGACTACAGAAGCTTTGTGCCAACAAGCTTTATCAAACGTGGTCTCTGTTATACTATAAAAGAGTCACAGAGTGTAAGCAAGCTTAATGACATTTAGCATCTAGCCTTCCCAAACTAGTTCACTGTGTCTTGTTGGTGATGTGGGAACAGCAGCACGGCTTGTCTATGCATAGCACAAAGATGACGATACAATGGTATTGATCCAAAGTTTCAAAACCTAATTTCCAAGTGGCTTTTGGAGATACTACCACATGGGGGTACAAGAGAGGTATATTTAACCCATGAGCTGGCAGTCAATGGCAGGAACACTGCCGGTCATAAAAAATAATAATCAGGGGTCCATGAACCCCTCTTTTTAAATGGTTACATTCAAACCCAGACACCTGTAGTTTTACTAGTTGTGAAAATGGCTTGTAATCACCCGTGCATAAGACAGATGTTAACCAGAACTGTAGTAACTAGTTTCCATTATACAAACACAGGTGAATGGTGGGTAAAGGAAGAATGGAGAACTGAGATCTGAACGTATTAAGATCCAGCATCAGAGATGTACATAAACACTGGAAAGCACATCTTATTAAATATATATTAGACTGCCTTTCTGCTGCTTTTATATCATGGTTTTTTATATCTCCCAGCATGATCTGCTTACATTCGGACAAGATAACATGACTAACTCCATCCCCTAAGATATATATTCTTCAAAACACTAGTCTTCCTGAATAAGTGACAGTGCTTTGAAGAAACCTTTCAACAGACTCGAGTATATAAGGACTTTTGTAGAACTGCTCTGTGTTTTTTCAAGTAAAACAACAAAGTTTAAGACTCTTATAAAAACAATCAACATTAAAGTATGTTTCCAGACCTTGAGTCTCTCAAGAAAGCATGAACGAGAGCCTCACTTCTAGCATCCTGCAGTTGAGTTGTTATAAAATTTACAATATGATGTATCATTTCACTGGGGACTGAGTCACATAGGCCAGGATGCACTTCATTGAGGAAGTCACATGAACTATTGCACAAGTACATTTTTGTGAATGTTTGGTTTGCTCATGGGGTGAACATCATGGGGATTGAATTTTAACTCCAATGTTCCAAAACTGTGGCTTGCAACATCTGGGATGTGGAGAGTGGATCTCTCATTCTGGAATTCTTTAGGAAGGAAAAATGAAATGCAGACTATTCTCACAGACAAGGGCTGTCATCTTTCCAGAGACCCACATCACACCTGGGATGGGACCTTCAAGCCAATGATTCCTTTCAGAGGCTTTAGCTCAGGGAGTGCAGACAGAATGAATAAGCTGGAGCAAACAGGCGTCTATGTGAAAATCTATCTGAATTGAGAAGGAAAACAGGATATGTGTCCATGCTCCCATAACTCATCAGGAAAACTCATTCCAAGCCATTCCCAGGGATGACCTACACCCCCAGAGGACCTTATCACTCCACATTTTTTCCCATTTTAAAAACAGACTTTTAAAAAAATGAAAGTTGTTCTTGGAATGAACTGCAGCCTCATGTGGTTTGTGAATGAAAGACACTGTAACCTGAAGGTTCACACGGTGTTTTTTAAATGGCCACGTGACTGTTCACTCTGTAGCCCCAACCTTTCTCGGAACTCCAGTAAGTCCTCAGGGACAGACACACCGTTGAAGATGAGGAGGGGCAGTACTGCTAGCCCTGGCCAAGTCTAGAAACCGAGACCAGAAAGAAAGTAGCAAATGGAACTAACAGGGCAAAGCTGTTTAGACATATTGCAGAGTCATTTTGGATATTCCCACAATATCTGTTAAATATTCATGTCTATTCTGACAACTACGCCCTTGCTCCAAAGCTTGAAATTATTGGGTCTTTAAGTTATTCTCAGAGTATAAACTGAGCACTCCTAAAAGCATATTAATTCTCTCCAACTAATGGCACAACATTTACTTCACGGGTGTTCCAAGCTCAACTGGGGAACCAGCACCACAGAATTCACACTGCACATGTCTTAAAGGCTGTGTATATGTCTGGTCCATGAGACAACATTGTGTGGTAGTTTTGAGTCTGCATATGCATTGGAATGACTGATAGAGCTTTATTACAATGAAGATGTCTGGGTGCTGCTCCTAGATTTTAATTCAGTTGTCCTAAGGCTCCTACATCTGCATATGTTCTAAAACACAAACCCACAGACAATTTTTAATTTGCTGTCCAAATTAAAAAAATAAAGCCAATATAGAGGGTTGTCAGTGAAAAACCTCCTCATGCCATGAACTCTTGCCAAGTTAAACTTACAGATGAAGGAAAATGCAGGGTGGTTAATCTTACTATAGCTAGGTAGTCTTGTGTATTACAGATGTGAGAGTCATCTATGATAATGGCTCTTTTCCTGTAAGGGAAGTAAGACTGTGCCCACCAGTAGTTACCACATCTGTGATGACAGCAGATGCTGAGGCATGTTCCTGGGAGGGTCTCCCTTTAATGATGTGGATCTCACTCTCAATGTCCCTCTCAGTGACTGACTGATAGCCCTAAACAAACAAACGTGGACATCTCTAGCATTGGCAGAACTGTTGACAAGCTATGACCCTATTGGCTTCATTTTCCTACTTACAAAACCAAGGTCATCCAAAGGATGGATAGATAGATAGACAGACAGACAGATCAGTTTATATTCGCTTCAAATCCATGTCAAAGTTCAAAAGAAACCCTAAGTACCTATCTTCATGAATTAAAGTTTAATACATCCTCATAAAACATCTCTTGAGTAAGAGAGAGGCTCTGAAGTACTGCCAGACAAACCAGTAATTTGAGACAGGAGACTGTCATCTATAAGATTCACCCTCTAGAACTGCTCTGTTGAGTTAAAAGGCAATACAAAAACAAAACTGAAAAGCAACTTATGTTTTAAATAAGTTTATGACATTGTTCTAGGCAATGTTCACAGTTGTCCTCAGCCACATGTATCCTCAGGCCAATGGTTGGACAAGTCTACAAGTCAGTCCTTGTCTCATTGGGAATTGTGTCTTCAATTCATACTGTTAATAGTAAGAAATCTGGAAGCATTTGTCTTGTATTCTAAACTTTTGAGGAAGAGACCCTTCCCAGCTCCATAGCAGGAAGAAGGGGGAGGGGAGGAGGAAGGGGAAAAAGGAGGGAGGGGGGAAGAAGGAAAGAAAGAAAGAAAGAAAGAAAGAAAGACAGGAAGAACGAAAGAAAGAAAGACAGGAAGAACGAAAGAAAGAAAGACAGGAAGAACGAAAGAAAGAACGAGAGAAAGAAAGAGATTCATCTATATCTATACCAGGAACCACAGGTTTCACAAAGCCAAGAAAGCCAGTCCTTGGAGATCTGGACACCCTCATTATATCCTGACATGTTTTGTATCTTTTCCTCTTCAAATATTCTGACAGTTAAACACACAAACAAAAGTCATGTTTATGGCCTTAGTGAAATCACCTAATCATGACTCCTTCATTCATATTTTTCTTTGTAACAGAGCAGGAACATGTAGAATGGATCTTGAGAATCGAAGCTTCTAAGTCCAAATTTTTTTCATTAAAATATAAAATGGAAAATTTGTGCTTTTAATTTATACCTTTATTTTTATTAGTACAAAATTGTTGCCTCCAAATTAGATTATCTTAGAAGTCATTTGCTTGCATAATGAAAACATTTTGAGAACTGCAATCTAACAGTCTCAAGCTGTTGATAAATTGCAGGTAAGGGCTGCTGTTGTGGGTGTCTATCTGGCTCTTCCTAGAAGTACACTCATTTCTTGTATTATGGCTTCTCACTGCTTCTGGGGAACTTGATCTTGCTAAAGCACCTGACTTCATTCAGGAGTTGCTATGAAGTCTATCTTCTGTAAACTGTATAAATGTAAGGAAAAATAAATGAAAAAAATCTCCTTATTGACTATTACTTTCTCATTGAGACACATCTCGACTTCGTGCACAAGCCAACTATACATAGCTGCTTCGCTGTTATTGTCTCACCCTGAACTCATATTTAAAAAACAATTTCCATAATAATTTAAGACTATTAGGACTTCCTCTTTATATCATCATCATTAATGAAGTGTTATAACACAGACAAGCCCAGCAGCCCTTTCTCTTCCTCCCTGTGTGACCAACCCATGTCCTCCAGCTTCTGCCAGCTTCCATCCCTTGTGTCCCTTCAAGAGACTCGCCTACTGCCTGAAGTTCATTCCTAAGTTATTAGTGCAACTCAGAAGGGCTGCATAGGCAGTTCCCCATGATCTACACAGTCCAAAGGGAAGCTGTTCCTCCCCATTCCCCAGAGAGGCAGCTTGGCCATAATTCTACTCTTCCATTTACTGTTGAATAGTGTATACAAGAACCATGATGTTATTTCTGATTTCAAATCTCACTCCCCTCAACAATTTGAAATAGCTGTTCCACAAGTGTTTTTCTTTCCTCCGAATCTGTGGAGGGAAAAATTTAAGGTTTTAAAAGAAAAAAAATAGTCACAGACAAAAACAGATTAAGACTTAGAGTCATAGTATCTACCTTATAAGCCATTTTATAAGAAAAAAGGTGCTTTGGAAAAGGCCAGAGAATCGCATACACACACACACACACACACACACACACACATATCCAGCATAGGCTCTCACACTTCACCCTTTCTCCCATATCTCAGAGAAGTAAACAGCTTTAAAGTTCATAACCACTTCTGTGGTTTTTCAGTTCTTCTAGTAGATTCCCACTCAAGAGGGCTTAATTACTTTTAAAAAAAACTGGGTAGGGGAATATTTTTCCCTTTTTAATACAAAAAAAGTTCTTTGAATAAATAAAGTTCTTTAAAAGGTCAGTGTTAAAAATATTTTTTCTTTAGAAAACTTTATTAATCTTGCAGTGACTTGAAAATTTGCAATCAGGCTGACACTCTTTTAATGTGAAGACTTCTCTTTAATTTTAGTATGAGATTTGATTGAATACTCGAAAGTGTTAGCAAGAGGGAATTTATTATTTAGGAAGTCTTTCTCAATGAGCCGAAAGTCCACATACTCCACAATGAATTCTGCTGCAGAATATATTAAAGAATTTTAGGCTCTGAAATGAGGCTGTTCTTGGAATTATCTTTTCCGGTGAAAGCCTGTCCAAAAATTGTGTCATGTTTTAATCAAAAAGCATTTAGATAAACGACATAAGGTAAACGTCTTGGTAGCAGCCAAAACATTATCTTAATTCTTGATTTAAGAAATATTAATGTCATTTTTGTGGCAGGAAACTCTTTTCCCCCTCTTTAAGCATCTCTTTAGAGAAAGAATGTCAGAAAACAGAAAACGTTAACCACGCTGTACGTGTTTTTAAAGGAGAATACCAGCCACATTTTGGGATTTCTGTTTCTTCAATAAGTCAGACCCCAGCCTGGCTTACTGACTCACACATGTAATCCCAATACTTAGAAAACTGAGGCAGGAGAATTGATAGGAGGTCAGTGCCAGCCTTGTCTATGTAGTGAGTTTTAGGCCATCCTGGCCTACAGGGTAAGGTTCTGTATAAAAAGATAGTAAGTAAAAGTAAAAAATAAGTCTGACCAAGATGAAGAAGGGGATTGCTAAGGCGTGGGGATCTGTAGAGCAAGCTACCGCTCTTCTCTGCCATTCTTTCCTCTGTGGCATTAACTCCAAGTTCACGAAGAACACAAAAGAAGAGAGAAAGAAAGGAACTTAGATGTCTGGGAGAAGGAGTGTAGTGTTGATGTCATCACAGACACCTGTACTTAGTAAACCTCACTTTATGTTAATGTGGCTGCTTCACTTTGAGGCAGAGGACAGGTGTAACCATCAGAGGAGGGTCAGGTAACAAGGACTTGGTAGGGATTTCGTGTTCCCTTCTACCATTTCTCTCATGGGAAGAGGAGAGGAAACTAGTGGATTACTTAAAAGCACCTTCCTAAGGTTTGTCGATATTTACCTGCAAATGCATTTGTTTTTAAAAACACTTCCAAGGAGACAAATAAAGGCGCACACAGATATTTTTCAAGTACTTTCAAACTCTTAAGAAGAAATTGCTTGGCACCCCTGCCCCCTACGCCACAGTAGCATGGCTAGCCTGTATCACATTGCACTCAGAAGGGACCTTTTCCAGTTAAATGGAAAGGAGGCTCCCCAGGGCTCCCATGACTTACCAGCATCAAGCGTATGATGGTCCATGGCAAGAGCCTAGGACCAAATTATCAAGATTACATTTTATTTTTATATTCCTCAACCTGGCTTCCATTCCTGATGTCAACTTACCGGAACTCAGTAATAATTTTTGAACACACTGTTGGACAAAAACAAGTGTGTGTCTGTCTGTTACACACACACACACACACACACACACACACATATATGTACCCACAGCTTGTGGATATGGCAGTGCTTGAATGTTGCATGCATTTCATTGAAACAGTAATGCCCCTGGCATAGGACATTTCCTAGGGTTTGCAAACTGGCTAATAGCAAATGATGGGCTTTGCATCATTAATTCCAGGATATTGTTGTTCTCCACAATATTCCCTTCCCCAAGAGTTTCACAACAAAAATGTAAAACACAAGTTCTTCAAGCCCGGTGGGCATGGATTCATTTTGTGAGAATTACAATTTTAACTGTGGTCTGTCCACCCTCTGGATGTCTTTCCCCAAAGAAACAGCATTTATTCCCTCTCTGGAGATGAATCAACTTGTACTTATTCGTACTACATATTTTTAAATGTATATGAAATATCCTACTCCACAAGGCCTTACATGCAAAAAAAAAATCCTCTTTTGGTGTTCTTCCTCAATTTCCAAAGGCAAAGGAGTGTCTTCTGAATGGAAAAATAGATATCCCCATGCTGTAGGTTTACTGGGTTTGGGGTTTTTTCTTCTTTTGTTTTAAATCGCCATATAGGCAGAACAGGTGCCGAAATGTGAAACTCTTTGGAGGAATTTTCCAGGGTTGAACAAACCACTGCTGTCATTACCCTCAAGTGAAGCCGGCTTTATGCAGTCTACAAAGCGGTGGCTCTAGACCGATATTCATAGATGATGATTTAAAAAAAAAAGTATACTGTCACTTTAAGAAAAAATAAACTAAAATATGAACTACAAAAAACCCTGCCATTTCCAGCCTGGGCTTGATTAATGATTTTTCTATCTAATAAAAGGTTCACAAACCATCTGTTTTTCTCCCTAATGCCTTGCCCAAAGGTTTTTCGTTCCTATTTCAGGCTCGGGGCCAACTGACATTCCACTCTTTTTTTTTCCCCAGCCTTGTAAACAAACCCTTCTCTCTTTTTAATCTTCCAGCGCTGTTTCCTACCCATCGTTATGCATATTCATTGCGAGTAAACATTTTTAGTGTCTACACTTAATCTCTTCCACTGGCAATTACTGTTCTATGCTGTTTTGTAATGCAGGAGGGCCAGCGCTTTCCGTTCTAATAACAGCTGGGCCGCAGATGGAGCCTGCAGTCATTGTAGAAAATAAAAATTTACAAGATGCCAGTGGAATTTATTTCAGTTTTATAGAGTCACAGGAGGGACCTTTCTGTATCCGCCTTCAGTGAAATCTGCAGGCACAAGGCAAGCTTTTGACATTTAATCAAAGGGGGGTTCAGGTAGGGTCTGAAGCAACGCGGGGAAGAAAGCAGGTGGGTCGTATTAGGCAGTGCCATGGTTAATTTATTTAGAAGTGATTGGCTTAGATGTACGCAGCCAATATTTGACATCATGTATATATCTTGTTTAGCACTCTGCCTCTAAATTGTTACCACTGGAGAGACAGTGAGCTGTCACTGCGGACCCAACCAGGTGTTTGGTAAGGCTGCTACTTAGAGGTGCTGGTGGCGATGGCTCTGTACTCGCCAAAGACAAGTGTTTTGTGCAGGTTCTAGAGCCTGATCCCTTTTCACCCTGCCGCCTTGCTCTGCACCACTGTTTGCTCTGCCTTCAGCAGGACCCTGGAGCGTGCGAACGAGCTTTTGAATACGGGGCTGCAGCCTTTAATTTAACAATGTGGTTTAACTGGAATTTTTCTGTTATATGACTCTACTACGTGAAAATGGATTCATTTGAAAGGCTTAAATTCCCGATGTGCGCTGTAACCCTGATCCAGGGTAGGATTAGAGCGGTGCTATAACATATTGAGCAGCCCACGTGCAGTGGTTAAGACCTAACTACCACCACCAAAATGAAAAATAAATTGCCGCATGCACACACTGTAAAACTACAATTCAATTCAAACGCAAGGCTGTTGCTGGAAGTTCGCCCTGTGGCTCTTAGACCTGGGAGACTAGACCTCTAACCTTTTGCACCCCTACCCCATCCCCACCGACCTTTCCCCCCAAATGTAGCAAAGGAACCCACAAAAGCCACCAAAGACAGCCTACATTTAATTCGATAAACAAGCATGGGTTTGTGGATCAGGTGAGCTATCCATGTCAAAGGTGCTTGTATTTTTGCATTGGGCCCTTCTTCTATGCCACACACCTTCAGCTTGTTGCCTAGCAACCAGGAGAGACCCACTGAGCATGCTCACTGAGAAGCCTAATTGCTATCACAATTTACTTTGTTTTTTGTTTTTGTTGTTTATTGTTTTTTATGTCTGTTTTTTTAACCTTATTACCCAAAACGAAAATTTTATTTTTGAAGGCACAAGTAAGGTATGCATAAATTTGAAAAGCAAGAGAATATATTTTGATACCAAAAGAAGTCAGCAAATGCCAATATCAGGCATGTAGGCAGGGGCATAAAAACATCAAAATTGAATAAAAGGTATAAAAAACATCAAAATTGAATAGTCTGACATTAAATAAAGTTTAATTCCCCATTTATTCAGGCTTTTATAGACTCGTTTCTTTTATTCCCTTATCTTTTCTGATGGTGGGCTTTTTTCTTTTTTTCTGAGTCATCAAGGAGGAGGGAAGTCGAATTTTAGGTCATGTGATTGAGAATATTAGTAAGCTTTGCTACAGGATTTAAAATATTTATACAAAAAGAAAGCTATTGATCTCCCCTCCTTCCTTTCCTCTCTATTTCATTTTATTTTCTTTATGACTCCAAATGAAAAACTAAGATTCAGCTCCCTTCATCTTTCCATAAAGGACAAGAAATAATCTTGGGCATCTCAGAAAAAAAAGTCAGTTTTGTTCCAAACTTGTAGACAAGACACATTTTATGCCAGTTTACTAATATATGTACTTACTGAGATATCATAATTGTGTACTTTCTCCTGGTGCTTAGATTTGGATATATAATAAAATATTCTTAGAACATTAGTTATTGAACTAGCTTTATGACTAAAAACAATGTCTTTTAGATTCAATTTTATGTAGAATTTCCAGCTACATTTCCAGGAAACCCTCCCTCATTTCTTCATTTCAAAATTTAACTTTTCCTTTTTAGCCATATTTATTTCATCCTTGTCTTTGCATGAATATTCTAATTTTCTCTACTTCCAGGAAAACATTTCATGCCCTCTGAATGTATGAAACCAAATATGAAATATCTGTTTATACCAAATTGCTTTGTCAAAAATTCTAGTGTAAAGCTGTCCTTTTCTCCTTCAGGAACACAGTGGATATCAGCAAGAAACAGAGAAGATCTAGGCTCATGAGGAGGTTGCAATGTGTCTAAACCTTAGCAGTACCATTCCTACCCACCCTTCCAACCATAAAGCTCTTTTTCCTGCAGTAGCCAAGGCACCCTGGTTAGGAAGCATGCTGGTCTCACTACATCATTATCCCCAGCAATGGCAGAGGGTGGCTGGATGGAAATGCACTAGCACTAAGTGTGTGTGTGTGTGTGTGTGTGTGTGTGTTACCAATATACAATACTAATAGTTCTTGCTTATGTACAAACCAGTAATTTTGCCATTCCCACAGAGGCAACAGCAGAGGGAGCAAACTTTAACAGATGAACCATATTACCTGATGTCCTGGTGTTGGTAAGAATTCCAGAGCCATCCTCGATAAGAAATTAATAAAATCAAATATTTTATTTCATTATGATTAACCTTATTATGCATAGAAGCAGGTCAACCAGCATGGGTAATGAAGAACTAAGCAAGGGTAATTGGCGTAGGCAGGAGAGTTGGGAGGGGCTGTGAATCCAACCGAATAACTGGTAAAATGGCACTTGATTCCTTTTCCCTTCCATTCCAAAAGAACTACTAACACAAAGAAAATCTAAGCGCATACACATATATACACAATATGTGTGTGTTTTTAGTTCCATGGCTGGCAGTACTCAACTTCCATTTATATAGCTTCACATATGTTCTTTAATATGTGAAATATATGTTCCTTAGAGAAACTTTCCTTCAGTTTCATTCATACTGACAAACCTTTTTTTCCTCTCTTCCTGTCTTCTGTCTCATTAATCCCTCTCTCACAGACACATATGAAGGGACACATGCATATTCACAAATGCAGACACATGGACTCTGCAATAACATTAGTCCTTGTTGCCATAACCTACAATGCTATAAAAGTAAAATACCTTTTAGTTTCTGTTTCCTCCTAAACCCAACAGGCTACTGGCCTAACGTGACTGTTAAGCAAGCCCCTGCTTATTATAGCCTGCTCACCACAGTCTACCTAAAACTCTCCATTGAAAACCAATACAAACACTTAGTAGGAGAAAGCAGTGAAGACTTTTGTGAACAGAAAAAAAAAATGAAGCAATTGTGTGGCAGTTTGCTCTCTCCCATCAAAGAAAGATGAGAATCTATCATTTCCTCTCATATGGTTATTTTGCTACTTTGGTGCATCAGTGATATCTGGGCCCATGTCATTTTCAAGTTTTCTCAACCTTAATCTGGAGACATCCTGTAAAGTGTGGCAAGTTAGAATTCCATTCCAGTCAACATGTCTTTGCATTTCCATTCACTTAATTCAATCCATTCATTTGAATGTAAGGCCCTTCTGCATCTTCACTCAAAGGTAGAGAATTTTTTTCACTCTCTGTTTCCTTCTTTTCTCCCTTGCTTCTCACTGATTCTTCTGCTGTATTTCAAGCACTTACTTATGCTCTGTACTATTTAAGAAAATCAATTGATTACGGGGGACTTTATTGTTGTTGTTAAAATTGTTATTGTTTTATTTTGTTTTTCTATTATGCACCCATCCTCTCTTCTGTAGAAAATTTAGTATTTGGAATTTTGATGCATCAAAATAGTGAGCTAATTTGGCACTTAGAAGCCAAAGATCTAAAGAAAAGTTATTAGATTGTAACATACAATACAAATATCTTTTATTACAAAAGATCTATTTTCTTTTGCAGTTGTATACAAAATGACGGAAACGGTGCAAATGACACAAAGTGATCAAATTTCGGAGCATGTATATTTTTCAGAATGTAGGAAAGCAAATTAAAAATTAAATGTCTTTAACAATGGCAAAGAGCATTTGAGCCTTTCCTAAGGCTGAAGAACCCTTATACACAGAAGCCAAAATAACTCCAAAATGTGGTAAATGTTCCTATTAGAAAAGAGAGGCATATATGCATGCATGACCATTTCTTACAATTGAAATTCCTTTAGGATATGGTGTATATGTAACAAATGTGATCCTACATTTATCAGATGCAAGGAGAGAAGAATCTTCTACTAACTCGATGGATGGAACAGATTTTTCAAAGATTTGGGTGAAAACTGTGTATATTTTTCTCCTATAAAAAGTATCCATATGCAAATTTTATTAAGATAAACAAAGAAGTGTCTAAACTGGGAAAGACAGACTCGGGTGTTTTGTTTTGTTTTTTAATTATTATCAGTTTGAATGCTGTAGAAATGGCTGCTGGATGGAGTTGTGGTAGTTTTTAGTAGAAAATTACATGAAATACTTTAATAACGCATACCTAACATTTATTTCCTTATTAGTAATTGTTAGGAAATTGGCACGCTTTTCCAGCCTATCTGACTGCACCTGTTACTACATATTTCCAGGAGACTCACACACCAATTTTGTCTCAGTGCACTGGGTGTATTTCCCATTGTTTTGATTGTACAGTGAGGGCACAGGCTGTCTGCATTTAAATAAGAAGGCACATTTTATTCAAAGAGGAAAGTGATGTCCTTGGAACTTCAGCCTTAATGAAACACTTTTAAAAGGACACACTGATTGGAATGGGAAGAGGTCCAAATCGAGGAGCTTCCAAAGACAGGCGGGTGGCTGCGTGGTCGACAAGGAAGGAAAATTGATTTGATCTGCGAACTAGAACTATGGTATTCCAAGCAACTTTGGAGAAATCTGTTTGAAGTCATCAGGGACATACAGAGCGATTGTATGGAATAGAGCAACAGACTACAAGAAAACAGCTATTCCGAAAGCTGAGTTACGAGGGATTCTGACTACTCTGTCTAGTTTTAGGAGTTTGCAGTCTCAATTTGCTTAAGTGAGTCATTGAAGTTCCCTTGACTAATTTTGGCAGAATTAACATTTCTAGCTGGTTGATTTGGGTATCCAGTGTCTTCGGACATCTGTACTATAGAGACACCCTTATGCTGAAGCCCAACTCCAGAACTACCCTTACCAAAATAGCACATTTCCGCTTATGCAGAGCAGAGATTAGATGTTCCCAACACAACTCATACTTCTTAAAAGGCGCGTCAGAATTTTAAAGTGCATTAAATAAAGGGCATTGGCACATTAATACAGCTCTCTTTGAGGAAAGATGTCGCACAATTTCCGATGAACCATTGCACAGACCTTCAATAAAGAAATTACTCAGAGGGGGTTAAAAAAAAAATACACACGTGATGTCCTTGGGAACTAAGTAACTTCATGTTTACAGAAAACTGAGCCTGGGAGATATATTGTTGCGCAGCCTTAGAGAGGCATAGAAGGCCCCAAGGGACTGTTGTTTTGTTAACTTATTTTAAATATTGTGTTTTTCTGCAGCTGTCTACTATGTGGCGGGGACTACACAGGATATTCTAATGTGTGGTAATTTATTTTTCTTTTTAGATAGTTTTTCTTCTCTATCAAAACAGGATGTACAAGAAACTAATGGCTTTTTGTTTTTATAGAGCGATGGTGCTAGAAACAGGCTGGAAGAGTTACAGACAGAGTGCAATAGGTGGAGTAGCTTACTCTTAGCTTCTCTTCCGCCAGCTTGACTCTAGCCTGCTCCTGTCTGGAAGCACTGCAGGCACAGTTTCTGTCAAACAAGATAAGGGCTACAGGTAGAGTATGGACATCATGCTAAGCACCGTGTTTGAAGTTCTACATATAATCGTCATGCCTATTAAAAGTTCAAAATGTACCAGATGGAATGGACAAATGTCCTTTTTGTGTGCAAAATGTACAAAATAGGATGATATACAAAAATCCAACCCCTGATAGGACTGTTTCTCAAGACCAGAAGAGACTGAACTGAATGACTGTAATGTCATCAATGGCAGCTGAAAGGACCTATAAGGAGGACATTCTCCAAACATAGTCCAAAGTTTAAATTCTTCGAAAAAGAAAACAGAGAAGATAGAAAAAAATTCTGTGAAGAAAAATCATCACAGACAAACACATTGTTTGAATTAGAAATACCTGTTTTCATCTGACATCTTTTGTCTATTTACTAAGCCTATGTCAGTCATACTTAAACTGTAAGTTTGGAACAGGTAAAGAACAAAGTGAAAACAATGAGAAAGAATTTTGCCATGGGCATCATTCATAGTAGTACCGGCCTTCTAAATGGTGACTGTACTCCAAGAGCAAAGACCAGGCAGCTAAGACGCGTGATTCAGCTGGGAGAGTTACCGGAGTTCAGAGCTGGAGTAATAGCTTTCACCTGTGGGCTTCCAGACACAGTCAATTCACAAAAGTGCCCAATGGGATGCAAGTAAGCCCCCTTTAAACCGCAGGAGGTAACTTCATGCCTGGGACTGGTGGGTCTTTTTGTTTTTTCAAGTGTGCCAGATACTTTCACTGGTTTCATCCTCTTAAAGAGTACCACTTGGGCTTTCCTTTTTTTTTTTAATTCAGTATCATTTGTCTACTATAACTGATCCAGATCTCCCCTACTTTAGTAATAACCTACCCAGAACTGGGCCAATTGGGATAGTGTGAGAATAGGCATGGTAACATATATATTTACTTGGCATTAATGGCTTCCAGTCCTGGGTGAAGGAGACAGATAGTAAGAAAAAAATTCTGGGTAAAATGCAGGCATCAAAGATGCAAACTGTTCCGTACTAGGAGAGGTGGCATCACCTCTGTTCCTGAGGCACATAGCTAAAGCAACATGGAAAAGCTTTTCTTGTCCTGAAAAGATGACAATTTCTGAATAAACAGGCGGTATTGATTCCTCATGTGCTGAAGTGATGCTCGGAATTTGATCAACAAAATTACAAAGAGGCTGCTGTGGGCATTTTTAGTGTGCTCTGATGTCATGGACATATTTTGAGAAATAAAACATGAGACTGAAACACACTCACCACCAGCACTAGGTTCTCCTGTGCCCTGTGGGATGTCAAGGGCAAAGGCTCCGTTTTCCTTCCGAGAAAATGAATTACGCATTTATCTCAAGGGACAGATTACAGATTTTATAATTTGAGTAGAACAACCTAGCACGGCTTCAGTCTCCCACAAGGGTGTATGTTACAGTGGGGGGAGTGAGATGCAGGCCCCATTAATAATAGCAGTTGCATGCTTAATTTCATGTGCACTGCACTGAAAAATTACTTCTTACGATCTAGCTAAAATAAGATTCAGGAAGAGCTTGGGAAGTCAGGAGCGATTCCAACTTACCTTCTTAGGGAGCGAGCTTGCTGAGATGTACATCATTTAACAAACCAAACAAAAGGCACTGAGAATGTGCCCCCTTAAAGGCACATTTGTTGTGAACGACCCCAAGATCAAGGATCTGCTCCCCACAAAGAAGTGTTAACAAAACACCCCAACTCTTTTTACACCCAAATAAGAGTATTCTAGTAATTTTACATAAATTTCTAACTGCAAAATATGCAACAGATTAAAGGGAAGATTCGACCTGTATCAAAAGACATCAGTTGAGAACCGGGTAATGATGAATGGAGGCAGGCACCTTCCCTGTGCAACCTCCGAAATGTTTTCACCCTTCTGACCATCCTTGGCCATTGCAAATACAGTGCTTTCAGACTCACTGTGCTCAGCACAGAACTGCAGAGCTAAATGGTGCTTCAGAGACACTTGTCCAACCCTCAGGTTTTACAAGTGTAAATCAATCTTAATTAGCCCCCATAAAAATGAAAGAGAAAAAACTTGATATTCTTCTAGAGAAACTAATTCTTCTCAGAATCTTGAGGACTTTTCATGATTTTAACTTTTACTTTTTAGGAAAGCTGTTGGTTCCAGATTAATGAGTGTATCCTTTCTACTGGCTGCATGGCCCATTGTCTGAAGATCCTACATCACAAAGTCGTGTTGGCCACCTCACTCCCATATCCAATTCAAACACCCCAAGGGTGTTGCCGGCATCTTTTTCTTTCAGCTCCCTGTTTCTCCTTTCTGGCCCTCTCTCTCATCAGTTCCTAGTCTTCCCACAGGCCTTTGGAAATGACTTTTTCACCATATTTAAACCTTGCCATTCTGTGACTCAATGTGATAACACTGAGGCTGAATTGATTTGCTCAAAATTACATCCCCAGTCAACATGCAACTACCAGTAACTGAATGAGGGAAGACAACATTATTATTTTTTTGGAAAGCAACTTTTAAAATGCAAATTTCCTCAGGCATTCCTATTCAACTTTCTTTCTTGACTCAATTCAGCCTGGAAAGATGCTTTGTTTATTACTTATCTCATATTAAATGGTGGGTACTTGAGTGGGGTCAGGACCAGATCCAAGTGTACCTTCTCCACAGCTCCTGAGATGTCTAATTTTGTTTAAAGCCACTGTGCTCCCAGGAGCTCATCCACACACCTCTCTACACATGGTTAAGTCAGAAGAGCCCTCAGAAGCTTGCCCTCCCTGGTACTCAGTAGCGACAATCGTGTGCTTTTTATTCATTTAAACTATTAGCAGTTCTTTGGGACCTTGGTACCTCTTTTGATCATACTCATCCCTCGTCCTCTAATTCTTCCCCAATGCACGCACTTCACTCTCAACCCACTTTTGTTTCCTGTTTTGTAAAATCTATCAGGACCAATTTGCAGTGCCCACCTATTCTCAGAAGTGTGGTCCTCTCCACTAAAGCATGGTTGGTTTACTAGGGACCACACTCTTTCAAGAAAACTGTCTCTCCCTCTACATGCAATTGCCAACAGCTCCAGGGTGTGGCTGAGATTTCTCTTCCAATGCCCATCTCCATGCTAGAATTTGGTCAGGCTTGGACTTCACATGTTTTGGGCCTGCTGTTACAACCATTATGTATTCATAATGGTGTCTGTCCTGATGTGTCCAGAAGAAATGATTTCCTTGTAGTCAACCAACAGCTCAGGCTCTTACACCCTTTTGACCCCCTCTTCCGTGATGATCGGAGCCTTGGGAGTGTGCCATGCTGCCTATAGGGCTGAGCATTCTCTGGTCTCCTAGCCTCTACATTTCAGTCAGTTGTGAGTCTCTGCTAATCACCATCATCTGCAAATAGAAACTTTTCAGACGAGTTTGAGAGATGCATTGATCTAAGGGTAGCATGGTAAGCCCCTGGGAGTCAGTTTAATGACATGTCCATTTAGGAAGGTAAATAGTAGAAGGTTCTCCCCTGGAGCATTGTTTTTATGCTGTCACACACTGTAGTTACATGAGATATTACATCTTTGATTGTAATGACTAAGATGGGCCATCCAGTGGTAGAGGCCAGGGTGCAGTTCTTATCTTACAGTGCATAGGACAATTATCCCAACAGGGATATATCAGTTCAAAATAGCAATGGTACCAAAATAAGATGCTGTTCTTTCAAATGAGGTGGTTGGTCCATGTGAGCCTTCTAGTTGGTCTAGATGAGGAGACCAGGGGAGCCTTCTCATTCCTTTCAGCTTAAAACTTTCCCATGTCTCTGATTTCCCTGATGTATTATAAGGATCATGACTCAGTCTGCTCAATTGAGTATGTTTATAACCATGTTTAAGCTCGGCTTTTCCTCCTGAATGTCAACAAAGTGATTGTTTAAGATAATATTAGTCCCTTCCCTATTCAGCTCACTTTTCATTGCTTCATCCTTTCTGTTTTGCTCTAAGGTCTTGGTCCACTGCTACACTTCGGATCTAAGCTCAGACGGTGACAATATCTCCAAGTACTCTGGCAGTGCCTTAGGAAGCATGAGAGATGGTTTGGTTTCTGTATTCATTCCTCACTCTTAACCATGTTAAGAGGGCTACTGTGTGCAGGAAGTCATCAGATGTGCAACTGCTGTGAGGCTGCCAGGATCAGGGTCCCTGGTCCTTCTGCCTTCTATTTGGTCGTTCTCAGCATTTTACCTTCATCTCCAACCCCAAGTTGAGACATCACTGGTGTCCTTATGCCTGTTTATGCAACAGGGAAGGGAAAGGAGGACCCAGACCTTTCTCAGGAATATGTCCCAGAAGGTACCAACAGGAATTCCACTCTTACCACAGCACCAGAGAACTTTATTCTGTGTATTCATACGACCAGGAGGGATGGAGGAGGAAGCTCCTTACCAGGAAAGACTCAAAGAATGTGGGCAGTATGATCCTGTTCTATACTAGCAACATGTTATTGAATTCATAGTTCATATTCAAACATATCAGGAGAGCCTGGAAGACGGCACAGTCAGTACAGTGCTTGCCTTTCAAGCAAGAGGAACTCAATTCAATCCCCAAAAGTCATATAAAAAGCCAAGAGCAGTGGTGTATGCTTGTCATCCAAGCTCTGGGGATGCAGAGTGTATTGACAAATGGACTAGTAAGATGGCATGGTTAGTCAGAGCACTTACCACACAAGCCTGACAATTGGAATTGCAAACCCTGAGAACAGGTAAAGATGGAAGCAGGTGACAGACTCCACAAAACTGCATTCTGTTGACTGCACATGCATCATGGCATGTGCATGCTGTTACTACACACATGTTACACACAGAAGGGGGGAGAGAGATACACACATGCATACTAATAATAGATACATTTGAAAAAGAGTGTAGGTGGACATATTCGTTACTTTGCTTCACTGTGATGAAATCATCCATAGAAACAACAGAAAAGAGGAAAAATCTATCTTGACTCAAAGCCATGATGGGGAAGGCAGGGCATAGCAGCTCCTTCCCTAGAAGAGGTTCCATGAGGCCACAGTTGTTAACATAGTGGCAGACCAGAAAGCACGAATGTTATTGAAACCATAGCAGTAATGCGATCCACATGGATTGGACAGTCTTGAGTCCTACCCCAACCCCTTCCCTTCCTGCCTATTCCCCTGGCCATCCCAACTCTGGGCTCGCTACTACAGCTGCACTAACAGTGCCTCCTTTCCTCCCCACTTCCTAAACTACAAAAACTAGTCCTGGCCCCTTCTCTAAGCTGTGAGTGATGGAAGATGAATCTGCTGGTGGCCATCTTGGCTAAGATAGGGTGAGAAGGCACATAGGATAAATCCAACAGATGTCAGAGAGGAAGTAAACATGCCTGAGCCTGGGAAGCATGACCTACCTCCCCAACCCACAGCAGCTCCCTGAGTGTCAGTCCCTTCCCATCTCACCTGAGCCAGTAAACTCCCCCTTTCCTCCATTTTGGTTGCATTTTTGTTGGAAGCCTGCAGGACTTGCCTCACTGATGGCAACATCCAGAAATTCTCATCCCAGTGGAGGCAAAGACCAAGTTATTAAACCTCACCTGGTTCCACACAATTCTGGACCTACATATTTGTAAGTAATAACAGTGACATATCTGTAGCTTTCTAGAAAAAAAACAACAGAATTCATGCATTTTCAGAAAAACCAAGCGTTTACCTGTGTGTCACCTATCTAGGAGAGATGCTACTATTGGTGGCATAGATTACAGCGTTGGTGTCTGTCTCTTCATAGGCCTTTCTTAATAGCTTTAAAAGTCTGTAAAATAAACATTAAAGAAATCTTCAAGGCAGTGCTATTGTTCCAATGATGATTAAATTCAAAGCAAAAATATTTTCCTTGCAGCTAATATACAAAAGAGCCTCGTTGGTTCCATTCTTTTGTGTCCTTGAATCTTCAGAGGCTGCCATACACTGCAACGTTTGTGTGTCTGAGGCCCTTGTCACTACCTCATCGAGGGCTTCCTCTTCATTGCCAAGGGCAGACTTCCATAGCCTTGGGCTCTTCCTCAAGAAAATCTTCTTTTCAGGGTGAGCCAAGTGCAAGTTGGGTGCCTTAAGTAGACTCCACTAAAAGCAGACGATCTGCTTCCACCCTAGATCCAGGGCAACTCAAGGCCTAGTTTGCACTTCAAGATGGATTTGGTGCTAAGCCTTTAGTTTGAAAGGGACTATGGGAAACAATGAGGTGAAGTCTGGAAAATGTACAGTTGCTAAATTTTGGGCCTGCAATCACCAAGATTGACTTGGCTGGTGGAAAAGCATCTAGCTTTCTTGCCAATTCCAAAACCCTCCAGGTCAGTCCCAGAACCCCAGGCTGGCAAGAATATCCCTGGCTGTCCTTGCCTGCTGGCCACTGCTGATCAGTGAGTGCCCTGGTGGTAATGTTCAGCTGTGAACCTGAGGCAGCCTGCTGGGCCTGGCACAAGCCAAAGCTTACATAAACATTGTCCCCAGCCAGATGTGAACAGCATGCTCAGCTACTGATGGTGTTGCTCCTCCAAGTTGGAACTTGGGTGTTCTTCTGCAGAGTTTGGTCAACTTTTTCCTTCTTTGGCCATCTATCATGACCTCCACTCCCCACCATACACACCAGATCTCTTCAGACTTAAGCCCCACCCCCAACCCTACATTTCCCTTTGTCAACTCTTCAGCCACCTGCCAGGAACATGAAGGCAGTGCTTTGACTGTGTTCCCTGCCAGGACAAGATTCTGCATAGATGGAGTCAAGGGCTCCCCGTGAGATGTGTTCTCAAGAACATGCAAACATGCTATACTCAGGAAACTGTCATTGTCACTCAACTGTGTCTGGCGACTTCATGAATAATAACACTGACTTACACAGTCATTTACTACACACCTGACTCTGGGCTAGGAGCTACGTGTACTAAGCCATTCAATTCTTTCATGGGAAAATTAGAAAAGAAGTGTAAAGTGGTGAGATGTTTCACAGGAATTGTCCTGGCTGAAATTCATTCTGAAGTGGTTATGGTCACTGCAGATCTGGTCCCAAAATACTTCATGAATGTATAGGAGAGATGAAGACAGAACTCCTCGGGAAAGACATTAGGTGTCACAGTGGGTAGACAATGGCTGAGAAATGGCTGTGCCCTGAAATATACCCTGCCTCATTCTAGTACTGATCCCCCTCCTTTACCTTCTCAATCAAGCATTGCTCAATATTTTATCCAGTAGTATTAGAATCTGCCTCTGTGTCCTCACCTCACACTTCCGGAAGAGCTCTCCATGAGTCTGAAAAAGAAATCAAACATCCATAAACCTGCAGCAGCCTGGGCATGACTTGTCCTCCATGTCCCTGAAAGTCATATCTCCTGTTCTACACTTCTCTGGCCTATCTCATTGCAACACAGTAATAAGAAATAGTTTTGGACGGTAAGCCTGGTCGTCGGTGCCTGTTCTAAAGTTCACCGAAAATAACACTGTATAAGCAGAAGATGTGAGGGTATGTAACCTTTCTACCTAAGACAAATATTAGCTGGAGATCACACTCCTGTCTTCAGAATGCTTTGTGGGGATTAATTACATGATGTCTACAAAGCAGTCTGTGAACTCGGGGAAGCTGCTTTATAAATATAAGGTATGATTATTTTTAGGAGTTTCTACGATTGACATTCAGCATAGCATGAAAGAATGAAAAATTATCTCCATGTTCCCCGTCGTGGTAACAACTTCAGCTTAGAGTTTGGAAAACCCATTTATAGAAAGTGCTAAAATTAAAAAATGCATTCCTTACATGAACTCATCTGCGGAACTTAATCTATGGAAGAAGAGACATTTCGAAGCACAAACTTATGAAAAACATGACGACTTTCGAAGCCAAAGTAAGAAATTAAGAAATATTTTCAAGGAAATACTGAGGCCCCTGGCTGCAGTCCAACTCCCTGTCTTTAAAAGGTAGTTGGATGGACACTGCCCACCGTCGCTCTGAAGCTCTCCAAGGCGACAGTCCTCAAACAGTTTCTCCTTCTACTTCTGTTTCACAGCCCCAATGTCTAGAAGTTCCTGCCATGCTTTTCCCTCAATTATTTGCATAGAAATGTCCCAGTTTTGCCCCCGATTTATTGCCAATAACCCAAATCTCAGCCCAACAATGTCTGCTCCAAACAGTTAGAAAATGAAAACTCCATGTTCCAACTCATGATGTATCCTGGAAATCCCAATATGCTCTTCTACTTTGGGAAAAGTTGATTCTGTTCCTAAAGCCACTTTATCCCAAAGCCATTCATCAGCACCACTTCCTTTATGAAAAAGCTCCAGGGACCGAGGTCTTCATTCCTGTCTCATCTAATACATGAGACAGAGCTTGAACAGTGTGTGTAGCAGGGGTTCTCAACCTTCCTAATGCTACCAGACTTTAATACAGTTTCTCATGTTGTGGTAACCCCAACCATGAAATTATTTTCGTTGCTACTTCACAACTGTAATCTTGATGGGGTCAGAAATCATAATGTAAATATCTGATATGCAGGGTGTCTGATATATGACCCCCAAAGAAGTCTCCACCCACATTTGAGAACCACTGGGACAACTGGATCCAAGTATCATCATGATAATCCCAGGTCTTGGGAGTTAGTAACACTCTTGTGTAAAATGAGGTCTAGCTATAGCACCAAATGAGATGGGGGCAGGGGAATCTAGAGTTCAGTATCAACTCAGCTACATAGTGAGTTTGAAGCCTGTCTACATTGCATGAGACCTTATCTAAATGAATGAACAAACAAATAGTTCTGGCTCAAAGTTGATGTTTGAGCACTCACATGTCCCTGGTGGACTTTCTATTTCTTGGTATCTCACCTTGGAGCACAAACATACTTAAATGGTACCTCGTTCTTAAACATGGAGTGTTTTGAACTCTCACAATCATTTTTAAATTTTAAATAATTTGCCAAAATTTCAAAGTGAAAATTTTTTACATAGTCTATGCATTTCCACTTTCTGTAAAATTAATTATACCTACTAGCTAGAAGGTTTCATCGCACAAGGGTAGCCTGGAGATGAGTAGAAGGCTGTCCTTTGGGGGAAGAGACTCCAGCTCTCCCCACGCTCCAACACCCACTAAGCTTTGCTGTATTCGTATGCCATACTCAGTCCATCTTCAGCAGGTGGATGTGGAGAGAAGCCTTCTGAGGCATAAGTATCAACAAAAATGTCCACTGCTTATCCCAGGATGAGTTCATTTAGATGAGCCATTTAGTCCTCATAACTGTTCTGAAACTGAGAAATGATCATCACTATCATTATGATCACCATCACCATCATCATTACCATCATAATCATCACCACCATCACAATCACTAACCATCATCTCCACCACCATCACTATTATCCCAATCACCATCATTGTCATCATCATCACCACTATCACCACCACCGCCATCATCCTCATTATTCTGTTTTTATCTCTGTTGCTGTGATAAAACACTCTAACTAAAATCAAATTAAGAAGGAAAGAACTTATTTCAGTTTTATAAACTGAAGTCCAATGGGAAGCCAGAGCAGGACCTTAAACAGGAACTTGAAGCAAAAATCATGGCGGAATGCTGCTTCCTGTTTGTTGGCTCATTTATATTCAGCTATCTTTCTCATTCATGGTAGGCCCATTGGTCCTGGAAAATAGTGATCTGGACCTTTCTATATCAAGATAATCTTCCTATAAACATGACCACAGGCCAAGTTAGGAGTCCCTTCTAAGGTAACTCTAGGTTTTGTCTAGTTGGCAATTAAAGCTAAGTAGGAAAACCATCACTATTATCACCAACGTCACCGCTATTGCCACCCCCATCATTATCACCATCACCATCATTATCATTGTTACCTTATCACCATAACTATTTGCTGCATCACCATCAACCTCATCCATACCATCATTACCATCATCATCACATCCAATGATTACATAGAATTAATAAATCTTTATTATCAGGACAAAATTACCAGAGATAAAAACAAGGACTGAACAAGGTCTACAGGAGCATGATGGTATCTTTAGAATAACTGTGTGTGAACACACACATGCTGTGTGTTCACATGTACGTGATTCCCTTTTGTTATTGATACAGAATAGCAAATGCAAGGTACAAGAGTGCCTCCAATAGCAATCTTCACCACTCATCTCTGCCCCAAGCATTGTTAAACCAATTGTTGCCCTTCTGTCTGCAAAGCTCAAACATGGCTTCATAATCCTACTTAACTCTCTACTCCAGACAAGCAAACAAAGTAATCAGCGCTGGCAGGTGTTGGCATCCTTTTAAAAGAGAGTGTCTAGTTAGCAATGGAAGACAGCATATTCCAGTTCTCATCTCAACCATATTTTTAGAAATTAAGTCACTTCCCCTGTTTGCCTCTCATGCTTCTCCTACATAAAGTAGGCCTAATTATTTTTTTTTCATTCCTTGGTAAGGTTTGGGTAAAATGAGAACAAAGGAGTTAATGAGCTCCTGGGGAGTTAAACACGCTCAACAACTGTAAAGGATTATTTTTATGGTACAGGCACTTAATGAACATAAAAGTATAAGACATAAAATGGAAGAAGCTACAAAATGAAGACTACCCTGAAATAAACAAGCAACTCCTCCGGGTGTTTCCTGCGATGAATGCTGTCTGTAGAATGCAACTGTAAGAAAAAATACAAAATAAAAATGTGATTTCTTAGGTTTAAACCAATGGTGTAATTGAGGCATTGGGTAAAGATGATGCCGTTGATGGAGTTGAATTGGTCTTCTTATAGTTTGCACAACAATTATTTATGCAACACCTACCACTGGGAAGGCCCATGGTGTTGGTGTTTTTAAACATAAAATATATAACAATGTGTGTAATGGAATTGGCCTTCCTTTCTGATCCGTTTAGAAATGCAGTGGTACAATGTGGTGACTTTCAATCTGGGATCCACCTTTGGATATCAACTGTAATCCATCGGATTAAACAAAGAAGTGGTTGTTTACGCCCTGTAACTAAAAATCTCTGTTGATGATTGCTGATGTTAGTATAGCAACTGCTTCAACATGACAGCATCCACAGCCCCCCATTCTCTTGGCCTTACTCTCAAGCAACTACTGAAGCTCCACACAGAATAGTCACTATCAGGCAAGAAGTTAAAAGCAAGAAGCTAGAAGAAGAAGGAAGACAAGGAATAAGAAAAGAGGAGATGGGGAGGTAGAAGAAAGAGACATAAAAAGGAAGAGGAGGAGGAAGAAATATGATGGGGAGGAAGATAAGAAAATCTTATTTTGCCATGACTGTCATTTTTAAAGAAGGCTGAGGCATTAAGTACTTTTCTTAATTATTTTCAGTTGGATTTGTGGCAACCCAACAATATTCATTATTGAGCATGAAGGATATAATGGATATTCAGTAGCATTTGGCAGTGTCTACTAAAGTATAAACGGAGTAACATACAACATAAGTTACCATGAGAAATGGATTTCTTCTTCAAAAAGCTGCACCCCAATAGCGGAAACTGGTTGTGTACCCAGTATAGATGAAATCACAAGAGAAAGTCGTTCATCACCTAGACAGCAGATGCAGAACTACAGCATATATACATGTCACATCAAAATGTCTTTACTTCTTTTTATTTAGAGAAAGATGGAGACTAACTTTGACTCTGTTCTTTTTGGTGTTTGTGCTTCTAAAAGTCCTACTGCGCATGCCCACAGAGGCAGAGCATGAATGTGCTGTGAAAAGCCATCCCATAAGGGTTTTTTTTCCTCCCTCATTTATGATTTTATTTCCTTGTTCTATCTCTGACTTATGGGGAAAGGTGCAGGTGTAATCAAATGTAATGAGGTTTTTAACCATGAACCAAATGAACCCAAATTTTCAGAAAACAGGTGAGAGAATGAACTATGGTAGTTCTCTGCATCCAAAATATATAGACTCATAGAATACTGGGTGAGCTAAGTAAAGCCATGACACTCTGGGCTGTCATTTGTGATTCTGAGTCCAACTCATTTCTCATTTTTTAAAGAAAGGCATTAGTGGAAGACTGCTGGGAAATGCTTAACAGAAAAATAAGGTGGAGATCTGGCACATAGAGCCACCTGAGCTTTGTGGTTCCAATGATCTGGGCACCGGTGGCTCCCCAGGGTCTGCTGACATCTGTGGTAAACAGTTACCTCACATAACAACTTTTAATGCCTCAGTTAAGCCTGTCAAAATCCTTAATTTCTACCAACTCCTATGATAGATATTAAGGTATTCTTAAACTTACTGCTACTTTTGAAATATACAATGAACAATAAAAATATGTCTGGGTACTAAGGTATTCCAAGAACCTCTAAAGAGCCTAGCTTCCTCATTTCTCTTCCTTTCCAAAGTGATTTTTCTTCACCCTCTGATATTTCCTTCTCTTTTGACATAACATTCATAAATCCTGCATCCTCAGAGTTCTTGTTCTAATAAGCTATCTAACATTATCCTCCTGGTGTTACATAAAGAGAAGCAGGTGCCCAGATGCCTGCTGCCTTCTGATAGCTCTATCAGCTCCATCATGCAGGAACTGCCCTGCTCATTTCTGGGGAACCTGGTGTCTGATGACCTAGAGGCAATGCCCACTGTAGACAGTACTTTTCCGGCAACTACTGTAATCCAGAGACTGATGAAGTGTTGCACGTACAGCAATGAAAAGATAGACAAGGGTCTGTCCCAGAAAAGACAGATTATAAACACAGAATCAAATGAGTGGATAATTCTGGGAATGGAATGTTTCATAAGGAAGATAAAATAGAATAGGGTGGTTGGATGGGGAGTTCCAAATGTTAGACTCAGAGCTTAGGCTAGGATAGTGGAAGAAGGCCTCTAAAAGAGAGGCATCTATCCAGAGCTGCATGGTGAGAAACATATAGCAGGTTCCCAAATATCTGAGTGGAAGGACCAGAAAATACAAAGGTCTTTAGGTGGGGTCCTGGTTTGGGTTACCTGAGGTTTGTATTTGGACCAGAAGAAAGGAGGTAGTGTGTACTCTTGATGTTACATCAGTGAGGGATGGGTGTCCCTTATGTGTGGTTATTAGCTACATCGAAGCAGCTCAATTTTACTACATGCTCTAGAAGGAAAACTGAGTCAACTTGCAGATGGTCAAGAATACCAAAAGGCTTAGGGAGGCAGAATGCCACAGCCTAGTTTTCTCTTTAGAACCCACTCTAGGGAGTGGACAGCAAGAAGGAAGGAGTGGACCAAGAGATAGGTGAGTAGTAGGAGCAATGACCTGATTTCCATACCCTCATCGCACAAAAAGCCAACAAGTGGTTCTCTGTAAGTTTTCCTCTTATCTCCACTCATATGCTTTATCTGTCACTCTCTCTCTCTCTCTCTCTCTCTCTCTCACACACACACACACACACACACACACACACACACACACAAAGAAAGCAGGTGAGCAGGGAGCCAGAGTGATACAGTAACAAGACCAGAATCTGGAGGACTTGAGCTAGCAAACTGTCCTAGGACACTGGAGAATCGCCTTGGAACATAGTATGAAAATTCAGATTCACCGGTTGTGGTGGTGAACGCCGGTAGGATTTGCTGAAGGAGGCAGAGGCAAAGGATCACGAATTCGAGGCCAGCCTGGGCTACGCATTATGGACTGGAGAGATGGCTCAGCAGTTAAGATCACTGACTGTTCTTCCAGAGATCCTGAGTTCAATTCCCAGCAACCACATGGTTGCTCACAACCACCTTGAATGAGATCTTGTACCCTCTGCTGGCCCGCAGGCAAAAGGCTGTATACACAATAAATAAATAAAATATTTTAAAAATTCAGATTCCTATTGCAGGGTTTATTGGTTTTGAAACAAAGAAGTGGGAAGAGAATAGCAAGGACAATCCTGTTTGTGGTATGATTCTACTAGTAAAGCATCTGCCTAACATGCCTGAGCTTTTGGCTTCAATACCCAGAACTGCATGAATTCGGTGTTGTTTTGTACTACTGTAATTTCAGAACTCTGAAGCTGGAAACAGGAAGATCAAGAGTTCAAGATGAGCTTCAACTACATTATGAGTTCAGGACCATCCTGAACTACAAGACTCTGTCTCAAAAAAGAAAAAAAAAGGAATAAAGTTTCTAATGTTGGATCATAAACATTTGATTAGTTTCAATTCCATTTATACAGGGGGTTGGAGGTGATGTTTTTCACAGTGGTGCAACTGATGTTACCATTTGAGATCTCTCTAGATGACACCCAACTAGAAGTCAAGGGACCAGCTACATGAGCTCAGAGTAAGGGCTTGGGTTAAAGATCCAATCCAACCTCTGTGGGCATTCCTCAGACAGAAACTCCTTTAGATGTGTTTTGCAGTGCTTTTTCCCCCTGCTGTTATTATTTAATCTAGGTTATCTGATAGACAATGGTACTTGAACTTGGCACTATAAATCTTCATTGCGATTTCTAAGAAAGATTTGGGATACACTGGTTATCTAAAAGAAATGGTCTTGTTGTTTATTTGTTTGTTTGTTTGGTTGGTTGGTCAGTTGGTTGTTTGGTTGTTGTGTTTTCTTTTTTCAGAAATCATGCCAGAGATAACTGGGTGCTACAGAGACACATTGAGAGGAATTATTCAAAGAGGAGTCATTATACTCCAAAATAATATTATCATTATCTGTAGAATATATAGATCATCTCTCTAGGTAGACTAAGTATTGAGAGACTTGAGCAAGTAAAATATACTATACATACAAGATCTTCAATAGTAATGTTAAAAATTATCCAAGGAAGAAATTCAGTGACTTTTTTATTTTTATTCTTTTTTTGTTTTTTCAAGACATGGTTTCTCTGTTTTCTCTGTGTAACAGCCCTGATTGTCCTAGAACTTGCTTTGCAGACCAGATCAGTCTCAAACTCATGGAGATCTGCTTGTCTCTGCCTCCTGAGCGTTGAGATTAAAGGCATGCTCCACCACTGACCAGTCACTTTCAGTGACTATTACAAGTAGATAGCACACCAAGTTCAACAGTATAAATAGACTTTTGTTTTATAAAAATGATTTATTGCACAAATTCTATATCTTCCCCAAGTTTTAATCATTCCACGAATATGGTATAGATTTTCAATCAGCTTTCTTGAGAGTATACTAACAATAAAAATACCATGACTGGCAAAATAATTTTTCTCTGCCTAGAAATTCTTGGTTCTTTTTGGAGCCATTTATGGAAGGGAGTCATCTGTAAACTACGACCCAGGGGTCTAATCTGGCTAGCCATGGGTTTTTGTAAATAAAGTTTTATTGGCCAGCAATCATGCTCATTCATGTATGGATTGTCAGTGGCTGTTTCCGTGATTTTATTGTTATTACAGTGAAAACCCAAGAGCAAAGTCCAAGCTTCACAACAGCTATGGCACAGCTGGCAAAGCCTAAGTTATTTCCTATCTGACCCTCTGCAGAAAAAGTTTGCCAAGCCTGGATCTCAGGGAAGGTGTTCCAGGGACACTGCCGACTGCTAAGTGGAGTCGATCAAGGTGAGGAAGGGGAAAATGGGTCAGTTCTAGTTTATATGTGACAGATTGCCCTTTCACTTTATGGGGGAGGGACAGACTTTCTGTGCCATTTTCTTGCTCCTCTGCCCCAGGCAGTCATGCTCCTGCTGAGCAGGGTTCACAGAGGACTATGTTAATGTTACATCCTCCATGACAGAAAATTGGCAACAGGGAAACGATGGATAGGACTCGGTGCCCTGAGACACTGGCTCCACCTGACCAGTGGGTGGCTTTGCTGCGGCCTGCATCTTCCGTGCCACCTCCTACCGACCCGGCTTTAGCTCGGAAACCCATGGGATGGCCCAATCCCTCAAGCTCTCTGCTTAAATGAGGACCAATGATTTGAGGTAAGCAAGCAGGTCTTTTATTGTTATTAGGAAGAAAGCCATCAACAGGCAGCAGTTTGAGGAAAACATGAGGGGATGACTTTCCGAGAATTTGGGGGGATTGCCTTAACCCTCAGCCTCTTTCCACACTAAGCATAACAGATACATCTCAGCTCAACTTTTCCAGCATTTCTTCATGCTTTTCTACTGTCTGTAAGTTGAGGATGCAGAAAACAGTCTTCAATTACCACAGAGAATTTCCCATAAATCTCCTTGCATGGTAACACAACTAGGAGAAGAGTGAGTTTTCATTTTGAGGACTCCACAGATTATCCAGAGGGAAATGGCCAAAGGCTGTCTTGCCTGGCTCACAGTTGAAAAATGCATGCCGATCTTGCCTCTAGGGGCACTGCAGCTGGCTTCCAGTCTACACAGACTTGAACTCCTTTCATGATCCCCAGAAAATAGTTCAGCATTATAAACCATTTCCTTCTCACTACAAATGTCTGTGCTGGAGGTGTCCCAAGTGTGGTTTGGTGCAGTCATGGTTTATTCTGATAATCTCTCTCCTGGGGGTGGGAAAGGTGCCCATCTGGAGAGTTGTGGTTGTTGTCTGTGGTAGGGACGGGTGGACTGTGATGCAGCTCCTTGGCTTGGGCTGCATGTTTTCCAGAATGACAAACCAAGGTTGAACATCTCCAGATGAAGCTAAGGAGATGTACACTTTCTATAGGGACTCTACTCTGCAGAAACACTTTGTACAAATGAATCGATCCATCTAACTCATGTTCACTGGTTGCCTCACACTAGTGGTTAAGAGTTAAACTAGCTAAAGGTCTGTGCTGCTTGAGTGCATTCTTCATCTGTTAAACCAGTGGAGTGGTAATCAAGAGTAGCTGTCTCCAGATGATTTTGAGGGTTGAAAAGAGATGACACTCAAAAAGGTATGAGTGGCATTGTGCTGATTAACCTTGGTCATCAGCTTGATTGCATCTGAGATCAACTACAAGACATACCTCCAGGAAGGCCCATGAGGCTATTTCCTTGAAGGAGTAACATAAAGGGAAAACCCCTCCCCCAGAGAGGACAGGGACTTCCTAAGGTGGCCCAGATAATCATAAGAGGGTAGGCTTTGCCTGCCTTCTTTCCTCCTTGTTGGGAAGAACATCTACTCTGTCACTCCTGCTGCTGCTGTTTTCACCATTCTTCCCCACATTGGGAACCAGAGTCTTAAGCCTTCCAATATAGACTAAAGACCAGTGGCTCTCCAGAAATCATACAGGACTTCAGCACCAGCTTGTTGGACTGAGTTTTGTTCTTAGTCTCTCCAAGCATGTAGACATAGATGCATAGATGGTCATTGTTGAGGGATGGCCATTATTGTGCTATCTAGCTGTAATCATGTAAGGCATTCTTCTAAAGTCTCCTTTGTTGGCCGGGCAGTGGTGGCACAGGCCTTTAATCCCAGCACTCGGGAGGCAGAGGCAGGCAGATCTCTATGAGTCTGAGGCCGGGCTGCCTTTAATCCCAGCACTCGGGAGGCAGAGGCAGGCAGATCTCTATGAGTTTGAGGCCGGGCTGGACTGACAGCCTCCAAAACAATACAGAGAAACCCTGTCTTGTAAAACCAAAAAAAAAGTCTCCTTTGTCATGTTGTCTAATTAATTCTTTTCTTCTAGTGTCTGGAGAATCCTTTACAGGTAGGTACATAGGAGGTCACATAAATCATTGATTTTCTTAACTTCTAGGGGTCAGATGAACAATATTAAAATGAAACAATATCAAACCAACAGAAGCAGAGCAGCAAAGAGTGTGACATTATCACAAACCAGAGGACATCAGTGACATGATAATAAAATGTGATGGGTAGCCTGTGCTGGGTCCTGAAGCAGAAAAAGGACATGAGTGGGAAGATTCCTGAAATGTGAATGAAGGCTGACATTTTGATAGTAGTAAATGTACCAGGGTTGACTTCCTACTTTTAACAATACAAAATGTCAATGTTCTGCATTATGTTTGCAATTTGGCTGTTTTTCTATAAACCTAAAATGATTCCAAAATAAAAGTTTATTTTCAACCTCCCAAAAAAATTAACTCCAAAAAAAACTGAATTTAATTGAATACAAGCAAAATTATTTTTACAATTCTTTTTCTTTGTTTGTTTATGTGAGGGGAACTTGTGGAAATGAGAGGACAATCTGTGGGAGCCAGTTCTCTCCTTTTACCCTACAGGTCTTTGGTGTTGAATTCAGGTTGTCAGGTTGGGTGGTAAGTACCTTCTAAGCCATGTTGCTGGCTCCATTTTGTTTTTTGCAATTATATACCACACAAAATAACTGTAACAAAGCCATGAATGCAATCAGATAGATGATCCACTGAGCCTACAGACTGCAAATGTGTTTTCCAAATTGTATTCATGAAGCAGAAAAGGACAGAGGACATTCAAAGCAGTGGAGCCATTTGCAAAGGCGTCTGGGTCTGTTTGAGGAAACTGACAGTCAGGGTGTGTGGTGCATAAAGGGAGAGGCTGGACCTGGGACTGGAAGAGAATGAGAAGGTAAGGGAACACCACAATTTCTTAAAAGCTCACAGCAGACTGTGTGCACGTATTCTTAAGGTATATGATGAGTTCGACGTTGCCAGGTGAAAGCACCCATGAAGCCACCACCACAAATGAAAACAAGAGTGTGTCTGCCACCCCTCTGAAGCTTTCTCACACTTCTACCACTCACCAGCTCCAATGCCCAGGTGACTATGGGGATTTCTGTCACCGTCGATCTGCTTGCATTTTCTCGAATCTTAGATGAGCGGAACCACCATGTTACACGATAAACTGTATCTCCCTAAATGTCATGAGCTGATGCTAATCCACAATACTTCAGAGAGTGACACTGCATGAAGATGGGATCATCTATCAAGTAATAAAATAAAAATGAGGGCTTTGGAGCAGGCTCCAAGCTGACTGGGATCCTTCTAAGAGGTATTTGTCTAGACACAGATAAGTACAGAGAGAAGGCTATATGAAGGGCCTGGGAGAGGATGACCATCTTAGAAGTCAAAAGAAAAGAAACCGATTCTGCCTAGCCCTAAATAATGATGTTTCCACTGGTAAAGCCAATTGGTTTACAATACTTTGTGTGACAACCCGAGACTCATACAGATTGTTCACACTTGTGACCATCCTAGACTCACACAGATTGTTCACACTTGCTTGCCTATTTTCTTTTACCCAATGGATCTGTACATCTATATTATTTTTGTACATCTATATTGCTTTAGGATTTTCATTTAGTATTTGCTCTTAAACTGCTCTACCAATCATGTGACCCTACCCCAATTTTTTTAATCATTTGATTCTTAATGGGTGCTGAAATTGGTTCCAGTTTCCTGTTACTATGAATGAACTACCACAAGTGTTGTGTATGAGTCTTTCCCTAGACAAGCACTTTCCTTTCTCTTAGGTAAGACCCACACATAGAGTAGCTCAACAGTATGGTAAGTATAAGTTTAACTTTTTAAGAAACTAACAGTTTGCCCTAGTGTTAGCATACTTTAACATGCCCTAGCAAGGCCCAAGACCTCCATTTCCTCCACCTCCTCTTGCTATTGTGACTTGTTTGTGTTTTGGGTTTGGTTTTATTTGTTTTTGAGACTGGGTCTCACTACATAGCTCCAGCCTTCCTAGAACTCACTGTGTAGACCAGGCTGGCCTCGGATTCACAGAGATGCTTCTACCTCTGCCTCATGAGTAATGGAACCAACATCACGACCATGGGGTGACATCACAGGAACTTTAAAATGTGTGTTTCATGATGACTGCTTATTGAACATTTTTTCATAGGGTTATTTTCTATCCACACCCTTGCATGGGTGGTATCTGTTTCGGTAGTTTGTAAAGGATTTTTGCATCATAAAATATGCCAAAGAGTCAGGGTCTTATTCTGTTTTCAGTGGGAGAACGTGTTGCATTTTTAAACAATGGAGTAATACAGTGAGATGTCTGATCTGGAAGTGTGGGGAAGTTTTCAGGCTAGTCCAATGTGTAGAAGAAGAAGGATGAGAAATGGGACTTAACAGGTATAGCTGGGACAGCCAGCTGAGACTGAGGGAGTGGCTAGCTCCAGGGATGTTTATGAGTGGAACCAGGACTGGCTGTCACCAGTTGGTGGGAATGAAGGCAGCAGCAGGGTTAGGTAAACAAGTTGATAGGGGTGGGTTACCACTAGGGAATTGGGGACAGAGAACAATCCCATGGTCAGTACTGACTCCAAGACTGTAACTGAGTCAAATAGGAACTTGGGGGAAAAAAGAGTCTGAAACAGGCTTTTTTCCAAGCAAAATACAGAGGCCAGAAACCATTTTATTTTTTCAAAGCAACAGTTGAATGCCAGCCCTCTTCTGACCATTTGCTAATATCAGGAGTCACAGTCTCCATAGCATGCTGGCTGAGCTACCGAACCCTCCTGAGATCCCCAGGCATGCTCCACCCCTCTGCTGAATATTATACTTTTATTGAAATTGCCGATGCATGAGGAAGTGAGTTGTCCCAAAGCAAAGGCTAGATGCTGCTCTCTCTGATCACAATATCTGGCAAACAGCCCAGCCATGGGCAGGTACTGAAATGGGCATACTTCTGTCTATATTCGCACAGTGTGGCCAGAAAAGATAAAGCAGCTTTTCCAGTTGTCCATCACTTGGGATTCAGCACAGGAGAGAGAAAAAGAGAGAGAGAGAGAGAGACAGAGAGAGACAGAGAGACAGAGAGACAGAGAGACAGAGAGACAGACAGAGAGAGAGAGAGAGAGAGAGAGAGAGAGAGAGAGAGAGAGAGAGAGAGAGAGTTGTGTGTCGTTCTTTGGGTGATGGTGAAGATTGTAGGCTAAACTAGCTAGCCAGCAATCCCCAGGAATCTGCCTGTCTCTGCCTCCCTGTCCCTGTGATAACAAATGTACCACAATACTCTGAACTTCTACGTGGATTCTGGATACCCAGCTTAGGGTCTGACGTTTGAACATGAGCACCACTCGGGATTCGTTTTTGAGGAAATGCTATGAAGTTGAGGTCGATGAGCTGTTTACCTTTACCTGAAGTGGGTCTTCCGTGTTTTTTCTACTGGGCACTCAGTCATAGTGTGTTTTTCAGTCAACTGCTGCTGTGTCTTAGCCAGCCTCCAGTACCTAAGGGGGCAGGTATATGGTACCTCCCAGCATCACTGAAGTCAAGCTCAGGTCCCCTCCCTCCTCTGCGGTTCAGGCCTCTACAGCAAGGAGACGCTGTGGTGTCTGGCTTGCAGCATCTCTCGTTCTGTTTCCTGAGGCTGGCTGGCATTAGTCCCCATCACCATCCTGTTCTTTGGGAGGTGATCTTTTGCTGGCGAGCTCCCCAGTGTCTGTTGTTATGTTTGAGACTGACTTTTGTTCCAGACTAGTGGGCTGGGGAGACAAGACTGCACTAAGTAACAACATGAACAGAATGCTCGCAACATTTTCCAATCTCTTTCTCCCCCCTTTCTCATGCAGCATCCAAAAAACTCCCTCTGTTTGTTTCTAGCGCCTCTGCTCCCATCCGTCTATGAAAGCTTAGGGGTTCAGCCTTGCCTTTACAATCAGTCTGCCGGGAAGTGTAGAGGAGGTAGCCACAGCCTAAACACTTGCTCCTCGTCCACCTTCCCACCGGGCTCCCCACGTCTGACTTCCATCTTGCAGTTAGAAATCATGTTTTCTGTTGCACCCATCCATGTTCCTTTCTTCCTTCTAGACAAATCACACGTAGCAATAGGCTCACCGACATAGGGAGGGCTTTTTCAGGTCTGAATACACCTCTCTGTTTTTTCCCGAGAGGAGAAATTCAAAAACCGTGACTGGTGCTGTTATGGCTTCCCATAATTACGAACCCTGAATTGAGGCCTCAGCTATAACCCTGCTTGGTGCTCTGATTTCTTTTTTTTTGCTTGTTGTTTTAAAAAAAATTCTCCAATGCATGTCCTCCAACGTCTCCTTTTAAACCAAAAATTATTATGCTTTAGTGGCAAGCCAAAAAAATTTTTATTTTGGAAAGTTTGAATCTAGTTTTCTGAGTAATTCATGAAGAAAAAGGTCATGAAAATTCAATATTTCTAACTTTTTTTAAGTTCCTCAGTTTTTGGAATTCCCTTCATTCAAAATTAACTCTTGGGCCAGTGGAGATGACTGGATAGGAGAAGGTCCTTGACCAGCTGGTTTCTATTCCTGGGGTCTACATGGAAGAGAGAAAGAACTGAGTTCTGCAAATTGTCCTGACTTCAATTCACATTCAATGGCATGCATGTGTGTACTTGTGCATTCTCGCAGACAAACACATAAACAAATATAATAGCTGCTTTATTGAAAAATAAATCTGCTTTTATTAATGCTCTAAGATTCCCATGACAAAACAGCTATGAGTTGCACTTGAATGGTTTTTATAGCCTGTGACATTCTATGTGATTAGCGGTATTCACTGGTCATCTCTTGGTTGTGCACAAGATCAGCTGAGCATTCAGATCACATGTGTAATGAGCAACTCCAAGCCAATGCATGTTCCTTTGATGAGAGGTTCATGTTCTAGAAACCTACAGCTCTTCACTCAGCTCATCACAAAAGCGAGCCCCATGATGCTCTTCACTGTTTTCTCAACATTCTCTGTGAAGTACAAATTAAAAATCTTATTTAAAGTTGACATGTATTGTTAGAGTACCCGTAGCTGTGAGTACCTATTCTAAGCCGCCGAGCAATGGAAATGAGCAGAAGATACAAATTATGAACCAAATGCAAGCCGCAGTAATCTAGCTGTATTTGTAATTCCACATTCCCTTAGGTTGTAGGCAGTAATTAAATACTTTTGCTTAAAAGGCCACCTGAGGACTAGGTCCAGGAGAAAACTGTAAGTAAAGCTAGCAAGTGACATTATCAGATTGTTTACTTCTATCTGAAAGGATTTTAAAACAGGACTTGCTGAAGGTAACTCACAAGAAAACCCTACTGAGAATAGATGTATATAATGCTTTCTATAAGGGGTTAATGTATTGTGTGTGTTTTTATTAATGTTTTAGTAACCAGAACTTGGTCTTGTGAGCCATTTCAGGCACCTAGGGGTATCACCCAGCCAGAAGCCCCACTCATCCTGAAGACTGCTCCCTCTCGGCTCCCAAGAACACTCTCTGAACTCTGGACAGAAGGCAGTGGGTCTCTGTTCAAGCCCAGCTGACGCTGGGAAACACAGGACTCTGGAACTAAGAATCAGAATCTTCCTACCAATTATTCTAATTTCCAAATATTGGTAGCCAGTAGGAAATATTTTTAAATACTTAGTAGTCCAAGCAAAACACAAGTGTATACCAGATATGGCTCATGGGTCAATAATGTTCAACACCCAATTTATAAGTGCACTGGATCTAAACGTGACTGGTGTCTCCGGTGCATCAAATATTACTTTAAAGGTATTTTATGAAAATCCATTTTGTGTATTTGCCAACTAAAAGCAAATTCTATTTTTGTTCTCTTGTTCTCTCGAATATAGTGCTGAAGTTTTACCATGTGGGTTTTGGTCCCTCATCCTAAACAGCTTAGTAGAATGTTTCTCACTGTTCTATAACGTAGCCTTTCACCTCAAACAATAACAAAAATGTTTCTATGCCTAGTTCTTCCTAGCTGTAAGCGGGAGGGAGAAAGTCCACCTTATTCACCCTCTAAACAATGACTAATGCTGCCATAATGCTATCCCTGGTGTCAACAGAACCACAAAGGGAAAAGGAACTGAATTATTTTCTTTCCATGTTTGGGTTTTTGGTTTTTGTTTTTGCTTTTTTTCCATCGAAATAAAAGTAAGTATTTTGCAAAGTGGTTAAACTCATTTTAAAAACTACAGAAAGAACGTTGTTGTTGGTTCAACACCAGGCTCTCGGGTGAAGTGATAAGATTTTTTAAAAAGCAGAGCCCTTCACCAGGTGTACGACACCATTTCACACAGCCGTTTGGGTTTAAATGAAATGAAACTGGGAAAAGAATGCATTTTGCATTCGTAATTCAGTTAAATAGCTGCAACACATGAATTGGTCTGCTGTTAGCTCCCCATATGTTCCTTTAGTCATTTTAACATTTTCCCCACAACCACTAAAAATGATCAGTTTTCCTATGAGGTTTAACCTTTTCTTTTCTTAATTCTAATAATTAAGCTTTCACTACTCTTGTCATAGTAACTATAAACAACACAGAAAATTATTCATCAAGGGCTTGTCACCATCAGATAATTTTCATGGTGCACCTGGGAACATATCACTCTTTCACACTAGTGTCCACAACCTTAAATACCATGTTTATTCTCATTTGGGAAAAGGAAAAAACAAGTTTATCTTTCTGGAATGTTCTCTGGGCTCTCTAAAGATGATGTGGCACCTTACATCATCATAACACAAGAGGACAATGAGGATTTATTGAAAAAGGGAGTCACCATTTTTCTTTTAAAAAATTCAATTAGTTATGGCTTTACTTGAAAAACTCAACTATTAATGTTGTAAAAAAATGATGTTCAAATTACTACCTGACTATTATAATTTTCAATACTTAGGTTTGCATATCATTTAGCATGCCATAAATGTCACCATCTGTCTTCTCAGAACCTATGATGGTAACTACAAAATCCATCATCAGCAAGTGTACATTACATTGCTAATATCTGGGCACCATGCTTCAGGGATGGATCCAATTGGAAGATAGTTTTTCACCCTCCAGATTGTCAGTCCCTGGGTTCGACACCTTGGAGTTAGATTTAAGCATTTTTCTTCCTTATGTCCTCCAGTCAAGATACTAATTCTTGGCCCATAGTATTTGACTGTTTTTTCTTTTATCTTTTTCTTTGATATTTCTACCAAATTAGCTCAGAATCTTGGTTTCCAATTAAGGATAGAATCCATAGGCATAAAGTTCTTTAATGTTTCTGGGTACGTGTGCCTGAAGCCTGATTCCAACCTTGTCACACGACTAAGTGGTGGGTGACAAGGTCACTCTCCAGGAATCTCCAAGGTCAGGTTGAAGATGGTGATCCACAGGACCCCAGAAGCACTGTCCAATACATCAAGTCTTAATGGCTGGTGGAGAACTCTCGCTGCTGCTGGGTCTTGTTTAACTTGATCTTGTCTTTTATGAGATCAGCACAGACCAGACTCCTCACCAGGGGAGAATGGTGGGAATTTCCATCTGAACTCACCAGATGAAGGCAATAGAGTGCCAGATAAGTTGTAGAAAGCACCAAAATGGAATTGTGCCCTGTTTCCCAGTTCAGACCTACCTGAAGAATTGATCTGGACATGAAGCATGAAGGGAGCCTACAACTTCCTAAAACTCTTCAAAACAGTTGAAAATTTAACTGGAAAGAGTAGACTCAAAGCAGCCATGATGGAATAGAGGCCTGGCAGCAGAGAGAAAACGGGATAAGGATGGTACAGACAATTGGGTTTATACTATCGACTGGAGCCAATAAAATCCACATAACTGGGAAGGATAGTAGAGCCATGTCATCCAGAGAACTGCTAAGCCACAGGTCACTCAACTGTCAATTGTTCACCTCTTCTCCATGAAAGAGACACCATCCAAAGACCAGATAGGCTGAGCTCCTCAACACCACACTCCACCAGCAGGAGAGACCAGTGAATTTCCCCAGAAAACTTCTGTGACATTTTAAAGAGATGCTGAAGGTGGGACAGAAATATTAATGAAGCATAAATGCTTTTGGAGAACTTACAATGCTATCCAGGGGTCCGTCTCTTGCACCAATTTATTTCCCAAAAACCTTTGAAGGGTTTCATTTTATATATAGCTGCCAAGGCTAGTGAATTCAAGATCACTATGGAAATAAATGTCTAGTCATGTCTGTGAGGGGTTATCTTGATTAAGTTAAATGAGATGTGAAGGGTCACCCTGAACAGAGGCAATACAGTTTGGTGGGCATGGGTCTTAGACAGAAGACAGCAGAGAAAGCAAGCTGAACATAACATCCATCACTCCCAGATGCCTGACTGCGGGTGTAACATGACCAGCTGCCTCCTGCTCCTGCCACGGCGACTTCTCCACCAGCTTCCTTTTTTAATTACTTTTCTTAGGCATTTTGTCACAGCAAGGAGACAAGGAGCCAACACAGTTATTGTTCACATTTTATCTGCCTGGAATCTGAGACACCGAAAGAGTGAACAGCTTTTCTGAATGCACAGCTATTAAGTAGATGCACTGGAATTCAGAAGAGGCAGTTGGGTCCTCAGCCTCATGCATAGCCATTCAGCTATGATATCTTCCATTTAAAAATAGGAAATTTCGGTTTCATAAAAGCTGACAAAAAGCCCCCCCAAGAAATGAATCTTAAATAAAGCAAATACTAATGACCAAGAAAAAGAATAGATAGCCTCTTCTATCGTAGCTGAAGCCACCATCTTGGAAGACACCTGAGGAGAGATATGGCAATCATGATAGTCCTAATGTTGAGCACTGATATTTCCCAGGCCTTAGTCCAGATGATGGATTCACTCATTCCATTCATTTACTCCTCATGATAGCCCTGCAAGGCAGAAGACAGATCTCCACTACAGCTTTAGAGTAGACACGTTTTCCTGTGTTTTTAATACAGTGCCCATGAACCGCGTGTGCCTGAGTACATGAAGTGTAGCTAATGAAACCAAGAAAGGGAGTTGCTACCCCCATTAATTTCAACCTCAGTGGTTGAATTAATTAGGTAGCTGCATCCTGCTGGTGGCCTGCAAATGGAGGACGCCGTGGTAAATGTTCTCTTCCAGGTTAGACCTGAGAAGATGAAGGGGCAGAGCCGCCATGTATCCTCCAACGCTAGGAAACTTTTTAGTGGTTAAGCCGTGGTTCCAGCCGAGACAGCCTGGCTCTGGAGCGCACTTTCATGCTAATGTTCTCCTGAAAGATCATGAGCAGGCGCTGCAGAACACAGCACTGCCTACAGTACTGTTTCAATTATGGAACTGAACATTTAGGTTCTTTTTTTCCCTCCCAACAGTTGGGAGCTTATGAGGAAAACTATTATGCACAAAACAAAGACACTACATCTCTTTGGAGTTTCGGAACTGCCGAGTCTATCTCCCAGCAATGCGGTGTGTTTCCAATCGCGGAGTTAAGGCAGTCCCATTTGGCTTCGCGGCTCTGGTGCACAGTGGACTCGGAGGATAGCCAAATCACTGGGGCCCTAAAAAGTCTGAAACAAAGTACAGTGCGGCAGACAGCGCTGTGTGTGGATGTTGCCAGAGCAGCTTCACAGGTGCAGGGACCCTGGAGTCCAGCTGCAGGAATGAAAGTGGGAATCTCTGCTAGAAGCACAGCTTGAGAAATCAGAGCCGGTAGAGCGCAAAGCCCAGTGGGATGCAAATTTGAGAAGTCAAATTGGGAACTCGTTGTTAAACCAGGATGCATCTTAAAATTGACAGATTCCTAGCAGACACCCCAACTATTAAACTGAAGACAACCTGACCCCAACAACATATTTGATGACTATAAGCAAAAAGCTGCCTCCCTGAGGCTCAATGTCACCTGTGACCTAGTGACAATTCATTTGTCCGCTCATTCTAAATTGGTGGGATTTGTTTGTGAAGACGGAAGGGAGATTGCTAGAATAGAAGGAAAAGGTCTGACTGACTTTAATCACTCTTGTGATTTTTTTTCTTTAGAGGTTCTAACTCACACACAACAAAACCTGAGCTCCCCCCGAGCTGTCTGTGTTCTACTGTTTTAAGTCCCCTCTGGGTTCAGGAGAGCAGAACAAGAAATGAGTGAGTGCAATATACTAGGTCTCATTGTGAAAACTGTGCTTTGGTGAAAATCAAATCAGGAAACATTCAAGGATTTTTGGAACCAATTTCACTTGGAATGTATGAAGTAAAGCTCTCTTCTTTCTTCTTTTCCTTCTTTCTCCTTTTCTTTCTTGTTCTCTCTCCTTTTTTAAAAAAGTTGTTTTCTCTTTTAACTAACAGATCATAATCAACCAGTAAAAAGCAGGAGAATAACAAAGACAGGCTTTTGAAAACCGAGGACTTTTTAACCTGCAAGTCGACTCAGTATATAACGGAAGATAGTTAACAATTTATTATGAGGAAGAAAATCATGGGGGAAATTTTGTGCCAAGGGGGAGAATTTTGCAATTCAAAATGTGTGTGTGCGGGTGTGTGCGACATTTGTAAAATTTCACAAAATGTTTCTGTTTTGCCAGGCACCGTTCACAAAGCCAAACCTTGGAGCTCTACGCAGCACCTAGGCCAAAAGCAATCAGCATCCCGAGCCCACACAACAGCACATTAAAAAATACGCCAGCTTCTCTCACATCACGCAAGGAAACCAAAACCGCGATGCTACATTGTGCAACTCCCCAAGGACAGAACCAGACCAAATTAAAAGGAGGGAATTGTTTAAAGGACAAGTTGTTGCTGACAATTAAACAAGCTAGGGTGACAGTTTCAACTTCTTTTAATGTAAAATATAAGTGAACTGGATGTCTGAAGATCTATGGAAGATCTATGTGTGTGGCCATCCAACACCCTAAGGGAATGAAGACGTTAGAGTATTCATCCCATAGGAACGCTGACATGAGTCCATGCATCTATCCACTGAGGAGTGTTCTAGAACAGTGGTCAGTACACAGTTTCTATGAAGAGCCAGATGATAAATGGTTTTAAATTTGTAATCTTGGTGGTATTGATTAGACAGACCTGCCTACCCAGTCACTAGACAGTGGACTTCCTAGCTCAGAAATTTTTAGCCACAATAAACTTGGAAGCCCAATAGAGTCAGTATACACAAGATCCACCATGCTAGTGGGAACTACTACTATACTCTTAGAAAAGCATCATATTGACTGCAGAGTTCAACTCTTTGTGAGCAATCTACTGCTACTAACAAATTCTGCTGATGTGTCTGTATGGGAGTCACTGAACCAATAAATCTTTATTTGCAAAAGCAAATAGTGGATCCTAGTTTACCATTCTCTGTGCTAAAAAGTCTCACAGGGGGAAGAAAACATATTTAGATGTTAAAAGACTATTGAGCTTTATTGGTATTTGGAGAAAGATACATTTGTAAATTTTTCATAATTCTAGTGTAAATTTATTTAATTATGTGTAGTATTTTAATGTTAGAACTGTAGGCTAGAGTAGATATGATTGTAAAATCTCCAGTAACTTTCTGCTTTGCTTTACTAGTCAGCGTCGAGGCTCCTTTGAGGAGAATTATCCTACTGAAATCCAGTCTCTCTATGTATCTATCTCTATCTCTCTCTCTTGATTTTGTATTTGCTGCCTGCAGGGGATGGTGGTACGTGCCTTTAATCCTAGCACTCAGGAGGCAGAGGCAGGTAGACCTGTGAGTTAGAGGCCAGTCTGGTCTACACAGCTAGTTCCAGGACAGCCAGGGCTACCCCTCTTTTTGGATATTGGGGAGGTCATCAGTCATGCAAATTGGATGCTCCAGGCAAACCCTGCTGTTAACTGCTGAGGCCATCTCTCCAGCCCCACCCCTCCAATCACTTTCTCTTCCCAGATATTCACTTGTATATCAGTGACCCTCTCGCAATTCTTGTAGCTTGGTGTTGTACTTACCATATAGTACTTTTTGCAGTTGAATAACTAGCTACAAGCTGATTTCATTCTTTCCCCCAAAAGGTAGTCAGAACTGAATGGAGAAATAGCGTCAATGTTTAAAGGGAGAAAGATTTGGGTTTTCCATTTTAATTCCCAATAACTCAACAAAGTCATTTGGGTTAATTCAAGACATTCAAAGACTTAGGAAAATGTGCCACCCACCAAGTCTTTATAAAATTTTATTCAAGAATGTATGCCAAAAAAAAGTAAAAACTGAATCCAAGAGGAGGAAAGGCACAAAGTTGAGAAATAATAACTTAGCAATACACGATATGATTGAATCAAAATGATTCTCACAATGGTATTTTTAACTTGGGTGCGATTGTTAGCAAATAATTCTTTATAAAATAAGATCCAATATAAAAATACTGATCACTGGGTTAAAATAAATCTTCTGTCTATTCAGCACGGAGTTTACAGGAAAGGAAGATGCGAAAAGTTGCAGTTTTATACTACTTAAGAGATAAACTGACAACCTAGAAACAGGCGGTTTTTAAGGCGCGTGTTTAAATGTATTATTTTCTTAGGCATGGGGGCTAAGCTCTAGATAAATAATGGTAGTCTGTATACCCTTCAAACCAGTAAACAGAAAAACAAAGAAAATTTGATCACTCCAGAAAAGGGTAAAAGCCCATTTGCATAAAAATAGCAAAGCAAACAGGGGTGCCAAAATGAGACCAAATGTTTCCATTTTCCTAGAGAAGGTAATGACCGATTTCCCAATTTAAAGAAAACCACTTTCAGATTATATTTTTTTTCTTTAAGCAAAATTCAGGTGTATCTGCCTCCAAGAGATGCATCCAGAAGAAAATGATTCTGGAAGATCAAATTTGAAGGGAAGCCCCAGACACACTGGGCAGATGTAACAAAAGAAGCAGGAGTGGTGATGACACCAGGCAGAGCACGATGCAAAGGAGACAAAACGGCCCAGTCGGGGCAGAGGAGGCAAGTGCAGCAGACACCAGCTATCACTGGAGTGTTCGACGCGATCTGCCTGGAAGAAAAACAGTCACTGATGCGGCTAAGAGCACAAGGCCAAAAATTCTTAATGCCTCTCTCAGAAATCAATAAAGAAATCACACCCTCCAAATGAGGGCTTGAACATCACAGTTCACACACTTAAACTGGTAAATATACAGAAAGCTTCGTAACAACAGAAGCAAAATTAACATTCTTTCAGCTACTCATGAAACATGTATAAAACGGAAGACATGAAACTACAGGGAAGTCGCAAAAGATTTTTAATAATAAAAATCTCCCAAACCTACTCTGCCAATAAATGTGATAATATTAAACACCAACAAAAAAACATCCCAAGAGGTGCATGAGACTTCTAAATTGAACTTCAGTTTTAAAAAGGAATAAGTGATATTCCAGACTGGACATAAGGCAATGGTATTGAAAACTTCTTATGTCAGGATTTGCCAGGTAAATGAGTCAGCTCAATGGATAAAGACTCTTGCAGACAAACCTAATGATCTGAGTTCAATCTGCAGGAATCACACACGGGAGAGAAAGAAAACACTAAAAGATTGGCAGTTTCTGAATTAGCAGTAATTAAGAAATTAATCTGTACATTTTTCTATATATAGAAATTAATTATACAGAGAGAAATTAATCTTCATATACATACATTGCTCAAAAATTTAACTGCCCCTGAAACTTGAGAGTGAGGGGCAAATGAGTAATAATAGTCAATATATTTTGGAAAAATAAACAAATGCTAAATATAGGGTGAAAAATTACTAAAAGCTATGGTTAACCAGAATGAATAAAGTGATGCTGACAAAGTCAGATATATAGAGGATGGGACAGAACTCCCAGAGCTTAGTGAGATGGTTAGCCACCTGATAGTTATATAAGTGAGAAATCTTTCAACTCATGATGGTATTGCAAACAGGACACCTAGATGCAGAATTAGGAAACTTGACCTTTGCCTTAACCTAAGATCTGAACAGAGGCACTTTGTGGGAGAAAACCAAAACCTTCATGACACTGATTTTGGTGACGTTTCCATGGTTAAAACATTAATAAATTAAACAGCAACAACAAATATAGGTTAGATGTCATTAAAATTTTTTAAATTGTTCATCAAAGTGTACAGAGTAAGGCAACACATAAAACAAAAAAATATTTGAATGCCACACATTTAGTCAGAGATTGTTAGCAAGAATATATCAAACACTCCAACCAGTGAAAAACAAGCAAGATTGTGTACAGCTGGACAGGAGACTTGAATAGACACCTCTCCAGGTATACAAACGTCCAAGAAGTATGCAAAGTGATGCTCAGTGCCACTAGAGAGTAGGGAAATCAAAATCAAGAATGCGGTGAGATAGCATGCTCCACTTGTTTAGATGCTTTTACAAAAGAAAGAAAGAGAGGAGGGAGGAAGGAAGGGAGGGAAGGAGGGAGGGAGGAGGAGGAGGGAAAGAGGGAGACAGAGAGTAAAGTACGAGGGAGGGAGAGAGAGAGGGAGGAAGGAAAGGAGGGAAAGAGAGAGGAAGGGATGGATGAAGTCAGGAAGAAAATCAGGATATCAGGAGTAAGAATGTCTGTGCACTGGTGTTGGTTATAAAATGGCCCAGCTAAAGCAGATGAGGTTGGTGATTCCTCTCAAAATCAAACGTGAATCTATTGTCTGATCCATCAATTCCATATCTGAGCATCCTCCCAAAAGAACTGAAAACAGGGCTTTTAACATATATTTGCCTACCAATATTTACATCGGTATCAATTATACTCAATAGCAAAACTACTGGTATGAATTGTGATGTACACATTATATTGGATGTAGAAGGACATTCTGTCATAGGGCTATGATACAGATGACACTTCAAGGTATTGTATTAGGTGAAATAAACCTCTATGTGAGGTTCCTGGCTTTGGTTTAATATGTGCAGAGTTTCAGTTGGTGATGTCCTGGAGATGGGTGGTTGTGGTGGTTGTAAAAAAAAAAAAACAGCTAATGTCACTGCTCTGTGCACTTAACAAATGTAAATGGTCCATTCTACATGAAACATGACAATACGAAACAAAAACAAAGTGTCTTTATTAGATGACATAATCCATTGTGATGGCAATAACTCCTTTCCCACAACCAAAACTGTCTCTAGACAGTGACAGGCACCTCATAAGAGGAAAAACTTACTTAACTGTAAACCACTGTGTTCAATCACCTGGATGAGTGATCTTGACCAGGGAAAACTGATGGTCTGCATAAATATATTTAACTTGGCTACTTGATCTAGTACTGGTCAAGACCGTTGTAAACACACCTGAAATACCCAAGTGTCAATTACTTTGGTCCATCCTTTCATAGCTTACCTTCAGAAATAGTTCACTTTCTCATTCTCTTGCTTTGGTGAACGATAAAACGAATCAAGGGAGGGTCTATTTGCTGTGACTCGCAGTTTAAGGGCACACAGTCCATCATGACTGGGAAGCCACAGCAGTAGGGGATTGAAGCAGCTGGTTGCATAGCAGCCACAACCAGGAAGCAGAGCAGGACGAAACTGGCTAGTGTCCAGAGGACTTGGATAGCCACAACTGTCCATCTCTGCCACTTGAAGCACTCATAATCTCTGTTGGAAAGGCTTCACTCCATGCCTGCAGCTTTGCTTGAGAGATGCCCCATGTTCCTAATAGTACTGATATCCTGGAGTACCCACTGCAAATCAGGTTTCAGCTTCATACAATAGCTTCTCAGGACTTCTTGGAGGAAGCTCTAATCCCTCCACTCACTGCTTGGCCTCAGTTGCTCTCCACAACTCAGTCAATGTTGAATGCATTCCTCTCTGTGTGTGTTTCTAATTGTGAATGTGATATTAACAACTTCTACCAGCCCTTGACATCTTGACTTCCATGCAGCAATGGGTCTGGACCTTCCAACTGTGAGCCAGAAGAAACTATTTCTCCCTTAAGTTGCTTTTTCAGAGAATTGTATTATACCAACAGCAAAAGTATGAAAAGTAAGAAAGGAAGGGAGGGAGGCAAGGAGGGAGGAAGAGGGAAGGTGAAAGAGAGAGGGGGACAAAGAAAGAGAGAGAGACAGAAAGAAAGAAAAGAGCAGTACCTTTTGTTACAACTCAGAAAAGAGTCCACTGTCTTGCATACTGATCCACACTAAGCTATAAAAGCTATGGGGAGGATCCATTATTAGTTGCATGAAATGAAACCCTATCTCAGCCTTGTTATCTGTTGGGATGGTGGAAGGGAGAATCCTCTGTTTTTAAGAATGAAAACATGGTGGTGGTGGCCCATGCCTTTAATCCCAGCACTCTGAGAGGCAGAAGCAGGCAGATCTCTGTGAGTTCAAGGACAGCCAGGGCTGTTACACAACGAAACCCTGTCTTGAAAAACAAAAGTAAATAAATAAAGGGAGGAAGGAAGGTCAGGATTCCTGAGTCCCAGGTTTAGTTTATATAATATACACACAAGCTTTATAGAGTGCTGCCTTGTTCCAGGTAGGACCCTCAGGATTTCTAGGGAAAAAAATTAAAGATAGAGTCCTCCTTCGCATTGTGGCTTATATATAACAAACAACATACAGAAGAGAGACAGCTAACACACTCTGAAAGGCCCTCTTAAGACTAACATTTTAAAAAGAAAATCTGTAAAGCATAAGATGTTCTCTTTTGCTTTCAGGAATTGCAACTGGAGTGGAACACAAGCAATCAGATTAGTCGTTACTTAAAGCTGCTGTTTTTGTATTTGTAAAGATCATAGCCAGGCTGTAAGTTTGTAGGACTGTAGACCAAAGGTAACGGGGAGGTGGGGTAAGACTGCTAATAGCATCGGTGCAGACTTACTGGAAGTCACAAGTTGTTTTCAAGCCCACGGGGCAGCTGTTTTAGTTTTAAAGGGTTACTGAAAGTGGACATTATTTACACCGCGCTCATACAGAAACACAGTGCTTCCTCACCACCTGCAGCAGATGGTTAAGGGGAAAAAGTGAGCTCACATAAACCTTCAGAAACACAAATACACCAATCTTTCCAAAAAGAATGCCTCTCCTTACTAGGAGTCCAGCCGGCCAGTGCACACTGGGTCACACATTTTAAGTTGAACTTGGATGAACTGCCTCTCAACCCACCTATGGCTATAAACTTGTCAGGTCTGAGAAACTGAATAGGTTCCGGGTTGGTCAGTGCCTGAGTGGACACACTCCAAGGAAAATCAGAGTGCTGTCTTAGAAAGTGGTGACTCAAAGTGGTGTGTGGACCGCTGCCTTAACTCAGAACTCAAGTTCAATAGGAAGGAGGGGGAGGACAACAGAGCATCCTGTCTGAACAGAGGACACATTTCAAAGGGAGACTTCTCAGAGCATGTTCTCCAGAGTTCTCAGGACAGCATGTGAACTCTTTAGATCTTCGGTTTGTAATTTGTCAATGCCATGTTTCCCTTCCTGGCATTAATTGGTGATTTTCTTGCTGAATTCTTCCAAAGCCTCTCATTTAGAACATCTTTCCTTCCCGTTTACCTAGATGAACATAGTCTTGGCCAGATTGGTTGCTTTCGCTGGTGCTACTCTGGTTAATTAGGAGTCAAGGATGCAGAGAGGTAATTAAGTATCCTATCATTTTTGTTCAGGTGAGAGGGGAGTGGTCCACGCTAAAGTTCTCCATGTTTGGAGATCCATTCTCTGGTGCAGAGGAAAATCACTGGGTAGATACACATCAGGGCTCCTTGTGTGTTCTTGGAAACCCTTGTAGTCTCAGAATGTGACTTCACCTAGGTAATAGTGTTATCCAGATAGTTTTATGGTCTTTCTTAGGAAGTGAAGCAGCCATAGGCTTTCCGGGATTTCTAAAGTAAGTACTATCATGGGACAGTGCAACTAAAAACCTTCCCTCATTCCAGCATTGTTCCCAGATGAACCTGCTCCCCTTCCCTGAGCTACACTCTTCATAGTCCTTCTTCCTGTTCAAGAAAAACATACCCAATAATACCTGTTGAAGCATGGTAAGGCTTTGTTCATGGTTTCTGCAGCAAGCACAAGGAACAGGCAGTAGAGTTTGCAATGGGAAAAAGATTTTCACTAAACTCAAGCAACAGCACGGACAAGTGGATACTGATAGCTAAGAGACAGTGTTAGGATCAATGGGCAGAAAATTACAGAAGAAACATCCAGGCAACAGAAATTCTGGCTGTAATCTAACCTAATAGGATTCCTGAAAAAGTGTCCTTGGTAATCAGACCTGGGGGCTGATGGAGGTTAAGGAACCCTATCACTTAAATCATTAACTCCATCAGATATGAAAGGTATGTGTGCTGGGAGGTTGGGGGGAGGGGTTCTGCCTAAACAGACGTAGTGAGAATATTTCTTGCTAAAACTAGACCTCACAAGAAAAAAATGCACAGATGGTCCTCAGAGAATGTTCTGGAGATTAACAAAACTCTGGTTGAGCAAAACACCCCTGTCACTGCCCAGTAAACCCTCACTGAATGGGTAGAATCTTAGTCATAGTAACCAGAGTAGAGACTTCCTGTGTGGGGCTCAACTATGGCTACCATCTGACATGCCTAAGACCAAAACTCAGAAGGGGATGGCCGTTTGCCTGGCATGCAAAAACTCCTAGGTTCTACCCCAGCACCACATAAACCCAAGTTTCTGTCAGAATTCAAGGTCATTCAAGACAAACCTAGCTATATGAAATCCTCTCTCAAAAAAGAAGAGGATATATATATGTATGTATGTATATATACATACATACATATATAGAGAGAGAGGGGGGAATGACTCAGAAAGCAGTTGTTTTGAACAAGAGGAACTGGAAGGGATTTCAGCACCATTCCTAAGAGCTCCACCAGCCGTCAGTGTCTACATAAGGAACTTAGGGAAAGGGATCCAAATCCACCAGCTAACTGGTGTAGAAGCCAAGGCTAGAATTCACATCTCCCGGCTCCCAACACTTCTGAGTACGGCACCAAATGAACAGAGTGTTCACAGAGGAAGTATACTGCTAGTGCATGATTGTCCACCTCAACAGGCAGAGAAAAAGTAACTTAGACGGTGCTAGGTCATTTTAAAGCTGACGGGGTCTTAGGGAGATAGCCCTACACAAACAGCCTTGTCTGCTTCTCTCATTTGAGCCTCTGTACTGGCCAAGTGAGGCTGCTTCGTTCTGCAGCCCCAGGGACCATTTTTCCTTCTCTGTGTGTGCAGTGCCGAGTGAAGGGAGGAAGCAATGAGAAAATGCCTTCTTGGAAACAGATTCCACACGACTCAGTCTTGAAGGAAAAAAACATCTGTTGACTCATCCACTTAATGACTGGGTTATCTCCAGCCAGATTTAAAATAATATTTGCTTTGCTACATTCTAAAGCAACATGGATAACAAATTAGAGAGAGAGGGAGGGAGGGGAGAGAGAGAGGGGAAGGAGGGAGGGAGGGAGAGAAGAGAGAGAGAGAGAGAGAGAGAGAGAGAGAGAGAGAGAGAGAACTCATTAGCAAGTCCTCTACTTTGCTACATTCTAAAGCACACAGGCAACAAATCAGAGAAGAGAGTCCTCGTTAGAGTTTGGACAACCACTAAAATTGTAAATATAAATGCTTTATAATAACTAAGGTCAAGGTGAGAAGAAGGTAGAGCGATTTCCAAAGGAGACAGGTGGATGAGAGATGAATTAGGCAACTGTACAGTTCCGTAAAGCACTCAATAGGACTAAGAAAAATGATTGGTCTCTCCCCTGTTTTAAGATTTCGTGTGGTTGTTTTTAGAATGTGATTTCTTTATCAAATGCCAAGAGAAAGGGCAGAGAGACCCACACAACCCCCAGGGTTGTCCCTGAGCAACAGAGTTCAGATTGGTCGTGTTCATCTAATTATAGGCCATGGAGTAACGACCCCAAATCACTAGGTTTTTGCTTTTCTAAACAGGTATTTTATCTTGCATTAAACTTCTTCCCTAATTTTGCTTGGTTTGCTAGGCAAAGCCCTTTGTCCCCAAAGAAGAACACGGATAGTTTCTGGGCTCAGCTGTCCCTGCTGGCTTCCTTTTCTTCATCCTTGCTTAAGAAGGTGCAGGTGGCATGTCTCAGGCCTTCAGAAACTTGTTGAGATGAGGATGCGGGTTCCTTTTCCTGTCACATGCATTCTGTCAGCTGATCTCCTGACCTTGTTTTCATACTGACCCCAGAGGTGAATGACCTGTGAGAAGGGACCACCACTCACAAAAGAACAAAGCTTCATGGAGAATGCTGTAGGCTCAAGTATCCCCTATGCTAGGAAAAATACTGAGTCGAATTACACCCCATGAATTATTTACAGTATTTTTCTTTACTAAATCTAAGCAAACATTCCCCTTGCACCAAATCTACTCCAGGAGTTTTAACTGTTTATTGTAAAATCGGGCTCACAATGGTCTTTTCATGAAACATTTAGCTATATGTTTAGTGTTAACAAATATCACACATATATTATGAATGCTTCCTTATTACAAAGCCAAACATTCAGTCCATGAAACTTTCAGCTCCGTATTCCAAATCATTATGAACAAGATGTTTCCTCTCAGGCAATTTATTCTGGTGATGTGGAACCTTTGAATAAATAGTGATGCTAGTATTTTTTAATAGCTGTTTCCCACCACATATTGCAAAGGAAACATTAACAAGGCTGGATTCATAACTCACCATTGAACAAGTCACAGATTTAACAACATTTATGGTGAACCATAAATTATTTTATATACGAATGTTCTGCCACTTGGATAATTTCATTTGGCTCCACGTTTTCCACCTAATCATTTTAAACAGAAAGATTCCCCCATCGATGCCACATCCTCAGTTGTGACAGGATATGGTAGGAAAATCGGTTCAGTAGATGGGATGGCATAGGTCTGTAATGATTAAGCCTTTATTCCCCTCTTCAAGAAAACAGATTTCTGCAATAGAGTAACAATGGCACAGTACTTCAGGCTCAGGCCTCCAGTGCCTTTGGTCTTCTGGTTTCCAATGTAGCAACATTGCTACTTGCTCCAATGTAACAACAACCCATTCTTGCTGGGTTGTTGCTGTCTTTAGAAGCACTGGGGATTGAAGTAAAGCACTGCTCTCTTGCTTTATGCTATTCTCCAAACGGCTAACAACATCATGAAGGACTATTTGTTCTGAGGGGGGCAAGATGGTTCAGTGGGTACAGGTGCTTGCTGGAAATTCTGCCAACTCGAGTTTGATCCCACAAAAATCAATGTGGTGGAAGGAGGTAACTGTTTCTTATATATCTCTGCATGAAGGAACACACACACACACACGCACACACACACACACACACACACACAGAGGGTGGGGTTCTTCTGGCTGTCTGATTCCTCTTCTGATTTTAGTACCATTTTCCAGCAAAAGGGCTCCTTCTGTTTGACCAGTTCTCGATGAGTGGTGGTAATGAAATCCATTTCATGAGTCTTTATGTGCTGAAGCCCTGAATTGAGAATAGAGCTTGGTTTTGAGTAATGACTTTAGTACATGTTTGGCCTCACAAAAATCTTTGTTGCCCTCGTCTAGGAGACGAGATCACATAAGGTCTAACATATCAAGTTTGGAAGACACAGGAAGACCAGAGAGCAGTAGGAGGGAAACTTCTATAACATGACAACTCCTCAGGTCCTTACTCATAGATTCTGGCTTAGTGTTGGGGGTTAGGGGACGGTGATATCTGTGTTTTCTAAATTTGGGGATTCTGAGGAAATTATTATTATAGACTGCATAATAGAATTATAGACCTTAACATCGTTTTTTAATGTAGAAAAATCCTAGAGATTGGAGAGCAAGCAGGATGCTTTGTAAGAAGGGTTTCATCCTTGATGCTTTTAGAATCTCTTGCTTTCGGTTTCTTTTTTTTTTTTTTTCATTTTAGTGGGCATTTTCAGAGACTTTTGTGGAAATAAAACATGTATTCAAAATTTGAAGAGTTCTGCCAGGAGGTGGTGGTGCACACCTTTAATCCCAGCATTTGGGAGACAGAAACAGGTGCATCTCTGTGAGTTCAAGACCAGCTTGGTCTACTGAGATAGTTCCAGGACAGCCTCCAAAGTCACAGAGAAACCCTGTCCTGAAAAACCAAAAATAATTCATTAAAAAGATTTAAGAGTTCTTTTGTCTTACCTCAGTTTTCTTCTATATTGTTCAATCCAAAAAGCTATTAAATATGGTTTTTACACTATAGTTCTTCCTTAAATGAGATAATTTCATCTTATCTTTTATTCTGTATGAATAGTTGTAACTTTCTGTTCTATCTAATGCAAAAACACGGTGTTCTTTTTCTACAATGCATATTGATTTGGATGGGAAATTCAAGTATATGTCTGTTTATTATGGTCAGCTTTTAAAAGCTGACTAAATAAGTCAAGCATATCCATACAATGAAATTCAACATTTAAATATAATGAAATAGTCTAAATTCAGTGATAAGAAAAAAAATTTCTAAGCCTTGATCATTTTATAAATTTGTCTGGGTGGTAGACACAACATATTTCTCCTTGAGCTAATAATAGCAATAATTATGGTAATAATAATAATAAAATTTTTATTTTATTTATACCTTCACACCTGGTCATATATAAGAACATGGGTGGAAATGCCCACAAATCTGTCAATAGCAATTAAGTTTAAGTAGAAGGACGGGGTGATTGAGGTGGGAGAACTCTTTTCTATTTGCCTTTTGTATTGTATTACATCCTGTATTCGTTTGGGTCACTACTGCTGTGAGGAAACACCTCAACCAAAAGTGACTTGGGGAGGAAGAGTTGATCTGGCTTACACTTCCGCACCACTGTCCATCAAGAACAGGAACGCAAATAAGGCAGGAACCTAGAGGCAGGAGCTGATACAGACACTCCTTACTGGCTTGCTCCATGTGACCACCAGAACCCAGGGTTGAACCACTTACAATCAATCCATTACTAATTAACGAAATGTCCTATAGGCTTGTGTGCTAACATCCCAATCTTCTGGAGACATTTTTTCAGTTGCAGTTCCTTTCTCTCTTATCACTATAGCTTGTGTTAAGCTGACATGAAATTAGCCAGCACACATCCATTTGTTGCTTTCTCTTTTGGGGTAAAAATAGTTTTTAAGAAGAAGCTTCTCTAGCAATTTTGGTATTTAGTCCTTAACTTTATGAATGAAACAGAAAAGACTTGGAAGCAGCAAAGTGTCACAACCATGTCTATATAGTCTGTGTAGAGAACTGAGGACCAACATTTGTATCTTCTGGAGGTGGTGTCAATGTAGTCTGCTTGTCATCCCTCAGTTGTGTAGCATCAGTTCCGAGACAATAGCAACCAGGATTATCATGGAGCGACATTTACAATCTTCCCCTTGGGATACTTAGAATGTCAGTCATTTCACAAGAGTCAATTATGTGTCAACTAACATGGAAGTAACAATGTACAGATTTCTCCTTCTGCCATAAGTGCTCAGAAACCTGGCAAGATTATAAAAAAAATTACCCTCTCCTGTCACACAACTGGTAGCACTGGACTGCAACTTCTCGGGGGCAATGGAGGATGATGCTAAGATGACTGGGAATCCTCAAATAGAGGTTCCTAGCATTGCTTGCTTGAAGGCAGAATACTGTTTAGAGGGGCAAATATAATTGAAGTGGTAGGGAAGAATAAAAGGGAATTAGAAAGCTATGCTAAAGAAGAATTCCAGAGAGCCGAATGGGATTCTTACTCGGTCTTCAGCTGAATACAACTTGTTTGAGTTAGATAAACACCTACAAGGACAACAACTTCTTGTAGGGACAATTATTATGGAGTGTTAACACTTGCAAAATGTTTTTCAGAATTCATAGAGAAGAAAAGAAATCATTTTGGTTTCCACTGGTTAGGATGGAGCCAAGCATACACTGATAAGGTATGCAGAAGAGATGGGCATCAGGAGGATCATGGGGTCAAGTGTAGGGAGAGATCTTAGGTACCTGTAGTGCTGACCACGCCCCTTTGGGCACAGGTACATAGAAGATGTGGGAGTGAGGAGGGGAGATAAAGAGCTGAGAGGAAGGGGACTCATGTGCTCTCTCTCTCTCTCTCTCTCTCTCTCTCTCTCTCTCTCTCTCTCTCTCTCTCTCTCTCTCTCTCTCTCTCTCTTGAGGTTCCTGTCAGGTAGAGAACAGTGGAACGCTAAACTTGGGTTTTTGGCTTCTCATGTAAGTGATTTCTCCCGAGTAAAATCATACTACATCCCTATCTTGTGTAGGTTAATCTTCCTCAATACAAGTGTATCCAGAGCTATACTTTAGTGACTGGAAAGGTGATTCAGCAGTTATGAGCTCTTGCTCCTTTTGCAAAGGAATCAGGTTTCAGCACCCACAGCAGGCAGCTCACAATTGCCTGTGACTCCAGCTCCAGGGAACCCAACACCACCCTCTGGCTTCGTTGGGCACCTGTGTGCACATGGTGTACATACAGACAAACAAGCACACATATGCTTACACATATGCACGTGCACATAGACATAAATAAAAATAAATTCATAGAATGGAAACAGGTAATTCAATAGAAACTTCAGTAGAGACTCAAGATCATGTCTTATAAACAAGATAAATGACCCCTACAGTATAGGTTAATCTTAACATGCCCTTTAAATATATCAGTATCCAAAAAGGGAGGAGGAAGGACAGATGGAGTAGGAAAGAGAGGGAAGGGGAAACTTTAAAATGAGATACAGAGAAAGACACTTGAGAAAAAGATACAGAAAAAAAATATTTGCAAAGCATGTAAACACAGAACTTCCAGAAGCTACAGATTAAAAAGCAGAAGAGAAAAACCAACGCACATTATAATCATATTGCTTCAAAACAGCACAAAGATTTAAAGCCACCACTGAATTTGTCTGGGGGTGGGGTTACAGGGGCTAATTATGTGGTCCAGCCTGGCTTCAAACTCATGGCAAGCCTCCTGAGTTAACCTTCTGAATGCTGAGGTCACATGCGTATGCCACAAGCCCTGTCTAATCCTTGAAATTTTGAAAATTAGAATTATATAATTTTAATAGTCCATATGTTCAATAAAATCTCAAAAAGGAGACAAAAATTGTTCTGAATGGAAAGCAAATGAAAATACAACGTGTTGAATTTATAGGAAGCAGTTCAAATGGTGTCTAGGGGGAAATTTACTAATTTAAGTACTTATGTTAAACATTTGAGAAGCAAAATCTTGGCAATTACCTAATTTTCCACCTGAAGGAAATGAAAAACAGAGTAAACTAAAACTAAAAGTAAATTTAAATAGTAAAACTGAGAGCAGAAATTAGTAAAACAGGAAGGAAATGGATAATATGGGGAAAAGAAATGAAACCAAGGATTTGGAATTGAAAACATATACTAAGAATAATAAACAATTAACAAAAAAATGATGAAGTGCAGGGGAGAATGCATCAAATACCAAAGTCAGGAATGGAAAGTGATGTGAAAGGAGCCAATGGATCTGAAATTTTAGGAGTATCATTCCCCAGACACAGATTTTTAATAGCTCTCTTGAGAAGAAGATAACTGAAACTTTCACATCAGAAAGTTGAAGCTTAGGCATGGGAGATGGCTCAAACAGTAAAGTACCTGCCACACAAGCATGAGGACCAGAGTTCAGATCTTCAACACCTACATGGTACCAAGTGTGATAGGGACATCTGTTTCCCTGGTGGGCAAGCAGGGGCATAGACAGGTGGAGCCCCATAGCTTGTTATCATCCAGCCTGTGCAATCAGTGAACTCTAGACTTTTCCAGAACATTTTCTCAATAATGATAACAACAACAATAACAAAGTGTAAATGAAACAAAGCACCTGATATTCACTGCCCTCTGGCCTCTGCATGCATGTGTACACATATGCACAGGGACCTACATGCATATACACAAACATACATACACCCAAAGAAATGTAAAAATGTAATACACAAATGAAATCGTCAAAAGTCTAGGCTCCATGGCATGTTCTTGACAACACGCAATAAAAGCAGACTGTCAAACACAGAAACTCTCCCAGTAAACGGAGAGCAAGCATTGCCTCTCAACTTGGTTTGTGAAAGCAGCACTGCCTTGATAAGAAAAGAAGGCATAGATATAAAAAAGAAAAGAAAAGAAATAGGTCTTTCCTAAAGAAAGGCTTAAGCAACATTAGCAAGATGCTGTCCAACAGAATCAGCATCTCAGGTCTGCTCCTTAACAACTAAACTCAACTAAACTTTTACCTCAAGAAGGCAAGGCCAGTGAGACAGTTCTGCCAAACAAGTCTCACTCCCAAGCCTGATCACCTTGCTTTGATCCCTAGAAACCACAGGCAAACTACTACAGATTATCCTACAGCCACCAAAAACATGTAAACATGGACACTGGTGAACACTACCCACATGCTCATGCACACACAAACAGCACACAAATGTAAAAATAAATAAACAAATAAATAAAAGTCAATTGGTGTAATGTACTCCTTAGCAGAACAAACTAGAATCCCAACAGATGCAGTGAAGTACTTAACAAAATTTAACTGAAATTTATATTAAAATCACTTGAAAACCATTAACAGAACTTCCAAAGTCTGACAAAAGACATCTATGAAACATTTACAGCTGTCATCATAATATAATTATTGATAAAACATTAAATTGCCCTTCAATTTGTGAACAAGGCTAGTGTGGTGCCTGCACCACAACAAGTCCAAGATATCAGGAAAAGAAAGACAAGACGTCCAGCTCTTTGTACTAAGAGAATGTATGTGCTGCCTTTATTGCCAGGAGAATGTGTGTGTGTGTGTGTGTCTTTATTGCAAGTGCTAAGAGGTCTCTCTCTTGTAGGAGGGAGCAGCTTTATATACAGGCATATAGCACAGTGGAAAAACCCCAGGTAGAAGAGAGGTGTTTTCCTCCTGCTAGATGTTGATGTCGAGTGTCAAGGCCAGGGCAGTAAGCCAGGACTAGAAAACAGGAAGCACTTGGACTGGAAAACAGGAAGCACTTGGACTGGAAAACAGGTTGCACATGTAGGCTGACCAGCAACTCACAGAGACCCAGTGGGGCTGGGATCCGACATCTCCCCCCTTCTTTATATATAAATTAATACCTATCTCAAGTGACTAGGACATTAATGCCAACCTTACCCATCAATGGAGAAATCACCCAGAGTGTATGACCCTTCTGTCTTAGATTGGCTGGCATCCCCTTATTCTCACCTGTCATTGGCTGCCTAATATGTCTGTAGTTGAGCTGAGGGATTCTCTGTGGTCCTTGAGTTACAACTCTAGCCTGGGCTGGTCTAGCGCCAAGGCACCTTAACTAAATGAAGCATATGATAATAAGTCCTATGGCTACAAGGCCTATTCTTTGATTAAATGGCCTGCCATCTGGGATTCCTTACAGATGATCTCTCCAGAGGATGGAGGAACCCAGGTCTCATTCATCCTAATAATTTGACTGGCTAATTGATGAGTATAAACTTTGGCAGGGGTAACACAAATGTGCGCCAGGGTAGGCAAACAGGTTTAAGGATGTCAAATTCCTACCTGGACTGTTATTTAAGGAGCTCTGAGTTCTGAGAGTCTCAGTTACTTCCCCTGTCAGTTTATCCACTGTGCTGGCTGTAGTTACAGACTGTGAGATGGCAGTCCCAGATACAATGGCTGCTGTAGCAGCAACAGCAATAGCTACAATCACCCCAGCAGTGACACCAAAGTCTCTTTTTTGCTGCATTATGGCAAGTTGCATTTCTCAAAAAAAAAAAAAAATACACTGGCATAGGCGCGATTCTAAGAACAAGAACCACCAAAGCTGATATTTCAAGTGGCCATGTCCTGTTCAAATACTGAAAAGGGGCTTTTGGCACTCATCACAGTCTAATTGTTTTAAATGGGTCCTTTTTTCCCCAAAGGGAAAAACTGGCAAAATGAATTCTGTTGTTTCAAGGTGTGTCAAGAGCAAACTGCTAATCTTCCAATTCTTTGTTGGCTTCGGGATGAAAACTCACAGTCCCGGAGGTTGATGCAGCAGGCCTGTTGAGAAACTGGAAATCTCGAACCGACTGTTTCCTTTCTTTCTCGGGCTGTAGATTCGATGACATCAAGGGTAAGGAACACTGGTTTAGGAGATCTCACTTGAACTGGCTTGGGCAGTCTCCCACACTCTCAGGTCCGGTTTTTCTCTGCTCCATGCATCTCACCAAATGTTGTGACAGCCTCTGAGCTTTATTCTTTTTCTGCAAGAAAACACAAACACACCCTCAACCCCAAATTATGGCAGAACTGGGTCTTCTCCACTATCTAGTGCATGGATGTCTCCATTTGACCTGAGCAAAGGTCACTCAAGTTCCATCATGCCAGAATTTATCTGCAGCAGATTGCTCACTGGCATCCACATTTAAAAATTTAAAATGAGGAGTGCATAATTTAATGAATCATGTGGGGACTGGGGACATTACTCTCCCTTTTTTATTTTTTGAAATTTTGTTTGAGCTGTTTGCTACTCTATAAGAATCTTCCATATAGATTTCTTTGGCTCTCAGACCAGGTTGTAGGCTTCTGTTATTTTTCAACTGACTGGCTCTGAGGACTCAAATCGTCAACCTGTCCTGTTAAGACATTGACTGGCTGGATGCTCTTTTTTGGCTATATCCAAAGCAATTTAGGTAGCTTTTTAACTATAACCAAAGCAACTTAAGTATCCTTTTAACTATATCCAAGGCAATTTAAGCAGTTCACACTCACGCATTCACAATCACATTTCATGCATATCGGTGTGGCCACACCATACATTCAGAACATACATACATCTTTCAATCATCCTTCTTCCCTAGGTCATGATTAGTTCATTGAAATGAAACTTCCTTAATTGAAATCTCTATGACAGAACAACTCCAGCCAATCCTAGAATTAAAACAAAAGGTTGAAAAAGTCCTGTGTGCCCCTCATCATCCCTCCACTTAAGAAGTTCTGAGCTACACTCAGGGGCCACAGCCATACCCACTCCTTGTATGCAGGGTGGAGAGGTCAGGCTTTTAGAGATGACTCACAAAATTGACCTTAAATTTGTATCGATAACCAAATCTGTATAAATGCAAACAAATATTTATAAACAATATTTGGGAATGTAGGTGTCGTTCTTTCCAAACTACTTCCTGCTGTTAAGGAGTGCTGAAATACCTTAGGGATCATGACCAAAAAATAGAAACCTGTTGAAGTCCTTGTTTTCATGGTCTGCAAGGCTGCATCATCTCAGTTGTTTTAGATGTTGGATCACCTGGGCCACTGCTTCATGTGGTCTTGCTTCATCAAACCATACTAGTCTGGAAGGAACCCACAGCTTTTTATTTTCTGTGGAAACAAAAGCAGAAATTCTTTTCCCAAGTAACCTGTCCTTATATTTAAATTTAGAAGTCAAAGCATTTTCAAAATATATAAACTGGATTATTTCAGCAGCATTGGTAATCAAATGTCTTTTAGCAGTTTTTGTTCCGTTCTTAGCAATTAAACAGTTTAAAGACAACACAACAGCACACAGTATCCAGACTCTCTGTGTATTTTCCATTCCATATACTTTTATCTTTCCCTTTTCTTTCACTTAATACCAGTACTTCATTTACTAACTGTTACCCATTTTCAATTCATCCATTTTCAATCCATACTTCAACTGAGGATGATCCCTCAGGCAAAAGCCTTAAGATTTACTCAATCCACCCTCCAACTGAGGGCGATCTCTCAGGTTCTCCTTTCTTTCCTGACCTTGGTGTCAGACGAAGGCCTGGAGATTTAACCTGGTACCCCTAACTTGGTACCCCTTTCCAATACACCCTCATAACCTTACTTTCGGGCCAGCCTTTGAGGGCAATTTCTTAGTTCCCCTTTACTTTCCAGATGTCAATGGTTCAGGTGAAAGGCTGGAGATTAATTCAATACACCTTTCAACTGAGGGCGATCTCTCAGTTCCCCTTTAATTTCCTGACCTCAGTGGATCAGGCGAAGGCTTGGAGATAAATTCAATACACCTTCTCCTTAGAAGGTGATCTCTCAGGCAAAGGCTGGGAGGTTTAACCATTCAGTTTTACTGTTAGAAATTAAGGTACCTGTTTTCAAATCTTTTCTTTCTCGAGTCTCTCCTCTCTCGAATCTTCTTTCTGGCTAATCTTTCCCAGTCTTCCAAGTCTCTCTGGATCTCGGTGGGACCTCCAATTGTGGTGCCCACACCACAAGCAAGTCCAAGGTATCAGGAAAAGAAAGACAAGATGTCCAGCTGTTTGTACTAAGAGAATGCATGTGATGCCTTTACTGCCAGGAGTGTGTGTGTGTGTGTGTGTGTGTGTGTGTGTGTGTGTGTGTGTCTTTATTGCAAGTGCTAAGAGGTCTCTATCTTGTAGGAGGGAGCAGCTTTATATACAGGCTTACAGCACAGTGGAAAAACCCCAGGTGGAAGAGAGGTGTTTTCCCACCTGCTAGATGTTGATGTGGAGGGTCAAGGCTGGGGCAGTAAGCCAGACTAGAAAACAGGAAGCACTTGGACTGGAAAACAAGTTGCACTTGTAGGCTAGCCAGCAACTCACAGAGACCCCGTGGGGCTGAGGTTCAACAGGCTAGACTGTTCATCCTCACTATTTCTGTTCATCCAGGAACTAAGAAATCTTAAATAATACAATAAGCCTAGGATGGAGGCAACAGTAGGGTTGAGAAAGATAAGTAAAAGTTCTTTATTTGTATTTTCTGGGTATACAAAAGAAAAAAAGAACCCATGGAATCCATGAAAAGTTTCTAAGAGCAAATGAGTTCTTCAAGGTCACAAAAGGCAAAGACAAAATGTGCAAGTCAATTGTATCTTGATGAACTCTTTTCAAATGTTTGAAACTTATACTGTAAAATGTATCATCACATATGAATGTATCAAAATTAGGAGATAATTTAGAATGAATTTAACAATATTTACATAGAATCTTTACACTAAACATCAAAAACCCTACTGAGAAAAAATGAATAACACAAATGAAAATGAATGAGCATGCCATTATCACAGACTGAAATATTTACTTTCCAAATTCAATGTAGTGCCTGATAAGATCTGAATAACTTTCTGTAGGAATAAGGTTTCTCTAAGTTACAGTAGCAGTGGCCAAAAATAATTGCAGAAGGGAGGCAGAAGCAAGCAGGTCTCTGTGAGTTCAAGACCAGCCTGGTCTACAAGAGCTAGTTCCAGGACAGCCTCCAAAGCAATACAGTGAAACCCTGTGTCAACCCCCCCCCAAAAAGATAAAAAAAAAATAATTGGGGAATTGTTAGAACTATTAACCAGGTTCAACCAGCATTTGAAAGTCAACTAATGAAATCAAAATACCAATAGCCTAAAGAAAAAATTAAAAAACACTCATGATCTTATCCACAGAGGCAGAAAAAGCATCTCATTAAATACCCAGCATTTACTTATAATAGAAAGTTCTTGGTGGATTATAAATAGAGGAGCGCTCTCAAAATAATCTAGGGTTAGCATCATAGTTTAAAAGAAAAAAGACAAAAAACAGATCAAGGCGGGCAGTTGGCATCCTCAGTTTATCAGTCATCCCATGAAGAGTGGTTATGAGAGCCAACACACAGTGCCCAAGCCTTGGGGAAAACACAGGATGGAAAAACCAGAACCATCAGAAGAAGAGCCAGAAAAGGAAGAAGAAATGGGGAAGAGCAGAAGAAATCAAAGGAAAGTTTTGAGGACATAAGATGGAAATGCAATGTTCAAAGAAACACTATCTAGGTTTTCATATTTGACTTTTGTATTAGTTATTCCACCCATTCCTGTGACTACAGCAACTTTTAAAAGGAAGGGGTCTCTTTTGGCTTTCAGGTGAAGGGTGTGGAGTCTGCTATGGTAGGGAAGGGATGCCATCAGGAGAAGGAAGCAGCTTTGTGTCTACAGTCTGGAGGCAGATTCCTCTGATTGCTGGTGCTCAGTTCACTTTCTCTTTTTTCACTCTGTCTGGTAACCCAGCCGGTGGAATGGTGCTACCCACATATACAGTGAGTCTGTCCACTCTCCACAGCCCTGCACAGTCACACCATCCTGTTTCAAGACACATTCTAAGCCCTACCTAGTCAGTCAAGATTAACTGGCAGAATGTTCAAGAAGGATTGTCAAGGGTCAAAACACAGCAGTATCGGGGCATTCCTATGGGGCATACCAGTAGTTCAGGCCTTTAATCCCAGCACTTGGAGGCGAGGCAGGCAGATTTCTGGGAGTTCAAGGCCAGCCTGTTCAACTGAGCCAGTTCCAGAATAACCAAGACTGTTAAAACTTGGTCTCACAAAAAAAAAAAAAAAAAAGGAAAACAACAACAACACAACACTTCAGTCAGTCAAAGAGCTGTTGGCATGGAAGTGTAAAAGGTAAGAAAGGGTCTGTCCTTTCAGGTATCCAGTGTTAATATTTACATAAGAAAGTGTTCAACATCCTTAGCCATCAAGGAAATGCAAATCAAAACAACTCTGAGATACCATCTTACTCCTGTCAGAATGGTTAAAATCAAAAACACCAATGACAGTTTATGCTAGAGAGGATGTGGACAGAGGAGAACACTCCTCCACTGCTGGTGGGAGTGCTAACTTGTACAGCCTCTTTGGAAATCAGTATGGAGATTACTAAGGAAAATGGAAATCAGTCAACCACAAGCCCCAGCAATTCCACTCTTAGGCATATACCCAAAAGATGCACATTCATACAGAAAGGACATCTGTTCCACTGTATTCATAGCAGCATTATTTGTAATAGCCAGAACCTGGAAGCAATCTAGATGTCCCTCAACTGAAGAGTGGATAGAGAAAAAGTGGTACATTTACACAATGGAAAAAAAAAAAAAAAACAATGGAATCCTGAAATTTGCAGGCAAATGGATGGCACTAGAAGAAACCATCCTGAGTGAGGTAACCCAGTCACAAAAAGACAAACATGGTATGTACTCACTCATATATGGATTTTAGGCATGGATCAGGGGAGTGCCAGCCTACAATCCCACTGCCAGAGAGTCTGGGAAGCAGGCAAGTCCCTAAGAGAGATATGCATGGTACCCCAGAGAAGGGGAATGAGGCAAGATCTCTTGAGCAGATTGGGAGCATGGGGGGAGGGGATGGGAGAAGAGGAGGGGGGAGGAGGATATAGGGGAGCAGGAAGGTTGAGTCAGGGGAAGAATAGAGAAGAGCGGGACCTGGATGAGAGATAACATAATAGAGGAGAGACCTGGCACTAGTGAGATCTCCAGAGATCTACAAGGATGACACCATCTGGCAAACAAAGCAATAATGGAGAGACTCCCTGATGTTTGACAACTACCTTATATGCGATCCTAGAACCTCCATCCAGAGATAGATGGAAGACACCCACAGCTCTAAACACTGAACTAAACTCCTGGAACCTAATGACAGAGAGAGAGGAGTGATGACCAAAGGGGTCAAGACAGGGATGGTGAAACCCAGAGAAACAGCTGACCTGAACAAGGGGGGAAATCTTGGACCCCAGACTTAGGGCTGAGTGGCCAGTATGGGACTGATCCAGACCCCTTGAATGTGGATGTCAGTGAGGAGACCTAGGCAATCTATGGGGCCTTGGGTAGCAGATCAGTATTTATCCCTGGCATACAAATGGAGTTTGGGTGCCCATCCCACAATGAGAGATGCTCTCGCAGCCTGTACTCTTGGGGGAGGACCTAGGCCTCGCCCTGAATGAAATGACAGACTCTGGATATCCCCCATGGAGGACATTACCCTCCCTGGGGAACGGAGTGGGAGTTGGGTGGGGGGTTTGGGGGCGGGAAGGGGATATGGGAGAAGGGGAGGGAGAGTGGCCTGGGATTGACATGCAAAGCAGCCTTGTTTCTAATTTAAATAACAAAAAATCTTTTTTTAAAATTTGTTTTTTTTTAAGCCTTTAACTTTAGCATTATAAGGATGGAAGGATGGAAGGATGGAGTACTAAGCTTGGTGACTTTTAACATAGCTTTAAGTGCTTTGAAGGCAAAGGGAGGTGTTAAATTTCAACACAGGCAGTGATTTGTCAAATAAGAGCCCAGAGAAGCAATAGCTCTGTGACTAGGTAAAATCATTGTCTGAGTTTTGCAAACACTTCCGCCAAAAGGGGACATATTTATAAAGGTCAGAAAAACTTAACCAATGACAGAGCTAACAAAGCTCATCAGAAAAGATGGCTCCCAACCCATGTGTTGAGTCTGCCCGTCACTCGATATGCTGTTCTTCGTGGGAAATGGTAGGCAGCTTCCTAAGAACACCTTGAGGGGACCCATTTGGGTGACACTGAACATGAGATCAGCCATCTTGAACAAACTGATTGAAAAAGAATCAGGTCTTATCTTAAATTGTTTAAGACATTGAGGGCTGTGACCACCTTGGGTTAAGCAATAGCACAAGCGGCTGGCAAGTGGAGACCTAGCTAAAATAATGATTCTTCAATTTCCTTTTCTAGGAACCAGGTTCTCTCCATCATGAAATACAGATGTCTCTCTCCTGAACTGATCACCGACCTCCCAGCAACTGGTTAACTTCCCAAGCCTTTGGGACACTATTTCTTCTACAACTACAGTTCGCTTTGAAAATCTGCCTTTTGGTGTGCTTGATTGATTGATTGGTTTTTGAAAGAGGGTCTTGTCCTCGACATGTATCCCAGGATGGCCTTTGACTTGTGTTCCTCTTGCTTCAGCTTCTTGGATATTGGAGTTAGAGGTGTGTGCCACCACACACAGCTATAAATCAAATACTAATAAACCCAACATACCTTCTCTTGGGAACATGTGCTGATTCCCATGAGCACCCTTGCTGATACACATAATGACTTATTAACTTCTGCCATGCATTTGCAAAATACATAAATAAACTGTTCTTTAGCCAAAAGTTTATATTCTTTCACCCCCCCTTGACTGTATATTTTTATTCCATCTCACTCATCCAGCCTCATCTCACTGAAATATGTGCTGAAAGTCTTTGTTCATTCAGTCATACTTCGCTGCAACAACAGTGCTCAAGTTGAAGAGTTGGAAATAATAAAAAAGGAAGTTGAATGACACACCAAGTATTTGCAGGTTTCTTTCTGTTGTGGATTATCATCACAGTCTTTATCCTATACTGATTTAACTATATAACGCATTTTAAACTTTGATTTTGAAGTTATTTGATGCTATAAATAAATTTTATATTAGAAATATATCTTTGAGTAATAAGAAACAGACTTTTCTTCCAATGAGTCTGTGCTTCCAACAATGGCTATTAGTTGCTGTTAGAAAAACATATGGGACTTCACAAGATGGCTCAGCCATTAAGAGTGCTTGTTACTTTTGCAGAGGACATGGGTTCAGTTCCCAGCATCCACAATTTTCACATCCTACTGTAACCCCAGTTCCAGGTATCTAGCAGCCCTCTTCTAACTTCCTTTGGCTATTGGATACATGAGATGCATGTGGTAAACATAGATATACTCAGACACGCATGCATATAAGTAATACATAAAATATATATACATACATATATAATTTTTTAAAGAAAGACATGGGGATTCAGTAAATCCACAACAGATGAACTGATACAGGATGTTTGGAGCTTACACAGGTTGTATTGCTTAGCATTTTGAAACTAGTTTTTTTTTACCTTTTATATATTTGTTTTATGTTTTTTTAGTAAGAATGTACATGTGTGTTGAGGTATGGAGGTCAGATGACAACACCGGGAAGTCTTATCTCTCCTACCTCTGCATGGGTTTGGGAGATGAAACTATTCAGGTTGTTAGACCTGATCAACCAGTGTCTTTATCAATAGTCATCTCACCAGCCCAAAACTAACTTTTTGAGAGTGGAAACCACAGGGCATTTCTAGAATAAGCACATGGGGAGACAAAAGAGCTCAAGATGTTGAGACTTACATGAAAAGGAGATAGGTACACATACATAATTATTTAGCAAAAAATGATAAAATAGATCCAAGAGACTCTAAGTAAATGCTCAAGAAAATGATAGTTAATGCTAATATATGTTTCTTTTCTAGAAAGTTTATACTGCCCTTTTAGAAGCAAACCTGGAAAGTCTACTCTCTCTTCTTTGAGATAACACTAACCAGATGAGGTCTTTACTTCAGTGGACACCCACGGCCCTGGGCTGATGGGTCTACACATGCTGCAGTTTTCAGCACTGATGACTCAGAATGATTCATTTTCTTTCACAGTTGAAGAGGGCAGGGGGATTAAAGGTAGGCTAGATATCTGGTGGCCAGTCCTCTGTGAAGAGAGAGCAGGGGAATCAAGGATCTGTCAAGCCTTCTTACACCCTGGTGCTCCCATCCCGTCTTCCATTCCTTTGCTGAATCCCAGGGGAAGAGGCCAAACTATGTATGGCTGAGAAAAAGGAAAGACAAGCAAGAACGCAACCTAATCACTCGGCCTTGCATTACTCGAGTCTCTTTGCACAGTTTCCTTCCTGAAGTTGCTAACCCTGAACAGCCAAAGAAGTAAGAGAACGTGAAACTGGATCCTTTGTATATTCTTAGGTTGAGTCTACCCAGTGTACGGTGTCAGATGTTTTGTCTGCACTTTGCCAAACATCTGGATTGCATGAAGAATCTGCTAAATGGACTTGACATTCATCTTGTTCCCTGCTTAAGGGTGTCTTTTACTCCTCCTGGCTGTGAAATGCCCCTTTGATATCAGTAGCAGGTCTGAGCATGAAGTCAGCTGTCTACACTGACACACACACACACACACACACACACACACGCACGCACGCATCCACGCACGCGCGCGCACACGCGCGCGCGTATCAATCTTCCCATCCAGGATTCCTTTCCATTCACTTTTCTAAACTCTCTCGGGGGCTTCTCATTTGGGGCTATGGTAATCAGCAAATGGCAAACAAGGTGGGCATCTTGTGTGCCACCCTACAGTTGAGAGTTTCTCCCACCTTTTCAAGTCTGTGCCTTTTGCCTGTTCTCCGTCCACTCCCAGGAGGCCCAGCCCTGCTCTCTGACGGCATCCTCACCTTACTGGGACCACAGGAAGTTACAAGGAGGCAGTGCAGCCTATCTCAAAGCCACACACTATAAACGAAGCAGCATAATGAGCCGCGTTTTGTTGAGGGCTCTCCAGGTCCCCCAAATCTTTCTCAAATATGATTGTTTATAAAATGTTTGATAAAAATAAATGATGCTTTCAATTTAAACAAAATTTCACACTGTTACTGGTTTTAATAACAGTTTTGACAGATGAGATTTTCATCATCTGTTTTTTCTTTGTGAAGGCTTCTTCAATAAACTAAAAATGCTCTAAACTAACAGATGTGACTTTAAGGCTTGAGTGTGAGACATCAGGAACTAAGACTTGTCAAATGTGTCAGCAGAAAATTATACTCCTAGAGTAAAGGCCCTGGTATCAGGAAAATCATTGACCTAATGACTGAGGGCGGAAGGGGAGAAATCACTTCTGCACCCGCGTGCTGTTCGTCTACGGCCTGAGCTCAGTCTGCGCATGCCCTTCTCAGGTCTGCACTCAATCTGCGCATGCCCTTCCCAGATACTTGCTCTTGCTTTGTGGGGGATTCAGTGATGAGAAACTGTTAAGATGTCAACTCAAACTTTTTGGAGCTGATGCTGATGTTTGACAAGCTGGCAATTTGTGATTATTTTTCCCATCAGCTAAATAATGAATTTTTAGCAACATTTTGTTTGTAATAGTTATTTTTGTATGTGAGTATATATATAGTTGAAGGTTGACTTTAAGTACCCTGATCATCACACTGGCAAATTATACTTCCAGTGACAGTAACCTTGAAGTTCAAATAAATAAAGAGTAGATGTAAAAAACAGTTTTTGTCAAGCTTTTTCATGATTAAATAAAAATCCTCTCCTACCAAAATGCATATGTTGAAATGTATTAACATATTCACGTGATCAAGCTAAGGAACTGAAAAACAGCAATTTGTATTTATTTGTATTTTATCTCTTCCAAGAACACACTTTTACACATACTCTGTCTCTTCCCCACTAACACACTCTTACACCAAGTATTCTCTCTCTCTCTCCCCACACACAGTAACACACTCTTACATGTATTATCTCCCCCCCCATGTGTGTGTGTGTGTGTGTGTGTGTGTGTATGTGTGTGTTTCATCAAGCAGTTATTAATCTACAATTCTATACTTTCTCTTGAAACAAGCACAAAGTGTCAGTAAGTGACCACTTTCAAAGCTCATTAGTCTTTTTCTGTGACTCTGTTCATAGGACCTAGAGCCTCATCAAAGTAATCCTGCAGAAGCAGAAGCTCCCTGCTGACAGGATCCAGGGTACTGCCGAAAGCAATACTCTTGGGAATCATGACACCATGGAGGCTCTGGCCAAGAGAGAGGACACAGGCTGTCTTGGCCAGATTTCAGACAGAGGCACATTTGGAAGACCTCAAAGCAAGATGCTGTATGAGGGAAAGAGCCAAACTGGGGAAGGTAGAGAAGGCCAGTCTTCAGTGACCACAAAGGCCTTAAATGGGGACAGTCAAGCAGTCCCAAGCCAGAGTCCTAAAGGTCACAGTCAGATAAGATAATGGACAGGGGTTGGAGCAAAGTGACGTTGTACTCATGGCTTGTTTGGAACCCTGGGTTTAGCTAGGTTTGCTGGGAAGGAGGCATGACCTAAACAGGATTGAGAGCTTGGACTTGGCAGAACTGCAGTCCTTACTGGCATCTAGGCTCTACTGTACATGGAGCTGCCAGGCCGTCAGCATGAGAGGGGCAGTACAGAGGGAAAGGGCATACATGGTGAAGCAGGCTTGTGTTGTGAGGTCTCAGTGTGGTGCCGCATTGGTTTCCTTGTCAGTCACCCTGCTGGACCGTGGTCACCTTTGAAAAGGGCTGTATCATGTTCTTCAGCATCCATGTCATTTCTGCACACAGGAAGACCTTCATCTATGCTTGTAAAAGATTGAGTATGTGAGCCACAATTAGTGAGGGAACAATTGTAACAGTGAGAGAGCATACAGTTCATCTGGCACTCCAAATACAGTTTTCTGCCTTTAGACTGGAGAGAGAACTGTCTGACGATGACAGTGACATGTTTTTCTAAATATGGATACTGAACACTTAAAATATAACCCTGTGCCTTTCTCTTTTAGAGATTCTTAGACTGTCTTGATTATTTTTTACCTGTCAACTCTACTAGACACGTCATATGGTGGGAAATAGAACTATAAAGAAGACAAATTTAGGTGCTGGGGGGATGTCTGGGGGTAAAAGCTCTTGCTGTAGCAACCTAAGAACTCGTCTGGATTCCAGTATCCTGTAAAGAACAAGTGTGATGGCATGCCCCTGAGCCCCAGCATCGGGTGGGGAGGGCAGGTTGCTAACCAGCAAACCTACCCAAACATGGAGTCCCAGGTTCAGCCAGAAACCCTCTCTCAAGGCAAACAAGGTGGAGAAGGAGCAAAAGAAGGCACTACTGTGGACCACTGGCCTCAACTACTACACATGAAAGCATCCATGCACACAAGAGGAAACGAAGGGTGGCAGATGCAGATTTAATGCAAACTGTGGCAATTAAAGGACAGGGGTTAGCTTTTATGTTTGTTTGTTTGTTTTTATCTCAGCACCCTGGAGTATCAGAGTTAAGTGTTTCTCTTTTTATCTAAGTTCCTAGAGAACTTGGACCTTTACATCACTCTTTCCTTCCCCATTCAACTCTTAGCTCTACTGTAATATATTTACATCTTCAACATGTTTAGCTTGGTATCCTCCTCTTTCTACCTCTAAATACATCTGGTGCCCAAGAATGTTGCTAGTTGTTGAGGGTGCAACCGTTCGGAGGGGCAGACCTCAAGGACAAGGGGAAAGCTACTCATATAAAACACACGGCATAGCAGTGTCTTCTACCACTTTGCTCATCCATGGAAGACTTCCTTCTCACTCCATCTACAGTCACCTTAGAAAGGGGCTAGGGCTTCCTATTCTTGTCATCACCTTGACATAATCCTCAGTTCTGGGGCCATTAGAAGTCACAAAAATGCTAAAGATAGTTGTGGAAAGTACACCGGAAGCGCTGGGTTAACATGCAGTGCTAACCAGGTCAACCCTTGCTGTTGGTAATGAGCTGGACAAGTGAGTGCCAAATGGCTTCCAAACAGCCCAGAGACAGGGAAGGAATGGGCCTTTCCCACCTCCGTTTTCAGCAGTACTTTGGCCCTTCCTCTCAGCCTCGGGACCCGTAATCTAATCTCAAAACTAGAACAGTGCCTGAAAGCAGCAGAACTAGTTCAGCAAGTAAAGTCTTTCTAACTCACACTAAGACTTTCAAATATCCTTCAGCCTTTGTCTGGAGTTTATCTCAGTTTAGCTGTTCGGTCATGGGGTAGGGAAGAGGGAAAATTGGGAGATGTTCCAAGAATATAAAGAAAGAAATACAATTGCCCAAGGCACAGAAAAACACAAATATTTATACCAAATGTACCACTTACACATATAATCCTATCACCTTTAATGTACATTACTAAGAAATGGGTTAAATAACAGAAATGGAAGAATTTGGGTAGAGATGGTATTTGATGCAGTCTGATAGGAAACAGCCTTGATAGCAGCAAAAGTTCTACTTTATTTCAGTACTTATACTTGTGTGTTCTATGCATAGGACCTTCTTAGTTATTCTTTTCTTTTTTAAATAAATTACATTGTCCACTCATTGTATACATGGGGCACATGCTATATAGCGCACTATGGAGGTCGAAAGACAGCTTTTGAGAACGAGTTCTGTGCTATGATGTCGGTCCCAGGGATCAAACCATCCAGTTTGGCTTTAAGCACCTTTACCACTGAGCCATCTCACCAGCCCTCTGTCTTAATCTCTGCATCCTGAATCCCATTTTCACCACCATACACAGCCTGGCTCCCAAATGTCACCAAGTGCTTCCTGCCTGACAGTCTGTGGGACATTTCTCACCCCCCTATGGTTCATGTGTGGGGAGTCTGCTTCCTGTGTCCATCTCCTGGTTTTTCACCCCCACATTTGTTTCCCACTGCCTTTGACTTTGCACAGCAAACCTTTGATAGGTGGCTAGGAAAGCAATAGAAAGCTTCATTCCATGTTTATTATTATTATTATTTTCAAACTACAGTGTCTTTTGTAATTCATAAGATTCTGCCCTGGTAAGGCCAGATGGTAAAAAAAAAAATTGCTTTACCCATCCATCCATGATCAGAGTCTACTGAATTTTTTAAAAAAATGGAAGCTGGAGGATTGTTTTATCCTCAGCTCCCTATGACGTTGGAGAATCAGTGGTTCCACTATAACATTAGAGATGAACCCGTGTATAGTGTGGCAGCAAACCTTAGGGATCACAGATAGACGCCAGGCAAACGGGCCAGTTCTCCATCATCCTGCTGGGGGCCCTCTGGGATAAGAGAACCACATTCACCCAGAGTAAGCCCTGTATGGTGATTCTGAGAGCCTGTGCGGTGCTAAGCAACTCCTTCTATACAGAGACTGCATCCTGGGCAATGGATAGGAAAGAGACCACAGGGGAAGGCCAGCAACAACATGTAGCAACAGTGGGGAAATAACATCTGCTTATATTTCAGGCAGGCATCCCCTCTCTTGCTGCCTGTGAAGACAGCCTGTTGGTCACGGAATAAGAGGAAATTCCTCTGAGAAATTGTGTCACAAACCTCTTCTTGTTCCTCTGGTCACAAATGAGGATGCATTCCCAGCAATATTTCTTTCTCTGTTCCATTCTCTTCAGCACATATCTCACACACTAATCTTCCTAAAACTCTATTTGTAAATCTGGTAGTGGTGGCACAATTCCTTAATCCCAACACACGGGAGGCAGACGTAGGCAGTTCTCTGTGTGTTTGAGGCCAGTCCAGTCTACAGAGTGAGTTGTGAGTTCCAAGACAGCCAAGGCTGTTACAAAGAGAAACCCTGTCTCAAAAAACAAAATAACCCTGTCTCAAAAAACAAACAAACAAAACAGCAACAGCAAACCCTTCAATATGTATACTAAATATATTTTTCAAGTATCTACTCTGTCCCCTGCATCTGAGATACCAAAAAGCAAAAACTACTTCTGAACCAGAGAAACACCATGCTTGGGTTATTCTCTCACACAAAACCAGCAATGTCATCTTGATGACAACTAATACAAATCTGTCCATCAGGGCTGCCATTGTCAACTTGATAGACTCTAAAATCACCTAGGAAACACACCTCTGGCCACATCTGGGAGGGGTGGTCTTTTTAGATTTCATTAAGGAAGGAAGATAGTTATAAATATGGGTAGTATCACTCCATGATCTGAAGTCTAGAACTGAATGAAAAGGAGAAACTGAGCTGAATGGCAGTGTTCATCTTTCCCCGTCCCCCACTGCAGACAGTGTGACCAGCTGCCTCCTCACTGCACACAGTGTGACCAGCTGCCTCCTCACTGCAGTGTGACCAATTACCACACCAACTTCTTTCCTTGCCATGATGACTGTACCCTCAATCAATGAGCAAAATAAACACTTCCTACAATTCCTTCTGTCTGGTATTTTGTCATAGCAAGAAGAACTGGCCTCTGAGAAGCACTCTCAGGGAGTGTGAACATCCTCTCTACCCTAAACTTATACCTTACAACTGCCATACTGTTTAGTCATTTGAATTGTCTCCTATGAATTAATGTTATTTCCTCCATGGCACTATAATCTACTGAAGTGCAAGGATCTGGGCTTATAGTCATTCTTTTTGGTCACTAACAAGGCCAGGATTACTTCCTTGGTTTTGCACTCTAAGAGCTCTTTTATCTGAGGATAAGTCAAAGGACGTTAAAGACTTGATTGATTTCAAGGATTAAATCCAAGACCAGAGAAGTTTCCTCTTAGTGAAAACTTCTTAGTTCTTAAATAATAAAACCATCAGTGCAATTTACCATAAAAATTGAATTTTAAAAAATGTGTTTGAATGTGAAGTAGAGAGAAAACATTGCTAGTTCTATGACATCTAATGCTTCATCTTTTTTTTAAAAAAATACATTATCATCTTGGTTTTCTTTCACTTAATTGTGCTTGTAAATTTTCCAATTAGCCTCATACTTTGCTCCCATTACTTTGGTTTTCTTTTTTTAGGGAAGTATTAGAACAAATAATTCTGCAATGTCTTGCACTAATGATAACTTGTATGATCTTATTTAGTCATCTAATATAAAAGGAAGAAAATCTCTTCCTTCTGGTGAAGCTGCTACCCTACATACTGTTTTGGGGTAAAGCTAGTCAACAGGACTCACTGGTTGTCATCTATAGATTTCATTATCAAATGAGCTCAACCTAGCTATGCATGGTGGTGCATACCTATAAAGCAAGAACGTGGGAAACTGAGGCAGAATGATCAGTGAGAACTCAAGGCCAGTACTGGCTACACAGTGAAACTGTATCAAAATAGAACTGGGATGTTCCACTCATCTTGAAGAAGGCAGCACGTGGATCTGATATTGGCAGAGAGAGGCTGTTTCTGTATTGTAATAACTGCTGTCATAATGGAGGATCCAGGAACAGGTGAAAATACATGAAAATGCTGGCACAAGCTGGCCATGACCTACTTCTTGGACTCTCAGGTAGAGAGACCTGCAAGGATGAGACATACCCTCTGGCTTTGACTAGAAAACCAGCACAGTCACAGAGTCAAGAAAATGAAAGCCACTGAAGCAAGCCAGGGTCTGCAGTAAGAATAACATGGAGTCCCAATAATCATTAGGGAATGTAACAAGATCATTGCGTGAGTGCAGCTGAGTGGTGCCCGGCAGCCTTGGACTCCAGGCTCATGAGATCACCTGTAAGAAACAGCCCTGTAACAACAAGGACTCTAAAGTGAAATCAAGGCTTTGTCGATCTAAAGTTGATCAGCATTTATGAAGCTCTGGGTTTGAATCCCAACACTGCATGTAAACACAGCTCCTAGGTAGTAGAGGCAAGAAGACCACAGTAAGTTCAAGATGAGTTGGATCTATGGGAGCCCATCTCCAACAGTTCATTTAAAATGCCATACTTTGCCATACTTGTAACTGCTTTTGAAGCAAACCCTTCCAACTCTCCAACTACAATGTTTAAAGTTAGGTGTCAGCAGGAGGCAGATTTTGAAGACCCCAGTTCATATACTTTCTACTTGCTCAGAGACAGCTCCTGCCCAGAGATCTGCTCTGCAGAGCAGTCCATTCACTCCTTTTCTCTGTCTAAAGACATAGTCAGGACAGGATACTACAAATCTGGCCTGCCATCTGCATTTATTTATTAAAGTTTTATTGGAGCAGATGCAGTTAGTTTGCATTTTATCTAGATCTGGTTTTGTACCAGGGCTACACAGTTGAACAGGGACAGGGGTTGTGTGGCATGCCGTGTCTAAAGCATTTACTACCTATACAGAGAGTGTTTGCTAACTCCAGGAGCAGTGAGTAGTGCCCACTATACTTCCTACCTGTGTTATTTACTAAGCAGAGTTCCCTGATTCTCGTATGTATCCTAACTCAGAATGCCATCATTACATCCTTTCTTCTCAGGAACCGTAACTGCTGTAGTCTAGACCCTAATAAAGGCTTTAAAGTTTCATCAATAACATGGTGAATGATAATCATAGAACATTTTCCACACAGTGGTCATACAAATCCAAGGTCATAACGCATGGAGCATCCCTTGTCTATTGTCTGGGTCAAAATAAGCATCACAAAATAAAGAACAATTACTGCTATCAGTCAGGCAGGTAGTGGTCATTTTCGAATCTCATTCAAGTAGAATTTGTTTCTAATATAATGATCACTCTTGCTAAGTCTAGCAATATGAGCACCGGTTAGAGCAAGTAAAAGCTGGATAAGGCAATTGGTTTGAATGATGTCAATATAAAAAAAAATTTTAAGAAGATCCCTTATCATGCTTTATTGCTGGCAATCTCTACAGTATCTTGTAAATTGCTTTAAATAGGTATTTAAATTTTTCTGTAGGCCTCTGTCAAATACAGATAAGGGTCGTGAAGGGAAAATTTACATTTTCATCAGTATTAAAAATTTATTAAAACTCATGAAATGCACTTTATCATGCTTTTTGGTGTCTTATATTACAATCCCTGGGACACACTTGGGGGAAAAAATCATTTCACAGTTGCTGTTTAAATCTTAAAACATCTCAAAGTCTCTCTTCAACTCCAAATGCCATTCATTACTCTTTCTTCTAAGGAACCGTAACTGCTGTAATCTAGACCCTGATAAAGGCTTTAAAGTCCTCCCTTAGGATGCATGGGGTGAAGAAAGACAGAACATTAGTGTCAAAGAAGCATATTATTTGATTCTCAATATAATTAATAAACTCTTTCTCTTCCCCACAGGAAATCTGCTAAATCTCCGATTCTTATTTGTGTTGAAGCCGAAGATTTAGCTACTTACCTAACAGAAAGGGGCGAAAAAGATCTGAAAAGGGCTTTAAGTATTTAGTACTTTAAACCCTGCATAAATTGGAGATTTGAATAAAAAATCAGCCCTGGTATTTTTCTATGAACATGGTGAACAGAAGGAATATATGTGCTCAGAGGAATAGCGTTTTATGCCAAACATCAATCAACCCAGCTTTAGAAGCCTATTTATAATACTGTGGGGGTTCTGGACAGTGGCACTTCACACTGTGAAGACCAATCCATGACATTAGACAGTGAACAATTGAAGTCTTTACAAATAATTAAAAGTCTGTTTGAAAATGGAGACGTTTTTTCCACAGCTTCCGCGTGTGCGCGAGATGTCATCGATATTCAAGAGTGTAAATATTGACTACTTATTGCTGCTAGCCAGAAGGAGAAAATTCCCTTTGAAATAATAATGTGGAGTGTGTGTATATAACATATACATATGTATGCACACACATATGCATAGAGATGTTAAATATATAGTCATATAGGGAGAGAAAATATAGATTTCACTTTATATGACAGTTGAATAGCTATGCTTTAAACAACCTATGTTCCCTGCCAGTGCAGTTTGAGTGTGAGTATGTATGTATGTATGTGTGTATTTATGTGTATGTATGTGTATGATATGCAAAGAGACACAAAAATATTTCTGAAATTTTTATCCATGATTTTTTTCCTATAGCATGGTGAGAGATATTAGAAAACACCATACATCTCATCTTAAAACCCTCTAAGTTTTTAAACTTGGCACCTAGAACTATAAAATTCTAGAACTTGTAAGGACAGAATTAATAATTGTGTCTAGTTTTCATACTGTTTTAAGCCCACCTCAAATCCTTTTGGGGTGCAGGCAAAGCACAACAAATACATCAATTAAACCCTGAACGCAGCTCCTTAATTTGACAATTTTTCACTTAAGAGACATGAGAATCAAAATTTTTTAAATTAAAAAAATCATTCATGGTTATTATTTCAGGCTCCTCATTAAGAGGAGAACTACTAGAGATATCGGCACAGTCTGGGCAGAATATGGAGGCAGATAAACAAAAGCCATTACCTTTCTGCACAGCGCTTCCAATACCTATCTAGCACCTGCATGCGTTTCATCAGTTAGTCTAGAGGCTCATGGGGTGCATAGACAGAGTGAAAAACAAGATACACAGACAGGAAAGCAATCTGCATGATGACTGTGCCCTGGAGAGAGGTGAGTCTTGCTCCTGGACATTCCAGGAGGCCCCTAGAAATCAGGATGGCAGGGCAAATGAAAAAAATGCAATTAGGGAGTGGATGAAGGGGGGACCACCATGCTGTGTTTAGGGAAATAAAACCAGAGCAGAGAGTGAGTGTGAGATCGTGGAAGGTTTTGCAAAGAGCTCAGGCTATGCCCCTGGCTTTATGAGAACCTGACCCCACCAAAGTCACACATTTAGAACAAAAGGAAACAGAACCTCCATGTTTCCACAGGAAATGGAAACTAGACCCATGCTGTTGGCCATTTTAGCGAAGTTTGTCCATAAACTGACCGACCTGGGTACAGCCGAAATTAAGTGTGATACATCTATCCATACTCTCCAGCCCTAAGGCTAAAGACTGGGACTCACTGAATGCATTCAAATGCATTGTTAAGGGTGTCTGTAAGTCACACACCCAGGAAGGAGACTGAGTGAAAAGTGCCCTGCAGCCTTTGCAAATGACTGGAGTTTACAGTGGCCCTGACCCCAGGGTTAAAGACCCTTACTGAGTGTAGCACACTGTTGACATCGGTATACAGTGTAGAACACTGGTCAGCGTCAGCGTAGCTAGCACTAGATTCCCACGATAACGCCTGTATCTGCAACACAACAGGAAGTGTGTAGACTGTTCGGTTATGAACAACTCAGGCTGATAAAGAGAAAAGCTGTGGCCAAAAAGTAATCACTTTGATTCAAGAGAAACCCACCCAAGGCAGCTAGCTATCAAATCCCTATTCTAAGCTGGAGTTTAAAAGGTTCAGTGACAAGGCCATGGCCTCCTAAGGATACACATTAAATTTAGGCCCTCAGCTTTAGTATGTGCCAGTCAGAACCGAACTGACCCTATTCAAAGGAAAGAATGCAGGTAATTTATTTTTCCTTCTGCTGTAAGGGTGTTTCCTTACAGTTTTTGTTTTGATTCAGTCAGCCTGAATTCAGGAAGGCACCAGGGGGAGCTCACACATCTTCCTTCTTTTTCTCCCCCTCTGGCTGAAGGATGGTTGTGATATCCCGGCAAACGGGTGGGTCACAAACAAGGAAGGCATAGTGACTCACCGAAGTAAACAAAGATAATTCGTTCCATAAAAATACTCCAGATTCTTTTCTTACACTCATCCCCTGGATTGGACACACCTCAGCTGGCTGTAGAGCTCTCCGTGCTTAAACTCCTGTGTCCAAGAGAAGACCTGAGAGATTGTTGGATGTTGTGAGGGAGATGGGGGGAAGGAGGTAGGAAGAGAGGGAGAGAGAGGGGGGGGGGCAGACACAGAGACAGAGAGAGCTTGGGATGGGGAAATTGTCTTTCATACAAGGTGAAAGGGCAGTTTCCAGAACACTCCACTTGCAGTCACAGTGGAGGACAATGGGGGAAGTTGTGTCTTTAGTTCTCCACACTGATCCTAGGGATGGACTCTTCTGCTCTGTGTAAGGGAGAGAATTATTTGCTTCCCACCCCCCTTGCCCAGGATTGAAGGAGTGAGGCAAGGAAGGGAAAGTTAAGACATGTAACAGACAGACAACTCTATCAGAGTGAGCGAACAGAACTGTAGCACCAAGCAAGTTCAAGGACTGGGATACCTAGGGCTTCCTGGTCGAGTTTCTCAAAGTGAAGAGCCTTGTGGCGAGAGCCAGAGAAAACTGACCCCTCCCTGACACCTTATCCCCACATTCCTCCCTCCGCCTGAGACTTTGAAGAAAGGATAGAGTTCTAATCCTAAACTTCAATCTCCATATAGGCCCCTCAAAGATGTTTCATGCAGCTGACCCGCAACCAAGCCCTAAGTCTCCAGGCAGGCGAAATAAAATTGTCTTAAGTTTTAATTCAAGGATCATTCGTTGAGATACTGGGAGGAAAATCAAGAACCTTAGTCACTGATCAACTCTTTTTCTCACTAGGTTCAAAAATCCATTCTGTGTCGAGTTTCTCATCGCCTACCTGCCTTTCCTTGTAAGATTATGAATGGCGTTATGTCGCAAATCTAAACTTCGAACCATCACAACCTAAGAGAGGCATCGCGGCGCGGGGAGGGACGGGGTGGAGTTGAGAATAAAAGAGACAATGGGTGACCGATGGAAGCGCGAGGATGGGGGGCTGTCTCTCTTCCCGGGTGGATTTTCCTCTGATGGGCCGCCTGGGCCTTGGGAATCCCAATGTCGCCCCGAGGCCCGGCGAGATCGGCGATAGCACCCAGGGGGACCGCAGGTGGAGCGGAGAACACTAAGCGGGTCCACGACAGTGACTCGCGGAGGGTCCTGGGTGCAGGGGACACCGTCACCGTGGCTGAGCCGAGCGAGCGCGCTGGGTGCTCGGAAGGATGCGGGTACCCAGGCTTCTGTAGAGAAGTCACCGCAGAGAGACACAGGGGAGTTGTGAATAGGGACACCAGCCCTTCTTGTGGTTAACACTTTTTTTTTTCAGGGTTCAAACATCCAAGGCTAACACTCCTAACAAGCCTGAGATGCACACGTCAGTGCCGCATAATTTCGTGGAGACTCCGGGGGCGGGGGACTCAGCAGGACTTGGGGACAGCTGTGCGATCACCCGCGCCCCCACCTACCGCGCCTTCTGACCTACGGGAAACGAAAGCTCAGCTCGGAATCTGAGCGGCCAACGCGCGGTCATTCCCGGAGACGCCTCCTAACGCGGGACAGTCCATCTCCACACCCGCCTTTTTGTTTGTTTGTTTTTCTGTTTTTTGTTTTTTAAGGAGCTGTCCTGGATGAGACAGGCTGACAATGCAACCCAAGGAATATTGGGAAATCCTGCCCCGGTGTTTGGGGAACCTGGGCAAAGACCAGAACCACTGCAAAGAAAGTACCCTGGCGGGGCGTTTGGCGTCTTGTCAATCACACGATCAGGAGGGAGGGGACATTTTTGAACGTATAATGGACAACCTTAAAAAAAATGTTAATAATGAAGTGGATTCCTCACCTCTTGCCAAGATGCAAGATTTTATCTTCCTGCTTTGGGGGCGAGGGGTGGTGGTGTTAGCCACCAAGAACAATTCCTTGTAATCAAACCTGTCAAAGTGTTTCCATGAAATACTGTTGGGGTAGGAAAGATCTGTTACCCAGCTGCCTGTATAATTTTCAACAGAAGCAAGTCTGACATGCAAAATTCGGCCTAGCTTTCACTCGGGGAGGTGACTCCTCAGCACCCTGTCACAGCGGGGACTCCAGAAACCCTCTCCGATTAGAAAGCTGGTTGCTGAACGCTGTCTTTTTTTTTTAATCCACCTTCTTATTTAAATCTTGTATTTTAACTCAGCGTAAAAACAAACTTCGCAAGAATAGGATTGAAAAGCAGGGATTCTCTGAGAAGTTAAGGATGCGACGTTTAAGGTGTCTTAGAGAAAAAAGAAAACCCATAGTCTATGGCATGACTTTTACATGAAGAATTCAGGAAAATCCTAAGGAGATGAGTGGAAGAGGAAGGGGACCCGGAACCAGCCCTTCTCCTCCCCCCACCCAACTTATGAAAAACTTTAGTTATATTATCTAATTTATTTCTCTCCCAACTCTAGAGGTAGGGTAATATTTTTAACTTGGGTGTTTACAGATGAAAAACTTTCGTCTCACAGGTAAATTGCTTGAGGGCATAAAGCTACTAGTTTAGAATTGGGGATGATTAGGGGGCAGTTTTCCTGGAGAATTCCTTGTTGTTCTTACAGTGGGAAGCTGAGAAGTCAATTCTCTTGGGCAGGGGCTATGTAAGCTTACAGAAGAAATGATTTTAAGTCCACACAAGGACAGCTGCAATTTTGTTGTTGTTGTCTATTTAGTGTTTAGGGGACAAGTGCGGCTATTTGAGAAAACTGGATAGTTCCTAAGTTCACCTTGTGGAATTATGTTGAAACTAATAGAGAAGCCAGTTAGAACCAGGCACCTGTGTATTCTCCAAGAAACTGAAGGAGTTTGGACTTCTTCAAACTTAAGAACAGTTTGGTTTCTAGTTCCAAGATTAGATAAACTATCTGTAGGACTGGAGGGTACTCAAAAAGTCCCAGCTATACCCCATTAGGACAGAACTTTCAAATTGTCTGTGGATTTCAGCTGTGTCTGTGTGACTGAGAGCAGTGGTCTTCACCTCTCTAGGCTTCGTCTTCAGCATCCCCTTCTGTAGAGGGAAGCAAGTAGAAACCTCTGCGAGGCTGTTGTGACATTTCCAAAGGCAGTGTAGGTGTAAGCCCTTAACACAATGTCTGACTTAGAAGAGGCTTAGACGTATTAGCAGCCTCGCCTGTGATTGAAGGGCGTGAGGACAGATTTGGAGAGAGCAGAAATGCTCTGGGGAGAGGAAGGAAGGCTCTCCCGCAGTTTGCCTGAGGCTGGCCCTCCGGGAAAGACTGGAATCTCCCGTAGAGAGTGAATCAACAGCGACTTCCTGGAAAGGACAGCAAACAGTTTGGGAACCTGCGGTCCCTTGAGTGAGCACACTTTGAGAGACTTAAGAATTCAAAGTTGTTGCAAAGTGACTCCGGCCATTCTAAGATGGGTCAATTATGTTGCTATCAGTAAAATACAAATGTCTGTCTCCTTTCTGAATCCTTGAGACGGGAAGGGAATTGTGTTTCTTTGACCTGTTTTGTAAAAACACTCGTCGATAGTCTCATGTGACTTAGGCAAGCCTCAAAGGCACTGAGTCTCAGAGGAAGACTTCAACTCCTGGTCCACCTGCTTCCCCACCAGAGTGCCGCAATTCTATAGGCACACCACTATGCCTAGCTTCTCAGTTTTAATATATTTAACTTTTAAATTTTTTTAACAAAACTATACACAAGTTTTGCTGAGTTATAATTTACCATGCCTGAAGCCAAAGTGAGTTATGACGTTGGGTCTTGAACTAGACTAGATGGTGATATACTGCTTTAAAATGTATTACAAAATAACTCTCCAAAATATTTTCTACTAGAAAATAAAAAAAGCAAGATTGATTCTAGAGATGTGCTTTGAGAATAATGATACATTATGCTGTACTTCAGACAACCCATGCAGAGTGGTAGGACATCATCCTAGAGACAGCAAGAATAGCTTGTTCCCACCAATATGAGTTAATCAGTTTTAATACTGTGGTGAAGGTGTGTTTTTTTTTTTACCTTAAAAAAAAAACAACAACAACAAAAACCTTGCTATTGTTCTATTGTGTGCAATATCTTCCATTCTGCTTCATATTTGTATGTGTGTTTTCTCCATGTCACCAAAATATTATAGTAGACCATCTTAGTGACCAGCTTCAAATCATATCAGCTCATTCTAGGTCTTCGGATGCTGTGGGCTCCAGCTCTTGCCATTATAAATTCTGCTAAGTTGAAAATGTGGACACACAAACCCTCGGACTTAACGCTGCTTTGCAAAGCTGCCTCCTGCACTGTGTCTTTTTAAGGAGTTTGAACTATATTGTCAGCTTTGGAAGCCTTAGTCATTTTCCATCCTAACACAGTTGGTGAAGGATGCCCTGCTCCCCTGGCATCTCTAGTGGTGACTGATATTTCTGCCAAAATGAAAATCCTTTCTAATTGGATCATTTTAAAAGATTTGATTGTTTGACTTGTGTTCATGTGGGACCACAGTCAGGGGAGTGCTTCTTCAGGTGTCCCTTGGTTGTCCCCACTTACTGAATGATGTGCTTTCGTCTGTCCCTTTCCATACTGACAATTTGTACAATTTGTAGCCCCCCGCTTTTTTTTTTTTTTTTTTTTTTTTTGGTTTTTTTGAGACAGGGTTTCTCTGTATTGTTTTGGAGACTGTCCTGGAACTTGCTCTGTAGACCAAGCTGGCCTCGAACTCACAGAGATCCGCCTGCCTCTGCCTCCCGAGTGCTGGGATTAAAGGCGTGCACCACCACTGCCTGGCACAACTTGTAGCCCTTTAAATCTGTTTCTATCACTCGCTCAAACCAGCCCTTCAAAATTGTATTCCCATTTATCTTTTTGCCTTTAATTTTGTTCATGGTTTTTAAGTATATGAAATTTGAGTTATTCTGATGAATACATAAAAGCTTTAAATCATAATCTTTCTTTTTTCTACTTTCTGGAGTACATGAAGACCTGAATGTTTGTTGTGTGGCACAGCCACACTCAGACACATGAAGATGGCAAAGCCTTTCCCAGGTCAGGCTCGGAGAAATGGCCATGCCTTCTGCCCACCGGTGTGCTGATCTTGACAGTATGCCCACAAACTAGCAACTGTCTCTTCCTCCTTAAGGATGACTGAAACCTGAGACATCTCTCCTGTAGAGACCTGCTACCTAGACTAGCTAACCCTCCTCCTTGTGCTGTACATAATAAACTACCTAGTTTCCAGGCTGTATAGTAGGCACCCTCCATCAGAGCCCTCACCCCCACCCCACTTTCCTACGTGTGTCTGTCATTTTGTCTGCCATTTCTTTCCTACATCACCCCGGCAGGCTCCCAGAATGTGGCACACACATCACCTCTTGTTGGTTTTCTGTGTCTCTTACATCACCAGGTTCTATGGTCTGATATATAGAGAGAGATGATCTTCACCGAGAGGCGGGGGCCACTGGGTATCAGCCAATCAGAACATCAGAGGACAGCGTGGGTGAACATCCTTAGAAGTTCCCACAGGCACCCAAGAAAAGAGGCTTCCTTTAGAAGAAAGATTTCTGTAATTGAACTTGATATACAAAAGAGGACTCTCTTGTAAGTTTCACACAGAGCACACTTGTCACTATTAGATTTTAAGTGAGTCCCATTGAGTACATCCAACAATCGTTAGTTAAACCTCTACTATGACCAGAAAAGGAGGTTCTCTCTGTCTTCCTCGTTCCCCTTTCCTATTTCCCACTTCTCTTTCTCTCTGTCTCTGTGTCTCTCCAACAATGTCAACCAGTGCCACTGAACTTTTAGCAGAATCCACCTAAGTATTCCTGCTGGCTCCTCTATGTCACATCCTAGTATCTCCTCTTCACTTAATGAAATTGTCACTATGCCTTGGGTAGATAGGTTCCTTGTCTCTACACTTTTTCTTCGTATGACACAGATTACATCTTCAATGTTTTGAATCACTTATTTAAGAAGCTAACAGTGTTGGTTGGTGCTGCCCTTTGCAGAAGAGCTCTCTCTCTCTCTCTCTCTCTCTCTCTCTCTCTCTCTCTCTCTCTCTCTCTCTGTGTGTGTGTGTGTGTGTGTGTGTGTGTGTGTGTATACTTTGGATTGTGTTTAGTATAGTAATAATATTGGAAAAATTATCTCAAAATTTATATCCTACTTTTCCTTTTGCTTTACAGTAATTTACATCACTACAAGAGCTATTAGACAGAACACATTCTTTCTGAAAGATTATTTATTTAATTGAAGTTACTAGAACTTGGAGCTCAAATGAGGAATTCAGATTTCATTTTCTCCAAAATAATACAGAATGGCACCACTGTTGTATTATGTAAGCATGTGATAGCACTCAGTTAATTATTGCCTTCAAGGAAGACTATTGGATTGCAGAAAGCCCAGACAGAGTAGTGGGTATGGACGAGTTAGGACTCACTCCCAAGGATCTAACATCTGGAGTTGATGTTTGTCGAGACATTTGGCCAAGGGTCATTTAACTCTGGATAGACAACTAAAGCAATGCCATATATCATCATGTAGAGCAAGAGGCGAGGAATTTGGGGGATCATCATGGCTCTATAACCTCAGAAATGAGCACCAATCATAAAGACCAGCAAGGCAGAGACTGTTCAAGAGATGAGCAGTGACTCCTCATAGACCTGAAAGAGCAACAAAGACCCATAAGTTTGAAGTGATCAAACTAACAGATATTAACCAGGTTAGGGTTTGGGGCACTATGTAGAGGACTGACTCAAAATAAAAATTCTGGAGGCCCCTGGTTAAACAATAATGCTAGATTGCCCCAGGACTTAGGTGTGTAGACTACAAGCCTTTCTGAGTTCAATCTTGTGGCATAGTGTCATATTCCTCTAATGTGGGGGAGCAGATTCCTGCTGCGCCTGGGTTGCTTCCAGACCCAAAGCCTGTTCACTCACTATGGGCCAAGGGCAACCATGGTGCTGATCGCTGCCTTTCTCTGACCTTGCCTTGAAAGTCCCAATGCCACCATTCTCAGACTCTTTAAGTCATTGTTGGTGTGCTGGCAGGCAATCCAGCTCAGGGACACAATGTTTGCCTAGCAGGCCCTGTTCAATCCTCACTACCACAAGAACAAAACAACAATAACTCTTAAGCCTGCCATTCCTCTTTCCACATAGTAATTCAGACAATAAAGGAGAAAAGTTCAAAATAAAAGCAAATTTGACCACATGGCAGACATTATGAGGAAATCCGCAATAGTTACGTGTGGCTGGAAAATTTATGGGTGACTGCGTAGTTTTGTTTTGTTCTAAGATGCTATCTTTCTCAATGTCCAACTGTGTATATATTATGTGTATTATTAGAAAAAGTGCCATTAATTTAATAAGTAGGATTTCATCACTCTGAGATATCATAATTTATTTAACCTATTTCTTCAAGCTTTGAAACATGGGAAATTTGTATTTAAATAAGACCTCTTTATAATTAAAAACAAAACAAAACACTACATCATAGCCGAATACGGTGTACCTGGGAGGCAGAAGCAGTGGATCTACATGAATTTGAGGTCAGATTTCCATTCCTCTTTCAACAAAATAATTCAGACAGTAAAGGAGTAAAATTACAAATAGTTTGAGGCTAACCTGGTCTATATATCAAGTTCCAGGCTAGACAGTGCAGCAGAGAAACCCTGTTTCAACAAACCAGAAAGAAACAACAAACAAATGTTACCATGTCCAACTCTCTCTACAAGTGAAGATAATGAAGTCATTGGGACATTGATGAGTAAAAGGTTTCAACTCCATCAATAATGATGCATTTACCACTCTGAAATATTAAAACAGCATCCAAGTGAGAAATTAATGTATGTATTCCAAGTACACATTTTTAAAGAAGTAATGAGCATGAATTGACAGAGTAGTTACTGTTTGAAATGTTCTGGATGCATGCTGTAATATTTTGAGGAAATTGGAAACTACCTTCCCACTAACAGATTAGCCTTCTTTTAATTTAATCATTTCAAGCAATGGCCATTATTATGTTTTAGCTTTTTGCAAAACTGGGAAAATATTATCCCTATTCCAATAATTTGTGTTCCTCTGATTAGCAGTGAGGTTGACTTTTCTTGGTCACTATTTGTTACTTATTTTTCTTTTTTATATATCACCTGTCACTTCTCAAAGCCATTTTTGATGAAACATGGTTTTACTGAAGAATATTTTTTTCCAGCAGGAACTCTGCTTTGTATATTTTTTTAATACAAGGATTTTTATTGTGTAGAATTTCTATTTTATAGAAATGTTCCTTTATCTTTTCTAAAGTCATTTATTGGCTTTCTTTTTTCTCCCTTTTGATTAAAAGGTAACCAATATCACCCATTCATTCCCCCAGCTCCTGGCCAATATCACATTTCTTGATTTCTTTTTTCTCTCTATTTACCTGTCTTTTCTGGCATAGACGGCTTTGTTATATCTTACGTTTTTTGACTTTATGAAGAATTTTCACATCCTGTAGATGAACGTCCTTTTCTGTTGTCACTTTCTTCTACTCTCTTTGGCTTGAGTGTCTCTTTCAGATGAAGTTTCAAATTACTGCATCTATAGGTTTTATTTTTCAATTTTCTTTTGAAGTATGTTAGATTCACTGAGAAGAATTGAAAGTTATACAACATGAACCGTTTTAATAAATATGACATTCTCCATTAACCCAGAGATAAAGTATTTATCTATTGACACAAGGTCTTACTCATTAGATAGAATAGGCCAAACTCAACCTCAAAGAGATCTGCCTGTCTCTGATTTCTTAGTGATAAGAACAAAGTTATACACCATCATGACTAATTTTAAAATGTTTTAAAAATTCATTCTTTATTATTACTATTGGATGTGTGATTATGAGGTGGGCACATGTTTGAAGGTCAGAGAATAGTTTTGTTTTCTACTTCTACATTTATGTGGGTTTTGAGAATCAAACTCTGGTCACCAGACTTAGTGGACAGTATCTTCACTATCTGACTATCTTGCTAGCTCCATTAGAACAAGTTTCACTAATTGTTTTTCACATAAATGTAATAATTTTATTCATATAGCCCCTAGATAATTATAAAGCTGATTTTAGGTACCCATGACTTTAATACATGATGATGATGATATTTCAATACACTTGACTAAATGTTTACGGGGAAAGGAGATACTAAGTGAAAAGAAAAGAAAAGGATACTTGCATAAGCTAAACTTTAAAGAAGTTAATATCCTATGGGAAAAGAAACTTGAAATAAACTTGTTTGAAATCTAAATAGCTAAGTATTTTTAGTGTAGAAAACATTTCCTTAAGTCATCAAGAGCAAAAAGAGGAAGAGAAGGAAAAAGAGGATAAGGAAGGGGAGAATAAAAGGAGGGACAAAAAGATGAACTATCTGGAAGAGGGAAATCAAGGACACATTTGAAAAGGAACAATTTTAGTTACAAGGAAATACCAATCAAGGCCACAACGAACTATTACTGTTTTCCCCCATCATCTCATATCAAAAACTTTTTAAAACTCACATAAAAGTCAAAGGATATTTTGTACAAGCCCTCCCACATGATACTTATGATTATAAATTAAAACTTTAAAAATCCATTTTCAAGAATTCTAATTACAAATTGTCCCCAAAGCCGCACAAAGATCAATTTTGCATCATTATTTGCAGATTCACTGTTGGGTCAGCCGTTCATAAACTTCAAGAATGAGAAAAAGCTTGTCTATAAGAGAAGAGACATAGAGAAGCCAACACAGCTGGATCTTTCCGCGGAAGAGGAAGAGGAAGACAAGGATGCTTGACTCAGTGGTAGAGCTCTGAAATGTAGCACAACTGAGCGGAAGAGTGACAAGCTAGGTCCGGCTATTTAGCCATCTTTGCATTTGGAGATAATTACTGCTCTGAGTGCTAGTATCCCTTTATTACATCCCTCCATTAAATTTACTAGTACCTTATTTATGAAATTGCTCATGTCTATCTTAAAAAGAATGATAAAAAGCTTGAATTCATTTGGAGAAAAAAAATCACAATGCTCTATCCACATAAATGAATTTCATTTTATTGAGTTCTATCTCATTTTTGGCCTTTAAAATTTTTTCTCCTATTTGCTTGATTTTTTGGTTGTTGGTTTTTTTTGTGTGTGTGTGTGTGTTTTGTTTTTTTGTTTTGTTTTGTTTTTTCAGAAGAAGGACTCTGATGATCAAACAAATCAAACAAATGGAAAAAATAAAATAACAAACAAAACCATTTCCCGCAACCCTTTGCAACAAGTGACTAAGTTCAAACTCATGAATTATCAGTTTGTGGGAAGGTCTGGGAAGGTTTGGGTTGTTTTGTTTTGTTTTGTTTTTTACAGGAAACCAAGGCAACTAGAATGGATACGTGCTTTTCTTCCTCCCTCTTCTTGTCACTTCATCTGAATGGGAAGGGGGTGACTGATCTTAGATGACACAATAACCTGAAGGTGGTGATGTAGGAAGATAAAAAGTCCTGAGTCTTTCATGACACAGAGATACCTACTTCGTCCTTCTGATGAACTTTGAGGTTTTGTTTGTTATCCCTCAAAGTTTTATGTTATCTAAAATTTTGGTAGTCAGGACTTCATTGTTACAACTTAATTTTGATTCCCTTGGGTAATCCATTAACTCGGCATCTTTGTATAAAATTATTAACTGACTGTAACTCTACTGACCAAACTACTTTCTACCCAATATTCTATGTATTTTGCATATAGCAATTACCTTAGAGAATTAAAAACAGCCTAGATTTAAAAAATTCCATGGAAATCTACCTGTATTTAAAGGTTACCTGGTTTTTGTCCAGGTTCCTGGCAGTTGCTTCAAAACCTGTGGGGTTTCCTGAAAGATAAGAGAGTCTTTCTTATGCTGATAAGGTCACTTGCAGTGGTCCCCAGGTAGCTTCAGGGGGTATCAGAGAGTCAGACCACTAGATCAGAGGCCTGACCTCCAGAAAGGAGAGAATTGGAGACCGAGTTCAACCACAGAGTCAATGATTAGTGAATCACACCTGTGGAATGAAACCCCAAGAGAAAGCAGAGTTCAGTGGATCTACTGGTCAACTGAGCTGTGCCAAGACAGGGTGAGATAAGTCCTTGCTCTCTGGGAGCTCTTGCTCCCTCCCAGGTATCATTTGTGATGTAAAGCAATCGTGTGTAGGTAGCTCTCTCCTGATTAAGTCATCCTGTTGAAGTATTTGACCAAGAAGAGTGAGTCAAGGGAAACTCACAAATTGGTAAACAGTTTGTCAGAAGTGTGGTGAGTAGTCTAGGATGACCCGCTTCTTCAGAGAATCCAGCTTCTAGTTTATAAAGTTTAAACCCAAGTAGTTAGCCACAGCCGTACACAGCTGATGTGTGGATAGGGTACAAATTAGTAAGCTATTACTAATGAGTGTGTGTGTGTGTGTGAGAGAGAGAGAGAGAGAGAGAGAGAGAGAGAGAGAGAGAGAGAGAGAGAGAGAGAGAGAGAAGGGAGAAAAGGGCAAGACAGGAGGGGAGATCAAAGAGTGAATTTAGCTTGCATAGTTCTTGCAAACTCATCTTGGCTTCTACAATTTTTGTTTTTTAAGTCACTTGTTTAATGATAGACCATGTGACCCCATTGGAGATGGTCATCTATTAAGGATATATCTTATAAAAATTTGACCCTTCCCAAATTCTTAGTTTCATTTGCTTGACTATAATGTTCACTTTCATTGGGAGTAAAATTGTTATAAAGTAATGTTTTACATAGTGTGTGTTGACACTTGCATGTACATGTATGTGTAACGTGTTTTAATTATTTGCCTAAAGAAGTGATTCTCAAACAGGCAACTGTGTTCCACAAGTGACATTTGGTATGGATGTTAAGCAGTACAGGCAGGAATTACTGTGTTTCCAGGCTATTGTAGTGGGGAATGGTTAACAAAGCTGCTAAACAGAAAGGCCATCCACAACAAAATTTCTGTGGCCCCAAGAGGCAATCAATCAAAAAATGATAAACCCTGCATGAAGGCTACCTCAGGCCTACGAGACCAGCAGGAACTCAAGCCTGGTCCTTATGAATCTGAAAGCTGATGTTAGGATAATCTCATTGTAAGTGTTTTAAATTTTACTTCTTTTGGAGAACCTTTTAACTTTATAACAGAGTATCCTGTGACATATCTTACCTGTCAATAATGTTTCTTTCAGTTTCTACAGTCCATGTGTAGGATCCATTTGCTAACTTTTGAAATTTGTCTTACAAACTATGAAATGTCCAGGGTTTATGTTGTTTTTGCCCCCAAGGTTCCCATCACTTTCATGTTATTCACTCAGTTGTTAGTGAGAATAAGTGTGCTTTGCCATAAGACAGTCACAAGTTTGATAAAATTATTACAATAACTTTAGTTTTATAAGTAATACAGGAAACTATAAGTACCACTGTATCTATGAGACATCACCAGCCTTCCTTTTGCTTTTGTGTTTTTCTCTGTAGCAAGTAGTTTACTTCCAAATTGGAAGTCCCTCCTGGTAAATGGCATCCCTACTTTACATGGTAAGTAGGTAGCATTTTGTGAGAGTGGTGAGGTTTGTATGATATTAAAATATGCTGTTCTGTCTTGCATCAATTTTTAAGAAAAAGCAAGGTAGCACTTCTAAAAGTGCATTGTGTAAAAGCAAAACCAAGGAAACAGTAGGACAACACTATCTTTTTACACAATTTAAACTGAGCTCTTAGGAGAGAGGGAGCTCTATTCCAAAAAATTGGTCATGGCATTGCTTTTTGTCCCACCATCAAGGATTTATATCAGAGCCCCCAGGAAGAAAGATGATAACTACAAATACAAATCAACTTTACAGCAAGCAGATATTTATGGGGAGTCATGACTGGTCCTCTATGGGGAACTGTGTCTGACATTGAAAGGAGCAGACCAGGGAATAGTGTATTGTAGTAGAAGAAGCTGGTCATGCAGGTTGACCATGGTTGTCACATTAGCCCAGACCTGGAAGACATGATAAAGGTTGAGAAACACAAGTCCAGACCCAGGAGCAGGGGACACAGAGACAGGCAGATTCCACATGTGCAAGCACAGGTGGCTCCACTGGGTATGCGACCCTAGAAATTGCTAAGGATGCTTGGGATCCCTCTAGTCACTCAAGAGGATGACAAACAGAGAAAGTCACAGAACAGGCTATCATCGCGAAAACACATCGAAGTCACAGGGGTTTCTTTCGATGTAAGCTTCTGTTCTCTTGAGTCCAGTCAATTCAATCTCAAGTGAGTCACTTTGTGCCTACAAGGACTCAAAGAAAGTGTTCCTTCTATGCAGACCTGTGAGATGTCAACAATTCCAGAGTTATTTCAAGGGATTACAAAAACCTGGCCATTTGTTGTATGGCTGATCATTTTCCCCCTTCACAAGGCCAAATGTTTTCTCGTTAGATTACACATTTTTAAGTTGAGTTTTTGTTGACATACAGGAACTGATTGCAGGGCTCCCAGCTGAAAGACACCACAGAAGGACATAATCCTAAATCGAACTTGAGCAAAGCCTGTGTGCTAGAAGTGGTGTATGATTTCTGGCAGCTGTAAGCCTTCTTGCACATCCTTGGACACTGCCCTCATAGTCCTTGCCATGCTATATGTGGTTCCCATCTCCTCTCTTAGCCTTGCAAAGTAGCATATTGAGGACAGATTCCAGAACCGAACATCCTCTCAGGCCATTCCCTAATGTCCTCTTTAGGTGAGGAATACAAACTGTTTACAGCTTACATGATCTAGCACATTCTGATGCTCCCACCATATGTCTGTGTTGGCTGTACTTATATGAGAACAGCATTTCTCTCTATCACAGTCAGAAAAAAAAGTCAAATCACTTTCTATAGTACAAATCCCCAAATCAATTGATGACCTTCCTTCCTCTTTTTTGCCACTGATGTTGCCACCAATGCTTTAAAGTAGTGTGTGTGTGTGTGTGTGTGTGTGTGTGTGTGTGTGTGTGTGTGTGTAGGCACATGTATGGAGGTATCCTAGGAGGCCAGAAGAGGATGTCAGAACTTCTGTAGCCAGAATGCTGAAAATTCCACTTAGTTCTTCTACAACCCAGAGCAGCAAGTGTCACTGGCTAAGGAGAGATCTTTTCATCCTTGCCAATGCTTTTTTCTTAATTAAGTAAAAGAATGTTTATCGAACTTCTCAGTGAAACTTGAACAGCAGTGGAACTGACGTTGATGGCTGTCATTATTGAATCTATCTCATTATTGAATCTATCTGTACAAAAGGTTAAAGATGGCTGCGGAATAAGTGCTTTACGGGACTATCCTAACATGAACCCCTGTTTTACTACATACCTAATTTACTCAATCCGGCTGGATTTAGCTGTCTACCATTTCTCCAAAGCTCATCACAACTGGGAGAGTTTGAGTTACTATGGTTACGTAGCATGGGCTGTTACATAACCAGAACCAGCAGAATTTATTGTAAGTGAGGATTTGCTAGAGTGGGTCACAACAATTACTGTCTAGGTAATCCAATCATGGCCATCTGAATTCTAGAGATACTGGGAACACAGCTGCTGCTCTGCCAAAGAAGCTGCGTGCCCAGCCCTCTCAGGCTGGTGCTGAAGGAAGCTCCCTGGAAAGTTGTTGGTTTCCATCCCGTGTTAGAATGCCAAATTCCTAAATACTTGTTATTGTTCCACATTTCTGATATTTTGTGGGTGGGGCCATATGAGTTATGGAATACTTTTGAAAATCAAAGAAAAACTGTGGGGTTCGTTTTCTCCATCTACCTTTTACACGGGTTCCTGGGAGTGATCTCAGGTCTTACAGAGTCTCAGTTAGGGTTATTATTGCTGAGATGAGTCACCATGACTAAAGCAACTTGGGAAGGAAATGGTTTATTTCACCTTACAGTTCCAGATCATAGTTCATCATTGAAGGAAGTCAGGGCAAGAACTCAAACAGGGCAGGATCCTGGAGGCAGGAGCTGATGCAGAGAACATGGAGACATGCTGCTTACTGACTTGTTACCCATGGCTTTCTCAGACTACTTTTCTTTATAGAACCCAGGACATCTAGCCCAGGGATGGTACCCCCTACAATGGATTGCCCACTCTCATAAATCACTAATTAAGAAAATATCCTGCCGGGCATAGGTGGCGCATGCCTTTAATCCCAGCACTCGGGAGGCAGAGGCAGGCGGATCTCTGTGAGTTCGAGGTCATCCTGGTCTATAGAGAGAATTCCAGGATAGCCTCCAAAACAATACAGAGAAACCCTGTCTCGAAAAACCAAAAAAAAAAAAAAAAAAAAGAAAAGAAAAGAAAAGAAAATATCCTACAGGTCTGTCTAGAGCCCAGTCTCATGGAGGCATCTTCTCAACTAGGGTTCCGTTCTCTCAGATGACCATAGCTTGTGTCAAGCTGATATAAAACTGTCCTGCACACATGGCAAGCATTTTAACTTCTGAGCCATCTCATCAGCCCAGCAGCTGTGTTCTGGTGGTAGCAAATGAAGGCAGTGTTGAGAGAAACACTGGGGTAGACACTCACCAGCAAGAAGCGAGGATGGACAAGTGAACAGCCCTGAATTTCCCTTAAACCGCTTCCTATCTTACCTGCGATCCAAAGATGCATTCCCCACCTTGGCTATTCCTTCCTGGAAATTCCTTCACAGACCCACCCAGAGGTACATCTCCTCGTTGATTCCAAACCCTGCCAGATCGGCAGTCAAGGTGAACCATTGACGATGCCTTCCTGCTGCCCCTCATTTCTACCTCCTCGTCTTGAAGAGCTGCCTTAAAGTCCTTTCACGTGAGAACTATCTCATCATTGCAGGCTTCCCCCAGCTGTCCTTTTTCTGAACTCCAACTCACCCAGTGTGGCTCTGAACAGGTCTCTAATTGCTCCATGCTACACTTGTGTTGTCTCCCCAAGTAGATCATTAGCTGCCTGGTGTCTGTCCCCTCCAAATCCTAACACAGGGTTGGACTATTTTCTTTCCCAATAAATACTTGCCAATTGGCGGGTTGATTCGGGAGACATAGTGCACAGTCGGGATGGGGCAATGTAGATTTCATGTAAACATATGTGTTTCTTTTAAAAATGGATGTTTGAGTTCTTGGCCCCAGACTTAGTGGCTTGTTGCACCAAACCTCTGGTTTCAGAGTGTTCCTGTTTATCTGGCTTTCCTGGGAGTAACTTTGAGAAGACAGATTATAGTGTTCGCCTAACCCCCTCCACAGCCTATTGATTTTATATGTCATCAACATATATTGTATGTCTACACCATTACCAGGAGAAGCAGGAGGTGCCTGTAGTTATGCCCCCGCCTCAGCCCGCCATCTCATGCTGTGCCCTATGGGAAGCCACTGATTCTTACACTTGGAGCTGGGACAATGCAACTTAATCAGACTGACAGGAAACAGGCAGCAATTACAGTGCGCCGCTACATCTGCTGGGTTCCACTTCACTGAGGGAAGAGTTATCTCAATTTTAATGTACATCCCTTTTTCATGTTTCATTTAACCTCTGCTGTATTATTAAACACATCAAAATATAATGACACTCGTTAAAGAAGAAAAAGAGGACAGTTGGGATATTTTGGATGGTGTGGCCTATATTTGTAACTTAATTGTATCATTTTTGCTTCTCTTCAACATCTCTCCCTTGTGAATAACTAATTCAGTATATAGGTATTTAAATAGCAAGTTGGGGACTGGCTGTTTAAACACCTACATCAACACCGAGTTCAGTGACAATAAAATGTCCCTCAGTCATTTGTCTGTTTTCACCGAGAGCCTTTCTCTTTTCAAAAACATGTTTTTGCAGTGTGTCAAAATAGCTAGTTTAGCCATTACTGCAGTGCACAGACTGCACGAGAAGCAGCTCAATGAAATCCCCCAGGAATGTATTAGTGACATGACTGGGGAAAAGCTCTGGAACTCAAACTAGCAGGTGTCTCGCCCGCTGGCCCGGCCCAGAGCAGCCGGAGCCCATCAACTGGCCGATCCCAATGACCTGAAATGCAGGAACTATTAAACCTTTCATTTCTGCAAGATGGATGTGTTGACACACCAGGCTGAGCCTCTCATCTGCAGCTTTGTTTGGGGCTTTTTGCTTTTCTCCTTTCTACTCTGATGACCTGACCCTAGGTCTTTCTTTGAGCCCCAGTTTTATATTTGTATCTGATTTATTTAGTAAACCTCCTTAAATACTGAATGTCCATCAGAAATTAACCATGATCTACAAATCCAGGCTCCCCAGATTTCCATAGAATAATGGGAGCATGATCTTGAACTGTCTCTTGACTTCTTGAGTGTTTGACGAAGGAAGTGCCAGATGGGGGTTGGGCAGGAGGAGGATGTGTGCCAAGGAAGTGGAGGACACCAATAGAAAAGACATGTTTGTATCTGAAGAGCTTTTCAGGCAAGACCAAAAGTAAAAAGATCTACCCAATTTTAAAAGTAATTCTAGAATTATGTTAAATTAATTAATCATTTCTAGATTTAAAAAGAATTAAATTCTAGAATTAAAAAGAATAATCATCTACAGTATTGTAGGCATATCCACCATCAATAGCAAACATGGCCTGCTGGGAGCCAGGTTGATGAAAAGCACTACAACAGAGAGACTGTGTTTTCAAGAAGTGAACAACCTACTCATGAAATCCAAACAAACAGAAAAAAGATAAGCCAGAGACAAGCAGGCTGCCACCAGAAGGTGGAATTCATTGCAAGGTGACTCCATGGTGTATTATGTTTATAGTCGGTGAACAAGAAAGAAAGGAGGCCCCTAGGTATCCCTTTAAGGCAACAGCAGCCTGATGCTATGCAGCAAGCACCTACATCAGCCTCCTAAATGCCGGTGATGGTGTCTATTCTGAGTGTTCTTTTATCCCATGAGTTTTGCCACAGGGCTGTCCATAGTTTAAATATTATTCTGAGCAAACGCCTCCACTAAAAGCAAATCTAATTAGCCCTGCTTTGCTCATGAGCTCACTACAGGATCGTGACAATCAACCTGGAAAGGACACAGTGTCACTGAGTGAGTAGGACAACAGCTTGAACAATGGTGGCAGCACAGCCTACAAATTCCCAGTCTAAACAAGTCACATGGCTGACTCTAAAAGTGCCTCAAAGTGTCTTCGTAACACCTCATCCAAAGGCTGAAAAACAGAAGAGAGGGACAGATGCCAGAACAGAATAAGGAAATGCTGTCCGGTCTCCCCATGCCTAGGGAACAGGGGAGGCAAACCTCAGGAACTAAAAATGAGAGAGTTTAATACCCATCCTCACTAATATCTTCTAATGAATTATTAATTGGTGGTTTGAAGAAACTTGGAAATGAAAATTTTAATATTGGGAATTAGCACAGGTTCATCTGAAATAAATAATGCTGACCCTTGAATAAGGTCTCAGATTGGAAGTTCCACTTACACATATGTTTAATGGTGTTTTTTTAAAGTGGGTATTTAAAAATATTTTTTGAAGACAACACAATTTGAAAAAACCCAGATATATCACATAGCCTGGAAATATTGAAAACATTAGTAAGAGTCAGGTCACAATAAACTATATATAGATAACAGTGTATTTTGTTGTGCACTATCAGAATATCTGCACAAAACTATTATGAAAAATTATAAAATATTCACAACCTATGAATGTAGGACAGACTACATACTGGACCTGGAAACAGCAAAGAAAGTGAAAACAAATGGGAGGATGAAATATTAATCCATAACAGCCTAAAATCAACTCTAGTGAGCACTGTGCCCCTGCAACAAGTGTCCTCCTGCTGGCATTGCTGTGAGCTCTGACATTGGAATGATCCCTAATCATCACCAAGTGAATAATTTGTCTCTCCAGTAAATTGCACATCACAGTAAAGAGCAATCTCTTACGCTTCTCACACTTTAACTCTGTAATGCATCCAAATCTGAAATGTGTGGTACTCACCTGCGTAAGTTACTGATAAGGTTGGTGGTTCACAGCTGGCTATTGTCAATTAAATTAGGGGATGGTCAAAAGTGGCAGGTAGGTTTGTGAGTGTGTGGGTCAGCCTGGTTTCCCCCTGTATAGTTCAAGGTCAATTCTAACACCCAAATTCTAGCTTTTAAAAATATTTACTTATTCTTTCATTTGTGGTGTGTGTGTGTGTGTGTGTGTGTGTCTTGTGCATGTATATGCATGTGAGTGGGTGTCTGTGTCTGTGTATACCTTAACTGTGTAGGTGCACTCCAAGGCAAGAAGAAGGTTGGAACCCTGGGTTTGGAGTTACAGGCAATCAGTTGTGTGCTGCCCAATATGAACTGGGAACTGAAGACAGGTCTGCTGGAGGAGCCACATGTACTCACTGCAGATTCCAGCCCCTTGATGCTGTCCTATCTCAATCAAGCACACTCTGTTGGCACCTTAATAAAGACCCAACTAGACTCCCTTTATATAGGTGACAATGGTGTGACTGGGACAATATATGAGGCCACAGGCAGTGGGCTCAAGATCTAACACTAACGCACAAACTGACTTAGTAGAGTCCATTCTGTATGGAGAGATACCTTGCCTAGTTGAGACACAGGGGTATGTGGGGTGGAGATGTTCCCTGGTCCTGCCTCAATGAGATGATGGTACAGACTTAGTACTGACTTCCTAGGGGAGGCCGTACCCTCTCCATGGAGCAGAATGGGGGAGGGGATAGTGGGGGGAGCAGGAGGAGAGGAGGGAGGGGGAACTGGGATTGGAATGTTAAAAATAAATGAATAAAAAAGGGAAAATTTTTTGATTAAAAAAATGTTACCCCACATCTGATAGAGGACTAATCTCCAAAATTTACAAATAACTCAAGAAGCTAGTTTTCAAAACATCAAATAATCCAATTAAAAAGTGGGGTACAGAACTAAATAGAGAATTCCCAATAGAGGAGTCTAAAATAACTGATAGACACTTGAGAAAGTGCTCAACATCCTTAGCCATCAGGGAAATGCAAATCAAAACAACTCTGAGATAACATCTCACTCCTGTCAGAATGGCTAAAATCAAAACCACTAATGACAGTTTATGCTAGAGAGGATGTGGAGAAAGGGGAACACTCATCCATTGCTGGTGGGCGTGTCAACTTGTACAGCCACTTTGGAAATCAGTATGGAGTTTCCTCAGGAAAATGGAAATCAGTCTACCACAACACCCAGCAATTCCACTCTTAGGCATATACCCAAAAGATGCACATTCATACAGAAAGGACATCTGCTCAACCATGTTCATAGCAGCATTATTTGTAATAGCCAGAACCTGGAAGCAACCTAGATGCCCGTCAACTGAAGAGTGGATAGAGAAAATGTGGTACATTTACACAATGGAGTACTACTCAGCGGAAAAAAACAATGAAATCTTGAAATTTGCAGGCAAATGGATGACACTAGAAGAAACCATCCTGAGTGAGGTAACCCAGTCGCAAAAAGACAAACATGGTATGTACTCACTCATATATGGATTTTAGACTTGGGTCAGGGGATTGCCAGCCTACAATCCCACCACCAGAGAGTGGAGGGCGGGAGGGGGGGGGGAACCTAAGAGAGATATGCATGGTAACCCTGAGAAGGGGAATAGGATATCTCCTAAAGGGATTGGGAGCATGAGGGAAGGGGAGGAGAAAGGGAGATGGGAGAAAGAGAGGGGGAGAAGAGGAGGAGAGAGGAAGACATGGGGGAGCAGGAGGGTTGAGTCAGGACAAGAATGGAGGAGAGCAGGATGAGAGATACCATAATAGGAGGAGCCATTGTGGGTTCAACACTGGCTTGTACTGGAGTTTTGTCTCCCAAATCATCAGTGTTCACATGGTAGAAAGCCAAACGCAAAAGGGAACACTTTTAACTGAAATGACAAGTAACTATGCCATATATTTTATTGGTTTTGTTTGTTTTCTTGCTTACCTTATAGACCTCAGGGAGGGAAAAAAAGAAAGGAAAAGAAAAAACAAGGCCATAAACAGAGCAAGTCAGTCAAACATTCACAGCTTTTGGTTCCTTGAGACAGAATCTTATTATATAGCCCAGACTGACCTTGAACACACAATCCTGCTGCCTCTGTCATCTGAGTGATCAGATCTCAGGTTACATCGAACGCCCAACTTCCCAGACTTATTTTTATGTCTGCAGAGGATATTGTCTAAGAATGCCGTGCTTCTTACTTAGTTTACTAAAGATGAACAAGCCATGCCCTAGCGATGACACTCACATGCAATCTAACCCAAGGAGACACATATCATCACAGCCTTTTCCAAAGGTTACATGAAAAAATGTCTTCAGCAGGAATTCATACAGTGGTCATTTAGCTCTTAGCGATCCAGGAGTTTAGAAGGTTACGTGACAGTGCTCTGATGCTGGGGCTGGAAGTGTGTCAACGGTTAAGAATGCTTGCTGCTCTTGGAGAGTTGAGTTCCCAGAATTTACAGGCTCACAACTGCCTGTAACTGTAGCTTCAGGGGATCTGACATCCTCTCCTCACCTACATGGGTACCCTCACACATAAGATATATACTCATACAGAGAGACGCATATGTATGCATAAACAGAAAGAAAAACATCTTTAAAAAAAGTAAAAATGCCCTTTTATCTTTTGAAATGGAAAAAAAGTTACTAAATCTGTCTGATAAAATGACTATTTCTGATGTTTTAGGCCCATGGGAGATGCTCAGTGTATGCAATTTGAACCACAACAACATAGGCAGTTGGCTATGCTTGTCTGGCAAACTTGATGCAGAACTGTTTGCTAAAATGATGACTATGAACCTCAAGTAGTACAAAGTAGACCAAATGAAACCTAGAACTTGCAAAAAAAGGAGTACAAGCACTATGGTTGCAGCAAGAATTATGCAAAAATGAATATATATATATATATATATTGGTTTTTCGAGACAAGCTTTCTCTGTATTGTTTTGGAGGTTGTCCTGGAACTCGCTCTGTAGACCAGGATGGCCTCGAACTCACAGAGATCTGCCTGCCTCTGCCTCCTGAGTGCTGGGATTAAAGGTGTGTGCCACCAACATCTGGCCTAAAATGAATATTTTAAATTAGTGAATTCTATAAAATGCAAAGAAAGGTTTCCTAATATGTATCAGTTGGCATAGTATGTTGAGCTCACTAAGCCCCTGTGAAAAACATGCATGGAAATGTCTAAATTGTTCCAAAGAATCAGAAGGCTCTTTAAAAAGGTTATTACAATAATATTATCAATACTTTAAGTTTGATATACATGAAGTCAGATTTTAAAAGGATTAAAGCAAGTTTGTCTACAATTGAAGAGCACTGAAGGTTAAGTTTTAAAACGTAAGTAAAAGCAACAATGCACACAGTGTAAAATTGGCAAAAAAAAATTCCCACTACAAATTTAAAAAAATGTTGGCAAAGCAGGAAGCAATTTTTAAAGGATCTGACAGAAGTTAATGAAGTGGATGGAGGTGGCTTGCAATGAGGAAACTGGTGCCTGGCGACAAGGCAAGCCTTAATATTAACTTTAATATTTCAAAAGAAAACAGACCCTTCCTCTGAGCATGCAGATGTAGGATGTGCCTTAAGATCACCGTTATGGGTGAAGTGACTTACTGGGTAGCAGCACTAGCTGCTGTGCAAGCCTGACAGCCTGAGTGTGGCCCCCACATAAAAATCTAGTGAGGTGGCATGCATATCTCATTCAGTAGTTATATGGGTAGGCGAAAGGTAGAGACGGGAGAATTGCTTGGAAGCTTACTTACTAGCCCAGCAGCCAGTGGAAGGGAAAACTGGCTCCTGAAACCGTCCTCTGGCCTTGCGTGTGTGCTAACACCAGAGTATATATGCACTCAAAGAGAGAGAGAGAGAAAGAGAGAGAGACAGAGACAGAGAGACAGAGACAGAGCCATAGACTGAGCCAATACTACCTATTGGTCATAAATTTATCCTCTCAGACTGAAACTGTATTTTTCCATAGTTCTCCTATGGTTACTTAAGCACTGAAATCATTAAAACAAGCAAATAAACATTGAGACAGGTTCTTATGTAACCCACATTGGCCACTGTGCTTGGTTTATGTGGTACTGATTGGAATTGCAGTTCTCACACATGCTACACAAGGGATCCACAGGTTGAGCTACATCCCCAGTCTCTTTTTGGTTGTGTTGAGACAAAGTCCATGTTGACTTCAGGTTAGCTATCCAGCCAAAGATGACCTAGAGCTCTGGCTTCTTCTGCCTCCTCTGGGATTCTAGGAATGGTAACACAAACAGTTTATGTGGTGCTGTTGAGGAGAGCCAGGATTTTGTGTATGCTAAACAAGCACTATAGCAACTGAGTTACAGCTCTATTTCCATATCAGATGTTGATCCAGCAGCAACTACATATGTATATATACATACATATCACACACACACACACACACACACACACACTTATGTATATGTGCAATTCTTCAAGTGATGTAAAAAAACCTAGATAAGGTCCTACAAGGGAGTTTTCTTGATCACTAGCCATACTTCATTGGTACAAATCTTAGTTTCTTGTATAAAGCTTTAAAACCAGTCTGCATCGTGCCTGGCTCTAATGGCTCTGATTCTACCTATGCTTTCATTATCGTCAGAGTTTGTTTAATCTACACCAGTCCGAACTCTAACAAAGGAGCTCTTGTTTCCTCCATTACTGGCATGGCTTCGATTGCTGTTCAGGTTGACTGTCTCAGACACTCACGTTAGCACCGGGTATTTACTGGTTTGTAAGTTGCTTATGTGAGGCCTTGCCATTTTTCCCACTGGGAATTTTGTGATTTTCTTGTAAGGAAATCTTTTTGTGGACTGGAGATTGCCATCCATTGTCCAGTGTCTTGAAATGAGTTCTATCACAAACATCTCTAATTAATTAAAATACGTGTTTCTTACCATACTGGAGGAGTGAGACTCATTGTCATTTTTGGCCCCAGACTTTAACAAGTTGGGAAGAAGAGAACTGACTTTCCTGGCAGCCAACAGAGCTTCTCGTCAATGGAAATGTCCACCTAGAGCCTATTGTCCCAGCTAGCTGCAACTTTTAAGAAGCAATTCAAAAGGCAGGGGAGTGGTCGGAACAGGTGACTTTTATGGCACTCCCAACCCTGAGAGTGTAGGAGTTTGTGAGGGAGACAAATATTTAACTTTATGACAGCAAGCTACTGCACCTGTGATAACAAGAGAGGAATTGATGCCCTGCACAGAGGAGAGTGGAGGGGGAAGAGGAGGGGGAGGCAGAGGGGAGAGGAAGAAGGGGAGGAGGAACAGGAGGAGAAGGAGAAGCAGGAAGAAAAAAAGAAGAGGAGGAAGAGGAAGTTCAGAAGGGGAGGGTGAGTGAGGGGAGGGAGGGACTACTTCATGGAAGTTAAAGAGCCTGTAGGAGTGCCCATGTGCTGTTTCGTTGTGAATGTATGTACAAGCACACAATAATACATTTTTTTTTTCAGTATAATAAGAAGGTGAGGGCAGAAAGTCAAAGGAAGGACAGAACCGGATTCTCACAAATGAGAGATGAATGGAGGAACAAATGAGCAAGCAGACAGACAATGAAGGAAGCAAACAGTGACACCTTGTCGTATGTCCTCCTGCTTTCTATGTTGACTTTTTGAGTCACTTAGATCATTGTGCCAGCTCTCCCCTACCTTTTTCAAAGAGGCAGCAGTTAATAGTGGATAAAGTTAGCAGTCGTTATCACTGGCAGTGTGGATATTGGCTCCAGTGAGTACCTGTGAGTGTATGGATTGTTTTTTCAGTATCGTCAAGTGAGTATTATTATTATTATTAATCCCACTTTACAGATAAGAAACTAAGACACAGAGAAGTTAAATAAATTGCTCAAGGTCCACAGCTGGTAGCAGCCCAATCGAGTTCAAGTTCAAGGAGTCAGATTTCAGAATCCAGCCTCCACACTCCAGTTCAGCAGGCTCTGTTCACCAGCTCCCTGGCAGCAAAGGGCTTGGCAGGCCACTGTAGACAGGTGGTTTAGTCCATCAGGACCCTTAGAAGCTGTGGACCTGGAAGTATCACTTCCTGGTTAGATCCTCCATCTCCTTGTTTATAAAATGGTACTGGGGTCTTTGCCAAAGAGAGTACAGAAAAAAAGTAATTCGAGACCTGTCTCAGTTAGGGTTTCTATTGCTGTGGAGGGACACCATGACCACAGCAACTCTTATAAAGACAGCATTTAACTAGGCCTGGCTCACAGTTCAGAGGCTTAGTCTGTCGTCGTCGTGGTGGGAAGTGTGGTGGCATGCAGGCAGACATGGTGCTAGAGAAGTAGCTGTGAGTTCTACATCTGGATCCATAGGCAGCAGGAATGGAGAGTGACTCTGGGTCTGACATGAGCATCTGAGACTTGGAAGCAGACTCGCTAGTGACACAGCTCCTCAAAAACAAAACAAAAAAAAACCCAAACAAACAAACAAACAAACAGAAAAACAACAACAACAACAAAATCCAAAACATACCCATCCAAACAAGGCCAAACCTCATAATAGTCACTCTCTGTATGAGTCTATGGGGGTCACGTTCATTCAAACTAACACAGGACTGAAACTTGGGAAATGCTAAATCACACCCCTGACTCTCTATTAGTTTCAAACACAAATACCATAGACATGAGCACTACAAACAAAATTCTGACATATATATGGAAGGTTGTGCTTTGGGGCAGTGCCCCTAGAGACTTCAGCCAAATGAGAACAAGACCTCAAATGTTCTCCCATCACACAGAGAATCCCCAATTCCAAACACTCAAAAGTCTTTGAGAATCAGAGGGTGTTAAAGAGAGATTAAAGTGATGTTAAACTTAAGAACTTTGTACCACAAATCATTTGATTCCATTTCCTGTGCTTTAAAATGAGTCATTCCTTAGAATCCTTCATGTGAATAGTCCTTTGAATTGACTCTTCCATCTGTAACATAAATTGCAAATTTTTCTGTTTCAAATTATAACTTACTGGATTTGGGTCTAGGTTTTTTGTTTGTTTGTTTGTTTAATTTTGGTTTGGTTTTCAAGACAGGGTTTCTTTGTGTTACATCCATGGCTGTCCTGGAACTAGCTCTGTAGGCCAGGCTGGCCTCAAACTCACAGAGATCCTCCTGCCTCTGCCTTCTGAGTGCTGGGATTAAAGTCATGCACTATCAGTGCCCAGCAAGTTTATTTTCATTTTTATCAGGGTTAAAAAACTAAGACATTTATCATCTTCAAAAAGTGAAGACAAAGTCGCATAGTGGCATTGGTGCACGCCTTTAATCCCAGCAGTGGAGGCAGAGGCAGTTGGATCTATGAGTTCCAGACCATCGTGGTCTGTAGAATGAGTTACAGGACAGCCAAGACTATACAGAAAAATCCTGTCTCAAAAAACCAAAAGGAAAATCAGTGAAGGAAAGGAAGGGAGGAAGAAAGGAAAGAAGGAAGAAGGAAGGAAGGGAGGGAGGGATGAAGGAAGGAAATCTTATATTTTTTGAATGAGTATATGTGTGCACATGTGTGTTGTGTGCATCTGTATTCTGCTGAACTTGTGTAGAGTCAGAGGACAAACTTTCTTATATTTTTTGTTGTAAGCCTAGCCTTTAACAGCTGAGTCATCTCTCCAGCCCAAAGACAAACTCTCATGTTGGTCCTAGTGTAGTAGGTGTCCTTGGGCTGCCAACCAGCTCCCAAATAAAGACATGGAGACTTACTATTAATTATGAATGCTCAGCCTTAGCTTAGGCTTGTCCCACTAGCTCTTTTAGCCTAATTTAACCTGTTTCTATTCATCTATGCTTTGTCTCAGGGATTTTAACCTTTCTTTAATTCTGTATGTCCCACTTTCTTCTTTCTCTGTGTCTGCTTGACTGGTCCTTGGTGTCTCCCTAGGGTCTTCTATTCTTCTCCCAATTCTAAATTCTGCCTACCACTTACTCTCCCTGCATGGAAGTCCCACCTATACTTCCTCCCTTGCTACTGGCCATTCAGCTTTTTATTAGATTAATCAGGTGCCTTAGATAAGCAAGGAAAAACAGTAACCCATCTTTACATAGATAAACAAATACAACACATCTTTGCATAGTTAAACAAATATTCGGCACCATCCTAGATTTCTACCTTGTTTAATAAATCTTGTTATTTTCTGGTGCCTAAACCAGGTTAGATGGTCCATGAGCTTCTGGAAATTTCCTACCTCTGCCACCCATCTCATCAGAGGAGCATGGGGATTGCAGATCCAAACTATTTCATCCAGCTTCCTCTGAATTCAAGGAGTCTTATCTAAAGTCTTAATGCTTGCATCACAAGTGTGTTCTCCACTGAGCTGTCTCCTCAGACCCATGGAGACCATACTTTAAAGAACTGAGGAGATGTGCTTACACATAAGCTAAGTTCAACCCCACAGCAGGTTATGCACAAACCCTGTGTCTCTTCTGCCCTTCTGAACTCCACGTAGTATAACCATCTTTCAAAGGAGTTCCTAACCCTGATCTTGCTACAGTTGTTGGCAGATGAGCTTCTCCCCACCACTGCCCCACTCCAAAGCCTTCAGTGACCACTTAATTTTAACTCTATGGCTAGCCTTTTCAGGCAATCAGTTTCTGATGATTGTAATGCTTTCAAGTGTTCTAGACATTGGCAGTAAATGATTAATCAAAGCAAGCTACTGTAATATACCAAAAATTCTGATGGGGCTCAGTTTATTGAGTGCCTGATTTTGTAGACATATGCAAAAGTCTGCTGGCTTCTCTGAATAACGGATTATATGAATGCATTCCTTAGTATGTAATTCAAATACAGTAACATTTTAAAAACTATAGTTCTAGTACTTTGCTTTTTTCTACTTAAAGTTTTTATAGGAGAATCTTCTGAATTTCCCTTGGGATATTAAGAATTACCTAAAGGATAGAATTGTTGTTAAAAAAAAAAAGTGAGAAAGTTAGGATCATGAAAATGTTCCTATACCCCTCTCTTTCTCTCCCCACGTGTGTGCACATGATTTGTATATATCTGTGCTCATGCATTCATGTGACTGTGTTTGCACATGCTTGTTGGGGTGGGGGGCAGAGGAGGACATCCATCTAGTGTCTTGTTATAGTGTTCTCTGTCTTATTCCCTTTAAGACAGGGTCTCTCACTGAACCTGAAGCTGGCCATTTCAGTTAGACTGGCCAGCACGCAAACCCTAAGTGATCTTAATGTCTATGCCCCCCACCACACTGGGGTTACAAGTACATGTGACTATGCCCAGATTTTTACATGGATGCCAGGGGTCTAAAGCACTCTTATCCACTGAGCCATCTCCCCAGCCATTCCTGTAAATTCAGAGAAATGTCAGAGCAGGGAAGCATTGTCTGCATTGGCTCCCAGTTTGTCAGGTGACTTTGGCCATCTTATGGCTGTGAACAAGTCCTATGAGTAAACATTTTGCGGTCATCGGTCTAAAAGAGAAGAATCATGTTTTTCTCCCATTTCCTGGGATTACATTTTAAAGTTTGCTCTAAAAGTGAGTGGTTAGCAGATCCATTTCCCACCCTCTAGACCTGTCAATAATTCTCAGTTGATGCAATCAGCTTGCTTGTGGGTTACCATACTTCAATAACATGTGGCCACCACTGGCATACGTTTTTGAGGACTTGGTTGCACCAAACAGCTTCTTTAGTTTCTTCTTAGTATTGTGTTAAGGCTCAGAGTTGCGAAAGAATGTTTTAAATGTTTTTGGTTTCTTTCTATAGATATGCACAGGATCTCCATTTTAGAGGCAGTTTCATTGCCTTGATCTTTCAGAACAAAATAACCTGTGTACAAAGAGCTGAGCAGCCAGATACAACACACACATCACTTTCCTGAAGCAATCACAGCTCTTTACGTATTTGTTATTCTGTTGGACATACACAGTAAGTCATAATGGTTACCAAATTACAATTCAGTTTCCGATGATGTGTGCACATCTATAATCTTGGTTAGCTGCTTTGCTGGTCTGTTCCGGGAACGGCGTCGCATCCTTGGGGGGAATTCTCTATCAATGACTTTTCCAAACCAATCTGGTTGCTGGTTTGTGTTAATGAACTGTCACCGGGCCTATTGTTTTCCCATGGCTGTGCAGCTGGATTGCTTCACAGGTGCTCAGAAAATGAAAATGATGCTGGTTTGGGGTTTCTGCCTGATGGAAAAAGCACTCCTTCAGCAAATTGTTAGGAAGTTATTCATGCAAGAAACGCATCCTCACCCTGTAGACACTCTGCTTCTCCACTTTCCCAACACCAGGGCCCTTGTTGGTACTTTGCGCTTCTGTCTTCCTCGCTGACAAGTACAGAAAGAGATTGTCTTTCTTACTTAGAATACGTCTTTAAAGAACCACACACATTGCAAGCATTAGGAGAGAGAGTGGGGAGAGGAATGTGTTCTTTTTAGTCAATCCTAACACTGTGTTCACAGATCACAAACGTTAATTACTGATGTTTGCAGACCGTACATCTTCTTGAGTTGTTTTGTTAGCATCCATTACCCAAGGGATCAACAGAGAGAAAGAAAATTATTCTATGCTAACTATCCAAAACCACAGGAAAATGCTCCCTTTTTGTATCTAAGATACCCTTTGTTTAGAAACGCTTTCTCCAGTACTAAGTTCTAACTACCAAACATGAGTATATTTAACAACTGAAGAGGGTCCTCCCTGATTCCCAGACCCCTTCTTCCATTGTCTCAATTCCTGTCCTCACTGTTTGGAGTAGCTAACACTCCTCTGTTTGCACCACTAGAATGCTCTAGTGGCCACATCAGGAAGGCACATCATGGTCCGACCCTCAGTGTGTGAGCTCTGGCTCTCCACTCCCACACCTTCCAAGAGGAACACCTTTATGTTGCTTGTTTATTTGGTTCATATTTACTCTTTTCTTAATGTAAAGCCTGTTGCCAGATTGCTGTATGCTGAAACATTACCCACACATTGAGATCTCTGAACTCTCCATTTCTGTAATTGCAATGTAGATAGAGATACAAACATCAGGCTTTTGAGGGTTAATGAAAATGTTTTCCAATTCCCTCACGAAAGTGAGTACCTTAGACTACTGAATGCTGGTGTAGACCCACTATCCAATACCCAAGAAGTTTATTTTCCATGAGAGAGAAGAGGACAAAGGCTATTTTCCAGTCTCCTTTGCCTGATGTGCTGGTCATGTGGAAATAAGTATGACTGTATGTGAATGTAATCACTATCCATGAAAACTGCCTTTGACTTTCAGGGATGGTCACAAGTCAACAGATCTAAATGTCTTGAATAATAAACTGTTGAACAAAGTGTCTTCTATGTTCCCATTCTGAACAGCATGCATACCTTCATAACATAAAGAAGGTATAGAGTACTTGATCCTATTCAGGTTCTAAACAATCAGCAAGTGAGGTGCAGGGTACCCAGTGGAAAGGAAAATAGAGACCAAACTCACTTAGCTCTTTCACTCACATGCGCCTATTCCCAAATCCAGTCCCAATGGTAAGGGGACTCACAAGCACGTGGATATTTCAGTCCTCAGACACAATAGCCACCCACATCTGTGCTTCCTTATCATGATAGTCCATTCTCCCTTGGCCAATTCCAAGGCCTATATATTCTGCCCACAGGAGAATTATCCAAAGGAAGAGACCCATATCTATCCACAGATGAGGTCAGGGTCAGTTAAGTGGGAATTCCATGGTTCTTACAGCATTGTCACAAAGGAGAGGGTGGGCTCTTGGGAGACATTTCACTTTCACTGAGTGACTTGAGGAATCCTCTGTCCTACCACAGGGAAGGCAAGGGTAGGCAACAAAGATTGGGCTTTGTATATGCCCCAAAGGCCCCACTCCTACTACAGAGACATTTGCTCAGCCATGTTCATTGCTTCTATACTCATAATAGCTAAAAACTGGAAACAACTTAGATGTCTATCAATGGCTGGATGGATAAAGAAAAGATGGTACATTTACACAATGGAATATTATTCCTCCATTTAAAAAATGAAATCACAAAACTTGTAGGTAAATGGATGGAACTAGAAAATAAAAACCATCATCCTAAAGTGAGATAACCCAGATTTAGGAAGACAAATATAGTATGTATTTGCTTATATGTGGACATTATCTGTTATGTGAAAGATAAGTAAGCTACAATCCATAGAACCACAGAGAAGAGGGGTAGGTGGAACACAGCTCTCTCTAGGAAAGAGAAATAGAATAGATAGCTATGGATGAAGTGGAAGTGGGGATAGAATGGGAGAATAAAATGGGGGAGAGAGGGAATACAGGGAGGGAGAGAAAAATTAAGTACAATATAAGCCTCCTAAGTTATCTACCTATGTGAAAACAATATACATAAAATCACAAAACAATGGAGAGACCGAGTTCCAACTAGACATCTTTCATCACTAGTTGAAACTTCAGTTTAAGGAATGGGTTACATCTAATTGAGGTGTTGGTCAAAACAGTCAGTTGGGAACTCCCAAGCAACCCAGAGTGTTGCAAAGGTGATAGGCTGCTCTCCACAAACTGATGGCAATGTCCTGTTACTGAAGATAACACCTACATAGCTCACTGAACATGGAGAAGTCAAGTCTGTGCCTACAAAGAACCTTCACCCCTATTGGCTAATATTCCTGGTACCAGAAGATACTGTTTTGTTTTTCTTTTCTTTTCTTTTCTTTTGATAGTTGAACTTCATAGACTGCATATTCAAAATAATAGAACTAATTTATTTTACAGTTCTGGAGCCTGGTTAAGTCCAAGAATATGTCATTGGAGTTGGATGAAGGATTTCTTGCCTCTATGTTGGTAGGTAAATGTCAATATGGCTTTGGGAGGGGACATAGAAGTCACCAAATACAAGTCACATACAGGTTTAAAGATGGCTATTGAAGGGTACTCAGAATGCAGTGTGAAAACACTGAAGGAGCATAAGAATATGTTTTGAAAAAAACGATTGAATAATAAGGAAATGTGTACAGGATCATGCCATTATGGCAAGTGGAAGAATAAAGGTCCAAATGTGGATAGAGAGCTGAAAAATGGAGAGCAGGATAATTGGATTCCTGTGGGAGAAGCTGCTAAGATCCAAGTTAACCTATTTAGGATCAAGACCCATTGAGAAATGAGAATGGGGCGCAAACTCACCTATTTCTTCCACTCACATGCACCTGGCTAACTGTGTAAACATGCAGTTAAGTGGTGCCTCTTTGAAGTCTTCCTTCATCAGAGAAAAGCAGTTACACACAAGGACACACCTAATCCTGTGCATATGTTCTCATATGTCGCTCACCCGGAACATTGTAGAAGTTCAGCATTACACATCCGGTGGTAGCACACTTGTTGGTCTGCTTGCTCCTATGGAAGGTCATTGAGGACCAAATCTCACCACACTATGCTCTTACCTCAGGACCTTCCCGGGATCATGGCACACAATGGGCCTAAGGCTTACTCACATAGTCACTGGGAAATGATGGGGGGAGGGTGTGCTGTTGAGACTCTTCAGACAGTAATTGCTTTATTATAGTTTACTATTGTTACTTTATGTTTGAGAAGATAGGATGTCTTGGAGAGAAGAAAATGTACATGAAGTTGTGCCAGTAGTCCAGATGGGGAGAAGTTCCTGACCCTAGGATGAGAGCACCGTCAATGTGATGTAAAGGGTAGATATCATGATGACTGTGAAGAAAGGCAGAACACTGATTAGCATAGAACCACAAAGAATTTAAAGATGACAGAGATGTTGAGATTAGTGTCTAGACCAATGACATTCCTAAAGACCAGAGTTTGGAAATCCAGCAAAGATGCAGCTTCAGTGAGAAACAGGTAAGCCCTGGCTTAATCTTATAGCAGCTGAGCAGCGGGTCACAGAAGCAACAATTGCAGGCAGGCCATTGGAAATGCACAAAAATTTAGAGGGCATTCCAACTTTTAATACTGGTGAATCCTCACTCAATGCTTTTGCTCTGCTTCCCTCTTTAACTTAATAATCAAAACTCAAATTGGCATGTGCTCCACTTTACTGAGGAGGAGACTAAAGCACATCGAGACTTTGCCAGCTGCCCCAAGAAAAACAGATAGGAAACAACAGAGCTGGATTCTATCTACCATCTGGACAGCCCAGACAAATCCTCTTCTGCTGTGTGGGCCTCCATGGCCTGCCCATACTGAGCCCCAGATTCCTTCTTGCCCTTGTCAGTGGAATCTACCCATTCTAACCATTCACACTTAGAATGCAATTTCCCACTGGTAGTTTTCAAATGTAGAACTTTGGTTCAAGATGGCAAATCCTTGTGGTTTGAAAGGGAACAAAACAGAACACAGAGGATTGCGTCTGTGTACTCATGTGAGTGGAAACTAGGTCTGCCTTAGCTGTTATTCTTAAGAGTCATTAACTTTGTTTTTTGTTTTTTATTTTAGTTAAAATGAATCATTTCCTCCCTTATCCTTCCTATGTCCAATCTCCCCCAAATTCAAGGCCCTCTCTTCTGTAGTTTTTGTTGTTACATATACATATAAACAAATAAACATAAATGTACACCCTGCTGAGTCATTTCAGTGCTGCCTGAATGGACATGTTTCTATGGATGACCATCTGTATTTGATAACCAATCAAGGGACTCATCCCTGGGAAAGACTAATTCTCCCTCTATCAGCTGTTAATTGGCTGTAGCTCCTCAATTATAGGGGGTGCCCCACAAAATCCCCCTATCTATTTTGAGATGTCAATTCTCATTGAAATTGCTAAGCTGTTGTTTAGGCAGCCATGATATTTAGAATTCATGGATGTAGCTTCCCTATCATAGCTGGACAGTACAATCTCACAATAGAATTTATAGATTCATCTAATTTTTGAGACAGTCTCTCATTGACCTGGAATTCATCATATAGATAGGCTAGGCTGGCTAAAGAGAAAGCTTTCTGTCCCACCTCTCCAGTGCTGTAAGTATGCCACCAGCCTTGGCTTTGACATGGAGGATTTCTAAGGCACCAGAGCTGTTGCATATGATACTAACAGTGGTGGATATGTGCCACTATTCATTTGTGAAATGCCGGCAGTGGGGCCTAAGTTAATCAAGACTGTGGGGGTAAAGATGTTCAGTGGTAAGAAACATACCTGCTGGTGGAAGATGCTGGTACCTGAGGATTCTGTGCATATGAGACCATTCTGTACTTCCTACTTAATTTTGCTCTGAACTTAAAGATGTCTAAGGACTACAGGCAGAGTGGAGTGGGAAGTACTCAGTTAGCCAGCATCTGTACTGTTGGCCTTCATGGAGCCTATGCAGAGTGAAGGAGAATAGCAAGCTTTCCTAGACCATAGCCAAAGACTGCCTTTCTTTTCTTCAGCATTTCAAAGGGCTCCATGAAACCCACTCTACTCTGAAAAAGCTGCTTGAAGCAGTTCTTTGTGGAAACAAAAACTTTTATAGCATACGAGGGGATAAAAAAGACCCCTTTGAGCAGTGGTTCCCTATTCAGACTGAGTCAACTACGAATATCTTTAAGAAAAAAAAAGAATAAATTAAGTATAGTAGTGCACAACTATAGTCCCAGCACTCCAAATGCAGAGACACAAAGAGAATAACCTCAAAGCTGGTCTAAAAGGAGAGGGGGATCTGAGGAAAAGACTCAGTAGATAAAACGCTTGCTGTGTCAGCATAAACACTTGAGTTCAGATCTCCAGAACACTCATAAAAGTGGTGCTGCAATATTCATCTCTAAAACCAACACTGGGGCACAGAGGGAGGCAGATGGGATCCCTGAGTCTCTCTGGTCAACCAACTTCACTTACTTGGTGAGTTCCCAATGAGAGAGTGTGTCTAAAAACAAACAAACAACAACCCCCCCCAAAAAAGCCCAGGAAAAGCTACCTGAGGAATAACACTCCATTTTATTTTCTGACATACAGATAAACACACAAGCATGGGTACGTAAATGCATACACGCGCGCACACACACACACACACACACAAATCTCTCAGGTTGAATCTGAGGTGAAAATGTGTTCCTCTTTTCAGGAAACAGACATCCACACATAGATACACACTGTATGTGTTTGTTAGGCATTCTTCATTTAGCAGCCCAGCTGTCCAATCTGCCCATGTTTTCTTCCATTTCCTAGTAGGGAAGGGGTCCCACCATCTGGAGTGGCTTCCCCATCCTTCCGTAGGCCCATCTCAGATGGCCAGTACCACGGAAAGAACAAGTCTGGGGCTTCAAAGACAGGCATATCTCTACATGAAGCAATTCAAATCCAATAAAACCCTTTGGCCAGAGTAACATCAGAGATACAAAGCAAAAAGTGATGCCAGAAGAAGTTTCCAGAACAGGCAGGAGTCAGGCAGGGTTGGCAGGGAAGGGAAGAGAGACTGGGTAAAATTAAGAGTGAAGTGGAAAAGGAAAAACATAGAACACAGAAGGAAAATGAGAAAAGGGAGGGAAAAGGGGAAATGGGAAAGAAGAGAGAAGGGAGATGAAAGAGAAGAGAGAAGAAAAAGATATAGGCAGCCAGGATAAAATAACAGAATGTCATCTAATTCATCTCAGTGCCATTGATTGCCATATTTCACCAGATCTAGATGCCAAGAAGATCGTACTCACACAATTAATCCTTGTTTTTTGAAAGATAATGATCTACAGAATAAATGATTCTGATGGGTAGTTCAGTGAAAGAGTCAGCAATTGACTGACAATGGGAGCATAGTGACCCAGTCTTTTGCATAAATGCAAAAGCTCAGGTTTTAACTCAACAAACACTACAAATCCTGATGGAATTAGGAAGCTTTTCAGGTTACCAGGGCAAATATGTCTTGTCCTCACTAATTGGATGAATGGAAGTGAATCTTCTGCCCACTATGTTGTTTATGACTTAAACTAACTCCTTCCCATGGAGTTAATTGCTGAAGATCTTTCCTCATACTTCTTGCTAACATTCCTTGTAATAACCACCTGTTATGATGTCAGTCTGGCTCATCCAACACCCCTAAAAGATCATTGTCCCATCCATAGCCACCATTCATTCTGTACCATGACCAATGCTCTACACAACTAGAGATCCATGACCTACCTCTGATTCTATCACCTCAGGTTATGTTGATCTGGATTTTCATCCATTTACTGTGTATCTAGGTCATATCATTGTTTTTCAAAGTTTCCTGCACTACTGCCAGAATGTAACTCTTAACAACAGGATAGGTGTGGATTTCCCACAAGACCTAAAATGGTTGTATTAGTATGGATTCCTTAAGAAGCTGAGATGTGGACTTAATGTAGACTACATTCCAGGAACAGATAGATCATTCTTTCCTACACACACACACACACACACACACACACCCTCTCACTCTCGGACAAACATATCCACACACCACACATACATATTTCATACACATAGGCACACTTGCATGTCTTAGCTCCTTTCACTGTGGCAAATCACAAGGTTCAAGGCAACTTATAAAAGAAAATGTTTAACTGGGACCTTGTGGTACCAGAGGGTTAGTGTCAGCAGGCAGGCAGGCATAGAGTTGGAGCAGTATCTGAGAGCTTACATCTTTTCCCATGAGAACAAGGCAGAGAGAGTGCTAACTGGGAATGACACGGACTTTTGAAACCTCCAGTCTCACCCCCCAGTGACACACCCCCTCCAAAAAGGACCACACTTCTAAATCCTTCCCAAATAGTTCTACCAACTTAGACTAAGTGTTCAAATACATGAGCCTTTGGAGGCCATTCTCATGCAAATCACCACAGTGCACTCACAGGTAGCCACACATAAAGGCACACACACATAGCCACACCCACACACAAAGGCACTCACACAAGTAAGCACACATATATAATGGCATGCGGTCAGGCACACCCAAACAGCCCCCCACCCCCTGCCACACACACACACATATACACACTGTTTTGTCTTCTCTCATTTTGCCCACTGAAATTACTTAGATATTTTCTGTGAATTCTTAATGTGTCCTCACTGGGTGATGAATTGCTGTTCTATGTGGTCCAAACATGGCTTGTTTGCGATTCCTACTAGATGTGTATAGGTGACGAGTCGCAATCTGTTCTTTCCTTCACAAACAGAACCTGATCCCATCCACACTCCAACTTTCCCTCACCACAGCAGCCATTTCTTCACCAGTGTCACCATCTGGTACTTTGTCTGTTTTCCATTCGCCCGCATCTTTTTTTGTGCGAGCAAGCAGAGTGGAGGATTCCCCAGGTCCTCGGACACCATGTGTAATTGGTTTGGCTGTAGCTCCTCAAGGACTGGGGTCCCACTGGGGTGGATGCTCTGACTGTTGACGCTCTTTTCCTCCCATGACAGCCTGTCTCAACACTGTCAATACCTCTTCCATGCTGACAATGAGCAGACATGATGGCAGGCTTCTCACTTAATGACTTCACTGATGACATGCAGGTGTGCACGGGTGCTGCACTCAGTCTTGAAGCTCTCATGTTCTCCTGGGTGGCTGGATGGCCAGCTCCATTAGTTTGTAGTGTTGTGAGAATAGATAAAACTGTTCTGGGTGTTTGCCAGTTTGAGATGAGCAATCTATGCTTGTAATGAATCCCCGACTCATAATTTTTGAGACAATATTGAGGATATATTAGGTCACTTCATCTAGCAAACGGAAATGCGTGAAGGCTATGCTTTCCGTGAGAAGCATTTGAGAAAATCAATCAATACTGCACGTAGTGTAATTGCAGTATTTTACCACTTTCTAACAAGTACTGCAAGCGTGAAACCAAAGCTTCCACAACAGATTTGCCGCATACATTTCATGAGATTTTCCTCGTCTTTCTAGAGTATGAGAGACAATGAAACCCAGCCCACACAAACTCCAGAATGACATGATCTTGACTGGAATCCCAGCTTTGGCCAATATCCCTCAAGTCAGTCTCCCAATATGTCACAATTGAAGAATAACGGTGATTACTTTTTAGGGCTATTACTAAAATCAAACAATAACTGACACACAATACCCACTCAGTAATGGTCAGAGTTACCAGTGGAACTTAAAGCATAAAGGAGATGGAGGAATTTTTTTAAGGTTCAGAGAGTATAGACACAGGCCTGCAAGTGTCAAGCAGGCCTTGAGATCTCCTGTCCACAGTTGCAACCAGCAGATGATGTCCCCTGGATGGTTTCTGGATAGTGGTGAAGTGACCCACTCCTTTTCAGTCATTCACTTGTTTACTCCTCTGACCACCACCTCTAATGACATCTGTCACTGCACTTGCTTGCTCTCTGTGCTAATTGTCACTGTGGGTGTGTAGTACTGACAGTGCTCTGAGAGCCCATGCATATTTGATGTCCATCAGCACCTAAGTGACCTTTGCCTTCAACGCACCAGTTACCCACAGGTCTAGAATGAAAGGTGAATGAGTTTGTTTACCCAGTTTCCATAATAGAAGAACTATATTCAAAGACTATGCACGCCAATGCAAGCCTAGACTTACATTACCCAATTAGCAAACAGCTCTTGTTTATCTCTTGTGTGACGAGAAGGGTAGAGAAACTCCAAGAGGGAAGAAGCAGACATTTATTTGGATTTTGGTGGCTCTGGGCACAATGGTAGACATTTCACATACACTGCTCTTTTAAATCCTCTCCCATTTCACACATAATGAAATGGAATCTCAGAAGGCTACACATTCAAACCTTAGATGCTGCTAACTCCAGAACTGACCAAGAATAATTTTATAGGTGGAAGTGATAGCTATGGAAGTGAAAGAAATGGCCATCACAGGGTCCCTGGAAGACAATAAGACCTATCTTCACTCTTGCTTAGTGGGCATCATGCCCTTTGACCTTCACACAGTAAAGTCCTTCACCATATCCTGAACCCCCTCCTCCCATGACTGTGAGATCCTTCTGGTTCCCAGTCAAAAATCTTAGGTCTACTCCAGATATCCTAATGTGTCACCATTTTTACTGCTGCCCCTCTCCAGTCCCTATGACGTCCACTCATAAGTGACACTGAAAATAATTCATGAACAACTGTGGGAAATTATATTCAAAAAGGCAGAATCATACAGTGGTCAAGTGCACAGACCAAGGACCCACACTTACATTGAGTAGCTTGGTTATGCCATACGCTAGCCCTGTGTCAGTTTCCCCAGCAGTAGAAAGAGGGGAGCAACAGTACACATGACATTCAGCTCTGATGAGAATATACTAGGTTCATGCAGGTGCATCAAACATTCCCCATGATGTACATGTTCTCATCAACCATTCCAACTACAGGAGACGTTTGAATCTGTGTACCTGCATCTCATGATCAGTTTCCCAGATTCTGCCCCTCTGACTTAGCTTGAAATCATGGGTAAGTGCCCTGCTCAGCTAATCAACTCCGTCTTCCATTCTACTGCACGTAACTTCCCACCATACATACTTCTACAGATCCAATGTCAATAGACTCAACTCAGGATACTTGCGTTTTGATGGCCTCTGCCCCACATAGGCAGTACTAATTGGCTGATTGGTACAGAGGTCTACAGTCCCACTAATCCCTCCTGCAACATGAGAAACTGCAAGGTCCTCTGTCCTTCAACTTCCCTTTAATTGGCTGGAATGTCTCTACAAAGACTGTATTCTGACTTCTACTCCTTCCCCATCCAGGTACCAGAAGTTAAATCACCACCTGCTAACCTCACCTCCATGTCTGTATTCTGTGGCAACTGAGTGTACAGGAGACTGGTGTGGACAGCAGTGGTTTGTGAAATGGGTGTCACCAGCAATGGAAGCCATCAGTACTGATTTCCTCGACTGAAGAGCTACTATGGGCTAAAAAGGTATCTCTGTATTTTCCAGATGAGGTTTCATAGGAGCTCAAATGTTAGCAGATTTGGAGCATCTATAGCAGACACCCTAGGAATGCAGATCTCCTCATCCTGCTCACCAGGCACTAGAAACTACAGAGTGGAAAGAGCCACCTTAGACCACCCAACACTGGAGGCCAGCTTTCCCAGGACTCATCAGAAATGACCTTTTCCACTGTTCAAATACAAACGATCAATGGCAATATCCTCAGAACAGGGGAGACTGACATCTGGTGCTAGGCTATGGCTAGACCCTTCTGCAACTGGAAACTGATACCTCAGATCTGGACCAGTTGAACCCATCACTCAGCCCATGCCTACTGCTACAGCCAGAGCAAGCTGGTTCCTAGTGGGTAACTGCCAGCTGGAGGGGCACTCTTCAACTGGTTAGAATCCTGAAGAACCTGCCTGCTGTGTAAGCTGAGGACATTGCTGGTTGTTGTAAAACAGAAACTTCTTCAAAACATGCAGGGGCTGGGAAGATGACTCAGTTCAGATCACCAGCAACCACACATAGAAATGGCTGCGTGTATTCCTCATATACCCTAGCACAGGTGAACACACCCACACCACCACATACAGACAACACACTCACAAATACCCAGCAGATACTTCTTAGTATCCACGGCAGGGCAGCTGTGGTTGGACTACCCTCCTGTGAAAGCTCTCACATTTTTTGAGTCAACACCCTCCCACCTCCCACACTTGTTGCACATGTGCTAGGGATCCATTCATGAGAAAAAAAGGGAGAGGGTAGAGACAGGTCTTTCTGAGGAGGACTAAACAGCCACTCAGGTTAATCTGCTTCTTGGACCTCCCCTCAAAGCCCTGGAGGAAAATCACAATGAGCATGAGGTCATCTGTTTTGGCATGTCTCTGCCACTAGAATGTATTGTTATTTGCTACTGTGCTGCTGTGGCCTCTAAAAGAAGCAGCTTGTTCTCTGAGATGTTGTTTTGAGTCATCTCACTCCCACAGTCCTTTGGGAGTGGAGATAAAGTTTGTGGTTATTGGATGCACTTCCTCGGATGGGGCACAGCAGGCAGGAGTCACTCTCTGCTTGGCTCTGTTTTAATTTGGGTCTGGATGTACAAGGCTAGTTCTGCTAGGGCATGCCTAACATCACTACATTCTTCTTCTGGAGACTATTCTGGCCCTAAACAAATCTGCAGCAATTCCAAAAACTTTGTAGTCATTAAAATGGCATGAAATACAAGAAGCCATGTCTGTTCTCATGGTACACACCTTCTCCAAGAGCTGTCATCTGTGGTCATCACAGCAAAGAAAATACGCAAAAGCTGTAGAAACGAGCTGGTGGCTCTGTCAAGGAAAAGGTTTCCATGCAGACATGTGATTGGACTGAATGTCCACTCTGGGCATGTCCTCTGGCTACAGGTGCTAATGTCAGAAGTTGAACCACAAACCAGGAAAAAAAAATCACCTTGAATGAATAGCAGGCATTCCATAGCTATGTAACAACAGGGACTGTTGGTTCCCAAGGACAGTACTGGTCCTCATCAAATCATCTTGTAGTTGGTGGGTGGGTGTGACATGGCTCTCCTTGTTACTGTATAACAATCTCCATGGTTTCTGCTTCCTTCTCTAGAAAACAGCCAGGAGGAGAAGGAAGGCCTCAAAACTGTGGGTAAGGCTGCCTTTCTTGAAATAAAGGAACCTGCCTCCTCTCCTCCTCTTCCTCCTCCCTTTCTGTTCCTTCCTTGGTGCTAGAGACCAAAGAGGCAACACTTAATATGACATCTTATTTGATTCAAAATGAGGGTGGCATTTTAGACACAAACTTCACATATGAGGATATAATCGTTTTACAGTAGGAAGCCTATTAGATACATGATTATCAAAGTCATTTTTTCTCAAGAGGAAAGTTCATGTGTTTATATTTTATACATATCACAGTGACAATATTTGAGATGATACATAGAATTTATTTTGCAGAAAAATTGTTTCTAGAGACTTTTCATACAAGATAAGTTTGCCAGACAAAAAATTCACCTGAAAAACTGAACTTTTGTGTTTCAATTTAACCGTGATATATAATCTGAGGAAGGACATATAAAAATGCTGTTAACAAAAATGTCACTTATGAGATATAGCAATAGCTCAGTGATTTAAAACACTGATGACAAGCCAGGCTGCCTTTGATGACTTTGGACCTAAGTGCTCTCGTCATCCTCCTTTTATTAAGCTATAACTGATTCTGATATTGTCTAAGTCATTTTGGAGGATTAAATACATAAGTGCTGGAAAAGTCCTTAAAACAATGCCTGATAACCAGAAAGTCTCAAAAATGGATTTATTGAGTAGATTACTATTTCTCAAAATCACAACTGTTCCAGAAAGTAAAGCAAAGATATATATCATACCTCTCTCCCATGTTAAGATATAAAAACGGGAATCTTCTAAGTTTTAAATTCTTGTACTCCCCCCACACACTTTACTTTTCTAAATTTCTTTCACCTTTCTTTCTTTATATTTATTTTTATATTTATTTGGAAGGGTCATGGCATAAAGGTGGTAGTCAGAGGACAACTTGCAGCCCTTGGTTCTGGTTCTGTCCTTCTACCATGTGGGTCCTGGGAATCAAACTTAGATCTTTACACTTGGCCACGAGCAAATTTTCCCACAGAGCCATTTCTCTGTTCATCCCATGCTTGATTTTTAACAAATGAATGATAAACATCTGTTAGAATATTAGAGGATGAAGATGGTCATGCTCAATGATCATGAAGTTGTGAAAAAGGCCTTAGGTTCTGTCCCCAACATTGTAAATGTAAATAAACAAAATATAACTGTACCATAAGGTAATTTTACCCAACCATGAACAATCACAGGCAATGCCCTTACAAATATTTGTATTAATGATTGAAGCATGTTTTGCTAAGATTCAGAACATAATGGTATTTGCTTCAATTACAATAGAGGGCTGGACTCATTTATTTGCTCGAATGTTCTGAATCTCTTTCTTCACCTCATCATTATCTGAAAAATAAAGGGTTGATGGTGGGGCAGAGGAAGAAAAGTACAAAAAAGGAAGGAAATCAAATGACTAATTTTCAAAAATTTTAACTCAAATTGAATTAAATAGCAGATCCAAAATAATTAACACATCATATATAAGTGTAGGTATGAAAGTATGTATACTGATTTTAAATTTATATTATTCGTGTTTCTAGTCCTTTGTGGAATTAAGGAAATATCAACAAAATCAAGACCTCTAGTCTCAACTTAGGGCATTGGAAGAATGAAGACACCCTAGGACTTGAGGAAGATAAGTCATTTGCTTGAATTGATGTCTTTTCTCCTTGACAATCTTGGTATTTTGCTAAGATTGCTTTTTCCAGGGAAGACAGACAAAAGTAAACCTCTGCCCTCACATGTTCACTCACAAGGTGGTTAAGACTGTGATGAAGAACCTACGGGATTCCGAAGGAGGGCAAGTGAGCAACCTGGGAGTTTGTCATGGAAAACAAATGAGATTTAGTTTCTCGCCTATATTGAGAACGTGGTAAGTGTGATACAAAAATTCCCTACTTAAACACAGGGTTGCTAGATTTGGGCAAGGAAAGGCTTCATTTGAGCCCTTGTCTAAATAATGGTTTTCATCGCCAACTTCTATTTACCTTCCTGTTATTCACTCATCTAGTCTTTTCTCAGACTCCCAAGAGAAACAAAATTATCTTTGCCACCTCTCTCAAGATTGGTTCTTAGTTTTTTGTTTGGTTTTTATCTTTTGTTTGTTTGTTGGTTGGTTTGTCTGTTTGTTAGATGAATTAAAAAAAACTTAATCACATACATACAATGTTTGTGGCTCTGGAGATAAACCTGTATTTCTAAACATATTAAACAATTAAAATAGATAAGATAGCATAAAATCAGCATGAAGAGGGTGGTGGAGAAGTTTTAACCAAGTTGGTACTAAGCAGGAAAAAAAAAGGAAAATCTGTATATTTGATTTCCCTAGGTTGTCATATCTAAGGACTACAAACTATCTGTCTTAAAACAGAAATTATTCACCCTGAGTTCTAGAAGCTGGGAAGTCTAGAACTGAGGTCTCATTAGAATGCTTCGTTCCCCCAGCTCCAGTAGAAATCTTAATTTCTTCTGGGTCCTGGTCATGACTGAAAAGCTCAGGATTCCTTAGCTTGTCACTGTGTCACCCATTTCTGTCACTGTCACTGTATTACATCCTTCCTAGTTCTGTCTTCCCATCTTTTTCCATCTTCTAAGACACGATTATATCAATGTGGGGCCCACCTTGCCCCAGTAATCCCTAATCTTAATAATTACACATACGTGATTCTGCCTTTAAATAAGCCATTTTCTAAGGTTCTGGAGGTTAGTACATCAACACCTCTTTTTTGAAAGATACAGTTCAATCTATCACATTGAGTAAAAGTCATGACAATCTAGACAGTATGTTCCCAATGCATACAGTATTGCCTCATCACAAAACACTGATCTATCCCTCCTTTTATAGACTGAGAACCCTCTTTAAGAGGTGAAAGCCCTTGACTTAGGCCAGAGAGCTAATAAACAGAATCAGGATGTGAATGGAGACTCTAGAGTCCAACACGTCACTGTAACATTTCACAAAAGGAGTGAGTTGATCATCCCCAACTTCTGATGGACCCATGTCTCTGTCTTGCAGTGCTGTCAGCGTCTTTAACATTGTGAAAATAGCAAATGGAACTAGAAAAAAACAGTACACTGGGTGTGTACACAAGAAGGACACCATCTTTCATAGTTAGGCTGTGCTGGGACTTCAGATCTCTCTCAAGACCATCACTAAACCTCCCATAAAACCTGCAACAAAATAGCATGAAGACCATTACTTGTTATAATGCTACCCAATAAAGTGCTTAATACACTATTGACAAGCCACAACAATATTTTATGCTATAAAATGCATAATACTCCATTCCTAATTCCAATGGTATGGCATTTTTTTGCAATTCATGTTTTAAGTTAAATGATTTATATACCAATTCTAAGTTTATAATTTGTCAGCATACCACTACACTTAGAATTATCTGTGAGCTAGCATGTGGGTGCTGAGAACTGAACCCAAGTCCTCTTCCCCAGCAGCAAGTGCTCTTAACCACTGGGCCATCTCTCTATTCCCCCACAAGATTCTTCTTTGTTTCTGTTATTGAATCCTCTATCTTAATGGAAATTTCCCACTATTTTGTAGGTAAAAAAATCACATGCTAGAAATAGAAAAGTTATTTTCAGGTATATAGTTAAGTCAACATTAACATGTTTTAAATAAAAATAGTTATGTAAAAATGTTTAAAGCACTATTCATTTTTCAAAATGCATGTATAAAGGTTAAGCTTCTACATGAAAAGAAGAGGCAAGTGTCAGATTAGTCAGCAATAGCAGCTTATGTCTCTGCTATATGTTATCAGACGATGCTGAATGGTTAGGGACATAAGTGGACTGGTAGAGTCCATGCCTAGACTGTAGAAGGCCTTTGGTTTGATGCCCAGTACCACATAAGCTGGATTTGGCAGTACACCTCTGTAATTTTTGTACTTGGGAGGAGGAGGTAGGAGGATCAGGAGTTCAAGGTCATCCTCAGCTATAACATGAGTTCAAGGCCAGTCTGAGTGACAAGAGACCATAGCAAAACCTGGACAAACAGAGTCACAACAAAACAAACCCAAACACCAGAAAATAAAGCTGAGATCCAAATAAATACAGTATAGTTCTTCTTCTTGGCCCTGATGGCAGCTAGCACTGAGAATTCCAGCTCATGTGACACATATACATGTAGAAACTATTTTACTTTCGGTGCTAGGGATGGAGTACAGAACTAAATACATTCTAGACAAGTGCTCTACTCATTGAGCTGGCTATGCGCTATCACTAGTAGATTAGACATTCTAGTCCTTATCAAAAGCATTTAGTTGGCATGCTTACACAAATCTTCACATCAAAAAACTATTTGAAGAGATATCCAGAATGTATTTCTTTAATGGCATCATAGAATGTATCAATGTCATCAAAGTTATGGCAAATAGGTTCATCGAAGAGGTTCCCAGACTTGGCATGCTGTTTTAGCGACAGGACTCATTATCTCAGGGTATGAGCTCTGAGCAAGGCAGAGCCTGCAGAGCATAAATCCTGAGGGAACCCAGAGACACAGCTTCCTCTTCTTGCTTTCCCTAGTGCATGCTCTCCCTCCCTCTGGCCATAGGCAGGGTTCCTGAAGCATACCTGACCTCCCTCTCTAGCACCCACTCCCATGTCACCTTTAATCCGGGTGACACAAAGCTGTATTGTAATCCTTCCTTTTATTGGAGAAAGTCTACATTCAGTCATCCCTTCAGAAGGTTATAGTCTACATTCCTTCATTCAACTCAGTATTTGTCAGCACCAATTATGTTGTAGGCATGGCTTCAAGAACTGGATGTACCAGACTGAAGAGGATGTATATGATGCCACCCTGCCCTTTCCTCCACCTGAACTCATAGTCTGAAAAGAAAACCCAGCTATAAAGCTGATGTGGGTCAAAAAGTACCAGAGCTACACACAGCAGAAGCCTACCCTACGTGTGAGGGTGTGGAACATCTTAGATGAACAACCTCCTGGTGACAACTTGAGCTGTCAGTAGGAATTCACCTAGTCAGAGAGAAAACGTGGTTCTTGGAAAAAAGGAGGCCAAAAGTGACCTGATCCTTGAGATCTCATTGTAAACTGGAATCTGGTCATGCAAGTGAAGTGACTGAGAACTCAATGGCATGCCATGACCTACAGCTATTTGGCTTATTGGCTAGAATACAGATGACCATGGAATAAATGTTTTGGGGACATGAGTATGATGTATCTGAATGTATGTGGGTATATGGGGTGTGTGTGTGTGTGTGTGTGTGTGTGTGTGTGTGTGTGTGTGTGTGTGTGTGCATGCGTTCATGTGTCCATGCCAGAGTAGAAATGTAGAGTTAAGAGGATAATCCACCACCTTGACTGATACAGTGTTCCTTTGTTGTTCACTGTTGCATAAGTCACAGTCACTGGCCTGTGGGTTTCTGTCCTCCTGTCTCCTGTCCTCCTGTCTCCACCTTTCACCTTGCCGTATGAACACTGAATATACAGACACATTCTACTTTACCCAGATTTACACTGATACCAGGGATTCAAATTTATATCCCCATGCTTGTGTAACAAGTGCTTTATCTACTTCAAATAAAGAGGAAAAGCTATTTATTAGATGGAACAAGTCAAGACATAAAGTTTCACATGCTACTATTTTGATTCTATACATAAAACACCACATTGTAATATTTTCGATCTAGGTTTATAAATAGCTTAAGAATAAGTACTTTATTAAAATTCTAGCAACAACTTCCTGCTAAACAAAGCATGTGCTGTTAGTTTCACAGAGAAGTGCTGGATCTTAGGACAAAAAGGACAAGAAAAGATCTGAAAACCCAAGTAGGAAAGACCATGGAAAGGACAATTTGAAATCAATCACAGCTTTTCAGTGACCATTGCAATGGCCATGCTGCTGGAAATTCCCCTTTCTGTACTTCATGCATAGCACAAGGAATGCATTACAGTCTTCAAAACCTTCATACAACACTCAAATCCCCAGAGCCTGAATCAAAGCAAAGAAAACTAACGATGTTAGCAATGATTCCTGAATGTCAAATAGAACTTCCTTCGAAACTATCCTCCTTACATTTACCACCTCCACCTGGTCTCACAGCCATGTGTCAGTCATCCATCCCCTTTAAGGACAATGTTAACTGCATTTTAGGAGGGAGACAACACAAAGACAGGATTGAAATATATTTTCTCCATCAGAAGGGTTTGGATGGCTCAAGAGAGTGTGGCAGTTCATAGAGGCCTTGCTTAGACTTCTCACTTGATTGTGTTTCTTGGTCAAGCTGACATCTGGACTGGACAAATCTTTAACTTGGTCAATTATAAGACATTTGGCAGCACCTCTTGCCTCTGTTTGCTAGGTGTCAATAGCAACTTCACTCTGCCATCCTTAAAATATCCTAAATGTCCTCGGACATGACCAAATATCCAATGTTGCATCTTACTCCAGGATTATTACATGAAATGGCCCTGGCTGCATTAATAATCTTCTGAAAATGTAAATATCTATGGCTGCAATTATGCATATATGTTTCCATGGTTTTATTCTTTGCACAGGTTTTCATGTTTTCACCCATTTTCCTCTTCTTTTAGTAAAATTTGACTGATTAGAAAGTATATATATTAAAAAGTATATACTTTCTAATCATATATATATACACACACACACACACACACACACATATATATATATATATATATATATATATATATATATATATATATGAGAAAATAAATCTTAAGAGAACATCCAGTCCTGAGGGGTTTTTCAGTTTTGTAAACATACTGCTTGTATATTTTCAGATAGAAATAACACTGAACAAACAATACTTTTAAGAACATTGTCTAGACAGGCGTGGTAGCAACACATATTTAATCCCAGTACTTGAGAGGCAGAGGCAGGAGGATCTCTGTGAATTCTAGGTCAGCCTGTTAACCTAGAGAGTTCCAGGACAGCCAGGGCCACATAGTGAAACCCCATCCCAAACAAATAAACGGGCAAAAAATAGCACCCAATGCCATTACTTTTATTTACTTTGAAGGCTGTCTAGCATTCCAACACATAAGTTTATCAATCCTTATTTTTTAATATTTTGTAAATTTCATTATATATTTGTTCATTGTGCTTTTTCTGTATTGGTAGTATATGTATATGGATGTGGTAATGTGTGTGTGCCCCCGTGTGAACAACAGGTTCAAGCCAGAGATCAATGTTGGTGGTCTTTCTCAACCTCTCTTAACTATTTCATTTTTGCTTGCTTGTTTGTCTGTTTGAGACAGTCTCACTGCACCCAGAACTCAAAGATTCATCTGGGTTGCCAGCAAACTTCAAGGATCCTCCTGTATCATCTCCCAGTGCAGGAACTTCAGGCACACATTCCCAACCCAGCTCTTCAGGTGGGTCCTTAGAATCTGAATTTAGATCCCCATGCTCTCACGGCACATGCCTCTGGTAGAAGCACTACATTAGTGAATATTTGTGGATATCTCTGGTTGTTTTCTAAATATAAACTCCCCGTATTGAAAGGGTGGAGAAATGAGCTTAGTGTCACACAACGTTACACTACTGGCAGAGAAAATGAATGAATTTACATCTCTAACCCATGCTGGGCTGGCTTGAAGGTGTTTCCTATCACATTTACCAGTTTTGATATTTAAACATTTTAATTATGTTATAGTTTAATTTGTTATTTTAGATTGTAAGTTATTTAGCTGTTTTGTAACTTACTTGCACACGTTTTTTTTAACTTATAAAAATATTCCTAAGAATTTAAAATGTTTAATCAAATGCCATGTAATTTTTTTATTCCAGGATGGCAATATAATTTGTTTTTAAACTCAGGATAATGTCAGAAAGATAAAGTCCAAGAGATAATTGCACAGTGATTTTATATAGAATCCTGTTGACTCTAAAAATTAGTTGTGGGGCTCTGGCATTGATCCGATGCTGAGCGGTCTCGTCTGTGAGATTAGTTCTTTCCTAATGTCTCTTTGTAGGGTACTTTCACCATAAGAGGTCCACCCACTTTCAAGTGAGTCTTACAGTGCTTGCCTACTAACAGGTAAGGTTTATTTTCCATTGTCTTTCCTAAACGCATATTTTGCCATGTTCTCTCTCATTTAATCGATTCTCTGTTTCAGAAATCGCAACTTGTTCCCTGCACACTGTGGGTATCTGAAAGTCATGGCAGTTTTATTTAATGTCTCTAGGTCTTAAGATTTTCATTTTAGGAACAGTTACTCTGTGGGCAGTGTGTGTGTGTGTGTGTGTGTGTGTGTGTGTGTGTGTGTGTGTTGGGGATTGAGCCCAAGGTTTTGTTCCTACAAGGCAAATGGTTTACCACCGAGCTACACTACCATAAGAATAATTTTTTTCGGAACTCTGCCTAAATCTGTATTCTTCATTTCCTTTTCCTTTACATGACAGGACATGTATGTGTTATAATACATAGTACACTGATAAAAGCATGTTTAAAGACAGAGCTCACTGATACATTACATAAGCAACTTAATAAAATAAACACTAAAATAAAAATAAGAAAATGGTAATAAAGCCATATTACTAGTGTCTAATGTAAAATTTAAATGTATTTAATCAAACACTGATGAATAAACCCATTTATGAAATAGTTTAGGTTTTAAACTGTGTGAAATTGAGAAAGCATCACAGTAACAGTGTGTTCTATATTGACTGGATAGTTGATAGGAAAAAGCCAGAAATTATTTAAGAACTCCATTTTATAAATTTTACCTATAGTTCTGCCTTGCAGAGAGGTTTTGGTGCTCAGGCCTGACATTTTTTATAATTAGCACAGCGGATACTTTATGTAAAAGACTGTTACTGAAGGGATTTCAGGAACTTGAAAGTAGTTTAGCCAGGCTAGGCGTTCCTTTTGCAATCTTTACACTCATAAATTGCCTGGCATTTCAATCCTTACTCTTCATGTGGAGAGCCAAGATACAGCAGCTTTGAGTTACCACCATGGTACAGTTTTATGGTATTTATTGCTTCTTGTAGAAGGTGCTTTAAATCACCAACAACCTATGTAACCTTGAGTAAATCACTTACTCTCTCCAGACTTGTTTCTTCATTCCCTATGGGAAGTTAGAATCAATGGTTGCTCAATAACTCTCGTTTTACCTCCAAAATTCTGAAATTATGTTGTTCAAATCCCTAATTATTGTCAGTCCTGTAACTTGCACTTTGCACATTCAAAAAAGATGAATTCATATGTATCAAATGGACTGCTTGAAATATGAAACAAGGGGTTAAAAATCTTAATTCAAAACTTTCACTTCCCATTAAGATGAAGTACAGGAGATGGGACCAGGCAGACTGGAAGCTGGGTCCTTGGCAGCTAGATAATTCACAGGAGGGATTCCATGATCCTGTCTCCCGAAGGACAGCTTTCCATCTACCCATATAAGGGTCTAGTGGGTGACATAAAATAAGAAAAATGTGATCAATCCAACACAAAGAATCAACACAAGAACGCAAATTAAAATGAAGAATTAAGACAGTCAACAAGATGGCCAATTTAAACCCAAGCAGATTCCCTTTACAGATTGAATGATGTCTTCTTTTTTCCTGCAGAGTTGCTCAGAATATAAGTGTAAGACTCTGAAAAGGGCATAAAACTGGGGACAGTTGGTCCTGGTATTGTTCCCACACTTCACGAAAAAGCCTTCAGCCTTTCCCAATGGCCATGCCACTGATGGTAGTTCTCCATGCACAGCCTTGGAAGTGTGGAGAAAGTTGCCTTCAGGTCTAGCTATTTCAGTTCCCAGACAGCAGGATTACAGGTACAAAACCCTATGAGGTCCACAAACACACCTGCTTTAGTAGAAAAATAAATTTCTCAAATTTACAAGACACAAAATCAATATATAAGAATCAGCCATACATTGTCGATGAGCAATATCAAAAAAGAAATTAAGAAAACTCCACTTCTAATAACATCAAAAGAATAAATATTAATACTTTTGTAGAAATTTAGCCCAAGAGGTCTAAGTCAGGTACAATGAAAATGTCAAAAAGCAATGCTGAAAGAAACAAAGGAAGATGAAAATATGATCTGTGATGGATTAAAAGACATTATTGATATAATAATGGTCACTGGGGTGATCTATAGATTCAGTGATATTCCTATTAATATCTCTATGGCATTTTTTTTTTTGGTTTTAAGAGACAGGGTTTCTCTGTATTGTTTTGGAGGCTGTCAGTCCAGCCTGGCCTCGAACTCACAGAGATCCACCTGCCTCTGCCTCCCTAGTGCCATCACCGCCCATCCTCTATGGCATTTTTATAGAAATAGAAAAGTGTATACTATCTCTCTCTGTTCCTCATGGTTCCAGAAACAGTGGAGTTTTCTTCTTGTGCAGTGCCACCCTCTCCCTAGAAATATGGTAGTAAAGATAGGAGTCAATGGATTTTGACATATTGGGCTTCTGGTTATCAGAGATGCCTTCAATTATAGCAAAGTGTATGTTGTTGCCATCAATGACCCCTTCATTGGTCTAATTCCATTGTTTACATGTCCCAGAATGACTCTACCCATGGCAAGTTCAAGGGCACAGTCAAGGCTGAGAACAGGAAACTTATCATCAACTGTAAAGCCATTACCATCTTCCAGGAGCAAGATCCTGTCAACATTCAATAGAATGATGCTGGTGTTAATTATGTTGTAGAGTCTACTGGTGTCTTCACCACCATGGAGAAGACAGAGGCTAACTTTAATGTTGGAGTCAAAAGGGTCATCATCTCTGTCCCTTCTGCTTATGGCCCCATATCTGTGATGGGTAAGAACCACAAGAAGTATGACAACTCACTCAAGATTGTCAGCAATACTTCCTGTACCACCAACTGCTTAGCACCACTCCAGCCCTGCCAAGGTAATCCATGACAACTTTAGCATTGTGGAAAGACTCATGACCACAGTCTATGCCATCACTGCCACCCAGAAGAATGTGGATGGCCCCTCTGAGAATCTGTGGCATGATGGCCATGAGGCTAGTGAGAACAACATCTCTGCATCCATTGGTGCTGCCAATGCTGTGGACAAGTTAAGAGATGAATGAGAAGCTCACTTGCATGGCCTTCCATGTTTGTTCCCTCAATGTGTCCTCCATGGATCTGACATGCCATCTGGAGAAAGCTGCTTAGTATGATGACACGAAGATGATGAAGCAGGATTCAGAGGGCCCACTAAAGGGCTTCCTGGGCTACACTGAAGACCAGGTTGTCTCCTGCAACTTTCATAGTGACACTCACTCTTCCACATTTGATGCTGGGGCTGGCATTGCTCTCAGTGACAGCTTTGTAAAGCTCAATTCATGGTACAGAAACAGAATGGAGCACCTCATGGCCTACGTAGCCTTCAAGGAGTAAGAAGCCCTGGACCACCTACCCCATCAAGAACACGAGAAGAAGAGAGAGGCCCTTGGCTGCTTAGGAGTCCCTCTCAGAACTCAGCCCCCACCACTGACCACCTCCCCCTCACAGTTTTTATCCCAGACACCCAGAGGAAGGGAAGGAGCTTAGGGAGCCCTTGTTTCTTGAAAACCATCAATAACGTTCACTGTACAAAAATAAATAAACAAACAGAAGAAAAAAAGCCCATACTGTCGCTCATGTGGATTTTAAAAGGATCTTGAACGGATTACAAATAATTTTGAAAATAAAGACCAGAATTACAATACTCAGACTTCCCCAATCATAAAATCACTGAAGTTATTGAAACAGAACAGTGTGACACCAGCACAAAAACTGACACAGAGACCATTTGTATGGTGCAGAACATTTATAAATTCACCACCACAAATAAGGTCAACTGAATTTCATCAAACATTCAAAGCAATCAAACACAGAAAGGGTATCCCCTTCAATAAGTGATACTGGGGAGACTCAGTAACTGCAAACAACTAAATGAAGTTGGCACTTATGTTATATAAATTTTTAACTTAAAATGGAACAAGAGCAAATTGAACAGCAAAATTAAGTAAAATTTATTGGTGCAATCCATCATATGTCCTTGATGCTCTTTTAATGTGTATAAGTCTGAAGCAATGTCCTTTCATTTAATATTATCATAATGTATGTTCTCTTTCTGATTTGTTAAGTCTATTAATCTTCCGAGGGTTTGTACATTTGTTTTCTTTTTTATTGATTTTGTTATTATATTCATGATCTATTTTCTTGCACCTCTCTCTCAGAAGAACGGGATAATTAAAAAAATACAAGTTAGCCAAAACCAAGTTGAAAAGAAATAAAATATTGGCATATCTATCTAATAATTAGATTGGTGTCAGAAATCATTGGGTGAAAAAATTCCATGTCTAGTTTATTTCCCTGGTGAGCTCATCAATTCAAGGAAGAAATCATGCCAGTCTTGCATATATCATGCAAGAGTGTAAAGGAACGTGATTGCACTCTGCCCGTTTTGTAGATCCTTGGAGCTGGAAAAGCCATATGTCACCAAAGCACACATATGACCAGGTCTTTCAGTCAGTTCCACTCACCTGCAAAGACAACAGAGACAACTCCCCAAAGTCCTAGCCAATGGGGTGCAGCAAGCAGGAAAGACACTACTTCATGACAAGACGGGCTTTATTCCAGGAATGTATCAGAGGTTTAGCATTTAAAAGCCCATCACTGGAAACCACCGTTTTAAAAGAATAAGGGAAAAATACCTACATATAATTGTCCCCATACTTGAAGGAAAAGTGCTTGAAAAATTCAACATATTTTTATAAAGAACTCACAAAACAAAGAGTAAAAACAAATCTCCTCCACTGACAAAGGGATGTCAACATGATGCTTATTGACAAGAAACTGAACTTCTTCTCATCATGAAAAGTTGTGTAATCCTTCACTGCTATCACGCACTGCACTGACATCACCGGAAGTGCACTAGGTCAAGAGAAATAAAAGCCTACAGGCAGACAGCAAAGAAAAATTTTACTCACAGATGAGGTGATGGTTGTACAGGAATTCTAAGAAATCTTTAAAAAATAAAATAAGAGAGACAGACCTTTCCAGAGTTAGTAAAGAAATTTAGCAGGGTGATAGCCATCATAAATTTTAATACAAAAATGATTTAAATAATAGCAGATATAAAAAATACAGAGCTGGAGATGAGAGCTCAGTGTGTAAAAGTGCTGCCATGCAAGAATGACTCCTGAGTGTGAATTCCCAACACCCATATTAAAAAAAAAAACAAACTGATCTCAGCACTGGGCAACAGAAATGGGGTGGGGTGGGGGAGGGCAGTATCCCATGAGCTTGCTGGCCAGGCAGTCTAGGCAGACACTGAGCTCTAGGTTTTGTGAAAGACCCTGCTTCAAAATAGAAGACATCCCGTGTTCGTTCACCTTTGGTCCCATAGGTGCCCATGGAGATAAATGTACACAACACACTCTCACCCCACCCACAATACTTAGAAATAAGGCTTTGTTTTGTTTTGTTTTTAAGACACAAAGACTTGTCCACTGAAGAATTCAACACACAAATGAGCTAAATCAAAAGAAACCTAACTGGGCAGAAATGCCTCTTCTAGGATCCTAAGACTGGACTTGGAGATCAGTACTTTCTGTGCTGACCTGCATGGCGTTAAGTACCGCAGAATGACTGACTGTGCCCCGGGAGCTACAACGTTAGGGTAATCTCAATCAGTCTCAGCAGTCTGCTTTCAGAAAGTGTCAAGCTGACAGATAAATTCATTCAGAAATTCGGAGACAAGCTGGACTGTGGTGGCACACATCTTTAATGCCAGCACTCACTCCGGAGACAGAGTACATCTCTGCAAATTTGAGGTCAGTCTGGTCTACACAGCGAGTTCCAGGACAGGCTCCAAAGCTCCACAGACAATCCCTGCCTCGAAAAACAAACAAACAACAAAAAAGAAGTACAGAGACATCAAGCAATGTGTGTATGCATACTCATTGGGAAAACAGAAGAATCAGCAAATGATGATTCAGTATATACACATGTACATGAAAAACTTGGTTCTTCCTTTACTGTCCATAAAGTTCAAGATAAGCCATAGATCTAAATACAAAATATAAGAATATTTTATGGCATGGAATCTAGTAAAGATTTTTTATATTAAACACAAAAATAAATGTAAAGGAAAAAATTTAAAGTTAGCCTTTGTTACTAATATTTAAAATCTTACTCATCAAATGATAACAAAAGAAACAACAAGCAAGCTTAAAATGGGAAAAATATTTGGAAAATATGTATCTGATTAAGGTTTTGGGGAATAATTCAATATCAAAAAGATAATGAAATTGGAAAAATCAAAAAGCCTGAGAAAAGCACAAGAAGGAAAGCTAAACATAGTCACGGGAGAAAGAAAAGAAAACTGCAGCAAAGTGGGGCCCTGCTGCACACTCAATAAGTGGTTAAAAAAGGAGACTGACAGCACCAAATGTTGGCAAGGAAGTAAAGCAACCTCAAATTCCTTACATTGTTGGTGGGAGTATAGAATGTTAAAACTGCTGTGGAAAATGGGCCTGGCTGTTTCTCACAAAACCAAACATAGACCTGTCCCTGGAATTCTTGTCTGAGATATTTGCTCTAAAGATATGAAAGCATATACCACACACACACACATAGACACACACACACACACACAAACACACTTCATATAAGAATGCTCCTAGTTTTATTCATGTCACAAAAGTTTGCAAACAACACATCTGTTAATAGTATATATATATACATATATATATATATATTCAGGAGCAAAATGTGATCAGCAGTTTTTAAAGCAGGAAAGATGTATCCAACATTATGGATGGAACTCAAAACATCATGCAGACTGAAAGAAGTTTACCATATGTAAACAATACTATATGCAAACTGTACAGTTATGTTTGCACACTGTTCTGAAACAGGCTAAAATAATGCATTATTAAAAGACAGCAGTTGCAGGTGGGTAGGTATGAGAGCAACAGAAATTGACTTTGAAGGAACGTAAAGAGAACACAGGTATAAGGTTTTTGTCAAAAGGCATCATGGGGCCAGTAGGATGGTTCAATAGAAACGACATAAACCTGACCACCTCAGTCTGATCCAAAGAACCCACATAAAGCTGGAAAGAGCTACACCACACAACCACACACACACACACACACACACACACAAATACATTTCTTAAAGGCAGTAGATATTTAAAATCTATACAACTCATCAAAAGTACAAAAGAATATGAAGTGAGTTGAATTCAATGCTACAGATACCAAAGTGTTTAGAATAAAGCATATTTATATATGAAATTTACCTTAAATGCATCAAAAATGATACAGAAAACTGAGGGACCTATTGGTGATATAACAAAATTTAGTTAAAGACATGATGCATATATGTATATGGGTGTTTACTATGGTTTTATTTCAACTATTCTTTTTATATAAAATTTTCATATTAAAATATGACATGTCAAAGTTATACAATACAAAGTCAATATGTAAAAATCAGTTTTGCCAGCTGGGCAGTGGTGGCGCACGCCTTTAATCCCAGCACTCGGGAGGCAGAGACAGGCGGATCTCTGTGAGTTCGAGGCCAGGCTGGACCGACAGCCTCCAAAACAATACAGAGAAACCCTGTCTCGTAAAACAAAACAAAAAAATCAGTTTTGCCAGTATTTAAGTAAAATGTGGAAATATATTTCCAACAGCAGCAAAAGTCATACAATACTTAGGAGTAGAATTAATGAAAGACACAGAAATGTGTATACTGAAAGGTATAAATGTGACTAATGACAGAAATAAAAGGATTAAATGAAGGGAGAAATGAACTTTAAAGAAAAAATTCATGAATTAGAAGATAGTAATACTGAGAAATCACATCTCCACATATTAATTAGTAGTCAATAAATTCCATTAAAAAAAATCCCAGGGTGGTTCTTTGGTTTTGGTTAGTGAGGTGATTTTTTATGAAAACTAGAAGTACATTAAAACCAGCAGAGACAGCTGATCTGAACAGGGGAGAGCTCTTGGACCCCAGACTGACAGTGGGGAGGCCAGCATGGGACTGATATGGACCCCCAATGTGAGTGTCAGCGAGAAGGCCTGGGCAACCTATGGGGCCCTGAGTTGTGGATCAGTGTCTATCCCTGGAATACAAACAGTCATCGTGTGCCTATAGCACAAAGAGGGATGCTCTCTCAGCCTGATCTCTTAGGGGAGTGCCTGGACCCTACCCAGAGTGAAGTGACAGACTCTAGATATCCCCTATGTGGAAGGATTTGGCAATAGGGTGGGAGGGTGGGAGGGAAGGGGAGTGCGGGAGGAGGGGAGGGAGAGGGAAGTGGGATTGACATGTAAAACAAGCTATTTAAAATTAAAATAAAAAATGATAATAAAAAAGAGATAAAAACACATGAAAAAAAGGATAACACAATTTTTAGAAAGAAAAATGGAATTTCAAGAATTTTACTACTTAAGAGTTTATTACAAACACTTCTATCAATGAAGAGTAAAGGTAGACCAGTTGATCAATGGAACAGAATTGAGATGCCAGACATCAGTTCACACATATAGGTAAAACTGAGTTTTGAAAAAGGAATCAGCATAGTTCAGTGGGCAAAGTACTTTCTTTTCAGTAAATGGTGATGAAAAAAATTGATATTTGTACTTTTAAATGAATTCTAATCTTTGTGCACTTTAATTTGAAGTGGATACCAGAATTGAATATCAAAGTTGAACTGTAAAATTTCCCAAAGAAACATTTGTTTTAAAGTAGACAATGTTGTATATACTTGAAATTGACAACATGACCTTAGTATAGTAATAAGATTAAGAGAGTGCTCATCCCTCACTGCTACACTCTGTATGGAAGGGGTAGCTATACTATTTACTTAACAATTTTCAATGCAATGTAATTTTACTAACTATAGTTCTCATCAGATCTCTAGACTTATTTACTCTCCACCGCCACCTCATTGTGTTTTTCTGTCCTTCATCTTTCTCCCCACTGCCTACAGTTCCAATTTTATGTTTATGTATTTAATTTTTAAAATAGACTCTACATATAAATAAGTGTTGGTGTCATGTTTAATTTAATCCATACCACTCTGCCATTTCACCCATGTGGGAATAAGTGGAAGCTTCTTATTTTTTTTAAGGCTGAACAATATCTCATTGTGTATACTTCATCCCTTTAGCCATTGCCCATTTACCTATTACAATAGAGCTATCTTTATGACCTGGTAATTCTTTGTTCTCCTTTGAATATATACCCAGAACAGACATTCTAATTTATTAGAAGCCTCTCTATGGTTTAATGGGTGGACAAATCTACATGCAGCAACAGTATGCTTGGGTTCCCTTTTCTTCCCATCTTTGCCGAGATTTATTCTCTCTTGTCTTGTGACTAATGGCTACCTTAGGGATTTTGAGGTTACATCCCATGGTGGACCTAGTGAGATCAGTCACGTTGAGGATCTTTTCATTTGTCTTTTGTCTATCCTCATGTTTTCTCTGAACAACTATTTGATCAGATCATTTGCCAACTTTTAGTTGCATCATTTGATTTTCTGCCTTGTATATTTTAGATTTGAACCCCTTAAAATGCAACTCATAGGGAAAAGAATTCTTCATGACTTCGTGTCAGATAAATGTTTCCTGGATCACAGAAGGCACAAACTGATGAGTTGAATTTTATCAAAATACAAATTTTCTGCTCTACAAAAGTCATCAGGAAAACAGATTTAAAATAAAGTCACACACTAGATGAAAATATTTGCTCTACATGCATTTGACAAAGGACTGGCATTCAAAATATATCAATATTGTGGCCTTCAATTTTAAAAAAAGGAAAAACTTTAAACAAATGACAAAAGAAATGAACATCCAATTGAAAGGACAAAAGGAACACAATAGCACCACTGATTTCTAAGAAATATTAAAATGAGATAGGTTGTCACACTCACTGGAATAGCTGATGTCAGGAAGAATGACACAGAGCTGGGGATGTAGCTCAGTGGTAGAGCAGCTGTGTAGTATCTGATGGCAATAAAAAAGGTAGGACCACTGTGAGAAATAGTACACAGGTTTTTTGTTTGTTTTTGTTTTGTGTTGTTTTGCTTTTTACAGAATGAGACCCAGACCTCCAATATGACCCAGAGGCAGAACATGGTTTAGTGCCCTAGAACCCCCATTTGGTTTGAGTTATGCACATCCTCCCTCTGACAATAGGGAACTTGATAGCCTGGTTCTTCCCTTGCACACACTATGTGCTTTCATTCTTCTTCAGTCAGCCTAGCTCTCTGAAGCCTCAGTCCCCACCTGCATCAAGCAACACACATTCTCATCCTTGAACAACAGTTTTGAGTTTCCCTTTCCCTGATAACAGTCAAATTTAGGCAGGTTCTATTCACATATGTTCCCAACATATCCAGGCATGAAGAACAGAAGTGTTGACCTGGCTGGAACTGTTTGGGTGCATGTGTGGTAAGACAAAACTGTGTCCTCTGGTAATATTAGAGAGAGTCCCCTATATACAATCTTATTCCCATGCATTGTTGGGTGTGCATATGACTAAAATCAAATGCACTTTGGGAAAGGACATGCATAACAGAGAAATGATTATATAATGTAATCAATAAAAATAGAGAGCCACCCAAACTATACACCTTAGTAACCAGGTCCCTCTTTCCTTGACCCCACAGAAAGAGACCCAAGGCTGGGCCCATGGTTATGCTTACTCATGTGGCCAGCTGTCAAATCTTGACAGTGTAATGTTCATATACATACATACATACATGCATACATATCATTACTTTGTCTTTCTTCTTTTGCAAATCTGTATGCCCCTTATTTTCAACTCTTTTAATTTAAGGCTAGAAACTCATATTATTCAACCAGCTTAACTAGTTCATAGTGGTAAATTATATTTGCTGCTTGGTATGAGGCTGCCTAGAGGGGCTAGAGAGCAGACACTGAACCCAAAGAACTGAAGGAAATTTTCTGTAGTGAGCAACTAGGGTGGTGGTTCCATGAATATGTAAATTTGTCAAAACCTATCAAACTGTATACTTATAATGTATGTCTTACCACCTATATAATACCTCAAAGTCTATTAAATAAATATGAGAAATTTAAAATAAACCTTCACAGTAATTAAGCTCAAGTTTTCCTGGTAATACTTAAGGATATTTTCATGGTTTTTTTAATTCAGTCTTCTAAACGCTTGTTTGGCTTTTGCTGTGCAAAGCTTAGAGGTTTATTAACGCTAAAGCGACATCTTAACCTCTTCCACACGTTAAAAGTGTCAATCAAATTTTATTACATGAATGAAGTACTTTACTTTAAACCTGTCAAGATAATTGCTGAGATTAAGTTAAATGGAAATAAAAACAAAAGGGAAATGCAGGACAAGAAGTTATTTTTAAATTTAAGGGGGTAAATGAGTAGGGAGCTGTGAAGTTTAGCTTTTCTGTAAGATCTTTACAATCTTGGGCAATGTTGCATAGGGTTTGACTCATGTGCAGCCCGGGAGCCAAAGGTAACAGTTGTGTGTCAGCTGCTAGGAGTAAGAAACCTGATGCAATGGTCACCACAAAGATATTTATTATGTCCCAGCACTAGACGTCTGCCTTCCCAGGCTCCTGGGGGCATCTTCATCTGGCTCTTGTCCCTTCCGTGCTCCAAAGTGGTTGACTATGAAGCTGTATCTGTATGCAGGCCTTTCCCAAGTCCTTCACAATACCGAGGATCCTTTTCCACACATATTTCTCCCTGTTTCCTAGGCAAAATTTTAGCATATGCCCACATTTATGTAACTCGTGACCAAGAAAAAGGAAACCCACAGCTGGACTTGCACCAGCTTTGTGCACAGGTGGCCAATGGGAGGAGAGAACAGAGAACTCATTAAAAATAGATAAATAAAAAGACTTAATGGATTCTCGGCAAGAAGAGCAACACGAAGGGAAGAGGGCTCAGTCAAGAGTTAAGAGTGAGTACAACACTGACTGAAAGAAATTAATTTGATTTCTTGAGCTATATTAATTTTTCATTTGACTTTCCCATGAATACCTCACTCTGGGGACTTTTTTCAATCAGTAAGGAAAATCAAATTGAACGACATCAGCAGCCAACATCGGTCTCCCAAATCTTGTGCCCCCTTTTAAGGATGTCAAGAACAGTTGCTGACTTTTGGGCAAGTGCAGAGGAAATTAAAGCAATTCTCGGTCCGTCTGTGCTATTTTCTGCTCTCCACATCACTAACCCGTATTTATTTCTTGGTTCACAGCAGTGGCTGCAGAGTAAGTACTAAGCAATGAGCGTCTTTCCTGCTGCCAAATTCGCCAATGATTTCGTTCTCAGTCAAACCTATTACGTGACCCCCTGGGGCTGGCAAATGGCCGTTGACTTTTTTCATCAGTGTTAATGGAAATCATGTGTAGGATTGGTGACTGTAAAAATATATGCATCTCACAAACTTTGTACTAAATTTTGTAGTGTTCTGCACTCATGATACATGCCTAGTCTGTGTAGTAGCATGTTCAAGCTAACATTTAACTCACTAGCTCTCTATGAAACAATATCCCTTCTCCCCACTGTGGCACCCCTTCTACAAGCACACAGATACACAGATCAAATGATAAAACATGTGGAGAACTCCCTCACTCAAATGAGTTTGCATCACAGGGCATTTACTGAGCTGTGAGATCTGACGGTGATTTGAACAAACATATGAATCTGATCGCTTCATCGGATCCTTCATTCTTGAGAGAAACATAGTTGATGATCTTTTCATATGCAATCAACATCTTGATCTACAATTTTGTCACCCAATCTCAGGATGACTCTTAGCTTCTTTATGTTTAATAAACCCAGCTTATGAGAGGGTGTCTATTACAGTGATATAAGTAGCAAATATTCTTTAACCATTGAGCCATCTCTGTGTCCCTGAGATTTTTTTTCTTACAGTTTTGTGCATGCTAGGCAAGCATTGTACCATGAATCTCCAGCCTCAGTTCAAGCAGCTCAAGATGAGAATCTTGATAAGGTAACTGGGGACCTCATTTCTCCTAACTGGACCACTTACATTATTCTTGGATTCCTTTCGCTGGTATCCAGTCGCTACAATTGGCACCATGAGTCATTAGCTCTGGTCTGGAATGATTCACTATGGGGACAGACCACTGGAAGTCCTGATCACTGCTCTTGTCATCTTATCCCCACTCTGGGAATCCTCACTCTCACTATGGGTTCCATTTCCCCTGCCTTCTTGAGTTTGGTGACATTCTAATCACTATGAGCACAGAACATACCTGTGATCAGACACAACTCATACAGAAATGAATGAGGAGAAAGCATTGATTCTTACAACAAGGAATCCAATATTTCCCTTTTTCTTGGGCTTCTGGTGATAACTACTATCTATTGTTTCATGCACTGTCGTTCCCCACAATGACCTTATGCCTCAGACACCACCCTTCATTACAGGCTGTTGGACAGAAAATAACTATGGATCCTGTGTGGGGAATAATTAAAAGCCAAGGCAGTAAAAGTGACTTTGGTCTCCTTTGCTTCACTGGAGCCAGCATGATTGGTGCGAAGGGCAGTCATTCATCAGACAGTCCTGGGAAGTACACAGCAACAGCAAAGGAAGCAGGGTGAAAATAGGTGGTGGTAACAGGCAGCAGTAGCCTACTGCTGATGACTTCGATTCACTTGTGGTGAGAAGTGAGAAGTTGTCTCTTAACACCAAGAGAAAGACAGCCTCCTGATGCTGGATCCTCTCTTACAGTGAAGAAGATAACAAGTCTCTTATTAATACAGTCTGTCAGTTAAAAAGCTCTGTGCCTTGGATAGTGTCCACTCACTTCCTGGGCTACAATTTGTGCATGAATGGTGAGGATCACCTTCATTCTTTCAAGACTCGGGCAAAATTTAGGAGGATGATGGTGATGAATAACATATGAAGGAGAATATCTTGAATGTGTATTTGTAGCTTCTTTTGTAGCTATGTCATTCAGATGTCATTGTACTGGCTTTCTTTATACAATATTAAACACATATAAGCAGAAATGCCAAGAGGGTAAGCCATATCTAAACAAGTGTCACAATATAATATCCTAGGCACGCTGGTGGGTCAATCTCACCCTTGAAGTACACACAACTGTGTGGAGCCCCCAAATTAGCAGTGAAGATATTGGTTCTTAGAATCAGACAAATCCAGATGAGAGTTTCTTATTTTCCCTTGTATTGTCTGTGGTGATCTGAATCTCTATTTCCAAAACTCTACAGGAATAGTAATGCCATTCAGAAAGTTTTGAAAACAATTTTCCTGGGATTTTACTTATGAATCATTAAGCATCATGCCTGTTTCTTACACCTACCACATAGCAAGGGCTCAGTAAACACAAGTAGCAGTACCAGAAACCTAAAGCCTCCTGAGGTAAGAGGAATCCATTATCAGCCTCTCTCTGTAACTATAGGCCCATGGAGTATGCATCTTGCAAAGAAGGAGTTAATGCAAAGACTCATTGATAGATAATAAAGAAAAACCCACAAGAAGAGACAAAAGTGATGGCCTCAGGGATGGTAAGTAGTTACTTACTGTATTTATTATCCAGAGAGGAGTAGAGATTATATATTTCATGAGCCAGATGGGAATAGTTATTTAATCTACAGTAACGACTACTCTAAATGGCTCTATTGAATCTCTACTTGAAAGTGTACTTCACAAGAGTTGCAGGCTATGAGGGAATAAAGCAAGAAACAAATGTAATGGTTAAAGGATATTTTTGCTAAAGCTTAATTAAAGTTGAGATTTTGTACCATTCTGCATATAATCTTCAAAAGTTATTTTTCCTTAAAAAAGAGAACAGAAAGGGTGCAATGAAATTAGCCTTAGAGCTGTGTAGATATTGAAGAGCCCTTGAGAAAAAAATGTTTAAAAAGGACAAATCTCAATTTTAAGCAAAGAATTGAAATTACGTTCTAGCACCTCACACTCCAGCACATTGATACCTACTTGAAATGAACAACTGCTAAAGGAAACAGCTGGTAGGAAGCTGTTACTGCAAAGCAAAGTGCAATATGCTTGCTGCAATTAGTTTGCAATCATTACTCGGTCCAGTGTTGAAGGAAACCCTTAATTTGATCACATCAAAAGCATTCCTATCAGTGATCAAAATTCAAGACACTTCTCATTCCAAGTCTGTACAGAACTCTCACCTTTACAATGACTGATGTTATAATTTTTAATCTGGTAAGAGTTTAAAGTAACCCCAGAATAATATCTAGACATAACTGAGGAATTTTTAGATTTGAGTTGTCCAAGAGAATTGTATCACGAGTCACAAAGACACAAAAGCACAAAACCACTTGAACAATGTTAAATTTACACATTTAAAAGAAGGGAGGGAGGGAGGGAAGGAGGAGAAGGAAGGAGGAGAAAGAAAAGCAAGAAGGACAGAAGAAAGGAAGGAAGGAAGGAAGGAAGAACTTACTTCATGAAATATGAATGTGGAAAGGTCTACGCAATGCTATCTTAGAACTCACAGTGATTCACTAGCCTCTAACCCCGAGTGCTAGAATTAAAGGTATGGTATGCCACCATTTCCAGCAAGATATCTCATTTTTAACTAAGATGGCATATTCACTGAGCACTAACCAAATTTTGGTAAGGAAAAAAATCATGAAGATTCATATCTTACAATTTAACTTCAAAGAACCTTCAAAAGGCCCATGACCATAGGGTAGCTTAAATGCAATAAATAATTCTACCCAGGGCATTGTCTTAGTTAGAGTTTCTATTGCTGTTAAGAGACACCATGGCCATGGCAGATCTTATAAAGGAAAACATTTAATTGGGGTCACTTACAGTTTTGGAATTTTAGTTCATTATCATTATGGCAGGGAGCATGGCAGTGTACAAGAAGACACAGTGCTGGAGAAGGAGCTGAGTGTCCTACATCTTGACCCACAGGCAATAGGAAGTGAACTGAGACATTGGATGTGATTTGAGAATATATATGATACCTCAAAGTCCACCATTATAGGAACCACTTCCTCCAACAAGGCCATACTTATTCCAACAAAGCCACATTTCCTAATAGTGCCACTCCCTATGAGCTTATGGGGCCAATTACATTCAACCCACTACAGGCACGGTGAGACAGATCAGTTAGGTAAAGGTACATGGACCTAAACCTGCCAACCTGAGTTCAATTCAAGGGACCCACATGGTAGAAGGAGAGAACCAACTTATACAAGTTGTCCTCTCTACAAATGTGCTATGATTCTTACTCACCCCAACCATGGCACACACATACAGGAGATACTTTGAAATATAATAAAAAAATTAATTCTATCTATAGGTGATTATTATCTCAAAGACTTCACTGTCAAGTACTGTCATGGCTTCCTCTCATATCCTTAGTTTTCTCTCTCTCCCCGAACAGTTCAACCTCCTGCAGTCCAATGACAAATTTAAATTTTACATTTCCAGCACAAACCTTTCCTGTCTTTCAAAACCATGTGCACAGCTATACATTCACCAAAAGCAACATACAGCAATGGTTGTAGCAGCACCATGAGTAAGAGTCCCAACTGGAACAAATTTGGCCAGCAATGAAGTAGAGGGAACACACACTATGAGTTAGAAAATACAGGGGCTCACAAACCAAATGTTGAGCAAAATAAGGGAAAACAACATAGCTCTAGATATATCATGTGGTTCTATCCAGGTCAAGTCTTAAAACAGGCAAACTAGAGTGGGTTCTAGAGAGCAAAAATGGCTGCCTTTGTGTCATGGTGTTTGAAGGATGCAAGCAATGGAACCTGAGGTGCTGGTACTGATTATTCCTTGTCTGGGGGAGCAGAATACATGGATATGTTAAGTGGAAGATAGTTCATTAGGTTAGATACTGTTGTATAGATGTCTGCATGCCTTTTTAGAGTTAAGAAATATTTAAGCATATCTTCAAGAAAAGACTTCAACAATAAACTGACAAACATGCTATGCTGGGTTTTTTTTTTGTTTGTTTTTTGTTTTGTTTTGTTTGCTTGCTTTGTCAACTTGATACAAGCTCAGGTCACCAGCCAAGTGAGAACTTAAATTGAGAATATGCCTCTATCTGATTAGCTATATGTGAGTCTCTGGAGTATTTTCTTGATTAATGATTAATTCGGTCAGGTGATCCTGAGTGATTTTAAAAAAGCAAGCTGAGCAAACTAATAAGCATGATCCTCCATGATCTCTGCTTCAGCTCCTGCTTCCAGGTTCTTGCCTGGAACTCCTGCCCAGACTTCCCTAAAAAATGGATTGAGATGTGGAATTGTAAGATGAAATAAGCACTTGCCCCCATTAAGTTGCTTTTGGTCACCAGTAATAGAAACCCTAACAGCGTGGGGAAGATCAAATACTGAGTTAAAGAAGTGATGGTTTAATGTTCTCCATCTGTGCATGGAGAAGCTGTGGAGACTTAAAGATGAACCAGAAAAAAACATCAGCATAAGAAGATGCTCTTGATGGGTGTGTGCCCCAAGCTGTATAACTTGTTCATCAGAAGGTTATATGGACCAGAGGCTTGAATAAAATGTCTCTGGCCAAGCATTTGGGAAAAGAGAAGCTTTCTTTGCTTCCTTAAGGGTCATAAAAGTTCAGAGACATAGTGATCTTGGGATGGGAATGTAGAATGCAGAACACACAGAGCTCCCCTTGCAAGTAACTGAGGCCACCATCTCCAGTCCAGTTCATATCGACAGTCCAGACACTATTACAAGAAGGTACCAGGGTTTGTCCTCCCATTACCTCCGTGCTCACAGCAAAACGTGTCTCCACAGCAGTACCACCTTGTAGGAAAGGTCATGAAAAAGGCAGAGCCCTCAGCGATCCAGGATAGAGAGGCTATTTAAACAAACGGGATTGGGCTTTGGTTGAGCTATTTTTAATTGACAATCATTTCCTGAGGCCTATCACAGTTTGAGTTCTTAAAGGAAAAGCAGTTTGTGTATTAGATAACACTGAAACTGTGTTTCTTTGCGTGTGTGTGCATGGTGGGAACATACTGATGACCCATTCACCCTTGACAAGAACTCCAAGTAACCCATGCCTAATTAAATATTCCAAACAGAGAAAACATCCCCACCACAGTGCAGGTTAGACCATTAACAATTTTAATGCTGGTGCTTTCATGAAAGACATTTGCTGAAAACCCCAGAGAAAAATTTTGTTTCTTCCAACAAGACAGATTACTGACCTGGACATAGGCCCCTGTCAGCCAAGACTTTCATCAAAATGAAAGCTATGAAAGATAAGAAAGTCTGAAAAGGGACACCAAATGCAAAGGTCAGTATCTAGAATAAAACAAAGCTGTGCAGCTCCATAAAGAAAAGGAACCATCTCCCTTTGCTATTCGTATGTACATGTGTGTGCATATATAAACATGCATACATAATAGAGATGTATACATCCTGCTAGGAGTAAGAATGAGTTTGATAAAAAAAACGGCTTCAGTTACTTCAACTGGAGTATTAACGACATGTACCAGAAAGCTAAAATTCCTCCTGGTTTTAAAGATGATGGCTTGGGAATGTAAGAGTATTCAAGGCAAGACAATTACGACAATGCTAGTGCTAAAATGTGTGCGATCAATTGGGAAACTGTGCTTTTTTATTTTTAACTTTTTGACACTTGTACAATCAATTTTATTCATTTCAATCCCTGAACACCTCTCTTGTCCCCTCTTCTGACTGAACCCTGAAGCATTTATCTTATTATCCTTTACCAATAAAAAAAAAATCAGGAGTCAGATATTGGAGTGAGAATGTGAATGATCAGGGAAGTGGAGAATCCAGCAGTGACCTCCTCTCTCTTCCATTCCTCAGTACAAAAGGGCTGAGATCCTCTCTCTGCCTACAATCCTCCAAAACACCTATGGTTAATTTTGGTCAGCTCTGCCCTCTGACTTAAAGCAAACTGTATTGTCAGAGTACGACCAAAATATCAAAGCATAGAACCCTCTTCTCAACAAGTTCCTTCACTCATCCCACATCTTCTTTATGCATGTGACCCCCTAGTTTGATTAGATCCTCACCTTTGCACTGAGCCAGCACCTGGGAGACAGGCGTGGACATGACAGCTACTTTTGTGGCAGTTGATGCTCAAGGAAATCCTGCAGACTGTACTTCTCATCTCTGGTGCATTGTCCCTAACAAATTAAATAACAAAGTGCTATCTACTTCTGCAAAGAAAAAATCAGCCTAAGGGTCATCTGTTGTCTGACTTGCATTAAGGTTCATATTTTTAAGATATATTAAAAGACACCCACAGCTAAACACTGAGCTGAACTCAAGGAACCCAGTGACAGACAGGGAGGACTGATGAGCATAGGGGTCAACACTGGGCTTGTTTAATCCACAGAAACAGCTGACCTGAACAAGGGGGAGCTCTTGAACCCCAGACTGATGGCTGGAAGTCCTGTATCAGACTGATCCAAACCCCTTGATTGTAGATGTCAGTGAGGAGGCCTAGGCAATCCATGGGGCCTTGGGTAATAGATCAGTACTTATCCCTGGCATACAAATGGACTTTGGGTGCCCATTGCACAATGAGGGATGCTCTCTCAGCCTGGACTCTTGGGGGAGGGCCTTGGCCCTGCCCTGAATGAAATGACAGACTATGGATATCCCCCACGGAGGGCCTCACCCTCCCTGGGGAATGGAGTGGGGATTGGGGGAAGGGAGCTGGGGAGGTTGATGGGAGGGGATGGAGAGGGAGCTGGGATTGACATGTGAAGCAATGTTGTTCCTAATTTAAATTTTAAAATAAAAAATAAATTTAAAAAAGATATATTAATAGATAAGAAATGGATGGGACATTAAGGAAACATGATTACAATATTAGTTTTCTGGTTCAGTTTCATTCATACAACTACAAACCGAGTACCAATATGCAAGTTATGATTGTGTGGTACAGTTTCTGAGTTTGGAAGATGAGGAAGCTGCAGAAGTGGGTGAAGTTCTTTATAGACAAATGATCATTTCATAGAAGAACTGTATGTCCTGCTCTTTATTGAATGAACAGTCTCCCTTTTGTACAACACAGTACATCCAGAAGCATGAGCTGCTGGCTGGAGGATTTTTACCTGACACTTAGTACAGGCCTTACAGAAGCCATGATGCACAGGATCCAGTCCTGTTCCTATAATGTTTCTGTGTTTCTTCTTTTATTAAGAAAATAGCATATTCCTTTTAGGTAATTTATAGTATACTAAATATTTAGCAATAGAGAGATAATTTTAAAATATCAATCTCTCTTCTGGGGTCAAAGCATGTCTATATGTATAGGTATGAAGAACAATTTATTTATGGTCAATGATAAAAAATGCACACATGCAAAATAACCCTTGCCTTACTACAGAAATTGGTAGAGTCTATTGCTACATCACCCGCAATATACCCTATCTGGTCTGATCTCAGAAACCTAGAATTAGCATGGTCAGACCAGGCTAGTAGTTCACTGGGAGACATGGGTAGATAGAACCCACTGTTGGAATGATGCAGGTGACTGTCTTCTTGTATCCATATTTCCATGGTACTGAGGTCTGAATAAGAAATCTCATGCATTTGCACACTTGCTTTTCAGCTAGGGTACTTTGGGGGAAGGCTACAGGACCCTTAGGTGATAGAACATTGCTGGAGAAAGCAAGTCACTCGGCATGGTCTTGAGGCCCCACTTCCTGCTCCCTCTTCCTCCAGAGGTGGGGTGTGTGTATGAATGGTGACCACTCTGCTTCCTGACTGCCAGGCCAGCCTCACACTCCTGCTGCCACCCTCTCCCCACCATCGTGGATGGTGTCCCTGTTGAAAGAGTAACACACCACTCAAAAATACTTGGTTTCCCTACTTGGCTTTTAGGCGTGGCATTTTTATCAAAGCAATGGAAAAGTAGCTGAAGCACGTGGAACCACAAGAGACTAGGTTTTCCTAGTTAATCCTGAGTGTACCAATCCATAGCACCCGGCAGAAATCAAACACCCAGCTTTCTCTGCTGCCTAAGCATACTCAGAATTCAGAATTACAAATTTGCTATTATATAGAGGCTCCTGCCTTTCTAATACTCACCTAGATTAAAGAATTATATACTACTTATATGTAGTAGGTATCATAAGTGATCTAATAGTTGGTCTTTGGATTTTTAATATATACCTCCATATGACATTTATCAGTTTCTAAGATCTTCCTAAACACAAAGCCACAGACTATACTTTTGCTGTATTCCTCCTTGCTTAAGCAGACTATCTAATTCTTTAATTACTATACAACAACACTGAAAAAAAATGTAGAACTAGACTTGAAAGATAATGTTACTCATTGTTACCAAGGACAACAAAATACAGCATTCCTGTGTTAGCAAATCAACTGAGTGCTACAAGAGAGGCTCTGTGAAACTGGAGAAAAGCAAAGAAGTTAGATGAGAGCATTCCATTCAAATCATATACACCCATTCATTCACACAATATGTGGAATATTTCCTGAAATCACAAATGGGAGAGACTTACTTACAGAATAGTCTTGCAGGCAAAAGTTATCCAAAGATTTGGAGCATGGAGCAACAAGCATTGATTAGAAGATGCCTAGATACTTTGGAAGTCTGAGGAATATCTAAGTCAGATAAAGCAGCCAGTGAGTCATTCTTGAAGTAATGCATAGCACGTGGGCTAGATAAAGCAGCCCCTGACCATTGCATTTAGTGTCCATGCTATGGGTTTCAAAGTATGCTCACTTGGATCTATCAAGGCTGAGGGCAATTGAAGCCTCACAAAGAAAAATAAAATTCAGGAGACAATGATGAACTTCTATTCTTTGATGTCCCTGTTTCTCTTGGCTGAAAATATTTAGGTACCTCTATGAAACCCTTTAATGTAACTGTGGAATAGTGAACCAAGAATTTTCTCCCTTCTCTTTCCTGAAGGAGATGAGGCATTCACTACAGCACTTAGATTCCCACCCAAAATGATTAAGTATCCCTTAACAGCTCTCCACGTCTGTTCCCATTTACCTCAAGATGGACATGCACAGCAAACAACTGCATGCCTATTCACAATATTTGTAGCATGGGATGCACTTGTGAAGTAGTGTAACTAAACACTGTTTATATATAAGGGTATGGGTAACATTTTCCCTACTTTTCAAGTGTTGTCCCACGACTAATCTCATTTTGATCTCTACACTGTGCCTCCAAGTTCAGAAGACACGTAATACTATTTCTTCTGATGACTGAAGAGCATGAAACTTGGAGCATTCAAAGCATTGCCTGGATTAAAACAGAACTGAGAGCTGAGTTCTTTCCCTGTCCAGACATTCCCTCATACTCTTAATGAGGCTGAGAGTCTGCACTGTCTGGTGATAGATAAGATCATTGGTTTGTCCAAAAAGAGGCAAGATCTATGAGATAGGCATGGTATCATAGAAGTGTTCTGGCAAGTTCTCTGATGTGTTGTGTAGGAAGTGTTGGGGAATCTTCAAAAGGCACACACAGGTGGAGCTGAGCATATGCCATGGCTACTTTCAAACTCTTTTCCTCTGTGTTGGCCTGAAGAGGAAGTCATCTCTACCCAAAAACCTACATGCTCAGAAAGCTCTAGTTCCAGTGACCTCAAGATGGACACACACAGCATGCAAATGCATGTCTGTTCATATATTTGCAGCCTGGGATGAACTTGTGAAGTAGTGTGACTAGATACTCTATTTATATATGAGGGTTTGGGTAGCATCTCACTGGTTGGGGATATCATCCAAACCCAATTGCATTCTCTCCAATTTTGAATGGTACTAACTCTCGGAGGAAACTGTATGTAACCCATCAGTATTCATTCGATGATGTGCTCAGACTAAAGTCAGCACGGAGAAGATGCGCACCTTTTTGAAATGAAGGAAGAGTAGCCTTCCAGGAGACCATGAAAAGACAGCTACATTGTTGGGGTTTCTTCAGGAAAGCTTAGTTTTTGTAACTTGATTCCAATAATGTAAATCCTTGAGAGAAGTTAAAAGTCATGGTCCTCACATGGAGAAGGACCTAGGTCCTTCCCTGGATGAAATGACAGACTTTGGAGATCCCCCCAAGGAGGGCCTCACCCTCCCTGGGGAATGATGTGGAGATTGGGTGGGGGTTTGGGAGGGCTGGTGGGGGGACAAGGGAGGAGGGGTGGGAAAGGGAGCTGGGATTGTGAAGCAGTCATGTTTCTAATTTAAATAAAAACATATATTGAGGGGGAAAACAGTCATGGTCCTCTATGATAAATCAAACCAAACTAAGTACACATGTTGAGCATCTTAGGATCCTACTCTATAGAAATGACCCTGCTAGTGACAGTGCTCTCCCCAAATCCTGAAGACTTTCAATGGAACTTCAATCTGCATATCCTCATCGTCTGCACCCAGAGCCAAGGCCTTCTTCACCAACTACCATTACTTTGGCATTTCTTGGATGCTATCTATATTAGTTACTTTTCTAATTGCTCTGACTAAATATCTAATAAAAACTATGTAAAGAGGGGGGATAAAGGGGGAAAAGAGGGAGGATTTAGTTTGGCTTGGAATTTGAAGTGTGGAAAGAAAGATGTAGTGGCAGGAGTATGAAGTAGCTGGCCACCTTGTAGCTGAAGTCAGGAAGATGGAAGTGGTGAACGGTGATGCTCGGCTTTGCCAGTTCTGTGGTACCCAGGCACTCAGATTTCAGGACCAAGGGGAATGGTGGAGGGCAATTCTGATAACAGGCTGCAGCTTGTTTTCCCCAAAGAAATGGAACGTACGTCATAGTATTGTGATAGAAATTCATTTTAGTTAAAAAAAATGCAGGAAGGGCTTCATTTCATTTTTAAAATAAGTTTACTTTCATTTAAAAAGCATCTCACTTGTTTAGTTTTGCTGCATACTAATGCAAATTTTGTCAGGGCCTTCTATTCGTCCACAGATGATTACTTACAATATAACATCAAGGTATTAATACCCTCTATCATTACAACTGGGATGTTAGTTGAGAGATTCAGCATAGGACACACAGACAACACTATTAGAGCAGTAAGCCCATGAGTCCTCCAAAGACAGAAAACACATGGAGTTCATTTTCTCTAGACTACTGAACTCAACCATTCAATAATTAGTGTGAGCACTGGTAAGTCTGTGAGAGATAGAATAATGGAAATAAGAGCTCTATATGAGTTCTCCAGTTATGTGGTCCCCACCTCCAAGGATCAAACACATTCTCAAACTCCATAGATAGGTCACATGCAGAACCATTAAGCCTGTGGCAGAGGCAGATCCAGGGTTATCTCAGGACGGTGTGCTCTTGATATTTTAATGTGTATGAATCATACTGTACAATAGGATTAGTGGTAATGTGCACTTCCAGAAATGGGAAAGATTCAGTGACGGTTGAAGTAAGTGTATCTCTGCTTTCTTTGGTTGCTGAAACAAGCCTGATCGCCTTAGGGTCTTTGAACTGAAGCTCTTACTTTCTGGAGTAATTACATCCCACCATTCAGGAAGTGGCTTGTTAATTGCCAAGTCACAGCATAAATGTCACCTCCCGGAGAGGCCTTTTGGAACCATACTATCTGAAGTCAGCTCCTGGGTGTTTACTCTCACCTCTGTATTGTGTTTCTCAGCATAACACCAATCACTAATTAGGATTTTTTCTTTCTCTTTTTTTACTATTGGTTTCTACCCAATAGAACATAAAATCTGTGAAGGCAAGAACTTTTGTTAGCATGATTGCCAATCATGTCTTCCAGTGGAGACTGGATACACATTTGAGGAGCAAACTGACCATGTAGTTCAACAGAATACTTCTACAGATAAGGAAAAGTTCTCTTAATGCCCCTCTACTTTGGAGCAATGGGAATGGAGAGTCATAAGGTTAATTTGGAGATGCCAATTCTTTTCTGTGGCTTTGAATTAATTTTGTTTTGACTTTCCTTGTATGTTCAGGTCAACAGGGGAAAAATAGATGTATAAAAGGTATATTTTCACCTCCAAAGCCACAGAGAAACCCTGTCTCAAAAAACCAAAAAAAAAAAAAAAAAGGGTATATTTTCAATGTACTTTGACCAGGAGACTTAGTCCACTGAGGTCTGTAGATGGAAGGTTCTGTCCTACCTGGTCTTGAGGCTGATCAGTCCAAATAATTATAAACTGTTTAGCCTATTGATCAAGCTTATTATTAGCAAACTCTTACAACTTAAATTAACCCATAATTCAACGACTTGGAACTTTTTCTCAGTAAGGCATTCTTATCTTGCATCCTCTGCAACTGGTTGGCGACTGTGTCTCTGCTTTTCCTCCTCCCAGAATTCTCCTCATCTGGTGTCTGTCTCGTCTCCAGGTGTATACTTCCTCCCTGGCTACTGACCAATCAATTTACAAGTGACAAATCTTCACAGTGAACAAAAGCATTATCCCACATCAGAGGTTGTCATGCTTTTCAAATTCTCACTATTGTCAAAGAATAGATAGCCATCCCTATATTATCAACTATGGGGCCATGATGAATAACCCTTGCCTTATAAAGATCCACATGGAGTCCCTAGAGTGAAAAATATTCTATCAGAAAGCCTTTTCTTAGAATGAGATATAGATTTAGCTGTTTCCTGTCAACTATTAGCTTAGTAAGTCAATACCATTTCCAAATCCTTTTTTTCTCTTATACTCCCACAGGCTAGAAAAACTAAATATGGTTACTCACAGCATCCTATGTATCCAGAAAAATAATATAATAAAGTCCTATATAATGAAACTTTAATAAGTCTACAGGAAGTTTGAGGGGATGTGTTGCTTTGTTAATCAAGGGCCCAGACCCTGACACTTTCTGCCTTGTGTTGTTTCAATATGTCCTGAATATATACTTCAGATCTGAAATTTCATTAACTGTATATCTGAGCTAAGTGTCAATGAGCTCTCAGAGACACTAAGTTAATGTCTATTCCTACATTGTCCACTGAAACATGGCCAGCAGCTTCCCATCTCTAGAGTTTTAACATGTGACAAACTACAAATAAGCCATGGTGAGCTAGATTATTTGAGACATTTCCTGCTCAATATAAAAAAATTAAATAACTGAGTTTTCTCCAGGAAGGAAGAAGAATAAGCAGCCTGATCTTACTTTTCTAACTGCCTTCCATCTCTTCCTCCTTACACCACAGCTCATGAAAAAAGACCAAGCAAACAAACAAATGAAATCATGGAGGCCTACTGATAGTCAGTGAATGTCAGGGAGTCTAGAGCAGGTGGGAAAAGATGGGAGTGGGTGTGAGGAAGCACAGAGGAAAGCCATGCCAAAGAGAAATTTGGGGGCTTTGTATCGACAATGCTTACATGCCATATGGAGTCGAACACCCAATCCTCAAACTTGAACCTAACAGGAGCAGAATCTCTGCACTTGAACCCTGGAGGAAACACCAGTGTTTTATCTTTGCCACCCCCTCCTCCTCCTTCTGTGTCAGCCTTTTAACTCCCACTCTCATCCAATACTCATCTTCTTCCCTACAAGGTCACCTTCACTCTTCCATAAGGATGCTTGAAAAATCCATTTACAAACCATTGGGTTGTACTATTGTCAGATAAAATACAGAGAGGGCATCTTCCAGTTAAACCTGAGTTACAGACATACAATGACGACTATTGCTTTGAATATATTTAAACTACAATTTTATTATTTTGTGTATATTTGATATTAAAAGTTGCCTTTCATACTGGGGACATGATTTCATGGGTAAAAGGCTTGCCATTCAAGCATGAATACCTTCAGCAGAAGCTATAGAACCAGTTCAGGGAGCAGAGTCGACTGTAGGTCAAATCCACAGGCCAGTGGGGAGTTCTACAACACCACCAGGAAAGCTGCAAACCCAGGTAGGAGGCTTAGGACAGAGGACCATACCTGACTCTCAGAGAAACACTTGAGATAGAGCCCCTGACACTAATACCATTTTGACAAAAGGAAGATCACCTCAACCCTACCAGGAATTAGTCTCCACTGAACAATTCAAACATCACCACTGAAAGAAAAATTTGGCAACTAGAATTTTAAAAGTAAATATATATAACAAACATATATAAAAGCTTTTATTAAATATTATATAGTATTTATATTGTTATATATTATATATTTATGTTTGTTATTTACTAAATATATAATTAGTGAAATAGAAAAAATCAATGAAATAAACAGTTGATTCTTTGAAAAGATTAACAAAATTGACAAACCATTAGTCAAATTAACTGAGAGAGAACTTAAGTAACTAAGATTAAATATGAAAAGGGAGATATTACTATAGACCCAGGGAAAATTCAGGAAACCATAAGGTAATACTTTAAAAATTTATATTCCACTGAACTCAAACATATTAAAGAAATGAATTTCTAGATGTACATGGCCTATCAGAGTTAAATCAAGATGAATCAAATAATTTAAGTGGACTTATGGCACCTAATGAATAGAAGCAGTAATTTCAAATCTCCCCCCCCCAAAAAAGTCCAGGACCAGTTGTATACAACACAAATTCCTATAAGACTTTCAAAGAACTAATACCAATATTCTTCAAATTCTTCCAAAAATAGAAAAAGGGTTACATTCCAAATTCTTTTGTTGAAATCAGTATTATCCTGATACCAAAACTAGACAAATATCCATCAAAAAAATTGGAGGGAATCCTAGACCAATCTTCATGATGAACATAGACACAAGAGTTTCCAATAAAATACAAATCAAATTCAATATCACATCAAAAAGACACGTACCATGATCAAACTGGTTTCAACCCAGAGTTACAAGGATCACTCAACATGTGTAAACTAATAATATAATCTACCATAATATAATCAAATTCAAGAACATAAACTATATGATCATCTCATTAGATACAGAAAAGGCCTTTAATGAAATTCAGCATCCCTTTAGGATTAAACTCCTGGAGAATCTAAGGTTGAGAGGTATAGCTCAATATAATAAAGACAATATACAGCAGGTCCATAGTCAACATCATGATAAACAAAGAAAAAAGTGAACAAGTCATGAATGTCCACTTTCTCCATTCCAGTTCAATATAGTACTTGAAGTCTTTTCTATAGCAATAAGACAAAAGTAGGTAATAAAGGAGATTCAAATAGGAAAGGAAGAAATCAAATTATTCTTATTTGTAAATGGTAGAGTTATATCCATAAAAGACCATAAAACTCCACAAGAAATCTCCTCAATCTGATAAGCTAGTTCAACAAAGCGTCAGGATTCAAAATGAACACACAAAAATCAGTAGTTATCTATATACAAATGACAAACATACTAAGGAAGAAATTAGGGCAGCAATCGCATTGACAATAGCCCCAAGATAAAGAAAAAATCTTGGAATAAATATGACCAAGGAAATGAAAAGCTTATACAAATAAAAGCTTTCCAACACTGAAGAGAGAAATTGAGGAATATACCAAGACATGGAAAGCTCTCTCATGCTTATGTATTCATAGGGTTAATAGTGTGGAAACAACCATCTTACTAAAAACAACCAACAGATTCAATACAATTTTCATCAAAATTCTAGTGCAATTTTTCACAGAAATTGTAAATGCTATCTTAAAATTAAGAAATCCAGATGTCCCAAACAATTCTAACCAATGAAAACTCTGCTAGAGGTATCAATATCCCAGAACTCAAGTTATAATATAGAACTGTAGTAGTAAAAACAGTATGGTATTGGCACAAAAACAGATACATTGATCAATGGCTAAGAAGTATTTTTATGGTGTTCACTATCCTTGACTAACAAGGAAATGCAAAATAAAACTACTGTGAGATTTAACTTTTTATCTAAGTCGGAATAGCTAAGATTAAGAAAATATAAGATAACACACGCTGAGGAGAATGTGGTGAACAGGGAACCCTGATGCACAGTTAGTGGGAGGGAAATTTGGTGCAACTACGCTGGAAAACACTGTGGCAGTTCCTCAGAAAACTATCAGTAAACTACCAGAGACCCAACTATATCACTTCTTGGAATACACCCAAAGGACTCTTATTTCCTACTACAGAGACATGTGCTTAATCATGCTTATATCTGAAGTATTCTCAGTAGACAGGACATGGGGATAGCCTAGATGTCCACCAGCTGATAAATAGGTAGTGAAAATCTGGTTAACTGTGCAATTTTTTTCAGCTGTAGAGAAGCATGAAATGATAAACTTTTCAGATAAATGGAGCTGGAAAATACACTGAGGTAATCCAGACCCCCCTCACAAAAGTCATATGTTTTCACCCACATGTGGATCTTAGCATTAAATCTTTAGATTTGCCCATTTATTCCAAAGTACTTATAGAATACAGAAACTCGAAAGAGACCACTGGTGTGAAATAGGGAGAAAGATCTGAAAGAAGGGACATAGTAGAACTCAGGTGACATGGAGAGGAAAAGGAAGAATATTGGGAAAGGAGGAATATATGGGGGAGAAAGGTGGGAGTAGGGCAGAAAAGGGGATTGTGGGAAGGATAAACAACTCTAAGGATGTTTGAAAAAGCTATATACAAACATTATTTTATAAGCTTCCTAAATATATATTCACGTAAAAGAGCTTAAGTGAAGTTACTCTACAAAGGAGATTATTATCATTCCAGAAGCCAAAGAGTGTCAAATAGAAAGCCCAGTATCAAGTGTAGGGTGCTTCTTCCTGAGTTGGTGATCATAGGTGCCATGGAGATTCCTAAAACATTATAGGCTATTGTCACTGCTCTTGCTTGTCTATCAGAACTTGATGGGAAGACTGCATTGCAAAGATACCACACACTTTGGTCTTTGAACACAGAAAAATCAAATTGTTACTGACCAAGAAGCTTCCTCCCTTCTGGCTAGCTCCATCATACTGTTGGGAGATAGTTTATCCATCTGTCAACCCTGTGGACTGCAATAATTACCAGCATAGCAAGATATGTCCATAGGTACAATAATGACATGAATGATTCAGAGGTAACCAGTCACTTTCTCACTGGATTTAAGGCCTGCTCTACAGGAGTAAACATGCCTGGTACTGAAAATCCGGTCAATAGTCAACACATGTTTTGGCAGCACACAGGAACCAAGGGTGAAGTATTATTTTGTTAGATGAACACACAATCAGAAATCTCTCTAAATTCATATATCTTTGCCAATAATTTAGTGTATTTCTCAAATATCATCAGAGAAGCACCTTGTGCAGTGGTAAAACCCACCACTGGTCAAAGTGATTGAAGAATGCTCAGGCAGAAATGGGACATCAAACCTCCTCTCCAAGGCCCAGAGACCATAGTGAAAGAAGGGGAAAGACTTGAAGAATCAGAGGTTGGAGAGGACCGAAGAAAAGAAGTGTCTCTGGATGACAAGGCTGCTGTGCTCATGAACCCCCAGCAGCTATCCACTGTGGTTTAAATAGCAAACCAGTCAACATCGTAACATGGAGTAGGAAGGGGTTCATGAGTTCCAACACCAACTGATGAGCTATGACAGTTGATGGCATCTGGTGTAGGGATAGTTGGTTTTATTTAAGGTTCAACTGTGTTCCAGTGTATGGTACCACACCCAAATGTATGTAGACAACACAAATTGAAATTGATAGGTTATTAAACTTTTAAAAAGAGGACACAACGTTTGACAGGGGAAGTGGATCAGGAGGAAGATAAGGGGAGGGATCTGAGCATGATTTGAATGAAAATGACCCCCATAAGCTCGTATATTTAATTATCTGTTTCCCAGTTGGTGGAGAGTTAAGGAATGGTTAGGAGGTGTGGCCTTATCGAAGGAAGTGTATCATTGGAGGTGGTTTTGAGAGTTAAAACATCTCATGTCAGGCCCAGTCTTGTGTTCTCTGTACCTGCTGTCTGTGGATTGGGTTGTAAGCTCTTAGCTACTGCTCCAGTCCCATGTCTGCATGTCTGCCACCATGCTTCCTGGCATGACTGTCGTGGACTAAACCTCTGAAAATGTAAGCAAGCCCGCAGTCAAATGCTTTCTTTCTTTTTTTTTTTTTTTTTTTTTTTTTTTTTTTTGGTTTTTTTGAGACAGGGTTTCCCTGTATTGTTTTGGAGGCTGTCCTGCAACTCTCTCTGTAGACCAGGCTGGCCTTGAACTCACAGAGATCCGCCTGCCTCTGTCTCCCAAGAACTGGGATTAAAGGCATGTGCCGCCAATGCCCAGCTAAATGCTTTCTTTTAAAAGGAGGCTTTGGACCCCCCTGAATGTGAGTGTCAGTGAGGAGGCCTAGGTAATCTATTGAGCCTTGGGCAGCAGATCAGTACCCACCCCGAGTATACACATGGACTTTGGACTCCCATCCAACAATGTGAGGTGCACTCTCACCCTGAACTCTTGGGAAAGGGTCTAGGCCCTGCCCTATAAGAAATGACAGACTATGGACACCCCCATGGAGGGCCTCACCCTCCCTGGGGAAATGAGGGGATAATGGGGAGGTTGGGGGGAGGGCATGGGAGGAGGGGAGGGAAAGGGAGAGGGCCCTGGAACTGACTTGTGAAGCAACCTTGTTTCTTATCTAAATTTAAACTGAAAAAAAAAGGTGTCTTGGTTATGGACAATAGCAATAGAATAGCAACTAAAACAAGGACAAAAATAGATTACATAAAATTCTCAAAGAATTAATAAATATAGTTTTTGAAAAGATATTTTCTGTTATATTCCTAATGAAAATAGCAGTGACAAGTACTTTCTTTCTGAGCCCTGTGGATGACAGGGAAACCCACAGTCACACTTTGGCCAGTTCTTCCTAGGAATTCCTCATTAAAGGAGGAAGGAACACTAAGGAGGATACAGATTTCTTCACATTCTCAACTGAAACAGGTATTGAAGTGAGCTGCTTAAAAAAAAGAAAACAAATTTAAACAGTCAAATCGGTGTTGCTTACATTTACAAAGTAAGGAATATTTTATATATATATAAAAAGATCAGAATGGTGTCACTCTGTCAATTGCAAAACAGTATGTTACCTGTGCCTATGCAGAGAAGACAGAACGCACTCCTCATAGCATTGATGATTCATTGGCAAGTACATTTTTTATGGAATGATGGAAATGATGGGGACATGTGTGGGAGGTGGGAGCACGTGGCGCCATCTCTATTTCATCTTATTTTTAGAACAAGAGCTGAAGTCGCCCAGGAAAATGGGGAAATGCAGGGAACATCACTTTATGCAGCTTTCTTTTTACTTAGTTCAATGACATTCTGATGACATTCTCAAGTATTTAGACGGTGGTCTTCCAAATAGACTGCAAGTGATCACTTCCAAGGGATTAGAAACAGAAAATTTATTTCCATTCCTATACATCACAACTAAGATATATATCTGTGTAATCATACCACATAATGTAAAAATTTTCTTGCTGTTCCTGAACAGTGAGGTGCACATGGAGTATGTTTTACCAGCCAAGCCCAGTTAGGTTTTAGTATGAAAATTATTTCCTTTCTTTTTATTACAGCATGAATATCTCTGTTCTAAAACAGATACAGTTTAGAGAACTTGCTTCTCACACCGCACTGGGGGGTCTGTGTGATGAGAACTATTTTAACCAAACTTAACACAATTACCCTGCTGCTGGTCATGGAAGGCTGGAGTCAACAGAAACATTAAGGGGAGTTAAGATGTTGTTAAACAAGTGTTCTTCCCCATTTCTGGGGATGTGTTGAGGCAAGCACTCAACCTGAAAAAAATCAGATGTGTTCAGGCACATTTCTTAAACCTGATGACACCCACATGTGATGACTTAAAAGTTGTTTTCCCTGGCATCATATTTGGATACACAGAAAGACAGCAACCAAAGACTTCTATTCTCACCATTCAGTAAGAAGACATGAGCAGCATCCTGTATCCCTGAACACACTGAACATGACTGAAAGGTGAGGCAGGCACCTGCTTCAAGAGTACCTAAAAGAATGCTGGGCAGTGGCAGCTCATGCCTTTAATTCCAGCACTCAGGAGGCAGAGGTAAGCAGATCTCTGTGAGTTTGAGGCCAGCCTGGTCTACAAAATGAGTTCCAGGACAGCCAGAGCTGTTACACAGAGAAACCCTGTACTGAAAAACTGAAACAATAACAACAACAAAAAATAGCAAAAATTAAACTTTGTGTGAAGTGAGCATTATAGTAACATTATCAGTTTTCTTTAAAAATTCATTTGGCAAAAAAAGGTTAATGAAATGATTCCTAATGATATTCTGCTACACTCATAGATTGGTGCCTAGCCCAACTGTCATAGGAAAGCCTTCACTCAGCAACTGATGAAAACAGATGAAGAGACCCACAGCCAAACATTAGGCAGAGCTCAGGGAATCCTGTTGAATAGGAGGAGGAGGAATTGTGGAATCCAGAGGGGCCAAGGACACCACAAGAAAACTCACAGAAGGTTCTAATCCTGGCTTATAGGGGCTCACAGAGACTGAACCGACAATCAGGGAGCCTGCAAGGGACTGACTTAGGCACTCTGCGTATATGTGTAGATCGGTCTTCTTGTGGGACTCCTAATAGAGAGAAGGGCTGTCTGTGACTCGTTTGCCTGATTTTGGGACACTTCTCCTCATACTAGCTTACCTCGACCAGTCTTAATATGAAGGGAGGTGGGTAGGTAGAGTTTTCCTATCCCGACCACTTGTTCACAAATAACCAGCAGCTGCTTCCCAAATTACCACACAGAGGCTTGTATTAACTGTGAATGCTTGGCTGATAGCTCAGGCTTATTACTAACTAGCTCTTACATTTTAAGTTAACCCATATTCCTTATTTAAGCTCTGTCACATGGCAATACCTTCATTAGCATGGCACGTTCTTTCCCTGCTTCCTCTGCATCTGACTGGTGACTCCTCTGACTCTGCCCTCCTTCTTCCCATAATTCTCAGTTTGGCTTTCCCATCTAACTTCCTGCCTGGTTACCAGTCTGTCAGGTTTTTATTAACCAATGAGAGTAATACACAGTGCACAGAAAGATTATTCCACAGTAGAAGTACCTAGTCTTACTGCAACTTGGTATACCATGTTTGGTTGATGTCCATGGGAGGCCTGCCCTTTTCTGGAGAAAAACAGAGGAAGAGTGGATGGGGGCAGACAGCACTGGGGGGAGGTTCGGGGAAGGACTGTGAGGGGAAAAAGCGAGGGGAAACTGTGGTTGGATGTAAAAATAAAATAAAATAGATAGTAAAATAAAAGGTAATTACTTTATGATTTGTTATCTGTCCATTTTCAATAACTACAAGCACCTTAAAGGTGCAGCCTCCACCATTATTTTTCCTTTTTTATAGAACAATATTTAACATAGAATTTATTATCAGAATGTAGATGGAGATAGAGACCTAAAAGAGAGAAACTGGACTAACAGTTCAGTAGTTATGAGACTTATCTGCATTGTGGAAGACATCGAAGATGCACTTTTTTACAAGTGAGAGGTTTCCAGATACCCACATTACTGTGGTCTTGTTTGTTCGTTTTGTTTGTTTGTTTTTGTTTTTGTTTTTTTTACTGGTCAAATATTGAATATGTATTGTCTCCAGTTAGGATTATTACAATTAACACTGTTATAAATATTTTGAAGACCTTGGAATTTCTCGTGGCTAAGTATTTAGGAGTAGGATAACTGGATCGCATGGCACATGTGTATTTAGGTTTTGGGAAAGCTTCCAAACTGTTGTCCTATGTGGTTGCACTAGCATTCATTCTCACAAGTGACACCAATGGCTGGAGTTCTTCTCTATCATGTGGCTAGAAATTACAGGGAGAAAACAAGGGGCTTCCTAATTAGGGCCCTACTACCTAACAGCTCAAAAGATGGGCTTTTCAACCCAGAGACTTGTTGCTTTAAGCCTTGATGGCACGCAAAGTATCACTCCCCATTCAAAGCCAGTGGCTGCATGTACTCATGGCAGAGGCTCACTGCTATGGATATAGATAACACCCAGCTTGGGGCATTGTAGCCCTCCAGCCTAGGTTATTCCAAACGTGGCATTGCTAATGGACCCATGTGGAGGCTGGGGCTTGTGGTCATTGAGTGTTGTCTCTCACCTTCAGTTCTGCACAGCTCCTCTTCTTCAGCCTCAGCTTCTCCTGCCATCTCTCACGGTCTCAAGACTTTTATCATCCTTTCTCACTCTTGAGAGCTTTGTTCATGGTCACTTTCTTTGTGATATTACAGCTCTCACCTAGGTGGATCTCTGGAACCCTTGTTTCTTTGGCTGCAGCTACTACAGTGCAGATAGACGCCTGGGGTGTGGCAGCTCTTGGTGCAACTGTGGGTAGACACCGCTGGAAGGCAAAAGATCATCTGGGAGGAGCCTTTATTGGGCCTAGTGAAGCACCAAGTGAGGCATGGGAAAGGCACCCCCTGGACTAACCTGAAGCCATAGGAAAACAATGTTTACGTAGTCAAACAGGCATGTGGTGCCCTTGCGCTTAGTTTGTGCCCTCTAATGTAGCCCTGCATGCACATATGTGAGGCTTCAAATTCCACCAGCCAAAAGACTTACAAGCAAGTCGCAAACCTCCCACTGCACAAACCGTAGGCGGCTTGCTGAGTCTTCTTTGCCTTCTGGGTGAGGATGGCTCCCCAGGGATCAGCATCAACTCTATAGGCCACTGAGGTTTATCTTGTCTAGAGTGGAGTCTTTTTAAACCTAGTGCAAAGTTTGAAGTTGTTGTGACACGAGCAAGGCCTCCTGGGATGGTGTTGCGGTTTCTTTTAGCGCTTGGAGTGGACCTTGAGGCTGGAATAAAATCTCCTCAGAGTGATTGTGGGGAGTTCCAACCATGCAGACTGCTCTGGGGCCAAGCTCCATGCTCAAGCTTGCTAGGCACAGGAAAAGGCACAGGCAGACCCTCTTCAAGATCTAACAGATGCTCCAATCCCAGCAACTTTTACAATTTACCTGCACACAGTTGCTTCCCATGAAGACATAGGAAATGAAAATTCTTAATAATACTTTAAAAAATTCTTACTCTCTAGCCTCACCAGTGTGGGAGAGAGTTCCTTTTGCCCACACCTTCACCAGTGTTTCCAGTGGTCAGCTTTGCGATCTTAGCCACTTTGGCTATGGATGGTATCTAACTCGGGTTTTAATTTGCACAATTCCTAACAACCGTGAAGTTTTCTCCTCAGGTGCAAAATTGGAAGTTCACATATGGCATATAGTCACATTTCTAGTTCATCTTTGCAAAGTATCTGCTCAAACTCTTTGTCACTTTTTATTAGAGCACCAATTACCAATAACATTTGAGAATTTCTTGTATTTTGGATAGAGGGTCTTTATCAGACTTGAAATTTATATATCTATATTCCCAAGTCTCTGTCATTGTCTCTGTCTTCTTTCTGAATTTCCGTTTCTTGCTTTCTTTACTAATTGTGTTTAAGTCCATGCAAGAGCACACCCCTGGTGTGTCTGTGTGAGCAGGCATGCCGCAGTGTGAAGCATGTATGTGAAGATCAGAAGGTGATTCTGTCAAGCTGTTTCCCTCTTCCTCCTTGACATGTGTTCCAGAAACTAAACTCTGGTCACCAGGATACCATGACAAGTACTTTTTCCTCACTGAGCATCTCGCCAGATTCTACAATCATTCTTCATTTAAGTTCAATATATTTTTTCTTAGTTTTTAATTCCTAATTGTAAATCAGAAATATTTTTCATTTCATTTTTTCTCTCCAAATCAGAAATATTTTTCATTTTATTTTTTCTCTCTAAAAGTTATATAGATATGGGTTGATTTTCTGCTTAAATTTGAGTCTATGGCTTATTTTGAGTTCATTTTTGCTTACGCTGAGAGAATTAGGTGTGTTCACTGTTTTGTGTGTGGATTTTCAATGTTCCAAACAACTCATTGCAAAGATAAGCCATTCTTTGCTGTGTTGCCTTTGAGGTATGAGTAAAACTCAATCGACCAGTTACACCCCTCCATTTCTAGAAATCCAACTGATCTATTCCTTCTATCTAACTTTTTTAATGCCAATATCAAACTACCCTGATCTTTTAGCTTCATTGGTCATTATGTTAGCAATTGCACTTTTAAATGAATTCTAGAATTGTCGGTTTCTACTTTAAAAATAATAGGCATGTGGAAGCTTGAGACAACAGCTCTATAGAACAGTCCTGTAGAGAACTGCCTGCTTGCCAATGAAGAACACTACACATTTGCCTCTACTTACACTTCCATTAATTTCTTGCTTGTAAGGGAGCCAGTATTCTCTTCTAAGTGTGTATCAGCTACAGGTTTGCCGGGATCCCCACCACAGTTTCAGCTGTTCATTTATGTTGTAAGCTGATAGAGTTTTAAAATAAGACTAATGGTGGATTGCCAAACTCTGTTTCTGCATCTAAATATTTTATTTTATCTTTGTGTGTATATGTGTAGCATGTGTGTGCAGGTGTCATTCTCTGGAGGTAGAATTACAGGCAGCTATGAACAGCCATGTGGTTCTCTATAAGGGCAGTTAAGTATTCAAAACCGCTGAGCTATCTCTCCAGCCCCCTTCTTATGCATGTATTAAGATGGTTAAATAGTCTTACATTTTATTTGGTTAACATGGTGAATTACGTTGATCAATATTTTGACAGTAAGCTAACTTTTCCCTTGTAGGGCAAATCCCAGTTGTTCGTACCGTATTAGTTTGTTATTGAATCATTGGGTTTAATTTGTTAAACCTTCCTTATTGTAATGTTTCCCTCAGGCTTTTAGTATCAAATTGAAATTAGCTTCACATAATGACATAGGAGAATAATAGTTCTTTCCACTCAGTTTTCTGGGTGAATTTGTATAGTAATGGTATTATTACTTCTGAAAACATTTGGTCATTCACCATTGAAGCTGTCATCTGGACTTAAATTTTAATTCCTTTGAGAGATAAAGGGTTACTCCAATTATTGGTTTTTTTGACAGAAGCTCTGACAGTTTGTAACTTTTAAAATGTTTTTTCATAAATCATGTAAGCAATAAAAATGTAGGCATTATACGTTTAAGATTATTTTCCATGTTTGAAACAACATTGACTTGAAAAATGTCTAGGATTGATAATGGCTGCCTGTATTAGTTTTGGTCTGATGTCTGGCTAACAGTCCACTGCTTTAATAACCTCACAAGCGGTGTCTGTCCTCACGAACTTTCTTCTCTGCCATTGCATTAATTTCCACTCTTGTCATTAAGATCATCTTGGCTTAACTTCCTTTGTGTTTAATTTATTCTTCTTTGTCTAGTTTGCTGTCATGCAAGCAAAGATGATTCACCGCCTCGCTTCTCTTCCACCCTATAAATCTGTTTTAGTCACATTTGACCTATTTTCATCCACGTTCCTGTATTTCAGTTTAAAATACTTTCTATTTTCCCGTCCTTTTTTTCTTTCCTCAATCCATGGTTTATTTAGACATATGTTATTTAGTTTCCAAGTATTTAGAAATTGTATAGCTATCTTTCTGTTGTGGATTTCAAATTTAATGTTATTGTGGTAAAAGAGCATACGTGACTCAATTCTTTGCATAAAGACTTACCAACAGCTCTGTGTATGGTCTAGCTTGGTAAACAGTCTAAATACAGATGACAAAACCTGAATGTTCTGAAGTTGAAGAACACTAGAAGTTTCAGGTCAAATCAGTTCAGAACATTTCTTGAATCTGCTCTGTCCCTTGTTGTTTTCTGTCTGCTTTTACCCACCAACTGCTGAAACACAAATATTGAAAACTTCTAATTGCAGACTGACTCAATTTGTCCTTTCCTTTCAGTGACATTGGCTTTTGCTTCCTGTATCTATCTTCATGCTCCTAATTAAGAGCATAAATGTATAGAATTTTATGACCTCTCAATTAATTAGTTACTTCATCTTGGAATCACTCTATGAGGTCTACACTGATACTATTTGCTGTAACCTGTCTTTCTTTAAATTACTATTCTGATATTCTGAATCCTCTTCAGTATTTGTGTTTATAAAGAGACCTTCTCATAGGCAACATATTGTCTTATTTTTTAAGACAATCCAAAAATATCTGTCTTTTAACTCGAGTGATTCTTGAGTGTTGGAGATGAACACTTTTATATTATTTTTCTCATGTTTTGGCTGCTGTTTCCCTCCTTTTCTTGACTTCTCTTGATTTAACTGACATTTCCATGATCCTCTTCTGTTCCCAAATTTTGTTCCCCAAACTACAATTCTGCTACTTGTATGAGTGATGTAGTATATGAATATCTTTACATTTTTTCAGCCTTTACTTCTCATGTGTGTGCACCACTATTCATGTAGTAAAAGAAACTCACAAATGTACAGCTTTCTGTTACAAAACTCAATTCATTGTATTGTTTCTCTAAGTTACTCAGTTTTTAATTCTCTTTTAAAGAAACTTAACTAACTCTGAAAGTGTTTTATAGCGATTTTCACAGCTAGAAATTTCAATAGCCATTGCTATTTTGGCGATCCAGATTTCAATCAGTTTCTATATGCCTAAAGGACATACTTTAACATTGCTTGCTATGAATATCTGCTACAGATGAATTATTCCAGTTTCTACACATCCAAAGAAATCTTTCTACCTTCCTTTGGGAAAGCAATTGTGTTTAATGTAGAATTCTAGGTGGGCAGTGATTTTTTTCTTTAGTATACCAAGGATGTGTTTTACTGTTTTCTGCATATTTTGTTTCTCACGAAAATCTAATATCATATTTGTTTTTCTACACAGCTGTCCTTTTTCAGGTTGTTTTTAAGACTTTTTTGTTACCACTGGCTTTCAAAACTTTTATCATGTTGTTTCAAGATATTTTTTCTTTATGTTTCTTGAATGTGGTGGTTGTTGAGCATTTGGGATCTATGGAATTATACTTTTCATCAAATTTAAAATTCAGCAGTTATTTCTTTATACTTCTTTCCTCTGCCTCTCAATATCACACACATGATGACACTGTAAATTTCCCTGAGTATTAACTTTTCAGTCTTCTCATTCATCTTTTTTCTAGATGTTTCTAACACTAAGCTTGCAAATTCACTGTTACCTTCTTCTACAGAGTATAACCTGCTGTTGTTCCCGGCAAGTAGAATCCCCAATTAAGACATTCCAGTTTTCATCTTTAAAACTTGGAGTTTCTTTTGCTAGTCTCATGTCTCTATCAATATATTCAGTTGCTCCTCTGGCTCTTTAAGCATGTGCCATATAGTTACAAATGTTTCTAAATGTTTTTCTCAACTCCTTCCATCACCCTGGTCATTTCTGCATCCATTACAAAGACTTGTTTTTCTCATCATGGACTAGTTACAAGGTCACTTCACTTTGTAACATGTATGTGAATGGATGTTTTATGGTCTCTTCTTTAAATGCTTGAATGATTTGATTTTCTTTTTGTCCCTCATAATTTTTATCTTATCAGATCCAGATACTTCAGCATGACTACAAAACTACTGAACTTTGGGGATGTATGTTGCTTGAAAATCTCAATTAACTGATTCTGAGGATTTTAGCCATGATTCGAACAACATTTACTCTGGAGTTATGAAATGCTCCCATGAATTCTGAGGGTGCTCTCTCTAGTTTGAGGGAACAGGACATGTATAGTCAGTGCTGTGTGAACTCTGAGGTCTTTGAACTTTTCCCAACCAGACATCATTTTACCTGCCTCAGCAGCTTCTTTCAAGGCACAAACTGTTCAATACTCAGTTGAAAAGAGTGGCTCCCAGCCACTTTCCCCTGAGGCTTGCTTTTAGTCTATGTGTTTCTCTGTGAGCTCCAGTGAGGTTGACTGCCTTGGATTCCCAGCTCCAGCGAACAAGCTCAAAGAGCTAGGAGACTGACCAGGTTCTTATTCCCTACACTATAATCTGGAAAGTAACTACCTCCCCTCCCTTGTACCACACATCACAGTTAGTACTCTTGTTGTCTGATTTTCAGGGACTATTATTGGCTGTCTCATCACTTTTTGTTCTATCAAATGGGATGGTGAATTCAGCTACCTATAATCAGCACAGCATTATGTTCTTTATCTTCTGTCAGGAAAGCTGCCTCAAAGATGAAGACTCCAGATATACAAGCCATGGCATGATCATTAAGGTATGCTGGAAGTTTCAATCTAATTTGAAAGTGCTAATATGAGATAAATATCCTCATGTTAGCAGTTCTTAGAAGGAGGATTCAGGAGGGTCAGAACTTCAAAGTAAGCCTCAACTCTATAGTAAGTTTAAGGCCAGACTAGGCTGTATGATATCCTGTCTCAAAAGAAATCATAAGTGTGTATATATTTGAGTGTGTGTCTGTGGAGAAATGAGGAGAATGAATGTGTGAAGAACAGAGGTCAAACTTTATTGTAGTTCCCCAGTATCCACCTACTTTGTTTTTTGACATAGATTTTTCCCAATGGAATTTGGGCTCATCAATTTGGCTAGGCTGGCTGGCTAGTCAGCCCCAGTGATCCTCCATTCTCCATCTTCCCAGCACTGGGATTAGAAACATATACCATCACTTCCAGCTTTTCATATGAATCCTGAGAATCCAATTCAGGTCCTTGTGCTTGCAAGGTAACTACTTTACCAACTATCTCACCACCTTGACAAAAAAGTTTGTAAGATTTTTAAAGATAAGAATTTATTTCCTGAGTATTGGACAGATTTTTTTCACCATAGTAAGTTTATCACAAGAAGTCCTATTACCTGGTTGGTTTCCTTTAACATATACTGTGTGGTATTGACTTTTTTCCCAGTCACTGAACAATATAGACTTCCTTCAGGTTAGTGAACACTTTAGCATGGTATCATATGAAAGAAAATATAGCAGAATGCAATTCTCATCACCCTCTGTGTTGAGCAACCTAGGGTTTCTTATGCTTGTTTTACATGATCTTGCACCAATTACTTTACTTCATATGAAGTTAATTCATTGTTCAGTTAACTTAAGCTTCGGTAAGAAATAATTCCCTTTTATTCACAGGTAATATCTTGAGAATCAGCAAGTTATGCTTAGAACAGGGCTGTGATGCCATAAAAGCATAAAGTGTAAAGAAAGATGGGTATGGGGAACTGTGACAGAGCATGCCCACATCTGCCTGCATCAGAACCTCACAATCCGGCAGGTCAATGAACTCATTGTTAGAATGGAGTGACAGGTATGTGCAGAGGTTTTGACCTACCAGTGACGATCATTGCATTTATTAGGTTAATGACTTGGAAACTCTTACGGAAGCTCTGTGCTATGTGAAAGGAGTCATATCTCAACCAAGAGTTGTGAATGCATGAGCACTTGTCCCCATTGCAGAAGTTTTAGCTCCATCTGCCCAGAAAAGGCCCATCTGTGGACTAGCTCAAATGCATTCTATTCAGGGTCAGCAATGCTTACCTAGGTTCCTAGTAGTTCCTAAGCTCCTTGGTTGTTTCTGTGGAACAGAGTTTGTAAAATTAAAGTTGAAAGCCATACTCTCCTCCATATATTTGTTGCAAAAATTAGAATTAGTCTACATTTTGCTCAAGTCATCAGCTGAAAGGTCAATCAAAAGTAACAAAGAAGGACTCAATCATCATTCCAATTAATTATTTTGAGTCTACAATGGTGTGAAAATAGTACATGTCCTGTAGGAAAAAAGTTGTTGAATTTTAAATTTTGGTATTTTCCCAGGCTAGTGCTTGGCAATGTGATACTCTCTGGCAATACAAAGTGATGGCTTCAAGCTATAGTTTCCAGGAGCCATGTCATCAAAAAGGTGCCATGTTCTACAATGGAAGTTCTGGTGTTCTACAGGTTAGGCATATCAAATGTGTTTCCAATCTATGATTTTCTCAACTGACAAAATATTTGTCCAGACATAAACCTACCAGAAATTGAAAAGTATATGAATACAGATAGTTCTATTTCTAGCTATATTGAGACATGCAATACAAATGACCTGGCAGACATATTGCAAATATGTCTAAACTATTATCACAAATAGCATGAACTTTGGTCTTGGCAGGCCAAACATCAGTCTCAAATCTCCCATTCCCTAGGGGTGTGGCTTTAGGGGAGATTGTAATCCACTGTCAACATCAGCATCTCCTCCATCCAAGAAAGCCATCCAAGTATAAGCCTTGTATTAGTTATTTTTTCTGTGCCTGTGATAAAATACCACAACCATAAGCATCAAACTGTAATTTTGGCTTACAGTTCCAGAGTGTTAGACATTCATAATGGCAAGGAAGTAAGGATGGCAGGGCTGGAAGCTTAGGGATTGTGTCTAGATATACACAGGGTGAAGAGAGAACAATCAGGAAATTGGGCAAGCCTATGAATTCCAGTGATATACTTCCTGCAGAAGGCTCCATGTCCTAAGTTCCATAATCTCCCCAAACAGCACCACCAGCAGGGAATCAACTGTTCAAATTCATGAGAGTATGGGGGATGGTTCTCATAGAAACCACCACATGCCTCCTGGAACCGTTGTACTAGGTTGAATGAGATACACCGAGGTAGTCCACAACAGATGCTCAACTTAAGTCTGTTGTATTTTGAGCCACAACTGAAGACCCCAGCACACCTATTCCAATTCTCAGCCTCTGTCTCAGTAGAGACACAGAAGGTCCTCACTCTGGGGATGAACAGTACCCCCACCATCTGTAGTTCCTCAGTCTGCCATGTAGGGGGGTATGGCCTAAGTATGCCCCCTACTTCCGGTTTATCTCACGCTGTCTCTTGCCACCATTTTCCTGACACTCTTCACCTGCCTCGTTCTCCCTTCCTCCCTTTTCCGATGAAGTGCTCACATCTGGTGAGTGATCGAGTCAGCACCCAGGGCTTTTCCTATTCTGTCTCAAGCACTTGACTTGTGTTTGCTAAGTTTCACTGGCCCTGAGTTTCTTCTTCACCCAACACCGTTTGACAGTTCTTTTATCTCAGAATTACTGCAGGTCCCTGGGCCTTCAACAGTCCCACCATCTTCACCTAACAGAATTCTTCAAAGCCCAGTTCAATGTCCATGGTGCATTTCTCCATTACCTGATCTGTAACTGTGCAAACCCTCCTTCAGCATATTGCCTGGGCTACCTCTAACACATCCTGGCCCAGAGAACTGGATTTTTTTTTTAACATTCTCATTCGTCTGGCAAAAGCAACTTATGAAAATGTTTCTCTCAGGTCATGGTTTAGTGTTTAGCGGACCCTGTCTGGAAGTCATGCCAACAGGAGTATAAAGCAGCTGGTCACACATTGTATCTACAGTCAGTAAGAAGAAACAGACAAATGTTGATGATCAATTCATTGACTCCTTTTTGTCTAGTTCAGGACCTTAGCTCAAGGAATGTGCCACCTCCATTTTAAGTGTCTTCCCATCTCTGATAACCCAGTCTAGAAAACTCTCCCACAGAAATGTCCTGAGGTTTGTAAGCTGTCAAGCAGATAGTAGCAACCATCATAAGAATGCCCTCATTTTTAGCATTTTTTATTCATTTATTTTTAATTTAAACATAATTACATAATTCCTCCCTATTCCCTCAAACCCTTCCCATGTCTCACTTCCCATCCATCTACAATTCAGTTTTTAAAAATTATTATTAATGTTGTTTACTTATTATTATATTACTATTATTATTATAACAACATATATATGTGTGTGCTCCCTCTCTCAGCAGCTGTCAATTGCCTGAACCTCTTCATCTAGGGATGGAGCCCCATGAGGTTTCCCTCATCCACATTGCCATTATCAGCCAGTATTTTCCTTCCTCTGTTTGTCTTTAGGCAGTCATATTGTTGAAATTCAGTGGTAGGAGCTTCCCTGTCATATCTGAAAGACACAATCTCAAAACAGAGTTCCTAGTCCTCAGGCTTTTACCATCTTTCCGACCCTTCTTTCTATGTTCCATGAGCGTTAGATGTAGAAGTCACATTGTAGATGTGCCAGTGGGAGCTGGCCACCCGGAAGCCAGTCGTTCTCTGCACATTGACCTTGTGATTTTCAGTACATGGTCTCTATCTGCTCCAAAAAAGAAACTTCTTTGATGAAGGCTGACAAGCTACCCTGACCTGCAGCTATAAGGATAGTATTTAGGAAGCAGCTAGAAATTAGATTGGTTTGGGAAAGTGGCAGTAGTAGTTTCTCCTTTAAAAGCCATGACCTCCCTAGCCATGAGTAGTTGTCTATATTTACCTCACCAAGCATGGTTTTCCTACTGTTGACTGAGATTTAAGTCTAACTAGATGGCTTTTGGTTACAACAAGATGTTAGTGCCACTCACTATTGCATCTCCAGGAATATTTTACAGTGCTGGCCAATGTTGTGGTTCATATATGCCACAGTTGACTAGGACTATTTCCTCCCCAGGAATCTCTAAAGAAAAAGAACTGATAGAATGAAATATATATATACATATATATGTTTGTGTGTGTGTGTGTGTGTGTGTGTGTGTGTGTGTGTGTGTGTGTGTTTAATGGCTTACAGGTTGTGGTCCCAGTAATCAAAAAGTGGATATCTCCTGGTGGAAAGACAAAGAATCCAGTAGTTATTTAGTTCACAAAATAGGATGTCTCAGTCTATGCTGGTATCCTGAAGAATCAGGTTCTAATACCACCTAAGGTGGACTTCCACAAAAAGTGTTGCCAAATGAAGGGTGGGTCTTCCCACATCAAATGCCCCAATCAAGAAAATCCTTTACCCTGGAGAAGTGGAATGAGGCAAGATCTCCTGAGCAGATTGGGAACATGGGGTGGGGGAGGGGAGAGGGGGCCAGGAAAAAGAGAGGGGAATAAGAGGAGGGGAGAAGAAGGTATGGGGGAGCAGGAAGGTTGAGCCGAGGTAAGAATAGAGGAGAGCAGGATGAGAAATACCATAATAGATTAAGTTATTGTAGGCTTGAGGAGAGAGCTGACACTAGTGAGATCTCCAGAGATCTACAAGGGTAGCACCAACTGGAAAACTAAGCAATAGTGGAGAGACTACATTAATTGACCCTCCTTGATGGTAAGGTTGATGACTACCTTATATGCCATCCTAGAACCTTTATCCAGTGACTGATGGAAGCAGAGACAGATACCCACAGCTAAACACTGAACTGAACTCCTGGAACCTAGTGACAGAGATGGAGGAGTGATGAGCAAAGGGGTCAAGACCATGATGGTGAAACCCACAAAGACAGCTGACCGGATAAGGGGGAGCTCTTGAATCCCAGACTGATGCCTGAGAGGCCAACAGGGGACTGATCCAGATTCCATGAATATAGTGCCAGGGAGGAGGCCACAGAAATCACAGGGCCTTGGGTAGTAGATCAGTGTTCACCATGGTTTATGAATGATCTTTGGGAGCTCATTCCAAATAGAGGGATGCTCTCTCAGCCTGGACACATGGGGAAGGGCCTAGGTCCTGCCCTGGATGAAATGACAGACTTTAGAGATCCCCTCAAGAAGGGCCTCACCCTCCCTGGGGAACGATGTGGGGATTGGGTGGGGGGTTGGGGGGCTGGTGGAGGGGCAAGGGAGGAGGGGTGGGAGAGGAAGCTGGGATTGACATGTGAAGCATTCATGTTTCTAATTTAAATAAAAACATTACAAAAAAAGAAAGAAAGAAAAGAAAATCCTTCACAAGCATGCCTAACCACTTGGGTTTCAGCTGCTTCCAGATGTAATCAAGATGACAAGAAAGATTAGCCATCACCCCTCTTCTGTAATTTATACAGCACCTCCCATTTCTATGAAGACTGTCCTCAGGGGGGAGAAGCATTCAAGTTGGTCCATTCTTATGCATCTATCATCCCTCTCACTGCCTCACAGGGTGACTTGAATGGGGGCAGATGCTTGCTAAGGGGCTGGGAAGTGCAATAAGTGAGATTAAGTAGGAATTCGGAGAGAAAGCCTCCATGCTCAAGGCTACAGAGAAGAAACCACTAGATAGAATTGAAGAGTTTGGAGAAATGAGGTATATGTGCAGGTAAGGAAATGGGGAAGGGAGGAAGGCTATGGTCCTAAGTAAGAACAAGGTAAAGTTCAGGGTTAAGGAGGGAGTCAGCGTGGTGAGATAAGGGAAGTAGGCAGGGCAGCAAAAACAAACAGTAACACAAGGGCAAACTAAGGAGTAGGCAGTACCCAGGGTCTAGGTACAGAGTCCATTTGGCCACAGCAAGGGTTGGGGAGTGTGAGCCTGTAACCATTATGATCAGATTGCTAAGTCCATGTAAAGAGGGCTCTCCACAATCCCAACCCATCAGATGGTATTGCTGAGGCTGCCAATACAAGCTGTTTAAAAATGAGGTCATTGACTCTCTTAGACTCATTCAAAGGATGGTAGAGACAAGGGGGAGCTCTTGGACCCCAGATTGATGGCTCTGTGGAAAGCACGGGACTGACCCAGACCCCCTGAATGTGGGTGTCAGTTAGGAGGCCTAGGTAATCTATGGGGCCTTGGGTATCCTTGGTATACAAATAGACTTTGAGTGCCCATCCGACAATGAAGGATGCTCTCTCAGCCTGGACTCTTGGGGGAGGGCCTACGCCCTGCCCTTGATGAAATGGCAGACACTGGAGATCCACCACAGAGGGCTTCATCCTCCCTGGGGATTGGAGTGGAGATTGGGTGGGGGCCTGGGCGACTTGGTGGGGAGGGTGGGAGAGGAGGGGAGAAAGAGGGAGCTGGGATTGACATATGAAACAAGCTTGTTTCTAACTTAAATAAAAAATAGAAAAGGAAAAAAGTCACCACAAAACTCATTATTTTCACACAATCAATGCTAATTTTAAAAAGAATCAAATGAGAGAGAGTTCTTGTTCATTGCAAACAGTACAATCCCATAAAATGAAAGAAAATATGTAGGTGGGTAGAAACATACTGAATACATCCTGGAGTTCTATATTCTCACATAGACCCTACAGGTGATAATGCTGTCATGGGTTGCAGAATTACTTTGTTTTGTGTATGGTTTTCTTTGCAGTCACTTCATTAAAAAGCAGACATTTATTTCATATAGCTAAGCAAATTATCATTCATCTCGTATGATGCAGTGGATGTCCCCAAAAAGCAGGGCCAAGAACTTCTGCTATCTTTAGTAAATGCACAGTTAATTTCTAAGTCTAGACAATTTTGGATTCTTGTCATTGCTATTTTTAGCCTGTGTTACAATCTTTTGTTACCCTTATGTTGTCATCTCATCTGACAATGTCACATTTGTGGTGTGTATGTGTGTGTGTTAAATATTTTATTAATTCTTTAAAAATGTCGTACATTGTATTTTTTTTTCAAATTCACTCTGTAGTCCTTTCTCTAACTCCTTCCAGATCTAATAGCACCTCCATAACAATACCCCCAACATTTGTTGAATAACACTTTAACTTCAATTTGGGCTATTTTTAAATCTCAGACTTCATCAGGAACCAGCAAAAACTTTAAGAACTTAAAGCAATATATGTATTTAATCTCATGCCTACAGGTCACAAATTTGGGGATGACTTTATTCTATGATTCTGGCTTATGTCCTCAAAATGTCACCCCACCCCCCAGGCTGGACACTTCCACTAGCAGGAGTCCTGAGGGCACCTTTGGTTACTGGCAGGTGGTCTCAGCGCTTTGCTTAAGTGACTTCTGCACAAGGCTGGTTGAACATCCTCGAGATGTGGCAGCTGGCTTCCTTATTGACCAGTAAGAGTGGACAAAATGGAAGCCACATTGTTATGATTTAGATTCAGAAGTTAGGTACCATGCATGTCTCCTGGACTTTTGAATTGTGGCACTTGAACACCTGGCAGAATAATGTAAGGAAAGAAGAACAATTTTTGGCTCACAGTTTCTGGGATTTCAGTGCATGGTAGCCTAGTTCATATGTCTGGGCCTGGAGAAAGGACATCATAATCAAAGAGCATAAGCAAAGTATTTGAGTCCTTGAAACCAGAAAGCAGAGGTAAATCATGCTTTCACTTTCTGGCTTCCTCCTTTCTGCCCCTTATTTGACCTGGGCTCCTAGCCAATGTGATTCTGTTGCTCACATTAAATGTGAATCTTCTGCTACATAGTGTTCCTCTCTGGAAAACATTTTTAAACAAACTGCCATTTACTACTTTCTCTGGTACTTCTCAAAATAATCAAGTTGGGGATCACAATTGATCACCACAGCAAGATACTACAAAGCCCTAGTGGCTAATTGGTCAGTGCATTCCAAGTTTGAAGAGGCTATCCAGGGCATGCATGAATGCCAGAAGAAAGGATTCTTCAAATAATCTTAAAACTGCATCTTGGCTACTACAGCCAAGGTATATTAAGGGTGATAAATGCTGTATTTATGTGCAATGGTTTCCATTCATGTACCATGGCTCCCATTAAAGTATGTTTTAAAAAGAAAGTCATAAGCTACTGGTTTGTGGGTATGATTTTTCATGATAATTTTTCTTCAATACTTCTAGGCAATCCTAGGAGAACTTTCCCAAATAAGATCTATCTACTATCATCATCCCATACTTTCCCCCATTTATCAGTGAGATCTCCTACAAGTATTTGTTGAGAGACCACGTGAAAACACATCCCTCTACCTACAAACTTGCTTCTCCTCTGCCTACAAACTTTCTTCTAGTGATTACAAGAATCATTGAGCTCCCCAGTTCCAACAGTCAAGCTGAAATTCAGTCAGGTATACAGATTATCTGCCACTGTTGTAGACTCTTGAGACATAATGAGAACCATGATATTCATGGTCTGTGTCCCCTAGAGTTGAGAGTCCAAAATCCCTATCAGTAGACTTATATGGCCATATTGAGTATACACAGCTCTTAATGAACTGGTCTAGCAGGGCTTCCAAAAGAGACCTTGCTTACCATGAATGCAACATAACTAGTTCTGCATTAACCCAATAGGTTATGGTTATTCTTTTTTTTTTGATTATGGTTATTCTTATCCTAAAAAAAGTCACAGAGAAGTCATGATGGCTGGGCCAGAGTATATTACTGCTCTTCTCAGAAGTTCCCTTTCCTCCAACATCTATGTATTTGCTACTGAGCTAACTTTATTCACTAGACTCATCCTTCCCTGTGCATAGCATCTCTCAGGACAGTGTTTTCAAGAACAACACAGAAGTGGATTTCTGAATGGCTCACTTCAGATGTCTACTGGATATGCACAAGCAATTGCCTCCTATGTCAGTAACTACATATTCCTATACAACTCTATTTTGGAACCAGCTCATTGATTTCTGATCCCTTTAAAATTCCACTAAAATAATTGGTTGAGATTAAATAAATAGATATTAAAACCATTATAACTATGGGCCAAGAAAAAAATGGGCAGTAGCCCAAGAGATGTCAATAATATTCACAAATTTTATAAACATGAATACAAGTATCAACTAACTCAGCAGGAGAAAATTAAAATCTAGATACTGTATGAGTAGAAGTCAACAAGAAATAAGTCAATTAGCAATGCTGAGCTGCCGAAAAACTCAGTATTGGTGAGGCTGAAAGCATGAAGATCTTGGTTGTTCTAAGGAACACCTAATCTGTAGCTCCTGCATCATTCTCCACCACCCACCAGTTCCCACCTCCACACACCACACAGCCCGCAAAATAAAAACCCTCCCCTAGCTGCCTTCTGTGGTCAGTATCACCCTATCCTATTGCTAGCCTAAATAAAAATTTCTACATTCTGATAAAACTATCACTGCCTGACATAAAATTAAAAGTGATTAGCTCTGAAAAGACGCAGTTAGCCTTCTGGGTGGCGTTTACTTTTACGGGTAATCACCTTGATTATAATGTAAGCTTCCCTCATTATATCAGCTGGTCCATGACATTATTCTCCAGAGTCCTACATCCTCTTGACATCCATGATCAGGGTATCATGGGGTGGAAGTCATCAGAAAACAAATAGATCTTCCAGTCCCACTCTCCAAGAAAATTATGCAGTGGGAGAGAGTCCATTTCTTTGATAAAGTACTATGATTGAGGCCAGGAAAACTCTCGAAAGAAGGGAAGAAAGGATTGCGGGAACCAGAATACCCAGGAAAATATGGCTTACAGAATTAACTAAGCAGGGTTATAGGATTTCACAGAGACTGATGCAGCAATCATGGAGCCTGCATGGGTTGTGGTTGTTTATCTTGGGGTTTTTGTAGGACCCCTAACAGTGGGAACAGGGGTAACTCTGACTATTTTATTTGTTCTTAGGACCTTTTTCCTCCTACTGGGTTGCCTCATCCAGCCTTGATATGAGAGATTGTGTCCAGTCTTATTGCATATTGTTATGCTGTGTTCTGTTGTTATCCCTGGGAGGCCTGCTCTTTTATGAAGAGAAACAAGGAACAGTGGATCTGGAGAAGAGAGGAGATAGAGCAGGGAGGTGGAGGGACTGGGGGGAGTGAAGAAAGGCGGGGCTGTTATTGGACTGTATTGTATGAGAGAAGAGTAAATAAATAAATAATCTGTTCAGCTGTTTTTGAATACTGTTGGGGAATGCTGTTAGTGTTGGCAACTTCACGTGTCCTTCTCCAGGAAGCATTCACCTGCATTGTGAGACAGGGTCTCTGACTTGCCTAGAACTCATCAAATAGGCTAATGTGGTTACCCTGAGGCCCCAAGGCTCTGCCTGTCTTCCACTCTCCAGTGATGGGATGACAAGCACACACCACTATGCCTGGGGATCAAACTGCATGGCAAGCAGCACCTCAGTGGCTAAAATACCTTTCCTTTCCTAGTCCACTCTTTTTTTTAACCTGTTCAGAAAGTTTTCAGAATAAAATTCTTCCATTAAGGATTCCATAAGTTTCAATTTATTCACCACGTTTACTGTTTACTATGCTTTCTCTAGGATATCTCATCCCATTTTATTAATATTCAGCTTTGTAGAATGTGCTGCTGCCAGGGGGTTTTATGCTTCTGTCATTTGCTGATGCTGCCTGTGTGTGTTTCTTCAGTGAAATAATATTGAAAAGCTGGCAACGCAACAAGTTAGCATATAAGTAAGAAATTTCTTTGGAAAGCAACTTATTAAAAATATCTAGTGTCCTTTATTAAAATGTTGTCAGAACACACAAGTCCTCTAATACACAGAACAATAGCTGTGTTGTCAGACATTTCCTCAATAAAATATCTCATCTCAATTCCCAACCCAAAAGCACATAAGTACGGATGACTGTGGTAAGTGTCTTCAAATAGAACTGACTTCCCCAGATTAAAATACCAACATTCCAAAAAGGAGCCACCAATCACCAAATGCACTTGGAATATTTTATTAACACTATGCCAATTGTCTTTACATTTAAAGAAGCTGAAACAAACTCTTTCCATATGGCAAAATCTAAACTTAAATTTCATTTTGTTAACCTAATGTTGAAGAACAATGGAACTAGTATCAAAGCATCATAAAAAATTTGAAATGTCATTAAATTGCAACTAGGTTTCAGATAGAGTCTTAACTCTATAAACCTCCCATCAAGAAAATGCAGCCATTACACATATCCTTGGCAGACATTCAGTCAAAGTGAGTTTGTTGAAACGGTTGATAACCAAAACACTAAATCAAGGAAACTCACTTCCTTTGCTTAAGTTGAAATCTCTGGGGACATAACTTAATATCATGTTATTCTCAATATAGTAGTTACTAAGATGAAAACCAAATGTCATCACTACTAGACTTATCTACTTGAAGTCATTGCACCCTGCGCCTTAAGGTCCGGTTCCACCATGCTGGGCCCATCTTATTCAGAGAGCGGCATGGAAAGCTGGCTGCTGAGATTTGAAGTAACACATGGTCATGATCACAATGCCTGTCAGTATGAGTCCCACTGCATTCTGTCCCCAGACACACTAAGCTATTTGCATTTAATGGTCAGAATGTGCCAAGTCCTCACGAAGTTCTTTCTTGACACATCATGACTCTCTCATCTCAGAGGGCTCTCCCCAACTTCTTTTCCTTTTTATAAGTCCTTCTGCATTTCAGGGCTCAGGCCAGATTTAGGGATATTTTCTTTTCCCAGTTATCATGCAGGTCTCTTGTGTACTCCAATTTCCTTTAACTTTCTAATAGAACAGTGAGCTATAATATCTAGTTAGTACTGGACTCTTTCCCTCTGCAAGACTTTGAGGTTGGGTCTTCCTACTTTGTGTATCTCCAGTAATGTACACAGCTCAAACAAACCATCTGATAGGTGGATCTGAAAGTTCTTCAGCTTCCAGATACCCAGGGACCAAAGGACTCAGATGAGTCTGGAATATTAAGGCAATCCTTCCTCTGTTAGCCATGCTGCACCAATAATCATGAAAATTACAAATCATTTCCCCCATCTAATATGTCAGCTCCCTTCTGTGTCTGGACTCCAGTTGTGTAGTGACAGATCCTAGTTCCCATCCTGTTCCTGTGTCATATAGACTTTCTGTTATGCCCTGTCTCCCATGGACTGACCCAGCACATCAAATGGAAATCCTCTCTTTGGAGTGGGAATTCCCACAGTGAGACTAGGCCCGTGTGTTAGTCAACTTTGCAACACTGTGGCAAAAAGACCATCACAATCAACTTAAAGGAGGATGGGTTTATTTTAGCTCACAGTTTGGGGCCACAGCTTCTTGGTAACATTGCTCTTGATCATGCAGTGAGGTAGTGCATCTACCTAAATGTGCGAGCACTTAGGAGAGAAAGCTGCTGACTTCAAATAACAGGGAAGTAATGTGGAAGAGTGAAGAAGCCAATATCCTACTGTTAATTGCAGGGAAAATACCACTACTAAAGATCCTACTAACTTCTGGTAGTCCTATGGGCTTGAGAATAAATCTTTACTATGTGACCTTTTGGGGGAAATTCAATATTCCTACTAGAATAACCCACCCAAAGGAAAACCAAGTAAATTAAGATAAATGAATAGATCCATAGATTACATAACAGATGGTATAATACATAGATGAGAGATAATAGGTGACACCATAGTATATTGATAAAGAAGTATATTGATAAAGATGATTGGTAAAGAAGTAATATATAAATGGTATAATAGATAATAAATAGATTATAATTTATAGATATAAGATAAATGATAAGTAATTACATATATAATAGAATATAGACAGACAGCATGAGACATGATAGAAATAAGTAGTAGATAATGATAGATAGATAGATAGATAGATAGATAGATAGATAGATAGATAGATAGATAGGTAGATAGATAGATGACAGACAGACAAATAAGGAACAATTGTATCATCATTGTATCCTTTCATCTGAAGTGGCAGTTGGCAGTGGGGTTTTCAGATAACAAAAGAACATAGTCAAGTTGCTCAGTATAACTCTTACTCAGTATATAATGGTGTCATTACCAAAACTCTGTTTGGATTACCCTTCAAGTCAAATTACAGTTCAGTTTTATTTCTATTGCCTTTTATGACACTTGGCCTGTTCTTCTTTCTTGAGTTCATCGTGTTTCTTTGATCTTTCTGAATGGCAGACTTCAATGGACAGCTTTTTATTGCTAATGGTGAGCTTTAATACCTTCATTCTTCCTCCCCAAGTGCAGATATATGTGTTGGTATACTAAGTGTGCAAAATAGTGAAACAAGTAGACATACACTAACACAGAAATATGAGAAAAGAGGGAGACTCCAAACATGATACCAAACTACAACTTTATCTATATCAATATTATTTGACTATATTTATGTTATTTTTCTTTCATCAAAAAGTCTTTAGGGAGAACAAGAAATGTGCCTGCATTCACCAACAATAGGTTGAAGTTAACATTCTGTTTTTAGGTAAATAACCGTGTGTGTGTGTGTGTGTGTGTGTATGTGTGTGTGTCTGTGTCTCTGTGTGTGTGTTCTCTGTGTGTGTGTTGTGTAGACACATGCATGCCATGGCACACATGCGGAGGTACAGGATAAATTCCTGGAGTTGGTTCTCACTTCTATTTGTTTGGGGTGGGTGTTTTCCTGTTTCTGCCTCTGTACTCCATACCTCAGGCAAGCTTCTGGGCAATTTTATCTCTGCCTACTATCTCACTGTAGGAGTGTGTTAGGGTTATAGACATGTGCTCCTGCATTTATTTTTTTATGTGGGTAGACTCAGGTAGTCAGACTTGACCAGCAAGCTCCTTTACCCACTGAGCCATCTTCCCAGCAATAATAATAAAATGACATGAATACTCTATAGCAGTTGATCTCAACCTTCCTAATGCTAGAACCCTTTAATACAGTTCTTCATGCTGTGGTGACTCCAACCATAAAATTATTTTCATTACTACTTCATGACTGTAATTTTGCTACTGTTATGAATCATAATGTAAATAACTGTGTTTTCTGATGATCTTCGGAGACCCCTGTGAAAGGGTTGTTCAGAAACACTGCTCTATAGGCATAAATGCCCAGAATGACAGCAATGCTGGAATTATTTTTTAATGCTCTTTGCCAAGTTCTTTTCTACACTGAAATTATTAGAATCTGTATATCCAAACACATTAGTGTAGGAAACCCTTTCTCCACTCTGTGAATATAAGTTCCTGTACCACACATCATTACACTTGCCATCCTTCTGATGGGTACTTCGCCCCACATGAATCTGCTTAAAGGGTATTTGCCTTTATCCCTTTCTTATTCTTATTGCATCTTTCAGCTTAACGGCAAAATCTTCTGGTTTTGCCATTTTTATCCCACAGGACAGGACTATTTCTCTTTAATCTTTTGTATTCATCTGATCTAGCTTTCCACTGTGCGGAGATTTCCCATTTGGATTTAAGCTGCTTATAGAATTCTTATTTTGCCTAATTAGTTTTAATTATCAAAGCTGAGGAAGGACTAAACACATAACTTTTTGTCACCTTGCTGCCCTGTAGAATATTTTTCCAGATATAGGCCTATGGATTGTAAACAGAGGGTGTTACCGTCCAGACACCCACCTCATGGTTCATGTGATATCATCTTTTTTTTTTTTTTTTTTTTGAGACAGGGTTTCTCTGTGAAATAGTCCTGGAACTCACTCAGTAGTTCCAGGTCAGACTGATTTACAGAGTGACAATGTCTTATTGGATACAGAAGAAGCTCCCTTTGCCTTAGCCGCTTTTCCTCCCAAATGTCCTCTACCTGCCATTTGCAATACTTGATCTGAGAGGTAAGCTTTCCATTTCAGAACTGCAACAATGTTAAAATACAGACTCAGGAGGCAGGAAAATGATTTAAACTTCTTTGAAGTTAAATTTTCCAGGAGTCAAGAGTTTTGTTGTTTCTTTTTTCTTTTCTTTTTTCAGAGAATATTTCAATAAAGAGAGATACTGGATGACAAAGCATCGAGATGAAATTTTGCTACTGCACAGTTTATCCATATGTACTTTATTCAGAATAGCAGAATGTGCTAGAGGGACAATATATTCACTCACAGTCCCCATGGGCCTCCAGTGAGCTTCATGTTTTTTGAAAAGCAACTTGAACTCAACTAAATGAGGGGCTCTGGTGTTTGAAGTAACATTTAACACATCCAATAGATCACTTTCTTCCCAGTGTGACCAAAGCTCTTGCCATTAGTATTTTGACTTATTTTGCAACTGAGCAACACGTGGCATAAGTGTTCACTCTATTTTCAGGTTGCAATTGCTTGAGCAAACAATGTCCCATGTAGATTTAATCACTTAATAATTTCTGTGTAGTTATACTTACAGAGAAATACCAGCAAGAAATGATAACAGTAAATCAAAAGAAAATAGCCAGCCGGGCGGTGGTGGCACACGCCTTTAATCCCAGCACTCGGGAGGCAGAGGCAGGCGGATCTCTGTGAGTTCGAGGCCAGGCTGGACCGATAGCCTCCAAAACAATACAGAGAAACCCTGTCTCGTAAAAACCAAAAAAAAAAAAAGAGAGAGAGAGAGAGAGAGAGAGAGAATAGCCAAAGAAAGATTCTAAATTTTAATTTTGATTTTTGCTCTTATTTTAAATAAATTTTTAATTATTTTTTTTCCATGCAATATATTTCAATGCCATTTCTTCCCCTTTGCCAAGTCTTCCCATATTTCTGCCACCTCCTCACTCAACTTTATGGTCTCTCAGAGAGGAAAAAACCGAGCAAACAAACAAATACACACACTCACAAAAGAATAAAAAATGAAAATGAATATGAACAAGCAAAAGGCCAATGAGGCAAAATAAGTAGAATGCCAACATGAAACGAAAAGAGACGGAGTTTGTCGAGTTCATTTGGTGTTGACTACTGCTCGATATGGGCCACGCCCTGGAGTGTAGCTAACATACCCAGGGAGACTCCACTGGAGAAAACTGATTTTTCCCTTTCCAAGCAGGTATCAATTGCTGATAGCTTCTTGGCTCGGGGTGGAACCCCGTGTCCACTTCCCCATCTCAGTGCTGGGACTCCTCTTGTTTGAGCTTGTGAGAGACTTACATATGCTGTCTCTGTGTGTGATCAGTGCGTTCGTCCTGTTGTGTCTGGAAGACACTGGAGTCACAAAGCAGTTCAGGGTCTTCGAATCCTTCTGCCTCCCCTTCTGCACCGATCCCCAAACCTTGAGGGGAGGACTTTGGGTGAACACTGTGTGATGTTTATACTTTTGGCTCTTACTTCAAATTGATGGTGTTTTCTTCCCCTTTTTGTTTATTTGGTTTGTTTTTTTGAAACAGGGTTTCTCTGAGGCTGGAGCAACTGATGCTTCTGGGGAACCTCGGTCGGCCCCTTTCCTTTTCCTTCCTTCATATTCTGATTCTCTATTACACACTTCAGGATGCTTTTGACTCCTGAAACTTTTATTCTGCTCATTATCTATACTAAATCGTTTGGTAACAACGTGCCTAGACTTGACTGTTTATGACAAGCTACCAAATTGCCAGGCAGCATCATAGATTCTTTGAGCTTTGCAATGATAACAGGCGTAGTCTTCCTAGTTGAAGGACCCATTCCTTTGTCTACAGCATTGCTTTTGTTGTAGAGTTGTATTTTAGAGCCAAAAGAATGAGCCCATTTTGTTTGACAGGCCAAAAGATCATTATTGGTTCCTTACCTCTTTGTTCCCATCATTTAAAGCAGTGGTTCTCAGCCTTCCTAAAGCTGCAGCTCTTAATATAGTTCCTTATGATGTGGTGACCCCCAAGCCATAAAATTTTTTGTTATTACTTCATAATTGTAATTTTGCTACTGTTCTGAATTGTAATGTAAATGTTTTTTGGAGACAGAGGTTTGCCAAAGGGGTCTCGACCCAAAAGTTGAGAATTGCTGAGGATCTGAGACTATAGAGGGTACAGAAGAAAGTATCCTTTTCAAAAGCCTCTCAGGATATTTTAACGTCTAGCTAGGGAAGAGAACGATCAGCCTAGCTCTTCAGGTTGGTCATGGAGATAAGAGCCAGGAATTATGCTAGTTTAGTGGGAACTAAATGGATCTTTCTTAGCTCTTCAATCTTCCTGATGTCTCCCTTGAACCTGAACTGTCCTCTTGGAATCCTTTGGGTGCCAACACCATACTCTGCCTTGGCTCTTGTCTAACATTTGTTATTGCCTCTCTTACCATCTCCTCTCCCATCAAATCTCTGGTGTTGGCTAACTAATTCTTAGTAGTCATAGGTTATGGTCATCTTTCTCACTGTGAAATTTGCCACCAAGTGCATTTATACAATATATGTACAAGTCTTTGGGCTGTAGATGGTAACTGATAGATTTTGCATAATTTAGATATCTATTATTTGAAATGTATTGCAGCAACCCTGATTCCTTCTGTGTTTTGTTTTTTGTTTGCTTTATAACGCCCTCCACTGAGAAGTCATGCTGGCATCCCAAGTTCAGTATGCTTAAAATAAGGCTCTTAATTCCCACATAAAACATCTCTCTGTTATGACTTCCTTGTATGAATACAATTCAGCTTTCAGGGCCATCTTTGCTTCTTTCTGTAGTCTATTCCAAAGCCCTGCAGAACTTTTCTACGGGGTATTATTTTATACAATTTTATTTACATCTTTCAGGTTCTAACCATTTCCTGTCTAGACTATGTCATCATTCTCTTGTTCAGTCTCCTTTGCTCCATTACAACCTATTGCAAAGCAATCAATGCACCATTGTCAGATTTTTAATATAACATCCAACTCCAGGCATGTGACTCTCAGCACAGTCTCAAAGCCTATGTCTAAGCCCAAAGTCTCTGACATCATTTGCCTTAGTGGTTCAAATTCTCTTTCTGGCCATCTTTTGCTGTTTTTCACACTGGATGGAACACAATTTCATTGTTAAAATGGAAAAATATGAATATTAATACGACAGATTTGGTTTCAACTTCCAATTTATTACTAGTGATTCGGTTTAGTTTCAAAACTAATCTGAGCTTCCGTTTCCATGGCTAAACAAAAGCAAACTAATGATTGTTTTATGTTAAGTTATGATATTTTAATGGTTTGTTATTATTGCTAGATCCCAATCACCCTTTGTGTCCAGGTTAATGGGTTGAGAGATGGGGAGGATTCATTTTAGAGTTTTTTGATACTGTCCTATTGTTTTATTTCTTTGTTTTTGTTTTGCCATTGTATGTAGCTGTTTTTTCCTGATTATATTCTATACCAAGTGTTGACCGTAGCCCCTAGACCAACCTTGGTTCAAACCAAGCCACACTAAACCATCGTCTGCCGCTGCTTTCATTCCACAATGAGATTAGTAGTTGTGTAGAGACAACATGATCTGACGCACACCTTTAATCCCAGCACTCGGGAGGCAGAGGCAGGCGGATCTCTGTGAGTTCGAGGCCAGCCTGATCTACAGAGTGAGTTCCAGGACAGCCTCCAAAACAATACAGAGAAACCCTGTCTCGAAAAACCAAAAAAAAAAAAAAAAAAAAAAGACAACATGGTCTGAAAAGTCATAGGTTTTATGTTACCCGATCTCTTTCAGAAAGTTTTCTGGCCCTGCTGTGGGCTCCTTCCTTTCATCCACTTCGTATTACCTATTCCAAGTGTGGTGTTGTAAAGTAGCTCCACAAATTCTTCAATAAAACTGACTCAAACTGCATTTCTCCAATAGCAGCATCAGGGATGACCTAGGAAAAAAAAACTCTGGGCAAGCCTGTAAAAGATTATCTGTGTGGAATTAGTTGATGCAGGAATACTCACCTTGAGTATTTTTTTAACTCAATAAATTCAATTTGCTTCTATCTACATCTCCTTGAAAACCCAAGACTCGTCCCTTCTTCTTTGAGCTCTCCTTTTGTCTGCAAGTCCCACCTAATCTCCACCTGTACAGCTATTGGCCTATCTTCTTTATTAAACCAACCACAGTGAAAATATATTCACACGGTGTAAAGGAATATTCCACACTGCTACAGTAATTCTATCTCAGTGAGTGGCACAAACCTCTTAACTGGTAATTAGAGTTCCTACCACCTGTGACTATTCTGTCTCCTTCAGTCTGCTCTCCAATGCTTCACCAACTCCAGCAGAGCTTGCTGTGTAGTTTTGAAACCAGGCTGGTGTGAGAGAGAAGTGCTTAGAGGAAGCTCTTCAATGTTTCTGTTTCCTTAGAAGTCTACTTTAAGGAAATCATTGTTTGGAGATAATCTCTATTCCCTTCTGATAGCTTCTGATATATTCTATGCATTCTTAAACCTAGAATTAAATGTATTTATTTGTCTTAAGACATAGTGTAAACTTCAGTAGCTGAAAACACATGTAGCACTTCTAATCTCAAAGCATTCCACCATCACCTCTGATTCTCCTCTCCAGTTGTCAGAAGGCAGAACCGGTATAATTATACCAGGCAAGTAAACCAAGGGTTGTTAATATGGCAAATGACAAATGACCGATAGGAGGGAACAATACAATGAAGTTAGAAACCTGGAGGAGGGGACTTGAAGAACCAAAACACACCTTTGATCAGGATGTGCTGGCCACGTGGTGCCAGTGAATTATGAGGCATGAGGGGACGAGTTACACAAGTTGTGGAGCGACTGCACTGAAGTCACTTCATCGCAAGAATGAGCTCCACTCTGAGGATGGGCTTCAGACACCACCCCCTAATGCGTTAATCTCTTCTCGCATCAAAGTGGTCTGTCTTCAACTCTCAATTGTGACTTCTAGGTTTTTGGATGTTAGTTCACTCCCTTTAAGCATTCCAGATCAGCTCTACATTTTAAGTAAGTGTAGGTGTTAAGGCCACACAGGAAGGACTCTCTCATTTGCTTAGTCTTGTGTCAAAAGTATCTGTGCATTTTGCATCTCCACTGTTCACACCCTAATTCAGAGTTATCATTTCTTCCTCATACTGTCTTCTACCTTGCCTCTTTGTATCCATGTTAGCAAGTCTGTCATCTTTTCTACACTCTGTAGCTAATGTTTTCTAAATGTTTACGGACTTCTCATTTACAACTCTCCTCCCATTACTCCTAAAATAAGAATTAAAGTCTCTCTAGGCCCCACAGGGCCTATGTATCCTGACCTATGTTCTCTAGTTCTCCATGATGTTCCTTCCCTCTGCATTCTCTGGCAACTCTGATGGCCTTTCCTATCCTCAAACAGGACAAAACCTTTAAATGTGCTTATACCCAGACTGACAGGTTCTCTTTCAGCTGTCAATCACCACTCATACTGTAACACATAAGCCAAAAGCCACTTCCTCCAGGAAGGCTGCCATTTTTCCCCAGATGTGTTCAACTCTCCATTTTTCTTCATGGTTTTAATTTTGCATATCTTTCCTTTGTACAACATATTTCTGATCACTTGATAACACCTTCTCTACATGCTACCCTCCTAGCATGCTGTAAGCATGGCATAGCTATCTACAGAGTGAATACATGAACCACATTGAAATCTGATTATGTTTTGTTTTTCACAAAACAGCTCATGATACTTTTCCCGTCCTCTGAAATTCTGACACTCATGCCATTCATTCACTATACTTCTTTTCCTTTTGGCTATAACTGGTATTTTTAGAGTATTATTTGATTCAGATCAGATCTATTATTTTTTTAATTTCCATATCTAACAAATTGCTATGGAGATGGTATGAAACCAACAAATTCTTACTATTCATAATCATGATTAAGAATTTAATCTATTATAGTTAGTGTCTAATTTGTAGTAAATTTGTCTAATTCAATTATTTCCTCAAGAAGTGTAAAACTTTTAAAGCGCATTCTCCTCCAGTAATTAAATGTTATAATCATCTAACACGCTTTTAGGCATGCAAAGTTTCATGGATGTTAGTTCATTATTTCTGCCCTTTTATATTCTGAGTTAATAATATATTAGAGTCAGTTTTCAACTGTTTCGAAGGCTTTACTTTTGGAAATAGAGATGATTTAAATTACACAGGTGTGTTGAACATAAGCTTGCAGTATGAGCTTGGAAAGGGCCTGCAGAATTCTCTAAGAATGGTTCGTGAGCCAAGGAAATAAAGCTCGCCTCAGAGTTTTCTCCCCCTAAAAGAATTGGATAAAATGCCCTTTATTCTACTTTGACCTTAAACACTTAGAAATCCCTTGTTTAAACAATGACCTGTGAACCAAGATGAGAGCAACTAGAACAGTGACTCTGTCTTATAGTTCCGTTTTGCAGGGTCCATCATTTTAATTTGTGGGGTTGTTTCTGCATAAAAGTTTTGGAGATAGATTTCACTCATGGGCCTTTTGTAGGTCTCCTTTTTACTTGTATGAAGAGCAGTTTTGAACTTTCAAATGCTGGTTGCAAGCACAATACTCCCCTCCCCAGACTTGTCTGTAAGAATCTTAGTCTTGTTGAGCAGTAGTGGCGCTTGCCTTTAATCCCAGCAGGAAGAAAAGAAAAGAAAGAAAAGGAAAACAATCTCTCTGTGTCTGGATGTAGCTACACGTTGGTGTTCACTTATCAAGTTTCTGTATGTCAACCATCTTTTAGTCTTTGCCTCTTTTTAAATGAAGCAAGTTGATTTTATTTTAGTGTCTCAGCTTGGCAGTCCCTTTGCATCTCATTTGAGCAAGAGATACAGTTGAGTGTCTTCTAGCCAACTCTTTTGACAGGCATGTTGCAGTATGGTCTCTACTATAGATCTCCCTCAATTTAAGATAACTTTCATTCATCATCAATATCCACATATTGGAACTTGGTGTATCCAGGAGGTCTAAGAGCCAATGCTTTACCAAGGAGATATAAATGTCACTCACATTTTGTTCCCACTTGACATTCAGAGCCTCTTACTGAGTAGTAGTCCCAGGCCTTCTTATTAGCCTACCACATACAGCAAGGATCATTTCTTGAAGTTTCCAGAGATTTACAGAATCTTGAAAGTTTTTCACATTGAAACAACAAAATATATCACAAAAAACCTTATTTTGATAAGATCATTTTGTAAAATGGCCACAAACTTCATCCTACATTCTGATTTTAGCATATGGGAAGTTTCTAAATTATAAGTTGAAATTATTTACCACTAAGCTAAACATCCATGAAAAATATCTAGCATGCTCGTGGTGCCATCCATTCCTTTGAAAATATTAAGTTTTGTCTGTTTCTAAAGGATTGGTTCGTGTTTCCCTTTGCACTGGCAATTATCCTACAACTGCTTTATCAACATCCAGAACTAGTGCCACTTTCATTTTTGAAACAAAAATGCATATTTACTGCTGCTCTTAAACAAATAAGTTTTTCAATTGTACAAAAAAAAAGAGTTCGGTTGTAGAAACTGAGGTAAATAATTTATAACTTAGTCTTGATACAGGTAAATATTTTTGAGATTGGCCTAGGGGATGGTTATACTTACTTTGTCTAAAATCAAGCCTCAAAAACATGTCCCCATGCCCAGGTGGTGGTGGTGCACACCTTTAATCACAGCACTTGGGAGGCAGAGGCAGTCATATCTCTGTGAGTACAGGGCCAGTCTGGTCTTCAGGGTGAATTACAAACAGCCGGCACTACACAGAGGGGAAAAAATGAAAAAAAAAAAAAAAGAGCAGCTTGAAGATGAAAAGCATTATCTGTCCATCATTGAGAGAAACCAAGGCAGGAACTCATGGTAGGAATCAGAGGAGAACTGCTAATTGACTTGATTCCCATGGCTTGCTCATTTTGCTTTCCTATACAACCTAGGACCACCTGTCCAGGAGTGGCACTGCCCACTGAGAGTTGAGCCCTTCCACAGTAATCATTAATCAGGAAAAAGCCCTTCACAGATTTACCTACAGGTCAATTTTATGAAAGCATGTCTCAATTGAGGGTCCATCTTCCAATGTGCCCTGAGTTTGTGTCAAGTTGGCAAAAAACTAACCAGTATATCTTCCTGTCATACAGCTCCTATCAAAATATCACCAGTGATCTTTTTGAATCCACGAGACAAGGTGTGGGAGGAGGAAGCCAAGGTCTCTGTATTAGTTAGGTTTCTGTCGCCACAGTAAACACTGACCAAAAGAAGTTTGAGAAAGCAGAATACGGCTTACATATTCAAGATCGCATCTATCCACCATCAGGGGCAGGCAAGGAAGGAACTCAAAACCGCAATGTGGAGGCAGGATGAGGCAGAGGCCATGGAGGGTGCTGCTTGCTGGCTTGCTCATCCTGAGTTGCTCAACCTGCTTTCTTATAGAAACCAGGACCACCAGCCCAGGAGCAGCACTGCCCACAGTGGGCTGGGACCTTCCACAACAACCATTAATTAAGAAAATGCCCCACAGCCTCACCTACAGGATGGGGACAAGTTCTCAGTTGAGCCTCACTATTCTCACTTGTGGTTCTATCTTGTGTCAAGCTAAAAGAAACTAATCACACCATCTCTTATATAAGTAAGCCCTGGGGCCTGAAGCCAGGACAGGATGGTCCTGAAAACCCAATGGCTTAAATGGTCTCTGTGAAGCCTGGCCTGGCTCTCTTGAATGAATTTGGCTCCTTTCTTCTGCTCTCTTCCATGAAACTGTCAATGGGATGCCCATGGCCCTGTGTTTCATGTCAATTTCCCCATCTGTTACTTTCACTGTTATACAAAGGCTATGATCCCAGCAATATTAGGACTTTTCTCTCTTGTATACAATATTTGATTTTTTTGTTCACTTAGTGCTTCTGGCATGTTCATTGGCTAGCTATTGGAACTCAGTAGTTAGTCAGTCAAGTCAATCCGAAATCTCCAGTTTCAATGAGAGATACTGTCTTAAGACACTGAAGTTGAGAATGATACAGGAAGCCACCCAAGGGACTAAAGGGATGACTTGGTGGTTAAGAGCACTGTTCCTGAGTAAGAGTTTGATCCCCAGCATCCACCTTAGATAGATTAAGCTCAAAGGGATCCAATGCAATTGTTTGACCTCCAAGGGTACACACACACACACACACACACACACACACACACACACACACACATATATGCATGCATACCCATGCCCAGCCCTGGAATAAAAATCTAAGTATGGGAGTTTATTCATGGAATACCAAACTCACACAAAACAGTGTCTTTAGTGAAAGCAACTTCTAGTGATGAGAATTGAACACAGAGACTCATACATTCCAAGCACATATTTAACCACTAAGCTATACCTCTGATACTTAATATTTTAACAACCACAGTGTTTCACTTATCTTTACTCTCTTTTTTAAAACATACAGTAGACAGACACAATGATGCACGCCTTTAATCTCAGCACCCAGGAGGCCGAGGCAGGCAGATCTTTGTGAGTTTGAGGCTTGCCTAGTTAACATAATGAGTTTCAGGACAGCCAAAGCTATATAGTGAGACCCTGCCCCCTCCAATGGAATAGTCTTCACAGATTTTTTTTCAACTTACTTTTGGTGGAGGATAAGGAAAATAGAGTGAAAAAAGAAATCTCTAGATAAACTGAAGACAGACCAATGGAAGAATTCTGGAAACATTTCTGTGAATTGTTTCTTTAGGTAGCAATCTTGATAGAATCCACTGACTTTATATGTCTAATGAAACTGTGATAGGAAAGTCTACTTTCCCATCCCTGTAGGGTCTCCTCCAAACTTCCTACCTTCTCACTACTGATTCGGGACAGTGTGTGTCGTACAAAAACATGACAAATTGAAATGCTGACATTTTCTTTTTAATTGAAATCAAATAGAAATCATTCTTCCAGGGAGCAAGCAAGTGAGGTTGGTGTTTGACAGAAACTAAAGGAGAGAGACAGGGATGTGTCTCTGTCCCAAAGCAGTCCACTGTGAAGGTGTCCAGTCCTCTTGTCTGAATGTGAAAGTATCTTCAGGATTACATTTGATGGAAAAAGTGCAATTGATGAGGGTGTCATGTTTGGATGTGAATATCAAATAAAACAAAAAGGAAGTCACTTCCTTTTCCAATATAAACATAGTGCTCAAGGGAAAATCAATGTACTTTACTGTTAATACCACAAAAAGAAAAAGAATTCCTATTGCCAACTGTTGGGGAAGTCTTATGTCAATAAAGCACTGTTGGTCCAATAGGAATCTAGATAGGTGGGACTAGGAGTCCAGGAGGACTCTGGGAAGGAGAAACACAAGAGAGTCAACATGTAACACCATGGGGTAGGAAGCCCGGAACTATTCTCCGGTAAGAAACATACTTAGATTAAGAATTATGGGGTAATTACTTAAGTCAGAGCTAGCCAGTAAGAAACAAGCAAGGCCAACAGCTTCATAATTAATATAGCCTCCTGTGTGTTTATTTGGGACTGATGCGGCTCTAGAACCAGGCTGGCCGGAAGGCTCCTCTCAAAAGAAAAAGCTTCTCTTTACAGCCAACAAAATATCTGTAAAAATAAAATAACTCAAGAAGCAAGTCTCCAAAACACCAAAGGATCCAATTAAAAAGTGGGCTGCAGAACTCAATAGAGAATTTTCAATAGAGGAGTCTAAAATGGCTGAGAAGCACTTGAGAAAGTGCTCAACATCCTTAGCCATCCGGGAAATGCAAATCAAAACAACTCTGAGATACCATCTCACTCCTGTCAGCATGGCTAAAATCAAAAACACCAACGACAATTTATGCTGGAGAGGATGTGGTGAAAGGGGAACACTCCTCCATTGCTGGTGGGAGTGCCAACTGGTTCAGCCACTTTGTAAATCAGTATGGAGATTCCTCAGAAAAATGGGAATAAACCTACCACAAGATCCAGCAACTCCAGTCTTAGGCATATATCCAAAAGATGTCCATTCATACAACAAGGATGTCTGTTCCACTATGTTCATAGCAGCATTATTTGTAATAGCCAGAACTTGGAAGCAGCTTAGATGACCCTCAACTGAAGAGTGGATAGAGAAAATATGGTACATTTATACAATGGAGCAGAAAAAAACAATGGAATCCTGAGATTTGCAGGCAAATGGATGGCACTAGAAGAAACCATCCTGAGCGAGGTAACCCAGTCACAAAAAGAGAAACATGGCATGTACTCTCTCATATATGGATTTTAGACATAGATCTGGGGAGTGCCAGCCTACAATCCCATGGCCAGAGAGTCTGGGAAACAGAAACTTCATTCAGTGGCTGATGGAAGAAGAGGCAGACTCCCATGGCTAAGCACTGAGCTGAACTCAAGAAAGCCAGTAATAGAGAGGGAGGACTGATGAGCAAAGGGGTTAAGACTGGGCTGGTTTAACCCCCAGAAACAGCTGACCTGACAAGGTTTAGCTCTTGAATCATAGACTGATGCCTGGGAATCCAGCATGGGACTGAACAAGACCCCTTGAATGTGGGTGTCAGTGAGGAGGCCTAGGTAATCTATTGAGCCTTGGGCAGTAGATCAGTATTCATCCCGAGTATACACATGGACTTTGGACTCCCATCCAACAGTGTGAGATGCTCTCTCACCCTGAACTCTTGGGGGAGGGTATAGGCCCTGCCCTGGATGAAATGACAGACTATGGACACCCCCATGGAGGGCCTCACCATCCCTGGGGAAATGAGGGGATAATGGGGGGAGGTTGAAGGGAGGACACGGGAGGAGGGGAGTGAAATGGAGTGGGACCTGGAACTGACTTGTGAAGCAACCTTGTTTCTAATCTAAATTTAAACTTTAAAAAATATATATCTGTAAAAATAAATAAGAAAATACCCACTTTAAAAGATAAGGTGAACTTATTAGGACCAAGTTCTCGCACATTTTGTTGTTGTTGTTTTTCTTTGTTTATTTGTTTTAATAAAATAGAGGTAGATAGTACTTTCAAGGGTTGTAGCTTGGCTAGGTGTTGATGGTGAGTGACTTTAATCCCAGAATTCGGGAGGCAGTGACAGGTGGATCTTTGTGAGTTCAAGGCCATCCTGGTCTACAGAGCAAGTAACAGGACAGCCAAGGCTATACAGTGAAACCCTGTCTCAACCCTCATCCTCCCCGCAAAAAGTTGTAGTTGGGCAAAAGTAACATCAATAAAAAAAATCAACGTCTGTGTTTCTGTATATATATTATGCAATATTTATAGGATTTTAGCATTTAGGACTCTAAGCTATATTCTTGAAAATATCTTCATCCTTTAGAAAAAAAGATTTTCCTCCTCCCAAAGACTTTGAATATAAAAATCCATAATTTTAATTAAAACATTTATCTTTATGTCAAAACTCATTAATCTGTAGCATTTTTCACAAAAAGAAAAAAAAGTACTGGCTTTCCTCTTGAGTCATCTCAAGACCTTGTTCTTAGAGGGCTGGCATGAGAAACCACAAGGGCACAATGTTTGACACTGGAGTGGTCCCCTGGCTAGACAAATGTCAGGAACAAAATAATTTGTAGATGGCTGTTTGAAGGAGTTGGGTGTTAAGTGAAACCAGGGTCATCAGAAAGTAACTTCAGGGAGGAAGGGTTGGCTCAGGCTTGATTTCAGAGCATGCAGTCTCTGATAGCTTTCTGTCCTGAATACCACATATCATTCTGATTAATATTTTTTGTGGGGAGCAGATCACAAGCTAAGTAAAGGAAGGAAATTGGAGCTCTTGGTAAGAAGGAGGTGTAGGAAAGAAATAAAGGGAGTTATTTAGTGTTTGTTTGTTTGTTTGCTTGGATTTTTGAGAAAGGGTTTTTCTGTGAAGCCCTGTCTTTCCTGGAACTCACTCTGTAGACCAGTCTGGCCTTGAACTCACAGAGATCAACCTTCCTCTGCCTTTCAAGAGCTGGGATTAAAGGCATGAGCCACCATCACACCCTGTTTATTCATTTCTGTTTAATCAGAGTCAGTCTTTCCAAAGCTTCCTTCCCAGTGGCCTTGATTGTTATTCTTAGGTTATCTCAGACCTCTCTGGCCCTGAGACTTGAAAAGGAATGTGGGTGAATCTCAATTGCTAGAGTGCTTACCCAAGACTCACCAGACCCTGGGTTAGAGCCACAGCACCACATAATCCAGGTATAATCCCAACAATTGAGAAGTAGAGGCTGGAAAATCAGGAGTTCAAGGTCATCTGCCACTACAAAAAAAAAAAGCCAGCTTAGGTTACATATGACTAAATATATGTAATTGATTAAAAGAAAACATGGTATTCCCCAAAGGACCAAAGCTATATATTCTTATTCTCCTCCAGCATTTGAATTCGTCTTGACCCCTTGACCTCTAGAAGGTTACAACACAAGTCACACCAAGAAGGAAGAAGTTAGCCCCAGAGCCACACTTCCTAGGTCAAGTAGAGAATCCACTTTGTGTCATAGGTCACTGATTTCTACAGGTTACTTTGCCTATCACAAACCTTATAGTTGTAGCCTACATAGTTTTAAGGAAACCCATAGTGCAAATTTACTTAAATATTTATAGTGTTTATGACAATAGCAATAAATATTCACAAGTAAAAGACAAAATTTTCTTCCCTTCTTGTTCTAGCTGGTACTGCACTAGAATGTTGTGAAATTAGTATCTAAGTCGCCTAGTGGAAAGACATTGAACAAATCCCATGACTAGCTTAAACAAAACAATCAACTGATTGTCTCAGTGTTACCTTTTACCAATCAATTGCCTCAAATTTACCACAATGCAGTAGAAATTCTCTTTTGAATTGGACTATATCTCCCAAAGAGCTTCCAGACTAAATGGAAAAGCACTGCAACCTGTTCTCAAGCTCTCCTAAGTCCTGAAAGTCTCTCACAATGAAGCAGTCGCTTGGCAGCTCTGGTGTAACCACCGAATATTAAAATAACATTAAAGAGCAACTTCTCAGCTCATAGATTGATCTGCAAAGCTCTGATTCACACTAATGGGATGCTCACAGCTAAATCCCCATGCAATGCACTGAACATTTACTCCAGAGGACCTAGACATCAGACACGGTCAAAGAGATGATGAATTCACTTTGAAAAAAATAATCACTCTAGGAAAAAAATATTGCTCATGGAATTTCAATAATAAAAACATTGTAAAAATCAGATTTCTTGATATTTAATAGCATTTGAATTTACATTTGCATATTTGTGATAAAATAAAACTCTGAGGTCTTTTGGAAGATAATTTAGAAGTCATCAGCAATGTATATAAAATTATCTTTTTGAATGTGTTTCATTCATGAAGATATCCTATTGCTTAACTCTGAGTACTTTTATGTACACTGCTTCCACAGACACTACTTTCTGATGTTGCTGATATACGTCTAAAATAAAAGCTGAGGATGGTGGCACATACCTTAAGGCCAGCACTCCAAAGGCAGGGGCAGAGGCAGAGGCAGAGGCATAAAGATCTCTGTGTGTTCAAGGCTAGCTTGATCTACATAGCAAATTCCAGGCTAAACACAGCTACGCAATGAAACCTTGCTTCACAAGCCAATGGATGAATGAATGAATGAATGAATAAATAAATAAGGTAAAGGAGACATATACTAATTATTAGTGTTAATATCATGCTCATATGAATATCTTAACTTTGCAAAAAAAATTTCTCTGAAAAACTTTTAGAAATTTTGATGTATTGACCTCACATTATTTACCCATATTAATCAACCAGGAAACAGTTTCAAATTATAAAAAAAAAACCTCTTTTACAATTTTCTTTTTACCAGTTTTTAGGTGACTGATAAGATCGTATGTACTTATTATGTAGATAGAATATTCAAGGAAAGAATTATGATGTAAAATTTAACTTTCCAAACTAAATCACTTACATTTCCAAAATCACATTATGAGCTAGAAAGTGATGATGAAATTTAAGATCTCTCTTCCTCTCCCTCCATCCATGTGTGTATGAGACAGAGAGAGAGAGAGAGAGAGAGAGAGAGAGAGAGGGAGGGAGGGAGGGAGGGAGGGAGGGAGGGAGGGAGGGAGGGAGGGAAAGAAAGAGAAGGTTGGAGGTCAGTGTCAAATGTGTTCTTCTATGGCTGGGAATCTGAACTCAGGCCTCACACTTAGGTGGCAAGCTCTTTACTGACTGAGCCTTATTCTCAGCTCTCCTGAGAATAAGTTATGACTGTCACTCCATGGGTTTCTTTTGTGATAACAAATTTGGATGACAATGTGCCTGATTAGATTTTCCTATGGCCTCGCCTCTCTTCCACCCAACATGCACACAAACATCAAGCTCCAATAGGAATGCATTTACAGAATTGTGTGAAATTCTTACCAGTCACTGTCAAAATATGTGATGGAATTAAAGGTAGCCTAGTGAGAGATAACTGTTCCATGGATAAAATACCTGGATGGACAATCTTTGGATATATTTGGCAAGCATGCTGACAGCAAATGCCAGCTACTGAGATAGATTCCATGACTCTACTTACACGAGGATTCTAAAATGTCAAACTCATTGGAGCAGAAGGCAGAATGGAGGTCTGTGGACTGAAGAAAGGAAGAAATGAGGGATTGGTATGTAATAATTATAACACTGCAGCCATGCAAGGCAAGTTCTGGAAATCTGCCATGTGGCATTACACCTTTAATTAATGACTGAGTAGTTGGTGCTAAAATTTTTGATGAGAGAGTAGATAATACAACAAACAGCAGCAGCAGAAAAAAAAATAGCCAAAGACTGCCTTTTGTAAAAATGCTAAGCAAAATTAAGCTAACATTAAAACGGAAAGTATATAACAAACACCTAAGGTTTAATCTAGGAAGAATGACTTAATCTCATCACAGTTCTCCATATTTGTGATAGTTACTCATGACTCTCCAGCTGATAAGATCCAGAATCACCATGGAAACAAGTCTCTGGGCATATCTGTGAAAGATTATCTAGATTAGGTCAACAGAGGTTAGAAGAACCATCATAAGTACTGGCAGCATCATTCCACCGGCAAAGGTTCCAGACTGCATGGAAGGAGAGAGTCAACTGAATAAGGGACTGACTGTCCCTGCCTCTGCTTGCTGACTCCAGATGCAATGTGACCAGCCATCTCAGACGCATACCTCAATTACTTCCTGCCATAACAGACTATACCCAGGAGCAATAAGCCAAGAAAAGTTTCTTTTTTTAAGTTGCTTAGTCAGGCATTTTGTCACAGCAACACTGGGTGTAGAACTGTGCAGGAATAGTTCTTGAATAACCATTCAAAATCTTAACATTAATTATAAATGTTCGGTCAATAGTTCAGGCTTATTACTAGCTATTTCTTACATTTAAATTCACCCATATTTCTTATCTATACTTTGCCTTGTGGCTTGCTACCTTTTCTCAGTACAGAATGTCCATCTTGCTTCTCTCTGTCTTCTGGCAACTCACCATCCACCCTTCTTCTTCCCAGCATTCTCAGTTTGGCTTGTCTGCCTAACCTTAACCTTCTCACTTATTAAACCGATCGTGGTGGCACACATTCACACAGTACAAAGAAATATTCCACATGTCCCCTTTTTGTCTAATTAACTTTAACATAGTAAAATTATATAGGACAAAAGCAATTATCAAGTAAGAATTACAGTTACAATATCTATTTATTTGTATTTGACAAAATTAAAGAAAATACTTTATTATCTATTTTATCTTCGTGACTCTCAAGTTTCATACCTATTTTATCTTTTATTGTAACTAAGGATAACTTTAACTCTGACCACCTAGTCTTTAACTAGAAGGGTGAAATTTTACTCTAAGTGGGACATCTCACTGCCTAGACAGTCACCCAAAGTTCTTTTGTAACATTGGAGCATCCATCTTTGGCCCACAGGCCTAGCATATCTGACAGACTTTTTTGAGAAGAAAGGAATTTCAAAGGACTGTCCTATCTTGCCTTGGCAAAGTTTGAAAGTCACTTTTGTGTGTGTGTGTCTTGCTGGTCAGCATAACGTCAGCAGTTGAGGCCAGGGCAGATTTTGATCCAGCAGCTGTCTTTTGCCACAAATAAAGCAAACTCTATATGGAGTTGCTTTGATGTCCATCATCTTCGTTGAAGTAGATTGATGCTGCCAGGAGAAGAAGTGTCTCACTGTGAAAAGCCTTAGGTTATTAAGCATATTAAATGCCATATTTTATAGGTCTTTGACCATCTATCTAAATATATCTATATATGGCCTTGAAAATATACCTAACATAACTATAAGTTTGACTATTATAGATTACCATTAACCTGTATTTCTTAATTATGCATTATTTTTAAATGATCTATATAAGCATAATACCCTAAACAAGAGTAGAAACATACATGCACATACAGTATAACAAAATCAACTTTAAATTTGTATCAATAAACCAAAATCTATACCAATATAAATTATTTTGAGATTAATAGCTGTTTGGGGATTACAGTATATTCAATAACCTACCTTTTTATGCTGTAATTTCTACATCTTCCCTTTTTCTTTTCAGAAATACATTCTTGAATATAATCTCCTTAGTTCATCTTTTTTCCTGACCATTACCAATAACAACTTGTAACCAACCTCGCTTAAATGATAATAAATATCCATAATCCATCTTTTGGAAATGCAGAATATTCCTTTACACTGTATCAATATATATCACCGTAATTGGTTTAATATGCAAGTTAACTGGCCAACGGCTGAACAGGATAAAGTTAGGCAGAGAACCAAATTGAGAATTCTGGGAGAAAGAAGGGCAGATTGGATAGTTGCTAGCCAGATGGAGAGTAAACAAGACATGCTGGAGAGGCAAATGCCATGAGCCTTGGGGAAGCACATAGATTAATAAAAATGGGTTAGGGTTAGGGTTAGGGTTAGGGTTAGGGTTAGGGTTAGGGTTAGTAATAAGCCTGAGCTACCAGTTGAGCATTTGTAAGTAATATTAAGTCTCTTTGTGGTAATTTGGGAATAGGTAGATGGGATACAAAAACTCTACCTACAAGGGAGTGTTACTATAAGAAATGAAAAAATTAAAAACGTGTTCACAAACATCTTATCAAGCAAGAACTAGAAAACATCAGAAATAAAACCTTGCATGATTTGATAAAGGGCATTTGTGAAACAAACAAACACTACAGTTAGCATCATACTGAGAACTGAAAGAGTATTCCTCGCTAAAATCAGGAGCAAGGCATATTTTAAAAAAAGCTTATCTAGAGTTCCTATTTAATTCTGTAATTAGTAAAGTTATGAGGGGTTTAAAAAAGTGTTATGTGTGGAAATGAAGACGTCAAACTGTCTTTCACTGAAGGCAGCATCATCTATGGTATATGTAGCAGATCTGGTTCTGTCTACCCCATTTCCTCCCAAACAACTGAGACTATCAGGGAAATTCAACCAGGTTGCAGAATACCATATAATTTAGACAAAAATCAGTTATACGTCTCCACAGTGTTATGAAACTCTAGCAGGCTGTTTTTGAGGAAATTTTCTAAGATTTATTATGTAGTTACATAATAGATATATTGACCATAAGACAAAGTTATTAGGAGTATCTATATATACCCATAAACCCTAGCATGATCATAAGAAAACTCACTTTCCACAAAGGTGAGAGGCCTTTTCACAGACAAATGATAGGTTTTGCTACAATAGTGTAAGCATATCTGGATTTCCACATTGGAAAAAAAGACATGGAGATTTACCTGGTAACATGAAAAAGTTAACTCAAAATGGGTCTGAAAAGAAAACCTAGATAGGATTAAATGAACATTCTAAATTTATAAACTTCTAGGAGGCAAAAAGTGGGTTGTAAAAAAAATATATTTTAGCTATGATACCAGAACATGATCTAAAAAAGAAGAAATTTATATAACATACTTTTTCAAAATTACAGCCTTCTACATGAAGGACATTGAGACCGAAATAACAAGCCATAGATTGAGAGAAAATGTACCCAGATCATAACCATGATAAATTAATTGCATCTGGTATATACCCTGTGCTCTTAAAATGCAAATATTAAAAACCTCACAAAATTTATACTTAACTAGATTTAAACAAACACCTCCCAAAAGAAAACGTGCTGATGCCAAAGGATCATAAGCAATATGTTCAAAATATTACTCAGTGAGGAAATGCAATTAAAACTACAATGGAGCCGGGCGTTGGTGGCGCACGCCTTTAATCCCAGCACTCCCAAGGCAGAGGCAGGCAGATCTCTGTAAGTTTGAGACCAGCCTGGTCTACAGAGCAAGTTCCAGGACAGCCTCCAAAACAATACAGAGAAACCGTGTCTCTGACAATCAAAAACAAAACAAAACAAAACCAAAAACTACAATGGAAAATTACTCACCACATATTAGTGGTGAGTAAAATGAAAATACCGTATCTAGTACTGCTCAGAGGGCATGAAGCATTTGGAATTCTTTCTGCTTCCAAACATGCTATTGATAACACCGGTACAAACATGAACTGAGGTAACCATCTTGGAAGTAGTGGAACATTTGTTAAGAATTTCATTTCTTTTCCTGCTGTTATAAACACTCTGACAAATGCAACTTGAGGGACAGTGTTCTTTCTAACTCTCCTTTCAAGGGTACAGTCCCTTATACCAGGGTTTCATGGTGGCAGGACCTTGAAGCAGCTGGTCACATAGCATCTGCCTCCAAGAAGCAGGGAGAGGTGAATGCACCTGCTATTCTACTCCCTTTCTTACTTGTACAGTCCAGGATCCCAGCCAGGGGACATCACCACCTACTGTAGAAACTTTCCAACTCAGTTAATGAAATCAAGATAATCCCCCACTGATATGCCCAGAGGCCTGTCTCCCAGGTAATGCTAGATTCTGTTGAGTTGACAGATAGCACTAACAATCACAAACAAGGAAAACGCCTGACTGTGAAATTATTCTGCTCACAACCAGGCAGTTACCCAAGAATAATGACATTATGTTTCTGTTTTTAAGATTTGTTTTCAGTGTGTGTGTGTGTGTGTGTGTGTGTGTGTGTGTGTGTGTGTGTGTGTTGAGATCATATACACATCACAGTGTACTGATGGAGGCTAAAGGACAACCTTCAAGAGTTCTTCTCTCTGTCTACCAGGTGGGTTCCAGATATCAAGGTTCTCAGGTTTGGTGGCAAGCACTTTTTACCCATAGAGCCTCCTCACCCATCCCCTAAGAACTTCGTTAGCTGATGATTATGTACATTTTCTCAATTGATTTCATGTCATAGAAATGTGACAAAATGTACCCAATTATACACTTGTATAGTGACATGTATTGAATCTCTAATGTGACTTAAGAAAGCTATCTTTTTTGTTTGTTTGTTTGTTTTTGTTTTTTGAGACAGGGTTTCTCTGTATTGTTTTGGAGGCTGTCCTGGAGACCAGGCTGGCCTCAAACTCACAGAGATCCACCTGCCTCTGTCTCCCTAGTGCTGGGATTAAAGGCGTGCAACACCAACGGCCGGCTAAGAAAGCTATCTTTAAGGGTATGAAATTTTATGCTAAAAAAAAATATCATGAGCTATTTTTGCTTCTTCATTTTTATCACAACAGTCCAATGTGCTGCACATTATTATTTTTAATATTTGAGTTAGTACCTTACACTCTGTGATTAAGCACCATGGCCAAGGCAATGCACAGAGGACAGAGTTTATTTGGGCTTTGATTCCAGAGGAATACTGCAGGAGCTTTCTTAGTCTTTTGGAACCAGAAGGAGCTCCTTTGCTGGATACTGGGTAGGTGAAAGTCCCAGACAATCCAGGCAGGCCTATGGGATAGAAAGCAGTTAGCCTACCTGTTGTCTGGCGAAAGGATCTGCTGAGAATTTGTTATATTGGTATTATATTTTTATGTCATATTCCCTAGGTTTATAACAGCCTTTTCTATACTGAAATGCATGTCATATTCCCTTGAGTTCATGATGGTGCAGCATAGGCAGCAGGCGGTAGCCAATGAAGCTGGAGCGGAAGATGGTGGAATCACATCTTGAGCCACATACCCAAAACAGAGGCACATTGGGAAAGGCCCCAGTGATGTAGTTCCTCCAGCCAGACTATATGCCACCTAGACCTCCCCAAACAGAAACACCAATAGAGCCAAAGGATCCACATGCCTGAGATTGCGGGGAACATTCCTCATTCAAACCTTCATAGATCTCAATGTGTTCTGGAACAAACTCTGTTTTAACTTCTAAAATTGATCTTCACACGGCTAGGAGTAGGACCATTTCTACCACCCTCTTATGGTTTCCCAATCAGTAACACTGCTTTTTCTTCCTAATCCCCCTTAGCTACCTACACCATCGCTATTACCCCAGACTTCCCTGGTGGTATCTTATTTGGCACTTTCTACTTTTTTATAAACTGAAGCTATATGGCATCATGATTAAAATAAGTTTAATGTATCCTTAAGTTGTCACATCACTGAGTTTTCCAGAAGCATTAGATGGAAACAATATTGGACCCATATCAACAGCAAATTCTCTACGAATCATATTGAAAGAGTAAAAGCAGATAGGTGAAATTAATGGGATATTCTAATTAACTCAAATATAAAAGTACAATAATTTCAACATGTTGTTCATGTAATTGATATTAATATTAATTATTAATGAAACCTTAATAATCCTAGCTGTATTTTCCACTGCATTTTGGCTCAATCCCAGTGATGAAATGTTCAGTGCTAATGGATGCTTTATTAGATAGCACAGGCTGATGTCTCAGGTTTTCAGGAAACTGGGCATTGTAAATGATAAAGATTTTTTAATTAAGTAAAATCTTTGGGGGTTTGAAATGGGGATGATGAGGATTTCTCAGAGTGGAAGGGATTAATGACCACTGCAATAAAATCAGGTTTATCATTTATCTAATTGCTTCAGAGATACTTTTTTTTCTTTCTTTATCTTTATTCCTTTCTTTGTGTTTTTTTTTAAACAAAGCCTCTCTGTGTAGCTCTGGCTATCCCGGAATTTGCTCTGAAGACCAGCCTGGTCTTGAACACATAGAGATCTTCCTGGCTCTGCCTTCCAAGTGCTGAGATTAAAGATGTGTACAACCACTGCCTGGTAGAAATTCTACATCATGTTTATTGACAAAGGTTATCTGACACCATACAATATGACATCTTTGAGGCTCAGTTTCATTATCTATTACAGTGGAAAAATAGCTGTCAATAGTACTGTGGTGTTTGAATGAGAAAATGGCCTCCATAGACTTGGGCATTTGAACATTTGGTCCCCCTTTGATGGACGCATGATAGGTGATGCATCCTGGTTGAAGCAGTATATTACTGTGGGTAGGCATTGAGAGTGAGTAGCCTGGCTTGCTTTCAGTTGGCTTCCTCTGCTTCATGCTTGCATTTGAAGATGTGAGCCCTCAGCTTCCTGCTCTTCCTCTCATGCCTGCCACTTTTTGCATGCTTTTCCAACGCAACGGACTCTTCCCCCTCTGGAACAATAAGCCCAAATAAACTCTTTCTTCACTAAGTTGCTTTGGTCATGGTGTTTTATAACAACACCAGAAAAGTAACTAATACAGGGTCTGAGCATAGGGCTTCCTTTAATGGTACCTGTGGCTGATGTGGCAGTCCTATATGAAGACGCTAAGATTAGATATGAAACAGTAGCCACAGTTTCTCAAAAATGGATTAAAATCTCAGTCTCCCCAAGGCCTTTCCCATGGGCTAGACTCTTGGTCAGATAGAGCTCTGTGATACTGGCATTGACTTGAGTGTCAGTGAATCTTGGGAGATTTTCTTGGGCCTACTATGCTAACTGTTCACCACAGGACAGGTAGGTGCTTGAGTAACCATCATATTGGCAGAATCGCTGTTTTCTAAAACTTGGTAGATAATGCTCAGTTCTCATCATTTATAATTCCAGCACTGATAAAATACTGCTGAAACGGTGGTATACGACACGTGTAAAAATATAAAAACAGAGCCAAGTCTTGGGATAACATCCTGCTTTCCCAGAATCTCCTCTGTATGATGTCTCATGCTGCCATGCTAGCCTCTTTCCTGTGATTGTAATCTTTTCCATCTTGATGGATATTTCTCTGTTGGAGCTCTTTGAGCCAGGTTAATTTACATCATCTTTTCTATTGCCTTCTGAGTTTAGAACCAATGGAGAAACATACAGGAGTTAGGCAGATGGTGAGAGAGTATGGCTTTAGATTAGATGCCCAGAGAGCTCCCCAATACTTTACCCATGAGTGAGAGGAGACACTAGCCCCATCACAGATGGAGGTGGACAGCAAAGGTCTGCTCCAAGCTGAGCTCATGAATGAGCAGACCAGATTGTTGACATCCTGGGGCATCTACCAAAGAAAGGATTATCTAGGGAGTCACTGAGCATGCTCAGTAATGTCATCCAAAGGAGCCAACCAACAAGAAAGAGACATGGGAAGAAAGATCAGTCCCTAGCAGAAAACCCTCTGCATGCTCTAGGCCAGGGAAATTGATCCTCCTCAACCAAGATCTGCTCCTACATGAATGAATTTATGTTATCAAGATACCAAAGGTATTTATAATTATCATCACATGGACTAGTAGAAAATAACTTTCCTGATGTATGTTTCATTAATTGATTCATTCATGCTGGTGCCTGTTATAGACTGGATTTTCTTCTAGGTTCTACTAGACTAACTACAACACTTCTGCCTTCGTGGACACTTTTAAATATGGACCAAAATATGGTACAATGGATGGTGATAAATGCTACCAAGAAAAAGAAGGCTAACAGTTGTCTTACAGTTTCTATTGCTTCAACAAAACACCATGACTAAAATGCAAGCTGGGGAAGATAGCATTTATTCATCTTATACTTTCACATTGCTGTCCATCACTGAAGGAACTCAGGGCAGGAACTCAAACAGGGTAAGACCCTGGAGGCAGAAGCTGGTGCATAGGTCATAGAGGAGTGCTGCTTACTGGCTTGCTCAGCCTGCTTTCTTATAGAATCCAGTGCAAACAGCCCAAGGATGGCACCACCCACAATGTGCTGGTTCTCCTAAATTGATCATTAATTGAGAAGATGCCTTCTAATTGGGTCTCATGGAGGCATTTCCGCAACTGAGGCTCCTTCCTGTCTAATGACTCTAGCTGGTGTCAAGTTGACACACAAAACCTGCCAGTACAACAGTTAAGCATGGAAGATGTAATGCCACAATGATTAGGGACACCTGTCAAGGAAGGGGCCATTAGAAGAAGCATCCTGATGGAGAGGTGGAAGGAACCCTGCAGATGTATAGGATAAACAAGTTCGCCAAGTCAAGTAATGGGAGCCAACAGAGTGGCCACTGGGGATGGAGCACAATGAATGGGGTAAGTTCACGCATTACCTCTGTCTGTAGGATATTGTGGGTGTATTGTATAAACCCTAGTCTCTTTGTGCTTATGTTTAAATGTTCAGATTCTTTTTACCGGTTTCACCACAGTATCCCTGTAACACTCACTAGCCACAAACAAGCGCAGGCCCACCTGTCTTGGCCATGTGAGCCCACCTGGCCTTCCCTCAGCCAGAAACTTCATTGCACCTGCCTGATTAATCTACATAGCAAAAGCCATTCAGAAAGCAAATTCTTTGTGTGTCCCTGTGTGTGTGTGTGTGTGTGTGTGTGTGTGTGTGTGTGTGTGTGTGTGTGTGTGTGTGTGTGTGTTGACGGACATGCTGAGACTATTACTTCCAAAGACTTTCATGAAAACCTACCTCTGTTTGTCTGTGGGCCTTTACAGCCTATAAGAATACATTAAGTGAGATAAGTCACAAAGCAGAATTTTGTAAAACTAAAAATAAATGTGTTTTTCTCATTTAATCATAGAATGCCTCAAACTGACTGATTGGTCTGGAGATTGTTTAACTCAATGACTTCCTTTAAAACATACTCAAGATTTGTTTATCTCAAGATGGCATTTCAGTCTGTGATAGTTGAAACCCTATATTGTGAAAACATTGTGGCCAAAATGTTAGATGGGTCTAATTTTCTGCCTGCATTGTGAATCTTTAAAATCATTGGGTCTGAGAGCCTAAGATGGCTGACAATTTAACTGACTATTGAACAAATTGCAATGCTGCCAAGCCAAAGTCATCAACCTCTCAGAATATCAGTATTTCCAAATCTTCTACAATGTTAACAAGGAAAAGAATATAGATTTTGAGACTTTTCCTAAAGCACTGTAATTAATATTGTCTGTTTGTGGTCTAGGGGTTTTTCATCCAGCTCCACTGATTTCCCATTAACAGAATAGAGAGAGTGTGGTACACTGCTTCCCTTGGTAGATTCACAGTGAAAGATAGAGATTTGTAGTTTTTATCAGCATTCATGGGGCTAAGACCATTTGCTCACAGGTGTTGGGAAACGTCCCTCGAATGAAAAGTTGAGTTTGGAAACAGGATTAGTACACTGGAGAGATAACTGAGGCATATACCATTGATAGCTTCCAGGAAGATTATACATGTGTTGCAGCCGTTAACCCACAGCCAAAAATAGTTGGCATTTTGTTTTTCTCTTTGAGTAAATTTTTAAGGAATTGGCAAGTTTGTGAGGTATTATGGTGATTATCATTACTGATAGGATAACAGTGTTTTGTTTCAGCAACAACATTTTCCTCCTCAACCAGATACTTTCATCGTGAGGGGACATGCTTAGTTCAACCAGGGAGATGAAATTTATGGTACCCAATGTTAAACAAAGCTATTTGACCGGCCTAGGATTAGGATTCAAACAGTGATTCCACAATCTTTACTTAGCCTTAGGAAACAGAATTTTTTTGAGTTTTCTCTTAATCCCCAGGCAGTCTCTAGAGCAGTAAAGTTACTGAAGAAAATATTTGAATAAAAAATATTCATTATTATTGTGAATGTATGATGGAGGGGTGTGTCACACCAAGTGAATATGAAAGTCAGAGGACAACTTCGTGGGGTCCTTGGTAGAGTTCTCCCCTTCCACCAACATGTAGGTTTTGGGGACCAAATTCAGGTTGTCAAGCGTGCACACAAAATGTTGGATTCTCTAAGCCATTTCCCAGGCCCAGTGGTTGCTTTTTGAACCTGCTGGCCTAGAACTATAGGAGAAAAGTTCACTTACACTGAAACATAATATTTTTCTTAAAATTTGTTGGAAATTTTCTCTTAAACTCACATATTAATTCCAATTGATAATTTGTCCTATTAATCCTCATGAACAATACATTTTTACTGGACATTAGTTTACAGCTTTCCTTGAAAGATGAGGATAAATTCTAATGCACCCATGGGGTTAATTGTTGCTTTATTTGTTTGTTTTCTATAGATGCTGAGGACAAAATATAAGTCTGGGAAAAATGAATAAATCTTAACTTGAAATGCATCATTTACCCCAGTACTAAAGTATGGCACAGTCACACTCACCTCTGCCCATTGTGACTCTGAGCTGTGGGTGTTGCTGAACATATGGTAAATGATGTTGCCCACTGTTCGCCTCTCCCCTCCCTCCGAGATATGCAGAGGAGACTCCATCAGCATTTCTAGGGAGGGTAATATAATTATATAAACTTACTGAATTTTCATGTGTGAAAATGAATTAGCTCCTTCCTAGCAATAGGAGTATATGTAAACAGTGTTATTGAGTGTGCATTATGAATCAATTTAGCATAATTGTTATAGGAGATAAATATTCTCTAGCATTTCAGTTGTCATCCATCCACCAAATGGGCAAACGTGATTGAACAAATCAGATTCTAATCAATATTGGGGCTGATTATTGGTTTATTTCTAGCCTATACTTCTTTTTGGCCTAGAAAAATATTTACCCTTCTTACACTGTAAATGTTACATGTTATTTGAAGTGAAAATTTTACCTTTATTCTCCAAGCTTCAGTTGATAAACTAGTCCTACAGGGAATGTTTATAACGTTTATATGCAGAATCTTTCTATCCTGTGTTCTTAAGAACAGTTTTTTTTTGCATGATATAGCAGAATGAATATGTAGTAGTTCATTACAATTGTGTTGAGTGCCTTCTTAGTGTAAAGGCATCCTTATGCATTGTGACGGCTACAAGGAAGAATTACAGGAGGACTCCACCTTCAGGAAGAACGTGATCTGGAAGGACCAAGGAGCATTGTTCAGGACAAGCAAAATGATGAGCAGCATCCGGAAGCCATCCAGTTTTGCAAACCCTGACAGTGAGCTGCTTTCAGTTCAGAAGCACTTGCTTCCTGTGGTGTGCTCTATACCTGGAGATGATCTCCTGCCTTAGGATGGTAAGATGTGATGTTTTTCTCTAGTCATAAGGATGCCAACTTTCTGTGCACCTGATTCCCCTTGAGACTTACATCAGCCCTTTGCTAAATGGATTAGCCAGAGGCTGGGAGGCAGCCTGTGGTTATGAAACAGAGCAAAGTTACCTATTAGCTTATTGACAGTGCTGAATGGGAAGTAGCTGCCCATTCCATCTGTTATAACTATCTCACATTCTCCTTTAGAAATATGTTCAGGTTGCATAAAGAACTCTCAGCATAAAGAACAAAAACAGCATAGGCTAAATAATAAATAAAGATAACGCTTCATTACTGCATTAAGTAATACCTTATAACAAAATGAATGTGGATTCATTAGATTCTGTTGCAACTCTAGACCTTGAAGTGGTCCTTATCTTTGTAAGTGAAGGTTATGAGTAACTCATAGGGTTTGTTTACAGCAATGGTTCCCAGTCAGGGTGATTTAGCCATAGCAAATTATACAGAAGCAGCTTTAGTTGTCGCAACTTTTGAGATTGGTGAGTACTTCTGGTATTTAGTGGCTAAGGGCCAGGGGTATAACTAAGTAGCCTACATTGCACAGAATAGCCTTTACCATCAAAGATCATCTGTCCCTAAAATGTTCTTGGTTCCAGGGTTTCAGGCATGTGTCTATGACCACAGTGTTGGCAAGATGTCGGTCTGGCATTTTGCTCTCAATGCAGTATTTTTTTCTATCCCCCAAAGGGACAGCTTTCGACACAAATTGAATGTGGAAGTACAGCCCGTTACATTTTATGTTGTGTTCATTTTACTTCTTGTTTTCCCGAGCTACAGGGAAAAGGTGGAAATGATACCTTTAGTAGACAATGAAATGTTGCTATAGTATGGAATTATTGCCAGTGGCTCTGGGAAGAATTTCAGCACAGCCCTCCTTCCTCCAACTTCCTCCAACTCTGTAATATCTGCAATTATATTTTTGTATAATAGAGGGTGGTAAAATGGGGCTTCCCAATTTTAAGGCTGAACCAGACAACATCTACAGCCGTGCAGGAGAGATGGGAGGTAGGAATAAATGATTGATTAACATGTGTATGTATTCCCAATTATCGATGGTAATGGCCCATGGATATAATGTGGATTTGCCAAGACTGCTGATAATCCAAAACTCATTTTTTATTGAGATTTGGAATACAGAACATTGTTTTAAAAGGAAAGTCATTGATCTAATAATTACCTTAATGTTGAGGTAAGCTACTGGAGTAGTTATGTCTAATTCCCCACATACACAGCACTATGAGGTAGGAGCAGCATCCAAGAATATCCCAGTTAGTGGAGCATGCCAGCCAAGTGAACTGTTAGAGCAGGATGAGGAAAGAGGTGGATGAGAGAGCTGCAGCACAGGTGTAGCAGAGCCAGGGGCAACTAGTCAAGGGCATGCGTAACGGAGCCTCCTTCAGAGCTGACTCTGGATCCTTAACGTCATGAACGTCTGCAAGATTCTTCACTTCTGTGTGCCCCAGTGTCCTCAAACACATAACGAGGATTTCTATGGACTTTCCCTGGAAGGTTATCTTGAGAACTAAATGCATTTAAAAATATCCCCAAATCATAGTATGATCGTGTTTTTCACTCATTAACACAGTTCCAGAGAACCCACGTGTAGTGATATAATTAATTATACGGTATGTCATCTCATGAAGAAGAAAAAGGAAAAAATAAAATCAACCACAGAGCACTAACGATCACATTGGTCCATTTGTATTTGAAAAAATGTAATGCCTAGGTATATTAGAGTTATGTCCATGCTAAAGAAGACTCTGAACTCATTTTTGTCATACAGGGAAATGGAGTCACTTCTCAGCTGAGGGATACATGGGTGCAGAGAATCACTTCCAAACAGAATATACAGTGGGAAAAGAATTTTGACACCAGAGTAGCGTAGGTAAGGAGCCTCAAAGGTTCAGGAAAGTTACTTCTCAAAAAAGTTCTTAGTATGACAAGCATGTCATGTGGGAAGAGGCAAGGAGATAGCATGGGGATCTGTGAGGCAGTAAGGACAGGATCTCATTAGATCCTGCTTTTTCTCAAAGTACCGTGATTAGAGATTCTTTGTGGTGGTGGGATGATTGCACTTGAGGTCTGTCAACAGGCACACCCTCCAACCCTCCCAATGCAGGATGGTTCTTAGAGGTTCAAAAGCATAAAAAGCTTCCAAGAAGTCAAAGACTGGGCTCATTGGCATGGCAGGACAGAAATGGGGTCAGGGGCTGATGTTCTGTGGTCCAGATGTAGCCAGAGGTTGCAAACCCATTTGATCAATGTTTCTTGGCCCAGAGGCCATAGATGTCGAATGGGCACTATTGGAGTCCATGTATGGGCAGATCCATGGCCTCTGTGGGGATCCCATCAGCAAAAACTTCAATGTCATTTTGGGTAACACCACCAAACTATGCAAAGTCACCTGTCAATATTGACATGAGGGCAGTCATAGAAATCCATGCAGTGTGAGTTTTAACAAGTTTTGGGATTACTGTGAGACTCACCAACGTTCGTGAAGACATTCAGTTGCTATGGGAGGCTCTATCCTTTCAGACTCATTGTCAATAAGGCAAAAGCTCTAAACTGAAGTCTGAGACTGTCCATTGGTTTTATTAACCTGAAATATTCATAGCAGCCATCCCCCTTGTGCACATCTGCCACAGGCAGGATCATACTCACTGAGACTTAGCCTCAATCAAGACTGCCCTTGACATTTCTGTCATCTTGTTTTCTTTGCCAACACTTTTGCCTCAGGTCCTGGGAGGGCAGTCTGCCACAAAGTAGATGCTCAGAAAGTGTTTACTGACTTTTTCTCATCACTTAATTTTATCAACACAGCAGAGAGCCAATCCCCCCTTGTTTGTTTGTGTTTGTCTTTGTTTGTTATTTTAACATAGGCAGTGCTAACGAAATGGGGTGGAATCCTAGGCAGACTGCTTGGAGATTCTGGCTTGGCATTCAATTACTGAGGACTCCTTTTACCTCTGCTACTCAATTAGTGAGATGACCTTGGACAGGCTATGGCATTTGATTCTTGACATTCACAGTTATAAATGGAGGGTTAGGTTCAAGTGCCCTTCGATGTCTGATCTTTTTGGTGAGCCCAGGGAGGTCTCAATACTACCTTTCATTTCAGATTCATAAAAGATGAGCTTGGTCTTCAGGCATTCTGCACTGAAATGATTCCTTTAAATTTTGTCAGATTTTGATTGCTCTACCAAAATATCTGATGTAAATAATTTAAAGGGTATAGCAATTTATTTTGGCTCTAGCTTTCAGGGGTGTCGTTTCAGAATGCATGGTTCTGTTGATGTGTGGTCCTTGAGCACGAAAAGCATCATGGTGTGGGAACACGTGAGAGAGGCTACACGCCTTGTGGCACATAGAGGGGCAGAGAGAAAGGAATATAAGGGGCCATACATAGCCCCTCCAAAGGCCTGTCCCCAGAGTCTCACCTCCTTCTTTCCCTTACATCCTCAAAATGACAATACATGATGATCTATTATGCATTGATAAAGGAATGTCCCTCAAGAGTCAAACATTTCCCCCAACTCCATCATCTGAGTCTATAGGAGACATTCTCTATTGCAACCTAAACACATTACATAGGACTCTGTCATTTTTCAAAGCACTTCACATGTCACATGATTGAAAACAGGCGTGTAAGGTATCAGGACACGAGTAATTTAAAGCCGGAGAAGCTGTGGGACTTGCCTAAAGCCACCATGTGATAGAAAATCAAATATCATGTGTACAGACTATCTTGACTATAGATTTGGCACCATGAATTAGGTAGTCTTGAGTGTAGGAGTTTGCCTCCAAGAAAAGGATTCTCTGCTTAAAAGAAAATACTACACAAACTGCCAAGGGAGGGAAACAATAGACCTGTCCAGCTGCAACACTTATGAACCATAGCAATAACCAGCCTGGTATGCAAAATGGTGCAATAAGTGGCACTCAGATGTTGGTGGCAACCACAAGCTCTCTAACTGGATTAAAGTCCCACTCAACAAGAGGGAAATCATGCCTGGTATTAGAAATCTAGACAGCCATCCAGTGCTAGAGATCATAGACCTTAGAAGAGAATTTACTACTTCCACTTTGCTGGATTATCCCTTACTACATTCTGAATCTTATATCCCCAGAGAAATATAGCTACCACACACCATCCAAGAAGCTTCTCTTTACAGCAAATGGGGAGCATCACAGAAAACCACAAATGGACACAACTCAGAGATCAACAGCTCATAGGTAGCCTGAGACCATTGGATACATCTGTATCACAACTACTGCACCTATGGGTCAGGGAACATTGCTGAAAAATCAGTGAAGAGATTGGAAGTGCTGGAATACCAAGGAGTCTGCTGGGAGAGAGTCTCTCCTAGTAATGGCTGCCTGATCAAGAATTGAATGAGGCCAATAACCATGAACATGATCACGTGGAGGGGGAAAGTTTCTAGGTATCTCATCCCTAGGTAAAGAACTACAGGTAACCAATGGCTGCTAGAAGAAGAAGAATTACCTTCTCCCAAGAGATGGACCCCCTGAGAGGTTTTCCAATGCATGGTGATTAGCCTTGAAACCATGTATATACAAACAAAACAAATGGACTGAGAAAGTTGTATTTATATATATTTTGTGCACACACACATCATGATGATAATCTAAGAGGCTACAGATTTGAGAGGGGGACATTGAAAAATTCAAGGGTATCTGTGAGGGTTGGAAGGAGAAAAATCAAGAAGAGAAACTGATGTAATTCTTTTTTCACATAACTTATTTATTTATTTATTTATTTGCTTTTTCAAGACAGAGTTTCTCTGTGTAGCCCTGGTTGTCCTGGAACTAGCTCTGTAGACCATGCTGACCTTGAACTCACAGAGATCTGCCTGCCTCTGCCTCCCAAGTTCTGGGCTTAAAGGCATGCACCACCACAGCCCGGAAGAAACTGATGAAATTCTATTTCAATTACAAACATAGTTTCAACTGTTAATGGTAATATTGGCGACACTGGAATTTAAAGTATGCCCCATGTCCAGTTACAGTCTTCTTTAGCTGTAAAGATCATGAAGTTCTCAGGATGCTCAGCAGGGGAAGAATGCAGGATGTCCTCTATTCCTGGAAAGGAGGCAACGAGTCCTCTAGCTGATGGGGATATATATATGTGTGTGTGTGTGTGTGTGTGTGTGTGTGTGTGTGTGTGTGTGTACACTCTACACAGGATTTCATTGTCTGTTTTTCTTATGGAATTCCCAAGATTTTGCTGTCTAGCTAAAGAGCAGTTTTATCCATTTCCTCATGATGCCTGATTTCTAGAGCCATGACACTCATGTAGATTGGCTCCTTGGTACCAGCTCTGGCCAGCTGATCCCGACATATGGCTACTTCACCACTGACCTTCATGACTGTTGGTTTGCTCCTCTTTATTTGGTGCTCCGGGGTTTGGGGACTGCTGGGTTGGGGTTGGACGTAATCATGTGGCATCCACATACATTTCTACTCTTTTAGAGACTAAATACTTGTGTGTTTGTGCCCCCACCTCCCACTCTTGTACCGAAGCCCCACTGTGCTGGGAAATGGAAGAGATTTCTTTGGGAAGAGATTCCGCTTACATACAGTCATAGGTAGCCTCCATTACTGGATGAGTAATTTTATGAAAGAAAGAAACCAGAGCTCTCTTTCTGACAGTCACACGAGAGTCTAGCTAGAAAGCAGCCATCTGCAAGCCAGGAAGAGGAAAAGGAGAAGCTTAACTGAGCCTGACCTCGCTTTCGCCCTAATCTCAGACACCGGACTCTGGAACTGTGAAAAGTGAATGCCTGTTGATCAAGGCACCTAGTCTATCTCACTTTGTTACAGCAGCCAGAGCTGCCTGAGACTCACATTCATATCAGAATATACAGACATGTTTCTAGGGGAGTCTATAGAACAAGGAAGGATCAAAAACTTATCCAGTATATCAACTCTTCTATTTCTAAGGTTTACAGTGTCCTCTCAAATACCCCTTTCTAAGGTGCCTCCAATTTCCATAAGTATAATTAGAAAGTACTTATCATCTGACAGCTCAGGAAAAAACAAAGACTAACACACCCACATTTGTCCCTTAATTTAAAACAGGAAGGGGAGTTGCATGTTTCTTTTTCTTTTTGATCAAAAGGGGTCAGGAGGAAAAAAAATACTAGGCTACCAGGGTGCTCTTAGATCCCAAACTTGATCTTATCAGTGATTTCTGGACAGATCATTGCTGCCCTTGAAATTCAGGAGGGTGAATCTTACAAACCTCAAAGCTAAAAGGGATTTTACAGGATTATCTAATCTAGTCTCTGCATTTTACAGCAAAAGTCATTGGCATGGAGTCTTAGGTCACAGAGCTGATTAGAGGTAGAGCCAATGGAATATTTTTCCCAAGCCAATGTTTGTGATCTTTTCATTACATCATTTTTTCCAGAGCCTGCCGAGGCTTACTCTGAGAACCAGAGATAATGCCTGTGATAATGCAGCATAAAGTGGTGGCTAAATGTAAAATATTATTTTAAGATGAGACTGTGGAATGGGGATAAAAGACTGGAGACTTCATGATGTGTGAAATAACCCATAAATGTCCCAAATCTTGTCCTGTAAAAATGCACATAAAAGCAAAAGATCTCAATTCTATCACTGCAACAAATTTTATTCAGAAAATAAAGATGAGGACGTTCCCACTGCCAGATGGCTTGGGAACATGGGTGAATCTGGATTCTGGTCATAGACTAGGTGGTCTCTACATCTTAACGTAGATAGTAGTTTTACTTAGGCAAATTTATGCCATTTAATAAACTTCTGCTTTGGGTCAGGCTCTGCTATTGTACTTGCTTCTGTTGCTGTGTCTAGGTAACATAAGGAGGTGACCAATATTCAAACTTCATTCTGAGCGTCACTGTAGTGTATATTTGTAAAATGCTTAGAACAATGACTAGAAACGATAAGCTTTCCGATGGAAGAACTGGACACTTTTTGGAGACCAGGGAATCTACAATCTCAAATGGCTAGGTTAAGGGGTATCAGTGAGTCCTTAAGGAATGGAAACGGGATACTTCCATAGTGGTAGTGTCAACTTTATCGGTATCATACAGATATCTCAAAGTCTCGTTGTTATCTGCTAACAAGAAAACAGGTTTGAGAAGGTAATTGCTTGGCTACAACTGGAAGTTGAGTCAGTCTTCCATAGTTTATGGTACAAGAGTCACGTGAGTCTTGCATCAGTAAAAGAAGACTTCTGCACTGAGTTTTCCCACCCCAGGGAGCCTATAAAAATAGGGGTGGGCACCGAGGAGGAAGAGGAGAGAACCCCGTCACTCTTCCAGGCCGGGATCCCACTTGGCTTGGTGGCCTTTCCCCACACAGCCCAAGCCTGGCGGTAAAATCAGCATCTACACGGCCGGGGGATTCAGCCGCCTGTGGCCCGCCCGGGCATCTTGCGGGCCTCCCGGCGACTTCCTTCACGCTGCGGGAACACCACTTTGAGTCAGAGATCAAGGCCGGACACGGAACAGGGCGCGAGGCGCGCTCTGGGAGAGAAGACCCGAGAGCCACCCGCCGGCTGCACCGCCCCTGCCCCCGGAGGAGGCGGGGCTTAGCGGGCCGCCATCTTGGTGGCCTCTCTGGGCGCTGTGTTTACCACTCTATGGTCACGCGCTCCCGCCCCGCCCCTCCCCAGTCATTGTCTGGTGGAGCAGCCGCGGCCGCAGCGCCTTCTCGTTATAAGCCGCAGTGCCCGGATGTGAATGGATTACAATGTATCTTTCAGGGAAACCTATTATTATCAATGTGACTCCTCGGGGGAGTCAATGATGGTGTTGAGGAGGAGGATGATGTTGAGACGCCTCTAAACTTGGGACAAGTTTAGGACTTTGAAAGAGAAGAAAAAAATACAACCAACAAGACTGAAGAGCAATCATAACTATCCTGTGTTGATTATTTTTTTATAAACGCTAAGAAAAAGTTGTTGGATTTTTTTTAATGATTACTTTTTTGGGGGGAGGGAATTTTGTTACAGTTTTGTGATGGAAAATGCAAAAACCAGAGCCAGGTGCATAATCTTGTAAACTGTGGCTAACCCTGGAACTGGACTACTACTTAAAATACTCTTTTGGGGATACACATGTGAGATACTAAGTACTTGCAGAAGATTTTTGTCTCTCTCTCTCTTTTTTTTTAAAGTCTCTTTCCTTGGAATATTGTGAGCATATTTGTGGCCATTGAAGGTAACGTTACAATTTGCTGTCAGAGTAAACTGTTTGTAATTGAACTGAATTTTTAGAATGTTGATCCCAATGTTTTATTCAAACAAAAGGAACAACCTATTAAATAATTGCCAATGGGAAAACGTGTGTGCATGCATTTCGGTACGTACTCGCACATCTAGCAATACCAGGGCTGGGCAAATGTGTGTGTTTTTTTTAACATTAAAATAGCGAATGCTCATATACTGGGTAAAGCACGCATGCTATTACGAAAAGATAATTTTGGAGCTTAATTTTTATCCTAAAAAGTGATGTGGAAAAGTGTCTTTTAAGAGCATGTAGGGCCTGTAGTGGTAATAATGTTGAGTTGAAAACTTGAAGTGCTGCCGAGCGCGGACTTGGAGCGCCTAGGAACTCAAGTGTAAAAACAAAACCATATTCATTACCTAAAATTACCTTGTTCTTTTCCTTTTTAAAACAAAGTTTGCAGCTATACAATTCAGTGAGTTAAAAGGGCGAAAGGGAAGAAAGTGTACGATTCAGGTTTCACCCCCAACGCAAAACTACCCAAACAAAATATTTCCCTGGCAAAGTGTGGATGGGTTCCTGTATGGAAAAGAAAAATATTGTTCGTCTTGGCAAAGTCTTTATGCATCACGTGTATTTGCAGCAAAGCAAAACTTGCTTTGCAGTGTGTGTGTGTGTGTGTGTGTGTGTGTGTGTGTGTGTGAGAGAGAGAGAGAGAGAGAGAGAGAGAGAGAGAGAGAGAGAGAGAGAGAGAGAGAGAGAGAGAGAGAGAACAGAGACAGAGACAGAGAGACACACAGACACAGAGACAGAGGGACACAGAGAAGTGAGAGGGGATGTAAACTCGAGTCAATTTCGAAGTGCCTCCGATGGATGAACCCGGCAAACCCTGAACTAGTCAGGCTTCAGATTGTAACTGGCCATCTGAGGGGGAAAATGAGGTGCTGGGTGAATTTTCCTTGGTGGGTTTAATTATTTAATTTATTTATTTTTTCCACGACCGGGGAGGTGTTGGGTTTTTTCCCCCCTTTGGGGTGGGGGGGGTGTTTCCCAGGCAGCCCGGCCCGGAGCGCCGCGTCTCCCCGCCGGAGCCCCCCCACCCATTTCTTTGCTGAACTTGCAATTCCGTGCGCCTCGCCGTGTTCCCCCTCCCCCCTTCCCTCGTCCCCTCCCCTCCCGGGAGAAGAGAGTTGGTGTTAAGAGTCAGGGATCTTGGCTGTGTGTCTGAGGATCGGCGGCGGCGGCGGCGGCGGCGGCGGGGAAACCGGAGCGGGCGCGGGCGCCGGCCGTTGGAAGAGGTGGTGGTGGCGGAGGCAGGGGGATAGACATGACCGCCGCCTGGGCGCCGGCGCTGCTGCACCGGGAGCCCCTCGTCGCGCGCGGGCGGTAGGTAGCGGCGCGGCTGGGCCGGCTGGGCGGATGCGCGACGGGGCCGGGCCGGGCCGGGCTGGGCGAGCACGCTCGGGCTCCGGGCCCCGTGGTCCCTGCATTCCCCGCCGGGGTCCGGGAGCTCTGGAGCGACGGCGTCCCCTCCCCCGGCCCCCGCCCCCTCCGGGCCCGGCGGGCTCCCGGGCACAGCGCACTTTGCCAATGGGCCTGACTTCAATTTTTTTTTAAACAACCCTTTCTTTCACAAATTAGGGGTGCGGGACAATTGGAGGACCCGAGCCTCCGCTCGGCGCCCCCTCCCAGGCCACCCCACCCCCTGTGGACGGGTTTGCACTCCAGAGACGGCTGGTCTTTAATTTCTTTGGAGCTACTTTGCAGGGCGGGGGCGGGGGGGGGGAGTGCTGTGAGTGTGTGCGAGTGAGTGTGTGCGTGTGAGGGGGTGGGGTGGAGGGGTGGGGGGAAAGTTGAGACCGGTTCGTGCAGTAGTTTCTCTTTTCTCTGTGATCCATTCATTTCTCGCTCTACCTCCTGTTGCATAAATTGATGCGCTGAAGAGCGGCTACCCCCCTTCCTTCCAGGATTTGGTTTTATAGTAGATGTTACTAGTTTGATCGTCTCTTTGGAAATACAATATCGCTATTTTTTCTTTTTTTTCTTCTTTTTTGCTATTGCTGCCTATTCCATTAAAACAACAACAACAACAACAACAAAACCAAAACAAAACCCAACAAGTCTCCCATTCCTCCCTCCTTTCTACCCATCCGCTCCTATATCCCCCCCTTTAACCCCCCCAACACCCCCAGTCTCCAAAAATCCGATTGTGTTTTCTTCAAGGATTGGGACTGGGTTTTCTGATTGCGGTTATTTCCATGTTTCTAGGTTTGTGTGATTTTGCTAAAATGCATCACCAACAGCGAATGGCTGCCTTAGGGACGGACAAAGAGCTGAGTGATTTACTGGATTTCAGTGCGGTAAGAAAGAACGGTGGAAACTAACAACAGCTGTGGAAAAAAAAAAAAACAACCCTCCCCCAACACTTCAGCTAGAAACCCGTAGTAATGTGAAGGACTGGGGGAATTTTTAATTGGCTGAACCCTTGGAAAATGTGAGGGTCTTTGCTTTTGACAAGCTTTTTTTTTTTTTTTAAACAAAACTAATTTTGGGATGTGGAAGACTCTGGCTTTTTTTTTTTTTTAAAGAGTAATGACTTGCCTTGATTTCTTTACCTACCAATTTCTCCAAATAATGACTCCAGCAGAAAGCAAATATCAGAAACCCCTTAAAACTATAGTGTGTGGAAAACTTGACCACATTTGAACACAGAGTGAACTGCAAACTTTGTGTACTATCAATTTTGGAAATTGAAAATAGAGAATAATAGAAGAGCCAGTTGCTGTAAAGTTGAGGCTGATGGTGCTGTGGTGTGTTGGAAGGACCTGTGGTCCTCCTGACTTCCTGGTTGCTTCTTCTTCTTTTTTTTTTTTTTTTTTTTTTTTTTTTTTTGAGGGATGGGGGAGGTTCTGGAAACTCTTATTCATAAATTGAGAATACATTCTGTAGAGTGTCTCGGACTGTTTTAGTAAATTACAATCTTGGAATCAGCACTAAGAGGAACTTACACACTTGTGGAGTTTTACTGTTACACTCCCTGGGTCCTTCTCCATCCCCTCTTCTTCCCCCAAGTTCCAAACATGCCAGGGACATGGATTCAGTTTTAATGCCAGATGACTTTGGTGTAAGATGCATCTGTAAAGCAAAAGCAAAAGAATCCACAAAACACACAAAATCCGAACCATCTTCTGAGTGGGGCCCTCTCTTGCTGCTGCTGCTGCCGCCGCTGCCGCCGCTGCTGCTGGCTGCACCGCTGCTCTTCTTGTAGACCCTGTGGAGAAATGGCTCTCTGAAGTTTTGCCAGGAAGCATAGCCCTTAGGCAGCTTTGCAGCCCCGTTTCTGCTTCTTGCACTTTCTCCATTCCATCTTTTGCTTTTTTTTTTGCAGGCTCTGACTCAGGGAAGGTGTGCAGAATGCACTAGATATAAGGAAAAGAAGGAAACCAATTAGGGCTGAAATCAGTGTGGAGAGGGAGTGGAAGAGAGTGAGAGTGAGAGGAGAGAGAGAGAGAGAGAGAGAGAGAGAGAGAGAGAGAGAGAGAGAGAGAGAGAGGAGAGAGACTTGCCTATGTTGCTCTCATGGTTGAGCTGAAGTGAGAATCTATTGCAGGTGGCATTTTTTAAATTTTTATCTGGGTTCACGTATGACAGACAAGTCCTGTACAGGATGGAAATGGACATCGCTACATTTATGTCCAAGGTTTTCAGTATAAAACAAACAACTTTTTCTTCTCCTTTGTCAAATTAGTGTTTTCTGTCCCCCAATCTATGTCTTGATATTGCCATGGGGACTGTGTTCAGAATGTAGAAGGACTGTCTAGCAATCTAAGTCACCCGAGGAGAAAGACAGAGCTGTGGTAATGGAGGGGGGAGGAGGCTGCAGTGAGGTTCCTGGTGTAGCTTTAAGTTGAATGTTGATGGTGATATGCTTTACTAAATAAAGCCTTAGCCTTAGCTCCAAGCTATTTATCAACAGTGTGGTAGATTTGATGATCTCTGAAGTCACAAATATCTTCTTTTCAACTGTGCTATCTCTTTGTTTCCTTCAGATGTTTTCGCCTCCTGTAAGCAGTGGGAAAAATGGACCAACTTCTTTGGCGAGTGGACATTTTACTGGCTCAAGTATGTGAATTCTTTTCTTGGTGTGAAGTTCAGTGTTCTTACTTGTTTATTTACTCATTGTGTATTTTGGGCCCTGTTGAAGTGTTCTGAAAGAAGTCATTGAGTTTTAGCTTATGATGCTGTGGTTATCTCATTTTCTATGAGCAGCAAACTTTGACAGAATGTTGCCTTTCACAATTAAAGTGAGACCTGTTTCTAAACCAAGAAAACATATCATAATTCCATCCCTTAATTTAAAAGTGGTTTTTAAAAATATGGTTGTAATTAAATGTGAACAGAAGACCAATGTTAATAACATGGGAACCAATCCATGTTGCCTTTTTTAAAATAGAGGGTGGAAAAGTCTAACTTGCATAAAAGGAGAAATAATACCGGTTATTAGGTTCTGTATACAATTAACCGTTTTAAAGGAAGGAGCACTTAATTTTTCAGACAGGTCTGTAAATAGCCTCATGTTTGTCTGAGAGGCTAAGTAGAAATTCATTTATTGTTAAAATATCTTGTGGATGTTTGCGCTGTTTGGTTTTCTCTCCCTTATCATTGACTTATACAATGAATTTAATATTGCAGATTTGAAGAGTCTTAGCATTTTATACGTGAGAATTCTTTGGATGATGCTCCCATAAAAAGCCAGCGCTATTCACAAAGGAATCTGTGTGCACAGTGATTATCTGGCATCTGAGGAGGAATTTTTAGTATAGGATTTTTTGAGTGTCTTTTATTAAAAGTGGGAGCTGAAAATGTGAGATTTCTGTAAAATGTGTGTGTGTGTGTGTGTGTGTGTGTGTGTGTGTTTAAGCCATCCAGTTTTAAATAAGTAGTCAATACAGTGTTGCCTGCTATCCTTTAGGTCCAGGATTTAAAGCCACTGATGCCTGTTAAGTAGCTGCAGGATTTTAGAGTTCTGGCCATGGTATAGAACAGTCCACGAGTCAGCATACTCTTAAGTAAGGCTGGTAATGTTGACATCTTTTAGCTGTGAGATGCCAGTGTGTTTGTCTGTCAGTTATGGATACAATTTTTATTTCTTTTCATCTGGTGCAGTAACAACTAAAGAAATCTTGCTGACCTGATTTGTATAATTTGTGCATTTTAAAAAAATTAATGTCTTTTAAAACTTGCTGGTTTCTAAGTAAGTTACTTGTGGCTCTCATAAGTTGAGGGGTTTTTTTCCTCTTTAATATGATTTACAAAATATATGATGCCTCCTGTAGTTTTACCTTAGCATTTTTAGGGTCTTGGATGAAAAGTACTAATAACAATATGTTTTGTTTTACTGTTTGAATCCTGTGACTGTTTCTATTTCTTAAAAAAATGGTATTAGTGTTACATCTTACAAATTTCTGTACAGTTATTCTCTGTATAGCTTTCAAGACAAAATAGTGAGTTAAGTAAGCTTGAAGTTAAGATGTAGTCAGGTTAGTGTTTCCTGTAGACACCATCAAAATACTAACTTTATGTCTGGCAGTAATTTCCTTCATGTTTTGCTTAGGAAATGTATGTATAGTTGAAATCTGATTAAAGTAGATGTCAGGCAGGCCCAGAGGTTGACTACTTTCAAAGTTAGTGTAAAATACTGTTGGAAAGATGGACACTTTTGGAGTAACTTAATGTATTACCTTAGATATGATTTAATATATTAAGATGAATTGCAAGTATAAAATATGTTAAATTTAAAAAGACAGTTATTTTACTCAACTCCTGTTCCATGTTCATGTTCAGTTAAAGTCCTTGCTGAAGTGTTGAAGTGTTTGTAGAAAGCATAGGTGGATGAGTTGAATATGTACTAATTCATTTTGGTAAGTGATGATATATCAAAACTTACAGCTATTCAGACATTGGTGTGTGTGTGTGTGTGTGTGTGTGTGTGTTTGTGTGTACATAATCCCTGAAGGAGACTTTATTCCTGCTGAACTGTTAGGATATTTCTAATAAATATGCAGAGATTATCTTCAAGGTGTTGAACTTTAAAGCTACCTGGCACCAGTGGTGTGGTTTTTCAGGACCAGATGTTTACCTTGTAAGGACAGAAAGTGTAGGGCCCTTTTATCCTGCATGCCTGATTGAAAATGCAGGGCATTCATTTCGAGCAGGAGGATGGTGTCTGGGAGACAGAGGCGCAGAGCGTAGTTCCCCATCTATTAAGGCATATCAGAACACATGGCTGTTAGTTAAGAACAAGGCTTATATTTCTACACAATAAGAGACACACATCTCTTTTAAAGAATAATTTTAAGAAAAATTATGAAAACTACACTTTGCCCTTTAACTGAATCAGAAAACTTTGGATAGAGGAATTATTTTCTAAAGTTAGTTCGAGTTCATGTTCATTGTCCAGAGTGGATTCAGGTATGACTTTGAAACTTGGATTCAGGAAAAGAGATCTGGACTATAAGTAAATGATTCCAATTTGAAAAAAGTCAGTGATTCTTTTCTTTTTCTTCAGTGAGGTCTGGTAATATTTCATTCTTCAAGTTCCCAATAGCTGTTGATTCCATTAATACGTGATATTTAGTGTGAGAGTGAAGACTGTGGCCGGGTTCTCTTTAATCTTTCATTCCACAGGCATGGCTTTTCCTACCACCTTAAGATACGGTGAGGCTGCTAGGGCGAATGGAATGTAACCTGAGCTCCAGCCTGACATTCCCAGGGAGCATTTTTCACATGAAAGGCTTTTGTCAACCCAGGAAAGGACCAGCAGTTTTTGTTTGATGTTTGCAGGTGTTCCACAGAATGCAGTAAAACTGTTCAGCCAGGATGGACCAGAACTACTATGACCTTAACTGGTGGCTCTGGGATTCTGTTTAAGGGTAGCTCTAACCTATATGGTAATGTGTCCAAAGCAATCTGATATCTGTTATATGATTGATCTTAAAATGAATTAAAAGCTACCACATGCCTGCATGCTTGGAAAATTGTTCTCATTAAAGGGGAAAAAAAAAAAAGATGACTGAGTCACTGAAAGAAAGCCTCTCTGCTTTAGGGTGAGTGGGAGCTTAATTTTCTGACATGACCAATGTGTAGTTTGTCTGATTGTGTTTGAGGCTTTCAGGAACAAAAGATAAACATACTAGAGTTTGGCATCATTTTTAAAAATCCTTTTAAGGTTGACCCACTAAAAAGATAATACACTGAACAACTTGTTAGGTCAGCCCTCTTGGCATCTGCTAACACATGTGAACAATGAGTCTGTGAACAATTCTACATTTTCAGTTTAAAAATGGAGGGGTCTTCTCCCTGTAGTTGCTAAGTTCTCAGGTGTTCAGCAGTTGCTAAAGACTGCCAAATCCACCAGTGTTAAAACAATTAAGAGGAATGTCAAAGCACATCACATCTCTCTCCTGAGCCAGTTTCGGAAAGGGGGAAACAGTCCTTGGCTTTCGTGTAAGTTAGCTCACCTGTGTCTCCATGATACCAAAATGATATGTCAATTGAGTCAAGACATTGAGGGGAAAAAAATCAACCTCAATGGGCACTTTTGTATGATAAAGGAAAAAAGAAAGAATTCAAGTGGCCAAAATCTTGTGTTCATTTCACCCTGTGTCAGTGTGAATTCTTTTGATGGTGTGGAAAGGAAATTGGTTTTTCTTGAAGGTGTCTGTGGAGGAGATGCTCCCTGTTTTCCTTCCTTCCTCTGTGTGTGTGTGTGTGTGTGTGTGTGTGTGAGTGTGTGATATACTTTCTAGTCTGGTACAGTCCATGGTTGTTTGTAAAAGTTCTTACACAGACTGAGAGCTGTTTGTTACATTTTGAAAAAGTCTAGTAGCACCAGACGTGTTATATTAGACTCCCAGGATTTTGGGGCCAGCCCCCGAGAAACACAGGACCTGGAGCCTCCAATCCACAGCTGGGGAACTCAGGAACCCAGTCGAGGGGCTTCTGTGCTGCCTTTTGTTAGTATTGACAATCCGCTTTGATTTGCTGTCTGTGGTCCTGCAGACCCTCTCTTGGAAATAATGTTGGACTCACCACTGTTTTTCTGTCCTTTGTCAGACATAATGGAGTTTAAGGATTGGTGAGCCCTGTGTCCAGGAAGTGCTGTGCTATGCTCTCGTGCCCCGTGGATGCTTTGCTAGGTGTGGAACTGTTTTAGATTATTCATTGTTCTCTCCTGTCTGGTGTCCTCTTTGGAGTGATGGGCAGAATCTGTGTGAGCTGGGATCAGAGCTGCTTCTGTGCCAGGCGCTAGGCTTTTTGCTCTGTATTCCATTTTAATCCTCTCAAGAGCTCAAATAAATGCAAGCATTACCATGCCCAATTCATAGATAAGGAAACTGAGGCACAGAGGTTTTAAACAACTTGTTCTCAAGGCAAGTAGTAGAGAAATTAGGTTTCTGTTCAGGCCTGCCTAGACTCAAATCCTTGTAATCACACACATATACACATTCACATAGGCACACATGCACACCAACTCACACAAAGGCTCAAGAAACATATTTTTCAAGATTATGTAGTATGAAACATAATATTTGAGGTCTGGCATGAAATACTATGTATGAGTTTTAGAGTAGAAAGCATTTTTTTGTTTTGTTTTTAAAAACACATTTAAGGTAATGCTACACTGTTTTTCCTGTCTCAGTATCCAGATTGTTACCCTTGTAAATTATTATGGATTTCAATGTGAGTTGGTATATGGTTCCCGCATTATCACGTTATTTTTTACAGAGGGAATATAGCAGATATTTTAGAAGTTGTGCTTGCTTTCTATGGGAAGTCAGCAGCTATGTGGGTCTCAGTAAAGGTATTTTCAATTATTTTTGTGTAAATAATCAGACCTGAAATTGCAGTAACCCAGTGTGACCTATTAATATTTGAACAAATAAGGCCCTCTTATATTTAAATATAAAAAAGCTTGCAGTTCATTGTTAGGTCTTTGGAAGGGAATTCAAGCTCTATAATCCTGAATTCAGTCTGCATCCTTAAAATAAACAGTTTGGAAGTTGTGATATGTCTATTACCACACGTGTGCTTAAAGCGTGAGTTTCCTAAATTCAGAAGGAAGAATGGGTACTCTATTTGACACTGACTTAAGTAAATAAAATGCATTAAACAAGCATGGAGATCCAAGAACTATTGAGACTGAAATGCTTAGCATTTTTGACAGCGTCAGCAAATTATCCTTCTCCTACTATTGTAATGAGGAAATCACTTAAATAACAGATGAACAGCGAAGTCACATAGACATATATAATAGAACTATGTAATGAAAGTTTATGCTGTTAATTGCTTGAATCTGTCTTTAAATGCTTGGAATCATGGAGCAGTAAAGCCTGTCATACAAACAGTTTTGTTTTGAGCTTAAAATTACTCCTTTTTGCTTTCATCTGCTATGATAAACAAAGTAATGTTGTAAGCCTTACAGCTCAAACATTTACTTCTAATGGTAAGCTCCACTTTATATTGGGAGTTTGCAACCTTGTCCAGGGCGGGGAGTTGAGTCCTGGTGGCCTGAGGCCTGTGATCACTAAGGCTGAGTGTTAGAATGCTGTTTAGATCTGTTCCCATAATCTAAGATAACAGATCTCAAGTTGCCTCATAAGGAACATGGTGTATTTTGAAATGTTCTTCAGTGTACAAGTCTTGAATCAAAATGTTCTTTGCCAAGCCTTTAGAACCTATATGTATACTGGTTAAATCAGATCCTTATAGAGACACAATATCAAAACCAGTAGAAGAAAAATCCACCTCCCCCCCTTGCTTAGTTTAGTATTTTATGAGCAATTTTTTATGACCAGGTGTTCTTCCAAGTTAATTAGATCATGCTAAGTATTAGAGAAGGGAAAGTATATTATAGGCTTTTGTGAAGGGTTATTTTTGTTTCAGGTTTCTTAATTACACTGATTTAAAGATTTCAAAATTGGCCACCAAGTTTTTGAGCTTACCCAGGAGTTACCCTCTTCCACGTGTGACCCATTTAAACTCAGTCTAAGCTAGGTATCTGGGCAGATGCTTTTGATCATAGCTTTCTTTATGCTTAAGAGAGACACAAGATGAGTGACAGTTTAGTCTTTCAGGAAGATGCGCTAGTACTTTGTTATAAGTAATGTATGTAAGTGTACAAATACACCCATTCACTTTCGTTAATCCCCAGAAATGGCCGAAGTCCTGAAGGGGTTGTTGTATTTATTTTTATTTCAAAGCCAAATGAAGGCCCCAGTTAATCCGCATATCAAATACCCAGGTGTGTTTAAGATCAGTTCCCGTGGATGAGTTTTAGGCCTGTAAGAAAGTATTTATTTTAAAGGTGCAGCCACTCAATTGTTCAGATGGCTGCTTTTGTACTTTTGTGTGACAATTAACATGTAATGAATGACTTTCCAGACTGCCATTGGTGGTAATTACTATATGTAGTTTATTAGCTGCAATCCATTGTTGGATGTGCCTGTATTGATGTGTTTTGCAAACAACCCTTCACATGTGTGGCAGTATTTGTACATTACTTTGTAAAGAACCTGTTTCATTTGCTGATGTTGATGTTGCCTCTGGAAACTTTGGCTTATGTACGCATTCTTATGTGGTAGGGTGCCCGTTTGATCAGTCATCCTAGGTGAGCTGTAAAATGCAAGCCTTTTTCGCTCTGAAAGCTTTACATTTGGATTCTTTGGGAACCCTGAAGAAAATCACCACATGTCTATTTTGCAAGTAAATAATTTATGGAAAATTAGAATTGTAGGAAGGCTTTCAAGATGCTATATTTTATGATAAAGCATCAAGCTAAATATCTCTTCCTCAAATTATACAGTTGGTTATGGCTAACACAGGGTATAAATACGCATGTCCCAACTCTAGTCACAGTGATTGTGCTGCTATTAACTAAGGTTTGACCCTCTCAGTTGTAATCAAGTATATATTTGCAATGAAAAAAAAACCATACTCTACAATTTGTAAAAAAAAATAATAAAACTGAGATGGTGCTAGATGGACATCATAACCAGGCTCGCTTGTCATCGCAGGGTCTAATTTGGCTGAGGTAGTTGACGAGTAACTGTTAAAATGTATTGTGTTATTAAAAATAACATAGTAAGACCCATGATTAAATATCAGGCCTGTAATTTAATCTTGGGGGTTCTGGTGCTGTTCATAAACCATTTGGCTTTTTTTCTGTAACAGATGACGTCAGAGTACAGCTTGATTGAATTATGACCCTGGTGGCAGGGCACCTGCCTGTGCTTACTTCATGGCTTGTCAGCATTTCCATTACGGGTTTTTTTTCCCTGACATTTTTAACTTTGAATAGTTAAACTAGTCTGATGGTTGGCATATAAACTTTCAGCCCCTTGGGAACAGAGTATTTTCTCAATAAAATGGAGAAGGTGGTGACACAGCCCCATTATGGAATACCTTCTAGAATGTTCTCCCTTGCTTTAATCTTCCATTAATTTAAACATTCCCTTTTGGGGTACTTAGCTGAATTGCAAGACTTCCAAATGGAAGGTTTTTAATCTCAAATTTCCCAAACCAGGGCTTAACTACAAAGTCTTTAAAGAACTGTTAAATTAGGAAAGGATGGAGTATCTATGGACAATGTTGAAATGATAGCTCTGGATGACCTAGTTTTCATATTCTGTAAAATGCTGAAGAGAAGACATGAAAAACATGCAAATTATCATGCTTTGTAATTGCCTCTGTAGTCACTTAAGTTGAGTCAAATTTGGTAATGAATGGTTAAAAAAGTGCATTTATTTATGTCCTGTCCTGAGATGGTAGCATAGCTGCTTCAGCTATACCCCTGGGGTTTTAATATGTTGGGAATGGCCATAAGATGTTGTTTCTCTTTACCCAGCTTGCTACTTAGCCACCTATTTTAATGCTGACAGATGGCTTACCTGATAGCTTCTTTAGTGCATAGTGAGTTCACAACTCTCCTTGGTTGTTGTAAGGACATGGGAAGGTTTGTGGAAGAAAGATGTATCCTAACATATCATGTAGCCCAGTCAAAAACAAACAAACAAAAAACAAAAACAAAAAAAACAAGCAAAAAAAACCCCACAGAAAGTGCATATAAAATTAACACATGTTTCAGAATACATAATCATGTATTAGTTTAAAAAGTCCACTTATTTGATTTGTTTATCAACAAGGTTTTGCTGTGTAGCCCAGGCTGGCCTTGGTCTTATGATCTACCTGCCTTTCCATCTGGTTGTGCAGAAGCTTATGTAAATGGAAATGTATTTCTTATTTTTAGTTTCTGAAAGCTTGTTTTGTACCAGAGGGACCTACTGATCAAAGTTTCATGAACACGTTGGTAGTGATCCTGAAAGAGGGGTAGCATTTAACATGTGTGTTTAGGGGTTAAGTTTATATGAAGATACAAGGTACAGGGACAAGAAAGGAGCGCCAGGCTCATGGAGCCCACCAGGAGATGATCCTGTCCTTGCTCTGCAGGAAGGTTCCGCTATCATGATGTGGGATGATCTTCAAACCAACTTTCTTGCCTTAAATGTTAATATTTTATTGTGTTTTTTTAGCCCCTTAATTTGAATTTCCTAAAGGGTTTAACAGAGTTTTAGCTAGTGCCTTCCAAAGTTCGAGTTTTTAATGATAACATTGGGTGTGGAAATTGAAGTTTTTGATTTTTCAAAACTTTTTAAGCGAATTAGTTTCATATTCTTCGTGTAATATTCAGAGTAGAGTCTTTTTCTCGATCCCAAATGATAGCTCCTTTGGAGAAAATTATTCATCAGACTAAATTCTGGAAATCTGACTGTTTTTTCAATGTTTGTTCCTAAGAAGCTGTTTCATATTTCTGACATGATAGAACTTTAAAGTCTGTCTCTTAAATTACAAAAAGCACCACCAGCCCGGGCAGCATAATTCAGGAGACATTACACCTGCTCAGAAAGAAAAGCTACAAATTTAAAAAGTTTTAAGATTCCAAAAGTTCATCATCTTTTTTATTATCATTGCCACCATCATCACCACGGCCACATAGTATCTGTGTCAGAGCTAGAAGGAAAATGTAATAGTTATGATTGCCATGTAGTAATTCATAGATATACTTACTGCTGTGTAGTAACTCATGAGTACATTTCAAAAACTATCTCCAGGATAATATCATCTCAGCCCAAATTTACATAAGGCTTGTGAAAATACTGTGAAGTGGTTGCTGGCTTCTTCTCTGAATAGAACCCATTGCAATTGTGTCTCGAGCAGGAAAAATATGTATATATGCACATATACACCTTTCCTCTCCCCAAGTGTCAGAGATGAAAGTGTCCCTCTGTGACCACTCTTGGTGTAGCAAATGCTTCCAGTTACAAGTGGCTATAGACTCAAGTGTTGGTTGAGATTGGTTAAGGGAGAATTTATTAATGAACAATTGGGTAGGCTAGAGCTAAAAAAAAAAAAAAGCCTTCCAAAGATTATTCTAGGTACATTAAAAAATTGCTGTTGAGATCTTATGTATTCTCTTGATCTTTTCTTACCTTTTAAAAATAGTAAGGGATTTATACAAGCTGTTGAGTGCTTTTCTGGTCTCTGCTCTACAATTCACCTTATACTTTAAATTATTAATTAGTCAAGTTATGTGGCGTGTGTGTGTGTGAAGTGTGGACACCACATCACATGTGTGGACACCAAAGAACAACTTGAGGGAAACAGTTTTCTCTTTGAATCATGTGTGTCCCAGGGATTGAACTCAAATTGTCAGAGTTGGCTGTAAGCACCTTTACCTGGTGAGTCATCTCCCCAGCTATCAGTGATTCATTTTAGCTACTGGGTTAATTTTCTTCTGCCTTGTAATTTTCTCTTGATTTTATTAACACTTTATTATTCTTTATTTTCTTTTGGCCTATGTAGAACTATTTTTCTTTTGCATAAGATGTCTTCTTGTAGTGTTAAGAGAACTCTGTCCTTTAACCCTTAAGATTTTGGTAGAATTGGGTCAAGTCTTGATTGTTGAAAGGATGTTGAAAAGTTTTTATTTGGAACATTGATGGAATTATTAAGATTGATAAACTTCCATGTACTTATTTGCTTTTTAGTCCTTCATTTATTTTTTTAAGTGTCCATGCCCCCCCCAAACCAGGCCAGATACTGTGGTGCTATGTGAATTAGCAAGTGTCAACTTCTGCATTTATGTGGAGTGTGCTCCTGTTGGTGTTAGATAAAAGTTCTGTCATGATTCACCAGGAAAGTGCTTTACAAAGAAGTGATGCAGACTTCTAAAGAAGATGTCTTTCAAATATACTTTAGTGCACATTTCCAATTGAAATCTCAATTTTAGAATCTGTGTGTGTGTGTGTGTGTGTGTGTGTGTGTCTGTAAAGGAAGGAAGCTTTAGCATGAGTGTGGAAGTTGGACCTTCAGGTGGGCTCTTATGAATATACTCTCAAATTTAGTACCAGTCTCTATGGGAAATGATTATAATTATGTCCCATTTGTCATTTTTGAGCAGAAATTTAAAAATTTCTGTGAGATTGGTCTACTTGAAAAACATTAAAGACATCTTTTTATCTTCACATTTGAATTTCTGCAATATTTATTTTATAATTTATACACAGTAACAGTTTTTTAAATTTTATTTACTCTGTGTATGAGTGTGTGTGAGAGAGACAGAGACAGAGACAGAGAGAGACACACACACACACCCACACACACAGAGAGAGAGAGAGAGAGAGAGAGAGAGAGAGAGAGAGAGTCATGTGGTGGGTCATGTACAGTCATGTTAGCTGAACAGTTGGGAAAGGTTACTTGGAATTCGGTCTGAAGGCTGGGGGTAGTTAAGCGGATGAAGTGGGCTGGACTGGGCTTCCATTTAGAGTGAGGTATGGAGATCGGGTAGGAGAGTGCAGTTAGAATGGATACCACAGGTGGGCATGGGTCAGGTCCTGCAAGACTCAACACAAGGAGCATTGATGCTGATTAGATTTGTACCTGTGGACCCTCTGCGGAAGCCTGGATCCTGAACCCACAAGGTAGGTACTCAGTGTAGCTGGCTCGTGCCCGTTGTGAGGCTCCTGTAGATGGATGTTCAGGTGTGGACTGGCTTTCTGAATTTGGACTGCCATTGGTGACTTCAACTCAAGAACTGACTGGTGTCCTTACTTGAAATCTGTGCCTTCAGCTCATAGGAGAACATTCCTAATGAGCAGTAGCTTGTGTGTGTGTCTGTAAAACACCATTTGATGTTTCAGTTACTTGAGAAAGTGCAGGATCAGCTCTCAGTTGCCATTATTCCCCTGCTCCCATGGCCACCAAGCCCTGCAGAAGTGCCTCATGTTTCCCGAGAAGGGTTGGATTGGTTTCGCAGTTCTGTTGTAGGGTGCAGAGGTGAAAACGGGCCTTCTTTAACAGCCTTTCATAATTATGGACCATTTAGGCTTGTTATCCCTAAAGTTGGAACTGTTGGTTGGATCCATTTTTCCCATGGCCTGGTGTTACAGAGCACAGCCCCATGATGTTACTGAACGTGTTTGTGGGTGAACTTGAGGATGGCATGATTTATCTGGTGTTCTACCTGGGATTGTGCCATCATTATTTGATTGTATTTATTTTTTGAGGTAGAACGGGAAACTGTTAGCTGATGATCAGGAATGAAAGGAAACTTCCCTGCTTTCCCGAATCCCACCCTCTTGTCCTGCCTTTCTCTCTTCTGACTACCACCAGCTTCTGACATGATTCCGTCCCGCTGTTCCCACTCCACTCTCTCGTGGGTCTTAGATGGGTCTTGGGTGTCTTCTCTCACTCCAGCAGGCTGGGTAGTCTCTTTCAGCAGTCGGAATCTCGCTGCTCTCTCAGTGTGCTTACTGTGCCAGTTAGAGAAAAGACACTGACACTTTTCTTCCCCATCTTGACTTGGGCCAGCTGGTTAGTCCTGGGGTGCTGTTGTGCTAATAGGCTAGCTGCAGACCTATGCCAGTTAGTGACGCGAACTGGCTCCTGGTCCTTAGAGTTGTTTGGTTTCTTCATCATGTTAGCTCAGGAAGGAAGAAAGTGTAGAAACCATGCGTCCTAAGAGCAAAGTTCCTTAAAGCATGTTCACTGCTCGTGAGCACAGTGTAGCTTAGCAGCTCTCAGGTGCCATGTGTGTCTGCCTCCTATGGAGTTTGCCAGCTCTCGGCATGCTCTGGTAAGTCTTAGATGGAAGCAACATAAAATTTCCTGGCCGTTCTTTTGAGAGACACACCGAACTTCTAAAGCTGTGCAGCACTTTAAAAATATTATTCTTTATTTTATGAGTGTAGGTATTTTGTCTGCTTGTGTGTCCGTCTACCACATGAGTACCTAGAACCTACTGATCGTGGAGGCCAGAAGAGAGTGTCAGATCCCCTAGGACTAGAGTTACAGAGCATTGTGAGTCACCGTGTGGGTGCTGGGAATCAAACCTGGGTTCTTTGGAAGAGCAATCAGGGCTCTTAATTGCTGAGTTTTTTCTCTCGTCTCCTTCTCTGTCCCCCTTTTCTTTTTCTGCACAGGGCACCACTATGTAGTTCAGGCTGGTGCCGGCTGCAAATTTGTAATCCCTGTAGCCTCAGCCTCCTGGATTCTGGGATTACAGGCACCATGCCTGGTGAGGTTTTTTTTGAGGCAGTTTCATTGTATAGCCCTGACTAGCCTAGAACTCACAATGTGACCAGATGTGCACCACCTTGCCTGGTGGTTTTGTTTTTCTTTTTGTTTTCCTTTTCCTTGATTAAAGTTAGTAAAAGATTAACATAGTCACTATTATCATGACAGATGGTTTCTATACTACTTAGTTTTCATGCTTGAAATAGTTTATATTCTGGACATGGTAACTGAAACCTGTAATCCCTGCACTTGGATGACTGAGGTAGAGGATTGCCCATGAGTTCTAGTCTAGCCTGGGCTATAGAGTGAGACTGTGTCTCAAAAACCAAGACCAAACAAAATACAAGTAAAAAACTACCCCCTCACATTCCCCCTGTCTACAGTCTTTCCGCTTTATATCAAGACTGGATTATGCTCCTGCTCTCTCCTCAGGTGCTCCCCATTTTCCATTTGACCCTCATAAAATGCAGGCCAAGCACACTTCCCTCCCCCCCCCAATCTGAACGTTTCCAAGATTACAAAGTTTTTGAGAATTGACCTGAGGCTACAAGCAGAAAACCCCACATCCAAGCTTATGTTACTTGGTGCATCAGAACCCGAAGGCACTGAAAACTATACAAAATGACATTCCAGCTGTTATGTGTGAGGTGTGCAGGAAATGTAAATGCTTGTGCTTAGACCTGGGCTCCATCCCCAGTCATTTCATTTTGTGCAATCAAATACTGCAACATTCAAAAAGAATATGAAATTCAAAACACATCTGGTCTCAAGCATTTCAGATAAGGGACACTCAGTCTGTATTACAGGACGTATTTTATCATGTAATATTTGACAGCTGCAGATGAATATGTGTAGCATGTTGTAAGTCATGAAGCTAGTCATGGAGGAATGCTTTTGAACCCACCCACCCTTCCTACCAGCTAGAGCAGTTTTTCTACTAGCTGCTGACTCTCTTTCTACACTAACCTCTGCTGCCATTCCCTTTTATTTCTTCTGCCATAGGTAAGCATTATAATATATCCCCCCTTCTTTCTCTTGTGGAGTAGGTTTGTGATGTGAAGTGTGTTGTTTTGGCTTGCCTGTGAGGATTGTAGATGTGATATCACAGTCTTCTGCCAGTTAACTTTTCACTTTGTAAATGTTCACGGTTGACCCATGTTGATGCGGGTGATTTTCATTCACTTCTTATACTGCTGAACATACCCAGGTCTATTTCCTTTGAGCTTCTGGCTTCGAATCCTGCTTTGTAGAAGCCATGCTTGGTTTTAATTCTCAGTTGATCCACATGCAGCGTCTCTCAGTAAGGTAGATCCTTGAAAGCAGACGTGGTAAGCTGTCAACTTATGATTTTTTTTCTCAAGAGTTTTTCTCCTAATTTACTAATCTACATTCTCACCTGCAGCATAAAAGATTATTATGGGTGCATGTCTTTGCCTATCTTAGGTGTTAATCAAGCTCTTTAATTGTATCTTTCTAGTAGGTATAAAACATAAAATGTATCTCATTGTGGTTTCAATTTGCAGTTTCCTTGATGATGAGGTTTTGCATATATTTATTATCATTTATTTTCTTTTCTCATTGTTCCTTGGAATCTCTCCATTCCCTATTTTCTACATTTTTTTAAAATCAATTGGTAGGTTTTAGAGTTTAAGTTAGAGTTTTGAATAATTCTTTTCCAGCATCCCGCTGCAGGTGCTTTTACGGCTCATCCCTTTCTCCTCCTTTGCAGTAACTTTTGATAAGCAGAGCCTTCTAAAAATATTCTGTTTATTTAAATGGTGTGTTTGCCTCTGTGTGTGTGTGTGTGTGTGTGTGTATTCACATGGGAGTGTAGGTGCCCATGGAGGCCAGAAGAGGGCATCAGACCTCTGGCGCTTTGCTTGCAGGCAGTTGTGAGCCACCTTCTTGGGTGCTGACAGTTAAACAGGTCTTCTGGAAAAGCAATAGTGCTGAGCCATCTCTCCAGCCCTAGCAGAGCCTTTAACGTTGTCACATAAATGGCTTTTTCTGTAGAATTTTTTTGTTTTGAGTCTTGCGTGGAAAGTCATTCACTACACCAAGGTTAGACAATAAAAGTATCTCAAAATTTTGTGTTTAAACAAATAGGTTTTTCCATTCTATTTTTGGTGTGGGATGGGAGACGGGGCTGGATATCCAGATACCCATTCAGTCTCCAGTTACTTACTGAAAAGTCCATTCTTTCCCCAGTCACCCCAGTGGTCCTTCTGTAATTCTTTCCATTTATATGAGTTTCTTTCAACCTGGGTTCTTTAATCTGTGGGGCAGTTTGTCTGCAATGCCTCTACTTTTTAAATTTGACGTCATGTGTTCATGCCTGGTAGGCAGAGTCCTTCCTCCTGCTTCTCCTGTCTCAATTGTGTGTGTTTGAATTTTGTGGGGAGTAGGGGTTGGCTTGAATTCTCCTCTGTGATTTTAAGAATTGGCTGGGAAAGGTCTTTGATGAGTCTTTTAGGTATGTTTAACAAAGATGCAGAGAAATTTGAGGTGACTTTGCTGAAACTTGTGACATTTTTAGTAATTATTATCTTTCCTCATGTATCCTCTCATTTCAGTCTTTGATATTAAGATTTTTTAATTATACTTTTAGAATGATAGTTTAACTATTTCTTTTAATCGTTTATTTATTTTTTATTTTTTTTGTTTTTCGAGACAGGGTTTCTCTGTGGGTTTGGAGGCTCTCCTGGAACTAGCTCTTGTAGAACAGGCTGGTCTCGAACTCACAGAGATCCACCTGCCTCTGCCTCTCGAGTGCTGGGATTAAAGGTGTGTGCTACCATTGCCTGGCTTCGTTTAGCTTTTGCATTTTGTTTCTGTTATGAATGGAATTTTATTTTACATGAATATTCAGATTGTTGCTGGCATATAGAGATTTGGTTAACTTTTGTGTGTTGATTTTCATGTTCATCCATGCTGCTAAGTTTTCTTATTAGAAAATGATGTGTGTGCTTTCTTTAGAAGTTTCCCTGTAAAGTGTGATATGTGTTAATAAAGATAATTGTACTATTTCTCCTTTTAAATCCCTATGCATGGCTCCATGGCTCCTCCCACCCCCAGTTTAACTGCTCTGTCTAGGATCACAAACTGAGTGGGAATGGTAATGGTGGACATAGTTATCTTGGACCAGTTATCTTTTTTTTTTTTTTTTTTTTTTTTTAGCTTTATGAGACAGGGTTTCTTTGTATTGTTTTGGAGGCTGTCGGTCCAGCCCGGCCTCGAACTCACAGAGATCTGCCTGCCTCTGCCTCCCGAGTGCTGGGATTAAAGGCGTGCACCACCACTGCCCGGCCTGGACCAGTTATCATATCATTAATGCTGCTGGTAGATGCTTGACAAAAGAAGTCCTTTCTACATATATTTTATTAGAGTTTTTTTAATAATAACTTCTATTGTAATTTAATGATCAGAGAACTCTGCTGTGTCATACTTTTTTGACTTCCTTTGTTGTCAGTTCTGCTAATTAATCTCCATAGTACTTTATAATGTGCTTGGGAAGAATGCATGCCTTGTGTGGCTTTTGTGTCGGAGGCATCTGTACATCCAGAAATTCCACCTCATTAGTTTCTATTTTAATCATCTGCACCTTTGTGAATATTTAAAAATGTGCCTGGTACCTATGCATTGAGAAACTTGGGTTAATTCTTCGTGGTGGTGAATTTGTGTCTTTTCTCTCTACTTTTCTATTTTGACTTTATACATGTTGAAATTACATTTATGTTTAGAATTACTTTGTCTGATTAGTCAAATCTAATCACTTTACATAAAGTCCCCTTCTTTCTTCTCATTTGCCTTATAGTTTATTTTTGTCTTGTGTTGATAGAGTTTTCCCACTTTTCTTTTTGGATCATATTTATATATGTTTTTAAATTTTTTATTTCTAACTCTTCCATATTATACTTTATATGAACCCATTATTGCCCAAGTATTGCAAAATTCTAATTTGTATTGAAACAGATAATGCCAAATGATTTATATCTTTCCTTTTCATACATCAACTTGGTCCCCTTAGACTGCAGTGCGGTGTGTGTCCATGGAGCTTTGGTCCATGCTGTCTATACTCCAGCTGTTCAGTAGTGTTATGCCTTTACTACTTTTTCCTTCTCTTTCTTTCAAATATATTTGCTAAGTTTTGTTGCTTTTATTTCATGTCTCATCCCACTGTTTATAATTATTTCTGTTCTTCTGATAATTATCTTTGGGCTTTCATTATGCAGAGTTATTTCATAAATTGTAACTTTATAATATTAGGTCTTCTTGAAAACTACTTTGGGACCACCAAATATTCCTCCCATTATTTCCTCTGTTGCTTGTGTTTTTGTCTTGATACTTGAATTTCTGAAAGTTAGATATTGGAATTTTGTAGACACTGTTAGGCGTGTACTTTGCATGTCCTTTATCTCAGCCTCCCTTCATGGAGTCGTTTTACTGTGTGGGGAAGTGTGTCCGTTAGGGGCTTTGCTTATGTGATAAAATTGGAGGTCAACACTAGTGTTTTTTTCCCAAATGAATGTTCTATTCTTGTTCTTTAGTGATAGCTATTCAGGACACATGTCTTCTCTCATTATCCCATTGATTTCATTCTACTGGCTCCCTAAGTTCATATTGGCCTCTGAGAAGTTTGGTGTTCATCTACACAATTGCTGTCCTTGAGATCTGCCTTTTCTTTTTGGTTATTTTATTAGTAGTTTTCTCTTGGTTTGTGTCTGTGGTTTTATGTCTTCCTACGACCAAAGAAAATTATTATTTTTGTTTTCTGTGAGGACTGATTAAATGTGTTAGACTTGCTCTCCCCTGCCTCCATTTTCTTTTAATTTCTGTCATATTTTCCTTTGCATTGTATCTGCTGCTTTGTGGTAATTTCTGTAGATTTGTCTTCTAGTTCACTAATTCTCTCTTCAGCTTTTGTCTAACGTGTCATTTAAAATATTTCCCATCGCTTATTTTTTTAATTTGGAAAGTTGTATTAGTTTTTATATTTCTTATTCTTAATTTTATGGTTATGTTTTTCCTTTTAAAATGTAGAATACAATTTTATAGGTGTTTTCTGATAGTTTCAATACAGTTAAAGTAAATGAGATAAGGGCCAGTGAGGTGACTCAGCAGGTAAAGCTAAGCCTTACAACTTTATTTCTAGCCCTGGTCAAAGTAAAGAACTGACTTCCTTGTATTGTCCTTTGACTCTACACCCCTGCTAGAAGTGGCCCTCCCCAATATATTAATAATGTAGTAATTTCAAATGTATAATGAAAGGATGCTGGAAGTTGAATTTCTAGTAGGTGTGAATGCACTGTGGGCAAATGTCAGTGCCAACACTGTGAGCAGATGGAGACGTGGGGCAATGGGACAAGTCTGAAGGAGAGACTCCAGATTTTTTTTTTTTTTTGGTAAGCGAATTGTCACAGAACAATTAATGACAATGCCATCAGCAGCATCCACCCTGTTCCCATCTTACACAGTAGCATCCATCAGAAAAATTGCATTTCCCTCCCCCCCTTTAAACACATGGGCATAACTAGCTTGGTGGTGTCCATACATTCGAGTTCCTCCTGTACATATTGACAAATTCATCAATTAAGAACTGACATAGAGCCGGGCTGCACTCGGGAGGCAGAGGTAGGCAGATCATATTGGCTTCTGAGAAGTTTGATGTTCGAGACCAGCCTGGTCTACAGAGCGAGTTCCAGGACAGCCTCCAAAACAATACAGAGAAACCCTGTCTCGAAAAATCAACCAACCAACCAACCAACCAACCAACCAAACAAACAAACAAACAAAAGAACTGCCAGAGGGACTCCAGTAGATTTTAAAGTAAACTTTTTTTTTTTAGTGTGAGAGGTTTATTTTCAAGGCAGAATTCTGACTTACTCTAGTCTGTGATTGCAATGACTCTTAGAATGATGGGACTCAGAAGTACTTCCAAATTCACATTTGGTTCTCTCCCTCCCTCCCTCACTGCTGTCTATCTACATGGGGCTTTTACGCCTCAGTTTTCTAACTTTCCTTTATCCAGGGCCTTTACAGGTCCTGTGGAGCATTCTTTTCTTTTGGTCTTTGCCTCAGTAACTCTTCAGAACTCAACTGCAATGACATTTTCTTCAAAAATGTTTTTTTCTTTAATCAGATCTAATGAGTGATGTTTATTTTTAAAATAATTCAATAAACATTAATAGATATATGTTCAAAATAGAATCATTAAGAGGAGTGAAAACTTTTTTATGTGACTACATTCACTTTAAGTTCGGGATAATAGCATTACTACTGGAAACCAAGAAATTTCTCTGTTTTTGTGCTCATTTAGTGGATTTTCGAAATTGTCATCTTTCATTCTTGTGTTTGGCAGCTACATTTCGTATATTATCAGATAACGTATGAAACAAAAGCAAGAGTTGGAGAGCTGCCGCTCAGCATCATGCTAGCCTTTCCCTCTTTCATTTTCATGCATTAGGTCCCAAATCTGGTTATGCCCAGTTTGCCGAAGAGGAACCAAGTCTCAGAATCCCTGCCTTGTCTAAAGCTGAGCTGCTCTTATAGGGTAGAGCTAAAGTGTGATCTCCAAGAGATGTTTTTCGGTATATTCCAGGCAACTGCTCACAACTTCCTTTTGTGTGTGGCATGTCAACAGTTGATTACAGACCTGCCTTTTCATCCACTATCTCGCCATGATCTAGAACGCCCCTTTGAGGTCTCCTTGACGTAAGATGAGTAAAAGTAAACAGAAGGCAACTAAACAAGTTCTGTGAGAGTCAACAGAATATTGAATTGTTAGATATTCTTATTAGCGGGAGAACCAGAAGATTTCTTTTTTTAAAATTTTAGTGTTTGTGTTTTCTTCTAACAATCATTCAATATGTCTGTGATTGAATATGTTTTAGAAGAATAATGAGGCAAGGACAACTTGGCCTGGGATTTATAGATATTAATCTTAGGAGAACACAGAGTTACTGACTTTAGTAATTCTTCATGAAGACGCCTCCAACTAGTTGTGCCTCATTAGTGCTTAGCTGTAAAAGCCAAGGAAACGAAGCAGCGATGGAGCATCTGATCGGGCACCTTCTATATGCCAGGCTTGGGTTTCCTTGGTCAGACTGAGGAAGACAGGAGGGTGTGCAGAAGGCAGAGGCAGAAGGCACACTGCCAGGATTGGCAGGAGGGGTGCACACTGCTAGGTGCTTGCATCTCTGTCCACAGCTCCCTTAGGGGTACCCGATGTTTCTGTTTCTTTTATGCAAGTACATACATCCTGGTTCAAAGGTACATTTTTGATATTTTGGTTTCCTAAGGCTATTTTTCTGAAAATTCAGTTCAGTGCCCAATTCCTTATGTTATAGATATGGCCATTTATCACATTTCTTACCTGTGTAGACATCTGTAATTGGAAACTCTGTTAAAAGAAATTTATTCTACTTCACTTAAGCATTAGAGAATGAATATATTTCTCAAAGTAGAATGGTTTAGCTCAGTGGTTCTCAATCTTCCTAATGATGTGGTCCTTAAATATAGTATTCAAGTTGTAGTGACCTCTAACCATAAAGTTATTTCGTTGCTACTTCCTAACTTTAATTTTGCTAAGGTTATGAATCGTAATATAAATGCCTGTGTTTTCCAGTCTCTATGAAAGGGTCCTTTGACCCCCAAAGAGGTTGTGACCTACAGGTTGAGAACTGCTGGTGTCTCTGCAAGGTGCTACGTAGTGTTTTTGGTTTCAAGGGTGTATGTTCTCTGCTGCAGTGACTATTGTCTGCTTTGTAGAGTGAAAGTAGCTATAGACAGTAATTGAGCCAATGAACATTATTGTGTGCTAATAAAACTTTATTTTTTGTAACACAGCAGGTGGCTTCACTCAGGGCATTGTACTTGTGCCTCAGACTAACTTATGTTAGAAATGGCAGTAACAAGACTTGGTTGTCTTCTCCCAGTTTTTGTTATTATCCATGTTGTAGTGAAAAACTTAATTTGAGTCTTATAGTGAAAGTACATTGTGTGTGTGTGTGTGTGTGTGTGTGTGTGTAGACAGATTATTTTTCTCACTGAACCTACAGCTTACTGTTTTGGCTAGGCTGACTGGCCAGTGAGTTTCTGGAACCTATGAATCACTGTCTCCCAATGCTGGGTTACAGAGGTGGCGGCACCTTTTTATGTGACTTCTGAGCATTTGAACTTAGATCCTCTTGCTTGGACAGCAAGCACCCCTACCAATTGAGCCATCCCTACAGTCCCCTATGTGTTTTTCTTGTAGGGACAAAGGAGATCACAGATACAAGTGTGAACACATGCCTCATTGCCCTTCTTAATGATGGCAACATATTTCCAACGAGCCTAAATAAAGTTCACTGTTTCATTTACTGAAGGACCTGAGAGCATATGAGAGTGTGTACTTACGGTAGATTTATAATTTTCTGGATAAAATGATTAGAGAATCCTCCGTCTTTTGTCTGCATAGTCACCCCAGTGCTGGAGAGGTACTTCAGCTAGTGAAATAATAGATTTAAGTCATAAACAGAATAAATTCTGATAGATGGATTGGGGACATGGCTCCATGTGTAGGAGAGGTTGATGTACAAGCATGAGGATGGAGTTCAGCTTCCCAGACCTATATAGAAGCTGAGTATTGCCACGCATATCTGGAACCTCAGTACTTGATTGGGGGCAGGCAGTAGAGCCAGGAGGATCACTTAGACTTGCTGACCCACCAGCCTAGTCAGACAATGGTGAGCTCCAGAGTCAGTGAAGAACTTGCCTTAGGAGAATCAGATAGAGAATGCCAAACCAGGACCTCATCTGGTCTCACAGAACCGTGCTGTCCATGGTACATATACCTGTACACATAAGTGCACCCATACATGACATATGCACTCCATCCCCTTGCACTGGACTGTAGCATTGAGCTCTGTGTCTAGCACACAATAGAAGCTCAGTATATTTCATTAGACAAGTGAATACCTTGTACCATTTGATGTGTTAATGTCTTGGGTCATTTGTTTGGAATCAAACTTCCTTGATCCCCAGCACTGGATGAGCTCTTTTCTCAGTTTACATTACATACATACATATATATATTAAATATAAAACAGCAATGATGTAGATAAGTTACCTAATGAATACTATTGTGTGGTTTTTTTCTTTGTTAGCGGCTTCTACTATTCAGTAGGGAAATTTTCCTTGTTAAGAGACAGCGGCAAGGCCAGTTGGCCTGGAATTAGAGCCAGCAGCTGTGTTTTGAATCGAGGCCCCACACGTGCCCTTCTCATTCTTTCCCCTGCCATGCCTGTCTGCTGCTTTATCTTGCTTCAGGGAGCATCGTTTTTGGGTGACTGTCAGCATTCATGATTTTCCTGGTACATCCAAGAAAGGTGCTTTTGCGTAACTGAATGCCGTGTTTATTTAGGTATATGGAATGCCAAAACTCCAAACTTAAAAAAAAAATCGTTTGCATTTATTTGTTTTTTAAAAAAATGACCCTTTAGTGTGATTGTAATTTATGTTCATAGAGATTTTAGTCTCTCTCTGTCTGCCTCACAACCACAAATTATTCAATTGTAAGCATAATAGTAACATATATCAAATAATAAATTTTGGAGGCCAGAGGGAGGTAGTAAGTCATCATTATTTTAATTCCTAAATTAAAAAATCTTTTACAAAAATATACTTATGATCATTTTGATGTTTTTAACGATGAGAAACAGATCAGTTGTGTTTTATCTGCTTGTATTCATTAGTCGATGTTAGCCATTGCAAACAAAGGCCCTCCTTTGTGTTTCTTCTCTACTGTTTAGTTAATAAACATTTTTTAAAAGAATATATTCGTGCACACAACGCTATCATGATCCAGTTTAAGTGACTGTGTTTGTAAGTGCTCTTCATTTCCCATAATTAAGTTATTTAGTCATTTACACATTAGCAATGTTCTACATATCCCTCTTTTGCAGGGACTTACTTTAATGATACCCAGAGTTCTTTTCTGCCCCATTATATCCATAGATCAAGCTGAATAATGGCAGTTTTAGACCCATATACTAAAAGTGATTATAGGTTATTAAGGCCAAATTAAGGTAACATTTCTGATGGCCACAGGCGGAAGTCTAACTAATAATTACTCTTTTTCTTCTGCTGTGGAGAACTCATTCAGTTCTGCTTTGATGTTGACAGTCCTGTGTTGAATGCCTGGTGTTTGGCATGTGCTAGTGTTCGATTTGAACATGCTAATTTTTAAAGTTAAGAAATAGATACAGTATATGCATGTCTCATTCAGAAATTTCTCTGCAATGATTTTTGTCACATCATCCTTCTTTTAAAAAAATATACCTCTTCTTTGTTTTTTTTTCCTACTAATTTGGCTACTAGAATTTATTCAAGTCAATTTTGTTGGCTAATGAGAATAAAGCTTTGTTACACCACTTACTTGTGACCTAAATAAGTAGATCATGTCCTTTCAAATGCCTCGTGGAAACTCTGGATAAACACTGACAATAATGGGCAGGATCTTGCCTTCAGTGAGTTATTTTTGTTTTAATTGACTTATTAGTTTATTAGGAGAAAAAGAGATCCTTTTAGCTTGAACCTACAATTTTTGAACACCAGGATATAGGATTGTAGAATTATTTTCTCTTTGAGGGAAAAATCAATTATTGTGAGACTAAGTATTTCTGGATTAATTTGTTGGTGATTTGTACATACTATTAGGGAGCTGTCCTTTTGCTTGTCATGACAAATTTTAATTTCATAATCACAGTAAAATTTAAAAAGATTCCAATGAGATTAAAACTATAGTACTCCAGTTTGGGCTTCTTACTTTGCTGTCTTATTTTTTGCTGGATTCCTTGGGTTTTCTGCAAGTTCATATTGGAAAAGATATGCAGTGATTTCAAACTGTTGCTGATAGAGAATTTATGACCTTGTTGGAAGTACAAGTTTCTACTAGCTCATAGAGATGTTTGCACTCACCTTTATATTTAATTATCATACTTTAAGTAATGATTCAGGCTGGGTGTATCATTTGAACAATTATTCTTTTATATAAAAGGACAGAGATGTAAACACTGTTTTTGTTGCATCTGTATTTTGCAAATTGATAATAAACATGAGTGAACTTTAGTGAAGGGCGTGAAGGGTACAAAGAATAGTGTGGTGGGAGGAGACCTGAATGCATACATTTTCATGGTATCTAATTCTCGAACCATGTGGGCTCTCTCTCTCTATTTTAAACAATGAAATAAAGAATAAGGTTTCTGTCACAAATATTTATAATGTATTTTAGATTAATAGGTTCAGAATTTTAAGCATGAAAGATACGAAGTATGTAAGTGCAATTATAGGTAGGTACAATGCTCATTAGGTTTCTCTTAGGAACACTGATTTTTGGGACAAGCAAAACACATGTCTTTAAACATAAATTTGGGTAAGGGTGTGATGTTAAAAATCAGATATATGACAAACTTGAGGCAAGATTGGACAGGAGTTCTTCATAGCTACTGTGGCTTGGTTGATCAGTCTTCCTTTAGGATGGAGGGAATGTGTTAGATATGGCAATGGTAGAGGTACTTTTGACTGACAAACAAGAGGTTCATGACATTTGGGACCTAGAGTCCTGCATAACCAGAGAAGTAAGTGGTGGGGACAAGCCAAATTTTGGTTTAGTCTTAGTATACTTCACTCACACAACACTAACACATGCTAGTCTGTTGACATGATCTCAGATACTAGTACAATTCTCTGGTTTTCCCAACTTGTAGCTGCTGATGTATTCTGATTGAGTTGACAGTAAAGACCTAATGGAAAGCAGTCAACACATGTATTCATCATTCCATGGGAAAAGACTTTAAGTCTTGAACCTGTTCAGTTGGGAACTGTGTGTGTGCTAATTGGTCTGGACTGTGGTTCATTGATATTTTACTTGTGTTCGTTCATTAATACAATGTTATAGTTTTTTTCACAGTGGGGCAGTTTTGCATATTGATCTGGTCTTTTTGATATAACTGTTTGTTAAAATCATCGTCAGAGATTTTAAAGGTTATTACAAAACAAAACAAACAAACAACAACAACAACAAAAAAACAGGGCATGGGGAGGTGCCATTCTGTAAGGAAAAACCAAACACTCAATCCTTTTTAAGTCAAAGAGATTAGACAATTTTGAACTTGAAAAAAATCGCTTTGAAGGATAAAGGTATATAAACTCATTTAACTATTAATGATAGAGATTAATCTGCAAAGAATTAAAAGCTGCTTTGTTAATGGCAAGAGACACTTGCAGTTAATAAGGACATTACTTCTCATTTGGGGTTAGGTTGGCCTCCCATTTATTAATGTCTATTTCAACTACAAGCAGAAAGAACTCCATTTTTACCAGACTTCTTGTCACGAGACCCAGTCTCTAAAGAGAAATATCAGTGACGGAAAACCAGAAAGACTAAATAGATGTATTTGGTCTCACACGCAGTCCATTAATTTGCTCAAATTAAATATTATCTTTAAATATTGAAAGGTTAAATGTACACTGATAATGGATTTAGACAGCTATTAAGCTGTAATTGCTTTCTAATGCAGTTACTAAAAGACATTTGATATAACATATTGAGAATGGAGGATTAGGGACTTTCCTCTACCCCGGCTTTCACTGAGTTTTATAGCTTTAATTCTGGCAATTGTAGGTACTGGATGAGCACAATTTTATGGGGAATATATAATATATAAAATATTTAACAGTTGGGTTGTTGAGAGTACCGTTCTTTTTTTTTCCTGGTCATAGATTTTGCAAATTGATAATACTGGAACTAATTTAAGATCAGCTCTCCAACCTGGATATTCTACCAGATGAAAGTCAAATGTCAGAAAATGTTATCAGCTGATGATATGTATGCTCGATTATACCCTGTGTGTGTGTGTGTGTGTGTGTGTGTGTGTGTGTGTGTGTGTGTATTAGTGACAGAATTAATTGGAAAACTTCCCAGTCTGTTGGAGGTCTCATGTAGTTCAGGTGAAGGGATGGCTCTCAATGGCTCAGTGGTTGCGCAGGCAGGGTTCTTTCCTGTATTCATCTTGTTTTAATTTATAGATGAGGTTTTGGTGTTTTTACAGGTTGTGTTATGGAAGTTGAGTTTTCTAGGTTTCACGACTTGCTGTTGACATAAGAACTTAAGTTGACTGATATTGTCAATCATCTACCTCTGAAGTTCACTGAAAGGGCAAAAATATGTGGAAAGGAGCTATAAAGGAGAGCTAAGCTCTTGAGCACATATTTCTCTTGTGAAATATTTAAACGTGTGAATTATGAGTTTGCATAGGAGAAGACAAAAACCTCTAGATATTGAGCCAAAGTATTTTTTAGCTGCATGAAGGGAAGGAAACACTTCCTATTGATCCCTGCCACTCATCAGATGTTTGCATTAATTAATAGGCAGCCTTTGCTATTTATTGGACAAACTATTTTTGCTTTAACCTTTTGGTTTAATGTCTTTTAGTTTTAATTTTACTATGAAAGTATAGCATTCATTTTGGTGTCTCAGGCCTATGGAGACATAGGTGTCAGTGAAGTTAAGTCTTTTTATTTTATTTATTTAACATTATTTTATATGTTGGTGTGAAGGTGTCAGATCCTCTGGAACTGGAGTTATAGACAGTTGTGAGCTGCCATGTGGGTGCTGGGAATTGAACTCAGGTCCTCTGGAAGAACAGCCAGTTCTCTTCACTGCTGAGCCATCTCTCCAGCCCCTGAAGTTAACTCTTGTATCTAGGAAATATTGAAGTTGTATGCCATGTCCCTCGCCTGCCTGGGTTGTGTGTGTGCACACTGGAAAAGGATGCCTTGGACAGGTCCTCCTTACAGGGATATGATAATATCCATGCTTTCTGTTGAACCTTAAGTTTTCACAAGTTTAAATTTTAATTCTTCTGAGCCACTGAAGAGCCCTTACTGCTCTTGCAGAGGACCCAGGTTCAATTCCAAGAACCCATAGGGTGACTGACAGCCTCCTGTAACCCCAATTCCAGGGGAACTGGTTCTTCTGACCTCTGTGGGCTCCTGCACACACATGGTGAACGTACTTACACTCAACTCAATTACACACTTGCCAATAAAAAATATACTTATTTAAAAATACTTAAGCCACTTCACATATTTCTTTTGTATTTATGTAATTTTATCTTCCTTGTATAGTTATAATTTTATTTATCTGCCTTCAACATTTGTTTAATAAAGACCATAGTCCTCGGTCAGAATCAGTGCTGGTTTCTTCTGCTTCAGCATTCTATCCCTCTCATCTCCCTTTCTCTTAAGGTGCATGGAGAATAAAATGGTTTGTACTAGTTATACCATTATAGGACACTATGAAGTTCACTTTAAAACTTGCATAGTCAATACAGTTAGTTCTTGGTAGCCTAAATATGATCATAGCATCCACCGGATTTTCCACACCTTGAATGTTAGGATATCCTCTTACATGTCCTTGATATTTACGGATCCACAGTGCACACAGTAGAGTACAGAGATACTTAAACTTCTCCACACATACTGCAGACAATGTCCATAAACATGGGGCCTTGAGGACTTGGCTGAACATTGCCACCCAAAGCTTAAAACAGGGAACACCTATGACGTTGAAGCTCAGGATGACACAATATTATTGTATCCTGTGTCGCTGTGCGTTCCGGGCCTCACAGGTCTGTCTGCAGAAGGTACAGCCATCATTCACTCCAAACTGCTTACTTTGCTTAAGTGCCCTGAGAGTCTTGACTTTAAGAGTTTGTTGGGAACAAACGCTGTGGCCTGAAAGAAGTTCAGCAAGCAAAGCTTGAGGATATTAAGTGACAGTCCCTCACATGTGGTGTTTTCTTCTCAATACTTAAATGCTTTATTTGGTGGCAGGCACAGCGTTTTGCTGTTGTTGGTGAGTCACCGGTATCAAAATGAACCATGCCTCTTCTCTGAAAAGCCTCCTTTGAGCTACTAAATGGTGGAAAGATACCGGAAGCAAGATTTGACACCTATGATTTTTTTTCTTCCATCTGTGATTTTGTTAATAGATCCATAGAAGCGCAAATCCAGCAGCCAGCGCACAGAGGTGGAGACTGCCCTGGAAGTTAGTTCTGTGCTCTGCTTTCGGTGTACCGTGATTGCTTCTCTTGCTGTGCACTCATTTCTGATTTAAATATCTAATGATTCTCATCAAACAACATTTCAACTTTCTATGAGATCCTGCAAATGATCCCTTAGATCCCATTATGAGAAACAATGGGGGAAACGAGCTTTAATGGGGAGGCTGCAGTTCAGTCCCTGGGTTCCGCAGCTGTGGAACAGTGGTAGAACACGTCAGTTGAACAGCAGCCACCCACCCAGTGGCATTGCCCATTATGTGATGTATAAAAACAATTGCTGCTACAGGATACTTCATTTCTGCATGGTGTTTGGCTTTGGCATGAGCTTTGGCTGTTTGGGGGCCTGGCCTTTTCTCTTCTTAGAGACTGGAAAAATCAACAAACGTCCTCCCCCTAACCCTCAGTGCTTCGTGTAGGCATTGCTAATGTGAATGAAAATACTTCTGATATCATGCTTGTTGTCTTTGTGTGTGGCTGTGTTTATATGTGTGGACGTCACTTGTGTGGGTGGATGCATGTGCACATATGTGTATGCATGCGGGGGACAGAGGACAGCCCCGAGTGTCATTCCTCAGAGGCTGTCTACCTTGGTCTCTGAGACATGGAGAACATTAAATGACTGTCAGGGTAAAAACTGTTGTCTGTGACTTCATAAGAGCTGACTGAGAATGGTGACGGTCACTTGATGCTCATCACTGGTCTGGAGCCCCAGGGATCTGCCTGCTTCTTCCTCCCCACTTCTAGAATTCATTTGTCTCCTCTTCTACCAAAGCTGGGATGTCTGCATTTTGTTTTCCGTTGTGTTTTTCTTTTTATACCTGACTTTATAGTTTCTGTCATGTTGTTTTTCTTTAGTTTTTTGAGGATGATGTCATTCAAAGGCACGTTTTATTTTCTTAGGTAGAAAATACATTTATTGAGTATACTGCCAGAGGCTGTGGGCCAAGCAGTCACAAGAATACCACCTGCAATCCCAGAAGTATATTTGAAATAAATTGAGGAAATTAAGTTGACAAGTGTGAGGTGCAGGGTTAATCCATGTGTTGGCGAGTCAGTGAAAAAACGTTTTTAGCTAATATGTAGCTCAGGTAGAGCCAGGGAGAGGCAGACAGAATGCTGGAAGTTTCTCAGAGGAAACTGTGCTGGGGTGGGGTGGGGGGGCATTGATAAAGACATGGCTGGAAGCTGACAGGTTACAGCTGAGCTGCAGGCATGTGACCTCAGGAAAGTTAAGCTGTCTCTGAGTCTGTGTATTGGTTTATAGACTGGAAAATGTAATGGTATTTACTTACAGGATTGGCAGGGAGTAAACAAGTGGCCGATATAAAGTACTAGCTGAAAGTCCCATGTAGAAGACACTAAAAATAATAACTTATTTTGAATAAGGCACATCATGGGGTAGGGAATGCTTTTCAAGATATCTGAGGGATATAACACACAGATAAGGTGTTCTTGGCATTGGCATTTGGTCCCGTTGAAGAAAATGGATATTTCATTGAGAACCAACCATTTACAGGTTGGGGGGGGGATATGCATAATTACTCAAAGCAGATATTTTAGCATGCCACCATAACAGATACCCGACACTATTTACTTTTATCTGAATCAATGAAAAGAGAAACATAAAGATTTAAGAGGAGGGGGACATTCTCCTCTCCACAGCTGGTCATGCGCCCAGTGTAGTTGGCAGTAGAATGGACTGTTTGGAATGTGTTCCTAAAATCCTGTAATTTAATTTTCATTATTTATGTAACACAGTCAGTATATGTGGTGCTTTACCACACACACACAAGACCAAATTTCTGGCCTGGGTTATTTTACCAAAGAGTAGGCTGTAGCTGAATTCCTCATCCTCACTAAAGAGACTGAAGTTTGGTAGCACTTACTTGAGGCCCCATGATCCCAATCATCAAGGAATTGAACAGAGGATAACTAATATTGCTGGGTGTGAACTAAGGGCCCAAGAACTGGGAAACAGGGCTGGGATGTCAAAGGCTCTGTGTGATATCTATGTCTTTGAGGGGCACAGAAGAACGTGTAAATATTTACTATAGATAAGAGGACAGCCAGTGTGGTTTGCAGAAGGTTCCTTGGATGGTGGTCGAAGTCGTGTTTCTCTTAGAACAATTTCAGTGTGCTTTATGTTGTCCCATTTTACAAACTCAAGTTACTTTTTTTTTTTTTTTTTTTTTTTTTTTACTTTTTGAGACAGGGTTTCTCTGTGTAGCTTTGTAGATCAGGTTGGCCTCAAACTCACAGAGAACTGCCTGCCTCTGCTTCCCGAGTGCTGGAATTAAAGGCGTGTGCCACCACGGCTCAGCTCAAACTCAAGTTAGACAAGAGTACTTCTCCTAATGTGATTTCTAGAAAACTCTAAGATGCGCAACTTGAAGAACTGGGAGATCCTTATAGGGACTGCAAGTTAAAAACTTCTGACACGAGGGGCTCCTCAATAGTACATGGAAAATGTACCCACAGTCATTATATTTGCCATTTTGGGAACATGCGTGCTTGCTTGGATTTGGTTATTATTTAATGACAGCTCTTGGTTTCCAAAAGAGTGACATGGACAGGAGCTAGGCTGAGAAGGGGCAGATTCACAACTGTCTTACCAGTTTCTGGTTGAGTCAAAAAGATAGCCTTTGAGATAAGTGCAAGGAATCACAAGCAGAGGACAGAACAAGCATTTGGGGTCAAAATTTATTCAGCATATGGTCGTATGCCACCAGGAACCATAAAGGATAAATTATTCTGACTCCATCCTTGGCAAGCTCTGTGTGGCTACAGAATCTAATTATTTTGCAAATCATTCCAGTTACTGACCACAGCTAGGAGATTGCCCCCTAAATGAAGATTACCACTGAGATGGAGTGGGAGTCCTCCCTGGGATTCCCTTTCAGAATTGTAGGAAAACAAAGCCATAAGTCCACATGTTAATCATTAGTGTAAGCTAAGTGCAATCTGCCCAGTCAATCACTTCACACATTTTCTATTTCAAGAAGTTGGAATTCAGATCTTAACCTAAATTTTACGTACTCACATTTTCAAGCATCGCTTGTTCCATTTGCATTGCTGAGCGGGGTAGGGTATCCCCAGAACACACAGTGGCTTGCTGAATCAGGGAGGGGGCGGTGAGGTCACAAAACCTCTTTCAGTTCCCTGGGTACATGGCAAAGAATGTGAGTGTTGTGACATTTGATGGGGGTGTCAATTCTGCTCTACACTGATAGTGCAGGGTTCTTATTTACGTCCCCACCTTTGTTTTTATGGAACATGGAGTCATTGCACAAATGGCCATTTGTTTTCTTCTGGGACCAGAGTGGCAGTTCACAGAGCTAAGGATTTTATAGCATTGTTTGTCAGCCTCTTTGGGCTTTGCTGCTGTCCTGTGGACCCATGCTTTCTCATCACGCCTTCAAACATTGCATCAAAAGGATGGCCCAGGAACGTGAATGCCATAGGAAGCCTCCCATGTAGATCGGGCTTTGGTCTGGAAGCTGCATCTGTTTGTTTTCCCAGGTCTTTGCTACATGAGTAAACAGGTACCCATGGTCACCATGGATGGCCAGCTGTAAGATGTGTGATAGCTAGATCTACAGGATGTCAGTTACAGTGAGTTTTCTCAAGCACGTGACTGGCTCCGTCTAACCCATTAGGATGTTTTATTGCAAGTATAAGCACGGCTGTCTGTTTGATAGATTCCATATTCATGAAATGATTTATATTATGATAGCAAATGTGAACCAGCCCTCGTCTTTTAGGAACCGGTCAAAGAATAGTCTTTTATGCCATCGTATTTTACAGTGACACAGTGGTAACACAGAATAGGGATAGTTCTGTGAAATGGAAGTGCAGATTTAGAGGGGAGGAGACACCCAGATTATTTCAACAAATGTGGTATTTGAAATTTGAAAAGCTCACAAGTGGGGTTGTAGCAAAGCTCTGCCTGACCTACACTCATGTGACTTAGTAGTTGCCAGAGTTTGTCTGGAGCTAGTGGGGTACATGGGTACCAACACTCCCAGGGCCTGGGCCTCCACCCTCCCTCAGTGCAGGTCGGTGATCTTCCCTTGTTTCTTTTCTCCTTCCCCCTCCTTTCCCTTGCTCTGATTGATGGAAACACGTGCTGGGGAGCTTCTCTGACAGTCTTCCCAAACACCGAAAGAAATGCTGTGGTGGTGCTAGGTCTATTTTTGAAAAGAAGGCTGTTAATGTAAAGCCGGTGTTGATATATTCGGGTGAATTATAATGGAGATATTATTACAGCCTTCACAGCTGAAAACGTATTATTTTTCTCACCTACTTTTGGTTGCTGATACTTGATCATAGGAACATACTGTGCATCTGGTTAATTTGGGGATACTTATTTGTAGATTCTCAAAAGTCAAACTTTATCCTTCTTTATGTGTTCTCTAGTCTTCTCTGCAGCCTGTTATGGGGAGAGAGATAGAAATGTAGTCTGCCTGTACTTGCTTGGTTGCTGGGGGCTTTGGGACCCCCAAACATCACCTCTCAGATTTTTACAGCTTACTGTTAGATACGCTTACATTGAAGATGTCTGGGGAAGTACTGATTTATCGACAATTTTATGAATAAAGGTAATAATTGTTGCCACTACGGATTATAGTTCCTATAGACTTTCTTAGTAGGTCTTATTTCTCCATCTGTGTTTTCAAATGCCCGTTGTCTTTGCATGTCAGGGTCACTCTGGACATGGAAGGACAAAGAACCCTGCAGTAAACAGGTGGATTCCTATGGTACTGTGTAGGTTAAACACAAAACAGGATCTCCAGGGAGAAAATAAATAGACTATTTTTATAATATTTGTGGTCTATAGTGATTTATTTGAAAGCACAGGTTGTGAAGGGATGGATATACCATATCTCCTTTAGTCTTCCTTGCGTCCTTTCTCCTGGCATTTTGTCCCTGGCATAGAGAGGTTGTTTTATTATTGTGGATTTGAGTCACCGAATAAAATAGCGAGTAGGGCAACTCTGCTGAATTTCAGAGCAAAGCTCCTTTCCTCGGTGCTTGCTCTTTAGAATATGAAATTGTTTTGTCATGAATGATCAAAAATGTTTATGTGATCAGATAGAGAGAATTTTATGCACACACATGCACACATATGCACACACACATATTATTGGTAATAGTTCATATCATGTGTCACCTGTGTGCCAGATCCAGTCCCAAGTACTTCCCACATTGTAAGTCTTCATGACTGCCTGAGGAGGGAGCAGCAGATGGTTGCCTTGGTAAATAAAGAAACTGAGGCACGGATTAGGCCAAGTCACTTTTCCAGAGGATTGGGTCTTCTGTTTCACTGAAGTAGGATTTGAACATGTGAATGCGGTTTTTGTCCTAGAACCCTTGCCTACAGTTACCAGTCTTTGCTCCATCCGATGATACAGATTCCTGTGTAGTCCCTGACCAGGCCTGAGGTATTGCCTACAGATGATCTTTCACTTAATATGCTGGGAAATTCCCTAGAGATATTCCTTGCCTCCAGATCTTATCTAGGACCTTCTATCAGCTCTGGGAGTGCAGATCTGGGTAGCCTCCCCTTGCTTTTGCCAATCTTCCCAGCCGCTGGTGGGTGGGTAGACTGCTTTCTCCATAGTATTGCCTTTGGGCCCTAGGGCAAGAAGTGTCCTCAGGACTCAGCTACTGCCTTCATCCAGTTGACTTATTTTATTCTTATAGAATTATGTCCTTGTTTGTTAGAATTAGGTATACATAGAAACACAAAATAATTAATAACAGGCCCTAAGAAAGTTAGTTAGGTCAAGGAGATAATCAGACGAAGTTTTGGAGGACTGAGGATGGTCCTCAAAAGGAAAGATTGGAATCATGGCCTTGTGCTACTTTAAGGAGGATGAGAACTGTTCTGATTTGATATTCTAAAAGGGGGCTAGAAACACAGTAGCATAATCCTAAGACTGGGGAGTCTGGTCTGGGCGATTTCACCGTTCTGTGACCATTTTGGCTTCCCTCAGGAATGGTTTGATGGCAGGAATTCTTGGCTCCCCAGCACATCCTGAGGATTGAGACAGTAAGGATTAATGGTGTACTTCAAAAGATTCTCACATGCAGGAAGTATGGAACACATATTCTCATGGAAGTTGTCGTTGTGCCATTGAGGAAATTGACCCACGTGTAGACAGCCTTTTTAGCCTACTGGGAATTGGTGTAGAGCAAGCCTCTGCTTGACAAACACATGGCCTCTGCACTTACTTGGGGGTCTCAAATACACACGGAAGTTTTTGCCCTTTTCATTCATCTCCCTCATCCCCTGGCCCAGGGCACTGAATATATGCTGGGTGAGCTTGAAGAAAGTGGTTGTAAGCCAGCATAGTGGGAAGGAAAAACAACTTACCAGACATTTTTTTCCATATATAATCCAAATTTCAAACATATTAATTTTGCCGAATGCCATGGCAACATACATATCTGCTTTTCAGCTCCTGAAAGGTATTTTGGGAATTATTGGCTCATGCTTGCTTGAGCGTTTCGTCTTTCAGCTATAGAAATGCACTGTGTAGCATCTTCATTCTGTGTTTGTGCCTCTATTCAAGATGAGAATAAAAGCAGTCCGTTTCTGGGTTGTAATATCTTCTGTGAGCGGTGGCTTTCTAAAACAGTCACACCTTGACTGAAATGAAAACTCTGCCGTATCATAAAAGATATTCTAATTACTGCATCTAGTTAAAAGGAGAATAAATCACGAAGAGATTATTTTAAGTGCCTTAAATATAATAAAAAAGAATAATGGACCCTGAACAGCTTGACAAGTTTGATGAGAGCAGACGAAGGCTGCTTTCTGTTGCTTTTTGATGGAGAAGTGCATTTTACTTTCCGGGTATATTGTCAGGGAATTTTTGTTGGGAGATAAGGGGAAACCTTATCTTTGTTGAGCATTTGCCAGGCCCCAGCATTAGCCTAGGCAGTATGTTATCTCAATCTCATTCAGTCCTTCCCCGCCTTCTAGATAACATTATCCCCATTTTACATCTAAGACAAATGAGGCTTGGAATTTAAATCACTTGCTTCAAGGAGTAGAGCAACTAAGAAGAAGCTAGAATATAGCCCAGGAGCCTGAGACGTGGCGCCTGTCCCTTCTCTTTTATTGTTGCACAATAGCAATTTTCTCCATGGCACACAGACACCAGTTGCATCACCTCTAATTGAGAATGGGTGTGTCAAATGGGTTAAACCTCTGTAAAATGGGAAGAGTCCGGCTGCCGCTTAACAGGGCACAAAAGGCTCTCTTTTCATGTTAGCTGAATAGAAGGCAGTCTCCCTACCTCTTTGCTCCATGTTTGGCCCATAGCAGAGGAGTGGCTGGGATAGTTTACTCTTACAGTATGTGGGTGATATTCTTCCCCACTGATGGTAACTTAAGAGTTTAGGTTATGTCTAATTATGTGTTTAACTAAGAAGTTTTTACCTGGTCCTGTATACTCAAATCATGTCCACTAGGTTTCTTGAAACTACCTTACAAATCACTATGGTGAGAGAGGGGCTTAAATGGCTCGGTGGTTGGTTACAAGCACTAACTACTCTTTTAGAGAACCCACTTTTGATGACTCAAGGGGAATCCCATGCCAGAAATTAGCATGACATCCACTTCCATGGATGTGGTGCAAAGCCCCCTCGTGTGTGTGCCCAAACACACAGACACTCACACAAATAGAAATTAAATCTATTAGGAAACGAATGGTGTTCCGGCTACCAAAACAGTTGTGAGTTCCATTAACTATCTTGAGTTTTCTGTTGGGCATGCTTTCATAAGAAAATTTTGCTTAATGGTTGTGAGTGTGTGCTGGAGTGGGTTTGTGCATGGGTGTGTGGGTTATGTTGCTATACCTGAGGGATGGTGAGAAAATGAACTCAGAGGCCAATCTTCCAGCTTTGGGTTTCATTGGCCCTGCTGAAAAATGTTCTTACTGGTTAATATAGCTGGCTTTTAGCCAATGCAGTAAGTATATATTTTCTTGGTTGACTGTACATCTCTCACTTGAATTTGGGAGTGGCTTTGTAGATTCATTTCCTTAAATCTGGGAAACAAAATCTAGAAAGTGACTAGAAGAATATAAAACACAGGTGCTGATACGGTGTCACCTGCCACTACAAGAAATGTGTGTGTGTGTGTGTGTGTGTGTGCGCGCGCGCGCGCGCGCGCACACATGCCTGTGTGCTCATATGGGTGGGTGCACTTACCAGTGTCCCAGCCAGACATCAGTTTGAGTATCTTCCTTTTTTTCCACCTCTTTTTGATTTGTTCGGTTTGCATGTGTTTGGTGTCCTTGTGGAATATTCCCACCCCACAATCTGTGAGTGTGCATACATGCAGAGGCCAGAGGAGGGTTAATCTGATTTTTTACCTTCTCCCCTACTCCCTTGAGATGGTGTCTGGCAGCCAGAAGCTCAAGTAATCCTCCTGTCTCTTTCCCCCATCCCTATCCTTGGGGTTACAATAGCACATGACCATGCCTGGCTTTGTGTGTGTGTGTGTGCTGGCGATTTGAACTGGGACCCTTACAATTATATGACAAGCACTCACTCTCTTAGCCCTTCCCCCAGCCCTTCCACCTTGTTTGAGACAGGATTTCTTCACTGATGCTGAAGCTCACCATTTTGGCTAGACTGATCTCTGGCTCCTGGGATCTACCCATCTTAACACTCTCATCTGCCCCACAGTGCTTGGGTTACAGACTTGCATTGCTACAGCCAGCCATTACATGGATGCTAGGCATCTGAACTCGGGCCTCCAGTTTGTATAGCAAGCACTTTGTCCACTGGGCTTCTCCCTAGCCCTTTTCTTTCTGTGTGGTGCTGTTGACTGAACTCCTTCCCTCCCTCCCTCCCTCCCTCCCTCCCTCCCTCCCTCCCTCCCTCCCTCCCTCCCTCCCTCCCTCCCTTCCTTTCTCTCCCCTCCCCCGTCTCCCCCCTCCTCTCTTTCTTTTTCTCTCTCGTTTTTTTTTTTCCAGACAGTGTTTCTCTGTCTAACAGCCCTAGTTGTCCTTGAACTCTGTAGACCAGGCTGGCCTCGATTGAACACAAAAATCCGCCTGCCTCTGCCCTCAAGTGCTGGGATTAAACGTCTGCACCACCACCGCCCAGATGAATATATTTTTAATAAGAGTCAAATAAGCTAACTTTCAAGACTTCATTTGGACCAGGGCTTTATTAATGTATATCCAGTTGAGGGTGTTTATAGGAACCCTACTTGTGAAAACATAGAAACTAAGAAATGCTTCTCTGTTTTAATGTTTTTCCTGTCTTTTTAAGAATAAGGGATACTGTAAAATCAGGTATTCCTTGTTTGCCTCATTAAACCTGATTTCCACACACCCAATTTAAAGATGTACAGAATTACTGGACTAACAATGCTATCCTCACATTCAAATATAAAGTCTTACAGAATCACATGTGAACTGTCAACAGGTTCACAAAATTATATTCAGAGATTTTTTTTCAAAAATACTGCTATCTTAATAGGTAAAAGCCTAGCTTAATAGTCATCTCAGTGTGTGTGGGTGGGTGTGTGTGTACATATATGTGTGTGGGTGTGGGTGCATGTGCATTTCTTTGTGTGTAGGTCAGAGGTCAAAATCAGGTGTCATTCCTCAGTATTGTCCCTGATTTTCCGAGACAAAGTTTCACTGGTTCAAGGTCTCCCTGGTGACTGGCAGGCCACAGAGCCCCAAGAGTCCTACTGTCCTCACTTTGCAGGGTTGGGGTCTTTTGTTTTTCAGGGCTTTGGTTTGAACTCCTCCTGCTTGCAATGCAAGCACCTTATAGTGAGCTATCTCCCAGCTCCTCTCAATTCCCTTTATGGGCCTGTGATTCCTTAATATTTTATTGAACTATGACAGATGATGTCATAGTTGCCTTTCCTTTGACATATTGAATTTTCTAAAGATATAAGTAAGTACCAAAGGAATGGGTGTTGTTTTCTGATCAGGGATGAACTATGCCATGATCTCTCTTGATCAAATCAGCAGATAGATTTTACAATTATATTAATGGGTAAATGAGAATACAGTTTACAGCAAAGGTGCTAATAATAAACCTGTATTTAATGATCTTTTATAACTAAATTTTTAGTCCAGATCATATGACTTCCTACATTGGTTAAAAAAAAATAGTGTGGAACTGGTTTGTGTCTGAGAAATGTACTTGGAGTATGTGTGGTCAATGGCCTAAGGGATAGATTAAACAATGGGTCTTAATCTAATGTGGCCTCATTTAAATTATTTTTATTAAAAATTATATCATGGTTGATTTTCAGTTAGATACAGAGCATGATATTCATGTTGTAATTAGCTGTCTTTGTTAGTATCTGTGCTGTGAAAAATTTTGTGGCTGCCCCATGAAAATCTTCATGGTTCCAAATTTATCATGACTTTGATCAAATTAATGAAACTAGGGTAATGTGAGTCGTGTTTTAAAAAAGAATCCTTTCAAAGTTGTGATTACTATGTTAAAAATGCAGTTTACAGTGTGAAATGCCATGCAAAGGTTAAATGGTATTAAAGATAATAATGTGTATAACAAAATTGAGAAAAGAGTGTTTAACAAGAACTTTTTATGGTTATGGAAAGGAAGGGGGAATTTTCACACTATTAGTAACCATTTGGTATTTTCAAGTTCAGCAGCCTCAAAATAAGTGTGTCATGGGATTCGCTGTATGAAAGAGTATGTTTCTTTCTTTTTAAAATTTCATTTAATTTTATGTTGGGCTTTTTGCCTTCATGGAATGTGTGCAGTGCACATGGAGGCCAGGAGAGAGCACAGAATCCCTGAAACTGGAGTTACAGATGGCTGTGAGCCACATGTGGGCCGTGGGATCTGAACCCGGGTCCCCTGGAAGGGCAGCAAGTGCTCTTAACTGCTGAGCCATCTCCCAAGCCCCTCTTAAAAAGTAAATTAATTTTTCTTTTGGAAATAGGGTGCCTCTATCTAGCCTGGACTGTTTTGAGTTGTCCTTGATTTTGGAATCTCTTACTTTAGTCTTCCAAGTGCTGTCACTAGAGTGGGCACTACCACACCCAGCTACGATTGCACAATTCTTAGAGCCCTGTGCACACTCAGTTACGCCAGAGGTGGTGGAGGTCTCAAGTGGTGTTATTTGTTTTTCTGTATTTCATCGTAATTCCTTGGGTTTCATTTTTCTTTGCTTTTCATTGTGTTGAATCTCTTTTTCAATCCAAACTCTGGTTGTATTTTCAGTCAGTTTCTGGTCTTTCTCTTGTGTCTCCCAACATTTAAATGCAGGTAGCCTCTGAGCCTTCCATTTATTCCATGTGTCAAGGTCTTGGGTTTTTGTGTTTCTGTCGACGATGCCACATTTGCTCTCTTTGCCACATATTTCTAACTTTTGATTTTTGAGAGTTTGTCTTTTTTATTAGCTGCACCTTAAAAATTCTTTAGAAGTTTGAGCTCATCTTCAACTGGAGCATTTGTCTTCTGTTAGTGACAAGGGCTGTGGTTTAAGGATTGTTCTTCCAAACTGGTTTTATGTTAATTTCTTCCAGTTTCCTGGCAGTTGGTTTTGACCTGATGTTGGTTTCTACATTCATTTTGTGGTGTGGGGTCCCAAACTATGTACATGGTCTGAAGCTAGCACTTGCCAGTGCATCTGGGGCGGCTTCAGAGATTTGGTTGCTAGCAATCCTCCAGCCTTCCTCTCCCCTCAGCCTTCACCAGCATGTTTTTTGGCTGCTTCACTGAATTGGTGACACACAGTTAGTCAGTCAGTAGCCTTTACAAACTTCTGGCTTTGTATAGAAGTCTTAGAACCTGTCCTTCCTTGGGTTTTGACTTCCTAGTTCCTATCCCTTTGCCTAGACTGTTCTGGGGCTCTGTCAGAGGTACTGCGTCTCTGTTCTTCCATTTCAATCCAGAAAATCCCACCAGGATCCTCTTAGGGATACAGCCATCTAGAGAAGTACTGTAAAAAGATGGGGGTTCATCTCTGTAGCTGCTTTTGCTGAAGGACCATTTAATAGGCATAGAGTTTGTTTAACATCACTTCAATCATTCTGTCGTTTTCCCTTGGGCTTGGTATATGGGATCAGGAATTGGTGTATCAGAAGAGTTGCCAGCACTAAACACCCTGCATTCTTAGGAAACTCGGTCCTGGGTGGACTTGGACACCTTTTTCATCCTAATCTTTGTTTCTCTCCAGAGACTGTGAAACTCTTCAAAAGCTGACCTGCCTTGTAGTCTGGTGACCCAAGCTCCATCTATGCTGAAACATCCAGATTTCTTTGTTAGAGTGTTTTACACATATTCAAATACTAAGTATTAGTCTATTTGAGAGCAGGCTTTGCATGGCTGGTGGACAGGCTTCACAACTCCTGAAAGTCTAGGAACCATGATAAAAATGTACTTAGTTTCTGTTGGGCAGACTTGCAGATTATGCTTTGAGAGCTGTCTTCAGTGTTCCTGTGGGTAGGGCTGAAAAACCTTCAAATATTCATTTCACATTGCTTTTATTGTAGACATCTGTGAGGCAAAGAAGAGGCAAATGATAGCTTACTCATTTACCGGGGATGCAAATCAAATGTGCTCCTGGCAACAAAATCACTCCTGACACCTTTGCCCTTTTCTCCACTGATGTGAACTGTAGATACATGTTTGCACTCCATTCCAGACTTGCAAATGAGGCCAGCTACCAGGATAACCAACCTCCTTACCTGGGTAGCTCACCATGTACTGGGGAGTTCAGTGGGTCCTTGTACATTAAGATTCTATTGTTCACTCACTGTGTAAGACTTAGTAACTTGGGGGCCAGTGGGCTGCTCATATAGAAAAGGCCTAGGTCTCCATCACCTATCCTGAGTGATAAAATACCCATGAGCCCTTCCCCAGCTTCTGAGTCATGATTTTGAAAGAACCCTTTACGAGAATTAAACAAGTATAAGAACCTCCGCACACATATGGTCACACACAGTGCATGTGGGAATGAGAATCTTCTCTGGAAGGTGTCTTAATTCCAAAAAGCTAAGCAAAGGGGAAAGGACTCTGTCTAGGAAGGAAATTAGTGTGGCTAGAATGCTAGACTATGTGAGCACTGTTTTTGCAGGTATCAGTTCCATAGCGGCATGCATTTTCCTTAAGAGTTCCAGTTGGAAATAGGAAGTATTTTTAAAGTGTGATGGGAGGCACAAAGGTTTTGGGTTTTTTTGGTACAGATTTATTCATAGTGCAGACTTTCCAGCAGCATTAGCATAATTATTTGATTAATTTATTGGGCAAATCTTTCGTCTTAGGAAATTTGTCTAATGTTGGTTCTGATAACAGGACAGTATTGTCATATGCCTTATTGCTTGGTGAAACATCCCAACAACTGTAAACTTGGTATCTTCTTATACTTATTTTTGGGTAATTGTGTTGATTGCAATTATCTTTTTTATAGAGTCTTTGGCTTTTGAAAGTCTAATGTGTTTAGGGAGACACTAGGTTATGTAATTATATTAACGGTAACTCTGGCCTTTTGCAGATTTGTTCCTATGGAGCTGTGGTTTAATAGCCCCAGGCTGAAAGTTTAGCAGTTCATAGTCCTGGCCCCTGTACTGCTGTTAAATGTGAACACGTATTTGAATGTTAGAGACTAGCACTCCCTGGTCTTTAAAGAGTGAAACATCTCTCCTGTACTTGACAGAAACATAGTGAGTGACTAGCAGAGTTTAGATGCTGTCTGAGGCCCTGGGAGATGAGGAATGAAAACTTCACCAAAATTTTACTGTGGATATTATTTCCATTTGTTTGCTTTGAAGTCTAGGGATTGCTTGAGATCTGAATAGTAAGAAATAATGCAACTTTAATTTCATATTGTGGCCAGATTAATCAGGTGAAAGCGTGAAGCACAATTTTATTTAAATTATACATTTTAGATTGAAGAAAGCGGAAAACATTTTTTTAAACAATAAAAGCTTTACTAAGTCCTTTTATGGATTTACTGGTTTGTTCTCATTTGTCACTGAACTGCTTCCAGATGTAAAATATTAGTTTCTTGAAAATGCAAGGACTCTGCTGTCAAGACCAGGTGGGCATGATTTTATAATCATTTCACTTCTAATTTTTAGTGTTGGAACCCCAAGAATGCTTAGAACTGATAATTGATTTAACTCTCTACCTACTAATAGGACCAGGGCATAACTTTGTGTTTTTATCTCTTCTATTATGCATTTTATTTCTGCTTCAATTACTGTGTGCCTTTGGCAAAAAGGAGATGATTTTACTCTGTTTTAAGACTTGCCTCTGAGGGGGGAAATATCTTTTATTACCTATTTTCTCACATAATATGGTATGGTTTGCAGACAATGAAAATGAGACTACTCTTCTAGGCTAGGTAGTGTTGTATTTGTGTGTATGTGCTTGTTCATGTGTGTGTGTGTGCTTGTGAGTGTTTGTACATGTGCTTCTTTGAAGATCAGAGTTCACTCTTGGTCAGCGTGCCTTAGGAGCTGTCCACATTTATTCTTTAGGGTTTTGAACGTAGACCAGGCTGATCGGAAATTTACAGAGATCCATCTGTGTCCTACTCGTGAGTGGCTAGTGAAATTAAAGTGTTTGCCATCACCTTGGGTCACATTGTGTTTTGAGACAGAGTCTCTCACTGGCTCAGTGCTTACCAAGTAAGTACTCTAGGCTGGCAAGCCTATCTCTGCCTCCCCAGTGCGGAGATTTCAAGGTCAGCCTCCACCACCGCTGCCTGGCTTTCTTATGTGGGTTCCAGGGCTCAAATTCAGCTTATGCAGCAAGCATTTCACTGACATAATAAGCCCCTTTATATTGCTTTATAAAAATAATAACACAAAAAAATTACTTCTTTGATTTCTAACATGCCAATTCAAACAAAACAACAAAACAAAAACCTATGTTTATACATTTTCCATCCCCCTTTTGGTGAGTTTACCTAACTAAAGTAAGAATGATATCTATAATTATTTTTTTATTTTAGTGTACAATTTGAATTCATTGTAGCCTGCTATGATTTTCCTACCTTGACCATTTTTATCAGAACCTTGTGTCTTTAGATGCTGATGCCCCGAAGGGTTTGCTGAATCATACCCTTGGTGATGGCAGTAGACACAGCAGTCAGGGTAATAATTTTGAAATTTGGAGGCCATTCTTCACTGACCCTTCAGGAACTGTCCCTCATAGGGTGCTCTTGGCAGCCTCAGTAGGAATTCTAACCCATGAGTGGTGACCCAAGCTCACTTTTCTCACTTGGGTTGTGAGGATAAGAATTCTCCATGCTCAGTGATGGGGCACACAGTAGGGGCTTTACTCTTCTTCATTTCTTACTGTATCATTTTGTTTATATGCTTACTGGATCCAAGTGGAATGCAAATAACATGGTGACGTTTACAAAGTGACACATAGGATATATGTCACAGTCTTGAAAAGAGGCTTTTTCAAATGGAAATTTGAATTTCATTTCACAAGAGCCCTGATCTGCTTGAGCAAAGAGCACAGCTCACAAGTCCCAGGCTCCAGATCCTCCTCTTCTAGGTTCTTGCAATCCTTCTGGACATCTGGCGGAAGCACCAGTAGTCAGAAACTTAAGCCTTTTTCTTAGAGTGGAAAGGTTAGCGTGAGGATGGCTGAGCAGTGAGTGAGAGGGACAACAGCACCTTGCCCAGTGGTGCCAACTCTTCCAGAGATCTATGACCTCCTGCTATTAGCTGTCTCTCCTCCCTGCTCCCCCATGCCAGCAAAGCACCTGGGATGCCTTTGCTTGCTGTGTTCTTTCTTCTCAGGACACACCAGTTCTACATGACCTCATTTTGCATGTGTTTAATTTGAGTCTGTGCTGCTTTCTCTTCCACTTTAGCAGTTAAGTTCCAGCAAAGCCCAGCCATAAACCTCGTGGCACAGAGAAAGTGCGTCACACATATTTTATTAAAGAAAGAACAAAGAAAAGAGAAATGTAAGGGGACATTGGGAAGTGTAGGGACTTGGAAGGAGAACACAGAAGGTCAAGGATGAAAAGAGATGTCTTCTACCTCATTGAGGTTATCAGCAAGCAGTGCTCTTATTAATGGGAATTAAAAAAAAAGGTCTGCTGGACTTTTTGGAAGGAGTCTAGACTTGGTTATGTGGAAATTCGCAGTAACTTGCTTGCCAACTGTTTCCTTGTGAACAATAGGAGTGGGAGAAGGTCTGGAAACTGTGGAGACACTTACATATTGTCCTGAATTTGCAGCTCAGGCTTGTGACTCTTAGACATTGAGGCTGCTGAGTGATCCTGTGAGCAGCTGGGGAAGCCTTAATGGGGTCCAGCTGTATGCCCAGAGACCGCCCTCTCTCAGATTCCCATTAACCAGGTAGAGGCCCTGCCCTGCCTGCCTCCCTCCCTGTGGACTTTATAGGTCCCTGTGGACTGTTGCATTGATCTTTCATTTGGGGGTTTTATAGCAATTCTAAGCATGTGAGTGTACACATATTCACTCTTTGATGTGCCCTTTGATAGAAGCCAGAGCGCTTTACCTGTGCCTGTGTTTAATAATAGTGGGGGGTCGCATGCCCCACAGCACAATACTCCCTGGGATGTTGGTTGCCTGCCACTTCTACTGGGGATCCTGATTGGCAGGCTTTAATGAGGAGTGTTTGAACATGAACGATATTAAAGGTAGTTAGACATACATATAGCTTTGTTGCCATTTTGTTTTGTTTGTAACCAAATTTTTGTTCCGTTGTGTCACTCCTTAGAAGGGAGGGCAGGTGGGGACATGTAGGTGACCCAAGTGGCAAAACTCACACAATCATGAGATATCTGTGATTTGTCATACTTTTTCCTTACTTTATTTTTCTGACACCCATAGTACACAAGTATTGTACTCCATTTTCAGAGAAGTTAAACATTTTGGAACCCTGCTTTCACCATGTTAGAATTCTGTGCACTTTCAGCATGTGAAAAATCCAGTGTGGCCATGCCACAGAAGGATATCCTCAAGGCTTGTGGGGCAGTGACTGCCTGTTCTGATGAGAACTTAATGTTTATAGACTGCACCATATGTTTTAGAGTTGGAAGAGCCATCTAAGGGACCATCCCCTACATGGTTATTCCCTCTCCTGCAAGGCAGCTACAGAGGCATGATCTGACTGAACTTTGATATTTACAGTTTTCAAACTGTCAACGTATCAAAGGGCTGGTATAGTTGCATAAATCTTCATGTGCTTTGACCCAATAGTATCTAGCAGAAGTGATCATATTATGATTTCCTGTCTTCCTTTGCCTTTTCTTTTTGCATCTCTTGACCATTCCTTATTTAAAAAAAAAACATCATCTTCTCGTGTCCTTACTTCCATTATCAAGGATCTGATTTGGAAGGGCCAGGAGTTCACTAGATGCTGATGTGGCTTTACAGATGATGCGGTTGCTTTAGGATTGGAGAGTGAGACATGGTGCTCCCTGGCTGCTGACAGTAATGATGCTTTGGATGTGATGTCTGATACCTACTCAGCCCATCTTTAGTCATATCGCTAGAAGTGGTTGTTTTCCTTTCAACACTCAGTTATATAGTACAAGTTAGGTGACTCCATTTCAAAAGAACACTGTGGGCCTGCGGTGCTCAGACTGTAGGTGACCCCAAATGACCCATTTCCCTGGGCCCACTCCTGATCACTTTGTTATTTGTTGGAATTCATTGAGGAGAGTAAATCCAATTTTGAAGTCATACACTGGGGCAAGTCCTAAGTATTTGATGACATCCAATTTGGGACATTTACCTCTAAGTTTCATAATTACCGGGTTTAGGAATATTAGCTGTGGTATAAGAGTGGTCCATAGAAGTGTAATCGCTACACTCATAGATTAATTATCCTAATGTGTTTGCACAGGATTTATATGCATATATTTATTGCTCCATTTTAATCCTTATATATGTCAATACTGTTGTTTTGAGGACTTTATTTCATTTTGAGATCCTGTTGGAACTCACAAAGTTACTTTAAATTACTTTCCTCCCTCTGTTCTATGGTTATTGAGGGACTTCTATGCAAATCTTGTGTTAAGTACCAGGGATATAGAGATCAGCAAAACCCATACTTTGTACTCAGGACTGGATACAAATAGCTTGCTCTCTGGCAGGAGGTAGACCAAAGAAGAAGCCCTGGCACTTAGGTGTGGTTCCTGTTCAACCTCGTGGTGTACTTCCCAGAAGTTTACCTGGGAAAATCATTTACAATCTAGCCATGATCTTTTAGGCTGTGTGTTTCTAGAGGACCCCTTTCAATTGCCTTGGTTTTTATTAGTTATAATTTCCTAACATTTCAGTCAAAAAACCAAAAAAACGAAACAAAACAAAAAACCCTTGCTGATAATTTGGAACAGTGTTTTCCATGTAACTTTTTTAAGTGTCTTATTTTAAAATTTTCCTCCTGGCTTTTAAATATACTTGAAAATATTTTTAACCATATCTAATTTTTGCAACTTCTAAACAACTTTCTAAGCAGTCACCCCCTGACCCCCTTTTTCCCCCCTTCGCTGTTTCCCCCTCCCAGGGCCACCTCCCTTTCTTTAGAGCCCCCGCATAATGCTATTCCTTTGCGGTCCAGCCATCTGCCTGCTTTAGCCTCTTCTCCACTCTCCCTGTTTCTTCTATATAGATTTCCCCATATGTCTGCTTCCTCCTTTATCCACAAGTCCAGACACTCCTCCATAGCTTTCTTACCACCCCATCCTGGTGGCCCGTCTGTTCATAAATAACTCTTTCATCCGCTTTGGATCCCCTGCCCCCACTCGTTCTAAAAAGAGTGCAAAGAAACCTTGAGTGCACAGAGCCAAGATACCCAGCGCAGTTTTCCTTTAGAACACCCTTCCTCCTTCCCATCTCCTGTTTTGTTTCCCACCTTAAACCACTCACGTTCTTTGTGCAGGTCTGTATAGTTTCCACTCGGCATGTGTACCGACCGGGATGCAGAGTGATTTGGTATCTTCAGGACAGTTTGCTTTTTATTTGTAGATCCGTTTTGCCATGAATGGTTGTTGTTCTTGGAGCTGTGGAACTCAAAGCTTTGTTATCTGGAATTCTCCACACCTGAGTGCATGACAACTAGAGCAGGCTCTGTTGGCTTCTTGTAGCCTAGTTAATGTGCCACGAGGGAACCGTTACAGGGTAGCCCACAGGAATGGCACTACTGAGGGCCCTGGAATGTTCTAGATGCTTGAAATGCAGCATACCCTGCTAGTGTTGTGTGCTGGTGACAGCTTCCCCACTGCCCAGGTGTAGTGCCAGCATTTTGCTTCCTTTTATTGACCGCAGCCATTGCAAAGTTATTAGTGTTTTTCCTTCCTAATAGCAGGAATAATTTTACCCAGAGTCCCCGTGGAGATTTCACTCAGCAGGAAACAAATCTAGGTAAGACTGCCTTGGAAGTCGATCAGAACCTACAAGGACTCATGTATCATCCTGTTGTTTGAAAGACAACAGCTGAGGTGTGGCTAGATTGTGTGCTGCGTCTAATGAGGACTGAGGGCCAAGACACTTTGCCTCTGTCTGTCTGTCTTTACTCCTCTAAGACGAGAGAAAGAAGAAAGAATGAAGGAAGGAAGCAAAGAAAGAGAAAAGGAAGGAAAGAAGGAAAGACAGAAGAAAGGACCACCCGTGGGTTTGGTGGTCCTCATTCCCTTCTGGGTGAACACAATGGGGAGAATGAGAGAGAACAGTGTCCAGAGACTCTCAGAGAGAACTCTATAGATCTTGAAGGTTCCTAACATGAAACATCATGAAAATGAAATATCTCTAAAAAATAAGGCATTTAATTTTAAAGGCCATGAACTTCCAAAAGGAATGTTTTGTTTTTTTAAGGTATTTATGCACTTACTTATTTTTTGTTCTCTATATTGAAGAATGAGGTTTCATTGCTCCAGAGACAAGAGAATCAAAAACGGGAAACATGAAAGAATGAAAAGATGCTGATCCAGCAGCAGACCACATGCCAGTGACTCAGAGTCTTTCTGGAATTCAAAGTTAGTCGCTAATGAGATACAAATTTCCTGGGGAAGCTTGGTTCAGAGTAAGACATTTTCCCCCCACCATACTGATGCCAAAGCTAGGTCTATCTAAAATTTGTGTCGTTGTTGAGATTCTGTGGGTGCTGGTCAGTAGACATGCAAAGATCCAAAGTGGTTGCTCCAGGACATTTCCAGTGTTTCATATTGTTAGAAAATTTCCCTGTGAGCAGTTTAGGAAGGCTTTAGAAACCACTGAAGTCTATAATAGTTTTGGTTATAGATCAAGTTTCACAGGCTGAGCGTTTGCACATTATTGACAAAACAAGTACATAGCTTGTTACAGAGCGCTCTGGGGTCAGTGCTGGACGGCAACGTATTGGACTCAGGGGATGTTTCTAGATGGGTGCAATTCTAAACTCCATTTTTTATTATGTGAAGTTGATTTTCTTACCCACACCAAATTATACGCCCAAGCTTAGATAGTTAATGTCTCAGTAGCTCTACACCTACTTGAGTGTGTGCAGATGGTGCAGAACTTCAGACCAGAAAGGTCTCTGCTTTGGAGATTGCAGACATGGAGAAAGGACAGTAGATTTTCCCCCTTTCACCCTTTTGCTCTCTGCTAACTGGAGTCACACAGCCATCGACTATGGTTTGATTTACAAAATAAAGTCCTAGAGATTCAGCAAAGGAGCTCCAAGGTTGCTACCTTCCAGCAGGTACTTCTGTTTCTGTTGCCTCGTGTCTCCTCTCAAATTGGTTGTGGTCTGTGGGTGCTCAATTAGTTCAGGCTCATTGCAGTGGGTTTTTACTGAGGGTGTGTCTATACTTAACATTTTTTTATAATAGTAACTATAATTTTGTCTGCTTTTCATAGCCTTTTCTTTATGGTTACCAGTTTTAATTTTATCTAGGCAATTGGAAATCTTGGGAGAGGCAAATCTAAAAAAGAAAATCCTTAGATTTTGAAGTTCAGTACACATCTGCTTCCTAAAAGGGACTCCTGTAATACCTTCTATGCTTCATTCACATAGCCTGCATTTATTGAGTGTTTATCGTGTGCGCAGCGATATGCTTTTTAATTGCTGGTAGCGAGAAGATTTAAAGAATCAAATATCTCATTAGCTCGGTATTTAGAGTACCACCTGTTTGAGTTTGTGCTGAGCTTCCCAGAATGAGAGATTCACGTGAATTGATGGGGTCTGGAGGCTTTGGGAGAGGCAGAGAGGTGAAGGCTGTCTGCTGCTCCTGTGGTGCCCATTCTTTGTAGGGGCACGTTTGTATTCACATATATCATCTCTTGGTGTTTCTCTCTGGGAAGAGGAAATAGGAGTGTCTTGACTTCACTGGGGGACAAGGTCCTCTTAGGTCTCCTTGCTGTCACAGGCTTCTTCTAGATGCTTGTCTCAGATGAGTGTACTTTTGATCCCTCAGAATATTAGCAAATCTGCCATGTCAGCATGGTGATCATTGTAGAGTAAGGGACCTCTGTCGTTGACTGAACAGTGTGGTTCGCAGAGGGAAGGATGTATTTTTGAAGCTGGCTTTTCCTTTCCCCTTACCTCCATTCCATACTTCCCATTGTAGGAGAACCAACTCCTCTGAGAGAACTGGCAGTTTTTGCCTTCCTTTGTGCTTATAGAGTACAGTTGTTAAGACTCCCGGAGTAGTTTGCTTCTACATCCTATGGGACCGATCTTGGTGTAGAGGGCTTCATTAGAGTTCATGGAGGGAAGATGTGTCAGCATATACATAAGGACACTTGCATTGGGGAGAATGTGTCTGTCAAGGTTATCTGGGTCTCAGGATTCTGTGAGGGCAAAACTATGGGAAAGCTACCTTGGAGTTTAGGTTCAATCCAACTCCAGGCCACCTCCAGGTCAGGCCCAGTGCTCACAGTGTGTCTTCAGTACTCAAAGAGAGTCGGATCAGCAACCAGAGCCACAGTGGCCACATCACCTTTCTTAGGATTGCTGCAAGGATGGAAAATCCCAAACCCTCTGTGGAATACAGTGCTTTGGGGATAAATCCATGGGTTGTCAGAGACAATGAAGTAACTGAGGCCAGTCCTTCCATAAATAAAGCAAGAAGTTGAAAGAAGCTTCCAGCAAGGAAAGGCAGAGTGACTTTGAGATGTTCAGCAAGATTCCTAGAGTGATGTGTGCAGCGAAAGGAATTGTCTGTGCTTCCTCAAGTGGGGCTCGTTCCTCTCCTCTGTGATTCTTTAGATGCCTTGTTGCATCCACTGGAACTCCAAAAGAAAAGAAAACTAAAAATGTGTAACTTGACAAAGAGAGCTGCCAAATTTTACAGATGTGGAAGTGTGCGTGCATCTCAGGCATCCTCCAGTATCCTCCAACGTCCTCGTGGCTCAGGCATCTGTAGGGGCTTTGGCTGCACATTTGTGGAAATAGGTTTTCAGATAATTACTGGGAATACCAAAGTCTCCTTCTCCTTTTCCTCATTTCTTTGTTACTACATGACATTGAAGTAAGTTTTAACGTAGACAAAAGCATCAGTTTAGGACAAAGAGGAAATAAGGAGTCATTCTAGCCCTGGCATTTACTACTGGGATAAACTTTGGGCCACTGTTGTGGAACTGGAGGTCTTTGTTAATGGAACTCATTTTAGTCTTTCAGATCATGCAGTTAACAGGAATATGCACCAAACAGGGGCTGCTTGGCTTCTGGTACCAAAGACAATTGGCTTTGAAACCAAGTTCTACATGACTTACTTGCCTTTATTATTTAGATCTGTGGAATAAGGCTAATTATGGATTTCTGGTTCTTGTGGAGATTAAAGGAATACACCTCAGACTTCTACCATGAACAAGTCCCTCAAATTCATGTTTGTCTTCTAGTAAAATAACATGATAGGATTGAGGATCAGTAACTTTATTTGACCTTTAGTCTTCTGTATGGTATTTCTCCAGTATGGCTAGAATTGTTATTTTTTCTGGAAGTTCATTGATATTAAGAAATGGTCTAAGGTGACCTAGAAGTAGAAAGCATGGTCACTCAACTGATTCTTCAAATTGGGAATTGACATGTAAACTTGCTTCATTTATATAAAGATTAGAAAGCAGAGGAGACTTGTAAGCATCATTTCTAAATTAGATACAATAGTGAAGGATAGCTTTGAAGTGCATTACAGGAGAGAGGAGTAGAAGGAAGCATGTGGCTGGTATTTAGACACATGCATGCATAAACATGCTTCCAAACGGGAAGGGAGAGGTGGTGGGAGACCTAGAAATAGGGAGAGAAGGAAGTGAGAAAGGTAAAGGGAGATGGGCTGGAAAGTTCTGAGGCTTAATTAACTGATCTTGTCACACACAGCTGTTCATTTGAGTTGTGGGCCTCCGAGTATTATTCCTTTTTATCACTGTCTTTTGAAATGCTAATTAGATAATTGACCATTGTTCAGTTCGTTGGCTACTTTTTATGCTTAAACTTTTAGAGACTAGTCCTTGAATGGGATCCTCAGAGCAGCACAGCAGATGGGAAATTACTCTGTGGCCTGGAGTTGCCAAATGACCGACCACCTCAGTGGGGCTTGGGTCTGTGAATCCCAAGCTGGGCCTAGCCTAAGGGGTGGTTAGCATGCCTCCCATGAACATCCTGCCTTCATTGATTTTTATTTTGTCATGGTGAAGGGGGTTGCCTTTGTGCTTGAATGTAGATTTATTAGATGTACCCTAATCAATAAGAAGTCTTCATTGTGAGCATCATTTGGAGAAATGATCTTTTGAAGAGTGCTTGCAAATGATGAGTAGCATATTTAGCATCTGAAACACCACTCAAGCCAAATGTTTGAATATGATGTCCTCCCACTCCCACTCGACTTACTGCATAGTTTAAAAAAATAAAGCAGGTAATGTGTGTTTAAGCATTCTGGACAAAGGACAATAAGGCATAGTAAGTAACACATAGTAGTCATCTATGTGGAAAACTTGGAGGAAAGTACTCTTGACCAACAAGACATGACTCAGCAGGAAAGGTCTCTCTTCTCTTTTACAAAAAAACAAAACCAAACCCCATATTGTTGTTCCATAGACCCAGTGTGGTATGGAGGCTCACTTGGGTGTTGTTGTAGAGGCATCAAAGTAATGTGCTTGGTCCTTCCTATGTAAATATCAAAGATGACCAAATGTGAAAGTCAGAATGAAGGTTTCAATTTCTTTCAAATTTTAGTGGGTATTGAAGTGTAGATGATTAGATAGGTTAACCAAGACAACTGACCTTTAGTTATATTCTTACCGTATTGAGTTTTGATGGCATTTGCCATTTTAAGTGCTTGTGAACTAAATTTTGTCTGATGTGACTATCATAGAAGAATGCTTTCCTTTCAGGTTTCAGGCTGTTATTTAAAAAGATTGTTTGCAAAGGAGATACATGTCTGTTGTTAAAGTTTCACAAACATTAAAAAATAAAATTATGAAACAAAAAACTTGCTTAATAGCTGCTACATAAATTCCTTTATATATTTATATGTATATGTAAAATCCACCCTTTATGCATACACAAACACATGAACATTCATAAAGCAAAATATATATGCAAATTTAGGCAATTCAAGGGAACTATATTGCTGTATAATATTTATTTTTTGTTTTCATGGAAAATTAAGACCTATCAATATGTATACTTCAAAGTTATTTAGCTATTGTAGTTTTCTTGCTTCCTATTAATTTTTAAAAATGATTTTTGTGTGTTTTTTATAGAATTCACTCTTCCTGAATTGAGTTAAATTATTTTATTCTGCATATTCTGGATTATAAATTCATTTTAGAATATAAATTTGGTTGCTTCCAACATGTTTTGTTGATATATTGTACCTCTTTGAATGGTCAATTTTAATGGTTTTTTAAAAAAGCAATAAAATAGCTAATTTCAACTCATCAAAATTTCTAGTTTTCCCTTTGCCTTTAGAATTTTTCATAGCATCACTTTTCTAACAATATGGGGAGGAAAGGCAGGCTCTGTGCCTTTTTACACTCTGTGTGTTTGCTGATAAATTATATTTTAAGACATTTGCAGGGATATTTGAAATAAGATTTATTTTCATATTTTAATAGACAAAAATGAGTTATTCTCTACATTTAAATTCATTCAAAATTCTTATTCACATAACTATCTTAGACATAGATGATTATGTTCACATTTTCATAGTTTGCTATTTTTGCCATTTTTTTTAGTTGAATATTCTCCCCTCCCCCTTGAGTTTTTGTACATAAAAGCCCTGGCTGTCCTGGAACTGGCTTTGTAGACCAGGCTGACTTCAAACTCAGAGCGATCTGAGCGACTTTGCCTCCCTGAGAGTGAAGAGATTTTACTGCCACACCCAGCTGCCAGTTTTTTCATGTGTAAATGATCCAGTATGGCAGTATGGCTGTGTTTGTGTTGGATTGTATTTGGGTTTTCTTTCTCTTAGTATCCTGATTTTTCCCTTTGTGTTGGAAGAGAACTTTTCTATCACTGATGTATTTTCTACAGTGCAATGAAGGTTTAATAACAGTTAATAAAATTTTTAGTTTTTGCATATTTTATTTCCTCTTAAATCCATCTACCTTTATATATCTCTCAAATTTTTTTCTTGGCACTGGCTTTGTAGAGATATTTATCTTGTCTATCTGTCAAATAAGATGTTTCCCAGAATCTACTTTTATTTTTTCTGGGATGGAAATGGCTTTCTGAATCCTTAGTTTGCCTCTGAATCATGAGCACACACTCCAGTAATTTATTTTGTAGCCCATAACATTTTTAGCAAGCTCCAAACCTGAGAGAGAGACAGAGAGAGAGAGAGAGACAGAGAGAGAGAGAGAGAGAGAGAGACAGAGAGACAGAGAGACAGAGAGAGACAGAGACAGAGAGACAGAGAGACAGAGAGAAACAGAGAGAGAGAGAGACAGACAGAGGCAGAGGCAGAGGCAGACAGATTGACAGAGAGGAGCAGGAGGGAGAAGGACTGAGAATTTACTGATTTTTGTCCAGTTAGCCTTGGTGTAGCAGTTGTCAGTAGGAGGCGCTGGAGGAGGTTGGGACAAAAGGAAGAAGAAGGAACTGGTCAAGGCTGTGGCTCTTCCCAGCACTTTGGCAGGTTTCCATTTTTTCCACAGCCACTCAGAATCAGCCTCCTAGAGCCCTCTCCAAGCCTGCTACTGCTTTCCTCCTCAGCTTAGGCTGTGAACTCCGGATATGTCCGTGCCTTTGCCTCCTCAGACCTGGGAACTGCGCCTGTTTCCCTTTCGTTGCTTAGGGACAGTGCTTCTGAAGGCTAAACCCACAAAACTACAGATAGGTGTTGTGTGTTCAACCATACTCCTTCAGGAGGGGAGAAGCCTTCCCAGAGCTGCTTTCTAGAAATTTCTCTTACAAACAGTACTTCTGAAGGAAGGCAAACGTTTCCTGATGTGTTGAGTTCTAAGACAGATTCCCATATAGATGTTTATTGTTATAATCTTAATCTATGTCACACTTTCTTGAGGGTAAAAGTGTTGTTGTTCAGATAATTTGCATCTCTTAAGGCAGTGGAGACTGGCTTAGCAAAAGGTACATTATCTCTCAACATGCAGCCTGGGAAATGGCCAAAGAGAAATCAGGCTGAGCAGTGGTTGAGCTAAGTTTTTCTCTTTTTTTTCTTCTTTCTTTCTTTCTTTCTTTCTTTCTTTCTTTCTTTCTTTCTTTCTTTCTTTCTTTCTTTCTTTCTTTCTTTCTTTCTTTCTTGGAGGACAAGGTAGTGAGGAAGACAGGTGGGAGGGAAGAGAGTCTACATTCTAAAATGTGATTTAATGCATGTGCTTTGTTTTTGATGTTGCAAAGTAGTGAAGAGGTTTATTGACATCTATATTTAAGGTCACTGCAGAGCACAAAATGCAAATCAGAGTGTTACTCTCCACTGGGAACTAGAAGATAACATCTAGATACCGTGCTTCCAATGTAATGAGTTAAGTTCATTATTTTCTTATTACTGGAGCCGTTTTAAGAAGGTTATTTCCATTCTAAAAATACCCTTGTCTTCCTTGAATCTTATTTGTCATAATTTTTGCATGACGTTATAATCTATTGTTAGGAAATGATAATTCCATTTATTTTTGTTTTATGGGGAAAATGGTGAAACCAGCTGTTTGAATCTTTCCAGATAAAGTAGGTTCCAGAACTCCTCTTAAGGAGCAATGTTGATTGACAGGTCTGACTCAAGTATCTGTCATGTCTAAAATGTAGTGTGGAAGCCAAAGAAGAAATCTGAGAAAGAAAAAAGATACCAAGTTCCAGATAGGAAGAAATGGATGAAACAAATGCCAGGCATCTGGACTGGCGGAAGGAGAAAGGGGGCAAAGTCAAATTGCTTCATGGAGATGTGATAGTTAGCGAGTAGTAAGGATGCCAGGAAATCATGATATGATTTGTACCCTGCACGTGGCACACTTTTGTTTCTGGTGTGTCCTACGTACCTGGCCACGATATTTTATATACGATCATATTTTGTGTCCTTGGCTTATAACCAAAGCCACGTGTTCCCATTCAAAAGTTACATCTTCATTTATAAATCCACAGAAAATGTTCTTCAGGGAAAGAAATGTAACTCGATCCGCTTTGCATGGTTTACATAATGTGATAGTCTCATATTTACTATGTGTTAACAAGAAATAACTGTTACCAACAAAAATCAGAGAATTTAAAAACAACGAACATTTTGCTTGGGAGCCTATGTATATCTCTATATAAATACATATAGATATCTATAAACATCATCGATCCTCCCATGTGCACATGCCATATATATGTGGATGTGGGATGATGCTTGTTTTTATATATACATGTCTATATTTATATAGCTGCAGAAGTGAAACATATTGCTTTTTATTTAAGTGAGTCAGTGTGTTCCTGGGGAAGCTTTATTTTGCCGAGCTGCATCACTGCGGGGACTAGTAGATAACTGTTAATGATTTGGTCTTCTGAAGGTCAGGGTTTGACAGGATCAATTGATCCCTGGAGACAATTCTAGACTATGCTTTTCCTTATACTGGGTGGAGAATCTCTGGCAAAATTACTATTCTTTGATGGAAATAAAAACTCACTTTAGGTAGCTTTAATAGTCTTTCTTTATTGATTTATAACACAGCTCTCAGATGGTTGATTTTGAGTGCACCGTGTGTGTGTGTGTGTGTGTGTGCATAAAAGGTAGAAGGATAAAAAAAATCCTGTATCACTCATCTCAGCTTTTAATTTTCTGATAGAGTGTAGAGGGAAACATTAAATTATTTCTTTGATTTTAGAAGCGTTCCATACCTGCAGTTAGTACTTTATATATCCTATAGAATATTTTTGAGAGCTTGTCTTTGTACTTAAGAAATGACACTCCTCTGGGTCTTTCCAGGTTCTTATGGCATCAGTAGAGACTGCTGTAAATTAACTGTAGAGCAGACTAAGAAGATACAGTTACATTTAGCAGGATAATTTGGTAAGAATGTAAGGTCCTGGAGTATAGAAATGTTGGACACAAAAAAAGCACAGGCGAACAGAGACCACATTTTATAGAGTGACTTGTCTGTGCTCTATGTTACAAATTTGGAAGGGCATTTTTTTTAAATCTGTGAATCAGTACTCATTTTTATTATGCCCAAGTATCCAAGAGAGAGTTTCACATCCATTTGTTTGAAAGCTGAGGTGATGGCTGTGGGTAGGTACACTGGTGTCTCAGCACTGGTAAACATGTCCATTCTCCTGTGGATTTAGGTGATTGTTGTGTTGTCTTGTCATTTACTCTCATGACTCCAGTGTTGTCTCTACCACCTTTTGCCCTCTGTGTTCTGAAAATTATTAAAGAACCCTAGTAAGTATCGTTCGGATAATGACGTGGTGAGGTGAAATCTGAGGTTTCCTTGTGTGTGGCTTGATGGCGTGTATGTTAATGTGCAGTAATGAAGGAAAAGGACCTGGCTTTCAGAATGCCTTGGGAGTGTGCTTGCAACTGTGAAGACACACAAAGCAAGTCTCCAAGTTCTTCTTCTCTTTCAGATTTTACATCTCTGATTTACATCAAAAAGGACAATAGTTGTATGGCACTGTCCTTATTAACACATCAAGTTGTGATTTTTGTCAGTTCCTGTACAATATTACTTCCATATACTATTCAGGCCTTGATTCACTGACTGAACAATCAAATAATCCACCAAATTAGAAAAGGAATTCGGTATATATTTACTCATTGAATACATACCTTGTGTCTTTGCCTTTTTTCCCTTTGCAAATACAACTAATACAAACTTTCCCCCACAGTTCATGTTCTGAAATGCCAGTGGCGGCTTAACATTGCTTGGCTTTGACTTGTTTTCGTTAATTTTTGTTTTTCTTGTATTTTTGGTAATTCAGCCCCCCTCCCTTCATTAATACTCCACAATATGGACTTTTTAGTAGCTTTTGATAGTTTGACAACTGCTTACAATAGTCTTTGAAATGTTAGGAACCAACGTTTTACAGGGCGAAGTTTGTAGTATCTGGTTCTGCTTAGCTCACTGGCAACAGCTCTATGACCAGCGTTTTCTGTAACAGGGCAGATCATATTTTCTAGGGAGTGTGGGAAAGATAAACTCCATTCACTTGGAGGTCATATGAGCTTTTGCATCTCGAGTGTGGGGTCTCTAAAGAACTCAGTGTTAGAGCAAGTCTTTAAACCATTTCAGCTGGTACTTACTCAGTAGTGACTCATTAGTTCATGTAAGCATCTACTGTTAAAAAGCTACCTTCTGACATATACTATGTGGAGAATAATGGGCGTTTGAAAATCTGTGTGATGATTATTTGTTGCAGTACTTGTTCTTCTCTGGTCCTGGGTCATGAGAAACTAAATCCGGAGAAAAACAAGAAAGATTGTGAGAGCTCTAGCATGTAGGGGCCTGGATATTTTTTGGTTTGGAATTAATCTTTTCGTCTGATGCATCCATGTGTCCTCATTGCATGCATCCAATCAAAAGTGGGTGTGTCCTGTGCCAGGGACATGGCTCAGTAGGTGAGGTGTTGGCTCAGGACCTGAACTCCATTTCTAGGAGCCATGTAAAGCCTTGGAGCATTGTGGCGTGCACTTGTAGTCTTAGAACTGGGGGGAGGTGGAGGATCCTTGAAGTTTGCTGACTAGCCAGTCTAGCCTGCTGGTGAGCTCCAGGCCCAGCAAGGGACTCTGTCTCAAAAAAAAAAAAAAAAAAAAAAGGCCAGTGAGATAGCTTAGCAGAACAAAGTACTTGTTGCATGAGCCTGGTGACTTTAGGTCAGTTCCTGCAACCCAACCAAAACCAGACAGGGTACCTCCCACCCAATAGATGCCCTTTGTCCCCCCCCCATCAAAATAGTAGGGAATCCATTGATAGTTGTTGAGGATGTCTGACATTGACCTCTGGTCTCCAAAAGCATGCATACATGCGTGCACACACACACACACACACATGTACATGTGCATACACACAGATATGTACACACGTAAACATGTGAAAAGTGTAATCAAGATGTTGCTAAGTCCTCAGGTCTTAGCCCTAATGAGTTGTTCACTGTTCACCCTCAGATTTCTTACTTAAAGGCATTTCATTGTTCCTCTCACCAAACCCTTGGAATTATTTGCCTGGATCCCAGTTTCCATTGGTCGTGCTTCTGAAGTCCTCATGAATTTTACTAGGTTCTGTTAGTCATCTGCTGCTTCATAGGAATCACTTTTAACACTGGGCATCTTACAATGGTAGTCACTTTACTTATTCACAATCAAGTTATAGCTCAGTGGTTTGGACTGAGCAGATCTGAATTGTTCCTTCACTGGCAGCTACCCACACAGGCAAGAACAGTTCCATGGCAGTGGGCTGCAGGGTCTAGGTGGCCACTGGTTTGGCTTGCTTTTGGCTTCACCTTCAGAGGTAAATTTGGATTACCTACATCACTGATACAGGAGCAAGATCCAACCACTGTATGCCTTTTAAACTACTGTTTATATATCTGTTGCTTTCCCTGTTGTTGTGGTAAAATACCCTAGTAAGAACAACTTAGGGGAGAAAGAGCATCTTTTGGGTCACAGTTTGAAGTAGTCCCCCATGGCAGCAGAAGGCATGGCATCAGAAGTGTGAGGCCTCTGATCACATTGCATCTGCAGTCAAGAAAGAAGCAGAGATGAATGTCCATACTTTGCTTTCTTCTTTCTATTCAGTCCAGGAGCCCCAATCCATATAATGGTACCACTCATAGTTAAGGTATTTCTTTCCACTTCGGCTAACTTAATGAATACAGTGCCTAGCAGGCATGCCCAGGGGGCTCATCTTTTAGGTTATTCAGTGTCTTGTCAAGTTGCTAGTCAATGTTAACCATCGAGTATCATTTTTGATGATCTTCTATTGGCCAGAGTCACTTGGCCAAGTCCAGTGTCATGATGGTTTAATAGTTCTTCACAGAAGTGTGGGAGAAGAGGTGTGTGATCGGTAACAAGGTCTTCTAATAGTCTACTGTAGGGTTCACCATCACCATCACCACCATCACTACCACCATCACCACCATAATTACTGCCAGCACCATTCTGTGGAAACATCTTTGAAAACCAACTTGCCTGATCGGCCAGATTGTTTTATCCTCATCTTTTTTTTTTAACCTATACAGATATATTTATATATTTGCTTTGCTTTCAGGTGTTATCCCTCTGCCTTCTGAACTATGAATCGCTTTTCTTCTGGCTCTTCAGTATTTAAATATCTTCACATATTTCCTATCTTAGAAATTAAGGCAAACATTCCCACAAACCCAGCCGAGCTCACTCGCATTTCATTCTCTATATAATATACTATATGTTGGTTTATTTCTGTAATATCCTCTCCAAAATCTGTATTAAAGCAACCTCTGACAGGGAGAGCTGACTTGATCTTTTCTACTGCTTGGCCTTTTTGACTCGTATCATACCTCCAGTAGGCTTTCAAAACTCAGTTAAGATCAGACTTCTGGGATGCTTTCTAAGCTGTAGATGAACTTCACTGCCTCTCCAGTTTCTCCTTACATCCCCTGTTGATGTGCCAGTTTTCCTGGTTGAACTGTTGGGTGTGTCTTCGGAGCTGCTCACCTAGCCATGTTGCTGCACTTAGCTCAGTACCTAGAAACACAGAAAATGTTTAGTGCGTGCTTCCTGACTGACTGATGTATGCACAAAATTTGGTGGTCATTTTCTTTTCATGAGTTTTACATTATGGTCTCATTCCCCATTCTTTTTGTTTACTTGATTCCTTTTTGTAGGTACTTTTAAAAGGTTTTGATTTTTTGCCATTCTTTTAAAATTATTTATTACTATTGTGTGTGGCACATGCCATGCTGTTTATGTAGAGTTCAGAGGACAACCTTTGTGTAATTGGTTCTCTCTTTCTGTCTCTAAGTAGGTTCTGGGGATCAAATTCAGGCCACTAGGCTTGCATGGCTCTCATAGATCGTTTTTGCCATTTTTAAGTGTTGGTGACACAGGGTTCCACAAGAGATAACTATTCACAGTTATCAAAATATTTTTTGCTTCTGAATTTTTAACATTTTCTTAATCATGCTGAAGTTATTTTCATTCTTAGGAAAGTATAGTCTTTTATTGGGTGGGACAGAATTAACACTCAGTTATTAAAAATGGAAATACAGTAATGAATCATACACTGTATTTTGTCATGTTAATAGGTGAACATTATATAAAATTATACAAATCAATAGATGTTATATCTTAAATGAGGCAAACAAATGGCTTTGTGCATTAGTATAGTTTTATACCACATGTGTTTCATAAAATCATATTTTTATTTCTAATATTCTGTAGGCAGAATCTACAATGGCAGTAGACTTCTAAGAAACAGTTCTGAGTTGAAGCATTCCTTTTAAAGTTTTATGGATTAATTGTCACTGTGGTCTCCTTTGGCTTGCTTAATTTTCAGGTCATTCCTTTGGCATTGGTTACTGTTTAGCAGGTCGGTTGATGTGGCCATCCTGTGCTGTGGATAAGTAGTATACACATGTGTTTTTTCATACATGCATGATATATTTCCAAATACATGCTTGGTTACCGAGTCTTTTAGGAAGCAGATGTGTAGACCATGATGCCTGGTGCCATATCACCCTAGGATGCCATCAAGATAGTTCTGAAGAGTGTCAGTCTTCGTTAAGACTATTCAGAGGACATTACCAAAGGGGTAATGAATGGTACAGGAGAAATCTGAAGAGAGATGGAAGATAGGGGAGAGAAACTTGGTGTTTGAAGAATGATCTTTGATCTTTGGGGAGAGGAATACATATCAAGAGCTTATCTGGGTAAAAGAATTTACATGCAAAGCAAACAAAAAGAATAGATCTGACTTATCTTCCTAGATTCTGGTTTGATCTTGGATAGGGAGGAAAGGCCAGGCAGGGGATGTATATGTTTATGCTAACTCAATTAGCATTAGGAGGGACTATCAGTAACAGAACTGGCTAGCATCAAACTTCCCTGCCCATGCATCTTCAAAGAGAACAAGAGCTTCGGGGTTCATTATGTAGAGACAGAAAAGAGTTGTCAAATTTTGTGAACATGGCTTGAAATGTCAAGACATTGAGGTTTGTGTTCTGAAATGTTACTTCATGGGGAACACCATATTTATGTATTTATTTATGTATTTATTTGTTTATTTATTTATTTATAGGAAAAGGCATTTGTAGCCTAAATGATACCTTTGAGAATAGTTAGATATTTATGGAAAAATTAAGAGAAGTGGTGTGATTTATAAAAACTCTTTCAAAAATAGATATTAGTTTAGGAAAGCTATGCTCTGACTCATGCACACAGACATTGGTGTCCAAAGTGTTGCAAGATGAGATTATTTATATGGTGGTGGGTTGAGAAGGTTCAGGAATGAGTTTAATGTTTTTAAAATGAGGTCTTTGTCTCCTGTTCTTTGTCAGGCCTTATTCACAAAGGGATTTTGTCCTCCAAGACATCAAACCCATAATTACCCAGGAAACACTGTGCTGTAGTAGGAGTTTGACTTCAGTGATCAGGTGTGCATGAGATGTCTGTAATAGTCTTGATGCCACCCAGTTCTCTTCACACGAGGTGAAGGCTGGCATGCAAGAAAAGCTAGGCTTAGGGGACTTGCTACTTGAGTGAATTCTGGAAGGTGACACCCTTTCATATCTCTCAGGGGACTTCATGTAGTAGTAGGAGCTGCAGGTAGTTCCCAGAGTTTTCTGCTGTTGCCTGATGGTCAAGACCTAGTGGATTTCCGTCACCTGGTTGGTGAGCTTGCGACAGCCCTCTAGGGCTACTTCTATGGCTGAGGCTACATCCTAGGGCTGCCCTCTAGGGTTGAGTTGTCAAGCTGCCGTCGTGCTAGCTCTCCATACTCTCGTTGTGCCGTTCTCATCTTTGAACTTTCACGGCAAACCTTAGTCTGACTCTTTTTACCCTGTGTTTTCCCTTGGCCTTTAATTCCTTTTTGTTGTTTCATTTTCAAAAACAAAAACAAAAAAAATCAGACATGCACATTGTAAAAAGAATCATAGAGTCAGTTCCTGTATTGTTGAAGTTATCTAGAAGTTACATGGAAACTGATTCTATAATTGTTTTTTCTTTATATTTTATACATGTCTGAAATTTTTTTCAAAATCTGTTGATGATTTGTAGATTCCAATCCTAGTAAAACTTTGATCTGAAATATGCATATTGTTTTTAGGTGTTTACAGGGGCAATGTGTAAAGACTGCCTATACTTTTCAAAGTATGATCTTTAAAGATGGCGGGCTATTGTATTGGATGGGTTTTCTATCATGTTTTCAGCTTTCTGATAACTACTAACTTGAACATCTGTGGGCTTGTGTACATAGCAACTTCGTAGCACCTGTAAGAGGGATGCTACTAGGGTATTTACTAGGGACTTACTAGCTTAAGGCTCTTGCCAAATTGTTACCAAGAAAAATGGTGTCAGTTTGTATTTCTTTTACTGTCAAAAATAACGTCAGATTTGTGTTCTTTTAAAATCTGAGTTATTAGTGACATTGAACATTTTTTGTGAGAAAGATTCTAAGTGTCTTGTAGAAATAAGCAGTTATTTTTAATCTTCCACAAATCATCAGGGCTATCCTAAGGACCATAACGTCTGCTGGAGTGTGAAGTCCAGTCATTGAGAGTAGGTTGTGATTTTACTTTTCTATTCTTTTTCTGAAAATTTCCTTTGTGCAGTTTTCTATCTTTAGGTCTCTTAATTGTATTGAGAAATGTGACTCTATCAGGAATTAATTCAATTTTCTTTCTGTAAGAAATACACTTTTAGGTCCAGGCATTCTCTTAAGTTTTGGAAAAACAGTGTCATTGATTTAGATACCAATTCTTAATCATTTAATATATTTGACTGAATTCATGGTGTTTGGAACTATTTATGGAATGAATTTAGAACTCCATTCCAAAAGTACTGGTTCCTTTTTGTATACCCAGTGAAATCAGTTTCATAAGTTGGTATTTTGATGGTCAGCATTTCCTTTTGGTGTATGAAATTTCCAAACTCTGACATTAAGAAGAGAGAATATATTTACATTGTTAAAATAGCGTAGGTAAATATTTCCAGTCGCTGAAAAAAGCAGAGAATGCTTTTTTTTCCATTAGCGTTGCTTTATTACCAAAATCTGGGTTGTAAATCCAAAAATAAATCCAACGTTTTATTAAAGTTTCCTGCCCTTCCTTGCTTCCAATCATACATCACTGAACTGTGCTCAAAGATGTTGAAAAGTAATTTACTACACTGAAGTAAAAAGTAATATTAAAAGTATATGTGTTCTGTGGAAGGAACACTCAAAACAGACCGGCCCAGACATCAACAGGATATTATTACCCCAAAGAAATGACGACAGTTTGCCAGGCTGATGTGAGGAGGAAGGAAATGTACAAACATCTCCAAGAGAGGCCCAGGGAGAGGCTGGAGGAAGTGAAGCATGTCCTGCTTTTATTCTGCTCACTGGAGTGGGCTTCCCAGAAGACCGAACAGCCGCTGTCCTGAGACCTCTGTTTGGCAAAGAGCTTGTTGACTCATACTTTATTTTTGTTTCGGTAAAGGTCTGCTATTGTTCAAATTTCTAATGCAGCTCATAAACATATGGTCAATATCATTACCCCTTCTCCTGACTGATGCGTACAAACAAATGAAAAAAAATCTTCCGTCATCATCATCAGTCAGGGTTCAGTTCCCATGAAGTGGGGAAGAGCAACAAGGAAAACTCCTTAGAAGAAAGTCCCTTCAGAACAGTGGTTCTCAATCTGTGGGTTACGGCCCCTTCGGCTTGCATATCAGAATCGTGCGTATCAGATATTTACACTATGATTCATAACAGTAGCAAAATTACTGTTATGAAGTAGCAATGAGATAATTTTATGGTTGAGGGGATCACCATGACTTGAGAAACTGTATTAAAGGGCCACAGCATTAGGAAGGTTGAGAACCACTGCTGTATAGGGAAATCTTAATCCAGCAGACTGCAAGTTTGCAAAGGTATATTTCAACAGTATAATCCCCACATATAATGAGGCAAGTTTTCACTTCCTGTCCCTCTGTAAACGGGGAGTGGAAGAAAATATTTAGGTGACTAGTTTTTTTTTTTTTGTTTGTTTTTTGTCTTGTTTTGTTTTTGAAAGCCTCATCTGGTAAAAAGTATGATCTGCCAGCTTATGACTTCTCTGAAGTTAGATTAGTGGATGCTTGGCATCTGGATTGAAGTGTGTGGCTAGAAGTTTGGGTGCATGGAATACTTTGATGTATTTATTTAGTTATTTGCTTTCTGGAAAGGTACTGTAGGTCAGACATTGTTTCCATGATGCCCTGGGTTTCTCCCTGTTGAGTTGTACACATCTATGTGAGAAGCTAGTGAGAACCACACAGACACTTGTGTTTCTTGAGGCTCCCCCTGCACCAGTATATCAAAACATTTAGTATTATAATCGTTGGCACTATCTGCATGGGAACCTTCCTTAGGCTACTAGTGTGACTTAGTCTATGGGGTAGATCAGGGATCTATTTGAAGGTTTAGGAGACAAATATGTACCCTTGACCTTGAGTCAGATGTGTCTGTCACTATTATTCGTTGGATGCTGGGATGCTACTACATCCAACGCTAGGGTCGAGACTTTGCTGGGTTTAGGGTCAGTCTGAAGGAGACACTCGTGAAAGAGGAAAGTGGTATTGGAGCTAGAGGCTGGGGCTCATGTAAAACTGTTTGGGATTGTTTTCATTTCTAGGAGATGTTTCTTAAGAGTATTGCATTAGATAAGGTTTGCCAGCCATTTTCATGTGTGACAATTTCCAAAGAAAGTTACTATTTCAACCCTTCAAATGTTTTCTTCAGGACTGACTGAAAGGAATTTCCCTGGCCAGAGTCCTAATGGTTGAAGTTCCTCTGATTCTCCTCTCCCCTTCCTTTCCTTTTATTTTTGACTCAGACCCTGTCTCCCCACAATGTCTAAATTAATGGAATTCCTCAGGGGGATAGTTTTTTGAGACTATTTAAGGGTCTAAAGATACTTCTGATTCAAGATTTTGAGGAATGCTATTGACTTAGAGGTAATCCCGATTGTTCCCCCTATAAATGGGCTGGGATGTGGGGAACTTGCTCCAGATAACCATTAGTGACTAGAGAATCCATCTTTGATGATCTCAGAGGCCTTTAAACAATATTAAGAGTGGCTTATAGGGCTGGAGAGATGCCTCAACACTTAAGAGCACTGGCTGCTTTTCCAAAGACCCACCTTCAATTCCCAGCACCCACATGGTGACCCACAACCACCTGTGACTCCCGGGTCAGAGGATTTCACACCCTCTTCTAGACTCTGGGCACCGGTGAGCATGTGGTTCACAGATACACAAGAAAAACGACATATACATAAAACAAAGATAAATATATTTTCAAGTGGGGATCAGATCCTTCGCCCTTCACCTTTCACAAAAACAATCATGTTGGTTTTCAGTTCCAACAGCATTGTCTGCACGCTCCTACCGGGAGACATTGTATATTTCAAGTGAGCTTTTCTACATAGTAGTAAGGCTGAAAGCTCCTCATGGTGCAAGCATTTAGTGCTATACATTATATTGGGGATGGTGTGCCTGTGTGTACTTGTTTTTATTCAATGCCTCTTGTTTGTATGTAACTGTATGTACACATGTGAATATAGTTTTAGCAGGAAAGAGAATAACACAGATGATTTTTCATGTGGATTGCTTAACGGGCAATAATTTTTGAAACTGCCTTTCCTGTTTAAAAACAGTGATCATAGTGTGGAGCCGTCCTGTGACTTGAGAGAGATTTGCTTTCATGATTACTAAAGATAATCTGTTTAACAGTTCATCAAAATACGGTTTCAGCTTTGTTTGGATTGCTCAAAGTCAGCACATGATTTCAGAAAGTCAGCGTGTTCCTTAGGAGGGCTTGTGAAACGGAGACTCGCAGCCGCACCTAGTGTGTCCTGTGGTTTTGATATTTACAGTTTGTTAGGAGGTGATCCCAGGAAAGAAGGGCAAACACAGGGACAGTGTTTACGGTACAGATTTCTGGAATTTTCTAATCGGAGAGCAAGTTTGAACTCTGAAGGGCACGCTTTCCGCTGTGGACTCCTCTGGCTTTATACTTGAGCTCTGTCTCCTCACTCTGTAGCCTGGAATAACACAGTTACTTGATTCCTCCATGAAATGATTTAGTATTAGTGCCTACTTCATTTAGCTCTGGGAATTAATTGAGTCAATATATTGATAGTCTTGAGAATAGCACTTGGCTCATGGTAACAGTTCACCAAGTATATTTGGTGTGATCAAAGACCGACAGGAAAAACATAGGAGCATTCTTAGGTTTTTGAGATCTTATTTATTTGTTTGTTTGTTTGTTTATTTATTTATTTGGCAGTGTCTCATGTAGCTCAGGGTGGCCTTGAAGTTGTTATGTACCTGAGGCTAACCTTTTGCTTCTGGTCCATCTACCTTCACCTTCTGAGTCCCGGGACTCTTAAGTGTTCACCACCACGCATGACTTTTGCATCTCTGAGAGTTGAACATAGGACTTTGTGCATGCTAGGCAAGCACTCTGCCAACTGAGCTGTACCCTCAGCCCCCCCCCGCCCCATTCTTAGTTTTCTTTAGAAATAATTGCATTTGATAGTCATAAACACATTGACCTTCAAATGGCTTTCTCAGGCATGTAGCTCAAGAGTTGCCACAGCAGGAAGGTTCATAGTGGCAGTCTGGTTTGACAAGAGTGAGAGCGGGTCTCATCACACGTGTTGCAGATTTTCGGAGAGCAATGACATTTTTGAAAGGGGCTTCCAGCTTCCTTTTAGCTGGGGCAGCAATGGAATAGCTCATTTTAGCTGAAATAGCACTGGAATAGCATTGGATTTACAGTTGCTGACAGTAATTAACAGGAGGGTTCTACGGGCGTTTATGTAGAGGATTGGGGTGTATTGTGCTTGTCAGAGGTACCTTCCCTGTGCCTGTCACTGGCTCATTGATCAGTAGGCAGTGCATTGCTTCTGTTCTTCGCTCTAGTGCGCATCAGCTGGAAGAGGAGGCTTACAGGAAACACACTGGCACCAACATTTCCTGCCAGGGGTAGCCATGTTCATGCCCCATGTCGACTCTTCATTTTACTGGATTCACTATTACTATTTTTAGGTGCAGGGAGAAACTGAGAGAAACAACACTAACACTTGCGCTCAACAGTCATATGATAGGTGTCTCCCATAGCCTGGGTGATACATTCCTGGTATTTGCATTCACGGAGTGTTTCTGTCTAGGCAAGAGTCAGTGGTCACCTTTGTGGCTGCTTCTGTGGCTGCTATTGTGCAAGTATGATGGTGTTTGCCCCCTTTCCAGCACATGTGCCATCGCCTGTTAACATTCCCACAGCTAAACTGCATGGCAGATGCATATTGTTGGGTGAGGAAGAAGGCGACGAGAATACTTGTGTGGAATTGGATGACTGCATGTGTACTGGTGGAGGTATCTTTTGTTACCTGTGTGGCCTGTGTAGAGACATTTTAATGTGGGCCTTATCAAAGCTCATGTTTTTCCACTGGACATCTGCCCTCATCTTGTACAAAGAAAATACAATTTTAGACTTAGAAGATTCCTGAATGTTTTTATTCAGTTCTTTCTTTCCAAACTTGACTCTACCTGGGAATTGGCAAGCGGCCCTATCAGGTCTTTGGGTTTGTCACAGTTCTGCTACTAGAATGCCATCTACTTGTCCCTGTAGATAGAGGAAATGTAGTTTTAGAATCCCATGGAGGGAGGATCACAAAGCCAGAGAGAAATGGCTGCTGTTTGATTTTTTTTTCCCCGACTGGGATTTAGGGGTGCGGTAGGCAAGTGAAACTGAGAGTTGAGTGTACCCTTTAGAATCCGAAATATCACAAGCTTTGCAGGGTCCATCACACTCCGTCATTCACAAGTCAGGATGTGCTGTTTGGAAAGATATATCCATCAGCTACACAGGGAGCAGGGAGTCAAGGGCTTGGGAGTGTAGGCCTGAGCATCCTAGTCTTGCCATCTCCTCGTGTAAATGAATTCCAGTTTTAAAACAATTCTCGCCATAAGTGTTAAGTTAAACCCACTCCCATGCAATTACACAATCTAGACACTGTTCTAGCCATCATTTCTAGATTCATCCTCAAGTCATTCTTTCTCTATCTTCCTTTCTTTTTTCTATTCTTTCTTTTTCTTTTGTCTTTCTTTTTTTGAGGGGAGGATTGTCTCAGTTTTCTGACTGTACAGTAGCATAAGAGTTTCATAAAACTGTAATAAGGAATAAATAAATCATCTACTATAAATTACAAACTAGAGTGCCTGGCACTCACGCTTGCTATAATAATATCAATTATGTTATTAATAAGTACTTAGTAATTATTTTATTGTAATAGTCATAAAATAACATTTTGTTTTGACACACTTTAGCTACACAGCATCTGACAATAAAAAGGTGATTCTGTGGACGAGTCGGATTCTTTAATTATCTAGTGAAATCGAGGCCATAAATCATTGAACATCTTGCCTCATTTTTATGTGAATTATTTGGATTGACTAAGTGCTCTTGGTATCGGGCTGGGTTACCATCTGCTATGTTTTGCCTCCATAGGTCAGGCTTGTTCTCCTAGGGAATGGAGAGGTGGGGAAAAAATGCCAATAACCTCACTCCAAAATGTATCCTAACTGTCTTGTTCACATTTATAGGACAGTTTTATTGCTGTAGGTAAGACAGAGAACTGGGCATTATTCCAGCATCTTGGCAGTTTTCCTTTTTCAAGGTACTAATATTAGGATTAGCATGTTGTTTTAAAGCCATTGCCTTTGTGCACCTTATAATTGCTTGTTCTTGAGGGAGGTTTGGAACATTTGGGTTCCGGTTTTCCTGCCAAATAAGGGAGAGGATGTCTCTTTTATTTTAATACTTTGATTGGTTTTTAAAGTTAGCAGCATTGCAGCCCTTTTTGCAACAGACTAGATCAGAGGCAGACTAGGCACAGTATGTATTCGGCAGAGGCAGAGGGAGGCAGTGGGCACACAGGCGGCTCACCGAGGAAAGTCTTCTGGTGGTCTCTTTGTGTCTTCCATTGACTTTTGGTATTGATGCTAGTGTTTAGCTTTGCAGCGATTTGCTTCTTTCATTGTTTTAAATCAAATCTTTGATGGATAAAAAGTATATGAAAAGATAAAATTTAGTGATATAATCCTAGTCCCTCTGTAGTAGTGATTTTCAACCTTCCTAAATCTGAGACCGTATAATACAGTTCTTCATGTTGTGGTGACCCCCCAATCATAAAATTATAACTGTAATTTTGCTACTGTTATGAATCATAATGTAAATATCTGCATTTTCCAATGGTCTTTTGGGGGTCGTGACCCTAGAGGTTGAGAACCACTGTTTTAAAGCATTGAAGATAGTTTGTGTTATCAGTGTTTTACAACATGCTTCTCCTTTTGCTTGGATTTTGGTAAGGTTCCTAAAGAAAACCAGATACAACAAAATTTTTTAGTATTTCTGTATCTCCACATAGGGCAATAACCATTCTAATTACATAGTATTCTTTCTCTCTCCAAAACACTCTTTGAGGAATGTAGAAGAAAAGAAAGAAAAAAGGAACCTTACTTTCCATTATTGTCCTTTAGGGACATCAAGGGGATGAGGTCTGGGCAACAGTCTTAGTTCTTTGGTAGGTCCCTTAATTGTTGTGAGGCTTCAAGAGATAAGTATCTCATCGATACTCAACAGATGAGAGTTTTTGCACATTGGACTCGAGCTCATCTTCTTGTTGGTGGCCTTGCTGTGATAGGTAGGTGATCAGTAAACCTTATGGAGTGAGCCCACAGGACAAAACGACCAAGAGTGCTTGAGGGCAATTAGAGTAGATTTCAAAACAAAGGTGACTGGCTGTGCCATTCCTTGTTTCTTCCTACTCTTATGACAAAACTAATTACTGTCCCTGCTTAATGAAACTGCATTTTCTAGGCATGTGGTAGAATAAGAATAATTCTGCAATTTTACCTGAAAATTGTGGTACCTGATATTTTTTTCTAGGCATTGATGGAGGTTACAAGGGTTAGGTTCCCACTAATGGAGGTACCACTGTCTGTTAGAGTTCTGGACACTATTGCTAATATCTGTGATCTTGTAGTGGATGGGTTACCCTGTTTGCAGTCAGTTTTGACTGCACGTAGGAAAAATATGTCCTGTTCTGCCTTTTTCATAGGTTGTTTTAGGAATGATGGAAATTATATGTGAAATTTTGTTCACTATGAAGTTGATGCTCCAAATATGGAAAATACAGATTGAATAAGTGACTTTTTAAAAATTGTGTTTGTGGGATGTGTTTGAAAGCCAGAGGTAGACATTAGATGTCCTCTTCAGCCTCCATCTTAGTTTTTGAGGCAGGGTCTCTCACTGAACTTGCAGCTCTTAGGCAACTTCTCAGCCACGCCAAAGGATTCTCCTGTTTCAGCACCCAGAGCTGGATTACATATTTCACTGTACAAGCTTTTTATGTAGGTACAGAACTAGAATTCAGTTCTGCTGCTTGCACAGCACCCACTTTACATACTGAGACATTTCCCTAGTTCCTGTGAATCTCTTTTTAACTTGAATTTCCTGGACTATCCATTGTATTGTATCTGACTAACGAAATAGACATTTCAAGGATGACACAAATAATTAAATTCCCTTATTTTGTTGGCAAGGGTCACTCTTATTTTAGAGTCACATGTTAAAATCACAGGACATGGGGATAGTCAAAACTATAGTGCCCCCATAGTAACTAAGTTCAAATAAAAGATATTCAGCATGAATAAGAATAAATAAAAGGTAATTAATATTCATTGGTAAGGAGATGGCACATACTATGTGTTAATAGTTGACATCTTTTGGAGACTGAACTGTTACCATGGCATCCGAGTATTCCACTGTTGGGTAAATATCTGAAGATACCTACTCTCAAGCTGCCTGTTTGGATAGAGTTAATGCTCATTTAATATATCCTGCTTGAAACCTCTTATGCTGAGAAATTTTCCTGTCTATTGAGAACATCTTTAGAAAAAAGGAGTCATTAATTTCTCCACTTACATGTAACTTGCATGTGAATTCCTTTCCTTAGTTTGTATGTCAATCACCATTTTGGGAAGAATATGAAATGTTCTATATGTAGTATTTGTATGATGTCATGGCTTAGTGTGTTCCAAGTTACAAGAGTTCTGTTTCTGTTTTCCCTAAATTTTCTGGTTGTCTAATCCTCACTTTAAAAAATATCCCCAAATAGCAACACAAGAATGACTGCAGACTTGGGCATGTTGAACATGAGAGATCTGTTTGCTGAGCTTTCCCCTTCTATGGCATGTTCCCAACCATCATCCACACTCCAAACCTGAATTTCTCTTTGTCAGCTATGTGGTCCTTTAAATCAAGATACAATTCATAGAAATATTTTTCAGGTAGCTGTGGGAAGAAACCCTGTGAGATGACTTCAACAGATCGGTTCAAAGCATGGTGACAACTAAAATTCAGTGACTTCAGATTCAGTGTCACAAGGGATTGTACCCTTTCCTCCATAATGAAGGAAAATAAAAAAGGTAGAAAAAAGAAACCCTGTCACAAGTAACATACCCATCTTGGTTTGTTTTCATTTGGGGAGTTGGGGACTTGCTGAGGGAGACAGGTATACCAGCTAGCCCTGTGCTCCATGCAGACCTGCCACGTGCTGTTTTGTAGTGTTTATTGCTTCTTTCCCCACATCACTCTGCGTTTCTGTGGTTGGTGTGGGGCAATGGTGTTCTGGATGAGTTTGTACTGGATCCACACAGCCCCTCCCCTTCCTACTCAGCCCTTCCCCCTCTTGTGGGAAGGCTGCTCAGCTGAAGTCAGCCTTTGGGTTTCATGATGTGGGATGTGGTAGAATCAAAGCAGAGTGAGAGCAGAGATCTTCCTCTTTCTAGCTGTTTCCCTCAGCAAAGGTCTTTTTTTCTTCTAATGATGATGCTTCCTTTCAAGGGGTTTTAAATCTGCAAACTGTTTCCTCAGTTTATTCCTGTGCTGTGAAATGTGTTCCCCTTAGGTCAGATCTGTCTCTTTTTAAAATCCAACCTGTCCTTTTCAATGTTGCTAGTTGCCACTCAAAAGAACAAATGTTAATGGTTACAAAGACAAATAAACTTTTGCCACTGAGTTTCATCCTTTTGTTTCATTGCTTTTATTTATGAAAAATTATAGATGTCAAAAAACAATGAGAACTCTGTTAATTTGACCATTTAATTTTTGTAAACAAAGCATTTAAAAATAAAATATGGCCTTAAGGTTTGTTTTGTTTTGTTTTTTCCTTCCAAAAGCAGTGTAGTGATATATAATTTGTTTAATGTAAATGCTTAAAATTAAAATTAAGGCACTCAAAACTGCATAAATGTAAAAAATGAATATTAAAAGTGGTTTGATTTACTAAGTGATGGTGGGCATAAAATATGGCTTTTCACTGTTGGCTATTACTTCACTTTTAGCGTTGATGATGCTTCCGATTTTATATTTATAAATTCTGTTTCATTCAGGAATACATAAAATATAAAAATTAATTATCTTAATCACTCCTTAAATATAATCCAGAATTACTAACTAGACATTTCACCCATTTCCTGGATCATCTGGGTGTCTGGATTAAGGAGAGCTATCTTTATACATTGACTGGTACTTGGGGGAGTGGCATCTGAAAGGACACCTGGGTGAATGAAAAGAACCCCCTTTCTTCCTTTCTTTTCTTTTCTTTTTTCTTTTTCGAATTTTGAGACAGGTTTTCTCTGTGTAGCTCTGTAGACCAGGCTGGCCTCAAACTCACAGAGATCCACCTGCCTCTGTCTCCTGAGTGCTGGGATTAAAGTTGTGCGCCTCCACTGCCCGGCAAGAACCCCTTTTCTTTGGGCTCATCTTTCCTAAAATACCCATACTGACCTAAAATTGGGGAATTTGCCAGCAAGAGACTTCACATTGCTGCCCTGTTGCTGAAGCTAATTCTTCCTGATGTAATGAAACCCGTGGCATATGGGGGAGAAGCACCTCATTTCGTTTTCACTTGAATGCTAACGCTAGCATATGCTTTTGAATTGAAGTGGGGTCCCAAATGCCAATACCCGGTGAAAGAATTAAACACTTAAAAAAGAAGTTCCCTCATCTTTCCTCGTGTTGCCCACCCCCTTGAGGGTGAGGGCCCGATAGCTCTGACAAACACCCGCATTGCCTATTTATCCGTACTGTTTAATAGAGAGCTATGAAAAAAAAATGGCAATTAACATATTCAGACAGAAAATCATCCTGGCTGAATGACTCATTAAATAGTCGTATAAACAGGATGTGCTGAGATGAACTGGTACAAAATTTAGTTTCATTGGGTCTTTGCTGTACACCACTGCTCATTACCAGCCCTTTAAGAAGCAGGCATGTGAGTGTTTAGAGGACACTTACGTTTCTTTTCTCTGTAGTTTTTTCTTAAGTACTTTCCCCTTCCTCCACTCATCCCCTGCCGCTCAGACATCTCTGGCAAGCACGTTCCTATGAACCCATCTACACACGAAATATTGTGTTGGAAACCAACCAAGTTTGGCCGCATAAAGAGCTTCTGAGTTGTGTTCAGGTTAGAGGTTCGAAACCCCAGTTGACTTCGTTGATGTACTCGGAGACTCTTGAAACACACATACAGCATTCTTGAGCACCATTTCTTAGGACTTCCATTTGATAGGTCTAGGAATCTATATGTTAATAAGAGGTTCATGTAGGATATGGCTAGGTAGCAGGGCTGTTACTATGAACTGATCTCTGTCTCTTCATGATAAAGCTTTTTCTTTGGCTTCAAGGTGGATGGCTATCTGGCTTCTGTTTCAATGACTTGTGTTCCTGGCTGCGTATTACAGTTACTTGGAGAGCATGGGGAAGACTACCGATGCTTGACCCCATCCCCAATTCAGTTGGCTTGTTCTCAGGGTCCCTCAGGTGGTTTTAATGTTTAGTCTCATCTGAGTGCTGTTTTCCTTCAGAAACAATGGAGTTAGCTTGGCTGAAAGAGTCTTCCCTTGTTACTTCACCTTGTGTGGAAACCACTTCTCTAACTACACACTTACCTATTGCTTCTACCAGGCTCCCAGAATTGTTTATTGTTGCCTGATTCTCAGGCAGGAGTATGAGGTTCTGTCTAGTCTTAGTGTGGCAGGTTTCTTTCTTCCTACCTGAGTGCTGCATCTGTGATGTGCATATGTGCTGTCGTAGTGTGAGCATCCACTAAGACTGAATAATAAGGACCAGGAGCAGATTAGCATAGGAAAGAATACCTTCTTTTTCAGTCCCATTGAGCTCCAAGACAAAATTTGAATAAGTAACTTTCATCTTGACCAAGTTTTAACATTAAACTGGAGCCTTTCATGACCGGATTACTGTTTGTATTTCTTGGGTCAGGACTTGAAATAGCCATAAGATCAACCCTTCCCTGAAGATCCATGAAGCAAAAAAACACATTTTCCTATTGCAAGAGGAGGAGGAAAAGAGTAATGGTGTAACCGCCTGAGGACTAAGCTTCCCAGCTGTCCAAAGGTCCTTAAGTGTTCCCTAGCTGGAAGGAGTATTTGCTAAGAGGGAAACGCTGTCATTTCATGTTGCTCATTTCCAAGGAGAAAGACATCTTGAGTAGGGACAAGATTTCCCTTGGATGTAGCTTTCCACCCCCTCTATTCACTGAAAAAAAAAATGCAGTTACATTGTATAATACCTGAGTTAGTGTTACAGTTCCTGAAATTAGAGGAGTGGTTCAGGTGATGATGCTGGGAATGGGCATGGTCAGTAGCCAGGATTTAGGTGCTAGGCCTTCTTGTCTGATAGTGTGGGGCAAGGAAGACCAGCAGCCATTTCTCTTCTAAAGGAGACTGAGTTAGAGCACAGCTTCTAGGCTGATCTAGCGCCTGTGTATAAGGACTTCAAAGACAGTTGATGTCTAGAAAGGTTCTCTTAGAGGAGAAGACAGCAGACCTTACCTTTGACATTAGCTCAAGTCGGGACTGTCTAGTTTACACTTGTATGGCCAGAGACCGGGTTTGCTGTTAGAAAAGGTTGTCATGCTTTAGAGTTCAGACATTCAATCTGAGGAATGCTGTCTCAGAGCCACACAAGGTGAGAGTCCACTTTTGGAGGACCCAGAGTGTGAGCACATCGTTTAGTAGAGTACCTTTCAGTGCTCCATCTGCCTTCTCTGGACCAGCCCCAGGAGGCAGCATACAGAGTGGGGATAAGGCATGGTAACGCCAGTCTGTGCCTCTTGTGCATCTCTTAACTTGGTGGGTAAAGAGCCTCCTTGCAAAAATGTCTCTTTATAGACTTGAAGGGAAGGAAATACTTGTGTGACTGACAAGCTAGCAGTGCCTATGGCCACATGTGTCACCTGTGGAGGATAATCGTCCTATTGTTTTTTTCTTTTTTTGTCAGTTGGTATAACAAGTGGGTAGTGTCTTTCAATGTGATGAATTAATTTGTGTTCATTGTAGTAGCACTGATCATAATGAATTAATTTCATATTCATGTACATGTCAGAGGGTTTTTTCTCCTCTTTCACTTTCTTGTATCTTTCATTAATGAATATTTTAGACATTTGCCACATCTGATCCTATTCTAACAAAAATTTCCCATGGATATCATCTTCAAAGCATTTAATCCTATGTTAAAATAATTAGTGTTTTAATAGCTTTTTAGGAACTTGAATATTATCCCTTTTATAAAATGAGAGAAAAAATGTCAATAGTTCTATCATAGAACTTCTAGGTCACATATTATATTTTACTTATATATGTTACTTATATAGTTTGATTTTAAAAGATTTAAAAACCAAATATTTACAGTTTGTGTCTTTGTCAAAGGCAAACAGTGCTTCATGTATACAAATATAAATTAACAAAAACTGCGTACTGTGTACAGTAGCCTGGTTTTCATCGACATCCTTCTCTCTTTCCCTCTCAGACAAGATTGATAAATGTATGTGCATATATTATTTATCTGCTCATGTAAGGACATGTAATTGGCTATTAGATATGGTAATTGCATAAGTATATCTTATTCAAACTCATTTCCTTTTCTGTTTATAAAAATAAATGTTTTCGTTAAGTTGAAATAGATACGAAAATAAAAGTACCCGATTTAGGGTTGAGCAGCCAGGTACCCAAACAGAAAATCAGATGATCTCAGGGCTGAATACTTGGGCTTAACCCATGCGCTTTTTCATAATTTGTTCATCATGTTTTGCTAATCGTTGGAGAAATTTCATTAGAACAAGGGCTTCTTTCACAACTATCCCACCTGCTCTGCTGATTTGTGTCCCCAGGGAATGTGGCTGAACCTTTTGAAAAGAGACCCCCCCCTGCACCGCCCCCTGACTATCAAGAAGTCATTTGGCATCTTTCTTGAAGTTTAAGTTTGAAAATGGTAACATTCCTTCCAGTACTGCCTGTGGCTGTAAACTTCTGATTTTTGTAATTTCATAGCTCCTGTTGTGTTTGATTCCAAGCAGCAGCTATAATGTGTCCCAGACTGCCTTGTTTCTGCAGGGGTGGATCTTTACTATTTAGAGTGTATGGAGAGGGGACCTTGTTGCAAATGGCGAGGTGCATGCATTGGGTTACTGTTGTTTTCATTGTTTTTGCTATTATTTTAACAAATTGCACAGTAATATGCTAACCAAGGCTTATATTATCAGAAAAGAGGAGGGAATGTTAGGATGGGAGAGAAAAGTTGTGTTAAAACAAATGTCTGTAATAATGGCGGAAAAACAAACTACAAAAAGCTCTATGGGAATTGTCCCTAGCATAAATATTTTCATTAACATTTGCTGTGGTTTGCAGATCTTGAAATCCAGTGTTTATGCCTCTCTGGAGTTTAGATGTGTCCTGTGTTATATGTGCATGGTTGTTCTTGGAACAAAATCGTTCTTCCCTTTATTTCTCTTTTTGGTTTTCTTTCTTTTTTGTTGTTTTCATTTAACTGGAACGCAGAGCTATTGAATATGCAATGAAGAGAAAATTTATGGAGGGCAGAATTATGAGTATCTGAGGAAAGTTTAATTACTTTTATAATTTAGATAAGCTTCGTAATTTATTGCTACACAGTGTACTTTGGCACAATTTGTAACAATTATGAAGCACTTGAATTTAGGTCCTCCACTTGGCAGCACTAAGCAGAGTAGATGTGTGAAAACTTTGCAGCTCACTTGCCGCCTCCACGTTGCAGCAAAGTCTGTGCTGCGGCGCTTTCGTATTCCATTTCTGCTTGCCACATCTGTGGGTGATTTCTCTAAAGTACACGTGTATATAAGGCAATAGGTGTGTGCCTGTACACCCAGAGGCAGGAGAGACAGGACAGGAAGGTGGTCATGAATGTCCAAACCAAGGAAAGGAAAAAATAGAGAACAGCAGAAGACCTCACTGCTCACCTACATGCGGAAGACAGGTCACGTGCTTCCTAATCGGCCAACAGTTTTTTACTTATTCAATCATTTGGAAAGTGTAAATTGAGCCTACTTTAAAAATCTGAATGCATAACAACATGAAAAATGTACACATTAATGGAATAGCATGTGATGTTTTAGTGGGGTTTTCTATTACATGAATATACATCTTTTTCATAATTAAAGACCAAAGCAAAATTCCTACCTCTTCTTGTTTGCATGTGTATTGATCTTTTAGAAACCACTGCACACCATAGCATTCAACACAACTAATCTTATTTGTGCATTTTGGTCATGCCACTTAGCTGTGTTTTCTTACATATTGCATTGATGCTGAAGGTAATCACTGGCCTTTCGGAATTCTTAGTGACTGACTTTGCTTGCTCTTAAAAAACATGTTTTCCTTAAAAGTTTATTTGTGTGTAGCAGGAGATTTTTTTGCATTCACATTTTCCTTTTAATTAAGAAGCTGTAGAACAGGCTGGCTCTCATAAAATGTACTTGCTCAACATCTCTGGTAATTAAATGATGGTAATAGTTTTGTGTAACACTTTGAACTTTCTAAAGCATTTTCTCATCCATGTACATTTAGGGCAAGATGAAATACAATTAAGTTATTGTCCCATTGGAGGTAGAAAGAAGCAGTGGGTGGTGTGACTCAGGGACTTTGTGGAGATCTTAAGGTAACTTCTTAGTTCTTGTCACTTTAGTCAGGTGAGTGCAGGTGATCCAAGTGGGAACTGAGCTCTGGTTTTAATGTTGCAGGAAATGGACACAAGTTATCCTTTTGCTTTTGTGACTCAACTTTGAGCTGTTTATAGACAGTAACCCTGTGGTTGAGCTATTGATGCTTCAAGAGCTAGATCTAAGAATGCTTTCCCTCATTTTAAAAAGAAAGGCAAGACTCCTTGTTTGAGTTGGGTTGCTTTGTGCAGATTTCTTTCTTTTCCTAATGAAAGACTTCATTGTGTGTTCCTGACCTCCATAGATGTTGCAACAAGGTATCTTTTCTCTTAGTGTAGTACTGGAAGGATCAAAGTTAATAACTGTAACTGAGGTCCTTGCCTTTTTCTTTGTCATGGTTGTGTTCTTACAAGGGAGCACAGTTTTCTCCACTGAATGTGAGTGCCCTGATGGAGAGACCATGTGCAATCTAATTCCCTTGTCTAGCAAGTGCCAGTGCTTTCATGTTGTAGGTGATTGTGTCCACCCACGCCAGTACATGCAAGTCCCTCATTCATGTTCCCGATGTGTGATGACTTACCTCCTTAAACCTTTTAGTTCAAAGTATTATAATCTTTTATCCTAAAAATTGTCTGTGATTGTAGTGCACTAATACTGTGAGTCAGTGGGGACCGAATTCAGCTCTAGCTAAGTAGTGTGAAGCAACCCTTTAAATGCAAATGTATCAGGGCTAGTTTTAATGTAATTTTCATAAGGCTGAAACCATTTTGAAGTCGACTTAAGTCATAATACTAATCTGAAAAGACTCTCTATTTAGTTCGGATGTCCCCTGTATTCTCACTGGCACTTTCTTCCTCTGTACAGCCAAAGCACCTTTCATCCGCTCCTGTGGTTCCCATGCAAGTCACCTTCCCCACCCCCAAGCATATGTGGTTTATGGTCACCATGGTAGAGAAGAGCTTGGACGGGCTCAAAGAGCTGCAAGTTCTTTTCTTCCTGTTCCGTGTCCCTGACCTGTCTCGTAAGCATGTCCACATGGATATTTCTATAAATCTTTCAAGCAAATTGATGGGTTTTGGCTAGAGAACTGAAAATCCAGCCTTTTTAAAACTAATGTTATGTTTAGAGTTCAGTGTCTAGTTCAGTGGTAGAGCACTTGTGTAGTATGAACACTAGGCCACATGTTTGATTAATAATAATAATAATAAATTATATCACTAATAATACTGATAATGAAAATGTAGATAAAACAATGATTCCAAACACCAAGATGAGGATTGCATGCACAAAATAATGTCTGACCTCAAGTCTGATAGACTGCAATGTACTAAGTTCTTCATTTTGTCAATTTACTGTATTTCAATGTAAATGATATGTATCTGTCTGTTTTTGTTTGGAACATGAGCCTGCGGAATTGACTAAGGTCTAGCTTTAGAAGTCCCCAGCCCCTGAAATCAGGAGTTCATGATCGCAATTTTGTAGAGATGAAAGATTTCTGTTCTATGAGTTAACTTGGCAGATGTGTATTTGAAGGAAGTTGGTTAAATAACAGGCATGATTTACAAATTAATTTTTAAAATGATTTTTCTGTGTTTAAGTATTATCACCGAAGAGATGCTTAAGTACCAATATCTGTAGCTTCATTTTTATAAATATCTTGTGATTCATAAGACAGCAATTTACAATTTTATTTATTTCATATATTTTCTCCAGAACTTTCTGAAAGAATAATGTAGAGGTTTTTTAAAAGCCTTGTCTTCAAGACATGTTAATAGAAACTGTATTTTGAGCTTAGTTTATGTTGAATATTGTAAAATACCCAAAGAGGTTAGCATATTCTATAATGGCTCTGACAAGAGAGCCCCGCCTCCCCCACCCAATAGCTCCCGGACGAAACATTTTACACAAAACATTGGGATTTGTTAACTTATTCCCAAAGTGATTTTTATTTGTTTGCTTTGAGACAAGGTGCTTGAACTCCCTTTGTAGATAGGCTCTCCTCAAGCTCACAGAGATCCCCCTGGTTCTGCTTCTGGAATGCTGAACTTCAAGGTACTTAACACCACATGAGGCCTGCCCCAAAATATTTTTAAAAGTCTTTTAAATTAGTGGTTTTATACAGTCTTAGTTTTCCAAAATGCTGGTCACTAATGTTTTCATTCAGTTGAGTATCAATGTAATCATGCTAACAACATTTTCCTCCTAAAACACTGTTTGTGATGGGTGGATGGAAAATGAGGTCAACTCCCCAAATATTTTAAGCAAATGGTAGCTGAATCCTAGCTGATGTTGGAATCTCTGTCTGGAGAGATGTGGTTTGGCCAGTATCCATGTCTTTTGTCCATCTCCAAAGAGATGGCATACATATTTAAACTTCGTGTCTTTTCTCATATCAATGCCTGTCAGGTAGGGGGGTCGGCTTGACAGAGAGAGCATTTTACTCTGGGTTCTGGGCAGAGTTCCTGAAGTGAATGAAGTGGGTAGTGGGGTAGATCTTAATACAGAGCAGCTGGGATATGCATGTTTCAGCTGCCAAGTCTCCCATGCAGAGGAGACAGATTGTAGGGGGGGGGGCAGAAGTGTCTCATCTACGGTATGAAGAGAAGTCAAAAGACTTGATTCAGGACTATCTTGCCATCATAGGTTTCACATGTTTGCTCAATGCTTAGCCAGTAAAAGGAAGCTGTATCTTCTGCGGGTGGGTCCAAAGATTGCTTGTGATAGCTACTTAAAGTTAATTTTTTAAGAAGAGTTTTGAAATTTCTTTCTGTGAGGAATAAAAAATTTAGCTCTACAACTTTTCTCTTCTCCGCATTATTTGCCCATTAAAGAATGTCCAAAGAAAAATTGACACGATCTGCATGTAGAAATAACTTCGTAAGAGAGCATGGATATTGATTTCAAATGGTGTGGATCTGAGCTAGCAATACTCCTAAATATGCGGAAGTTCTGGAACAAGTCTTTGAGGTACAATCTGAGACATAGTCTATGTCTCTGCTTATGTGCACACCTTGGCGTCTTTCTCAGATGATTATTGGATTTGTTAGCATTTTGACATCTTGGTCAGCCCTCAGATTCTCTACACTTTAGTCTGAGATGAATTTTGATCTGAGATTGACTTGGAGAGAGACTGGCTCTAGATGCCCTCAAGACTGAGGTGTTATTGATTTCTCAAGTATAATACCACAGCACAGGCTGTAATTTGCTGCAGTCAGAACAGTTGTTTACCAAGTTCCGAGGCTAGACAACCACTCGACAGAGTGAATTTCTGTGATTCTCAATTTGTACAAAGCTTCCTTTTGATTAAGGACACTGCTCGCCACCACAGTGACTCATCTTCTGGCTGCTGCTCTGTCACTCTGTTTACCTGACTTTTCTTGGCACCCCAGAATTGTAGCTGAGGCCTTATGGCATGTGGGCTAAACTAGACTGTGTCAAAAGCCTAGGAACAGAGTTGTGAGGCACGTCACACATTCTTTAACTCCAAGGTGTCAGCAGAGCCCATTAAACCATTAGTGAAGTGGCAATATGGAGCAGGAGCCTGATTAGATTACAGCATCTTCTGTATGTGAATGTGGTATGTGAAAACATAGCACTTGATCTTCACCACGGCGCTGCGAAGATTCAATTAGAGGACTGGTATGTGCCCAGATTTTGGGACATAAAGGGCAACTGGATTTTGAAGGAAAGATGGTTGGGAAACACCTGCAAAAATCTGCTTTTCTGTGCAACAGACTGGGTAATTGCATATGCAGATGGATAGTTAGGGATATAATTACTTGATTTGTGAACACAAATGCCCTTTCGATTGTGTGAGTGTTGAATTTTGCAGTGACAGGTGCGTGCGGATTGCTGTGTGTGTATCCTTTGCACCCCTGTTTAAATATTTGGCCCACAGTCTATCTTCCTTTCATTCCGAATGGAACTTCCCTCTCCCACTGATGGTCTGGGGGAATTGTGATAGCTCTTAATGTCTCTCCAACTTTCTCTCATAAATAATAACCTTAATTTCAAACCTTAACTAAGAGAAGAACTGCATAGAGGCGTGTGGTGGAAGGACTTGTGAATTGCACACAGTAATTCATGTCTTGAAGCTGTTGGATGTAACTCATTAGTTTTCATTGTTTTCTGAAAATAAGGAAAACTATTAACCAACACTACAGACTAATGGCCTAGTATTTTCTTCCCCCCACAATCAACTGAAGTTTAATGGAAATCATCTTTTGAAAGACTACTTTTTTTTCCTCCCTGCCGTTTCTTAACCTTTCCATTAATATACCATTGAGATATCTTCCCTAATAGCTCTCAACTAAATAGCATTCCCAGTCATTCCCTTTCTTTATGAACATTTCTGTAGGACACAGAAGACAGCCATAGAAACACTGGTGTGGTCCTAGTGGTGTTCTTCTTAACTGACATATCTGTGAAGTATTTATGCATGCGAAGTGTCCTGTTCACTCTGTCTTTCTCTGGAACTACAGAGGGAGTGGGTTGAACTCTTGTCTGCCTTTAGTGACGTGGCCCATCTCCCAGAATTGCTCGGCAAATGTATAAGTAATTTATTAGTATAACTCTTAAATTTGTAATTTTTAAAACTCTAATCCAAGACAGACTTGATCTATGTTATTTTTTGGAGGTTCATTTGGAATTAATGATGATCCTTGTAATAACTTGCATGTAATGTTTCCTTCTGTGTGGGTGATATTCTGCTAAGTGCATTGAATCTCCAGTATACATGATCACCCCCCTTCACAGAGCCATGCCATGTATGTAGTTAAGGGGTGGAAAGGGTTTAGAGGTTTACAGATATGGACATCTCTTGGCTGATGCTTATTGCTTTATTGGAGTCAGATTTGCTGACAAGCAGATATTTAAATAAAAGAAACAAACCTCAGTATTCTTTAAAGGAACACAGAGTGTGATGAACTAAGCATAGAGATCCCATTGTGGTCAGAGTTGATAAAAAGATGACAATCAAAGCGTTCACCACTGATAGTTATATTCCTTGACATGTCTTTATGCATGCTGGTCTCCCAAAACTCATTTTCTCACATTGTCTATCCTTTTTTTTTTCAGAAATGTGGGCATTAAATTTCATTCACCATAAGGTTTGAAACCATTTTTCTAGTTTGTGTATCATTGAGAAATAAAATGTACACAGATCTTCTGCTCTGAGTGAAGGAGCCTGCTTAGTTGTTCAAATACAGTTTGGAACTCCCTGCTTTGAATGTGGTCTGATTGAATCAGATGAAATGCCTTTGTTCAGATATTTCCCTGTGCTGGAGGTTGGTGTTTTTAGACTGTAGGAGAGCAGCCTGACTGTTGCTGAATTCCGCACATTATACAGGGGCATAGGGTCGTTGGAAAGCAATTCCAGGTATTTCTGGTTTGTTTATGTCCTCTGGTATGTTGTGTTCATTTATGTCCAGGATCCAGACCACCATGTGCAGAATGACAAATTATTGTCCCCACTATAGGTTCTTCTGGTTTTGGTCATTGAGCACATGCTGTTTAGGGGAGCCCTTCCTCCCGGCTCTGCACACAGTGGGACGACCATTAACAACACTGGATCCTGTGGCATTCTCTGTAGTGCTCATTTTTCCTCTTGGGGTAGACTTGTACCCTGAAACTCACTTCACATTGTAGGTCCTGAACACTATCCTTTCTTCTCAGACTTCAGTTCTTAGACATCTGCAAACAAAGTATTTCCAGAGAGCCAGGGGCAAGGTTATGGTCCACTTCCTGCCTCCAGACAGGATGTCTGAAGCGCTCAAAGGTTGACTCTGGAAAAATTCAGAATTTGTGACTCAAGCTAAAAGGATCAGATTTAGTACCTTGTGGAGTTTGGGAAGTTTCTAGGGTTCTTCCCCTCTGCCCCTACTCTGTCTCACAATAGATACCTGAGAAACTGTTGGAATTAGGTGAACTTTCTAGTGTTTCTCAAAGCAGGCATCCTATTATAACCCACTGTGTGTTCTCCCATCTGTAGATTCACAGGCTGCTCTGGGTATTCCTGGAGACCAGAGTCTGTGTCTCCCTGACATTCCTGTTTCTAGAGAAATTGCCGTAGACACTGTGCATATAGGGAACTGGGGGTCAAATTGGAGCATCTGAAAGCTTGCTCCTCATGTCTGTACATATTCTTCTGGTGTCTGCATGGATGAGAGATTGTGCTTCTACTGTCTTTATGGACCCACCGAAAGCTCCACGCAGGGCAGGTGTGTTTGGAAAGCTTGTTTTGTCAAGAGACCTTTGCTCTCTTTCGCTTCCCTTGGGTACACTGGGGCTATATTTTGTAAGTAAGAAGAAAAATAAAAGTAAAAAGCGAACAGCAATGAAGACTTCCCTAAGGGGGTGTGGCTTGTTGTATTTGGCATATCCAACTCCTTGCTTGTGCATTCAGCCCTGTGGCCAGAGAGTGTACATCCTTAGAGACCCTGAGGTCAGCAGAGTCGTGCTCCCTGTCCCAGGCAGCCTTCTGACTCCAGAGCCATGGTTCAAGCTGGTGAGGACATGCTTTTTCTGGACAGCACCATTCAGCAATTTCCCCGTGCCGCTTTGCCCTGCTGGGCATTTTTCTAGTCTTCTCTTCTTCCCGTCCCTAATTCAGAATCTACTTGGAATCTAAATAATTTTAAGAAGGAATTTTTGAAACTTGTTTCACTCATGTTGGCTTAAACATCCTCTATCACAAAGAGCCATGGTGTATTTTCACATTTTTATACACATTTTTTTTTGCTTGTCTACTCTGAGTGAATTTTTGAAAAAAATGCTTAGTATGGAAAGGAAGAAAGAAACTATGTGGTTGTTGCATTTAAACGGAAAACCCAGTTTGTTTTGTTTATTAGATTCTAACCAACCAGAATCCGGGAAGTGAGGGTTTTTATAGCCATAACTAAATGCTAAATGCAGAGAAGTTCATCTCTCTCTCTCTCTCTCTCTCTCTCTCTCTCTCTCTCTCTCTCTCTCTCTCTCTCTCTCTCCCCCTCTCTCCGTGTTTTGAGTGTTATGTATCAAGAATACCTTTGTTTGTTTATGCCAGTGCAGTTTTACATCAAATCCTCTGAAATGGGGTGCAAAGCCAGGCATGGATATTTGTAAAGGCTTTGAAAAATCATACATAAAATAAACTGTCCATTTGATTTGAACATATTTTGCAATTATTTGTGGCTTTAACTGGGGCTTTTGAAGGGCACTGTATGTATCTACCAGCTGGTTCTGCCCCCACTTTTTATATGAAGAAAATAAGAGCTTTGTATACAACCCCTTGGAAAAAAGGAGTAGTAAACTGTGTATCAGGCATTTTAGTTCTGCTCTTTCAAATCTGGTTTTTATTTTAAAAGGGTTATAAGTTGGAAAATTCCATCTCATGGATGTTTTTATGTTACAGACTAGGTTTTTATCTCATTCCACCTCTTGTTTTTATAGATGTTCCCGGTTCAATATTTTAGTGAAATAAAACATATAATGACCTCATTAAAATTATGTGAAGCCTTTACTGAAAAAATGTTTTTTCTTTATTATATCGTATGTTGCCACAATGTATGTTCATCATCATAGAATTTCTGTTAATGATAATTATTTTGATAGATTCAGTGTTTTTAGCTCTGTAGTATACATATATATTATTTTTATGACAAGTTGTCTGGTTTTCTACTAAATAAAATTTATTATTCATTCAACTAATATTCATTGAGTTTCAGAGCCCCAGGAGCCCATTCCCAGCTCCCATTCTTATGATTTGGTTCCCAACTGGGTACCAGTAAAAGGTAACTTGCACACGGGTGCATACACACACACACACACACACACACACACACACACACACACACACAATTACAAGTAATGTTAAATGAGAATAAACATAGCAGCAGTAGAAGGGATTGGTGAGCACAATTTTGGGGCATATAGGAACTTGAGTACTCTCTGACTTATAGTGAGGGAGAGCCCGCCTGTGGAGGCGACGCTGAAGTGGACACCTGAGTGGTGGTAAAGATTCCGAATGTGGAGATAGTTAATACGTTTGTAAGTCTTTTGAAGAAAGAGTAGGGCTTCTTAAGAGCTTTGTATGTAACTACTCTTCAACCTTAGCATTATAGGCTGCAGATAGAAATGGCAATTTGAAAATGAACTGACTTCTGTGTGCATTAGAAACTGAAGGTGCTGGGACTCCACCAGTGACCACACATATTCTGGTATCCTATTGTGTGGAGATATAGCATGTGCATGCACAATCATAAATCACATCCCACGAAGGGCCAAAGTCAAGTTAGTATTGCCATGACATGATCATTCGTCACTTCATGTTAATATGCAGCTGGAACATGCCTTATATACCACCTACCTGATTACTCCTTAAACTTGGGATAGTAGAAGAATGAAGTCCATGTAAATACATTGTTACCCTGCATTTTACCCCTGTGACAGGTGATGTTTTACCCGGTGGCAGATGATGTTTTACCTTGTGAAGAGGTGATGTTTAAACCTGTGAAGAGGTGGTGTTTAAACCTGTGGAGAGGTGGTGTTTTTACCCCTTTGCCTTTCTTTTTGTGAGTTTCCAGGTGGAAGGAAGGCAGGAAGCAGGATGGCAGACTGTGTGTCGGAGTATGGTGAGATTAGAGCGTGCCTGACAGCTATCAGGCAGCCACTGAAGGTGTTTGTCATGTTAGTTGGAAGTGTCTGATGGTTCACAGGATGGGCAAGTCCTGGACTCTCTCCTCAGTGGGAAGGTTGAAGGTGGAAAAGGAGGGAGGAAGAGAAGCCCGTGGAGGCAGCGAAAGTAGGTGAATTAAGACCAAATGAAATGCTTTCTAGTTTGGATAGTGGGGAAGACCCGGACTGTCCTAGTCTCCCTTCTTGTTAGAGACCCCTTCTTCAGTGATAGCACTGATGACCCAGCCCACCCTTTCCCAGAGGGGCTCTTCCTATGGCTCCCTGGAATTCCGGTTTTGAGCTTTCTAAAGTTTGAAATCTTTCTTGCCTGTCTTGAACTCTTGCTCCAAGAAAACCCTTATCTCCTCCCCTCTAAAGTTTCCTGAAGTAATCCTGGGGACTTCTTTTCTGGCACTGTCAGGACGTTAACCTTGCTTCAGTGTTGTTTTTTTCAAGTACGTGTTTTTTCTCTTCCTCTAAATTTTGATCTCAGGAGTCACAATGTATTTGGGGGATCACAAATAGAAAAGTTGACTATGTTTCACATATTTAAGGAATGGAACTTTTAGAGAGTCCATAACATTTATGATGCTCAAAATATTGAGAAACTGTATGATTATTTTTCTTAAAGATGGTTTGCCTCAAGCAAGAGCTTGGACAATCTGGCCAACATGTCCTGCATTCTTACTCTGTTAGAGGGAAAGGGAATATATATGACTCAGGCAAACACAGTGGCTGGCTGAGCACCAGCTTGTCTTAAATGGCAGAGACTCCAAGGCTACTTTGAAAAGCCAAGAGAAGCTATAAGACACGTTTTTCAGAAAAATGCCCATCACTAGATGTATGAGTAAACTCTGGACCGTGTGTAGCCTGCATGTAGAGCTAATAGTGGTGAGTCAAAGGGAAAGTACTTTCCAGGTATGCTTTGCAGCCATTGGCTGTTATCTGAGCTAAATGCTGCCTGTTTGATGTTTGGAGGAGGGCAATAGTGAGCAGGAGAGGTAAGAGCGAAGTCACATTGTGAAGCAAAGACTTCCATGCTGAAATGATGCTTCTCCAAGGCTTCCATACCTGTGAGTGGTCCAGAGATGCTGGCCTGTCTGCCGGAGACTAGATTTATCCAGGCGGTTATTGTTATAGGAACATTTGTTTGGGAGCAACAGGTTGGCAAGCCTGGTTCTGGGTGGCAGAAAGGGGAACTCTAGTTTATTTAAGGAGACTTTTCAGCTGCAAAGAAAACCTTGACCCAGTTTGGCCTACATAGAAGAAATCCACAGACAATCCACTCTCAGATCTGCAGGCTTCTTCCTCCTTGTGGGATCAACTATAAAGGGGATCCCACATAGTTCTGTGCCTCACAGTTAAACAGGAGAATATTTAGGGAGGATTAGAAGTCGTCTCTTCCCTTGGAGTAGAAGGCCTTTCTTGGAGCCCTACCATAGCCAGGTCTTTATGACTAAGTATCTACTTTGAATTCAGTCCTTGTCAGGTGGAGGGGAGACTGTGGTGCACTGTGGAACTGAAAATGAGACAGCCTGGGGCTGATCCAGCCAGAGCTGTAGGGTGCTACATGAAAACGACAGAGTAACCACTGCAACAGCAGAGATACTCTGGGTCTGGTAAGAAGGAGATGGCACCAGCTGGATAGATGTTATGGTGGCTGTGCAAGCGAGGGGAGCAAGTACTGGTATTTAAAATAAAAGAATGGCGTTTTCACTGTCACAACCCAAGGCGTTTTCTCTGCTGCAAAGCACAGGGGTCACTCCTGAGTTTATTCTGGCAAAGACATGTTGGGAAGAGGTAATATGACTACATGGAAACTTGTATCCTTTCTTTACCTCAAGGCCCCACGGGTGTGCATGCGCAGTTGAGAGTTTTTAAACTCGGACAGAGCAGCAATAGAGTTTGTGTGCCCGGTCCTTAACTGACAAAACCGTCCTCCACCGCGGGTAGGGTTTTTTAATGTGTTTGGTTATATATATTTCGTCTTTGAGGGTTTTCAGAGCTAGCTTGTGCAGTGGAGCATGCCATTGTCTCTCAGGAAACCTGTTCCATTTTGAAAAGACTTTCAGTTTCTATGTAAAAAAAAGTACACACATTCGTGCGCATGCACATGTGCGCACACACACGAATGAATGGATTAAAAAATGCAAACAAAACAAAATAATCAAACAAACAAGCAAAAATACCACTAGTGAGGGCATGCTTAACCCAAAAAGAAAACCCTGATAATTAGGAAATTCTAATTCTCAATTATTTGATCGTCAAAAAAAAATAGAATTTTCCATAGTAAGCACTCTTCATCTGAATTTGAGACGCCAACGTCCGAAGATGTCACTTTTCTCGCCTGGCTTCAGAAGATGGGGACTAGGCAGCTTGGAAAGAGGTTGAAAGGAACAGTAATGATGGGTTCTCTCCCAGATGTTCCACTACCTTGCCCCGAGGACTTAGACCAAGCCCCAAAGCTGTCTGATGCATGAATTTCCAAAGAGAGATAAAATGCTGTGCCCCATGGAGCTTTGAAAAACCCAAAGTAGTAAACTGCTGTAGGGTATTTGTTGTTGTTGCCGTGGCAGTACTGATGATAACAGTTGATGTAGAACTTTAAATATTAATGGATGGTGTTGCTAATCAATGGGATTAGTTGCTGTGGAAAGAATTTAAAAACGTTTGCATTGTAGCTGCTACTCAAGAAACTGACACAGAACTACTAGTCCACTCCCTACCTCTCTGTCCAGTGTTTATAGACAGTTCTAGCAGTAGGCAGAAGGTTGTTTTTGTCTTCTGTCCCAAGGCCAGTGATTATAGAAGATCTGCATGCCAAACTACTAGGTACTGTGGAAGTGAGCATACAGAAGGACCTATTTCCCTCTACAACCAAATGAGAGTTTAAAAGACGGGGCAGACAGGTGATGTAGCTGTTCCATTGCCGACTGTAGGGATGTGGAGTGATGTGCTGTGGTGGGAAAGTGCTATATTCAAAGGACCATGAGCTGAGGTCCAACCACGAGGGCCAAAGATACATTTGAGCCTCATCTAGGGGAAGGACCTATTTCCCTCTACAACCAAATGAGAGTTTAAAAGACGGGGCAGACAGGTGATGTAGCTGTTCCATTGCCGACTGTAGGGATGTGGAGTGATGTGCTGTGGTGGGAAAGTGCTATATTCAAAGGACCATGAGCTGAGGTCCAACCACGAGGGCCAAAGATACATTTGAGCCTCATCTAGGGGAAGGACCTATTTCCCTCTACAACCAAATGAGAGTTTAAAAGACGGGGCAGACAGGTGATGTAGCTGTTCCATTGCCGACTGTAGGGATGTGGAGTGATGTGCTGTGGTGGGAAAGTGCTATATTCAAAGGACCATGAGCTGAGGTCTAACCACGAGGGCCAAAGATACATTTGAGCCTCATCTAGGGGAATCTGAATGACCTTTGTGGGGTTTGAGATGATCTTGATGGTCCATAGCTAAGGATGCTGTTCTTATCCAGACACACATGCAAAGACCCTGCATACTGACGAAGGGGTGAGAAGGCAAGGTTTTATGTCCAAGCACTAAGAAGACCTCTTTGGTGATACACTGTGCCCTCTGAATAGCCATTCCAGCTTCCATCTCTAGTTGTGATGGTTACTAGTATATAATTTGCTCCTTCCCCAGCGTGTACTGTCTGTGTTGTTTGCGTCATCTACTACCTCCCAAAGGGCAGTGGAGGTGCACTAAATCCATCAGGTAAATCTCATCTGCCTTACATCAGTAGTTATTTTTAGTTGTACGGGCCTAAGAAAACTCCTGGCTTTAGGGGCTGGTTTTATGATAGCTCCAAACCAGGAAGCCTTTTATAGACTGAAGTTTGTGACTGAATGTGGTTGGAGATTGGTAGATCCAGAAATCTGCGATTCTGAGAGAAGTTGGCTCCAAGGTGAATCTGATATGGAGGAGGCTGTAGAGGCAGTAGATCGTTTATCCCTGCTGACATAGTGGTGAAGCCTTTAGACTTAGAAGCTTGCTGGCCTCTGTCTTGGTGCCTGTAGAGGCGTGTCCATTCCCTATGTAGAGAAAATTTCATTTTCTTTTAAGTCCATTCATTTTATGTACATAACTTTTTGCCTGTGTGTATGAAGGCATGCCTGCCTGGTTCCCACAGATGTCAGAAGAGGGCACTGAATCCTGTAGGCAGACTTTTTTGTCCTGCCAGCCCACTCCCAAATAGCCATGCAGAGACTTATTATTAATTATAAATGGTTGGCAGATAGCTTAGGCTTGTTACTAACTAGCTTTCAACTTAAAAATACCCATAATTCTTATATATGCTTTACTAAGTGGCAGCACCCTTTTTCAGCAAGGCATATTCATCTCCTGCTTCCTCTACATCTTCTTGGTGACCCCACCATTCTTCATCCCCACTCTCTTTTTTTTGTCTGCAAGTCCTGCCTAATCTCTGTCTGTCTGTCTATTGACCATTTAGCCCTTTATTAAACCCATGAGAGCAACAAATAATCTCATTTCACAACTGAATCCCCTGGAACTGGAGTTGAGTTGGTTGATAGATACCATGTAGGTACTGGAAACCAAGCCCTGGATGTCTGAAAGAATATTAACTGCCTTTAATTGCTGAGCCATCTATCCAGCTCCATAGGGACTTTAAATTAGACTCCAAAATTACCTATGTCCCTATCCTCAGCTTCAGATCCACGTATTTAGTTACTTTGCTGGATTTATTATGACAAATGGACACTTGGAACACAAATGACTAAATGTGCTTTTCCTATTTTCTTAAAGTTTTGCTAATGCTATCACATGAAATCTTGGGAAAACCTCTGACCACCCTAGTTTCCTTAATTTTCTCATTAAACTAGTTGTTAGTTTGTTTTCTCTATAATCCTAGTACAGTTCACCATTGCTTAGGATCTGTTATAGCAGTGGCTTCTTGTTGCCTTTTTCTTCAAGACCTCACCTGAATAATCTGCTTCTTCCCATAGATACCATTTCCAGAATGCATGTGTGAATCTTTGTGGTCTGTTCAGAGCCTCCAGAATATGTGATAAATATTTTATTACTACACAGCACTACAGTACAAGACGGCGTCTCCGTTAATCCCTGCCCAGATGCCTACCATTGTGACCAAGTTACACCTTAAACTCTATACTCACTGTGCTTCCTGCCGCCTCCTTTGTGCTTAATGATTACTTTGGTACATTTGCATATTGATTATCTGGTTTGCAGGGCTCTAGGTCTGATGAGATTGCCCAGCTTTGATCACATAGAAAAGGAATGACACCAAACTTCCAGCGTGATGAGTACCTATTGCCTACTAGAGATAGCCTAGTTGGACATGTTCTCTCAGAGCTCAGGCTACACCTGAAAGCTACTGAAGTTTCCTCACTTTGCCTACTCCTGGGCATGTGATCAAGCCTCATATCAGTTGTTACCAGCTCTCATAATTGAACTGATAGCAGAATCTTTTCTGAATCTAGTGTATGTTTCTGCATCTCCTAGTGTTGACTTATCCAGTGATCAGTTTGCAGGTCAGTTCAGGAGAGAATGGGTCATTGTAGAGAGATCAGATGTTTGAGGTGCCATTGACTTTAAGGTGATGGTTAGCTCATCCCAAGGTGATGGTTGTTACATTGTCTATTTCTTGAGAAGTGGCGACCAGTAATTCTTGAAGGAGATTTATACAAAATGTTGGATGTATAGAAGCAAGGGTGGAAGAAGTGGCATCTAGAGAAGTGACAGAAAAAGAGGGCAAAAATAAGGAAGAGTGATAAACAATAAAAGAGGACCATCTGAATTTAGACATTTAAAGTGATAGCTTCTCGTGACCGGAACTATCTCTATTGCTCCTTTGGAGAAAAGTAACAAATACGGGCAACCTGGTTTCCCACGTAGATAGCAACATGATTCTTGACCTCTTCCCTGAAGCCTACATTTTCCTCTGTAGAGTGAGGAACACTACAACCAACCTGAGCAGAGTTTAAGAGTTAAAGGGCATGACGTAGCATAAGACGTGTCGTCGAAGTTTTCATTGAGGTGGTGGCTAACTTTGAATAACCTCCTCTTCAAGGAAAAATAAAAATAAAGTTATGAGCAAAGTTTGTCAGTTTCCATGGTGTAAATATGCTGCCGTTGTTGTTTTTGAGTGATGAAAGTGTTGGGTATTTGGTGTTTCCTGGGGAAGATGAACAGAATGCCAGTGTGGTGTCCCAGGCTAGAATGATTCCCTTTACATGACATCTATTCTAGATGTTTAGGGAATTGATTTTTACTGTGCTTCAAAATGTTTTTACTTTTAAGTGAAAGCAGCACGTTTTACTTATCCATCCCCACTATATGTTAGGGTTTATTTAACTTTGGTGACTGCTCTGCCACACTTGGTGCAGAAGCTACAACTGAATCCACAGAGAATTGAGGAGTGTGTTCTCCCTTACCAGTGTTCTCTAGGGATGCTGAGGCAGTTCAATTCTATTCCCTTAGTGCCAGCCTTTCTATTAGACCCTCGCCAGTTACCATCATTGCACCCTGAATTGCAGTAACGTACAGGAATCAATTACAGGGCTTAGGGCATAGCTCAGTGACTGTACAAGTCTGGAGGTAATTCACTAGTGTGTCCACTCCAAATAAACGAGCTCAGTTTTATACTATACGCTCTTACATGATTCTGCAACTACTTATTTCTGATATTCACATATTGCCTTTTATTCTTATAAGATTTTTGTCTAATCTAAATCACATATTTCAGAGAGAAAAAACTCTTCATATTAATCTTTTATTTCCTTTGGGCTGAAATAGTAAAAAAAAAAACAAAGTGAAATTTGGAGTTACATCTATATATTTTAGTTCCTCCTACTTGGCAGGTTCCATGGTGACGTTTTCCCTAGTTTCCTATAATTTTCATGACAGTCCAGAGAGCAGAGGCAGTCATTCCCATTTTGTTTTATGAGAATCTATACAATATGAGATATCAACAGTTTCTCCAAATTGTCCGCATAGCAGGCAGCTCAGCATATTCTCATGAGTGGTGTTCAAAAAGGTAATGGTGGCAAGATGGTGATAAATGCATCGTGTTTATTTTCTTGAGACAGACTGAGCAGCCCGAGAACATTTGGCGCTCAGAGGGAGGAAGTGCTAAGAGGGGAAAACAAGTCTGAAAGGAAAGAAGGAGAGTTCAAAGACCGATTTCCCTTGCTTCGCTGTGCCAGCTCTAGCTGCGTGTGTTTGCTTTACTTACATGATAGAATCCTCGAGCCAGAATTCAGGGAAGTCTGTTTGGAGGATGCATTAGTCAGGCTATATGAATGACTGCAACAACCAACCCCCAACTTCAGTGGCTTAACCCTACTGAGGACTGTTTCCCTCTGTTGTCAAAGAACAGCAGGGGTCTGCTTCTCTGCTTGCAGCTCTTGAGGGTTGGATTCATCCCTGCTTTTGCTCTGGGATTCAGTAGATATTAGCAATTAGGCTGATAAAAGGGGGAAAGTTCGTAGGAGATGGGCAAGGGAGGGCTAGGGGCAATCTAGGAAAAGGCAAATATTACTTATTCTCTTAGTCTATTGGCAAAGCTGTAGTCAGATGATCCCACCTGACTGCAAAAGAGGATGGGATTTGTAGCCTTCCTAGTGGTCAAAGAGACTGTAGATTGGTAAACAAAGTCCTGGTCTTTACCATCCAGGGGTACACCAAAGGCTGGAACATTTGGATCCCCCTGTTTTTCAGAGGTGTTTTAGTTTCAAGGAGATGCCAGCATGTAGCTGTGTGATCCTGAAGTTGGTGGGCTGGTTGGGTAGGTTGTGTCTCCCTTCTCTGAGGAGGACACAGTCAAGCGCATTACAGCAGGACACTCTGGTAGGGGAATGCATTTGAAATGGACAGTCCAACAGTAATTGGTTGTAGGCTTATTTGGAAACCTATATGGAAATGTGAAGGAATGGGAGGGGGGAGACCGATGGTCTCAGTTTCCTTCATAGAACTTTGCTCCTTTAAAAGATGTGTTTCTTATGACTAATACAGAGATATTCCGCTTGTGTAACATTGAGTGTTTGCAGTTTTTCTCTTTAAGTGTCATAACATTTTTCATTTGTGAAACTGATTGTTTCTATGCTCATGTCACATGGTGGTGGGCTTCCTTTTATCTGGGGGTAGCCCTTTGCAGAGTCCTGCACAGTGCCTCAGATTAAATGCGACTGACCAGCGGGGAGAAGTGAGGCCTCGTAGAAGCAAGTGACATTACGTTTGATCCAGTGCAGAGAATCCGTTTTATCTTGTTATGTGTTGGCTGTGTATTGTTTTGGCGTCTCCCCGCGCCCCCCGTATTTATGAAGCTTGCGGTGTTTCTCTTCTTCGGTTTTCCTATTTGTAACTACAGATTTCGCAGCTGCTTTCGTGTGCCACTTGCCTCCCGAAATTTGGCCCAACAGTTTTGAGTAGCTGAGCGATTTATCGAGGACAGATCAGCCGAAATGTGGCTGCCGTACACTAGTAAAGCAGAAGGAACGACATAAGGTTAGGTGACTGATGTGTGAGTTTCTGAATTTGATTTGGTTTTACATGGAAAGGTTGAAGCAGTGATCCATGTATTCTAATAAAAATCATCAGTACAAATCAAATAAAATCTGGCTTAGTGGCTATTTTCCCACTGTATCACTCACAGCTAGCCTGCGCTGCAGAGTGAGTTTGGCAGGCACTGGCTTCCCCACAACAGAATCTTCGAGTTGCATTGCAGTCTTTGCCGTGTTGGGCAGGCATCTTTTCTAATCAACCTTTTGCTAATCTCATCAGATAAATCATTATTCTCCACCGACAGCCCAGGCTTCCCTGGCCACTTCTCTGCTTCTTGTTTTCCCTCAAGACGCCTGGTTATTGTCATTCTTCGGTACCCCCCCACCCCTCAGTCCATCTCCTTTCAAACCAATGACATTTCTACCATTCCTGAGAGGAGTTATGGCTTTTTGACTCTGCTTTCAGCCTGGCTTTGTGACACAATATGGCTGGGCAGCTAACCTCCTTTTCACCAGTGTGTTGTTAGTGACCAGATGGGCCAAGACAGGAGACATCTGAGCTGCAGACTTAACCGGTATGAAATGTCTACTCCCTGCTCCTTTGACAGTGGCAGGACTGAGCCTAAGAGCACCAGTCAATGCTTCTGGTGTGTTATGGTTGTAACAGTCACAACCCCAGAGATGGAATAGGGTCAGCACGTGTTTGCATGCTTTTAAGGCCCTAAAAGTGAAAGTATAGGGAACTGAATGAGAAATCCACGTGCATCTGTTTAAGGGGTATCAAAGGTTTATTAAGATATGAAAGGGGGAAGACACACTCACGAATACAGGATGTGGTACATTCAGTTGCAGAATCCTTGGAAATCTGGGGACTGCCACCCAAGAGAGCATGACCCCCCTGCCACTTCCTTAGAAGAAGTTACCCAGGCAGACAAGAAGCACCCCCTCTGTCGGGCAGAGAGCCCAAGGTCAGCGAATACCCACCACAGATAACAGTATGCATTTGAGGGACACCATGGGCTGTTTCTGTCATCACAGTCCTGGCTGGCTGCAAATCGATGCCACCCCCATTCTGTTGGTCAGAGACAACACTATGCGGTACACAGGGCAGAACAGAGGTCACAGGCAGACATTGCTGACAGGATTGGGGGACAATCTTGGCAATGTGAAAATGATTGTAGTCTATTCATATTTGATCCCAATTTCATACTTTAAATAATTCCAGGTGCATCATTTTAAGTGAAATGAATATGGAATTGTTAGAAATTGTTTAGAAATAACCAAAGCATAAGGCAAAAGTGTGATTACATTACTGAGGTATAGTGTGAAATGCCTGCATCATATTTCTCTGACTGGCTTGATGAAAAACAAGAACATGGGTTTTGTCTTAAACATGATCATTAGTATGAAGAAACAATAAGAATATTCAAGTGAGTAGGTCGTGTGTACATAGTGATTTTATACACTCGCGAGTGCATGCACACACACACAATCTCTCTCTTTCTCTCTCTCTCTCTCTCTCTCTCTCTCTCTCTCTCTCTCTCTCTCTCTCTCTCTCTCTCTCTCTCTCACACACACAGACACAAGCAAGGGAAGCCTCTGCCGATGTCTGTCTGACTGTCATGATGCCTGTCTGCCTGACATTTTGGTGACACAGAATTGTGAGGACCCTGTTGTCAGTCTTGTGGGCATCAGGCTGAAATTCATCAGCACTCTTCAAATTCTGGGACGTCAGGGGTGTTAGAGGTTAAAGGGGCTGTTTCTCTTTGTATCATTTATAAGAAGTTACCTTGCCCCATCCCATCAGGTAAGTGATGGCAAAGTTCTTCCAAATGGCAAATCCTGTCCCCCTTTTTCGGTGGCCCACCTGGGCAGCTCCTCATATGCAGCATCTAATACATTTGTACACCTGCTCTTTAAAATTAGGAAAATATTTTTCATTATTTCTTCTTTAAGTTGGACTTAATTTTCTTCATACAGTATGTTCTGATCAGTTTCCCCTTCCTCACCTCCTCTTAGATCATCCCACTTCCCACCCATCTGACACCTTCTCTTTCTCTTTGGAAAACAAACAGGCAAATAAAAAGCCAAACCAGGATAAAATAAAAAAACAGCAAAAGCCTGAGAAGCGCGTGCGCGTGCGCGCACACACACACACACACACACACACAGCATCACATACAAAACAAAAATTCAGAAATCATAATTTGTAAGCAAATGAACAGTAAGGGAAAAAATCCAAATACAGCTTTATGAGACAAAACACAAATCCCAGCATGGGCTGTCCTTAAGTGTAGTTTGTATAAGCAGCAAGAAGCAACAATATATGGGATAGGATTTTACCTTTGTGAGTGGCTGTCAATTGGAGGTAGTTTCTGAGTTAGGGATGAGGGTTTGTGTCTAGAAACCTCATTTTGGTCTGAATGTTCCAAGATCTCCTATTCTCTCCAAACTGTCCAGCTGTGGGTCTCAGTGTTAGTTCTCATCTACTGTAGGAGGAAGCTTCTCTGATGATGGCTGAGCAAGACACTCATTTATGGGTATAGTAGAATGTTGTTAGGAGTCATTTTATTGCTTTGACAGAATAACAGTATTTGGTTTTTCCCTAGATCCATGACTTATCTGGTCTCAGTTTCTTGACCACCCAAGATTTGTCAGGGGTGGGTTCCATCTCATGGACTGAGCCTTAAATGCAATCACATAATGGTTTCTTATTCCCACAACTGTTGGGTCACTATTACACCACAATATTATGTAGGCAGGTCACTGCTGTAGGTCAAAGGGTTTGATGGCTCAGCTGTTGACAGCTTGAGTCACAACTAAAACTATAAGAAAATATTAATTTTACATGTCAGTTTATCCATCTAACAGTAAAACTTTAGATATTTCTCAGTCTTATTTTTGCCTCTGTGTCATATGTGATTGTGTTGGCCTATCCCATAGGATTTGTTACCATTGTGGCAGATCTCACATACTGGTGACAAGAAATGGTGAAGCTAGGAGCACCAGCTTATAGGGTGATAGCCTGGTCCCAGAGTGGAGGGATCAGCATACTCACATGGATTTGATGGTTCCCAAGTTATTTGCTCAATCTTGTCTTCATCTTGGCCATATTCATTCCTACTTTATGGAACAGATATGTCATTGGACTATAGACCAGAGATCTTCTAGGATTCCTTAGGAAATCGTTTTAGAATGAGAATAGGGATATAGACTGGCAGATAGTTTCATATTTTACTTACTATATTTACTTTTTCATGTTTACAATGAGCATGTAAGTACAAATTAGTTACATTGCTCTTAAAGGATCTCTTCATAGATTGCTGGTGAATGCAGCATGGGAAAACTGTTTATATAGTAGAATCTGTATAGGACCATGGGCAGGTGACAGGCAGTAGCATTAACACTTGAAAAGCAGGGACACTGTGCTTTCATGCCGCTCTTCATGTGACATCATTGGAAACACATAGGATTACCTTTCTAGGGCTATATCCCCCTAGGGAGGATATATTATTAGGAAGCATCATCTGGAATTGACTTGTACATCTTTTTCTGAAGTTTCATATAACTAAGAGAAGCACTAAGGAGCCATTTTCCATCAAAATAGATGAAAGAGGCATAGTGTTTAAATATAGTGCATGATCTTTTGACATAGTCTTCCCCATAGGCATGGGTGAAACCAATTTGAAATGTGAATTATGAAATGGATAAAAGAATCAATATTGAACTTCCTGATTTGATAACTGTACTGACCTGTCCTTAGGATATGCCCATAGAAGTACTGAAAAAGTAAATAATATTGATGCATTCCTACTTGCAAATTATTCACAAGCAATATATTATATAACTTAATCTACATTGTAGTTAAAACCTTTTAAAATTAGAGTCATTAGAGGATGTAGGACAGATTTTTAAAAGATATTTTTTCTTCTTTTTAACCTTTAATCTTTTATTGATTAATTCCCAGCTGAATTAGGGTAGCTGTAATTTCTAATGAGGGTCATTAGAGTGTTTTGCCGCTCAACCAACAATGTGGTGATGACCAAGCACTGCTTGTATTGTACGAGGGTTACTTTCTGGAACAGTTGCTAAAACCATCCTGAGAGACTGGTTAGTGGCTGATAGGATCTTCAAACTTTAAATAAATGCCTGAAAGCTGGGGACTAAAACAAGGTACAATAATGCGGAACTTTCTGGAATTTGACCTAGTCAGGACAGTATACATTTGCCCTGGTAAGTGTTCCAATAAACAGCAGATGTAGCATATATTCATCTCTGTTTTTGTAATTCTCATGAAGGAAGTTACCTAGGATAAAGAGTCAGATTGTATTTAGGGAGTATGCACATCTGAGCCCATGGAGGAAAGACAGGAGAGGCCTTGCTTGTGCCTCAGCATTACAATGCCACAGTAGTAAAGCTTTCCAGACTCAGTTTTGAGAGACTTCAAGTACACGTGGAAGTAGGTTTATAAATGTGTAGAGAGTTTATGCATTTTTTGCAGCTTTTCAGTGGATATGTGTTTGATACTGATTTTCCTCTTTTTAATTGTGACAGAGATCATGAGTTAGTGGTTGCAAACGGTAGGAACTGTGTGTTCTGCTTGATCAAGGACTTAGATAATGTGGCTTGTTGGCTGAAGGGTTCTGCACCTTGAGACTTTTATAGGACAGTATTAAAGCTCTGAGACTTCTTATTTTGCCGATACCCAGAAGATTGCTTTAACGAGGAGTAAAGGGCCTTTTTCCAATTACAAGGGAATAACTGTATTAAGTTCCTGTGTTATGTCAACCTGCTTTGATTTGATTACTGTGCAAGAAATGGATTTATCTGTCAGTGTTACTTAATTAAGCCTACTCATTGATGTTTTGCAGAGTAATATAGTGTGCTTTGCACATTTGAGCCTAAATACAGAGAAAATTGTCCTAAAACTGAGACATGACCCCTGAAGAGAACATGCAGGATTGATTGGTTGTCTTGGGCAGGTCGTAGTCTGAGGTGGTGAACTCAGGTGGAAGGAGAGAGACGGGAGGGGGGGCCGGGGGGTGAAAGGGAAACCTGTGAGGGGAGGGTATTATTTGATACATAAATTGACTGACTGCTAGAAGGCTGGATTTCTGAACGTTAAAGTGTTTTGTTTGTATTTTCTTTTGTTTTTTTAACAATAACAGAGAAGTAGCTGGAATAAGGAATGAGAATACAAGAAACAGAAGTGTATTTTTAAAATTATTATTATTATTACTATTTTACAAAAAAGGGAAATAGAAGGAAAAAATAAACAGAATCAAACTGTCTTCTGGGAGAAGTCAACCACCACTGTGGTTCTGCAGAGCGATTACAGCTTTACTATCATTTCAATTTAAGCAACTCTCTTCTCAGAGCCCCACAAATGGCACTCCAGGGAGCTTAGGTGACAGAGGAAAACAGGGACAAAGATAGAACTGTTGTGTTTCAACTGTGTTCTCTCCACACCCTACTGGAATACAATAAATCCATTATTAAACACGTGTGCATTTTCCATATCTATCTGTGTTGGTACCATATTTTACTTGTACCATAAATATTACATATATGACTTTAAACCTGCACAAGTAAGTTATGTGCTCAAGGCATTGGAATTATAATGTGTTCTGGTAAGAAATGAAGTCCATTTTGTAATTTACTCCTCTGTTTAATGTTTTATTTTCTGGAATGTTTACCTTGTATTTCTCATACTTCTTGAGGAATTTTGCCACAACATTTCACCTTTAATTTGGATCCATTGGTGTTTCCCTGTGAGTTTGTTGTTTAGCCTGAGCCTTAACTTCAGGTACCACATCTGACTTTGGGCTGCCATTGTGACCTGACTTGAAGTGACTTAGTCTCCCAATGGTTATTTTAGAGGGACTAGTTCTAAGTATTACAATTTATGTCACTGTATTCATGGCCTCTCTTGTTTCTGAGCTTTTTCTCAGGACCTCCCTTAAGGGGAAGTTCCTATCATTCCAGGCATTTCAAAAGTTGTCCTGGACCCATCATGACATCCTGGCTATCCACAGCTCTCATAGATTAGGCAAACTAGAATATTCTCCAAGTTAGATTATCAGGGACAACACCAAATTGCTTGGTGTTGCTACATAGTAGAACTTGTAGATGACTTTTGTCTTTATTTCCCAATTTAACTGTTTTACTTTGCATCTAACAAAGATTTCTGAGTTTTATAACAAGTAACACCATTGACATATTTTTACCATTGTAATTATATGCTTCTGTTTTTTAATTTGCTGTCACCTGGGTTTGTGAAAATTCTTTTCCTGATTTATAATGTGTATAGTGAAATATATTCCATTATATATGTGTGTAATTGTTCAATAATAACTTAGTAAAGGGGGTTATTATAAACTTAGGGAAAATAGCATTGCTATTTATTTATCTTAGAATAACATTTTTTGGGGTGGTTTCGAGACAGTGTTTCTCTGTCTTGTTTTGGATGCTGTCCTAGAACTTGCTCTGTAGACCAGGCTGGCCTCGAACTCACAAGAGATTTGCCTGCCTCTGCCTCCCGAGTGCTGGGATTAAAGGCGTGTGCTACCAACACCCGGCGTAGAATAACATTTTTTAACTGCTTAAAAGTCATACTAACTAAGGACTGGGTAGTGATGGCACATACCTTTAATCCCAGCACTCTGGAGGCAGAGGCAGGCAGATCTCTGTGAGTTTGAGGCCAGCCTGGTGTATAGAGTGAGTTCCAGGACAGGCTCAAAAGCTACTCAGAGAAAACCTGTCTCGAAGAATCAAAACCAAAAAAGTCATTGTAACTGACATTAATAAAGGATGAAAGCGTTAAAATTACTCCACTCCCAACAAGTTATTTTCTGCTCTGTGTTCTCCCCAGTGTCTGCAGTTTACTTTCACACCCATGCTTGCACACCCTTTCAGTTTCAGATCTGCTATGGAATGCTCTGAGAGTGTAGTGATGGGAACACGCGAGCGCAGGTCCGCTTTCTCTTTGCTGGTGGTATCTTCTCTCTTGTCCTTTGCTCCTTCTGCTCTGGGAAGTGCTGGAGTTCCTCCTCAGTGCTCATCCTCGCACACATTCCTGCATGCTGAAGCACCACATCTTGTTTCTAATAGAAAACAGCAGCAGTCGATGTTGCGAGGACATGGTCTATCAGTGTTAGGAGCTCCTCAACTCTTCCCATGTCGGTACTAGTCCTCAAATTTGACTTGAAATCACTCCTCTTAGAGCTCTTATTGTGCTGGGTGCTAATGAAAATGTGCACGTCCTTAACACGCTCTTTGCTGATGAAATATTTTGAACTCTAAATTCATCTGGCACTGACGGAGAGCATATGCCATCTCAGTTTGTGTGGAGGGCTCAGCCAAGGGTTCTTCCTGGACTAGGGAATTAGTAGGAGCCACAGATGTACGCATTCTGTGAGTCTCCATCCTGGTGTGGAGGATATTTCACAGTGCCTGGTGTGGCATAGAGGACTCTAGGCAGTTAGATGCTAAGCATCCCTGAAGGCTTATCCCCTCAGAGGAATTTACCATCCTTAGCCTCTGAAGGCTTTTGAATATGTGGAAGTTTTCAGTAGTAAGCCAGAGCATCTCCCCAAGAGCTAGCCATCTGAGTGCTGCAAAGTGTCACCTTTTCTGTGATTTCAGGGTGCTATAGGGTCTTGGTGTTTAGTATGTTCAAGGCCCAGTGTGTGGAAAGAACCAATCCTCAGTTCTACGTATCACCAACATATCCAGTTAGCTCTAATAACTTGTTTATTTCAAATTAAGAACACACCTACTTAATATTTGGTCTCGGTTCTCTATAGGGTCTGCGGGCCTCTAGCATAACCTTTGACACCACTTTATTTATATATCACACGCAGAATGATGCTTCACTGATAACACATAAAAGAAATGTTTTAAATTAAAGACAACTGGAGCCCCTGAGCAAATCTAATGCTGATTGAATTCTCACTCATGATAAAGCCTTTGCACTCCACAGGGAAAGTAGCATTTGTGCATCCTCATTATCTTGTGTTTCTCGACCCTCCAGATGATTATGCACAAGTCTCTGGTCTGCTTAGCAAAATTAGGAACCATAAAAGCATGAGACTCAGAATTCCTCAATTCCCAGTTTTCAAGTGGTTTGGAGAACTTTGGTTCTGGAGGCCATGAACAATTGAGGCGCTCTTAGGGTTAGGGTTAGGGTTATTTCTTCTGGGGCTGGCACTTCCTTCATGTTTAACAAGGGTAAATTAGCCATCTACTATAAAGGTACTCCTTAAGTTTGCAAACACTGTCTTCCGTTTATCCCACCTCAGGTAGGTCTTGCTCTCTTCTCTTCTGGTTTCTTTGTTTCAAGAGGCCATTAAAATTTCTAAGTTGGCACATGTCTTCTTGTGCCCTGGGTTCCAGCTTTTGCTTTGATCTTGGCTTAGGCTGGATGGAACTTTCGTATCTTGTCAGCTCATTAGTATTTTTAAAGAAGATGTAGAAGAAAAAAAATAAAACCCTGTTATCCATCATTTTTAGTCTTCTGTGGGAGAGTTGTCCAAATATACTAGCCTGCCCTATTTCCCAGAATGGAAATCAGACTCGCTTATTTTATGGTTCATAAAAATAAGTTCAGAGAGGCCTGTGACTTATTTGGACTGTGATGACGGGCACAGCAGTCAAAAGTAAGGCCGCTCCCCAGTGTCCAGCACAGAGTTCAGCCTGAAGTCCATGAAGTAGAGATCTGAGTGATCAAGTCTTGAAGAGCAGTGAATGGAGGGAAAACCATGGAAAGTTCAAATTCTGTCCCCGGATCCTCCCTCAAAACTAAGGCCGCTCCCCAGTGTCCAGCACAGAGTTCAGCCTGATTGTCCATGAAGTAGAGATCTGAGTGACCAAGTCTTGAAGAGCAGTGAATGGAGGGAAAATCATGGAAAGTTCAAATTCTGTCCCCGGAGCCTCCCTCTCAGTGGCAATTTGTGTCCAAGGTCTGCCCAGTTAACTTTTGTCATTTTGCAGTGATTGATCAGACATTTGAGGGACTTCATACAACTAACCAAGTGAGTTGAGAGTTCCTCATTGGCTTGTTGATTTTCAGAGCTACCTACACATCTGTGGAAGTTACCAAGCCTATCCTATTTGGGATTAATATTGGAAAAACCTCAGGCAATTGAGCTCATGTCTATCTTTGAAAGTGTAATTTCTTTCATCAACTGGTATTTTTGTATCATTCCTTCTGCCCATGGCATTGTGATCCCTTTCCATGCCCATGTTGAAGAGGCGGCTGGTCATTTGTATACAAGGAATGGCTGGAGTTGGCTCTTCACACACCCTCCTTACTGCAGCCATGTTTTTGTTCTTGTTACTGTGGTACCCTGATCTTTCTGTTTGCTGTTTTGTGTCATGATTGAAATATAAACCCTTTCCTATACCAAAAATGCTGTTTCTTTTCTTCACTTTGTGCTTGTTTGATTCAGTGAAGAATGAATGAGCCCACCCTCTGCTATGTACCATACAAGGTATTGAGAGGTAATTAAGCATGCTATAAGGTGTATATTATATATATTAATCATAGCTTGGGGTGGAGTGTGTATATATTCTCAGGGTTATTTGTAGAAGAAATGTCTGTGTAATGAACTGTAATATTGAGCCAGACTCAGCAACTCCACATATGTGAGTTTTGTAGGTACTGTGAATTGTTTCTTTTCTGACTTCTGTTGGGAGAACTTGAGTTTTCCATCGAATAAAAAACAAGTGTTAATTTTGTTTCCCCTGAACAATTTTTATCTTTTATTCTGATAATTGCATTAAATTTTCTTTTCATATGTGCCAATATAATAACTTGTAAAGTTTCCATGTATCTCAAGCAAATATCTGACCCATCACAGAATCTATGTTGATAGAATTACTGTTTATCTTTTATGCTATTACCTTGTATTCATTCAGATGTTTAACTTATTTATTATTGAATTAGAGATAAATCGTTATCTCTAATGTTTTATGGATACAGTAGTGGGTAGCAAATGTGCTTTAAATATATTTGTTCCATGTGGGGGGCAATAGGGAACGTTCTAACTGAATGTAGAATTCAGAAATGTGTATCACTGAGGTGTGTGTTGGGTGGACTCGCCATGTCATAATCCCATATCACCTGTGTATTTGTCTTACCTCTGTTGTTGCTAAAACCTCGGGTACGTTTCTTCCCCCCAAGCCTCACTTTTCTCATATATAGTTGGCATGCTATTCGGACGTATGTGCAGCCCAAGGCTGGTCACACCTTCACAAACATGGACTGAATGTGGAGTCAGACCTTTTCTTTTTCTGAAGGGTTATGTGTGTGTGTGTGTGTGTGTGTGTGTGTGTGTGTGTGTGTGTGTGTGTGCATGCATGTATGTCTATGAGGAGGTCAGAGGGATGTCAGATACCCTAAAAATAGTGTGTGTGTGTGTGTGTGTGTGTGTGTGTGTTGGTGTGTGCAATGCATGTATGTGTATGAGGAGGTCAAAGGGATGTCAGATACTACCCTGGAACTGGAGTTAACAGAAAGCTGTGAGTTTCCAGATATGTGTTCTGGGAGTCCTCTGTAAGAACAGCTTGTGCTCTTAACCACTAGCTGATACCATATCCAGAGAACCTTTTAAGGTTCTCTGTGAGGTAGGCTGCTCTCAGGCATATGGGCGTCATCATCTGCTGTTTCTAGTAGCATAGTCTTTTGCTTCTCATACTCGGTGATATGCCTGAAAATGACATGCATATCGATAAATACAGTTAGTTGCGTTTGCCTCACTGGTGAGGTCCAGACTCCGAAGAAGCTGGCCTTGAAGTGATTACGCCAAACAATACAGATGGAGGTGCGTGGACTCAGATAAGGTGTACTGGCCTGGTTATTGAGGAATCATATAACTGGCATGTCTATGAAGGTTAGGGTAGAGAGGATGTAAACAGGCTCAACAGTAACATATTTACCTGTTTGTAGATTGTTATGGACCTTATTTTTGTGTTACATAAATGCATACCATTTATATAGATTTTTTTCCAAGATAAAATATAATTAGAATCCATCGGGTGGTCCTATTTATTGAGTTTGGTGGAGCTGGTGATTTGTCCTCATCCTCTAGATCTAAGCCAGCCAAGGGGGAGAAGGTCCTGTTCAAAAGGGAGCAATAAAAGAGAGGAATCAGAAAGGAAGGCAGAGCAGCATGAGGTCAGGAAATGAGAAAAATGGAAATGGGAAAGGATGGGAAAAGAGCAGTCGGATCTGATTGGGTGGGAATCTCTTTGTGAAGGAACCCAGCCAGTATTTAACCTGTTTTGAAAAAGCTCGACTTCCAGCATTTTTAATTAGTGGCTCGCTCGCTTTTGAAATTGCCCAGTTGGGAATACTCAAGTTTTGATGTGTTTTATCTGCCTGCTAATTAGCAGGCTGCTGGGTTGACCATCATTTTTCCTTTTATTCAGTGGACAGAAGATATACATAAAGGTCTACTGAAACAGTTCAGCTCAAGTCTGGGTTCAAATCCATAGCCACAGTGTATCGAGGGAAGAATTCTTAGTAAGTCATAAATCAAATTTCAACACATCTTTTCTCGAATTGCTTTTCTTTTTTCACTGGCCAGTGGTGACTGTGTCTTAGCACAGTCCATACTTGGGGTGAGGATATTCTTGATCGAAAGGGTTGTTCTGTGCCTTTGTAGAATGGCTAGCAATGCTCCTGACCACTTTCCTAACCCATGATAACCAAAACTGCCTATGGTACTTGCCAATGTCTTTTGGTGGCAAAATTGCCCCCAATGGAGATTCCCTGGCAGAGCCAAATGGTCCTTTTTGTCCTCATCTGTATTATATGTTTAACACCCCCCCCTTTGTAATTGAAAGATAGACAAGTGCAGTCAATATGAAGTCTATGGCATACAGAGAAATCAAATCTACCCCCTTTCTTGCCTTTTGGGCAGATTTAAAGGCAGGATCTCCCATCAATCCAAGTTGGCGGTTACAGGTTAAATAAATTAAGTTCAGGTTGTAGTAAATGTTTGAAACCCTGCAGTGATCAAGATCTTTATTTTTAACCCCCACCCCCAGATTTTTGTTTTTATTTAAGAATTAAGAGACTCATGCAGGATGCAAAAGTCACTGGTATAAAAATCCCTGAGGGTTGGAAGTGACATCTTTGTGTACTGCAGTACTGTGTGCACAGGATAGGGTACCATGTGGGTCATTAAACAGCAGGTTTGGGGAAGGTTTTACAAATTTTCTTCAGGCCTGTTGTAGTCTCCCAAGCTTCCTTTCTGTGCCTTAAGCTTGCAGTGCACTAAGTCTAACTGTGTATTGGGCACATCTGCCTACAGTTCCTTATCTTCTGGAGTACCAAGAGGAATTGAGGGTTAAGAGAGAGGGAGATGGAGGAGTGGGTGGAGGTAGGTAGGGGAACACCACAAGAGGGAGAGCATGGGGCCAACAAACAAGGGACATTGAGAGATAGACGGAGGTTGACAATTCAAGTTTATTAGCAGTAAGTTAGTTGTTACTGTCCCATCTCTTAAGATGTCCTCTTAACACCATGTACTCCTCTGTACCCAAAAATAAGCCAATTAATTGTACTGTGATTGCTTCTGCCAATAATAAACTAGCAGTAATAAAAGGAATGACAGTAGACCAGTAAGAGAATAAACAGTATCAAGGAGATGTTCACAGAGTCAGTACATGGAATTATGTCTCACCCTCCTCCGATTCTGTCAAGGGATGTTTGTGATGGCCGTCTGTTATCTACCAGGATCAAAAAATATACCTAACAGGGAAACTTTTCATGCTTATATTGGGCGTTTCATCAAAAATCTCAAAGCTGTCCCCAAATATAGAGGGACCCTTAGAACTTCATGGCTCTGCTGTCCTCAAGAGGCTCAGAGCACCTATGAAGGAATGTTTCTTGTTAGCATTAGAACTGTGCAGGGACTGGTCAGTGGATCTCACCTTCCTGGTTGCTAACTTCAGTCTCTTCAAGCATAACTTATCAATAACAAATATGACCTTATAATCTAATATTAACTTTAATTTCTACATGCCAGATACCAGGATGATAATTTACTCTGCAGTAGGAGACTACACATCAACAAATATTTGGGCAGCAAAAATTGAAAGATTAAGAAGAAAATAGGAAGCATCGTTGGGTGGATAGGAAAACGGGGAGGGATGGATCTAGAAAGATGGGGGGTGATAAATATGAGCAAATGCATTGCAAAAGCAACGTTGGTGACGGTGGTGACGATGGTGATGATGATGATAGTTTAAGCTATATGGACCATCCTTGTTTCTTTGTTTGTTTTGTTAGAAACAGAAGATGTCTTCACAACCTTTTAAAAAGCCCAAATATCTGTGCGCGGTGCTAGTGGGAGCGAACTACGAGCCCTTTCATTTTGTAGTTTTGGTTGCACGTCTGTTGTCTGCCGTAATAAACTTGGCTGGAGAACAAACCGTATCTAGTCATGTTCTGGCAGTGGTGTTGAAAGTGTCAATGTGGGTATTTACTCCAGCTTAAAGTCCCCTTTGGATTAAAATTGCGTTCATATTCTCTTAAGTTTGTTTTGTCCAAAAGATTTTACTAAATCTTGAAGTGCCCACCTCTTACAAAGGAGGCTATCAAATGCTATGGAGGTTAGAAGCAATTTTTATGTGCGTCCCTCTGGTTCCTGAGGGTCCAGTTCACTTCTGCTGTGAATTTAAATTAGTTAATTTAAGTAGATGGGTCAGAAGCCACTGTCATCATGGTAGCCCGTGCCTGGTTCTTAATTAAAGGCAACAGGAGATTAATTTGAAACATTAATTTAAAAGTGCATGTACAAAAAGAAAGAATTATTGCAAGAAAGCCTAAAGAACTTCTCTCTTGTCCCTAGATGTAGAAGATAGAAGTAGCTCAGGGTCCTGGGGGAATGGAGGCCATCCAAGCCCATCCAGGGTAAGTATATATAATCTTTTTTCTCTGCAAGCAGACATGCATATATGTAAATTGACTAAGCTTCTCACATGCATCAGGTATGCACACACAAGGGTGCATACATATGTGCATACGATTGCACACATATAAACACACACAGATCTATATGTATAATTCTTTGCTTTTATTGGTTACCACACTGGAGTTTATACCTGTTGAATTGGTGCTAATCTGAAGAGAAAACTTTTATCAAAAACATGGCTTGATCTTTGCCAGCCAGTGATCAAGTGTGATAGAAAGTCATTTTTGCATTGAGACCAAGTTTAAATAAATCCTAATTTATCAATCATGTATTGGTATGACTAGACTCCTGAGTAACACTCCTTAGGATTCTAGCCTATTGGTATGATTTGCACAGTAAGTCTGCATTAGTTTTATTTTGTGATTATGTTACTGTTCTTCCAGGCAAGCTACTGCATAAGATATCTTTAGTGCATTTTTTTTAGGTGCTCCAAGCCCACAGCAGGTTTCATTATACACATACAATGGCCCCAGCTAGACATAGATTTAGCACCGTAAAATGAACATCCCCCTTTCCTGCCTCTCTAGATGGTGCCTTCTGCTGGGAGGGGACATCTTCCTGGAAGTGCTCCCTTCATTTTGCATTGGGGGAGGTCTCTGTTATTTTTACTGGAGACAGAGGTGGTTCATCAGGCTGCCCAAAAGGCTATTTTAACCAGTCATACTGAATACTTTGCACCTGTCCTTGGCACTGGGGGCCTCACACTGGTCTTCATGGTGTAGCACGATTGCTAAACCTACGAGGAACTCTGTTGAGCCTTGGAGCAGCTGTCAAGCGTGACATTCTAATGCATTATATGGATGGGCTGAGGAAATCTTTCCTCCTCCTCTTCATGTTACAGTCTGCACTTGCACAAATAAATCCCATCCCTTGACAGCAAGTGGGGGTGAGAGAATGTCCCTCTATTGTTTTGTTCCCTTAGGCTTTCTTAATTTCATTTTATGTACATTGGTACATGATTCAGTACAACTCTACAAGTTGAGCTAAATTCTCATAGTAAAAATACTTTATTAATTTTATATTAACTTCTTACTATTAATTTCCTAGCAGTAGCTTACTTTCAAAATTTAAAATGTGCCTTAGTTTGCTTGTAGTCCAACATACCGATGTACTTTCAATTGAATTTTGTCAAACAAAGCCCATTTAGAATCTTCCTGGTTGGCTTTTCAATTTAGTTTCCAGAAGCTACAATTTTTGTTGAACTAAACCAGCCTGCGAGACAGCTCAGTGGGTAAAGGCTCTTACCACTGTGCTTAACATCTCTGTTCCTGGGACCTACATGGTAGAGAGAGAACTGACTCCAAGTCATCCTTCTACTTGCATGTGCTGTGACACACATGCGTGATACTCTCACCCACAACACACATACAAAATAAATGAGTATAATTTAAAAAGAAGTGCATTGGTAGGACTCGGGGAATAGGTCATTCAGCAAAGAGCTTGCATACAATTGTAGTACCTAGGGTTTGATTCCTATAATGCATTGTTAAGAAAAAAAATACAGGGATGGTACTGTATACTTCAAATCCCAACACCTGGGGCTCACTGACAAGTTAGCCTACCCTAATCTGTGCATTTTGTGGCTGAGTTTGGCTTCTGGCATTCACACACACACACACACACACACACACACACACACACGCACAAATATATAAATACACAGGAGACACATTGGTGAATGATTTGAATTGACATATTATAATTTATGTTTCCCAAATTCATGGAGTTTCCCAAGACTCATGTTTGTGGACTCATGTTAGATGATCTTGTCGTGTCCCTTTCCCTCACATCACCAAGTGCTGGTACTTCTTCTACACAAAGTACTGTGCTGATAACTAAGATTGATAGCGTATTTTAAGTTTGTAGTGCATTATCTAGGATAAATATTAGTAAGCATTATACAATGCCTGCTTGGGTCCTTTAGTGTATGACATCTAGTTACAATTAGCATCGTAGCAGGATTAGATTCCAGCATCATCCTGGTTAACTTTTTGTACATGAAGAAAGGTGAGGGAGAACAGAGTTGCCTGTCCCGAGGGTCTCTGTCCTTCCATACTGAAGTGATGTGACTTTTGTTGTTCTCACAGTATCCATCTTTCATGTGTGGGCAGATTCTGCCCTTTGGCTAACATACCAGACTCGTACCTCTGAGCAAATTTGCCTTAGACTTTATGGACAGGTCAGCCAGCTGAGCAGACACCTCCCCCCACCCCGCTTTCTGGTCACTTCAAGCTGTTTAATAGATGGAGATTTGAATCAAACATCACAGTTGGTTTTAACTCTTTCTTAGGTGCTAGCGACTGGAAAGCTTACAAACAACGTATTAATTTTTAAATTCCCAAGTTGAGGAGATCATAATTATAGTGAAACATTTCTTCAGAAACGATTCCCCTTCAAATTGCTTTTGTGTGGCATATTTTGTTTACCTGCATAAATACTGAGTGATGCTGAAACTTTAACCTTCTTGTATCACTGGGTGTTGGGGAATGTGTAAAGCTGGAGAAGGACATACACATGGCGCTGCCCAAACCGAGAGGTCAGAGGTCAGCACTGTACGGTTATTTTTTGTCTCACTTTTACATGGCTGCTGAAGGTTAAACTCAGGTCTTCAGGTGAGTACAGAAAGTATCCTTTCCCTCTGAACCATCTCAAAGGCTGGGTCCTGAAGCTTTGACGTTCATTCATAGTTCAAATATGTTACTCTTTACGTTCTTATGTGTTAATTACTAATATAATGAGCCATCCATTTTGCAGCTGCAACTCTAGCTAAAATAAAACATCGAAACTTTAATGTTGCAAGCTAAATGTTGCTTAAACAGCTCTCCCTTGCTTTTACAAGAGGAAAGTCATTGCAGACTATGAATCATTTCTCCTTTAACGTAGATTTTGAGAAAGAATAACTATTATTATATGCAGTTTGCCTCATAGGTGTCTGCTGTTTTACATGCATTATTTCATTTAATTATGTCAACAATTCTACAACGTTGATAGCGTTATCATTATGTCAAGATTTCACAGCGATTACTGTGGGGAACATTTGAAATCTGTGGATTCAGGAGTGCTCTTTAGCCTCCTGTTTTCATGATGGTACAAGTTCTTACAGTGACATTTTATGGGGCAGTAATAACCAACTTCAGTTTCTTTGGGTAGGGAAGGCTTGAGGTATTGAGATGGGTTTATCAATGTAAAACGAAGGGACTTATTCTGTTATTTTATTTTCAGAACTATGGAGATGGGACTCCCTATGATCACATGACCAGCAGGGACCTTGGGTCACATGACAATCTGTCTCCACCTTTTGTCAATTCCAGAATACAAAGTAAGGAAAGTTTTATATTAATATGTACTTTTGGAAAGCCTATGTTTTGGCCTGGAAAAGGAAGTGTGTTTCAGACGGATGTCAGTTTTTAGAAGTAGGGGTACTCAATAGAAAATAAAGTGACTCTGAATGTTGCTTAACAGAATGGCATGCACTAAATTTTATAAACACGGAATAGAGATTTTCAGTGATACAGGATCTATGTAGACTGTTGTCTTCCTTAGACATAAAGTGTTGTTTAAAAGCAGTTTTCTCAGTATACACTAGAAAAGTCAAAGTGACATATATCTGTAATAAAATGTTTGGCTTCATGATTGACAAAGACATGTGTAGTCAGAGTAAGTCCTTCAAGTTGAATTGTATGGTCTGGTTGTGTTTTTGTTAGGGTGTAGACTTTACACTGACTGTCTAGGCCAGTCGTTCTCAACCTGTGGGTTGTGACCCATTTAAGTTTGCATATCAGATATCCTGCATATCAGATATTTGCATTATGGTTCGTAACAGTAGCAAAATTACAGTTATGAAGTAGCAATGAAAACATTTTATGGTTTGAGATCACCTGAACACGAGGAACTGTGTTAAAGGGTCTCAGTCTTAGGAAGGTTTAGAACCACTGCTCTAGACAGACCTCATCCTATACTGCTTTGTGGAAGCTGTGTGACTGCTTGTCGTTTGAATTGTCTGCAGATTTGTATCATGCCCTACATTCTGGCTTTGTTAGCATATTTCTCTGCCTTTGACTACTCAGTCGGTATGTTTGTTTAACGGCAGTGAACCTGAGCAATGAAAGAATAATTCATAATGGTTTAGGAGGTCCCAGTAGCTGGCTACTTCAGTTTTGATTGAAGACAGTGATGTTTGTTCTAGTAAACGAGAATTTTTCACAATGTTAGGATGTTTTACAAACTGGCCAAATTCTATTGCAAATCTGTCGATAAATGAAGTTCAATTTCATGACACAAGCTGTTCGACCATCCTCCAAGGAAAATACTGAGCAATAATTAGATTGTACTGAAACTGTAATTGCAAATGCTTTTCAAGAGTCTCCTGATTTCAAACCTTGGAAGCTTTGCCAGTTACTTAAGATGTTGATGGTCCTTTAATCTCTTTTTTTAATTTAATTGCCATCAAATCAGGTATTTAGCACAATGGTGTTTTTAACGAATAACATCAAGCTTATGCCTTTGTGTGTCTTCTCTGGGTACCATGTAATGCTGTTAGATCTAGGTTCTTGTTTTTGGTAGTTTCTTTTTCCTTCAAAATGATAAACTTCGTGTTGAGGTTTTAATTTTTAACTAAAGCTTGGATCCCTAGCTCTTTTCAATTATGGGTGGAAAAACTCAAGATATGTGGAAACAGGTGATACAGTGTTTGTCAAGTTAGATTGTACTGGAGAAGTTTAGACATTTTGGTGTCAATAGCCAGAATTTTAATACTTGGCTCTGCTTCTCCGTTCACTTTTACCTAATTTGTAAGATAAGTCAAAGCTGAAGTGAAGAAAGTGACCTGAGAACTAATGTGAAAAGAATATAGACAAGTCTAAGATTATTCTCTGATGAGCTAAAATGTTACTTGAAATGTGCAAACCACTCATATTTAGAAGTTTGGTGTGTATGTGAACAAGTTTAAAGAGCAATCTGATGGGTTAATGTTTCAGAGCATAGCAAGTCATACAACTGTGTCAAATAATGACTGTTCTCCATGTTTCCTCATGGACAGCTATTTGACAAACTAGTTTTTTATCCAAACTATTTCAATGTAAGTGGGCTGACACTCCAGACATGGTTCTTTCTGCGTGGTTGTTGTTCAAGTTGAAAACCCATGTCAGCTACTCTCTTTCACCCGTCTGCCTGCCTTCCCATTAAACTCTTAGTCATGGAGGCCAAGACAGAGTCCTGCATTGTGATGAGAAATGCTGCAGTGTGGGCGAGTCTGCTGCCCACTGTTCCCAGTGCAAAGGCTTCTCTGTTAGATAAGCTGTCTGGTGTGAAACATGGCTCTTTATTGTTTACAAACCACGACATTTTCCACCTCAAGCAGATTTTTGCACAGAAAAGAATTGTGCTTAGGCTAAATGGTTTATCTGACATTAACGGGGCAGTGTCAGACTCGGGTCAAGGAAGTCACCCTAAGAGCAAGAGGTCACTGTGCAGTGTGCAGAGACACACAAAGAGAGAAAAAGACATTGCAACAAGTAAGGGATGCCTTACATTTTAGTTCAGAGAAGAATTAGAAGGTATTTTTCTAATACCCGGTGCTGGTGCCTGAACATTCTTCACATCCCTCTCTCTTCTCACGTCTTGATGGGCTTGCATCTTGTGGCCTGACTCTGAGAGCAGAAATTACCCTGTAAGATGAGTCTGTCTGGGTGCTAATGCCTTTTTGTTTTAATTATTTAAAAAACAGGACATGATTTTCAAAAGATTAAAAACAAGCAGTTTGCCAACAAAGCTGAAGTTCAGGACCCTAGCTTCCAGCCATTTAACTCTTATACAACAATCATGCTGAATCCTGAATGTTCAATATGTTTCCCCTGTATTCTAATGCTGCAACCTTTGTGGACATTTTCCTCATACCAAAAGAAGCTCTGAATCCCCTGAAAGCTTTGGGTAGAGTCCACTCTAGAACCTTTAGCTGGGTTTCATTAAAACTACAAAAGATTTCTTGATATTTTAAAGACTTCATTTTGCCGTGTCACATTAGGGTAAAAGCTATAGCATCAGAAATAAATCAGCCACTTTATTGGAGCAGATTCTCTATTGTCAAATCAATCAAGTCTGTGACTGAATTAGGCGTCTGCTACAGAAATAAGTGACACTAATTTTACGGGAAAGAGTTATTAACTGCAGATGACCTAATTTTTTTTGGTAAACTGTTTACTTATGAAGTTTTATTTTATTTCAAAGAAAAGGAAAGACTATTACATCCTCTTCCTTTTTGAGTACATTATTATGTTTTACTTTTTTCTTATGGAAATATGCTATTTTAGTGAGACTAATTTAACATGTTTGCCCATAAGCTTCTTTATAACTAAGTATTCTTTCTTCCTGTTTTTTTTTAAACAAGTCTCAACTTTTGGAACTCATATGAATGATCTTTTATAAATGTTATAATTTTTGTAAAACAAATTTCTGTGTGGCATCAAAATGATACAACCTAGTCCATTTTCTTTCCTTATCTTAAAGTTATGGCCAAATGAGATTAAACTGATAAGAATAATAAAAATGACCATGTTTTTCTTTTAGAAATAAATTTATTAATCTGAAAGTAATGCCCTGTCTCATGATTGTGAAATTCCTAATGTAAATATACATGAACACGTTTGCATGCACATGAGTGCACACATTCATACATGTGCACCTCACATGTCATGAGAACTAATAACCTTCCTTGGCTACAGGTTATCTTTAGGAGAGACATCGTTGTGTAGCTGTGGTTGTTACACATTCAGTTTCATTAGATATTGCTGTGTAAACCTGGCAAAGGACATATAAGTAGTCGTAAATCAAACTTCTGCTAAAAAATGATTATGAATGTCTTTTTCTTTTTGTTTGGTTATGGGACAGGCTATGAGGAATTGCTAGACTATATTACACTGACCGATTAATTACCTCCTCTCACCTGATATTTGCTGTAGACTAAATTAGGCTTTCCTTGGGGAAATAACACCAAACCTGCCTTAGATATGATCCAGTGTGCTGATTTATATATAGAAAACACAAACCATACCTGGTTACTATGATTATTAATGATATTAATGTAGTCTTCATCTGTTGGAAACCTGTTCACTGCATTTTTGAGTATTTCTGAAGCTGCTTAATTAAGCTTTCACAGGTGGTCAGTTGGGTAGCTTTTGGAACATGCTAGCAGAACAGAGGGGCAAGTTTGAGACCCATGTCTTTAAAAGTATTATTCATTTGATCTAGAATTGATTGAAAATCCTGACATGGAGTATACACTAAGGATATGGACTTTTTTCAGAATTATTCTGTCTTTAAAACTTTGTTTCTGTCAATATTAAAACAACAAATTTGGTTTTGCCAAGCATCAACCTTCTGCAAGTTATTGTCTAAAGTATTTTTATAGTGGTGGATGGTGTATGTTTTTAGCTGAAAGTCTTTGATCTCAGAATGGATGGAAGCATCCGTTTTCCTTCCATTGTTCCATGGCCTCAGTAGAAAACCACACTGTTGTTGGCACAGTGAGCTTGTTGCCCAGTGAGGCTGCGTTCATGAGTTGGTGAGGGGAGGCCATGAAAAGTGATACTTCCTACCAGTTGCCTGCAGTCTTGTCAGCTGCTGCAGTTTTCACTCACCCCAGTGTGAGTGGTTCAGTTTCCTAGCCGGGGTATTTGTGTCTAGTCCTTAGTCATATTCTGCCAGGCCAGGGAAATAACTTACCACCAGAGTCACTGCTTTTAAACTAGCTCAGCGGAACATTTTACTGTGGGATTAGGTGGAGGATTCGGGAAGAACTGGCGAAGGCTGCTGGCTTATAGGGTGACCTTTGAGTCTCATCTGGGTTAGCCGTTGGTATTTTGATTTGGTTACTGTGGTCATATTGTGACAGCTGCCGGCTCATTATAATGCAGTTCCACTGCTCTGTTTGCCTAGCAGGAATATTTAGGTTTGCATTACTTCAGAGTGTTCATGGCTGCCGTGCGCTTACCCCAGCAGAAAGGTGAATGAAGTGTTGTGAGTTTTCCCACCCCAGTTGCAGAGCCAGGTGACAGAGAGTCTTGTAAAATGACACGCATGAGAAGATGCTAATGTGGTGTTTCTTTTCAGTGAAAGATGGAAAATACCCAATGAATTGACTCTTATGAGGGGAACTGTTTTTGCAAATCTTCCCTTCAAAAGGGAAGCATGACCGCAAAGAAACAGCATCTTTTCAAAGCTTGGGTAGTTTTACTAGCCCACGCAGGCAGATGGGTTTTTACTAGCCCACTAGGTCAGATGCAGAAATGTAAATATTAATAAACAGCAAAAGTCAACTCTGGAAGGTTTTGTTCACTTTTAGAGTATTCTGAAGCAATTAGATGAGCAGGCTGCTTGCATGTTTATTACAGCTGGGCATTCCGTCTTGAATTCCTGTATTGTTCTCTTCTTCTTCTTCTTCTTCTTCTTCTTCTTCTTCTTCTTCTTCTTCTTCTTCTTCTTCTTCTTCTTCTTCTTCTTCTTCTTCTTCTTCTTCCTCCTCCTCCTCCTCCTCCTCCTCCTCCTCCTCCTCCTCCTCCTCCTCCTCCTCCTCCTCCTCCTTCTCCTCCTCCTCCTTTATTATTGTTATTATTATTATTACTATGTTGCTTGTTCTGGTATTGAACTCAGCACAGTTTCCCTTATATATTCTCACAAGTCTCTAAGACAGAGATAAACTCCCAGGCCTAGTGTCCAGGTGTGTGTGTGTGTGTGTGTGTGTGTGTGTGTGTGTGTGTGTGTGTGTGTGTAAAATGGCATTTCTCATCTTGAGTGTCTGGTTGTTGTCTCTTATGTGTTGGGCTGATAATATGGCACCCACAATTAAGAATAGGAGGAATCTTTAATAGTCTCTTACTTGATTTTACTTGCTTTTGATATGTTAACCATCTTCCGGAAACACTGAGAAATGTGGCGATTTAAGTGTAAGCATTGGAGAGATTGTAGTGGCTCTGACCTCTGTAGTAAGGTTGGCCTCAGAGAACTTGAGTCTGCGAATCCGTGGCTACAGTGCCTGGAGTGCTCAGGGCTTCCTGCTCGCACCTCTCTCAGCTCAGTGAGGAGGAGCCCTTTGGGCAGGCCCCGTGGCAGTTTTCTAGTTCAATGGTCCTTTGCTCTCTTGCTTGTGTCATTTTGTCTATGGCCTGTATTTTATCATTAGCTGTCTGTTTTATTCTTGCTTCTAATCCCTTCTTCCCTGTTTTATAACCGCCTTCAAGTAGCATTGGTAGGGCCTGTATTTTCCAAAGAAGGTTTAAAACAACAAAAAAAAAAAAACTTTAAGAAATTCGCTGGGCACAATCCTTTAATCTCACAACCACAGTGGTGGTGCACACCTTTAATTCCAGAGGCAGATGAACCCCATGAGTTCCAGGACAGCCAGGACTGTTACACAGAGGAAATTAGACTCAAAGATACAAACAAGAAAAACAATTAAAATTTAAAATTGGTGTGTGTGTGTGTGTGTGTGTGTGTGTGTGCGTGCATGCATGTGAGGGTATGTGTGGGATGAATGTACCACAGTGCCTATGTGGAGGTCATGATGGTTCTCTCCTTCCTATGTGGGGTCCACAACTTGAATTTGATCACCAGGCTTGGGAGCAAGTGTCTTTACTTGCTGAGCCATTTTCCTTGCCCCAAATGTAAACTTTGAAGCCTGGCCTCAGCTAAACGTTTCTTCTGTATCTCCACTTATTCCAGCTCTGCGATTAAGGGATAGGTGTAGGGTGAAATAACAACTCAGTCAGTTCAGTTCTAGAGAAAGAGTGTTCTGCTGTGGGCCAGGTTTGGGGTAGCAATACAGGACCTGAACAAATGCCCTTCAGTGGTCCAGACAAAAATAACTCTGTACACCACACCTAGAGTGAAATAAATGCCCATAAGTTAGGGTGTGCTATAGATCCTAGTAGACTGGAAGGAAAAATCTGTACCAGAACCAGGCTGATTGAAATTCAATTTTTATTTTATAGTTTTGTACTGTCCACTGCAGGGAATACGCTCCCATTATTGTAGTATGGTTCATATTATGCTTTGGTTGGTTTTGGTTTTTAATGTCCACACCACGGATTGTTTGATGTGTAAGAAGTAGGTGAAATCAATAATATTTGGAAAAGCCATTGAGGAAGTTGATGGTTCCCAGCATTCAGATAACTCACTTCCTGCTGTCCAGTCTGTTGCTCTTTTCCATGGTCTAGCTTCCTTTCTGTTCTGGTGTCTACTCTGTAGTGCAATGAGACTCATACTGTGTCTGTGAAAGCCTTTCACAGTTAGGACAGGTTTACAAAACATGGCTTTTTAAAAGTTAGAAGAGCCGATAACTAGAAAAATGTGCCTTGGAATCCGTGGGCAACAGAGATATGTAGGAGAATTCTTCTATCCAAGGCTACTCACTCTAACTGAGTGTGGTAACCTCAGCTCTGAGAAGCCCAAATATCTGTAGCTTGTGTGTGAGATGGCCTGGGCCACACACTGAGACCATGGCAAAAAGAATGAGAAACGGTTATTGATTCTGAAAGAAAAAATCATTTAAGATTCATATGCAAATAATATATTTATGTCCAATAGAAATATATGTGCTGGAGGTACTGGAAAATATGACTAATAGTTGCCTTTTTTTTTCTTCCTAAGTTTGGTACTAGTTACTGCTAGAATGTGTTTGTAGGTCAGTGGCTTCATGGCTGGTGGCTCTGATTCCTTTGTTCTTATAGTTGTCTCAAAATGACTCACAACTTCTAGTGTCAGGGTTGGGAAAGGTGGGTTTAGTAATGTGTCTTCTTTTCATCCCTGAAACCCTGTCAGTCTCTGTCTTTGGGGACTGCATGGGTGATGGTTATGTATTTAGTAACTTCACAGTCTCTCTACTGCAAACAGACAAGAATGTAGAGAATTTATAATAAACTTTGAATTATGGTGTTCATTTTTAAAAGACATCAGTTTTTAGATTTATTTAACTTTATGTATATGAATGTTTTTGCATGCATGTATCATGCATATGACTGGTGCTTGTTGGGGCCAGAGTAGGGCTGGAATTGGAGTTAAGATAATTGTGAGCCACTATTTGGATGCTGGGAACTGCTCTGCAAGAGCAGCACGTGCTCTTAACTGCTGAGCCCACTCTCCTGTCCACAGAGTGTACATTTTAAGAGCAAAGTATCTGCTTTTTCATTGAGTACTTTTGGGAACCGAGAGCACAGTTGCATGCAATGAAGTATAAAAGTGTGTCCCAGCTCAGTTTTGGTCAGCAAATGAGAACAGAGGACAAGTAGATGCAGAGTAGATTAAAAGGTGCTGCAGTGAGGTTGATGCTGGAGTTTGGGGCAGGCTGTTCACATTACTCCCAGGCCTGGGCCTGCATTATGCTGATCGCGGAGCAAGTGGGTTGGCAGCCAGTTCCCAGTTTGTGCTGCACTGACCAAACCTTGTCCTTTAGGCCTCTGGCTTATCTCCTTTTCAGCCTATACACTGTGTATTTTGTCACTGTGGTAGTTTGAATGTAGTTGCCTCATAATCTCATAGAGAGTGGCACTATTAAGAGATGTAGCTTTGTTGGAGTGGATATTCCCTTGTTGGAGGAAGTGTGTTGTTGTGGAGGAGGGCTTTGAAGTTTCCTCTGCTCAGGATACTGTCCAGTGTGTCAGTCAACTTCCCGTTGCCTGCAAGATGTAGCACTCTCAACTCCAGCACCACATCTGCCTGCATGTCGCCATGCTCCCCATCATGATGATAATGGACTGAATCTCTGAACTGTAATTGAGACACCCCGATTAAGTGTTTTCTGCGATAAGAGTTGCCATGGTCATGGTGTCTCTAAAAACCCCAATAAAGACAGTCAGGTAGCCAGCCTTTAAATTCAGTCACCAGGCTCTACCCTCATCTTTTTGGTGCTCTCTTTGGTAGAGCCAAATATCAGTCTTAAATCCAACCATCTCCCATTGCACTCATGCAGCAGAGGTTTGGCACCCTGAATATGGCACTGCACGCGACAGGCAGAGAGACCCTCTTTCTCCTAGGCTAAAACAGTCTCCAGAGCATTCACCGCTAGCAAGTTGTCCGGACACACTAAAGCAAGCAGAAAAGAATGCCCACCCTGTGCAGCAGGCTGGGGGTCCCTGTTTTCGTTTCATATGTACATAATTTTCCTTGCTGATTTTTAATGTGGAGGATCAGGTGTGCCAAAAGGCATTCCGTTCTGGACAACATGCCAAGACTGAATAAAACTGTGAGACCAGGCTCCAACTTTTGGCTAGAAGTTTTCCAGTCTTGCTGAACAGTACTGTGGCATGAACCAGGCCAGGGGAGATCACAGGCAGAGGGAAGACTTCCTGTCTATAAAGACAAATAGGGCAGGGAACTGGATGGTGCTCTCTTTGTTGAGTAGTCAACTTATTTGTTACAGTGTTCACTGGAAAGATGGTGTCTGAGGAATTTGCATGTGACGTGTCTCACAGAGGTAACTAGTACACTACTTCTATCCAGGCCTTGGGGTTGGGGATTAAACAATAAATTCTTTAATAAACACCATGGAGGGTGTAGTATTCCACTGTCTTCCTGTGGAGGTCAGAGCACAGACAGCTTTCAGGAATTGTTTTTCTCCTGTGTGTTCCAAGAATTAAATTCAGGTGTCAGGCTTGCACACATGGTCCTTCTAAGCCAACTTATTGGCCCCCTACACACTGAATTCTTTTTTTTTAATTTAAATTGGAAACAAGCTTGCTTCACCTATCAATCCCAGCTCCTATTTCTTAAAGCTTTCATTGTCCCTCAAAATCCTGTCGTGTTTACTAGAAGTTTGTCCTCCTTAGGTGCTCTTCTGATGCTCCATAAACATGTGACTGCTGTTAGTGTTCTCATGGTACTTCCTTAGGACCCAGCAAACTGCCATTTTAAGCACAGAGTGACTCAGGAGATGTCATGACATCTGCCCAGCTCTGGAACTAGTACAGCAACGCAGAGATACACGTCGGCAGCCTATTTTTGGTGCTGGTTATGAATTGAAAAGATAGTGACTTTGAGTCATGAATGATAATACTTTAAAATGCTTTTGTTTTCTAGTGCAGACAGAGCAGAAGGCAGGAGCAGGTGGGCATGGCATAGTATGCTCAGTTCCCAAGACATCAACGCTAGAGTGGAAGGGTTTCTTTCTTAGCCTGTCCACAAAATCCTTTATTTTATGAAATAAGCACCTCATTGTGACAGCTTTGTTAAATTCAGATGTGTCCCTTTGTGAAATATTTGCCTCCAGCTGTTTTCCTTTCCATTTTAAAGGTTCTCAATTTCATCTTTGCACATAGCTGAGAGGCCCTCATGTTGAGTCAAAAAGACTGCCCACAAAATAGGTTTACTTGGCTGCAACTGAACAGTGGAGACACTACTAAGAATAAGGCTTTTCATCAGTGCCGCTTTGACAAATGCCTTCCGTGTACTTGGGAATGCCCTGGAGATGTCTCCGCTCAGGTTTTCTCTAAGAGAGGCTTGGCTGGGAGTATTGCCCCTGTGTGGAGTTATCTTGCCTTTCTTGTCACTGCTAAGAGTTGCTTGGGCTAATAGAACTGTGTAGTATGTTTGAGTGGAGCCGATTGACTGGATCTTGTTTCCTTCCCTTTTGAAGAACATCAGGCTTGGGAGCAAATCAGTGCATTGAGTATGGGGTGCACATTGAGCCAACCAGTGTGATGTGTATGGGACATAATGGAAGAACATTCTTTATAGATGGGACTCAAACACTTTGCATCTTCTCAATGACTGCTAATTAATTGCTTCTCAATTCCTTGACTTATGTTTACTAATGGGAAAATGATTAGGAGGCATTGGTGTAAATTGGTGTAAAATACATGTTTTAATTGTTAAAATACAACATCACAAACTTTCGTGTGACTTGAGCATGACATAAAATACCCAATATGTGGGAAGTGGCATGTGGTGGACTGAGCAGGGACTCTGGTCTCTGGATATTGGTTTGAAACACCTGGTCATCAAGCTTTGGTTGCCCGACTTTGCTCACATCTCCTCAGTAGTATGATAGAGTTTGCCATGTAAGTAGATGGTCTGTGTTTGAATGAAGTGACATGGAAACCACCTGGGACTCACTCAGTTAATGCAAATTATTATTACACCTACTATGACTTTACATGAGGTTTTTTGTTTGTTTGTTTTTTTCTGGCTGACCACTTACAAACTTGAGTATCATTCAGTGAAGATTGGAAGAATGTGAATGTGATAAATCATGGACCGTATTAAGGCTGGATACAAATAGGGAGTACACACTACTTGATGACATTTGATAGAGGAGAGGAAGAAAAAGAAAGTGAAGATGGAGAGAGGCACAAAGAAAGATAATTTTTACAGTTCTCCTTCCAGAATATGTTTGACCAGTCTTACGTTGTAAGCAGTGACCAAAGTCTCTGAACTGCTGGGTGCTAATTTCTGTGCCTTTTACTAACCTTGACTACTTGGACAAACTACAGTCTTAACAGTTCAGCTAGCAAATGTAAATGCTTCAGATGCAAACAAAAATACTTTATGTGTAATGGAGTCTACTTAATTGGGGAATACTCACCAAGGGGGAACTCCACTAGTGACCCTATCTCCTTCAGAACCTCCAAAATGTATGGACATGTGCCTAATATCCATAATTTTGGAACTTTTGACAACTGGTCTCCTAAGAGAATTAAATACGCATTTTTCTTTCATTGTTAGTGTTTATTTCATTGTAGTGAGTTTTCCTATTCCTTGTTTAGGATGACCTCACTAATATGAATAGAAAATTAACATGCAGTGATCACAGACATTTTCCTTCTCATGGCAGATCACTTTAGTAGAGTGGGTGTTCACTGTGAGCTAGTTGTGGGGTAGTTGGTCTCCGTGAGCTAGTTGTTGGAACCAAACCAACCTGGAAAATAGTCCAGGAAACGATTTTGAGATCTTGCAAGAGGCCTTTTCTTTTTCCCCTTCAATTTCCCTTTTTTTCTCAATAGGGCATAAAATCATGAAGACCTACTAGGGAGGGATGTCAGTAGCATCCTCAGGGATGAAGACCCACTACAGATCATGGGAGCATCCTCAGGGATGAAGACCCACTAGGGATAGGAACATCCTTAGGGGCAAACCAGTTCTACATAATGATGTTTTTCTATGAAGAGTTCCCAGTCACTTGAAAGCAAGTTATAGCCAAACCAAAGAAAATGGCCTTACTCGCAGTCTTTGTAAGGGATCCAAATGGTTAATACCATTTTGTGGCTGACGTTTCACGAGTTTCATTTGGTTCTGAAGTAAACATTTATGACTTTTCTCTCAGCTAAGTTGATGGTAGTTTACTAGTGGAAACGAGTTCACACCTGCTTTAGCATGAAAATAATCCTTGTTGTGACTTACACATCCTTGGAGCAGAGGAGAGGCGACTCTAGTCTCCACAGTCGTCATTCCACACTGTTGATCCTTGTGCATGCATTAGGGAATTGTTCTTATTTGCTGACTGTCCATAGCTTGATGCAATTTCCAAGTTCCCCACCCTCCTCCAGGTATGTGGCTGTAGAAATGCATTTGGTCTTACAGTTGGCAGTGGGTCTGCCTTAGCTCTGTAAAGTGTGTATATGGGGAAATCTTGCATTCGCTAAGCCATTTAGCTGTTCCAGACATGGTCTGTTAGTCAGGCAACTTATGATAGCTTCTCTGAGAGCTCTAGTTAAGGGGAAGGTTGTATAAAGTGCTGTACACTTAGGTGGATAATTAATAATTAGTGTGGGTATCTAAGGTGGAAATAGAATAGATAAATGTCACTTACCTCTTAAAGCAATATCAACACAGATCACCTTTCTTTGCCCCAAGTGTTCCACCTGCCAAAACAGCAAAATGCTTCCTGTCTGTGTAAAACATCTTCACGGCTGAAGGAGGACTAATTTCTCTGACAGTTGCTGTTTCCCACGGTCACTGTGATCAGGTAACACATCTCAGTGATCGAATTAAAGAACTCACCAAATTGATAGCATTTTGTGTGCTTTGACCACAGATGGCAAACATTTTAGGAAAAGATATTCTGGTATATTCTAGTATTTGTAGGCGATTCATTTATCTAAGAAACTTCATCCTTCCTCATCACCCCCCACACACACACACATACATACGCGCACACTCAACAATGGGGTTGTTAATTTGGCAACTTCAGCACAAGTTGTTATTTAGAGACAGGGGCAGGAAGTTTTTTCTAGTGGCTAAGTTGGAAGAGATAGAGATGATGAAATTGATTGCAAGTTCAGTTTTGGGCTTGGCTGTGTCATGAACGGATTTTACACCTCATGGCTGAGCTGTCTTGATTTCCAGGCATAGAGGAAATGTTCCCTGACGCAGCGATGGAAAGGGCAAATTATATATTTGTGAAAGCACAGCGGAGTAACTTACTGCTTGAAAAATTGCACTGATTGCTGGATAAGTAGAAATTGATGTTATCGAGCTATCTACAGTGGCTGGATATGGTGGCATACATCATTCATCCTATCATTAAGGAAGCAAAGGCCCATGAGTTCAAGACCAGTCTGAATTCACCGGCTAATGGACATGCCACCTGAAAACTCTGAGAGAGGCTATTCAAGTGAGCATCTACAATATGGGTCTTTGGGCATTGAGTGAGTCAGCCTAAGCTTTGACTATATCTCAAAGACTGGGATAGTACTGTCTAGGGACAGAGAGAATTACAGGGCTCACTAATGTCTTTGTAAAGTCAGGTAGTGTTGGTGAACACTTCTAATTCCAGCACTTGGGAGACAGAGGCAGGCATATCTCTGTGACTTTGAGGCCAGCCTGGTCTACAGAGCAAGTTCCAGGATATCCAGGGCTACACAGAGGAAACCCAGTCTCAAAAAACCCAAAGCAAACAAGCAAATAAATAAATCAGAGGAAGCTCTATCTTGAAAAACCCAAAATAAATAGAGAAATAATTAATAATAAAAAATAAAATACATAAGATAAAATAGAAGCTATAACAAATGTCTTTGTAAAGAGGAGAGGTGGACCTTAAGGCAACAGACCCAGGCATAGTTCCCCCAAAGGCAGGGCTGACACACTAAGCTGTAACGGGTTTCTAACTCTAGAAAAAAAGGGTCTCTTAAATTGGGGTTTCCTCAGAATGTGTGGTGAACTGCTCGAGGGCTGGTTTAGATGGTGGGCTAATGTGATCTGATATGCTTTGTGGTGTGGAGGAGTCACTCATGCAGATGTGATGGTTATGAGATCAGCTGGGAGGTGACTAGAGCAATTTCAAGAGGAGGTGGTGAAAGACTGAACTAAAATCAGGAACAGAGCCGGTGTGGATTCGAGTGCCACACAGCTGTTGGAAATGGTGGGACTTGGGAGCTGATGAAGAAGGGAGAGGTCATCCTTGGCTTCTTGGTGGTCTGTCTGGCTTGGGTTCCCTGTTGGATGACAGTGTTAGTCATCAAGATATACAAAATGCAGAGCTGTTATGGGGGATTAGTGTTGGGAAGTCCAGTTTTAGACATAATGACTTTTTTAGATGTTTGTGGGAAGACAGATTTGTGGTTCTGGGTCAGGACTACAGAGCTGGCAAGCAGCATCCCATACTTAGCAGCAAAATTACAGGGACAGCTAAATTACCCAGCAAGCAGATTTTCTGATTAATCATTTGGTTTTCTTCAGACCTTAAATCGAAAGGAGTAAATCCTCTATCTTATAAACCTTTATTCCCCCTACAAACATGCTAACTTTAAGTAAACTAGTTATTCCTGTTTAATCAGTGATCACTTTCAGTCTTATGTGTAATTAGCATAATGTTTGTATTACTTTCCCGTCCTTTTCCTTACCTCCTCCTTACCCTCTCCCTGCCTCCTCCTCGCCTTCTCTTCACCTTTCTTTACCCTTCGCTTACCTCCCCTGACCCCCTCCACCTCCTCCCCCTCTTACCTCCTTGTTTCTTTTCTCCTCTGCACCTTTCCCTTATTTTCACCGTCCCCTCCAACAGCTCTGTCTGAAACTCTTATACAAGGGTTGACTTATTCATCATTTGGGGAAGTCATGATAAATTCTTTAAAAAAGAAAGGAATTACACCTCTCTTTGTGTTTGGGATTCCCTTATATTCATCTCCCTTCCAACACAAGAGTCATTCTTAAATGAAGTGGTGACAGGGTGGTGGCACATGAATGACATTGTGACTAATGTGGGGATGAGTGAATGAGTGATGGATGCATGAGAAAGCACTAAGTCTTCTGCCTTGGTGCTCCTTACATTAGGAAAAACACTATTGCCTTGGTGCTCCTTACATTAGGAAAAACACTACTGACATGGCAGTTTGTTCCATCAACACATCTCTGATTATAGAACTTTCTTAACTCCACAGCTACTGATCTCCCTTTCCATACATTTTTGAGGATGAAAATCCTAATTTCCTTCAAAAATGTGATTGGGAAATATTTAACACATTACAGAACATGGTTCAGGCACATCTTGCATTTCTCCTGGTGTGCTGGCTGGTTTAATGTCACCTTGATGCAAGCTAGAATCATTTGGGAAGAGGGAACCTTAATTGAGAAAATGCTCCCACCAGATTGGCCTGCTGGCAAGACTGTGATACTTTTTTTTTAATTGCTGATTGGTGTGGGAGTGCCCAGTTCATTGCTGGTTTTGCCGCCCTTGGGCCAATGGTCCTGGATGGTATAAGAAAGCAGACTGAAAAGGTCATGGGGAAAAAGCCAGTAGGCAACACTCCTCCATGTACTCTTCTCCACTTCCTGCTTTCACCCTCCTCCTCTGAACCCTGCCCTGGCTTCACTCAGACATGGTTTATAAGCCATAAGCTGAAATGGGCCCTTTCTTCCCCAGCTGCTTTGGGTCATGCTGTTTATCGCAGCAGTAGAAATGCTGACTAGATACTAGTCACTGTCCTCTGCATATGTTCTATTTGGTCTTTCTCTCCCAAAACGGTGGGTCTAGGACTAACATTCCTGATTGAAAATTGACCTATTGTTTATTGACACTGTTTGGATTTTTGTGTTTGTTTTTCTCTCATCCATTGCCCTACGAGTGTTTCCATGTACATGTGTGGGATGGGACTTTGCATTTGTCCTTATCTGACTCCTTCATTTTGGTTTTGGTTCACAAAGATGGCACATTTCCATCCTCTCTCACTCTGTTGCCCTGGGAAGCAGATGGCATGATGCCTAGCAGTGAGTGTTCTTTGATTTAATTCCATTTACTAGATGTTTAACCTTATTGGTAATACTTATTGGTAAGCTTAGCTCATTTACTAGTTGGTTAAATTGGTTGCTCTTCCTGTCACATGTTTCCCTAATGTATATGTTGAAGATAATTATAAAATCTACCATACTTGGTGAAATAAGTCAAGTAATGCATGGTCAGTGCATAGAGGAAGACCTGGGTCATAAGGAACACAGAGTATAATTAATATTGCAGGGGATATGGGGGTTACTTCTATGATTAGAGTTAACTTAGCAACCTAAGACAGATAGTTGTTTTAGTTAAAGGGAAGGTACAAAGTGTGTTCTATAATTCAGTGCACTTTCTGGGCTGTAGATAAAACTTTCAGTGACCGCTAATTATTGACAGGTTACCTTGTTGGGTTTTCTGGGGGAAAGGTAACTGAAAAAAAACACTAAACACAAAGCCTTAATAACACATGGACAAGTTGTAGGTACCCCTTTACCTCCTGAGTTTGAGACAGAAATGTACAAAGCAAGCCCAATATTAAATGACAGATTCCATGAAACTTGGGTTCATGTTAACAGTGGCTGTTTCCTTACCAGGGAACGTTGTTTTATCATAAGACGGTGAAAATTAGACTTGTCAATTTTTAGCAACATAGTTCTGTGTCAGGCACGATCTTTGGAGAGTGATATGTGGGCTCCCGGGGGAATTGTGAGAGGTTCCCCACTGCAGAGCATAGCCAGACATCTAGGCAGACCCAGAGGGAGGCAATGGGTCAGTATCTAACAGTCTGTTTTTAACCAAGCATTGGAACCCTGTACAGGGCTTGGGTTTAACTCAGCTAAGTTTAAGTCACTTAAATTATTTTTGTAATAAATATCACAGTGGTGACAGTTACTGGAGACAGCAGTACATTGGTTGTACAAGAAGATGCCCCACTGAGCAAACTACTCTTGGCTTATGCATAGAAATATGATTGGAACATAAAAAACAAGATGTACCATTGACTGGGACACTGATTTGGATCCAGTCTAGATTTCTGAAGCATCGCATTCAGACCTTCCTGAGTTCATTTGTATTTGCATAAACTTCTTGGCACAATTGTGGAAACACAAAAGTCCTGTAGTACACCTGGCTTTTGTTTTGTTTTTAACTGGTTGTTTTCTTGTGTAAGGGTTTTGATCTAGCATCATCAAAGCCAGCATCTCTGAGAGTTCAGGTTTCATGTTATCCAATTATTGGTAAGACATGGGGGATGCTTTATTAGTCAGGAAGCTTTTCTCATCTTCTGTGTAGCTTTTGAAAAATCATTCTGACTTCCATGCTATTTTTTGCCTTGGCACCCATGGCTGACGCTTTGTCTCAGAAGAACTGAGACATGTGGCCGATGAGCCTCAGAGACTGACAGGCTGGAGGATGTACTCAACTACCACCTTTCCCAGAACAAAGTAGGGGGTTTCTGGTGTTTTTTTTTTCTTCTCACTTTCATATACGCACAAATTAGACTCTTAAAACTAAAACCCACTTCTCCTTTCTTTTTTACCAATAACCTATAGCCCAAAACAAAACAAAACAAGAAAAACCAACCGATTTTCTATGGATCTGCCTTGTCTCAAAAATCAGTGTGAAGACCAACTTGAGTCTGCCTGGAGAGCAACACTATCTGCCTATTTGGAAAATCTGGATAGTTAAATTAGAAGCACGTTCTGCACATGGTTTAGCAGTTAGTAGCCTGGAAAATGACCCAATGGCCAAGATAGTTTTTTTTTAAACATCTTCATTGTAAGTGCTTATTTAAAATTTAAGTCTGTAATTGACTATTTTGCACACTGTTCATTGTTAATTCCTTTCTGTCTGTTACAGTTTTGTAAACGCATTGCCTGCTAAGGTATGTTGGTGGAGGAGCGCTAGTGTTGTAAGAAAATTTAGATAAATGTGCTGCTTTAAAACATTTAGCAATTAGTACATGAGAGTGGGTCACCGTGTTTATACCAATATGCAGGATGGAGTGGCCTGCCCCACTGGCTCTATTACCCTATTTACTATCCGGCTCTCTTATTCCATTTCCCACTCAGCACAATCTTTTCTTTGTATTTTGGTTTATTTCTATCTGTCAGCTTCTTTGAGTCATTCCATTTTATAATGCTCGAGTCAAAGAAATCATTTTACTTTTGACAATCATACCACTGCCATGTACTGCATTTTGCAGGATGCCCATTATTATTGTTCTGAATGTAGCGCCACTTCCTGGCATTTGGAATGTAGCTGCTCAGTTTTCATTCCTTAATTTTTAAATGTCTGTGATAAAGGATAACATCGCACACTGTAGGTGTAAGCTCTTAATGGCTAATAATGAGCTATTGTAAAATTTACAGTTGGAAAGGAGTTAAATTCTGCCCACCAGGTAGAAAAGACCACTAGAATGTGGACATCGTCTCAGAAATAATGGCGTAGATAACATGTGATTTATCTGTATATGGTGAACAAGGAAAACTAATGATTGTGAATGTGCTGAACGTAGCTTAAGCTATTTATCATCATGTACAAGTAGAAACTTGCACAAAACCCCTCTTGATTAAGTTCTATCTGAAACAAAGGATGTGATTGGAAGTGTGGAATGTGAGAATATTTTAAGAGCACGATGAAAACCCAACGAGGGCCTTTAGCACGTAAGTGGTCAAACTAGACAAGGGAAAGAAAGAGGCAAGCAGCTTGATTTGGTTATGGAAATTTGGATGCATCCAACAATTTGGACCTATGGGGTTGTTGCATTGGATTTCACCACCAAATTATGCTATTTGTAACAAATAATGTAGGAACCATTGATTAAAACACTGAAAAATGTAAAATATATGGGTTAGACTCCAGTCTTCTTTTCTCTTCAAGCAAAATCTAACAGTTAATCCTGATGGATCAGGGGCTACGGTGCATAATGTGGGGGGTGTAAAAAGTGATGTGGGGGAGGGGACGACACAGGGCAGGAATGGATGAATATGTCAGAATCAGGCGCCATGAGCGCGTATCTGAAAGTTGGTCTGTGTAATAATAAATCCACCATGAGAACAATCCAACTGTCAACAGGATTAGAAACTGAAGTGCACAAAGCAAGTGTTTGTTACGAAGGAGACACCGCTGACATCAAGTGTTGTAGAGAAGGAGAGCAGCATCATTATGGGAAGATGTTAAAAATACGGAAGAAAGAACCCCAGAAGTATGACAGAAGAGACAGTCACTCACGAGATCACAGTAAAGAGTAATGGACTAACTCCTCAAGTTTCTAAACAACAGGAGGTCCAAAGTGCTTTTTCTATCTATGAGACACAGAGCAGATCATATATTGACACGTAATGGAGGAGGCATGGTAAAAAATGAATGAATTTATTTTTTTTTACCTCAGTATTCACAAAGGAGGGTGGAGGGCAGATACTAGAAATGCATACAGATTTCTCAAGGGAGAAAGAAGAAATGCAAAAGAAGTCAGAATCAGGCCAAAATAGGAGAGCAGGGGGAGAGAGACAGAAACCGAATAAGCCTTAAGGCTTGGTAGTGGACACCTGCAAACCTTCAAGAAATGAGAAGAAAGTAGAGGAACCCCTGGGAGGATTTGAACAAGGGAGTGTACCTTAAGTGAATGCTTGTAGTTTGTTTTATGTTGTTTTCATTAATCTCGTGTCAGAGAAACCCTGCCTCGAAAAACCAAAAAAAAAAAAAAAAAATTGTCGGTGAAGGAAGTTCGGTAGACATAGCTTGATAACTTATCATGTATGCACCAAGACATCTTGCCTCCCACTGCACAAAGTTTAGCCATGTTATTTCGTTAGCCCCTTATCCCCAGTCTGTTAAGTCTTATTGTTTCTAAGCCATTCATTTAGTCAACAGTTAGTCAGTGTTTCATGATGGGTACCTGTTACAGACAGGCTGTGTGCTGGATTATGGGATGGTAGGCTGTAAAACACAGGCATATCTTAAGGGACTGTGAAGTTTTCCCACCTGCAAGTGCTTTGTGACTTATGAAAGATGGAACAAGAATTGATTAGAGAACATGAGAAAGACACATTAATTGATTGTGACCTCTGTTTACTTTGAGTATCACGTTAACTCACTATTTCCTAACATTGTATACACAACTCTATCTGATGAGTGACAGTCTTCATTTGTCAGCCCATGACCCCCTAATTTCCAAAGGAAACGGGACCACATTCTACCATTCTTCAACTATGTTGTACATCTGACTTTAGTCTAGGTCAGTCGTGTGATGCAGATCACCTGCATCCTGTGAGTTCAGGGGGTCATGATTTCAGTGTGGGTCTCTGACCTACATACAACTTCCAACTATTTTCATTTTAGTTTCCAAACTGTTCACGTAAGAATTTATTTTTAACTCCTCCTATTTCTTTCTCACTTAGTAAAACTGATTCATCACCTACTTAGCACCTAATTATTTACCATCAAGATATTTTTACCCCATAAATTAATAATTTTTTGGCAAAATGCATGATACTTAATATGCTAAGATTATGTGTGCTTCCACTGGAGGAAAATGGAGGCTGAGTTGATCTATATTTTTATACTAATGCCTTGTCAAATTAGTAGATTTAGCATGTTGGTCCTATAGGTTTGCTTCCGTGGTGATGTGAATTGTCAAACTTTAATTACATATTCATTCACAGTTTAACATTGTATGTCTGTCCTAAGTAGGAGTGATTTTTTTTTTACCATTGTGAAGGAAAAAAATGTGAATAGACTTTTTCTAATTGAAAGGTGTGGAAAGCCAATTTAGAGGGAAAGGAGCCCTATACATATTTCCAAAAAAATATCCATTATAATTTTTCATAATATACAGCCAAGCCTGTATAAAACTGTTAGAGAAATAGCCAACTAAGGATACAATGTAGGCAAGTATATTTAGGTTTTCTATTTTTTTTTTCTTGATGGCATTAAAACCAGGATCTTCAAACACCCTAAACCTTGTTTTATCATTGAACTTCACATCCAGCCTAGATTTTGCTATGCTTTCTGGTATTATTTCTGATGTACCCTGTGACTTACTTTATTTAATGGGTGGGTGGGCAGAACTGTGCATATCCATGCATGTGGAGGCCAGAGGTCAAGTTTGTGTGTTCAGATCCCGTCCTTCTTAGTTTTGGGGACACATCTATCGCTGTCCTGGAGCTCACCTAGTAAGATAGCCTGGTTTGTCAGCAAGCTGCAAGGAATCACATGAGTCTGTCTTCTCAGTACTGGGATCATGAGTGTGAACAGCTTTCCTGGCTTAGAAGACCAAACAAAACATTTACTTATTTACCGTGTATGTCTGTCTGTCTCTAACACACACACACACACACACACACAACTAGATCATCAGGCTGGCTCCAAGAACCTTTCTGGCTGTGCCACCTTGCTAGCCCTGTCTGGCTTGTTTTACCTAGGTCCTAGGGATTGAATTCGAGTCCTTATGTTTGCACTTTACTAATGGAGCTATTTTCTCAGTTCAGAATACTAAAGGTCTGCATGTTCTAGGGATTGAGAGCTCAAGTTGTGATTTTTATTCTCATAAGATTCTTGTGGGTGCTTTGTAATCTGTAAGCAGGTAGGCAATAAAACATTTTGTGCTATGTCCCCTAATCTAATGACAGAGCTGAGTTTCTCTGATGTACGTGTTTTTGCATGCATGGACTATTTTAACCACATGGATGTAGGCCTGACTCTGAGCTCCTTGGAGTCACCATATCAGAGCTGGCTTATGGGAGGCTGATGGCTCATATGTTTGGCCTTGGTAACAGCTCTACTTTCATCTTTAAGCCTTCACAATTCAGAGCTGGAGAGGTGACTCAGCAGTGAAGAATCTGTACTCATTTAATTAAGGACTTAAGTTCAGTTCCTTGCATCCATATCAAGTGACTTACAACTAACTACCTGTAATTCTAGCTCTAGAAGGATCTGAAACCTTGGCCTTCATGAGCACCTAAACACACATGCAAACTTACACACACACACACACAAAATTGCAAATTTTGTTTCTTTCTTCTCTTGCACTTCTGTTAAATTCTGTGTATTTAATAAAGTTAAAATACACGAAGCCACAAAACCCAGAAATATCTGTATGTCTTTTTAATGTGTGGCTCAAAGCAAAAGAAAACATGCCATTTAGATTATATATATACACACACATCTTCTCACATGGATGTCCCCCACTTCACTGAAATTGTTGTTGCCTGTTTTTTTACAAAGTTGAAAATACAACCTTTAGAGTGAACCAAAGATCTTTATTTTAATGACTAAAATAGTCAGAGCAGTAATCATGGTAAAATTATTTCTCAGGATATTAACAATCATTTATTTAACCATAGACTTATTTTCTAATCACAGACTCTTGATTGGTGAAGTTTTATTTGGAGGCATAGCCCACTGTTAATGGTCAATGAATGCCAGTAACTTATGGAAAGGTTCTACAGTGTATTGCTTGATTGGTTTTTAAATCATTGTTTGTAAGCTTGTTGCACTTGTATCACACACTGATTAGTATCATTCCTCTGGATGGAGATAAATACTGCCTCTGCTACCATTCAGTCTTTAAGTCACTCATTAGTCTCTTTCTTCTGTGTTTATTGTACAAGGGCTTTGTGTCAAACACACACCTTTACTCCCACATACTTGAAGTTATTCTGCCCTAGTAGGGATGGATGTAGCACAGAGGTAATCTAGGCAGTTGATGTTTAAGTTCATGTTAGTGTTAGGCTTATTTGTAATTTTAGATGAGGATATTTGAGAGGTGACCAGTTTGGAGAGGTTGGCTTTGTATTCATGGTGTTTTAACAGATTGCTATAAGAATTCTTTCTCTCTGGAACATGTGACCAATAGTATTAAACAGAAGTATCCATTTTTATTGCTATGTAAACAATAAATATTCTATATAGTAATTAAAATTATACACATACTAGTTATTACAAATAAGCAATTTAAAGACCATTTTTGATGAAATTCATAGAGCAAAGAAGACACAAGTTGTCACTTTACAGATGTAAAAAGAAAATGAAGCTGAGTATAATGAGTGGAGAGATGTGTTGAGATTTAGTCTAATTAATATATGTCTGTGAAGAATTTGAACAAAGAATAAAGAGATTATGCTCTGGCAATTTTAGCTTGATTTATTTCTTCTAGAAGTTGCAAGTGGATAGGAATTATGTCTTTCCATGCCCACCTGGGAATGAAATCTAAGTATCTGCTAAGCAGATGACTCCATCAGAGACATTCACATGGGTGATTGGCTACGTGATGGACACTGGTAGAGAAAGGTGTATTTGGAAGATGTCAGAAAACCAAAAATATTTACTTGGAAGAAAGATATAATAATGGAGTGGGAAGACTTTGGAACCACCAAACCCATGTTGTTTTCCTTTTAGCTCCATAGATCAGTGGATCTCAACCTGTGGGTCATGACCCCGTTGAGGTCGAATGACCCTTTCACAAAGGTCACATATCAGATTTACTGCATATAAGATTACATTACAGTTCATAACAGTAGAAAAATTACAGTTATGAAGTAGCAACGAAAAAATAATTGTATGGTTGGTGTTCACCACAACATGAGGAACTGTATTAAAGGGTTGAAGCATTTGGCAGGTAGAAAACCACTGTCCTAGAGTTGGGTATCCTTCATGCTTTGGTGTTCAGGCAATGCTGTTGGCAGTAGCACCCACTGTTGGAAAAAGGAAAGACATTTCAGCTCTTGACTCTCTAGTCTCTATCACCAAGGCATTTGCAAAGCAGACCTGATGAAGACCTGGCTATTTTAGCAAAGACAATGCACATGGAACAGCCAATAAATCACTAAAGACCACAGTGTCAGTGACCTTTATGCACAAAGTGGTTTCCATAGTTCTGTAACTCCTACCAGTCACCGTGGTTTTGTAGCTTTTACCATATAACAAACACTGGGCTGATGTCTTCATATTTCATACCTGCCCTTGCTGGAAGCACCTCTTTACTACCCATGTTTTATCTCTAAGGGGTGGCCTGCTTAAAGTCACCTTGGTTAGTGACGTGTATGAGATTTATGCTCAGTTCTTTGAGAATCCAAAGCAGACTCTTCTTTCCTAGACAGCACAAGGAGAAGTGACCAGAGAAAAGATTAGAAGTAAATGAACAGCATGAAATAATATACAGCAGAAATCAAGGTTTAGAGACAATTCTTCTGACTGTGCCCTCTCTCTCTCTCTCTCTCTCTCTCTCTCTCTCTCTCTCTCTCTCTCTCTCTCTGTTCACTCTCCCCATTTTTATGCATTTTAGCACAGTATCAAACCTCAGTAATAACACTTTTTAAAAATACTTCACCAGACGAATGGTTAACAGTCTGACAGCTCTAGGGAGAACATGATCTCCCTTAGCCTTCAATGGGGACAAGTGACACTGAGAGGCAAGAGGTCCTGGTACTTTGACAGAAATGAATGATGAATCTAGTAAGGACTTATGAACTATACCACTGGCTTGAATGTATGCTCCTCCATGGAAATCAGATGATATTGTTCTGAAGCAGTTTACAGCCTGACAAATTGAAGCAAGGTGGTATGAAAACACTTGGAAACAATTGAGGCCTTAGGAATTAGAGTGGATTCAGGACAGTGTGTATTCATAGTGGCAAGGATGAGTGACATGGAGGATTCCTCATAGATTGTTCAACCTGTTTCCACAGTCAGATAGGAGCTTGTATACTGAACCAGCTACCTAAATTCCATAGCCTACCTTCATGAGTGGTGTGGAAACAAGGAGGCCATACTCACAGGTTGTTGTGTAGGGCAAGAACCCAGCCCAAAGTTGGAACATGATCTTCACAGGGCCATGGTCTTTCTCTTTGTCTCTCCCACGCATTTGACTGATGAAGGAGATGAGTAAATGCAAATATGTTCATCACTTCAGAGGAAGTTGGTCACCTGCAAAGGCTGAAGACCTAGATTTCTGGTCGGGTTTTTCTGTTGGCTTTTCCAAGCATTGACTTCCGGACATTTTCTGTAACTCTTTATGGCTTCTCCAGTTGTTATGCACCCTTTCCATACCCGCTCCAAAATTTGTTGTCCTACCACCTCTGAGTACTTTTTGAATTCCTGTTTGCAACACAGAAAAATTGATTGAAACTAAGAAAATGTTGGGCCTGAAACGACCAGACTAGTAAACCTAACACTGTGGAGGAGACCTGGATCCTCTTACTACTGCTTTCCATTGCCTTTTCCTCTTGGCCTTTGATCTGTCAGAATAGAACACCCTGCATGGATCAAGCAATCCTTAAAGAGGGGAAAGAGTGTGTCAACAAACTAAGGCAGGCCTTCTAGAATTTAAGATACTAGCTTTCCCAAATGTATGTTGGGATTTGATGTAGTTGATCTAATAATAGCTACACTTAAAAACAAATGCGCTTCTTCATTCTTTTCATTCTATTCATTCATTCCATCATTCATTCATATCTTCCAGCTTAATTTTAACTTCTCTGTCAACTTGCCTGTCATGGAATCACTTCCTGTGGCTCATTGTTATCCTTCATAGTTATATATCCTCTTTCCTTTGCTTAAAAATAGGTAAGTGGGGCTGAGGAGTTTACTCAGCAGGTGAGATCACTTGCTCCATGAATTTGAGGACCTGAGTAAAATGTTGAGTGTGTCCACACATGCCTCTAAGCCCAATTGGTGGAGGACAGGAGGCATCTGAGGCGTGCTGAGGAATCTTAGGTGTGCTGTTCCAGCCAAGTTCCAGTTTCATTTGGAAACCCTGACCTAAGAGAATGAGATAGAGTGTGATGGAGCAGGACGCCTGACAGCTTCCTCTCTGCACACCCTTCTTCCATGTCCACATACATCACATGCCAACACAAGCGGTTTCCTTTGCCTTCTGACAATGATGGTGAAAATGTGGTTAAGGTTTGTTCAGATGGGGTGAGAGTTGTGACCATGTGGGGGGGGACAGAGAGACAGAGAGACAGAGAGACAGAGAGACAGAGAGCACTATACCATCTATGGCTTTCTTCTAGCTCTCTTTTTCTGTCTTGTAAGGCCCACCCCCACCTCCATCCATTGTGCTACAAAACAACAGATGCTTCGTTCTCACTTTGATCAGCTACTGGTTCGTTCCCAAGATTGCTCCTTTACCTTTGAAAGTGTAGGCATGATGCTCAGGAATAGGGGGATTGGGGGACTTCTTGGAGTTTGGTTGTAAAGTTCAGTGACTCCCCAACTTCCTTGCTCTGAAGCTGTGAGTTCTTGAGAGACCTGTTCATCTCCAGGAACTGAGAGTCATGTGTAATGCGCTCTACAACCATCTTTGCCCAGTTTGCCAGGGAATTATATTCTTTGCTGGTGGTTAGCATCTTGTGAAATCCAAAAGGAGAACTGCTTCTCTTCTCATCCCTTCTGGCTCACCCTACACGTGTAGTCCCCTTTAGACCAAATTAGGATCATTTCGGCATGGCAGCTACTGAGAGATACCCCTGTGTGAGCCAGTGTACAAACACAATCTAATCTATCTGTAATTGACAGAGATGAGATCATCTCATTCATTATTCTCTATGCCAGACAAAGACTTTACTTTGACCTCTGGAGGCATCAAATGTCTAAAATTGTGTATGTTAGGAGACTACTGTTCCAATATTAATATTATATAAGAAATGTACCACTTAGTGTTCACATTCAACGTGTTTGTACAGATCTCTGTCCCTGAGGTCAGCCAACTGTGGACAGAGAAGGATCCCAACCTATAGGCCTTCACACCAAGGAGACAAGCAGACATTACCGTCCTGTGAACAGTTGAGTGAGCCAAGCATTAACAGTCTGTGGTAGATCATGTCAGGATCCAAACAGCAGTACCTTCAGTTTTAGAGTCAGGAAGAAGGTCACCTAGATTGGGTAGGGCATAAGGATAGAGCCTGCCAAATAACTAAAATTGTCTAGAGTGATTATTGAAAATATGGAGGACTCTTTCTGAGTGAGGGTAACCTGCGAGTTTTGTGTATCACCTCTAAGGAAGAATGAGCACAAGGGCTTACTGAGAGCTAGTCTCATAGTTTAGTCCTTTATGTTGTGCCAAAATGTAGTTGGATTTGTGGCTTTTACAGGGGACCTATCTCCCCAAAGAGAAAATGAAGGAGAAGCCACTGATGTTGGTGATGCTGTAAGTGAATGGTGTGTGTGTGTGTGTGTGTGTGTGTGTGTGTGTGTGTGTGTGTTGGGGGAGGGCTCCAACTGGAAATATTTGGTTGCTATGTGAGGTTGGTATTTGACCTTGACCAACCCTGCTACACATTTCACTCTGGGCCTGGTCAGGTTTTAGGTTCACGACTCATACTGTAAAAATGAAAACTCATTACAACAGTTGCAACATTTTCATTGATATAGAATGTCTTGATTTTGAAATTTTTGTTTAGATGAAACCTCTTTCCATTTATGTTAATGTTCTGTAATGTTTCCCCTTCCATACCGTTTGCCAAAATATTGCTATATTTCTTCCCCTTAATAGATATGTCACTTACTCACCAGGTGTCTTACCATTATGGGACAGAGGTATAACATTTCTTTCTAGGTTATAAGGCACAAAACACATCCTCTTAATTTGAGCCATGTAGTTTGAAATTATGGTATGTTATAAAATGGAGGCCATTTTTATATGAGCTTCTCTATTCTTAAAAAATAAAGAACAGGGCTGGGGTTGTAGTTTGGTGTCTGAGTGCTTGCCTAGTTTATACAGTCCAATTCTTAACACAGCAAAAGCTAACTTAAAAATTTTAAACATTTAATAATGTATCTCAGTGTCTTACTAAAATTTAAATGAAATCCTCACATCTGGTGCCCGAGGAAGACCGGAGAGTTTCAGTACATGTTACAGTTCTTCAAGGTCTAAGAAATTGTAGGGAACACAAATAAATGCCCAGTTGTAAAGAAAATGACTGTGAATTCGCTTTTAAGTGTGAGAGACTTTTAAACCATTCAAGCAAAGGTTTAAACCAGGCAGCTGCATTTAGGGTGTGGCATTCAGAGAGGTCTAAGTGGACGATGTGTATAGAAAGTGTAAGGTGGACTATCAACTCACAAGCACTTGGCTGAGAGCAGAATGGAATATCCATGTAAAGGAAGAGAGTGGAACGTCTTTTTTTGCTCATAAAGGAAATAGGAATTTAACACTTTCTATTGGCTTTAATTATTTAAGTAGCCTCTGTTCAGAGGGAGTTCATGGTAGAGTCATAAAATAGAAAGCCTGTACTCCTCATCTCTAGAACTGAGTTACCTTCTCTCTGACCTGGCAGAATTTCCATTTTCTGTGTGATTTTCCTACATAGTTTATAATTGTAATTACTTGCCCTTCCCCATAAATTATCTGTTTCCTGAAGACATAGGCAATATAAAATATCACAGAAATTATACCTATCAACTATTTAGGAGCTCACGTTACAAGTCTTTCCCCCCTAACCTTTTGTTTGTTCATTCATTCTTTCATTCATTCCCTGAAGAGTTACTCATTGCTTGAGTCCATCCCATGGCCAGGCAGGGTTGTAGTCTCTGTGGATATGGCCATGAACAAAAGATAGTCTGTATATATAGTGACCCCAGGTGATGAAGAATAAATAAAGTTTTCAGAGACCTTCACTGTCCTCACTTGACATAACAACTTCATAACACAGGCATTATCGTCTGCTCTGTTTTATTGAGGAAATCATCAAGGTATCAAATAGTGAGCGACATGCTCAGGTCACTGACATGTTTAGGTCACCAGATCATTAGCTGTAGATCTCCAGTCCAAGCACAGGCAGTTTCCCTCTAAAATCCATTTTGTCAGTCACTCCATTCCACTGCAAAGTATTTGGCATAGGGCAAATCATCCTTCTCATCATTGATATTATTAATAGTAACTGCTCCTCTCACTCATGTGAGCAAACACTTAATACCTAATTATGGGTCAAACAAATATTAGAAACTAACCCCCAGGCAGTATTTAGCACCCAGCACCGCGTCTGTAAGGGACAAAGTGCGCAGTGAGAAAAAGGAAAGTGGTGAAAGAATGGACAGACAGAGAGAGGGAGAACAAGAGAACAATGTGTGGAAGTGAGAAGCTTGATTGGATTTGGGTTTTTGATATAGCAATCTGATTTTTCCAGTACTTCTCCATGCCTGTGTTCAAGAGAGCTGCTCCTTAAAAACTCTATTTCCATGTCAAATGATAGCAGAGCTGCTCCTTAAAAACTCTGTTTCCATGTCAAACGATAGCAATCCATTTCTCTGATTGGGGAAAGTAAGTTCAGGACTTAGAAGACCCTAACTAATTAAAGTGAAAGACTTGATTTTAAGAACACATTTGAAGCCTGGCGTTGGTGGCGAACGCCTTTAATCCCAGCACTCGGGAGGCAGAGACAGGCTGATGTCTGTGAGTTTGAGGCCAGCCTGGTCTACAGAGCGAGTGCCCGGATATGCTCCAAAGCTACACAGAGAAACCCTGTCTCGAAAAAAACCAAAACAAAACAAAACAAAAAACCAAACCAACCAACCAAAAAAAAAAAAAAAAAAAAAAAAACAGAACACATTTGAGGTGATGCTTAATTTGGGGAAAAACATTATGGCTGACACATTATGAGGCTATTGGTTAGATCACACTCATCCTCAACAAACCTTTGTTTACAAAAGCACTTGGAAGCATGTATGTATGTATGTATGTATGTATGTATGTATCTAAGACAGGGAGAGACTGTAAGAGCACATATTTATTTCAATAAAAGCTTGTAAAGTTGAATTTATTTTGCTTATACTCTTTTGGTGTGTGTGTTGGGTGGAGAATACTGAAACACTTTCCTGGGGAGGGAAAGATTTTGTGCTTGTGTGTGCTTCTAATACCATGCACCATACTTAAAGCATCAAAATATACACTAAGCAAGGGCCAGATGCACAAGGAATTTAAGCAGAGTTTTTCTAAATGGCAAATAATTAGAGGAGAACAGATGCCTATGGGCAGCAAAGGATGAAATGAGGTACCAGGAATTTTAAAAGGGAGATGGAAATGCATACATAGAATGTAGTTGGCTTCAAGGGTGTTTCAGCCTAGAGGGTGTTCTCTATCGAGTTCTCCGTTTTTGTGGGCTTGACTTAAATTCTCTTCTCTCCTTACCTATATTCCCCAAAGAAATAGATCATGCTAATCATGCCAAGTGGAAACTGATTTTCTCCCGAACCTCAGTTTTGGATGAGTCTGCGGTTGCAGCCCTTTCTTCTCCCTCTCCAGGGTCTTGTCCTTTTGCAGAACTGCCAGGATATGACATTTCATAACAGTGTCACTCATTTATTCATTATTTATACCCCATCTACCTCCAAAAGAGGCTTTTAGGTAACCTTACCCATCAAGGCTGCATACCAGTGCAATGTTATCCTTTGGTGTGTGTTTTGGGGTAGCCAAATCCCTCCTTCAGAACAACTGTGCTTCAAGAGGGCTTGTGTCCATTTCCAAACTGTTCTGCATAGTCTTGATGTGGGAAAGGAAACAAGAATAAGGAGGAGATGAGCAGGAGGCATTTCCCAGCCTCCTGTAGGGTGGTAGTTTAAGCAGCAGGGGCCCTGTGCAGAGCTCTGTAGCAACCCAGCAAAGCTAAGCTGCAGCACCTGATCATTATCCTTCAGGTTCAAGATTTACCTGTTGTGCTCATCGCAACAGAAGAAATGAACTCTCTGTAATTATATGGGAAGGGGGAGGAGATCATGTTTTAGTCCCTTTGATCTTGAGCTACAATAGGATCTGCTTTTGGAAATTTAATTCGAAAGAATCCAATGTACACATCTGCTTTTTGTACCGTAATTTCTATTGAGCCTGAGAATAGAAATTTATTAATGCAAATGTGTAGTTAGTTCCTTCGGGGGGGGGGATATACATTCAGAACACAAGGTGAACCTTTCTACATGGTTATGGAAGGTTTTAATAGATTTGTGTTTTCTCTCTCTCTCTCTCTCTCTCTGTGTGTGTGTGTGTGTGTGTGTGTGTGTGTGTGTGTGTGTGTGTTTGAGTATAAAGATGAGGAGGTTCCTTGTTAACAAGGACTACACATAAAAATTCTAAGACTTATTGGGGAGCCAAAAGATTCATGATTGGTTCAGTATTTTGAAGTTTCCAAGGACAGATTCACTGAGAAAGAAATGGAAACAAAACTAAAAGCATACTGACTCTTCGAAACAAAACAAAAAAAAGAAAAACAAGAAGAAACTCCAAACAAGTGTGTCACCAAGCATTTCTGAGAATAAGTTTGATTTGATGGTAGGGCCCATGCTAAGAGACAAAGCTTCCATTAAGATGAATCTAATCTGCCTAGTGTTCTGTAAAATTGTCTTTGCCTGTAAATGGGATGGCATGGAGGTTTGAGGTAGGATGCTTTCTCACTAACTCAGCCTGTATGTTTTTTCCACCCAACCATTTCACGAAACTGTAAATAAATGATTCAAAATCCTTGAGTGGCTGGATTATGTAGCATTTTTCTTGCTAACTTTTACTTGTTTTCAGTGTAAATTTTCCAGTGAAGTCTAAAATGTCGTGAGCGTTTTTGGACATGAATTCATTAAGCAATTTTGTAATCATGTAGACATTTTTTGTAGCCTTTCTGCTTGCTTTCCTGAATTCCTTCTCCTCAATAAATTGGGAAGATGAATGACAAATTATTGATCAATTAGAGGCATGCTCATCTCTTAAAGTAGAGAAGAATGTCCATTTTCCAAATTTGAGTAAGCGAAGCTGATTTCTTATAATGTTCATGGTGTGTCAAAGATCTCAAAAACTTTGTTATGCATTACTACCTAGATGAAGGAGGATATGAATGTGGAAGGATCCAATGGACCCATGAAAGCACTGTTTGTCTCAGGGGTGTAATGTGATGAGGTGCTGTTGCTATTGTTTCTATGCAGCAGCTGGACTTCGGTGCTGTATTTTCTTTCCTTTTTTTTGCCTTCATCTTTGAGTTTTTATTTATTTCTTTACCTGTTTTAAAGAGAAAGAAAAGAGATCTATCTGAAGGGCAAGAAGATGAGCTGTGAGTTGGAAACTCTTGAGTTTAGAGCAGGAAATAGAGTCTCCCTTGAGCTGGTATTGAACTTTTTTCAGTTAGGTTGCCACACTCAGCTTAAGATGCTTGCAGATGCATAGCTTCATTTGGGTTCAAGGATGCCTGGGTGAATTGGTACTACAGGATGCCAAAGGCTATCACAATTATTTAAGACACAGAATCTTGAGATAGATTTGGGTTCTAGAAGCTTTTGCCTCACTAGGGTGTCATTGTATCCAATCTAGGTGGTCATGCAAATTCTTTCTGACCACCCTGATTCCTTTCTGACATTTCAGTGTAGGAGTGACTTTGTGCCATTCATCTTCCTCCCTCAGAAGCGAGCAACTCACAAAGAAGGGCCATTTCCAATAACAGGCACTTGGGGTGCCACAAACAAGCAGTCACCCTTTAAAATTAATGAGCTTAATGATGGTCACAGAAGCTGTTCTGGAGGTTTCATAGGGAGGGGCCACGGGCATGGCAGAAGGAAGAAGAGTGGACTCCTCCTAAGTGACAATGATGTGAGCTGCTGTCCTAGCTCCCCTGCCCATCCTCCTCACCCCCAGTCACCACCCCTTCCATCCTGTCTCTTCCCCGAGCCACCACAGATAGAAAGACAGAGTGATTATGAAGACGTCAGTTGGAGCGTAGGCAGGCGAGAGGGGCACAGCGCCCCAGATGAGGTCCGGGGGGAGCTGAGGAGGGTCACTCATGGACGACCGTGTGTGTGTGTCTGACAGACTGTGAAATGGTGCGTTGTTGCACGGCTGCGCCGCACCTGGGCCCTTCATCTGTGATTGATTGGTTTGGTCATGTGTAATGGTCCCATCTGCTCTGTGTTGTTTTTCTTTTTTTACTTATAAACACCGTTCCCAGCGGCTGAGAGAGGATGAGCTATGTTTTGTCATCTTCACTTACGCTTTAGCTCAAAAAAAGTGGTCAAGTAGGTAAGCTTTAAAGTCGGCCCAAGTAATGTTGGAGGAAAGTACGGTTTCCCCTTAGCCTGATTTGTGTCTGCGTGAGTGTGTGTGAGAGTGGGTGTGTGTGCGCATGTGTGCGTGCGTGCACCCTCTTGCGCACGCATGTGTGCATGGAGTTTTAATGCTGCCTGTAAAAATTTGAATAGTTCATGAACCACTGAAGACCAAAAAATTGCATACATGATTTTTCACAAATCTGTGTATTGTGACTCTACTGAAGTATGGAATAGGTCTTTCTATCTTTCTCTTTCTTCCTTTCTTTCCTTCTTTCTTTCTTCCCTTCTTCCCTTTTTTTTGTAACGGAGCCAATACTTAATTAAAACCGCTGACATCATGGTGTTATAATTAAGCATGGCATTAATTAAGCTGGAATAACGACTTTTTTTTATTAAGAACTGGTTCTATTGTATAAGACCGTTATCAGCTAAAAACCAAATAATTTTAACACAAAAATTAGCTCCCTTTTCCAACTTCCCCAAGGTCCAGGCTCAGGACTGTTGTCAGCGCTCGCTCTGTCTCTCTCTCTCTCTGTCTCTCTCTGTCTCTCTCTGTCTCTCTCTCTCTGTCTGCCCCCACTTGTGTTAGGTTGTGTGTGTGTGTGTGTGTGTGTGTGTGTGTCTGTGGTGTGTGTCTGTGGTGAGTGTGTTTGGTGATGTTTGGGATGGGGGAGAGTGGAAGTGAAATTTGTTTTTTTTCACCCAAAAATGCTGATCGGCTCCTGGCATTCTGATGGCTAATTATGCATCGGAGAGCTTCGACAGCTGCATTCATCATCATAAAATGTAATAATTAATGACATTCCAACAAAGAAAAATATGCAAATGAGGACTCATTAGCATTTTCATATTCAGCTTTGATAATGCTTTTGCTGACAAGGTTGTAATTAATGAAAATTCATGTCGCAGTCAGGAGATTGGATCGGTTTCATTCCCCGCACAATTCCCAAATGCTTGCATTATGGAAAATCGGAGGCTCTGCCAACTTTTCAGGGAAGAAAAAAACACACACACACACTAAAAGCACCAGATGCAAATTAATGGTAGGGAGTCTTTTTAACTCTTTAAACCACCCCCCTAAATTTCCATCCGAGGAAACATGTCAGAGTGTTAGCCTAAGAGCCAGTTCTTTATAATTATTATTTTTTTAATGACAGCATGAAAGTGCTCTTATTTGTGGCCCAAGTATGAGAATTTCTAACAAACTTTTATTTTAATATGAAAGAAAAGCCACATGTAACCCCTTTACCTTTTCTTTCCTTTTCCCTTTCAAGACTATTTAAATTTACATAGTAAAACATGTCAGGACAGCCAAGCCTGGCGTGTTGCGCTCTGTCCGCGAGCTGGCAAACTGACACCACAACACTTTATTCCTCCACATGATTTTGGCGACTCTGCCTCAGTATTAGGTTTGGTGCCTCCCTCTGCCTGCCGCCCAGAAGCCCAGAAGAAAAGCAAGTACCCTGTTTCTCTTTAGGGTGGGCTTTTGTTATGTCTTGTTGTTTGTTTAGATGATATTTATTTTTCACAAAGTGCGTTTTACTTTATAATCTGTTCCCTTTGTGGCTCAGTGTAAGGCTCTGAGAATATGCCCATAATTCTCTCACTCAACGCTCTGGCTATGTGTGCTATACGTGTCATCATGGAGATGGGTTACATCAAAATGGATACCCCAAATCTCCTGAACACAGATAATGACATACTAAACAATATTCTGAATGTAAAGCCTTCCAAATGTGGAACCTTCAGTTGGCAAATAGCCATTTGGTGTCAGCTTGGCGCCATGCTTGCCACGGAGCCTAGACTTAAACACAAAGTCCTCTGTGGCCCTCAAGGTTGGAGAGTAACACTTCGGAGTTATTTCATATTTGCTCTTTAGTCTAAAAATAACTTATTAGCAAAAGAAAAACGGATCCTTTGGCTTTCTTGGAGTTTGTTTTTTTTTTAAAGGTTTGGATAAGGACTAAGAAGAGGGGCTGAAAATTATTTTTATAAATCATAAAATGTATACGTATTTTCAATTTGAAATGACACAACTCCCAGGAGTTACTAAAACACAGCTTCCTGTTTACTTAAAGCTAAATTGTAATTCGCAGTGTGAATAAATAATATAAAGAAGTTCTTGTGAGAGAGCAATAGAAACTTTGGTATGCTAGCTGTTTTTATTATTATTTTATACTCAGTAAAATAGGAAATCTCATCAGTTACTTGCTAAAGAATTTACAATGATTTTTTCCCCTGCTCTGCACTCAAGAGTGAGTAGGTTTTTATTTCTTATTAGTCTCACTGTGACAACAATGGATATTTTACTTCGATCTTCTGCTTTGTTCAAGCTCTGGTTTTGTCACACTCTGTACATGAATGCCTGTGCACACATGCGCCTATCTTCCTATGTTTGGCAATTTTCATGGCTCTGCCCCCTTTCCCTTAAAAATCTGTTGTGTTAAAATGGGAGGTAGAGGAAGGTCCCCCTCCCCAGCTCCCTTGGTGTCTTTCTTTTTTCTGCAGGCAAACTGCCCATCCAGATGGCAGAATTCCACCTGTAAGCAACCTGAGAGGAGAGGTTAATCCTGACACTTTACAGAGCTTTTAGATTTTCTTCTCACACAGTCCATCTAAGTGCAGGGTAACACCTCCCTGCCCCCCCCCAAACACTCCCTTCTGTGATTGGTTCCTTCTCCCCAATGCCACATCTGTATATGGTGAATAAGAAAACAAAAACAACAACAACAAAAAACCAATGTGGCCTCGGGCACTTTGTTGTTATTGTCCAGACCACATTTGATACAATCTCTGACCACTTCTAATATGCATAAACAAGGAAATGATGGCTGAAGGGAAGAGCAAGTGGGAACCAGCAGGTCCCTAGCTGAGAAACAGATCCTTTTTATCTCAAAGGGACCTTTCTCCTGGCTCTGAGAACTTCACTATCACCCTTCTCAGCCCAGCAAGTTCACAACTGTGTCCCAACTCCTACGTTCCTAAGTCCCGCCCAGCCTGGGTCTCTGGCCCCAGATTTGCTTTTGTTCACTGTGGCTAACCTCTGGTGGCTTTCTTAACTGAGTGAGCTGGGGGAGAGACTGCCACTGGCTTTGTTCACCTGCTATCAAGGAATCCCCTAGTTTCCCTAACAAGTTCAGAGGATATTTTTGTAGAGAAGAGTGGAAGGCAGGGGACTCCTGCTTACTGGAGATTGTTGCCACCTGTAATAATTATAAATTCAAACACTGTTGACTTTCCAGGTTGTTTTCAGCGTGCCATGGTCTTGTTTTGTTGTTGTTTGTTTTTTCTAGAAAACTTCGTTTTGAAGAATGATTATTCTTAGAGAAAAAGGTGGCCTGAGATGCTGCTTCTCATTTGTGCTCTTTGGGGAGAACACTGTACCACGTGACCCCCTTCTGGGCTACCTGCTCAGACTGGGGACCACCAGCTTGGTCTACCTGTGGCCTTTTCCATTTCCCCTTTTCTCAGATTATTTTCTGTGGGCTTTCTTCTGGAAGTGATTGGAATCCCACTGTCCAGAAGCATAGCACATTTACTGGAGTTACTGAACACTGAAACAAGAAGCCTGTTGGTGAGCCATTAGGGTTACCTTGCTTGCTTGGAAACCATTGCCTCATTCTGAGAACCTTAGAGCCACAGAATGGAGGATGGTAAAGCAGTTGTTCACCCAGACACGAGAAGATTTTGTTTCAGGTATTGCCACAAGAGCAACATTTGTTTGTGCATAGAGAAGCCAGGGTGGCTGCCAGTGTCCCCATCCAGCCACCTCCCCTGTTTCCCTTGCAAAGTTTCCCATTGCTTGAGGTCTGTGCAGTGGTGTGTGTGTGTGTGTGTGTGTGTGTGTGTGTGTCTGTGTGTGTGTGTGTGTCTGTGTGTGTGTGTAAGGATATTTGCATATGAAAGCAGCCTAAATATTTGCAAAAAAATGTTTGCTTGAGAAAAAGAGAATCTACTTAGGATTAGGAAGTAACTGCTTAAATATTGTTAAAGTGTTTGTGATTTCTTGAAGTCTGTTATTCATGAGCATTGCCTAACCTGATTTCAGGGGTCAAATGGGAATCTAAAATTTTGCCAATCTCTTGGGATGATAAATGCTTTGCTTTGTAATTAGGATTTACAGTCCACACCTACATATGAAAGGAAATGGAGAAAATGGACTAAAAGACACAAATACATTGAAAACACAATTGGCTATTGATGAATGTACCAAACAAAAGTTAAAGGGCCACCAGAAATGATGTGATGTTGGAGGGCTTCCTCTCATTCTTTCCCTCGTTTTTTTTCCTCCTTTATGAATCCCAACCATGTTGCTATGCTATGACACTCTCTCTGTGAGCATCCATAAGCCTTTAAAAATGATAGATGGTTTTCCTGGGTAAATATTTGAAGTGAATGCGGGCATTTTAGTGAGCAAAGTTTGAGGTGCTTCGTACCACTTATTTGGGCACTGTGCAGAACGCTTCACGAAGGCCAGTTTTTCGAGTCTGTTAACAGTGCAATGACTGAGTGCTGACAGTCAGTGTACTGAGAAGCCCCTTGGATCAGGTGTTGTTTTACCATCTGGACATTTTAATTAGTAATAAAAATGTGGATCTAGATGCAGAAAAAGGGTCTGTAGCACGCTCCAGCCTCCTGCCCTGCACTGGTGCAGAGGCATACACAGCTACATCTTAGAAATGTGTGTGAGCCAGTGTAGCTGTGTTGGATATATTCATTGCTCTTAGCTTAGAATTTGGGCTTCATTTTCTCACTGGACAGTAACATAGTACCAAAAAATTACTAAAAGATGAGCAGTAGTGTAGAATATAAACAAATTTTTATTCATAAGTAGTATGTATGCTATATTAATGGTCAAACTTCCCCTAGTAATATATGGTATTGACTGGCAAAATATAGTGCAGGCACTAGAAGAAAGCTTGGGCCAGGTGTGGAGGACTGTTGGTATTTTTTAATTTCATTGCTGTTCTAATAATGCAAATCAATTAACCGCCTAGAATTTCCTTTAAGCCGCACACATAGAATGAAAATACTTACTATAATAGTTTTGAACTTATCTACTATTGTTATGATGAAGGTATAGGGCACATTTACGAAAGTGATCAATATTATAGAGTTGTAACAATTAATTGTTGTTATAAAATACAGATTACAAACTCATTACCCTTGTACTCACTTCCATAATTCAGTAAATTGTCTTGTGCTAATAAAAGAAATGTAAATATCTGATTGCATTGAGTTCCTATGAAATGGCAACTTTCAGATCACTAAAAAAGGTGTTCACAATTTTCAACCAAAAGCTTGTGTCCATTTTTCTAAAGTATGTATGCTCTTAGAAGCAATGCTATTCTTAATTAAGGCGGAAGCAGATGCATTTGAGTGAAATAGTGACCCTCTGGAGAGATGGAGAGTGAACATAGTTTAGGGAAATGAGTCTTAGCGCCTTCCCTTGGAAGATGTGTGTGCATCTCTCTTAATCATTGTGAATTTCATGTTTGCAAACCACCGTGAATACCTTAAACAGTAATCATTACTGTCGAGAACCAACCCATTATTACACACACACACACACACACACACACACACACACACACACACACACACACACACGACACTTACACCATGTATTTTGCTTAAGAATGTGTCCTGTCCAGAAAGGGCAAGTGCAGATAAAATTATCATGGGGTCATGTGAATTCGTGTGCTTTGTTAAAAAGCTTTCCAGCTCTTATTATGGGACCATTTCTTCCTTGAGAAGTCAATGGAAAAAACTAAGAATGATAGAACGGTGAAACAGCACGCCGTGGTATAGTAGCTGTTTCATTCATTTTATTTTGCCTTCCTTAGCTTTAAGTCAGTGCTAACCTTGATTACAGTTTTAATACAATTTATATTAAATTGTCCCTAACAACAAGCACATCCTTAATGCAGGTCTCACAGCTTTTGTCGTGAGTGGCTTCGATTGCTTTCAGACAGGCCAGGGGACCCAGTGTTTGTGGTGGTCGTGCCATGGCCATACGATTCGTTTGGTGGATATTAAGGAAGCCACAGAGGGTACAGGAGCATGCCCCTTCTGATGTGGAGCTTGTGAGATTAATGTTTTCGACTTAAGCATGGAAACTGGTTGCATTTTGGCTGTACCAGATGCATTTACATGTCCCAACCTCATGACAAGTTTCATTTAAATAGTCTAGCAAGCAGCTAAAGTCTACTTGTTATTTGTCTCGAAACTGAAAAGACGATGCTACAGGTCTGCAAGCTTCTCTGAAACCCACCTGCCCTGACTGTTTGATTCTCTTACACAGACTGCAGACTGTCTTCCTTTTCAGAGGGGCTCAGATGAAAATTCCGGGGGTAACATTTACAATTTGGGGGAAAAAAGTAATTCAGACTAAAGTGTGTAGCCAAACTCCTTAATTGTGATGCATTTGCCCAGCTCCCCTCTTCTATCGTCGGGCCTGCTCAGATGCCATATGGCATACCATGGAACATTTAACTTGTCAGATATAATGGATTGTCCTGGAAGCAGAGTTTTGCTTTGAGCGCTCGGCTCCTTTCTTGCATCTCACTCTCAGCTCCAGGCTGCAGGGTGAAGGATTGTGCTGGAAATGCAAAGAAGACACACAGTTGATTCCCCCGAAGAGAGTGACCTGTATGCCACCGAATTTTACCCATGGAAAGAGGCATTATCCCCGTCACTGGCCTTGGCGGGCGGCATGTCAGAATCATTTAAATTTGCCTGGACTTAACAGATTGTGCAAACAGTTCGGAATTGAGTGCTTAGGAATAACAAAACCTCGTCATTTTAACTTATGCAGAAATGGAGTGGCCACATCAGCTAAAGGGTGCATATCATTTGCCATGACCTATGTGTCACGTAAGCCACCTGGTTTGTAGATACTGTGGACTCAGTTCATTCTCAAGTCTGCAGAGATTTGCTTTAAAAAAAAAAGGAGAGAAAGAAAGGAAGGAAGAAAGAAAGAAAGGTCACCTGCTGGATATGTCTCATGGCTTTCTTGTTTTTGTTGAGGAGTAGGGGTGAGGTTGAAATGGCCGTTGAGGTGCACAGACAAGTGGTGGTGAATTGTCCAACCTTGTTTTCAGTTTGAGACTTATTTGGCAATGGTCCATTTGTTGTAACCCTTTGAAATCAGAAGTTAATCTTCCTTCGGATTATTTAATCTTTTTATCTGCAAAGGAAAATGATGTAGGATTCATCTTTTCTTAGTGCTTTCATTCCCCACTCCCCCCTTCGTTTTAAGTTTGTTCTATTGTTTGAGAAATCTCAAGCTTGGAAAGTGCTGGGAGAGATGTATGCTCTTTACAGATTTGGGAACACTCCCTTGTTCCTAAATACAATATACAATGCCTGTCCGTAGATACATGCTAACATAGAGCTCGAACATCTTTTCTGGTGTAACTTTCGTAACCCCAAAGCAAGTAAAAATATAGACAATGGGTCACAAAATGTAGAAAACAGTAAGTAACATATGCATGTGAATTGAGACTTGAAACACTACATACTGGATTGCTGTGAAGCCACAGAGATGAATGGGTTTCTATGGAACATATGGATGGATACACACGAAAAGAGATGCTATTTCAAAGAGTAACTTAATATAATTCACAAAAAAATGTTATGTGCTAGAAATTTAGCATTTCCATTACTTCTAAAAATACATGTATTGTGGGTAGTTCCTAATATAGACCTCATAGGCCTATTAAAATCATAGTAGCCTTGGAAAGTAACATAAGCTTGCTTGCGTGCAAAGAAATTATCTCTTGTTAAGGAGCATCGTTCCGTAGAGCAGCCAGGAAGCCCCTGTTAAAGTTGCTATCAAATGATAATGTGCTCGTATTTCTTAGTAATCCTAAATTGAGATTAGTTTTGTGACTGCTAGCTAGCTCATATGCTTCTCCTTCAAATTTGGTCAAGTTTAATGTTTTTAAAAGGTCTGAGGAGTGCCTGCCTAGTCCAAGGCTGCAGTTTTGGGGCATGTGCGCCCTCTGCTGGCCACTCAGATCGGACTAGACTTTTACTTTAAGGTTGGCTAGTGTGTGTGGTAGTAGTTGAGTTTAACTTTTGATTTCATCCTTGGGCATTAGTTATATATTTTCTGTGACCATGGGGTTACTTAGGATTGAGTATGGATGCTAATTTGCTCCTTGGAAGTGAAAGTGGATGTGAGCTCCCTTCTGGGAGTAGTTTTGCCACTGGGAGCACTTACTGACGGCTCAAAGGGCAAGTAAGGTATATGGCACTCTTAGCCATGCTTTGCTTGCTGCTCTTGGCCTGATCATGTGTGTGATGGGTTCTAGTTTGTCTGACTTGGAAACAGAACTTCAGGGGGATGAAGCATTTAAGACAAAGCATGCTCAGGAAGTGGTGGGTAACCTAGAGGGCTCCTGCTGAGTACATAGTTTCTCTGGCTTCTAGGAAAATGAGCTTATGTTTGCATCCTGATGCTTCATGAAGACATTTTGAGTGTCCTTAGAGACCTACATGAGCCATGTCCACCTACAGCCACTGAGAATGGAGGTTTGAGTGGAGTTATTTTTGTTTTGCTTGGTTTTAAAGAATGTGGGATTTAAAAAGAACAAGGCGATTTTGGTCCCAGGCCACAGTATGAAACTGTTCAGGGACAGTGAAGAAGACAAGAAGTCACATCTCTGCTACTTCCTGGTGGACAGTGTTCTTGGTAGGCAGTGTCCTTCCTGGTAGTGGAGAGCATGCCTTTGGATAAAGAACAGGCTCCTAAGGTAGCAATGGTCTCGGTTGGCACAGCTCCATTACATTTGCTATAATAATTGCCCTTCTGTAAATGATTTTCATGTAACTCCAGGATTATGTCAAAGGGCTTAGGCCATGAAGAGACAACATATCCTGTAAGTTTTTCTTGGTTGTCAGTTATTTAAACATCATTTTGAAGAATTGATATTGAGATATTTCATTATTGCCAAATAATTGGATTCAAACATGAAGTCCACATTGCAACCCACCTTTCAGGGGGTGGCCAGTGTCCTCCCTTGTCTCAATGACAATTGTTTTGCTAGGTGTTTCTTGCATTGGGCCTTGTTGCTGTGACATATCTCTCTGGTGAGTAGTGCCACATTTACCCTCTTTGAAAGTGACAGCAGTCACAGACCCTCCAGCTTCTGGCACATAGCATGCAGAAGGCTCCCAAACACTATTTCCCTATGTCATGGTTTTCAGATTTATTCAGCTGATAATTTTTGTGGATTCTGAAGATTGCTGTCCATAAACACCGACACATTTTCTTTCCTGAGTGCTTGGATGAGATGACATCGCTCTTTTGGCTATCGCCCCACTTTCTGCTTCATTTCCCCAAAATCCCTTTCCTCTCTTCCTTTCTCTTCCATCCTTGACTTCCCTTCTGCAAATCCTTCTGCAAACAGGGGGTTTGTCTTAAATATCACATTTCGGGAGTAAATGGTTTGTGGCATTGTATCTTGAACCTAAAACATAACTTAAGGGTAGCTAGTGTAACATGGTAGCTGTCCCCATCTCCCTGACTGTGTGTTTATTTTGACCCATTCACTTGTTTTTGAAGAGGTCATAGGGCATTACTCTTTATTAATTCTAATGGTTACCCATCTTCCTGCCCTTTGTCTTCTCTATAGATAATCTGTAATGCATTGTTAATTCCGATTTTCTTTCCTCAATTCCTCAACAGAATATAGATGATTTGTGGTGTTCTAATATTAAAACTATTATACATAGGCAACTGAGGTTACTAGTGTTTACATGTAGATATGCTTGCATATACATGTATAGTAGCTACATGTGTTGTGCCTGTTTTCATTTATCTAAGCTGGGAATGGAAATGAATGGGGATAAAGTATAGAAGTATAGATATATGGGTATATACATGTTATAGATGGGGTATGTATGTGTGCACTATTCAGATTGTGTTCACATAAAAATATTTACTATACTCTAAATTTTTTCCAACATCTACTCCTCTTATTTTTGTGTAGCCTTGAGTATCACATTAAATATGAGATTTGTTTAGGAGAAGATAATTACACAGGCACACTGACACATGCACACACTATTTTGAGACATATTCCCTTAGTTTGGCCTGTGCTTGCTCAAACTTGCTATCCTTCAGCCTCAGTTGCCATGCCCGTCATCACATGTTCTTGTTAGCAGTAAACTCAACCTGAAATTGAGGCCACCACTTATGTATGCAATGCTCAAATGTATACTTTTCTGTGTAGACAACTAAACCTGTATATACTATATTCTTTAGAGTTTCCTTAAGACTAAAGTTTCTTTAATCTGCCCTACTTCCGTTCATGCAGAGTTTTGACATTTTTATTTTGGGCCTTATTGTTTATTGGGCACTAAATAACTTATCAAGCAAAGTGGCAAGTTGTGTTACTGTCAATTATCTTAAATTTTGCTGATAATTTTTCAGGCAACAAAGTCTGGTGTTTATGGCGTTTCTTTACATCTGGGCAGAAATGTCACGTATCTTCTCCGATGGGAGAGAAGGACCCAATAGTCACTTTCACTGAGCGTGGATAGAGGAGCAGTCTTTGTGTATGGTGCCTTGAAATTCACAGGGGTCTGGATCACTTTCTTGAGTTCTGTCTGTATTAGAACATGACACCACTCTAGGATCAGACTGGAGTATCGGTGGTTTGGGGGCATTGGGCCAGGGTCAGTAGCAGGCAACAGCCTTCACAAAAGTCCAGAGATCCTGAGGTTGTGGGCGCTATGATTTATTAAAGGAATCAACTTGATTGTGTAAAATAATTTCTTTGAACCATTGTCCTTCAGCCATGAATTGAATGAATTTAAAGACCCCATTAGCTGAGAGTACTAGATTTCTCTGACCTTGAGATGTAGTTGTCTGAAGGGTCATGGATACCAGCTTGCCTGTCCTATGAAATGTGACTCAAATGGGGTGGGTATGACAGAATCCCCGTTTTGTTATCTAGCAGGCTCCCGGATTTGTTAGTACCTATCCGCTATAACCTGCAGAGCTGTGTGTGCCTGTTAAATTGATTGCCACAACTGAAAAGATTTTACTAAGAAAAATAAAATAAGGGCTGGGAAGGTGTCTCAGTGAATAAAGTGCTACACTAGCATGAGGACCCATGTTCTTGTCCTTAGCACCAGGATAGCCAGGTGTGCCAGGACTCGTCTATACCTCGGCACTGCGAGAGGCACAGTAATGCAGCTGCTGCAGCTCGCTGCCTAGCCAGTCCAGCTGAGACAGCAAGTGCTCGCTTGGTTCAGTGAGAAACTCCTCTCAAAAAATAAGGTGGGACGGAGAATACAGAAAGACATTCCAGTGTCAGCCTGGGGCCCAGCAGCGCGCGCGCGCGCGCACACACACACACACACACACACACACACACACACACACGCACGCACGCACGCACGCACGCACGCACGCACGCACGCGTTAACGGAGGGTAGAGTTCTGAACCTCATTCTATCTGCCCCAGGAATTTGTCTTTAGACAGGGTCTTCTAGTGACTGATACAGTTCTTAAGCATAGATGAAACATTTGAGGATTGCTTTTCCTCACACAGCCAGCGGCTTTCCTTCTATATAAGAATGCAACGAAAATATATTTTAGCTCGGCTTGCTTTGACATCTGTGTTACAAGGTAATGCTTTCCTTATTAAAACTTTAAAAAGTTCATTTTATGTGTATGGGTGTTCAGCCTACAAACATGCCCGGTGCCCATGGTGGCTCTACAAGGCTTTGTATCCCATGGAACTGAAGTAACACTGCCATGCGGGTGCTGAGAATCAAATCTGATCCTCTGGGAAGCAGCAAGTGCTCTTAACTACCAAGCCATCTCCCCAGCTCCCAACTTTTCTTCAGTTTTACCTTTATTTTTCTGTTTTTCAATCTGTTTCATGTGTATGCATATTTTGGCTGCATGTCTGTCTATGCACCACTTGCATGCTGGTTCCCTTAGAGACCAGAAGAGGGCACCAGATCCCCCAAATTACAGTTACAGATAGTTGTGAGTGACTGTGTGGGTGCTAAGAATTGAACTCAGGTCCTCTTAAGAAACAGCCAGTAGTTTAGCCACTCGGCCCTCTCTCTAGTACTTTCTCCCATTTTTATGCAGAAACTATCTTCTAAAAAATATAAAAAACTTCAAATACACATGCTGTTTGGATGCACAAATCCCAAATTGTTGTAGTTTCCTATTCCTTTGGAGGCTCAAGTTGTGAAAAAACTGTAAACTAGGGCAAGCAGCAGCATGGAGATACTGCATGTAGAAAGCCATGGGTGAGTCACTCATTAGAAGTAAGTTGAAGGCTTCTGGTTGCCCTTCATCCTTGGGGTCTCTAGGGGACCCTTGTACAAATTGCTGATTCAGAAAAATCATTACTTGGTGGTTCAAGTGGTACTTTAGTGGCCTTAAGGAGTTATTTGACACACCTCCCCAAACAGCTAAGTTATCCCCGTGATTATGCTGATTAATTGCACACTCTGTGGAATTAGCATTGTTTCCAGTGGAAGATTTTCCTGTATTTGGATATTAATACATAGAAGTTGCACACTTTCACTTGCTAACACATAAGCCTCCAATGCAAGACAATGAGTGAGAAGGCTGGCTTGCCTGTTGCTTTCTAGGGCCTGTGAAACCACCCAGGGCTCCATTCCTCTGAGGCAGACAGGAAGCTGTTGCACAGGGTGTTCACTTGAAGTGTGCTTCCGTGGAGGTCTTTTCTGGCCAGGTACCTGAGAACTCTTAGGCTTTTAGACTGAGTGAAATTATTGTGAGACATAGTTGTGGACATGTAGAGACAATGCCATCTAGAATGGGCCTAAGAGAGTTGGCATGCTGTGGAGAAAGGGTTTCAGTGCAGGAACTGCTCGGGCTTCACCTTCTCAGACCGGCGTCACCTCAGCAGTGCCCTTGCGTCATGCCAGTGACTGCGTCCATATAGAAAGTGGGCCTAGAATCTGTAGAGCGAATTCCTGGAGTGTGTGTGTTAAATGGTTTAAAGTAAATGACTTTCCATGCAGTACAGTATTTGCCACTGTAAACTCTTTAAGGGGAATGGACTATAGACCCTGAAGCAGCGCTGGTCGCCAAAGTGAAGAGTTTGGATAGAGCATCAAACATTTTACGTTTGCTGTGTTTCACTGTGCATGGCTCTGAAGGCATTCTACCCTAAAGTAGAATAGGTGATTTAGCCATGAGAGGCTGTCCCAAAGGATCAGACAGACAGGCACAGACAGACAGACCATTGTTGAGCACCTCAGTTTATGGCTGAAAGTGTATTTTCTGGGGAAATGGCTAACTCTTGATTTCCATCCCCACCACTGCATAGTGACACACACACCTGTCACTTTTCTCCTGTTTAGGAAGGAGGAGTGAAAGGATTTCTTCAGTGTTGGGTGACTGGTTTATATTCTGGAAATGGCTTATGGTTCCTTCAGTGTGGAACTTATTTGAAATTTGAAGTGTCTGTGGGAGAAGACAGTACTATCCTGGCATATAGACACTTGCATTCTATACTCTGCAGGAGAAACCAGCTCTCTCCCATGTCTGAAAGTTTGGATATCTGATTGATAATGTCCCCTTCTGTTTTATAGAACTCATGCTCTCACCTGTATCTGGGGTCACGGATAATTAGACTTGACCAGCTAGTTAAAATAATGTGGAGGAGGGGTACTGATTTCCCATGCCTGTTGAGTTTTCACCAAACGAACAATTCAAATATTATACTAATTTACGTGATACAGAAAAAAATGTTAAGAATAAGCTTCTGCTGGTTGCTTGGTAGAAAACTACGAACATGATTAACTTTATATAGTCTTAGTATCTGTTTCATCCTGTAATTCTTAAAATTTGCCAGGACTTGTATTAATTTACACAAAAAAGATAGAAGCAGGAATGCATGTTCCAGTCAGTTTACCGAGCACTATGCTAAGTGAACTAGACATCCTCACCACAAGACTTCTAAGAGCCTTCAAATAGAAGCTGAGTTTGTGAGGCGATTCGCTCAAACCAGGTTCTGTATCCTTTTCATTAGTTTCCCTTTTAACTTCTGGGAACCATGGTAGGATTGCTTTCCCATAGAAGACACTTGTGAATGACGCTGAGTTCCCCTATGTTGTAATTATGTCTTTACTCTCATTCTTTTCTCTGTATTTTAATATACAGTTATACTCTCCACATAGAGAATGTGGAGAAGTGCTGTTCTCTGCCATGTTTTTGTTAATTACTTGCTTTAAGTTAACATGGAGACGGTGGCAGTTAATTGTGAGACGTCACAGGTTCTGTGTATATCATTTGTACAGCCATAAAGTATCCAGAGACCTTTTAGGAATAAAACACCATGTAAATGTAAATTATCGCTGCCTATAAGACACTTTCATTAATTTCATATCAAATTCATGAGTGTTTTGAGCTCTGGGATTTCAGTGTTGGCCTCTGGTTTATTTGTTCTTTCTTTTCTTAGAGTTTAAATACCAACAGCAAAGCAGGTACAGATGTGAGGATTTGAATGCTGGCTCTGTCACTTAGACTTTATGGCTTTGGTCAATTTTCTGTGCCTCAGTTTCTTCATCTGTTAAATGGTGCTCAGCTGCCCTTCTCACAAGCTGCTGTGCAGTGTAGTCAGATAAGGGACATAGAGCCCTCTGGGTAGTGACGTGTGTGGGGTGAGCTCTCGGCTCTTCTGGCTTGGGTAGGACATGAAGAGACAGCCATGTAGATGAGAAGACTCTGTCACCGGCGTGTATTTTCATTTCCCCTGAAAATCCCAGTTACTGCTTAAAGGTGTAGCCCCTTCACCGTATTAAAAAGGAAGAAGCACCAACTAATAGGGTAGGTTCAGCTAGGACAGAAGTTTACTCTAAGTCAAGCATGTTTACGATGAGTTCCCTAGTCGGATGCTGAGGAACAAAAGGCTCATTCTTCAGTTCCCAGAACGAGGATTAGCAGGGAAATAGCCTGGCTGGTATTGTCCTGTGGGACCAGATAATTTTTCATCAAGGCTTTGAACAGGAGGCGGAGTTCCACCGTACAGATGCTCGGGTTTCAGTGGTGGATGAAAAACATCTTCCACCTGGATATAAATGTTAGAGGGGCCCTTTCCAAATCAGGGGCCACATACCCCAATATGACCCGGCTCTCTTGCTGATCAACCACAAGGTGATGTTCTATGTCTCAACTTACCCCTAGAAATCTTCCAACCCAGAAGTTGTTTCTTGTCTGTCTCTTTCCATGTGGCTTTAAACTATTGTGTGAGCCCAGGTTCACTAATACACCAAAAGTGATGCTACTATCTTTGTGAGTGAAACGAGTTTCTGAGCCCATTTTCCTTTCAGGTAATATTTTCTTTGCCGCTCAATTCTCTTGCGATGGGATACCATGATATGTTGGAAGGAAAGTCAGGTGTCGAATGACAAATAGTAGATTATCTAAAGATTGAACCTGGGCTCTTTAGATATTTGCAAGGACGACAACAACAACAATAATAACCACAGATTTTCCTCCTGCTTTTTGGGGTAGCATGATAAAAGATTATTGTCAGGGTCAGCAAAAATACTGGCCATAAAAATTGCAAATGGCTGATATTTTCTGCTGAGATTAGGTTTGCAGGAACAACTGAAAGAAGGAAGCGATTCCTTTATTGACTGCCATGTGGTGCCATTTTTAGCAATCACATTTAAATATAGATTTCAACCATAGGATGGGCTTGATTTGAATAAAGCCCATGTTGACTTCCTGGATCACTTGTTCACGGTAGATACCAACCTGTCCTAGACAAGAGGCTGCATGTTGATCTCCTTTGTTCCCAGGATTGATTGACGGGTGCTGTGTCTGCTCATTTACAGCATTCTTCGAATTTAATTGGGGAGGGGGTACTGTGGCACAGCATTGCATGTTCCTTGTATACATATAGCCTTTCTGGAGAAGAGAAGTTGTTTAGCATGTGGACTTAACACAGAGAATTCTTTCCGTGGTTTTCATTCAGCCATCTGAACCCCCTTCATCAGGTCAGACCATTTGTTTCCTGCACAGACATGGTAACCAGAAGCAAAATTTAACATTTGTTCCTTTTAGGTTTATAAATGAGTCAAATGCCTGACAAGATTTGTTCCTCATATATATATATTTCACAAGCCCTCCCCCTCCCCCCAATTTATGGGCATACAACAAATGTTACTAACGGGTACTTTTAGATTTTAAAATATGGACAACAGTACTCCATGCAGTAAAAGACCTGAGCGATTAATGCTACCCCTCTGCCTCTTTTGAGTAGTTTTAGCCATGGGGCTTGGCACTGCCCCATTGTCTTTGTGCCAAAAAATATCCGCAGCGGCTGTCGCATTCTAGTACTGGAGGGTTGTCTCAGAAAACTCTGCAGTGAGCTCGCAGGGTTTGCTCATCAGCACTGTCTCTTTTAAATATTGGAGAAATGGAATCTTGAGCTCCTTCAAAGTGTCCATTGTGGTTGCGGGGCTGAGGGAGGGAGGTAAATAATGGAAAGAGGAGGAAAGAGTAGGCTCCGTGTGCCAGTCAGTTGACATCAGTGACAAAATCCATGCCCGACATAGAGGAAACACAGATATTTAGGGGCCTTTGTGTCCCTGAGCATACATAGTTACTTGAGGGTCCTACTCAGACATCTTAGCAGTGAAGTTCAAAGTTTTGTTATCTTGAAGCAAATACTCCAGGGGATTTGAAACAGAAAATTTATATCAAGACCACAGTTAATAATTTTTAATGGACAACTCACACAAAATACATTTTTCCCCCTGGAAACTGAGGTGCCATTTTAAAATGGCTGCTTTTCATCATTTGAAAAATGATAGAACTAAGAAAATCTGATGTTTGAGAGGTCCTGGGGGCTCTGTCCACAAGCCCTGATTACTTTGCTCCCAACCAGGATTTTGAGCTCCAAGGACAGATTTATAGTTGAATTTGGGAACAAAAAGCTGCAACAAAGTTAAAGGCTCACAGTGTCAGGATGAAATGTATTCGCTCATGATCTCCACGGCGATCTATTTGATGGTAAGAGTGGATGGTACAGATGAAACCTTCACAAGGAGCATAATCCTTGGAAAAAAAAAACGAGTCCACCTCCAAGCCTCCCGCTGGCTGCGCTGCCTCTTTGGTACCTCGCAGACTTCGACAGAGTCCTGGACGGGTGCCCATTGATGTCATGGAAACACTCAAATTGCTGGAGAATGATTCATGTCTGTGCCGTCCTCTCATCCTCCCCCACACAAACAGGAGGAGATTTTTAACCCTGACAACTTGTAATTTGCAGTGGGTTTATTTTTGTATCGGGATAAATATTTTTTAACAAGCAAAATTAAGATTAGGCAGCCTGTATCCGATATGATAGTAAAGAATGCCGGGTCCATGGAGCCAAGAGTACTTTGGGGACTCTGGGCTGCGTGGATTTGTATTTTCTTCCTCCTGTCTCTGGCGTCCTCCCCCCTCCTTCCTAGTCCGTTGCCCTTTCCTTTCTATTCTTTCCGTCTTTCTTTTCCACACCCGGTTTCTGTCTCACCCTCCTGTTCCTGTGTTTGTCCTTCCTATTTTCATTATCCTAATAGAAGGAGTGGTCCCAGCTTGTGTATATGTAGCAAGACAAATGCTGGTAGGCAAACTGTTCTCCCAGTTATGTACATTAGAGATGAGTTATGGAAATAATGTCAGGTGGTAATATCCTTCAGAAAAAACAGTGTCACAAAACAAGCATTTTATCTTATCCATATTTTATAACTCAAATGTTTGAAAATTACATATTATGACATTAGATTTTCATATTCCTACAAGGTCAAAGCACCTTTTTTTTTTTGTTTTTGTTTTCAACTTTTCTACCTGCCTATGAAGTGATTAGACAGTGAGTGTCATGCCCAAATCAAATATGTCAAGGTATACTGGAAGATTGCTTGTGTGTAAGATCTTAAGGGGGGACACATGCCTTTTGATCTTGCTGATAAAGGTCACACCTTTCCTGATAGTTACAGTTACAAAGAGCAGTTAGAGGGTAGGGTAGCTTACATAACACAGGTGGGTAAGGATCTCTGTGTGACCAATGGAGTTCCTCCTTACCATGTCGCTGGAATGACATTCTGTGTGATGGTGTCTCATTTCCCTGGATTTGAGGCTGATATGGACATTGATTTTATACTTTTCATGGAACACTACAGAAGAAATGTACTTTTCCTAAGTTTAAGTTTTGTGAAAATCAGGAGAGAAGCTAATACAGAGGTGGGGTGAGAGCTTAAGACCCAGAACGTATTCCCCTTAAAGATAACCCTCTATTGCTGTGTTAATTTAGTGGCATAGACATAGGGCACGCTTTTACACCAGAGATAAAATTTCTGAAAGACACATTCTGTGTGTGCTGTCAAAGAGGCTTAGTCTGATAACATTGACATTGAACCCAAAGAGTAAATGACTAACTACCCTTCCTTTCAGCATTCGTGCTGAGTGGAGAAGGGAAAATCTGGAGGTTGTAAACTTTAACAGGATGTTGGTTTGGCTCCTCAAAATAGAAGCTTTGAATGTCCCCTTTGGGACAGGAGAAGAGTGCACTGCTGTCTATAGAGTACAATATACCTCAAAGCACTAGTCTCGAGAGAAGTGTCCTTTGGTCTTGGCTGGAGTGAGGGCCTGGGCACTGGCTTGCCCCACTAGCCTCTTGTAATTTGGTATGGTCAGTTTTCTAGAGCAACCCTCTGAACATCACCAGCTGAATTCAATGATACCTCTTGTGATGCAATTCTACTAAAGTCTAAACATAGGAAAACGTGCATCCTTGGGTTTATCCTCACATGTGACACAGTTGTAATGGAGACTCTCTACCTTTCCTGAGCAGTCCAGACATACATGTGCCTGTCCTGAGCAGTGTAGACATATATGTGCCTGTCCTGAGCAGTATAGACATACATGTGGTGATTGGAATTGGGACAAGACATCCAAAAGCTAGATCCTAGGACCTTCTGGGTCTCCTGGTAAAATCTGAACTTGGATTCAGAATAGGTGATTTCCCCAAATCCCCTTGCCCAGGAGTTCCCTCCATCATTGTGTTGATCACGATGGGGATTACTCCGGAGAGTTTCAAAAGGGAGGAGAAAGAGGTGGGGGGGAAGGGGGCTTAGAATTTTGAACAGTGTCTTTGCTAGATTCACCATCTGGAGAGCCTGTGATTGATTAGCTTTGGCCTCTCCATTAAGTGTCAATATAATCAATGGGAATTACCAAGCTAGGGTCATTACATAGATCATTTGCCTGCTGTGTAAATAAAAATGAAATTGTTCAAATTTTGTGAGAGAGAAAGTGAAAATAAGTAATGACAATTTGTTTGTTAGAAAAAGTGGAGGCCACTGGAATGACAGTTTTTGGAAGTGTGGAGCAGTTTGGCTAAGAATAGGAATGAAGGATATTTTTTTTCCAGTTTCTTGTCGCCAGAGTGAGAAAGTGTTATTCCCTCTCTTGCTTGCATACATTGCCAGTAGTGCCTCCTTTACGTATGTAAACATCGGGGCTGGGGAGTGGATATTTGTTACCTGCAGGGGAGGTTCTCTCTAAAGGCAAAGCAGGATTTACACCGTTTTATTGTTTCTCTTGGCAGGTAAATCAGAAAGGGGCTCGTATTCGTCTTATGGGAGAGAAAACGTGCAGGGTTGCCACCAGGTAAGTGCCGCTCTTGGTTGGGGAAGTGTTGAGAGTTAACCTGGAAATGAGTGCAGGGCAGCTATGGTTATGATGTGTCTTCTCTTGTGACACTAAGGTGCTAGGAGGGCGGAGAGCCCCCCGGTGACTGTCTGTAAGGAATGAAGAGACTCAGAGCTCAGAACTAACAAACATTGTTAGAGCTTGGCAGAATCAGAACTCCCTTCACTGGCTTGTTTTTCATCAGCCGGTACTCCTGATAATGTTCGCAGACCAGCTATGTCAGTGAAGGTGGTCCATCCAAAGAGTTTATTTGTAATTAAGAACTTAACAATTTCTCGCCTAAGAAAATGATCAGTGTGTCAGACACGGGGTTCGGGTGGCATTGCTCTGAATTATAGTATTCTTAGGGGTTATATAATGTTGTGTGAAAACAGGGTGGAACCAAGAGATAAAAATGTCTGTGAAAATATGATTTGTTGTCCCTTTTTTTGTTTCTGGATTGTTTTTGGCCAGAAGTCAAGGCCATCAGGCTAACAGCAAAGCCGTCTCGAGAGGAGCATGCATGGGTTAGGGAAAGAATAGTTTAATTAAATAATAAAATGCCAGTGTGACACAAAGGTGTAGTGTGTGGGTGTGTGGGTGTGCACGCGCGTGTGTGGGAGCACACACACACACGTGCGCGCACACACACACGAACTCACACATGCTCATGTACCCATACATGTATCTGTGCCTTCTACATTTGTGGACTTTCAACTCTCTGGAGAGCCCATTTCTGACAGTACTGTCTATAGGCAAACGTGGAAGCTTTCTCTCAAGACAGTTCCAATTTTATAGATACTTTTTTCTTTTTGAATTTTAGTCTTATTACCAGTCACGTTTAAAATACACATTTTAATTTGTAGTTTTTAAAGAACAGAACGCTTTGAAAAGCTCTCCCTGAAATTTAATAATGCTCTTTAATACCCAAAGGCTTGTACCGTTTTATTCTTCACCCAAAGAAAGCAGACGTTCGAATTAAGGCCAAAAAGGGATGCTTCATCTTTTGTGCCTCTTACTCTCCTAGTTTCTTTAATGATATAGAAAAAAATCCACTTGGGATTTTTTTAAACAACCTGTTTATTATATCCCTAAAACAATGTAAGCCCACATGTGCTTCAATAATGGGTGTTGGAGAAGGTTTCCTGTATGGGCTAACTCATCTATCATGAAGGTAGAATTCTGGGGGATTGGTTCTGGAGGGTTTTCTCTCCCCTCCCTTCTGTATACATTTGCATTTTAAAAGTTGACTCCTCTGGCCCAGTTGCCAATTCAGTCATACTCGGCATCTGAAAGATCCTTGTTGCGATGAGCCGCACTGCGCTGGGCTGAGGACTCTTGCAGGAGTGTAGCCCATGGCAGCTTGTGTGGAAAGAATTCTGCAGGAAAGACATTTACAGCCATTCCAGTTCAGCGGAAACATCTTTGGAATGTGAGTGCACATGTTCGGGGCAGATAGCCTGGGCAACCAGCCTCACGGAGCCGGGTCTCTGGTGTAAAGCTCTCAATTCCTGTAGAAAAGCCAGTTCCTGTGGTCTGGTTTCTGAGGGTCAAGGCAGAGGTCGCCAGAGTTTGGGGAGAAGAAAGTTAACAACATCCTTCCCTTTTGCAGATGGTCATGGCACAGGTCTCTATTTTTTTTGCTGGGTCCTCTTTGCTGGTCATTGAAAGAATAGGCTTCCTAGTCCCTGTATCCTTTCTTACTAATAGGAATTGGCATGGGTCCTCACAGACACAGAGATTTCCTCTGCTGAGTAAGCCTGAGGCCCCTGAACTTGGGAAAAAGCATCATCCAGACCGTGGGAGTCAGTGTGTGTGTGCAGTGCGAAGTCCCTACTCCCTCCGTTTTTTGGGAGTACTTCCCTCGGGTGAAACTGAACTTAATTTTTTTTTTCTAAACACAAGGTGAGAAGTGGAGAGGGCCATGGGGGGAACTGAGGTGGTTGCCTGGAGTGTGTGAGGGCTGACATTTCGGGACCTCCAGTCGTTCACATCCAGGAAAATTCTTTTGTATATTGGGGATGCTACTGTACTGCTTTCCTTGAGAGACCTTCAGAACCTAGCTGGGAGTGTGGAGCAGCTTTCACTCTTAGTTCTGCTTCATGCTTGCAAAACTGGCTCTCCCTGGGCTCGGCTTGGTCTCCGCAGCGTCCACCTATAAACAGTGTGATGCTGAAAAGAGAAACGCTGAGAATTCCCTGCATGGGGGAAAGAGGGCCTGAAGATGAGAATGTGTACATAGTCTGGATTTCGGCTAGCTGTGGAATTTGAGACAGGAGCAAACCAAAGTTTGTCTCTGAGTGAGCCGGTTTCTATTGAGCCGTATTGTTCTTTGAACCCTTGTCTACTACTTGAGCTAGACAAACCCCAAAGAAAGGCAGAATCCTTGTGTCTTGGGCTTAGAGTCTAAATAGCAGATCACAGCAGAAATGATTCCCCACTGTGTAACAAGGTGAGTGACTCTCTCGGGAAGGGGTAGCTTTTGTTTTCTTCTGTTAGCTACTTAGTGAAATGCTGGCCAGAAAACCTTAAGATGGGTTGGCCCCTGGAGCTGCGAAACTGCCTTTTCATATGATAACAATGTAGCCTGTGAACCTGAGGGATGAGCAGGGCTCTATGGGAGCGTGTTTATTCTAGCCCAGTGGCTTTTTGTTCATTCTATACAGACACGGTGGTAAGCAACAGGTAGTGGATCGCGGCCCTGGAGGATTTACTTATTATTGTGAGATGTATAGGGTTGCAAAAGTACATCGCTGTGATATATAAGCATTCATATTGTGTGTGTGTGTGTGTGTGTGTGTATGTATTCATGCACATAAGCAATGAATGTTTTTCGCTTAAGGTTTTAATGTTAATCGTTTTAGACATGGTTTTCTAAAAACATGATGTTTTAGCAAGAAAGTGAAAAGCCATCAGGGACTTTATTAATTAATTTGGATTCATAAAAATGAGAAGCAATATAAATAATCACATCTGAAGTTATCAGAAATGTACATACTATTTGCAACTTTGGAAATTGTATAGACATAACTGGCTCTTCAAGGCTCGCTAATGAAATACAGAGAAACTAATTTACATCAAATTGGTGTACGTAATCATACCCCAGTTTTAAACTTTTCTTGCCAACTCCTATTACTTTTACTGGCAGAGAAAATAAAATTTATAATGGAAAGTTTGACAGAAACACAAATGAGTCAAAATAAACTTTTTCACAAGTTAGTCCAACATTAATTCTGTAAGAGGCAGCACCTAATTCTTAGTGGGCAACATTGCAAGTAACAGAAAGAAGGGGAAAAAGAGTCACCTGCCTTTGATATTTTTGGTTTGTTTGTTTGTTTTGTTTTCCTGTGCCGAATAGGATCAGTTTGCAGGCTTAAATTTTGTTAAATTCTACTAGTGTTTTTTTTTTGTTTATTTGTTTGTTTTGTTTTTTGTTTTATACAAGATGAGGTTGACAGAATTGATAATCTTAAGTGTGGACATTTTCATCCTGATTAGAAGTTTGACAGTGGTGACTAGGAGGGGTAGGGGTGTGTGTGTGTGGAGAGAGAGAGAGAGAGAGAGAGAGAGAGAGAGGGAGGGAGAAAGGGAGGGAGGGAGGGAGGGAGGGAGGGAGAGAGAGAGAGGGGGAGGGAGGGAGGGAGAGAGAGAGAGGGGGAGGGAGGGAGGGAGGGAGAGAGAGGGAGGGAGGGAGGGAGGGAGGGAGGGAGAATTAGTAGTGCTAAATCCAGTCAAATGGGTATTTCAGATTTCAGGAACTGACCTGAATGGCCTTTCTAACTCCTCAGGCAACTTACTGTACAGCTAAATTTCACCCTTTCAGACAATGTTCTGCCAAATTATGTACCCTTACATACTTTTTCAAACTCTGTCATTCCTGTTGACCTTGATAAAGTTTTTTGACTTCTTGCCTTAATTAGATGATTCAAGGCATGGATTTGTATTACAAATAATCTCCATTTCAGAGACACTGAAAACTAGTAAAATCTCTATTGGGCATTCCTGTACTGACAAGCCAAGTCCCTACCTCGTTGCCTCTAGTGAAGAAGTTAAGGCCCATGCTACCCTCAGCCATGCTTGCTTCCCTTGAGTAGCGACTAACATAGGACTATGCTGATAATGTTAGATGTGTAGATATTAAGACTGATAGAATTGGCTTAAAATTGTATTTAATTAAGCAAGCAGACTCTTGTTAAATTCCAGAAGCTTTAAATCTGCTGAAGAAACAAGTCATTTCTTTGTGTAACTTAGCTTGTAATTCACTGAAACTAGACATCTCATTGACTCTGAAATGAATTAGAGATTTAAGAATGGAGATTTTCTTCTAATTATTTGATTGGGGAGGTGTAAAAAACAATCCAACTGATGTAATGCTAAAGCTTTGGTCCTTTTTAAAGTTTTTTTTTCTCCTTCCCTAAAGTCAACTTACACCATGGAGCAGAAACCCATTTTGCTTTTTAATGGGGTGGGTGTTTGAATGCTTCTACTTGGTTCAGCCTCAGTTCTCTGTGTTGTCCCCGAGAGCATCCCTATGTCCTACATCACCTTGGCCCTCTGCTTTCCATTTGTGACATTTTTGCTCACTTCCCATTATTTACATTCATTGAATATTGGCTAACCACTAGGGCTCCAGAAACTGCTGGAGAGGCCGGGTGGGTCTGCTTAATATTGCGTTGTGTATCGTGTGCCTGGCAGGTTAAAAATCAGAAGACCTCACATTTGTTTTCTGAGCATCACTGTTGGCAAACGGAGGGAATGACGTTTGAACAGCATTGTTTGTGAACTGTGCTGTGGGCATCTTTATCTGTGCCTGTGGTGGTTAGAGAATAATGCCCAAGGGAAGTCTTTCCTTCTAACTTAAATTGCTTGCATAGCTTCTGACACATTCTGGAGAGATGAGACATAGCAAGGATCTCTGAGTGGACTGTCTACCTGGACTTCACTGACTTGTTGATTCTTTTAGTTATTTATTGTAATTCTGTCATTTTTTCCTACATGTATAGCAGACCTTTCTTTGTCAGGAAGGTGATTGTAAATGTTTTGTGTTTCTGGCGGTGGTGTTACTGAAACCAAATATCATAATCCTGATCTGATCATTTGGAGATGTCCTAGGGAATAGTGCGGTGGGATGTTTGCAACAAGGATGGCCTTGGACATTTCAGGGTCTGAATTTGCTCTAAGTGTGCTGTGGTGACTGTCACTAAGCAGTGGTTGGTAGGCTGGAGCCTATCCTTTTGGGGAGTTCTAATCGGTATAACCTGCTTTTAAAAGATACCCAGCACTCCCAAGGCAGAGTCTTTTTTCTTCGTACTGATCAGGATCTATTATTGACCTTCTAGGGATGTGTTGGGTACTGAAGAGAATGAAAAAGAGAATCAATCTCTTCATCCCCGCTTACTTCTTTCCGTTTGGGTGTTAAAGAGAGACCAAGGATTTGTGTTTGCTTTCGTATTCTTCCATATATACATTGATGCATTTATGTATGCATGTATATATGTACGTATCGACCATCTATCTACAATTTCTGTCTGACTGTCTATCATCCATCCTTCTATTTGTGAATGCCTAGGATTTTGTCAGACTGCCAGGCTCCATTGATCTCTACACCATCCTGAGTAGCTAGGACTATAGACATATCTTGTTTTTATTTTTCATCTCACATAGGGAACATTTTTAAGAACTCAGAAAATTTGTAAAACTAATAAAATGAAATGCCATATATTTACCACATAAAGAGTTGTTAATATTTACTATAATTTTGTATAAATAATACTTGTAAGCATATATATTTTCAGAAAATCATTTTTTAAATGACAGAACTAGGATCTCTATCCTAGATTTTTCAGCATATATCTCTTCAAAATAAGGTACATGCCTGTCTTAACTAAAAGATTGTTATGCCCCCTAAAGAAATTATCGATTATTTCTTCTTGCTGCTTCATATTCAAATTTCTTCAGTTGTCTCCTTGAAAATGTTCCCGTTGGTTTTTAAAAACTGTTGCATCAATACATGGCATTTGGTTTTTGTACCTCTTTATCACCTCTTTCAGATTAGAGCAATTTCTCTTTTTGTTTGTTTGGCTAATGGTCGCCTCAGAGAGGCCAGTGTGATTGCCTTTACAATACCCTCTTTTCTAGAAATGTGGGTTCATTTCTACATGATGTTGCTTAGTTTGTTCATCCCTTGTTTGTCTACACACTGAAATTCTGGTCTGAATGCTTACTGAGATTCAGGCTGGGCATTTCTGGGTAGATGATCTTGGGGATGACATGGAGTATGTCATCGTCATCCCACCAAGACCCTGGACTAATGGCAGTGCTCATTCAGTTATCTGGTCAACCCCACATTCCCTAGATCACTGTTATAAAGAAAACTTTTTTGCTTTCCAAATGGTAGTAGGTAATTATGCTTTTCCTCCACAAGCTATTCACAGGTGGTTTTAGTGGGTGTTGATGAAACCTATGTGAGTCACTTGATTTGTGTGTGTGGTATATGATTGTGTGTCTGTACTAGTATACTCACTTGTGGGTACCCATGTGGAGGCCAGAGGTGGACTTCAGTACCTTTCTCTATCTCTGTATGCTTCTGAGACAGGATCTCTTATTAAACCTGAAACCAATGTTTCTGTTAGGCTAGCTGACCAGTGAGCAGTAGGATCTGCCTATTTCCACATCTCCCATCGATGGGGTTGCCAGTGTGTTCTGCCACACCCTGGTGTGTGTGTGTGTGTGTGTGTGTGTGTGTGTGTGTGTGTGTGTGTGTGTTGTGAGACATCCAAGCTCAGGTTCTCATGCTGTACCTATTGAACCACCATCCCAGCACTCAAACTGATGCCTCATCAACAATAACAACAACAACAACAACAATCTAACATTTTACATGTGTAGCTGACAGTCTTCCCTAGGGAAGAGCTTTCTTTCTTTGTTCGCTGTTTTTTTAAATACCACCACTTTTAGTGTTCCATGTGGGTAGTGATGTAATGCCAGTGGTCCTTGATTTTAGTATGCCCCTTACCTGTGGGCTACTGGCTGCAGTAAAGCATTTTTCCAATCTCATATAGTCTATTGATGACAGAAACAGCCATGACCCAGGAAGCTCGGCAGAAACGTCATAGTTGCAAGAGGTGGAAGTAACCAGGGGCATATATCTTTGCAAGAGGAAATCTAGTATCCTTTAGTTGAAATTTGGGGCTTTTAAAACAAATCTCTTGTTTCCTTAGCTATTAGATCAACCTTGCAATAAGTTCTGCTATTTCTCCAGAGTCTCACCTTGTTCATTAGTGGGTGGCCACTCTGTTCTGTGAAGAATCAGCAAGATACTGGAAATAATGCCCTCCCTGATCAATCCAGATGCGGTTGAAGAATTAAATCAAAATGTATACATTTCTGAAAGATAGTTTGCGTCAGACTCGAGGAATGCTGGAAACTAATATCAGGTGTGGATATAAACCTCTAGAGAGTCTATTAATTACTCCCATTTAATGGCCTAAGAAATAGAACCCAAATTAATGGAGCAGAGATTCCACGTCACTCTGAGTTAAGTGTCAGAGCTATGTTTCTAACTCTAGCACATCTGGTTTCAAAGACAAGAACCCTTTTCCCTGTTACTCCAGGCCATGGCTGGGATTCTAAGGTCTGAGTTATGCATTAGGTCTTATCTAGGATAAATATGTTCTGTGCGTGTCATGGTCTCGAAGAAGTCTGGACTAGCACAGTCTTCATGACAAAGCATCTTTGCTCAGATCTGTTCAGATTGGCCCTGAGGACTAGGGTGTGTCCTGCTATTCCCAACTGTCCATCATTGAAAAAAAAGCATACTGTATAAATAATCTATTTAGTAACATTGTCAGTCTTAGCATGTGCAATTTCCAAAAAAAAAAAAAAAATCAATGAGGAGTTCCTGGGAAAAGGTTGGGATGAAATATGCCAATTCACATTTTAGCAACGGCACAAACACTTCCTTTAAAATGCACAGATTCTGGGTTGGCCTTGGTTGTCATGTGGTGCTGGCAGAATAAGGTTTGCCATGATGCATTTGGATTCATTGCAAATCAGGTTATTGTCCCCCAAACACCAGAACAGTGTAAGGTAAAATTCCTAAATGATAGCTTTCTACTGTCATTTCTTAAGGACGACATTTAACATGCTTGGGCAGTAAATATATTGTTATTGAATACAATAACAGAACACAGGTTAAGAATATAGGGCAGTTTTACACAGTTCAGGATGAGCATAGACAAAGCTATCAAATGTGTTTGGAGATGATGTGTGACTACTATACTTAAACATTTAGTGTCCAGATTATAAATTCATAAAGATTTGGGATTAACTTCCCTTTTCTTATGTAAAACCATTAGAAGTTTTTGATAATTTATATAAAACAGAACTATAATTGTTCATTTTGTATGTCTATTGTACATAGAGAGAGGAACATCAGTCAATATTAAAATATTGACATAATTCTGCAGTGTGCCCAAGAAAGTTCCGCACAGACATATATCTTTGTGTCTTGTAGAAGTGAAGATAGCCCTAGATTTTTTTTTTCCTTCATAAGTTCTCACAGTTCAGAATCAGGACAACCCTCAAAAGTGATATGGCCTGACTCTATATTCTTGTGTCTAAACTCAGGTACAACATCATTTCATTATCAAGGAATGTTTACTTGAACTCCTTAAAGTAAAACTCAAGATTAAAGTGTCCCTAACACCAAAGGATAAGAATTAACCCCCTTACCTGAAAGAAAGTCTTTAAGACTTATTGAATTTTCTGTTGTGCCTTTTTGCAGTAACCTGCCTAGAATTGACATGCTCCTTCTTTTTGGCAATTTTTGTTCATTTTTCACATGTACATGGGTTTGATCCTGTGGGCTCACTCATCGACATACCAAAGGGAGTGCTCAGAAAGACAGCCACGGCTTGAGAATTATCTGTTGGAAGTAAATCATAGTAGCACAGCACCCCAGAAGAAAGGACTGCTAGGCTAAAATAGCTCCCACACTGCTGTTACACATATACTGTTTTTCTCAGAGCATGGCACTGATTTGTGTCTGACTGTACTTGTATTTAAAAAAGGAAAACACATTTTGGTGAGATTGAGACTTTAGGTTGGCATTTCTCACCAGATCTCCTTGAATGGGATCTGTTATTAGTCATGGTATCTAGTGACACTCCCCCAACCGTGGCCCTCATTTCTACTGCCCCCTCTGTTCAGAAGATCTCTTTCAGTGAAAGGATTTTTGTGACTTGAATAGAATACATCCTCCTATTTTCAGCCCACCGTAAAGCCATGCTTATGTGCATTTGGGACAACAGAGGGTCAATGTTGTGGCATAAGTAAGGAGTAACAGTGTGGTTGTTTTCCAGCAGTGACCATCCCCAGAGTGCTATACGCAGGGGTCTCTGTATGTTGGGGTTTGACTGTGCATGCATGCAAAATAATCCAGGCTTATTTGTGTCACCATAATGAACAGCAGGCCACTGAATCTTTCAGTTTTATTGGTATTATATACAGTTAGTTATTAAATTTCATCTCTGTAATACACCCGTAGTAAAAGAACCAAACATTGCTTCACTTAAAGAACACGTTGTGTGTGGTGTGATGCCCATCCCTGTCACACACCCCCCAACAGCTGCTTACAGATTGCAAGATCCATTGTATATATTCCCTTGAGCCCACCTCTAATAATCGAGACACATCTGCCATAGCAGTATTATAGGCATATGTAGTATTATTGAAAACGATACCTGTAAAAAAATTAAATAACTCCTACCTCAATTAAATTGGCAAGCTACCTTTTGTAAAGATCCTATTGCAGACCTCCAGAGGCCCAGGGAGTTCATTTTATACTTACATTACAAATCACCAAGTATGTTACTCTTATTTAGCTGAGGAGCTGGTATTTCTCAGGCTTTGATGATAAGATACTTGATCTGTTCTCATTTTTGTTTAACTTTGCCCCTCATCTCAACATATAAAACAAGAGTCACAAGTAAGGAATATGAAGCCAATATTGAGGTTTTCCTGCCATGAGCAAAGAATAATCAAAGGTACAAGGGAAGGCTGCCATGTCCCTCTTTGAGTATATCTAAAGGTTATTCACAGGATCCCACTTGTCACTCATCGTAGGAATTGTTTGATACTTTCTTCAGCAGTGGTTCCTTCCTAATGCTGTGATCTCCCTATTTTTATGTGCATTTATGTGTTTTGCCTGCATGTATGTCTGTGTGAGGGTGCTGGGTCCTTTGGAAGAGCAGTCAGTGCTGTTAATCACTGAGCCGATCTCCAGCCCTGCTGTGACCCTTAATACAGTTCCTTATGTTGAGGTCACCCCCAACCATAAAGTTGTTTTCGTTGCTACTTCCTAACTGTAACTTTGCTACTATACTGTGGATTTCTGTGTTTTCTGATGGTCTTAGGTGACCCCTGTGGAAGGATCATTTGGTCACTGAGTGGGTCACAAGCCACTGATTGAGCACCACTGTCTACAAGCTGCTTTGAGATCTGTGAGGTCTTCACAGAAGAGGCAGGATGTTAACCTGATGGTCAGATGAGTTAGTTGATCATATCAAGCCTACGTGTATGGATTACATCTCGTGCAATAACACGTTTTCTTTGTGTAATGAAGACTGGGTCAATAACGAATGTCTGAAGTTTAATCTTTATATGAAGGAAGAACATTTACTGACACTTTTCTTTAGCTGTATAACTGCTGCTTGTTTCTTCATGCCCCACTGAATGGCCACCACACCAGTGCCCATAGGGACAGTATTAATTGAACTGGGTGAGTAAACACACACACGCACAGTGTTGGAGGTGTGTGATTCAAGGGCCTAGGGGAGTGGGAAAGGAGGACTGAATGATGCATATGATAAAGATATATTGTATGCAGGCATAACATTTTTAAAGAATGGCCGGGCATTGGTGGCGCACGCCTTTAATCCCAGCACTCGGGAGGCAGAGGCAGGCGGATCTCTGTGAGTTCGAGGCCAGCCTGGTCTACAGAGCGAGTGCCAGGACAGCCTACAAAACTACACAGAGAAACCCTGTCTCGAAAAACCAAAAAAAAAAACATTTTTAAAGAATGAAAAACATTCTGTATGTAGCAGTGTGATGGGCAATCAGTACTGTTGTCATTAGAAAGTAGAAATCATGCTTTGCTTCTTGCTGTCTAGTTTATAAGGTTTTTGTTTTTTTCGTTTTTTTAAACTGTCTTGGAGAAGTCTAGAATATTTTTAAGTATTTCTATTTTTATTTTATTTGCATATATGTCTGTGAGAATATGTCAGATCTTGGAATTATCGACAGTTGTTAGTTGTCATTTGGATTCTGGAAATTGAACCCTGATCCTCTGCAAGAGCAGTCAGTGCTCTTAACCACTGATCCATCTCTCCAGCCCAAGTCTAGAATTCTTTAGAATGAATTTTGATGAGCTTTTGTGACATACTGCATAAAATAGTAAAACAAAAATTTAAAAATATTTAGTGATCAAAAAACCATTTAATGTATATGGAGTGTCTGTCTAGGTCTTCATGTCAGTGGATCTTTCCAATACTATGGTAAGATAATCAAGAAGAAAAGTTTACGAATTAGCCTTAAACTCTCACAGACAAGGAAATCCAAAGACGAGATGCCAACCACATAGAAATAATGTATACCATAAAAGAAGAGTAGGATCGTTCTGCTGTACAGTATCCTAGCAAGAACTTTTTGTGCTACCCCAAAGGACTGCCGAAATGGAGGGGTGCACTCTGTTTCTAAGGAGAGCATGGCTTAGGTAATAGATTCTTGGATGTAATTGGAAAGTAGATGCTTTCCAAGAGCAACATGACAGAAGGTTGAAAATCAAATATTGATAACCAGCCACAACTATGCATAGTTGCAATTTTAATAGTTTTCTTTTCCTGTAAGAAGATTGATTAAAAAGATTCTTCATTTGTTTCCCGTTGGGATTTCCTAATCCTGTGGGATTTGTGTGAAATCTTTATTCTCTTAGGGGACAGAGAACTTTATGGTAATAAAAGATAGAACATTGCTCTAGTTGACACACCAAATTTCCTACAGTTAGGATTCAAGATCTTAGATCCCAATGTTGTAAAGAAGTTTCTTTTTGTTGTTGTTTTGTTTTTAGTGAAAATGCATTAGGAATGTAAAGAAAGTTTTCAAAGACACTAAACTCAGGCCACAGCATTATGTGAAGTGTCTTACACCAAATATTTTACCCATGGCTGCAATGTTCTCCTATAAAAATGTTTATTACCATTTCTTTTGAGTTGTGAAGTTTGCCCTGGTATCCTGGTATGTTCGATAGCTTGGAACTCTCATGTGCAGGCAGAGTAAGTGATATGACATGACATCACTGGTGGTAAAAGATTTGCTATGGACAGTCACATGCCGCAAAGTAGAATGTCAATAGCTCCCACCCTTGTGAGATCGTACCTCAAGGAGTCTTTTGGCATCTCTGCCATTTAGCCAAGAAGTCACTAATGTAGACCTGTACCTTCTTACCTCTCTGGCAGATACCAAGTAAATCTTGCCTGAATTTTTTTTTGAGGACAAGAGACTTGCAAATATTTTGAAAATGGAATCAGTATAGCCATTTGGAGGGGGGTTCTTTATGTTGAGGAAGGATTCTAGAGAACTTGTGTTACACTTCAGCAGATAGCACATGCATTCTAATTCTTGACTCTGACTTCATCACAAAGCCTATTTGCATCTTATTTTGTCCTCACTACTCTGTAAAATTTCATTATTTGTTTCTGAGGACATAGATGTCAAGGTTGGAGGCTCCTCTGGAGTTCTGTTCAGATATTTTGCTTTGTCACATGATGTAATGGTTTTCCTTTTGCTCTAGATAGTCACAGGTATAACTTTGATAATAAAATCCAGACATGCTGGTCCCTTGTGGCTGCCCCCCCTCTGTTAAGCATGCCATTAGTATGAGCTTTCCAGTTGCCCCTGGAACCACACTGGCTTTGCTTAACTTTCCTCTGTGGACTCAGAGTCCCACTTCTAGTGGATGACACAGGATTTTGGTCACCTGGGTCCTTTCTCAACTTCTGGCCTTGTCCATATGCATCACTCACTGCCAAGTTCTACTGCATAAAGCTGCTTTGTGCTCATATTGGCTCCCCTCTCTTTACCAAGGCCCCTCTATCCTCTAAGATAATTTTTATCTCATGTCTCTTTGTTCTCATATTATATCCTTTTAATCAGATAATACAAGTCCTTGGTTCCAATTTCCATTCAGCCATTGTTTTCCCAGACTTTTTGATGTTAGAGCCATGTTCTGTATTGGTTTTCTAATAGCCATTGCACTCTGCGCCAGTGGCCAGCAAACCCCACTCTTACCACTTATGTCCCAGCACTTAATAGAGTGGATGGACGAGTAAATGAATACCTGAGCCAACCGTAGTGCTGACTGTATACAAGTGCATGAGCTACTGAAATATCTTTGCTAAAAAGATCATTAACCCTTTAGGGTAAGATCTGACTTTACTCTCCTTATTGATGCGAGAACCAAGACTCAGAGAGGCTTTCATCATTAATAATTACCAGAGATGGAACTAGTGAGTGTCTACTCTGTTATTTCTTTAGCCTTGGATAAAGTTGGGAGACCTATCAACAATGTCTTATTCCTCTTCCTCTTCTTCTTATTTCTTTTGGTTCTTCGAGACAGGGCTTCTCTGTGTAGCCATGGCTGTCCTGGAATTTACTCTGTAGACCAGGCTGGCCTTGAACTCACAGAGATTCACCTACCTCTGCCTTCTGAGTGCTGGGATTAAAGGCATTAGCCAACAGAGGCAGAGATGTCTTCTTATAGAGGTTCCAGCTCTCCTTTTACTGATCACTTGGCTGTATCCTTGGACACAAGTATCATCCTACCATTCTGGTATCTCTCTCTGTCTCTGCCAGTAATGAGACAAAGAATCCCTAAGGAGTGTCTGAGACTCAGCCATCTATACTGTTGCAGATCTCTAGAACAAGAAGTTAGCAGCTTTCTTGGGTTTCTCATAGGCACAAATTGAAATAATATGGTGCATGTTTCCCATGCTGAGACTCTCATTGGTACTAACTCGTAACGAATCTTTGGAAGAACTGAAGAGGACCATAGTCCTTTATAAAGTAGAAAAGGTCTTGAGTTTGAAGGGAGTAGCCCAGTGCAAGCTGCATCTTGTCTCTTATGCTTTGTGCTTTATGGTTTTCCTTGTTTCATCTTGCTTAATAGGAGATGGAGAGAAGAAAGAAGAAATGGGTGAGTTGAATAGACCTTGATTTGCCTCTTCATGTTTCTTATATCTGATTATGATCTTGAAGAAGGGCATGAAGCAACTAACGATGATGACAAATTTAGTCTTGTTTTTTTTTTTCCTTTTTCTTTTGAAGTTCTTGAAGATAGACTGTTAGTCAGAAAAGACTTAAATAGCTAGTGGCCAAACCCATTTTGTAGCAAGTAGAATATAAAGCCCAGAGGTGTTAGATTTGCTTAGCAATATCCAAGAGATCGCATCCATATTGACCACATAGACAGAATTTCAGTAGCACCATATGTAATGTTTCCTAGATGGACGGGGTCTCTTTCTTCTAAGAGCAAGGGACCATCTAGGTTAAGAAGTCAGAACCAGTGGCAGCTGGAAATGCAGCCTGGAGAAATTTCTAGATGAGTGTTCCTTTGTTCAGCTACCACTGAATTGCTCTGTCACAGAGCCAGAGGGTGTCGTTTGCTTGTAAATACTGAGTTTTTGAAATGTCACTGTAACACTGGAAAAATGTTGTCTCAGAAGGTTGCCAAAGTGACAGAATCCCGACATTGTAAATACCAGCCAACACAAGTGCTCATAAATGACAGGAATAAAATATACTCGACAAAATCCATAATAATCGCTGATAACACTGTTTACCCCCAGTGACCAGGAACTGTGAACTTGGATAAAAAGCACATGTGTGCAGCTATCACTACTGTGTTGGAGCCTCTAGCCATTCCAGGAAGGCTCCCTAAATATGTAAAAGCTTTATAATAACTAAGAAACAAATGTGTGAGATAGGTTGTCAGTGAGCCCCAGAGGAACTGGCTGGAGCCCTGGCTGTCTTCAGCACCCTAGGGGGCTGATAAGGCATCCATTGTTCAGCTCTGAACCAAAATGTAAGCCAGCCCAGGCAGGCTTAGTGGACTATTTTTAATCCATGTAATTCATAGACTGTCCCTCACAAGCTAGAGCCAGCACTTTCCTGTGTACACATAGCATGAGGGAGGAGATAAAAATAACATCGGTATTCAGTGAGACCATAAACTTGACTTAGACTTGTAAGGACTAGGCAGACCTTCCGCTAGCCCTGTGACTTCTCTAACCCAGGGCTTTCTTGATAGTAGCATCTTCCCTTCTGGAAGTGATTGCTTCCTTGCCCTTCCCGCTGCAGCATTAAGGTGTCATTTGGATATCAGGATTCTGAAAAGATGTATACTAGCTGGCAAGACAGTATCTCCTTAGTGTCTGTGATGACCCCACTTTTGCTGCTGAAATGGAGCACCCCCAAATTGCCATCTCCTGAGAAATTCTCAAGAAACTGTGGGGTGGGTCTGAATGGGATGGGGTTCAGCCCTCCTGGTTTTCAAATTGATGGACACAAGATGAAGTCACTTAAGTGCTTGGAAGCACCTCCTACCCCAAGGCACCTGTCTTCCCTAGGCTGGTCAGGTAGAACGAGAGCTGTCTGAAGCAAGCCCCTCAACTTTTTTATAGGTTCAGAACCCTTGTTTTTTAAGCTTTCCTTGTGTTGTTTTAATTTTTGTTAAGTATTTCTTTCATAACTAAAATATGTCGTGCTCAGTTTTAGAAATAGCCCTGGTAAGAATGGGAATTTGGGATGTGTGTGTGTGTGTGTGTGTGTGTGTGTGTGAGAGAGAGAGAGAGAGAGAGACAGAGACAGAGACAGAGACAGAGAGACAGAGAGAGAGAGAGTGTGTGCGTGTGTGCACACTTATTAATGAAAATTCATTTATTTTTATGTTATTTGCACTGGTGTTTTGCCTGCGTGTATGTCTCTGTGAGGTTGTCAAATTGTGGAGTTACATATAGTTGTTAGCTGCCATGTGGGTGCTGAGAATTGAACCTGGATCCTTTGGAAGAGCAGTCAGTACTCTTAACTGCTGAGCCATCTCTCCAGCCCCTACTTATTAATATATTTTAATTAGTCTCAATGTGTAGTGCAGGCTAACCTTGAACTCCTAATGTTCCTGCCTTTGTCTCCTGAGTTCTGGGATTGCATATATGTATCACTATGTCAAACTAAAATAACATTTGACTAAAACCTTGTGATGGTTGTGTTTCTTGGCTGTTTATGCTTAGGGAAGTGTCTCTAGGTAGTAGTGAATTTTCACCAAAAGGTGTTTTATTTAGCATTAGCTCTGTTGGTAGTAAGGATTTTAAGATGCTCTGGGTTGCAAAGACTGTGATGTTTGCATCTTTCAAGGTCCATCAATAGCTGAGTAGATGCAGGGCTTTGAAGAAAACATGAGTATGTGTAGAAGTCCTCAGTTGCTGAGCTGATGGACTTGTATCCTGGTAACAGGGTCCTTCTGCCTTACAGCATCACCATGGGAATTCCCTGGATGGGGACCCAGTGTGCATCTCCAGGTACCTGGCAGCTGGTAGAGGCAGTGAGGGGGTTGCTTTGGCTGTTGGTTGTAGGTACTGGTGTTGAGGTCTGGCCGGCAGTCTCAGGCTCTCTCGTGAGACTGAATGGCTTCTTAGATTTCCCTCAGAGAAAGGCAGGCTTTGTTTTCCCTCGGTCTGCTGGGTGGCAGTGGCCATGTGTACTTTCTGAAGCCCAGGCAACAAACAATGTTGGTCAGACTGTCTTTGCCCTCCATGCATGGCTTTGGCCCCGCATACATTCTTTTGTTTAGGCTCCCAAACTGCAAGTGGACAGCCGCGCATTAACCTTGTCTACAGTTACTCTTCCTCTGTTTTTCTTCCTGTTTCCTCTGCTTCCTTTCTTTTGCTTATTTAGAATCCAACAGGGAGAGCAGACAGGATATTTTGTCATCATCGTAAAAGTATGCAGGCTGGCCTTGAGCTGGCTGTGTAGGGAAGATGACCATGAACTTGTGATCCTCCTGCCCCCACCCCATCAGTGCTGGATTGCAGGTGTGTGTCCCCAAACCGTGTGGCATTTAGGGTGATCTTGGACTAAAACAGATCACTCACTACTACAGAAAACAAATATGCGATCCTGAGATTTCACTTTCCTTCTCTATGACTTGCTGGTTTTCTTCCTTCAGTTCAGTTTTCTGATACAGTCCATCCCACACAGCCCTTTGGCTGTGTTTTAAACTTCTGGAAACCCAAATCTTCAGCCTGCTCCACCAGGAAGTGTCCCCAAAGTGCCCCCTGGTGGCAAGAATAGGAAATGGCAAGATGGAGGGGGCGGGGAGGGAGCTTGCGACTTTGGATCTGATTTTCTAGTGACATCTCTAGCTGTCCGTAGCTAATAAATCATCCCTCAGTGTCAATGTGAAGCAGCTCCAAATAGATGACTGTGTCACTTATAGTCCCTTTGCGGCTTCTCTTGCGGCGGCAGCTTTTCCCTTCTGTTTTCTTTCTTCTCGGTCCGAGATTTGTTTCTAGCAATTTTCCGTTGGCCTTGGCCTTTCTAAGAGCACTAATGCACTGAGCAGAGGCTGAGAGACCAGCAGAGAGAGGGCAGGGAGAGAGCCCGCCTAGGAGTCTGGGCACTGGAAACCCACACATGCTGTCACCTCGTGTGTTGGTGTGAGCCCTGGGAAGGGCTGTGATTTCATGACATGCTGATTAGCCAAACACTTGTCACCTCTGTCACTGCTCATTGGACTACCAAGTGTGAGCGCACCATCTGATTGACAGCTGTCCTTTGTCAGAGGGCCCCATCTTTTCTCCTGTTTGGTTTGACTGAACACAGCAGACATCTGCAGAGCTCTTGAAGCTCTGACAGGAAGGCTCTGCCTGCCAGCCCACAGACTCAAAAGCAGAGTTGCAGACAACCTCAGAAAGGAATGTTGACCCGCTGACCATTTTGCATTGGGGCATATTGGCATAGTGACGTCTTGAAGATGAGTAGAGGTCTATTTTGGTGGAGGAAGACAGACATCCCTTAAGAATCAGGGCCACAGAAAGTACACTTTCTCATCAGTGATTGGTCTGGGTTGTTTCTGTCGACCTGACGTACTGGAATGAGTCAACACAGTATCGTATGGACATTGCAGAGAAGCAGGACAGGTTCTGCGTCCTGGCAGAGCATCAGCATCTTTGAAGGTCTAAATGACAGATCCAATGTGGGTAATAGTAGTGATGCTTGGCATTGTATATTTGGGATAGAGTTTTGTTTTTGTTTGTTTTTTGTTTTTGTTTTTGTTCTCACCCAGACCCAACACTGTACTTTGGGGAGAAGATTCAAGTACCTCTCTGAGTTTACAGTTCAGATTTTATAGGATGTCTTACATTCTTGGAGAAACATAAATATCCTTAGGTCATTGTCGTGTGAATCACACACATGAGGCTGGACTTTTTTTTTAATTTTAAGTTTTTTGAGACAGGTTTTCTGTGTAGCCATGGCTGTCCTGGAACTCACTCTAGACCATGCTGGCCTCAAATTCACAGAAATCTTCCTGCTTCTGACTCCCTAGGGCTGGGATTAAAGACGTACACAACCACCACCCAGCTAGGCTGGTTTTTATGATAGGGAAATATGTGAAATTATTGTATAAATCTCAACTCAGGAATTTGAATACTAAAATTTCTGGTTTGTCACAAAAAGCATCACTAGCATTTGTTCAACATAGAGGCGTGGCTTGGTTTGGGTCAAGTGACCTGTGCCTCTAGGATTGCAGAGATTTCCTACATTGGAAAATGATTGAGTGCCATTTCTGGTGAAACAGGAGGAAAATATTTTATTGCATTCATTACCAGGTACATTAATTTTGTTCTATTTTTGTTTCACATAGTCCTTATTAATTATTCACAATTTAATAAACCTTGTCATTGAACTTGAGCAAACACAGAAGATCTGGGAGATTCTGAGTGACTTGTTTGAATTATATACTCTTAATATTACATAGATGTCATCTTCTTTGGGGCTGCTTGTAGAGAAGAATAAATTTTAAACCACATGAGACAGGAAAGATGTTTTCCATACTGTTGCTTCTAGGTTCCTGTGCTCTACTTGAGGGCAGTGTTTAGATCTCATCACCTACTGGGATGTGTACAGGCAAGACCTTTTAAAGGCTCTGTTTCTACATCCTCAAAAGCTCGGTTGGGTCACTGTTCTAGCTTGCTGTCCGTTGCCATGATAAACACCATGACCCAAAACAGCTTGTGAAGGAAAGGGTTTATTTGGCTGACACTTCCTGATCACAATGCATCATTGTATGGGGATCAGGACAGGAACCCAACACAGGGGCAGAGCAGAGACCATGGAGGAATGCTGCTTCTAAGTTTGCTGTTCATGGCTTGCTCAGCCTACTGTCTTATACGATGCAGGATCATCTGTCCAGTAAGTGGCACTACCCACAGTGAGCAGGGCCTTATCCTCCCATTAATCATTAATTAAGAAAATGCACCACAGACTTGCACACGGGCCAGTCTAATAGAGGGGATTTCTCAATTGAGGTTCTCTATTCTGAGGAGATACTAGCTTGTGTTAAGTAGACAAAAACATACCAGTACAATGATTTATAGGATCCCTGTTAGCTCCAAGTCCTGTGAGCATCTGTCTGATAGATAATCAGGACTAAGGGTAGCTTTTAACCATGGTTCACAGGATATACTCCCTGAATACCACACAAGAGACAGAGGTTCTGCCTTTAAAGAATCATATAAATACTGAAAAATTTGAGAGCTCCACATTTAATGTATGATATTTTTCTTAATTTCTTGCAGTATAAATAATGTTTCTTTTTCTCAGTGTTTAATGGATATGATTAGAGTAGAGAGAGATGATTGGGTTAAGTAGGCCGTGGGATTCAGCGGTTAGCATTGCTCTTGGCAGATGCATTTGTCTGGAGCAATGGGAAAGCCGGGTACCAGAGCCAGATGTGGTCATATTCAGTTAATTCTGAAGGCTTGCATTTGCCTTTCAGCACCTCAGAAATTTATGATGTGCCAATTTAATTGGCCACTTTCGCTGTCTTGGTGATAAATAGGTAAGGATGATGCACCTTACATTCAGTGGCCCCCTGGGTTTGACAGAATACAGTTTTGATGTGAGTAAATAAGACATTCTGTTGTTACTGAGAAAAGGCCAGTGACCCTCTTACTGGGGGTGAGGTTGGGGCTTCACTACAACCCGTCGTGACCCTTCCTTTCAATCACGTGAAAAATCCGACCTGTACCAGGAAGACAATGCTTATACAGCTCACCTGAGGAAAGATGTGCCGCTATGATGTGAGAGGAGCGTTCTAGAACTGCAGTTGTGAGTTTCAATGTCAGGCTTGTATCATCAGTCCTAGGAGAATTATTTGTGTTTCCCTGAATCAGAAATGCTAGGTATCTTTCTTTAAAGAAGGTCTTTGCCACTTTCTGAACTGAAACTATTCTCTCCTAATCAACCATTAGTTGGTGTTGTCAGTGAGTCACTTGCAGTTTACAATTCATTTTCACTTATTTAGTGTTTGTTAATGCTTAGAGATCAGTCTCTCATGCAGCTCTACATGCCGTGCATAAACAGAGGAGGCCTAGTTAAATCAGGGGTCCCAGGTTTACTCTGGACCCAGTTAGAACCTGTGCAGCCCGACGGTCATTTTTGGCATCCTTGCCATTGAAGGGAACGAGCAATTCCAAGTAATGAAAATGGGATTGGGCACGACACACCCACTCTGTGGCGCTTCCTTCCCGTCTCCCACCTGCACACGTGTGCGTGGAGCTGAGCGCAGGGCAGGCTCCCTTTGCACAGGGTTCCTGAGTGCTCCTTGCGTTCCTACACTGCACTGCTAAATTCCCTAAGAGCCGGGCGCTTTATGCTACCGTGACGACATTAGGTTCTTTTCCTTTTCCTAGTTAAGTCTCTGAAGAATGACAAACAATAAGCTCAGAGGTCGCAGCTCATGCCGGTACCTGGCTTACTATAAACACTGTCTACCTAGCTACCGATAGGGGGGCAGAATGATGTGTGGGCTCTTTCCTCGGATCCCAGCCGTGTCATTTTTCCAAAGTGAGTTTTAATTTTACCGTTTTCTTGAAAGCAATACTTTAGACTCCTTAATGTGGCGAGACTAAGACTACATTATATGCTCACACCATGAAAATTGGTTTATTATTAAAAAATAGTTTTAAATTGAAGTCGTGATTTGTCAGCATCCGGTTCTTTTGTTTAAAAGGATAAGGTGAAAAGATGGTTGGCCTGGAAGATACAACCTGTGCTTTAGCCTGTTGCATACTGGAATTACAAATTGTGTAATTGTAGCCAGTTACAAAGTTTCATTTTTAAATTTTTTTGGTGCTGAGACTCAAACCCATAACCTCGAGGCTTAAGTCCACTTCTGAGCTAAGACATTTTCAAAAGCTGATAATCACTAGTAGAGATTTCTGTGTGTTGTGGGACGACAGAGGCGTTTGCACATGCTAGGCAAGCCACAGTTCTCTCTTGTTTATCTCATGTTTGTATAAAAGACAGGCAAAAAATAAACAATTAAATTATGTACTGGGCACAGGAGATACACGTGGCCTTTCCCGCACCACCAAGACAAGCTGGAGGCCAGGAAAACGTGACACATGCTTTCTCAACCTCAGCCGTCTGTTTGTGCAGATTTTGTTGGTATTAGCAGTTCTCCTCTAGTTATAGAATTTTGTAAAGATTAAGTAACATCTAAGACACTTATCAGAGTGCCCTAAATAGTACTGTTAGCACCTTCTCTAGTAATAATATTCTTTTCTTTAGGGGAGGTTTTATGCAAACTTTTAAAATATCATGTATGAAAGACACAGGCATACGTTAAGTCATAGAGTATATCCAATAAGCTTTGGCTGTTATTGTAGAGCCAACAGCTAGTCAGGCTGAAACATGCCTTTGAGTTTAGGTGGGCAGCAGTGGCCTATAACTGAATAGTTCACTGTTACAAAACTTATAGATCAAGTATTCTTACTGAAACTTTTCATTTTGGTTCAGCTTGTAACTCTTTGTAACATTAATTTGTCTCTATACATTCTAGCTGAGAAAGTGGGATTTCTGGGTATTTGAAGCTTTCAAACCCTGATTTCGTATTAAAAGAAAACATGAGAAAAATTAAAAGAAAACTCATTAAAGGTGGCACATTTCTTTTAATACATTAAATGAGAGCAGCAGCTTCACATGAATACATATTTTAAAAGCTAGGTTTTTTACAAGGTAGAATAAGAGGAAGAAACAAGACAGCTTTCCTGGAACTACTAAGTGGCTAATGGTGGCCAGGATTGGGCATCCTGCCATGTGGTCCTGGAGAAAGTTTCATAAAATAATTCTCATCCAATGCAGCATGGGATTGCCCTGGGTTAGATCAATAGGAGCACTGACTGACTCATTTATATGGCTATCCAGTGTCACATGGAAAATGAAGTTTCTCCTTAAAAGGACATCATTGGACCCCACCCTCTGGATAGTTTTAACAGGTGGGGTTTAAAGACCTTTCCTGAGGTGCTATATTGGCCTGAGCAGAGATTTGGGGGCTGCCCTAGCCTCTTTGAAAACTTTATGGGATATGCCCAAATGGCTATTTGTATCAGGTAAATGTAAGTATAACATTTTTCTGATAGCAACAGAGTGAATGGATTATAATACATATTATCAAGAACTAAGCCCAACACCTAGATGGAGGGTTTGGAAAAGGCCCCTGTGACTGGCTTGTTTTCATAGCTGTCACATTGTAAGGAAAAAGACTTGCATTTTGTGTGTGTGTGTGTGTGTGTGTGTGTGTGTGTGTGTGATGATCCTGTGTTCTTATTGAAGTAAGAGTTGACTTTGAACCCTGCCCCCTTTAATCTAAACTCAAACAATAAGGGCTTAACACACTTGCTTCTCACCAGCATCTCCTTTTATATTGCCATCTTGTCCATCCCCCCAAATGACTCAGAGGCTTTGGGTCAATAAAAGTAGTGTGAGAAGTCACAACATTAAGAAGAATGGATGGGAAGGGAGGATCTGGTACAGACTAGTGTGTGGACATGTGCTCTGAAAGCACATGACATCCTATTTCATAGGATTCTAACGTCTACATTTGGCGCCAGTCCTTCATTATGAAAGCTTGTTCTAGACTTCTTACCAGTCTCTCTAATAGAAGACCAGAACAAACAAGTCCTTGATAAAATACTCAAACATTGAGCTGGCTATTTGAATGATTAATTTGTCTAACATCTATAATAAGCTTAGGTTAACTATTCTGATGGGGAAACCTATGTGTGCTCCGTTTTAGGTAAAAACACATAACTGATGTTCTGGAGGGTGGCACAGGGGTTTAACTGGAACACTTGTGCATGTGACAGGGTCAGGCCAGGGTAAAGTCTGGGATGCAGCATGCAATGTCATCAAGATAGAAGTGAACTGTAACGGAAGAGCATTTTGGAAAGCTCCAGTTGAGTCATGATACCTCAGCAACAGAAGCTGAAGGAAAGAAAGGAAAGCAATTGACTTCACGTGGTGCAAAGGAGTTGAGCTGGAAGTGAGTCTGTGGATTCTAGTCCACTGACATAAGTGAGCCAGTTACGCAAGCCCTCAAGGTGGTATAGCCATGCCTTTTCCCAAGCCCTCCAAAGAACGACAGTTACACTAAACACTATTTTCCCCTTAGTTTAGTTTCTTTACAGTTTGTAGAAAATATTATGTGTGGCTAATGAGATGGTTCAGTTGGGAAAATACTCATCACACAAACCTGAGGACCTCAGTTCAATTCTATAAGTGCAAGTAATAGAGCCGGTGTGGCAGGTGCACCTGCAGGCTCAGCTCTGGGGAGGCCTCAGAGGCAGGGCGATCTCTGAGTCTTGCTGGGTAGCTGGCTTAGAAAAGTAGGTGAGTTCCAGGTTCAGCAAGAGATCCTGTCTCAAAAAATAAGGTAGAGAATGACTGAGGAAGATACCCAATGTTGATCCCTGGCATTTAAATACATGTGTACAAACATACATGCACACATGAATTTGTACACACATGTTCCCACACATAATTTTTAAAATTTCTTGTGAAGATACTTTCTGATAAGTGCATGAATTTGTAGACATTAATTGCATGAGATAAATGCTTTGTATACTGATTTAGAAAAAAATTCTTTCATTATGAAGTATTTCTGTTGAGAAAATTGCTCTCCTAGGCTGTGAAAACTTTGTAAAAATGGTTTTTGGGGGCCTCAGTAAAGATTCCTTTTTATGTTCTTGTTAATTTATTTTTAGGTGTTTTATGTTATTTTTCTGAACAGAATTGTTTTCCATTTTTGTTGCTAATTAGTAAGCTGATGTAGAGGAAGTCATTATTTTTCAGTGTGTTGGTCTTGTAGATATTGCTGCATAGAATTTCCAGCTTCTGGATTTTTTTTTGCTTGTTTGAGACTTTCTAGGGGGTAATCACGGGCACTTATTGATGGTATTGTCACATGTAGTATATTTCCATGTTATTTTGAAGTCCTGAAATACATAACTAGAACAATGGGCTGGGCATCATACTTCCCTTTTGCCAGCTTGAGCACTTCCGTTCAATGATTTGTCATTAACTTGTTTCCTGTCTGCTTCCAGTAGTTAGGACAGCTTCCCTAGGGTCATCATTTCTTAGGATTAATTTGTGTCTTCAAACTAAATCTGTATCTTTCTATAAAATGTCCATTTTGGAGCTTTATCATTATCTACACAAAATTATGCATATTGTTCACTTATATTGAAGATTCCTAGTCCATGTCTAAGATTTTGTTATGTTTTGCATACTATTGATGCATTTTTTCTTTCTGGGTTTTTCCTTCTTTCACCATTGCCACGGTTTTATCTATTTTCTTTGGGCTTTTCAAAGAAGCTTTGTTTGATATTATTGATAATCTACATTTTGTTTAAGTTATTTTTAAATCCTATTAATTCTTTATATTTATTCTTAGTATATTATGCCCTTTCCCTAGCTTTTATATTGCATGTCTAGTTCATTTAACTTCATTAATATATGTAATATATACATTCTTTCTATTTAACAAAGCATTTTTTTCATGTAATATTGCTTTGGCAATACCCCAAAGCCTTTCTTATTTATAGCTACCCTTGTTAATAATTTCTGTATACTTTCACAATACTTACTTTTTTGCTTGTTTATGTGTGTGTGTGCTTAGATGAATGCATATGGAAGTTAGTGGATACCTAACAAGTGGGACTTCTCTCCTTTCGCCCTGTGAGTCCTGGCCATAGAATTTGGATCATCAGTCCTTGCAACAAGTGCCTTTTATTGACTGAACAATCTCTTTTGCCCATCTCCATACTTCTAAATATTATTTCAAATTTCTGTGTAGACCAAGAGTTATTAAAAGACTTTTAATATTTTAAGTACTAACAAAATGTCAAAGTGGTAGTACAACTATATTTTTGTTTTAATACATTCATTAGCTTAGACAACATTATTCATATGCAATGGAAAAGACAGCAAAGTCTCTTTACTCTATTTGAAACAGTATCTTACCTATTGTGTGTCAGTTGGGTTTGAATTTCTGAGAGAAAATAATTATGGATTTATCAATCTGCCATGTATTGCATTTGTTTGTTTTGAGACAAGGTCTTTTTATGTAGACTTGTTGGCCTGGTACACAGTGTAGACCAGGCTGCCCTCAAACTCATGGAGATCTGCCCGCCTCTGCTTTTCAAGTACCAATTCTTTAAATATATCTCAAAGATATGTAACAAATTATTAAAAAGTTGTAAAATAAATAAATTTGGAGAGTTTACATTTATCATTAATGCACGATATTTTCATTTCTTTTGCCTTGAATTAAGTTTCAACTTAAGTGTTTCCAAACTTTTTTCTTTTTTTGTAGGCTTTATTTCCCATATTTTCTGTCTGTTGTTCCTGGTAGTTCATACTATACAGCACTCAGCTTTACGTTTACATTTACTGACCAGATGTGACAGGTGCTATAACTTGAAGAATATAAACAAACTAAATGAGCATATGATACAGATAGCCATTCAAACCTATTGTTTTATCACATTTTCTTTGTTTCATATTTTCCTGACTTAAATTTTCCTTTTGTTTTACTAACATGGGAATGGCATATCTTATTTCATTCTTTATGAAAATAAAAATTATTCTTATATTTAACTGACACAATGAAAGCTAACCATTTTTACTAAGTATAGAATTGAATAGTTTTCATGTCATTCCTGAAAAAGAACAGTATCTAGCATAGAGATTATTTAGACATTGAATTTATACATTCATTCTCTCTCTCTCTCTCTCTCTCTCTCTCTCTCTCTCTGTGTGTGTGTGTGTGTGTGTGTGTTTGTGTGTGTACTGGAACATGTTTGTGTTCATGCATACGTGGGCATGCATGTTGTACCTGTAGATGTGAGAGAAACCTGGGGGAGTCAGATCTGTTTGTTTGTTCCTGGTAACAAACTCATTGGTGGGACTGAATGCAAGTGCCTTCAGTGCTGAAGAGTCTCCCCGTATTCCTGAGCAGGTGTAAGTTGCTAGTTTCCCTGCATCCCTTTACCTCTGGTGCTGAAATCAGAGTGTTTCCTTCTAGATATTTAAATTGCATGAATAATCACCTGGATTACACGAGTTTCCTTGCTCCATTCTGTAAATTTTTTCTGTACCGCACCTTTATTTCTGAATTACACGTTCTTATGTAATTCATTTTTAAAAGACTTTACTTATTTATTTTCTTTTCTTCATGTGTGTAGGCGTTTTTGTGTAAGAGTGTCTGATCCCCTGGAACTGGAGTTACAGACAGTTGTAAGCTGCCATGTGGGTATTGGGAACTGAACCTGGGTCCTCTGGAAGAGCAACCAGTACTCTTAATTACTGAGCCAACTCTCTGGCCCTAATTCTTTTAGAAACGTGAGGGTATACATTTCCAAAATTACTTCCCCCTCCCCTGCTAAATTACATTTGTTTTGACCACCACTTTGAAGGCTCTCTGACTACATGTAAAATTTGAGTGTAAGGCTAAGAGGAGTTAATCTGTTCACGAATGGTTGGGTCTTTGCTCCCTGATTTTCCCCGGAGGCAAACCTCTGTTTAATAACCTTTAGCTACCTCGCTGTGAATATTTTAATCTCTCCTTTCAAAATCTCTCTTGCCTTCATAATTTCTTTTCCGTATTGAGTCCTCATGTCAAAACTACAGAAGGTGTGACCATGTGCCTTGTGGGAGAAAGTTTTAGGAGAGTAAAATGGCCAGAGTAGAACTGTAGTAGATTCTCTGGAAGCATCAATACTGCCAGAAGAGCTGGTCCCTCTGTAGGATGAAATCAGTGCTGTCTTCGGTGGGTTTATAAATTTGGAGTCATTAGGCATTGAGTTTGAACCAGGGCAGGGAATGTTGCAATGTTCATGAAAGTGAACCCCTCCGTTCATGTATAGCATATTGCAAAGCATTTCAAATTATTTGTAGAATAAATGCTGTTTGTCTAACCATATATGTTTGCTCCTTCCCCTGTGTTCATTACATTCCTCCTTTGCAATTGGCCTTTAGTGGACATTCCGACTGGCTCCCACACCTTTGACAGACTTTATAGTTGTTTGTGGGGATACTCTGGTCCCCTGTGTGGGTACATGTATGTGTGTGTGTGTGTGTGTCTTGGTGCATACTCACATATGTGTACATGTGTGTGGAGGCCAGAGGTCAATTTCTGCTGTCATTTCTCAGGAGCCATCTACCTTCGTTTTTGGAGACAAAATCTTGTATTGTGGTCTGGGGCTCACTGATCAGGCAAGCCTGGCTAACCAGCAAGTCCCCGGATCCATCTGTCTATACCTCGTCAGAGCTGGGATGTGTAAGCACACAATAGCACACCCGGATTTCCGGTTGGTTCCTGGGGATGGAAAGCAGACCCTTGTGCTAGCACAGAAAGCACTGTACCTATACCCATTGCCCCCTGGCTTGTCTTTCCTCTCCCATTAGTTCTCAGATGTTTAAATATTTCTGTCAGGGAAAATGCTACTGATCGAATGGCTGGTTTTGCACTGGACACTTGATAGGCGGCCATGGAACCCTTTTTGGTTTTGTGGTTCCATCGCTTGTCCTAACCTAATTCTGGGATTGGGGAGTCCAGCGTGTGCTTGTGTGGATGAGTATGTTCTTGAGTCATGGGGCACCCTGTTTTGCAAGCCCCTTTTCCTCTCTGACGGGTAGAGCTGGGACGAGGCACGAGCTAGGGGAGGAGGCAGCAGCCTCTCTTTGATCCATTGCAGGATGCACATGAGACCTTTGATGTTCTCTTTTTAATTGCAAGCTAAAAGCACACAGCTCTTTTCTCCCACAGATTGACAGGCCGATGTTTGAGCAGTAGCCAAATAACCCAGTTTAGCGAGCGGCTGAATTTTGACTTTCATAAACATTTAATGAATACATTTTTATTTATGTCAGTTAAAAAAACGCAGCTGCTGATGTTTGCACCCCCCACCCCAAATTTTTTGCGCTAATGCCAAAATTAGAGTATTTCAGTATTTCTGGATTTCCTGGTTTGCACCTGTGCAGGTGTGGCGGCCTTACAGACTGACAGGGATGCTCTCTGCTTGCCCCGTGTGCCTGTAGGGCATGTGTGCTGTCTTGGGAGGAATCCACCATGTCACCTACCCGTTTTTTGTCCTCAGCCATTTCTGTCTTTGACTTGCAAAGGAAGGGAGTATTGTCCTACAGGGGCAAAGGGGCTTTTCGTGATGGGGCCCTACCCTATGCCAGAGGGAACTTCTCATTCCTTACCTGGCCATCCATTTGACCTTTAGTCTAGGGTGTCTGAAGACATCTTTATGCCCACTTTTAAAATTCTGTTCTTCAGAGACTGGAACAGAATATACATCTTGGGGGTTTCTAAGGTTTGAAGTGCCCAGCTGGTATTGAGCATGTACTCTGAACTTTAATACCCTTCTTCAGTCTGAAAACGGGTAGAACTGTCTTCACAGATATGTTCCTCTCTGAATCTTTCTACTGTGGGAAATTTCAAATACAAGAAAAATCCAGAGTTCTGGAATGTGTAAAACCAGACTCTACCCTTCAGTTGCAGTGAGTTTCAGCATTTGCCCCCTTTGTCTTAGAATCATCGTACCCGGTTGATATTTTTCAAATGTGTTAGAGCAAATGGTAGGCTGCGTATCATTTTATGTATAAACAGTGTCTCTGACTGTAGATTCTATAAATAAATAGCATCTCCAGCAAATAATCTCCCTCCACCCCCCAGGTTATCACATCTACAGTGTCATTGCCAAAGCTGGCAGGACTCTCACAATCCTTCCTCAGCGCCCTGAACTTTGCCCCAGCTGCCCCTCAAATGGCTTTTGTCTCTGGGCTTAGTGGCTCTCACCTGGTGTTCCATCATCCGAGAGGCAGAGGCAAGAAGGTTGTGAGTTTGAGGTTGGTCTGAGCTGCACAGCAAAACCTTGTCACAGAAAAACAAAATAAAATATCACCAAACTAGAAGAAAACAGCAACAGGAAACAAACGGCTTTTGTCCACTGGTGTGCTTGGGCTGAATGTGGGCTTGAGCATTGTCTGTCTCTGGTGTTTTGAAAATCCACAACTTTTCCTACTACCTCCTTTAACAGGAAAGCTAGAACCCTGTCTGACTTTGTGGATTTGATTGATGGCTTTCTTTCTTCCGGCCTTTTAGCATGTATTCTCCACATTTCCTGTGAACTGAGAGTTGAATCAACAGGCTTAAGATTTCCTTTATTTTTACTTCCTGCTCCATTTCTGTTTTAGTTTGCTTTTCTGTCACTGTGATAAATACGGACAAAGGCCACCTCGAGGAGGAAAGGGTTTATTTCATCTTACAGGTTCAGTCCACCATTGTGGGAAACCCAAGCAGGAGCTCAAGGCCACAGCTGAGTGCTGTTCACTGGCCTGCTCTCCAGGCTGTTTTCTTATACCACCCAGGACCACCCTCCCAGGGGTGGCACCACCCACATGAGCTGGTCCTTCCCAGTCAGTGTTCAGTTTAATCAACAAAATGACCCACAGACGATTCCTCGACTGAGATCCCCTCTTCCAAGGTAATTTTGTGTCAAGTTGACAAAAAAGGAAGGAAGGGAGGGAGGAAGGAAGGAAGGAAACCTAAGTACCCACACCTTATTTCTTCTCCTTTTCCTTTTCTTTTTATTTTTATAAATGACTTCTCACATAAATAGCTTCATCTGTGGTAAACGATTTTTTGGGCCATATTCTCCTGAGTACTGTGATTATGGTACCTGGCCTCTCCTTCCCTTGTCCCCTCCCTCCCCTCCCACTCCCCAGTGTCTTGTATTGCTTCCACACTTAGATACAAACAATATCTGCCTTTTAATTTTCACGCTATCTGTGAAATACTGTGCTGTTTCCTGGATGCTCTGTTGTAAACACTTCCCATCATCTCTCACTTCAGTTATTTCACTGGAGGCTGTAAAAGAGTTGCAGATGAATTTAATGGCGTTCTGTCCTGTAAAAAGGTATGATTATCTCATAGCTCCTACAGGTGCTTACAGCTTCTCTGTGTATTTTACATCTAGTCTTCTCCTTGAATTTATAAGGTACCTCTTAGCCCTCCCCAGAAGATGTGAGTGATTGAATTCTACTAATGTACTTACTTGTCCCTTCCCGAATATCCGTAAATGAATCACACATTGAGCTGTGCTTGATCCTCGGTGCCTAGAACATGATCTTGAGCTTACCAAAGAAATGACTGCAGGTGTTGCCTGCTACTTAAAGACACAGCAGTACTTCTAGGGACAGTAGTGAAGGTTCCACCAAATAGGAGCCTGGATCTGGATCTTGAGGGAACTGTGCAAGTCCCTTGAGGCACCACGATTTCCCCAGCTTCTTCACCCAATATTACCTATTCAGGTAAAGGAATAGTTACAAGTCATTAGTATGTTAGCAAAAGGAGGGATGGCAGCAAGATTTGTGAACAAACCCATACATTCTCTGTCTGTCTGTCTGTCTGTCTGTCTGTCTGTCTGTCTGTCTGTCTCTCTCTCTCTCTCTCTCTCTCTCTCTCTCTCTCACACACACACACACACACACACACACACACACACACACACAGATACTGTGTACCAGTTGGTTTGCCCTGGTTGCCCTGACAGTTTTACAGTTGCAGACTGGAACTTTATAGAGGAAATCTTGGCTTCAAATGTGAAACAAACTTTGCCCAGCACAACACTCAGTGGATTCCGATGGAGGTAGTTCTCTACCTTGTGCCACTCGAGTGAAATTCGGACGGTTGATTCTTTTCGCGGCAAACAGAAAGGGCCAGCTGCACCTGTGTAGGAGAGCAGGGCTGAGATGAACATACACATTCAAATCTGAGCAGTTATCTTGAGCAAGTTATGAGGAGTGTTCTAGTGAAACTTTAAATATATCTTGGTGTTGACAGTGTTTTCAAAATAATTATAAGATGACTGCTGTGGCATCACTTTTAGTCCCTGCTGCAAGCACAGTGAGGGAGAAGGAGTTTTGTATGTGGCCATGACACCCTGATTGTGTCTGACTTCCTCTGATCTCAGAGACTGAGCAGGGCTGGGCCTGCTTAGTATTTGGGAGGGACAAGGAAATTCCATAGGTCACCCTGCCTTACTTAGGGCTATTGCATCACAGGTCTTCTAGAATTTAAGAAGTTCTTGTACATAGAGAGATTAATGTGGTACATACACTCAACATACACTGTATACCTTACCCCAGCAGAGTTTTAAGCAGTCTCTAAGAATTAAATAGACATTATTTCTATAATTAATCTTGTGAACAGTCATACTTAGTAAAATTGAAGGCAAACAAACTTGCCTTCCAATTGGGTCATGTTTTATCACAAAACTTCAAACAGTTATCTGAACCCCAAAATATCAGAAATAAGGAGGAAGAGACTGTGGAACTTTTGATTAACAAATGAACATAGCAACTTTAAAAAATTATAGATAATCCGGGACTGGAGAGATGTCTCAGCAGATATCGGCTGTGCTTCCAGAGGGTCTGGGTTAAATTCCCAGGAGCACATGGCAGCTCACAAATGTCTATAACTCCAGTTCCAGGGGACCCTATAACCTCATACAGATATACGTGTAGATAAAAACACAAATACATATAAAATAAAAATTAAAAATTTGTAAATGATCAAGTATCACTAACAGCTTATAAGCATCATATAAATTACGTTTATTTTACTCAAAGACAAGAAAATATAAAGAGTGTCCACATCTGAAACCATATTGGCCTGCAGCCTATTGTCTGTTAAAACCTGCTTTAGTTGAAAGATGGACAGTTCTCTATCAGGCTTATGATTACCTAGGGAGGAATGTTCCAGAACCCTTTTGCCTCTGCATTCTACTACTGTCCTCCCAAATCACCCTCATCCCATAGCAACGAGGACAGTTACCCAATGCATCCATTGGAAATGTTCAAATATGGTAGATGCAGCCACTGAGGGAGTGAGCTTCTATAGAAAGAGGGTCCAGCTGTGGGAAAGTGTCAGTTTTATTCCTTAATGTGCATCCATATACTATAAACGAGGAAATAATCCATATGTGGAAACCAAATGTGAATATTTAGTTTTTGTGTTTTAAAATGGGTCTAGAAAGTGCCCAGTAGCACAGACCTGTAATCTCAGTTACTTGGGAGTCTGAGGCAGGAGGATTGCAAGTTTAGTAGTGGCTTGCCGTTACAAAGCTCAGGGCTAGCTTTTTGGCAAATGACACCCTGTCTTAAAGTGCAAAGTAAAATAACTGGAAGTGTGTCATTATAGAGTGCTTGCCTTGCATAGACTGCAAAGAAAATAAATAAATGGTGTCAGGCAGTATGTGCATGCATGTGTGCCTGTTTGTATGTGCATGTATCAAGCTAGTCACTGATATTCCAGATACACCTAAGAATAATTTTAGAGCCTGGCGTTGGTGGCGCACACCTTTAATCCCGGCACTCGGGAAGGAGAGGCCAGCCTTGTCTACAGAGCGAGTTCCAGGATAGCCTCCAAAACAACATAAAGAAACCCTGTCTCAAAAACACCAAAAGAAAAAAAAGAATAATTTTAGAGTCTATATTCTTTTATTTTTATTTATTCATTTATTTGATTTTTCTAAGACAGGGTTTCTCTGTGATGTTGTTGTTTTTCTGGCTGTCCTAGAAATCACACTGTAGGCCAGGCTGGCCTCGAACTTGCAGATATTCACCTGTCTCTGCCTCCCCAGTGTTGGGATTAAAGGTGTGCGCCACCACCACCTGGCTAGAGCCTACTTACATTCTTCTGCCCTCTCTTGACTGATTTTTCTGAAGTCCCTCAGGTTGAACTCAACTCTGAGTCATCAGGTTGTTGTTTTGTGTGAAAAGATCAAAGTGTTTGTTTCTTTTCAAAATTGAATCACCAAGTTATTTTTGCCCTTTGGAAGTGTATGTTCTTTAGGGTTTTCAGTGGGTTTTGTTCAACTGGCTTATGAACTAGTTCAGCAAGTCAGTGTCGCATGCTCACTGTCTAAATATATTTATAATGAGGTATTCTGTGAACACATAATAAAAATATACCTGTCCTACATCCTTGGGGAGAGGAAAGGGAATGTTTATTTATACACGCAAACGCCCCACAGTTCCTCTAAGAACCCTTAAAAATTACCATCTCCTTCCAACTTTGTAAAGTTTTCTGGTTGTTGGTTGTTTTTGCTTAGAAAATTATGCATATGGGTGCTGGGCAAACTGAATGACTGGCTGCGGGTTATTTTACTAAACAAATCTTTCATGGGATCAGTGAGTTCTTTGTGGAGTGTTTGTAGGGAGGGGCAATGGGATGCAGAACTCGAGAGCAGAATGCATTGGTGCAAATAGGTCCTCAGTGCTGAAGCTTGCTGGTGTTGCAGAGTAGAGAAGAGGCAGAAGGAGGGGAGGCTACTGATCCTAAGATTTAAGGATGAACGTGAGGTAATTGTTGACATTTTCAAATGTGATATTACCAGGAACCGTGTGAATCCAAGAGGCATAATTACTGTTATTGAAATGACACAATTTGGTTGCTCATTGGTTTTAAAATAGTTTTCAAGTTATCTTGGGTGGGTAGTTAGCTTCCTGCTACCTCAGGCCACCTCATCTGTAGAGTGGGATTAGTGGGATTCTCCCCTCAAGGGGTTGTGATAATTAAATGGGTTACTGCAGCCAACGGAGCTTGAACTTCAGTGAGTTCTATTTGGATATTTGCTGCTCTTTGTACGGCTGCCATCATTTACAGAGTAACATCTCCTTTATTGAAAAGTGTCTCCTGCGTCTGTAATCCTAAGGCATTGTGATAAGGGAGCATCGAGAGGGTCCAAGGAAGGAAGATTGTCTTTCCCTAGAGTCCCTAGAAATTCCAAGGAGATGACATTTGGTTATCATCTCCAGAGGTGTTTTGGACTGGTTTATCTAATGTAGAGTGGGAAGACCAGTTCTTTGAAGAGAAGGCTCAGCTCTGGTAAAGCTACACCTCAGAAGTGGTGCTCAAGGAGGGTGACTGGGAGCAAATGTAATCACCATGTTTAGGCCATCTTTAGGAGAGGTTGTCACCTCTAAGCCTTCTGTTTTCCCCAACAGTAGTTGGTATATAGCAAAGGCCAACACCTTCTCAATGCTGTAGCCATTTCTCTGGCTTTCGTTCTGTCTAACCCAACTTGATTTTAATAGTCAGGAAAATAGAACCCAAAGGCTGGATGTCTAAGATGTTTGAGCAACCCAAGGAAAACAGTTTCTTCACTAATTAGCTTAAATTCTCCCAGACTCTCCCATATGCTGTGTTCCTCAGAGTAACCTTCCTTTTTAAAAGTCTCCACACGATGGTGTGGTGGTGCACACCTTTAATCCCAGCACTTGGAAGGCAGAGGCAGGAGGATTTCTGTGAGTTCAGAGTCAAGGCCAGCCTAGTCTACTACTAGGATAGCCTGGGCTATGTAAAGAGACTGTGTCTCAAAAAATAAGACAAAAAAAGTCTTCACAGCTTAGCATTTGCCTTGCTGTCTGTGTCCCTCTCTCCTGTATCTGTTCTGCTATAGTTGTCCTCCTAGGTGGCACCTGCATCTCCATTACTGCCCAACTTTCAAGAACTTGGCCCTTTGGTGATGGACCATCCAACAACCATACCTGTTGGAGGAAATTTATCCATTTTCATTCAACAAACAAGGCGTAAAAATAAAACTCAATAGGCATACATCAGTAGGCACAACTAATTTCTTCATATACATTACTAATTCTGATTCTTCACTTATCCTCAATTAGGCTGGGAATGTAACTAGGAAATGAAAAAAGTTTTGTAGAAGAGATGCATTGAGACTTTAGTACATTAGGGACTGCCTTTAGTTTTGGAATGATGCACATCTGATGTGGGAGGAGTGCCAATAGAAGTGTAGGGACTGTGTGTCCACTGACATAGGAATCGAGAATCATGTTCCTAGAAATAATGGCTGAACTTCTGTAAGCACATTCCCTGGCTAATCAATTAATTAAATCAGATGACCAACTGTGACAGATGTCAAGGTCACAGAGACAAGGGAGCTCACTTCCTGCTTTGAGAGACCATATGTCACGAGTGAGAAGTCACAGACACCAGGTTTCTAGGAATTTGCATTGTCTGAATGATTCTCACAGTATGTCATACTACCATGTCCCAAACAAAGAACTTGACACCCACTAAGATTACATATCCATGTTCTCCAGGGACAAGTGGCATTCACATGTGGCCCTACTGGATTTCATTATATTAGATGATTCTGCAGTAAGAAGAAAGATGCTTCCAAAGTTAGGATTCCCTAGAGATAATTGAAAGCTCTCACTAATAATGAAGGGCTTGGACAGATAGAGCACAGAAAGGATGGGGCATAGAGGACAAGTGTATGTGTTAATGCCAAGTCACACTGGCCCCACTGCTTGCTAGCCATGTGGTATTGGTCAGGACATGAAACCGCTCTAAATGTCCCCATCTGCACATTGGAGACTGCAGTGTCTGCCGTATTAGTGTCTAGTAGATCTCTACTTTTCTCTGGCTGGTTATTATTGTCAGCAGCATCAACAATAGGAGTGACTGATAGATTCATGAAGGAGACCCTGTCCCCTGTTACCAGAGAGACTAGTCCCATAAAAACAGATTTTCTATATCCTTGCCCAGAGAAGCAAACATTTATAATAACCTTGAATTAGAACTCTCCCCCTCTAGTAGGATAAAGACTGACACGTGACAGGTTGTCACTCTTATTTTACTTAAATAGCAACCTGGTCAAGCAAGACTTTCAGCATGTTTATTAAGGCCATATCTTCACATGAATGGTGCTAATTCACTTATATGTTAACATGTCCTATCAAAGTTTTCCTATTTTACTTTGGTATATTATTGCTAGTGAGAAGCATCTCGAGGAAAATACTGTTTATATGCTACTGAGTGATTACATATCAAATTATAAATTAGGCGATTATCCTGAACTATCTTGAGGAAGTTTTAATTGACAAGAAAGTGCTTTTCCTAAATTCTGTAAGGTTTATGTAAGAATTTTTAAACCTAATTTTATTTTAAGTTGCTGGTTGCTTGGATGTCCCCCATCTGATCTTGCACCTCCCCACATCTAAATTAATCCTCTTTTTAATATGTAATAGATGACCTGGGCTTCCAGAATGCATTTTCATTAACCATAGGGGGAAAAAACCTTCTCACTTTAGTATATACAAGAATTAATGTTTTTGTTGTTGCTTTTAATTTGAGAAGTCAAATAGGTGGATGTATAAATCTCATCAATCCTTGGGCAGTTGTAATTTCCATTAAAAATGCATGAATTTTTGCTTGACTGTTACCACATTATACATTAAGTTCCGGTTACCATAGCAACCTCTGTATGACACTATAACATTTAAATGTAAGGTGTTTTTCTTTACAAAGAAGGACAATGTATTTGAATTTTGAAATGTTTAGTGAAATCTAATCATTGCTAAAAAAAAAAAGTAGTTTTACTCGAGGTTACTGAATTCTTTGGGAGTTATGCAAATTCCCAACCAAAACCGTGAAGTTTGTTTGTTTGTTTAAATCATGGAAGGAGAAAATAAAGTAATTTAAGTATGGAATACACAGTCACTAGATGCCCATAATTGGTTTTACAAAGAGAAAATACAAAGTTGGACCACCCTCTTAATTGTCTGTCAGTGTCCAACACAATGAGAGTTTAACCTACTTTATATGGTGTATAGAGTTCTATCCCATGTCAAACATTTTTTATTTTGGTACAAGTGGCAGACTGACTTTAAACCATTTTTGTCTCATATTTAGTTGAGTTAGCAGCAAATTACTTCTGTGTTTGAGAAATAAAATCAAATGAATTGTTGAAGAAATCCTTGTGGCATTTTGAGGAAAAAAGTCACTCTCATTCTGAGATTATTGGTCAATTTCTTTATTAAATATGGGGGAATCCCTGTCTTCTTGCCAGTGCGGCCCAAGGCCACGGGGCTATCACTGTTTATGGAGACTCGAATGTTTAACCCTTTCAGCTTTTTGTTGTGATGTTTCGAAATTAACACAGTGGGTTTTTTTTTTAAATCTGAAAGTCGAGTAGAGGCTCTATCAGTTATTCTCAGCTTCAGCTGACTCTTTTAAGACAGGACTGTGCTGAAGGGCAGAGGGAGGAAGCTGAAGTATATATGAGGCTCCATTTCTGCTGTACATTTTGCATGTGTTATTTCTTCTACTCCCAATAACTCTGGGAAAGCATTGACTAACCCGGTTTATAGACAAGGAGAGAGCAGTCGTGTTCCAGCAGTCTGAGCTTGGATTCCACAAAGAACCCACTCAAAAAAAAATAGAAAGAAAGAACCCACTCATTCTCCTTACTTTGTTTGAGTCATCCTTCCCTCCCCCCTCACTGTTTCCCCCTTCCTGTCTCATTCCTTTCTTCCTTTTTTCCCCTTCATTCCTTCCTTCCCCCTCACTGTTTCCCCCTTCCCGTCTCATTCCTTTCTTCCTTTTTTCCCCTTCCTTCCTTCCTCCCCCCTCACTGTTTCCCCCTTCCCGTCTCATTCCTTTCTTCCTTTTTTCCCCTTCATTCCTTCCTTCCCCCCTCACTGTTTCCCCCTTCCCGTCTCATTCCTTTCTTCCTTTTTTCCCCTTCATTCCTTCCTTCCCCCCTCACTGTTTCCCCCTTCCTGTCTCATTCCTTTCTTCCTTTTTCCCTTCCTTCCTTCCTCCCCCCCTCACTGTTTCCCCCTTCCCGTCTCATTCCTTTCTTCCTTTTTTCCCCTTCATTCCTTCCCTCCCCCCTCACTGTTTCCCCCTTCCCGTCTCATTCCTTTCTTCCTTTTTTCCCCTTCCTTCCTTCCTCCCCCTCACTGTTTCCCCCTTCCCGTCTCATTCCTTTCTTCCTTTTTTCCCCTTCATTCCGTCCCTCCCCCTCACTGTTTCCCCCTTCCCGTCTCATTCCTTTCTTCCTTTTTTCCCTTCATTCCTTCCCTTCCCCCTCACTGTTTCCCCTTTCCCGTCTCATTCCTTTCTTCCTTTTTTCCCCTTCCTTCCTTCCTTCGTTTATCATAGTAAGGCTTTCTTGCCTTCATATGGCTGGTGATATAACTCAGTGGTATAGCAGTTGCCTGCTATATTTTGAGACAGGATCTTTCTAAATTGTTCCTAAACTGGCTTTGAGCCCACTCTGTAGCCCAGGCTAGTCCAGCTTGAACTTTATTTCTGTGGAACACATTTAATATGAATTTTTGAAACATCTGAAATTCCTTAAAAGAAAGAACTTGCCAAACGACGATCTCAATAATTTGATTTTTTTTTCTGCCACACAGCAACCATCTAAACCCCCTGGTTATCTCTTCCATCCCTCTCTTGCTGAAAGTAAGTCCAGGACTGAAACGAAAGTGAGCTGTAACAGTGCCTTTCTGGGCCCTAAGGATCAGGGATAAAGGCTGTCCAAGGTCTGACCTTCAGTTGTAAGCTTTGAATTTCAAAAGTGGACAGGTGGAATTACTGTGTTCTTCATTGCCCTTTGGTGCAAGATATATTCTAGGTTGCCGAGTAAGTGCGGAGAGCAGCAAAATTATGGCCCCCTCCTGCTACTAAGTAAGTCAGCAATGGCTCTTCTGTGGTCAAAATGGCAGATTCAGCAGCAGCTATTCGATGGGGATTTGCAAAAACTTCCCATGGCTGTTAGGAATCTTGTTCAGCAGTGTCTTTGAAAACCTAATTCTGTGCAGAATTAGCCATGTAGATATGACCTCAGCTGTGATCCAGTGTTCTAAATGCATCTAGTTTGTAATTTCTCTCCACATCTAAGTTTGTTCCTCATGCTGCAAAGTCTGTCAGGTACCTGTACAGATATCCAGCATTCATAAGTTTTATAGCCGTGCTGAATTTTCTTTCCATTTTAAAATAACAAATCCCTGCCTTTATGGAGTCAGTACACCACACAAAGCCACTATACATCACTTGGGTCTGTGATGAAAGAATCGAATCGCAGCTGTGTGACTGCTACAATACCCAAACATGAATTAGGCTCGCACGCATTTGGCAAAAGTTCAGAAAAGGAGCTTAATCTCGTTTCATCGGAGACTGCTTTTCTCTGTTCTGCACCCCCCCAACACACTCCTAAGATGTTGTGTCTGATATCAGATCACAACGTAATGGTAATGACGCAAAGGCTTAGAAAGCCTGGAAAACGAGGGGTACACTTTCCCCTCAAAGATTTCCTAACCCCTGCTTCCCTTTTTGCTTTCCTAGGACCCACCTCTGAAATTCAAGGCCATTCACCTATTAAATTAATTAATCGAATGCCCCAAAGCAGTGTGCATAGTTCTCTGATATCACTCATATCTATAATTAAGGGTAAATATAATCTTCCTTTACAGAGATGAACCACCCACCCATTACATTTAAAGTGCTGACTGAAATGAAATAATAGTTCAGAGCAAGATGATTTTAGTTTAACAAGAAAAAAAAGTTGGTAATTTAAGCTTCGCGCAGTTACTTCTATTTTTGATTACCATTCAGTTATAAATCTAATTTGAGATATAAGCCACTTCTCTGTTTCCCAAGTTTAATTCATGGTTTACATCCTTAGTTGCATAAGCCAAGCTGAGTAGTTGATCAGGGAGTGAAGGCACCCACTCCTCAGCCCCAAATGGAGTAAGGAGGGCAGGGCTATAACCTGCTGGGAAACAAATAACAGTGACTGCCTGAACCCTCCCAAAATCTTGACCTTGGTGTATGAATGACTCTGCCAGATGTGTCTCTTTGCTTGTAAGTGGGCTGCAAGGAGTGATTCTCCAGTCATTTGAGCTTAATGAACAGTGCGGTACGTTTCATTCTTTGGTTTGTGCTTTAAGGCTTGAAATCATCTGCCTTTGGATGAGAAGAAGTGGAAGGGCTTGTCTCATCACATGTGGACATTTAAGCAAATTCAGAGGCATGGCTTTTAGATTTACAGGTTAGCTGTGTGAAATACCACACCTTGCTTCCAGTGTTTCCTGGGTGACGGGTAATGGGACAGCTAATTGCTCTGGATCCAGAGTAATCACAGAGCACAGGGATGCACATTGCAAACAATAAAGCAACAGACAACAGGACCCTTAAACTTTTCTAATCCACTTAAGTAAGGCAAGGATGCATTTGCCCATAGACTTAGCTTTTAAACTTAATGTCCATGAAATATAAATTTGTTTTCAAAGCTATACTGTTTATTTAATTTGCCTTAGTCAAATGCCATTGACTTTTAAACATACATGTTACCCAAGTGTCTAGCAGTGGGAATTATTTTTAATCTTTCTCATTACTTAAGCCTGTGACTTAAAGACAAACAATAGTAAATAGTCATTGTTTATTTCACAAGTAGACCCTACAATAAGAGCATGTATATTTTTATCTTCATTTTCCCTGTGGGGGTGATTAGTGCCCCTTTAAGTTTGAGGAAATGTTTATTTTTGTTTCTTTAGAAGAATGATGCCATTGTACAAGTGGGAAAAAAGGGGTGGGGGGGGGGACAAACAAGTCTAAAAGAAAGAAGCAGGAATGTGATTTTTTTATTTTTTTATTTTTTTTATTTTTTTGTGGGTGAGAGGTTGTCAGGAGTTTCTATTCGGAAGTGCTTGGTGACTTTTGTTGCTGTCATCCCGCATAGTTCATGTAGAAGAAATGAACCCTGATTTGCTTCTCTTCCCACAGGAAGATTTTCTTTGAAATCGACAACAAGCAGGTCAGCCCCAGCCAGTTAGCTGTGTTTTCATAATCTATTCTTCACAGCTTTATTGTGAATGCTACTAAAACCCAGGGCAGCTAGCTTATTTGTTTTTATGCTGGCCTACTACACAGATTTCCTTTTCTGGGAGTGAAATCTTTACTACCAGGACCAAAAGAAATCAACTAATGTTCAGGCCCATTGAAAAGAGAAGTGAATATCTTAGAATATTTGTTCAACCCTTTCCTGAAGATTGTATATATTTTTGAAAAAAAATAGAGAAAAGGAAAAATAAAAGTAATGGCTGCCAATACAGTGTCTATGTTATTGACAGATACTAAGCTAGTCTAATTTCATGGGTCATGAATGATGTAGCATAATATAGTCTTACTCCATGGGCCATGAGTGATGTATCTTAATGATAGACCATTTGCCTAGAATTCAAGAAGCTCAGCATACTATAAAATAGTAACAACAACAATAGTATATTGTTATTTTCAAGCTCTTTTCATAATATAATGAAGGCTCAGTGGTAGATTTACCTACTTATGCAAAGATTGTAACTTCGTATCATTCACACCTTTACCACTAGAGGTATTTAAAAAATGCTGGATTAAGGATTAAGTAAGAACCTGTCAAGAATGAAATTTCGGGTTGAAATTCTAAATTTTGAATGCCTAAAATGATAAAAATAAACATTCGATGTTATACCCCTAAATTCCCTAATTAGTAGAAAAGTTGGTTGTAATGTGCTTGGTGCTTTAGTTTGTCATTAATAGTACTTTGTATCTTCTGAAAGTTCTAGAAATGTAATAGTTGAGTGTGCTGATCTTAGGTTTTCATCTGGCAAATGATCCAATTTTCATCCTTTGTGGATGAAACTAAGATGTTGGCAGTGAGCTGACTGTTCAGTAATAGTTTTTCACTCTTAGATTCTCTTCTTCAGGCCTCCCCCGCACCTCCCTTTTAAAGAAATGTTTATCATGTATCCCTTGAAAAAGTCGTAAGCTGGAAGCAGGGAAAACAGGCATGCCAGTGGCTGATTATCCCATTATATATTGTTCACCAATAGGCACAGGACTCCCCCACCATCGCCAGCTCTCTGTATGATATTTAGCTATATTGTGGTGCCTAGGAGAGCTTTGAATTTTTGATTTTCCAGCTTATGGGTCATATTTGACCAACTGCTTTCAGTGGAAGACACGCCACTTTGTTGAGCTATTTAGGAATCAAAAAGACTGTCTTAATTTAAAACAAGGACCCTTTGTTTTAGGTGGTGACTGCCTTGTGAAATTTTTCAGTTCTCAGCGGGTTAACCAGGGAACAGGGGCAGAGTCATAATTGGCCTATTTAGAGTATTTTGCATGTGAATAGTGTGTTAGTGAAGCATCCCTAAGTCTGTTGTGAGTGACATGGTGATTAGAATTTAGATTAGGGAAAACACATTCTGTACTTTATCAAGGACAGTAATTAGTTCCATCAGTAAAAGTTGATTACAAGTAACGATAAAGTTAGATTTTTAGTACTTAATTTTAAAATTTCTTTATTAAATAACAAATTTGTTCTTAATATAAATGGTACCATCTACACTTGTTTTATTGCCTATCAGAATAATTAAAAACACAATGTGTTCAATGCAGAGTATAATCAGGCCGTTTATATATTGTGGGTAAGTTTCTATGTAGCCTTTAGAAAATCTAATATTATGTAATCTGTCTTATGTCATCGTTGTTTGAAAGTTTAGCAGTTTGTCACATGGTGATAACTTAATGATATTTGTGGAAATGTGCTAGTGTTCGGGTGAGTGCTCAGTCCATGGGGATTTGTTTTCCTTCCTGGTAGTCTTCAGGAGAGCCTGCTGAAGTCCTTAGGGTTGTTGCTTGCTCAGAGGGTGTCTACTTTTGCTCTGATCTTGAGAGTTTGCCTTTAGGATCTGAATTTCTTCTCAATGCTCCTGGCATTCTGTCCTCTGTGAGTACCTTGCAAAGTCATGGACAATCAGGAGGTGCCCTGTAGAGAGTTGACTGTCCACACTCACCCCCAGAGTGTCCAGCTGGGGAAAGGTGTGTGTGTGCTCCCCCCAAAAAAGAAACCCAAGAAGCAGAGACTCATGTTAGTCCTTTCTAAAGAAAGGTGTGAATAGTTCCCAGATAGGAGCCCAAGTGTGGGGAAAGAAAACATTTATGTTAAAGAAATGACATTTTCTTATGAAATTAAAGTGTTAAGTCATCTGAAATCATTTTTTAAAGGTATATTTGGTTTAAGGGGTTACCATCTACTATCTTTGAAGTAAAGGGTTAAAAATACCGACCATGATGATAGCTTCCTCAGTGGCTTTTGCTTTTTGGCAGTTGTTTTGTTAATTGTCTTAGCTCAGCAAATGCTGGGTTTTGTATTGCTTTGCTTAAAATCGAGTGCGAGGTGGTAAATGTGAAACATTAAACTTCCATATTTGTTTCTTTTTTGTTCTTTTGTTTTGTTTTCACCTTCTAGCAGAGTCTCCTTGGAGGGGACATGGATATGGGCAATCCAGGAACCCTTTCGCCCACCAAACCTGGCTCCCAGTACTACCAGTATTCTAGCAATAACACCCGGCGGAGGTCTCTTCACAGTAGTGCCATGGGTAAGGCCCTCTTCTCTTTTCTAAAGTCTGGCTTCTTTATTAAATTACCCTTTAAAAAATGCCACCCTACCCCCCCCATTTGCCCCCAGGAAGGCCCCCTCCCCATAAAATGGAATCAATCTTTAGCTTGGTGCCTTTTCCACCCCCAGGGGATATGGTAACAATTTACACAGCAACGTAACTTTTTAAATGCTCGCTTATTTTTGTGTGTCACTTGACTGAGCACTGGAGAAAACTGTGTTTTAAGGCACAAAGTAGTCACAGGTAGCTCCAGTCTTTTCAATTCCACCAGCAAAGCAGACTTTGATTTCTGGTAGAAGGAAAGGCGAAATAGAAGCAAGAGTGGGCTAGGATGTCTGCCTAATCTCGGTAGCCTTCTGGTTTAATGTCTTTAACTTTGGAGACCTGGACATGTGGGAGCTCACAGCTTCTTCGTCTTTTGTTTTTGTTTCTGTTTTTTTTCCAGAGGTGCAGACAAAGAAAGTCCGAAAAGTTCCTCCAGGTTTGCCCTCTTCAGTAAGTACTGCCTGTTTTTGCTCCCTACTTTGTCCTTTGTGTTCTGTTTGGTATCTGTAGAAGGCAATAGAAGTCAAAGAGGTTCCATGAGCCCAGAGCTGCGTGCTCATCTAGGATGGGGAGAGGTAGGAAGGACCAGCTACCTGACCCCTTGCTGTGGTGATTAATTGCCCCTGTTGGAAGGCTGAGGGCTTTCATTGGTATTCAGCAAGTTAAGCTCTGTAGAGAACCTTGAAAAGGTACCTCAAGTTGCAGAGGTTTACCTGTACAGGGCTTTGCAGAGCATGATATTAGTTTCCTGAGTTGGTTAAATTCTTTGTCGGTATTATGATGATTTATGGATTTGCATGCGAAAGGAGATTTGTGGAGAGGATTTAGGGAAAATTTACATGGGTTTCAGCCCAGAGTGCAGGGAGAATGTCTCTATTTTCTGAAGAGGTTGATGAATTAGGACCTCAAAGGTGGTCACTGTTTGCTCTGCACTGCTAGGTGGGGATAGAGGAACCCAGCTGTAACCAAAGCATCCTGGGCCTTTTTAATACCTGGAGCTTTGTGGGGGTTCGGCTCTGATGCCCCAGGTCCCAACCTAGGAAAACTTGGTTGTAATCACAGGAAATGCATGACACATTGATTTGAGTTCATGCATTTGCAAATTTTAGGTCCCAGGAGGTATTTAATTTGTTTATAGCCAATCCATTGCTAGTAATTTTCTTCTTATGTAAAATTAAAAAAAATTTCCTCTCTTCTCCCTGTTTCCTTCTTTTTTCCTTCCAGTGTTGTGCATGTAAAGACAGTTTTAACTCAGTCTTCTAGTATGTTAAAAAAAAAAAGACTAATGGGCCTTATAAGTTCTTTAAGTCAAACTTATATTTAGATTTCTGAAAATGTATTACCAATCAGTGCTCTCATTGGTTTTATTTCATTTTTAGCAAATTAGAAGAATAATGGGTTTTGCAAATGTGCTAGATTAACCCACACACCTGTGTATTTGACTTGATTTCAGTTCAGCTCATCCAAAAAATTATTAAATGAATATATCAGAATAAGTCTTATCAAAAACCCCACAAATTTTGTATGCTGATTATCAGACTTGATAATGTTGAAGAAGCACCACAAAATTAGCCATAAATATGGAAAAATATTGTGTAAATAAAACTGCCAATGGCATATAAAATAGTCATTTTAGAATATCAATATGTCACTTAAAACTGTACCATGTTATTTCTTGAGTTTCTATATTTTATTGAAATTGCTGTTTCTGTAGGAGTATTTAAGCTTGAAATTAGAGGTAGAGTTACTACTGTATATGAAATTTTAGATTTTAATAATGTTAATGACAGCTTCTTCAAGTGATAAAGTCCTGGAAGCTGTTTAGATTTTAAACATAACCCTGACAATATTAAATACATTAAAAGGGCCTTTGTTCTGAAGTGACAATATGACTGTTCAGAGGAGCTACAAAAACAGCTCATCTCATCCCATCTGTGCCTTAGGTTAAAGTGAACTGTGGATTTTTTGTTGTTGTTGTTATTTGTTTTTTTCCACTGCAAAAAAACGTTTTTTTGCAAAGATCTTCACACTTTTTTTAGGAAGTTCTGGGAGTATCTAAGATGTTACTAATTATCAGCAACTTCTCTTAACCGTTACAAGTATTTAAGTATTCCTTTCTAGTTAGCTGGTCTCTACAAAAACATTTTCAAGATTTTGTGTTTTGTTTTGTTTTTAATCGCAGTTGGTAGCACATCCCTTACGCTCTGCTCAGAAGACAGAAAATCTTTTTCTTCTAACACTTGACAGTTAGAAATGGGAAATTTGTTTCTGGCTATTCAAGTTTTGGCTATTGATGGACTGTCAGTTTAAAATTAACTTTTCTGAAAGAACTTTTCATGCTGAAGTGTCTTAATAGCTCTCTGGGATAGCCCTTCTTCAAAAGATAAGAAACAAGGTGAAAATTCAGCTAAGGTTTAAGCAGGAAGAAGAAGAGAAGCTTGCACAATTTTCCACTCCAGTCACCACTTTGGTGATTCTAGAACCTCCTGGTTCTTTCTGTTGCAATTTGTTTAGTGTACACTAAATTTGTTGTATTATTCTATCACTGATAATGATATCCCATACCTTGCCACCATAAAAGAAAAGTGGTTTTTTTTTTTTACTTGACTTTAGGATGCATTCTTGTGCAAGACATTGCAGTGCTTTGTCTCCAACAGACCTAGATTTCTGTATTTTTAGATCTGTTTCCCTTGTTTTTTAAGTTCAAATAAGATTATGAAATGTGTTTGATTCAAGACACTTCTAAAGCTTTTTTCAGGATATTCTTGAGTGTATGTGTAACACATAGCTTTCCTTTACTGTGATCAGATTAGTTAAAGGCATTTACGTCCCCTAGACACATATTGACCCTGATGCATAGTAATAAATCTATTGCAATCTATTCGGCCAACTCATCCCCCACCCTCAGTGAAATGGGCCCTCTCTCTTTCATAGGTAAACAGAAGAACATTTATAGTGTGCTATCTCGTAGTCACAAAGTGAGATCCAGTTGTGAGGGAGCGGTGGGCTTCTCTCGCTGCCATTAGACTGGCTCTTTCAGGCTATCTGGGTCAAGGAGGCAGGCAGAACTGCCTAGCTTTGTTTAAAAACTCTGCTTTGCCTGCAGAGAGAGGGGAAGGGAAGGGAGAGGCGGAAGTGGAGGTTGGTGGGGAGACTGACTTGGCTCAATATTGTGTCATAGTTCTCATAGGAGGCATAGAATACATTTGTACTGTATGCCACATCTAGAGACCCTGAAAGCTCCACGTAGGATGGTATACGGCTTACAGTCTTTAGAACTCCATAGAGGAAGAGAAGACAGGCCCTCTGGAGAGCAGAGGTCTGGAGGGATTTCTAGGCTGCTTTGCTTGTTTAAGGAAAGACTGAGGGAAATGATACTTGACAAGAGAGCCCCACTTCCTGCTGTGAAAGTTGTCCTGGACCATGTCCCATTGTCTCATAACCTTCCTCTTCTGAAGGGACTTAGTGACAAAGCTGTTTGTGCTAGATGCCACCAATCATCTTGTGTTCCTAATCTTTTGAATGTACATGGCAAGCTTCTTGTCTGGCTGGATCCCTTGCACCTTGACTTTCTACTTTAAAGCATATTTCCATGTGATCTAGACACTTTGCAGCTTGACTACCCTTTCCAGCAAGTTTCTAGCTTGTGATAGCCTAATAGCCATACTCATTGAGTTGTACATTTATACAGAAAGCTCCATATTAAATTACAGTTCAGGAGAAACGATCCATGTTTTTTTTACTAGAATTTAACGTAATGGAATTAAAATTTAGAAAGAAAAAACTTTCAAAGGGTACTGTTTAAAAATATTCTTATCAAATGCACAGAATAACATAAATGTAAAAAGGAACAGATGTCATTTGGAAGTTTTATTGTGTTCACTAACATGTAAGCATGCAAAGCCATCACCATCAAATTGAAATCATGTATGTTTTATCAGAAAGTGTGAGAAGAGGTACAGTCTGTGGAGTTGTCCTCCACTTTAATTGTACACTTCCCCATAGGCTCATTCAGGCTTTTTGAAACTTTGTAAGATTTTGGAAATACAAGTTTCCCCTAGAACCATCTTATCACTCCTGCCATCTCCAGGGAAAGTTTCACAAACCAAATTTTTCTAATTTCCATGCTAAATTGTAGTTTTGGTTTATTTATTTATGTTGAATTCAGGAGGGTCTGGCAAGCTTTAAGTGGTCAGAGATAATTCTGGATGCACAGAACCCGAAGAAAAGATTCTAAAATAAGGTTGGAACATCTCCAAGAAAATCTGAGGCATGAGTGGGTCCTTAGGTGGATTTTAGAAAACAAAACTGTAGTATGTATATGAAATCATTTGATATCCCCAAGGAACATGAATTCTTAGGTTAAATAAAATGTATAAGTCTGCACTTAACTATATTTTATAGAGAGATTATCGGGTATGTCAATGAAAGTGGGTAATACTAACAGTATTAAGTTTCTTAGTTATTTTCTATCATATTAAAAAACCATTTAAGGGTTTTAAATATGCAGTTGAATCCACATTTTAAAGTATTTTAGATTTTTCCCCTCCTCAAATGCTTAAGAAATCTCAAATGATTTCACAAGAGGAATTGATAACTTGTTTATTTCTTAGTAGAAGCCTAGAAGTTATATGGTTTTAAAAAAAAACACCCCAATAACACGGTCTTTAAAACACATAGGTCCTTATTACTTTTAATGGGTGTCATATGACAATCATAGATACACTGTTCTATATTTCATGGTACATTTTCATGTCAACGTATTTTAACCTGAGCAGTTATACAGCCCCCATTAAGATAACTGTGACAGTATTAAATGTATCATGAGTAAATTGAACATAGGCCACCTGGACTTGGGCTTGTATAGGGAATTGTAGAAGCAACCAGTATGTGATAAGATATAACAGAAGGTGTCTCAAGGTTCTTCCCTTTAGTGAAACAAACCTTTGTAAGGGTTTACATTAAAATGTTAGGCCAGTTCATAGAATCAATTCTGAACTTAGTGAGCTCATATTCTAGCTAAAGATACTAAAATATGATATTTGATTACATAAATGAGGCCAGTAAGTTATGAGAAAATGTAGAGAGGAAGGAGATTACACTAATGCAATTAAACCATGCAAATAAGTCAAGAAACATTCATTCAGATTATATAGCATATATAACACAACTCTGAGGATACTGTGAAAACTGAAACTATTCATCACTAAGCATTTATTTGTTCATGTAGAGAATGCAGAATTCACTAATCCGGCCTTGAACTTTAAGTTCAGTAATGTGTTTTCTGGAAATCAGTCTCATCCTCTCCATTGCTTTTTGAGGCTAAGTAAAAAGTGAAGTTTTGTATGAGATCCTGGGATATGAAATAAATACAGGAAGATCTTTGCACCGGGGACTCATTACTTTGGAGAGCACACACAGGAAATATGCACCATCACCATTTGGCATTCTAGTCTCCTGAAAGTTTCCTACAAGATTTCTGTATTGTTGGGAATTTCAGAGTAATTCTTGCAACTTCGGAACACAATATTTCTCCCTCTTCAAATAGAGACTTAAATATAAAGAAATGTGGTGGGAGGGGGGCAGACAAAAATAATGGCTCACTGTGGAGGGCAGATTTATGGATCTGCAAGCCATTCAAAGGTTATCTTTGCAAATTGTAAAGGTAGAAACCTCTGAGGCCCACAGGAAACAAGACTATTTCATTCCTCCTACGACAGGGATGTGTGTGTGTGTGTGTGTGTTTTCATCTTCTCAGCTGGCTGTCTTAAGGTAGGCATGAAACATTATGTTCTTACCACTGCCCCCACTCCCCAGTATGTGTGATTTTTTGTAATCAAGTTTTCCAATTTAATGTTACCTATTAAGATTTATCGGTACTTCTCTAAGAGTTCAGCAGCTAGAACAATTACATCTGTACTCACATGTTAAGAAAGCAGAAATACATTTTAGGGAACTGTTATTTTGCACTTTCTTTTCTCACTTTCATGGAAGAGTATAATTTGGTGTGGAAATTTGGACTCTCAGCGATTTAATTACTGAAATCTAAGAGCTGGCTGCAAGGCTCCTTTACCTCTGTAAGAGAGAGATCCTAGGACTTTCATGTATTTTGCAATCATAAAGCTTGTTTTGGAGCATCTGGCTTCTCTATGGATTTCTTGTTATGGACATATATAGATGTGGGACTTGATATTGATAAAAGTTCACTGACTTAAACAGTCTTACATTCTAACAGGGCACATTTTCCCCCTATTCAAGTTAGTGACAATTTCTGAACATTAAAGATGTATTTTTTTCCTTCCATAGAATTCAAAATTTTTTATTTGAAGTAATAAATCAGAGGTAGACCTTGGGGGGGCTAAATAGGATTTAGAAAGTGTCAGTGATTCTAAAGAATGAGGAATTTCATCAAAAAGAGCAAAGTTGTATTTTCCTAAGGCAGAATAGCTATAGCTAGGCTGTTGACAGACACCTGCTTTGTTTCTTTTTAAAAGTAAATTGCATTGAATTTTAAGCCCGCATTTCAAAGGGATAGCCTGGGTCTGTATGGGTGTGTTTGTGTAGCCACTGTGTTCCTTTTCAAAGAGCAAGAACTTTCATAAAATGTAGGCAAATTCTGTAGTTTTAAATACTCGATTATTTGATCTCAGAATAGCAAACATGCGAATGACTGTTTTCAGTTTCAAAGCTGCTGCATAGGCGGAGCAGGCCTGGCTGGCTTTCACTTGAGCACATGCTCCCTCTTCAGAGATGTTAAGGTAATGCAGATGGCTCCTTATGTCCCACTCAGAGCCCCAAACAGGAACGAGCTACCTTCTGTCCCAGTGTCTCTTTCAGTTCAAAACAAATGTAAGAGCTGTATTTTTGCAAAAGAATATTTTTTTTTTAGGAAAACCATCTCTCAGCAGCATAGGAACACCACCATTACAAGCTGCAGGATTAATTCAATACGTGGCTAGGAAAGAAAGTTGATCTGCAAGCATTCACTTCCAGGGCAGTCGGAAGAGACTCTGGGTGTGTGAAGATTCACAAAATGTGTTTTGATTATTCAGTAGAAGAGCCAGATGGGGGCATGCCTTGGCTTTGCCTGCATGTCCTCAAAGCCCACTGTGGGAAAGTGTCTTGGTGTGCTGTCATGTTGGTGCTCACTGGAGGGTACTTCCTGGTCAAGCATGGATTTGTAGCAGAAAGATGTATATTTTCTCAGAAAAATGAACCCCATGGTACATTCAGTCATGAAAATTGGTACCATCCATCACACACACACATGGAAAAATGACCACCATCACCACTTGCTATTGCCAGTTAAGAGATTTTTATAACAATGCTGTTTGGGGACAGTTATTTTGGTATCATCTGTGAAAGAGTGTCTGTCTGCCTGCAGCATCCTCCTCCCTCCCCAGCCCATATCATTCTAAATATGCCTCCTGGATTATATGTATAATAATATTGTAATGGCTTCATTCTCCTGATCGGCACAGTATATCATTATATCATTAGCTGCTATGAGAAAGCAGCTTCAAGTAGGTGGCTGATTCTTAGCGGTAATGTTGTCAAGTAACCCTGTTTGGGGAATTGGGTACTGAGCAGGTGCTCAGGTGTATTAACACAGTGCTCAATAATATTTTCTGGTTTGCTCGTTACGAAACAAACTTGGCGGCACAAAATAATTTACTAACAAGTGGTGTATAAAACCCAGACTGCTGTTTTGACTAACTTTAGTGGCATGAAATATTAAGAGGGAGGCAGGCACAGGGTATTTGGCTTATTACTCACTACATGGGAGCTGAGTGTCCATGACCTGGTAATCATTGTCATCATGGGAATAGGAACTAAATAAATGGCAGTATTTGTTTTACTGGTTGAAAATGTGAACTGAAATAGCTACAAATTCTGCCACTTAACCCTCAGACATATATTTTAGAAGTAAAATTTTATTGCTGACAGCTCATGGGTCCTTTATATAGTCCCTTGACATAAAGTTTATATGTATAGGTCTCCAGCACAGTGGTCCATAATGTCAGTGGCTTCATTGATCCATGGGTAAAATGAAATGAAATTCGGCATATTTACTGTAGGTCAAAATAGTTTGGATTTGCAAAACTCACACCAAAGTGGGCAGGTATTTCATAAACAAATCCCATTTTGCTTTTCTTTTAGTCAACCACATCCACACATTTGCTGGTAGAGGAACCCCTGCTCACTTGAGACTTCCCAGTGGGAGGGGAAAGAGTGTATTCTCATGCTTTCCCAGTGTCTTCATTTCTATCTTCTCAGTTTTACATATCCCCCAAAGTGAAGACTAGATGCTCCATGCAGTGTTGTGCATGATTCAGTTTTCAGTTTCACCTTATTGCTTCTTCATTCTTTATGCAATTTGATGTGATGTCACTGGCATTTGAGCAGGGCTGGCCTTTAAAGAAAGTCTTTTATTTAAAAAAAGCCCATTTAACACCTCCTTTGTTCCTTTAAACTTCTCATGGTCCCTAGTCACTTGCAACTACCTTGAGTAGGGTAAGGTAAGGCACGTGCTTGCGTTCTGACCCATACAAGTCAAACACATCCATTGGAACCAGTCTTGGGACAACAGTACAGGAGACCAATGGGAGCACCAGCCCTTCCTAACCTGATGCTGGATTTCCTCTACTCAGGGCTCTTGTTGGACTTGGGCATGTGCGGAGTGCCTGTGAGAACTTGATGGCAGTGTACTAATGGCAGCCCCCTATAACAGTTGTCAGTACTGTATTACGTCATGTAATCCTACGAAACTCATAAGGCAGATGCAACTGTTTCAGTATGGGTGAGGAAGCTGAGGGAGGCAGGCAGAGAAGGGGAGCCTTGCCATGACCATGCAGCTTGTGCATGGCAGGACTGTGTTTGCAATCTGCATAGGCTGTCTGTCAGTTCCTGTGTCCTTAACAAGATGCAGTTTCTGTGATTCAGCACCCTCTGTAGTGCAGGAAAGCTCTCTAAACCAAGGTCATTGTTAATTTAGAAAGCATTTGACAAGGGCAAGGCTTGCACCTCACTAGTAAAAGTACTTGCATAGCGTGCTCACTAGTTTGGTCCCCAGCCAGCCCTCACCACCTTAAAAGCATTTGATTACCCAGATTAAATTAAAATGTCAAGGCTTTCACCCCGTCATCCCCCTGGAAACTGACCCTCAGCACCTTAAAGTGGTCCTGTACCCAGTCTCTGTGGAGTGGTTCAATGGGGACAGCACCCTGAAGAGCGTTTACTGACACAGAGACAAGGAGGCAGAGTTGCTGAGGCATGGTGACTGACCAGCTTATCCAAGGTTCTCTGCACTGCTTACCAGCCACACATGACTTACATGTGCAGTCGCTTGTTTGTTTGTGGCATCCTTATTACAGTTGATGTGGGAATTTCAGCAACAAGGTAGCCACCCTTCTCTTAGCATTTGAGGAAACTTAATCCGACAGGGTAGCCCAGGTAAGAGTGGTTCAAATCAGAACAGAAATTCCACTGCATGCAGAAAGTCACCCAGCACGGGTCACTTGCTTTTACCTGAAATTAAGCATTGCTGCAGACACTCTTTGTGTCCCTTCTTCTTGGCCTTGCTAAGCCTTCAGTCAGGCTTCTGTAATCGTGAACCATACAGTTCTGCATTGGTGTTGTCGGAACCATATACCATATTGTTGCTCTTGTGGTGAGTGGGACAGGAGGCTAAGATGCCCCCCAGGGCCTCTCCCGATAGTTTGCTCTCTGTCAGCCTTTGTTTATATCTAAGTCAGCCGTTCCTCTAAGAAATTAAGGGGTACATGTTCTTTCTCTCATAGTGTGTGAGTGGTATCCTTAAATTAGTCAGAACCTGTTTCCTCTGGAGTGGTTCACAAGCTACCTTTGTAGGCGTGGCTCCGGGTACCATCCCAAGTGAAGACTCTGGCCTGGCCTTTTAACTGCATCTGGCAGCATAAACAGCTGGGTCTTGGTGGCCTGCATTTCTCTGAGATAGCAGAGTTAAATGTCGTTAGGACAGTTGGGGTTCATATCTGACATTGGATATATCTGCATGTGTGTGCTGACCCCTCAGAGCAAAGCTGAAGATTGCTGGAGTCCAGCCTCTGCTGAGCTATTATAGTATGTGTGTTCTCAAAGCCACTGTGTGGAATTCTTAAAAGAAACAGTAGTTTTGCTCATCACCTCTGAGAAACTAAAGACAGTTAAAAATAAAACAAGAGCGGGTTAGTGAACTCTTCTTGCTCATAAAGAATAAAAGAAATCTTCCACAGGTGCCGGGGGTTGGGATCTGGGCTCAGCATTGTGAGATCAGTGCTTTTCTCGGGCAGTTTAATTTTGTGGAAAACCAAGCTGCAGGGTCAGATCCCCACACAGGAAAGGTCCATGACTGGTGAGCCGCAGCTAAGGAAAGGAAGATGCTTTACCTCCAGTGTTTGTTCTCCAGGGAAGCTGGTAGGTCCAGGGTAGTTGCCCTCTCTTTTAGAGTCATTGCCACCTTGTGGATTACAAAAGATACTGGCTTTCTCCAAACTTCACGGCAATTTGGTTTTTCAGGAGAGTCCTCCCTGGCAGTGGGTGGCTTGTGCTCCTCCCCAAAGTGATCCCTGTTTGTTGAGCAACACCAAACTTCTCCCCTTGCAGTTCATTTATGATTCTGATGAGTGTTTTTTCAGGAAACACACATTTCACTTTTTGACCTAGGAGCATCTGTTAGAATTTTTTTTTAATACTACTTTGGCATTCTGAAAGTGTTAATGTCTTTCATATCTGTTTAATGCTATTTAGGGATATTTATGATCACCTCTTGGTTACTCAGGGTAAAGTATGTCGCAATTTTTTTTAAACAGACAGGAAAGCGTTCACATGAGGAAACAGATTGCTTTAAACATGTGCTTCCTGTGACAGTAAAAAGAACAAATTAGATTTAACACTGTGTAATGAATGCAGAAATGTGTACATTTAAGCTTTTAAAAGCTTTATGTTCAGTTTCGGTCACAACAAAAAGTGAGTCACCTGAAAAAAAATTCAAAGATGACCCTGGTGTCCTCAGACTTCTGCAGTGCCCAGCAGTTGCACCTCTCACCTTGGCCTTGAGAGTCACCAAACAGTGTGTCAGGGCTGAAAAGGATGAGAGGCCCTGATCGAGGCATTCAGAGACTATATGCTGTTAGGTTCCTGCCCTGGGCACTGAATGCAGAGAAGCCGGCATGTACTGGGAGGCAAAGATTTTACTACCATATTACCCCCGCTGTAAGTGATGAAAACAAACAAACTCAAAACACTTCTTCAAACCTGAACCCAAACATTCCACTATTTTTCATGGAACAAAGAAAATAAATAGAAAGAAAGATAGAAGGAAGGAAATAAAGCAGGAAGGAAAACCTGATACTCACTTGCCAGCATTCACTACAATTTAATTATGGAAGAAAAAGGCTCCTTAGGAATTCAGTTTCACCATGGCGGCTGGTCTGCAGGGAGTTACTAGAATCTGAATTCATATTTCTAGTTAGATACAAACCTTAAACGGAGGGCATGGATTCTGCCCCCAGCAGAAGAGAGGCTAGTGGTCATTTCTTCCTGTCCTTCGAAAATGGTGCCTGTCTGTCCCCTGTGTTTTCACAGCTTAGTGTGTGTGGCATGCACACCACCTCTCTGGCCAAGGAGGACTAGGACAGAGTCCCTCCGGGGAGAGCATGTAGTTTGGGGACATCTGACTCTCTTACAGTGCATACTGAGGTACTAATATCAAAACAGACTGCTTGTCGTCGCACGGTGGGGTAGTGCTTTTTTTTGGCTGCCGTGGTCAAAATGAAATGGGCAAGCTGTAGTCCGCTTGGCATCCGCATGGGCTAAGGGAAGCTGGGAAATGGGAGTCAGACTGCGAAGGCAAGTAACAGCCAATGGTTAACTTCCTTTCTGTGTGTCACTTGGCAGAGATGAGACTGACGGGTTTTTTTTTTAATTTTTTTTTTTTTTTTTAACGCGTGGGTGAGAGTTCAGAGCTCTGGGAAGAGCCGGCGAAGCTGTTATTGTGTTTTCTCATGCAGTTGACTGGTGTTGATTTCTTGAGGCCACTACAGATGTTCCAGCAGCCAGCTTCAGGAGACGAGTACATGGCCATTAGGTCAGACTTTGGTTGGAAAGGTGATCAGAGGAGAGTTAGTCCACATAAAATTTTGCTGCTGATCAGTAGGCAGTCCTGGGGAAATTTGATTCTCCCTAAAGCAGTCAGATGCCAAAGCATAATATCATGCACTTGAATGGATGCTCCCAAGTGCACAGACACCCAAAGATATTTTTAATTATCACCATTCCACATCCTTCTTTTCACATAAAAGATTCAAATGGATTTTGAACTTTGGAAACACAGTTCCTAAAATTGTTAAGTTAGATTAGGCTAAAATGACCTCCTGCCTTATTGGGTGGCTGTTGCTCTTAGGTAAGCCACTCTGTACCCTTGAAGATTTTGGGGACAGTGTTGTGGAGAATTTCTGGCCTTTTCACAATTTCCCTAGTATTTTTCTGTTTGCAGAGAGCTACTCCCCAAAGGCGAAAAGAGCGAGCAAGCTGCCATCTTGAGGAGGGAACTGCATGATTAGTGAACACCAAATGGTCTCAGAGTTACCCTGGAATTTTCAGTATACATGGTTGCTTTCAAATACTGTTTACTCCTTTCAAAACTTCCAAAAGGTTTACATGAGATATCAGGAAGATGACCAACTCCGGCAACCCCAGGGCAGGGAAGGAGGCTTAGAAATAGAATACCATTTGTCTGAGAATGAGACGGCATCTCCTAAGAGTTCCAGAGAATTCTGATTAACCTTTCTGTTCCCACATTCTCACACAAAATTAGCACACCTTTTAAATTATTATCTAGTATTTAAACACTATTTTTTTTTTAGTGTTCTTAATGCAACAGGTTCTAGAGACACCAAAAGTGTGGTGTAGGTTTCAAAAAAACTTCATTTTTCTTACATTTTAAATGTTCTGTTTGTGCAAAATTTCGAGAATCACCATAAGGGCTTCTTTGCATTTTTAATTTAGTAACTAACATATGAATAAATTTGCATATTAATTAGTTGCAGATTAAATCATGCATACATAATTGCCTCCTTACTGTGTTTAATGTTTGTCAAAATCTCCAGCCTGGTTTGATGGATGTCGTATGAAAGATTACAATTTGATGTACCCTTGGAAGTATTTACACCAATAATGCAAGATTCTTAATAGCAGAATTCTCTGGTTATATACAGTTACTAATAAACATGTAAGATAGGTACATGTCCCTTTGACTAAATTTTTTTCTTTGCACCAAATCATTTACTATTCATAATCATTAATGCATCTCCTAATTATACAGCATATGTCTCTTAACCCTTTAGTTGCCGATATTCCAATAGTAGCGTCTTTCTTTTTCTTGTCCTCTAAATAAAATCAAGTATTTGATAGAATTCAGATAACACTATTATCTTTTGCTTATTTCTGTACTGCTGTATAGATATAACTCCATTGCCATTTATTTTAATATCCAATTAAGAATTATATGAGCACTTTATATTTTCTAGTTAAAAATCAGCAAATGATCTATGTGTATATGAAGCTTATAGCTGCTGGATTTCCCTTTTTTTATCACATGTGAGAATAATTCATGAATTTCAGATACTTTATAGTCAATAGTTAGAACAAATAAGTATTGATAGCATATATATTTTATTTAGGGAGTATAATAAAAACAAGTATATTTATTTGCTCTATTTTATTCTGTCCTGAATATTATAATAAATTTAATGTCTGATCAAAAAGTAGCTATGATTATTTCATAGTAGTTCTGAGAACTTTACATTTGAAAATGCGTGTAACATGAGGTGCTTCATTTGACATTGTGGGAAAACAGCATTAAATATTTTTTAATTAATTCTTCAGTTATTTGATTTTTTAAAGCTTTATTTAATTCATGTAAAAAGTAAACTAACTAGCTTTTCCCTGCTTCTTTAATATCTAAGCCGCTTATCATGCTGTTGTCCTACATTAATGAATATTCCTACTGTGTAAAATATTATCCAAAATGAAGGTGTTGATGTCATTTTAATGTGAAATTTACAGTTATATTCATAATACAAAATGTGAAATAGTATACATAGTTCTGCTGCAATCATGTTCAAGGTTACTGAGCTTTTTAGGTTAAGTATACATTTTAAAATTTAGCTTTAATTTAGGTTGAGAATCAGAAAAATGTTAATTCATTTGAACACTATCATTAGGGCAAAGGGAAACTAAGGCACAGGCCAATTTATATTACTTCAGTTGTATAAGGAGTAGGTACAGGAATGGCAAAGGATGTATTTTGGGAAATCTCTTTAAATATGAGAACTTGCTGACCCATTCTGTATTCTGCAACAGTTATAACATCTGACTTGTACCTATTTTACTGTCGAGTGTGTCACATTTATATGCCTCATAAAAATACAGAGATTAAAATGAGGCAAAAACATAAATAGCTGGATTCCTTTATTTGAATCTGACATAGGAGAAATAATATCCTTTGATTGCTTACCTCAGGAATGTTGTCTTTCTCTTTACAAGGCAAAAGTAAAAAAAAAAAAAAGACAAACAAAACAAAAAACCCTAGTTATTGATTTAGCAAAACATCATTTTGCAGCATGAAATAGCACATTAAATTATTTAGCAATGTGAAAATGAAGTGAAAACTGCAAAACTCATAAAAGAAGCAAACAGTCAGACCCGAAACATATTTATCCTCAGTCATTGTGCCTAGGTAATTCAGGGCATATGGTATGTAAATGATGTTTGGAGATCCTTGCCAAATCTGCACACAACGGGATAAATTAAGGACAGGTTCCCTGGGTGTCAGTCCCATGACTGTGGCCCAAATGCTCTGCTCCGACGTGTGTGCCTTGTTCTTGCCTTTTAGCAATTGCGGCACTCAGCGTTCAGTGACCGAATCTGGTCCTCAGCCGGCTTCTAAGGCATTATTTGTTATTCCCAAGAACCGATTTATGATTAAATTTAAAATACAGCATCAGTTTGCCAAACTTTCTTCTCGTTCCCACATTTCAAAAGTAAGATCTGAATAATTCATCAGTATATGTTTGGATACGAAGCCATCTTTAAATGGATCTTCTTGACAATGGAAACTGAGCACTTCTTGGCCACTGAAATAGAAAGGCGGTCCTAGGTTTGACTTTTCTCAGGGTCAGGATACAAGTGTTTTTCTAGAACAAAGAGTGAATTATTTTGGACATTTACAAATCATAGTTCCATGTCACAATTTATGAATTCAATTTGATAATTCAAATAATCGTTAGCACTTTTATTTTTTGAATTACATTTGGAAATGTATGCTCTCCTTTTCAGAACAGAGAAGGCCTCAAGCCCTTCTCCATTGACAGCTCATTTTAAGTAACCAAAAGGTTGCATTGTTTCATGTTCACTGAGTGTAATTTCTTTTCTAAACTGGGGGTCTAAACTTATCAATTTTGATTAACCTTGGAACAGTATAGTTGAAGATGCCATCTAATACCCAATCAGGTCCATTATACAACTTGATTATTGGAATAAACATAAAACTTACATATTATTGAATGTTATTCCAGAATATTGTGTTAAAAGATATTGTTTTACTATGGAGAATAATTTATAAAAATAATTTTTAAAGGTAATGCCCTTAATTATGCGTTTACTTGAATTAACAATTTGGTCTCTTTCACTACTGTTAACCATTTCATTTATGAAAAGGTAGTACATTAATAACTATGTGCAAATTGGAAATAGTCCTAGTCCTTGTATATTATTTGGCAAAGCAGGTAAAATTAAAGGGAAAAAATACTTCAGAGATCAACCTAAACCAGTACTACTTGATGCTAATTTCAGGCTTCAGTTAATGCAAGTGGCTGTGAGTCTAAGGAGTGCACATAATTCCATGGAGCCTACAGTTGTGAACTCATGCAAAGTTGTTCTGTGACTGTCCCTCGTTTCGTTGGAGCTACTATGCACAGCTGTGCTTTCAACTCAGCAACAGAGAGCAAAGCGATATTCATTGGAAAATAAAGCTCATCTTCCTTTCAACTTTATGGAGAACTCACAGCCTCCAAAAACAACAAAAGAGTAATCAGAAGTTGAGATTACAGAGCCCAGATTCAATGAATCACACAGGAGGGTGCTGTGGCACGAGTTTCCTTCCACAGTAGAAGCATTGTGGATGCCCATGTGCTAAGCATCACAGCAACGTAGGTTTAAGTGACAGTCTTAGGACTAGATATGAAATGAAACACCTGTGCTTCATTCAAAGAAATAAAGGTGTATCTGGAGACGTAGAGAGTTGAGCTTTTCTAATTCTGCAAGGTTTTGTTTTTGTTGTTGTTGCAGCAAAATCATAAATAATAAGGATAAAATATCTCAATCATAGAAAGTCATTTTATGAATTGTTTGATTCAAAATAACTAGCAGTTTTGTTTTGTTTATTTATAGAAAAAATAAGAATATAGAGAGAGTTAAATGAAATTTGTATCTTTCCATACAGCTTGACATGTCAAGTGTAGGACTCTGGCAATTTTCTTCTAGACATCTGAAAATTAGGATTATAGAGCAGCTTATACAGTATTGTATTGCTCCTGGGTGTTTTCAGTAGTGACGTCAATAAGTCAAGAGGCCTTCTAAAAGACTAAGCCAGAGAATAATAGATAGGTAAAGTGTTTACTTTCTGACACAATATTCTTAGTAATGTCTATTGAAAGTATGTTATTACATGTATACGTTTCCTGTATGATAGGCAAATTGAACTCAGTAAGCCCTTGGTAACAGGTATGGCATATGTGTATATGTGTTTGAAGAGTATTTCATGTTTGTCTTTACAGAATGTTAGTGCTTTTCTTATATAATTCAAGTAAGAAATTCTAGTTATAATTACAGTAAAAAGTGAATCAGAGAGATTACTAGTAATGGATGATATCCTTTGTATCATATTATTAAAGGGTGTCTAAACTCCCCAAAGGTTAAGAAACTGTTACCAACCAATAGATGTGGACATCAATGATCTTACATCATCACATACTCACTTAGAATAAAATCCTCTTAAGGATCAAATATCGTGCAAATATTCAGTATACATGTAAGTGTTAGATTTCCTTGTCAGTGGGCAGCATCATGAAGACTTTTGCAAAGATGACCTCAGTTGTTTGTACAAGCAAGCATGCTTTTTCTAAAAAGGCCTAGCATCAGTATTGTTCATTGTAGAATAATAAATGCAGAGATTATATGACTCTTAAAAATCCAGTAATCACAGTTACATCATAAATAATATAATCACATCTCCCATGGTAGCATACCATGCAACATAGAAGCAAAACTAGCCATATGTCACCGTAATTATTATTGAGTTTCTTTGTTATCAGCATGTTTCTTTTAACAATGAGACAAAATAACATGATTTTTTTTTCTCTATACTACCTAGAATCTGGTTAAATAGAATGTTTTGTCAAAGAAAACAAAGCCAAAGTTAAAAGTATGAGAATGGTAGGTTAAGAATGTTCTTCATTGTTTCCTTCCACAACAAGGGGCAATAGTGTCCAACTGTGTGAGAATGGGGTGTCCCTAGGAGAAAAGATTTGTGAGATGGACTGTTTAAGGTAGCATATAGTTTAAGTACAGATGACCTGCCAAGAAAAACTAAAGACTCTGAATGAATAGGAACATGCATCACACATGCTAAGTGACTTAACAGTGTCACCTCTCAAAGTGACAATGCATGTATCAATTTTTAGTCTTTGGCATTTTGTTGGCACTATCAACTACTCCACAGAAAATAAAGTAGGTTCTGTCCTTCCACAGACATGTATGTGTGAATAAGTGTGCTCTCTGCCGGCCCATCAAATACAAGTTGTTCTACCTCTGTATTTCAGTAGCTTATCAACAAAAGTGAGAGAAAGACCAGACTTAGGAAATCAATAGTAATTAGAACATTTGAAATCTAGTGGAATAGTTATCATAATTGTGTATTACCAGTAAATGTGGTGCTGCTATAATTTTTCTTGCTTAATAATATGTTGTTTTTTTTAATTTTAAGTAGACTTATTCTCAGATTGAGGCTAGTAAAACTGTTTATCTGAGAAATCGCCTCTCTAAACTTGAGTTCTTTACTCCCCTCTTTCTTTTCATTTTATTCTTTTGACAGGGTATGTAGTCCTGCCTGGCCTGGAACTCACTATTTAGATCAGGCTGGCCTCATCTGCTTCTGCCTGCTATGTGTTGGAATTAAAAAATGTGTACAACTACACATGGCAATTCCTTTTAAAAAAAACCTTAAAGTACACTTTATTCATTTATTTCATGTGCATGACATGATATGCCTGTGGAGGTCAGGAATCAACTTTACTGAGTTGGTCTTCTCCCTCTGCCACATGGGCTGACAACAGGTGTCTCTCTCTCTCTCTCTCTCTCTCTCTCTCTCTCTCTCTCTCTCTCTCTCTCTCTCTCTCTCTCTCTCTCTCTCTCTCTCTCTCTCTCTCTCTCTCTCTCTCTCTCTCTCTCTCTCTCTCTCTCTCTCTCTCTCTCTCTCTCTCTCTCTCTCTCTCTCTCTCTCTCTCTCTCTCTCTCTCTCTCTCTCTCTCTCTCTCTCTCTCTCTCTCTCTCTCTCTCTCTCTCTCTCTCTCTCTCTCTCTCTCTCTCTCTCTCTCTCTCTCTCTCTCTCTCTCTCTCTCTCTCTCTCTCTCTCTCTCTCTCTCTCTCTCTCTCTCTCTCTCTCTCTCTCTCTCTCTCTCTCTCTCTCTCTCTCTCTCTCTCTCTCTCTCTCTCTCTCTCTCTCTCTCTCTCTCTCTCTCTCTCTCTCTCTCTCTCTCTCTCTCTCTCTCTCTCTCTCTCTCTCTCTCTCTCTCTCTCTCTCTCTCTCTCTCTTTCTCTCTCTCTCTCTCTCTCTCTCTCTCTCTCTCTCTCTCTCTGGAGCCTGGTCTCTTGATGAAGATGACGCAAGACTTGTCTCACCTGTGCAGACATGGTCATACCTGTGTTTTTGTGTAGAGTATGGACTTAAGAGTAATAGTATCAAAGAATACTTCCAGGTCATTCCGAGTTGAGGAGCACAGCATTTAGAACAGGGATGAGTCACTGACCAGTGTGACCCATCCCGCTGCCCTTAGGGGGACTAATAGTCATCTGTTCCTGTTTCCTTCTTAAAATGTGGTCAATTCTAGCACAAAGTGATTGGCTTCCAGTTACACAAAAGAGCGTCTTAAGCAGAATCTTCATAAAACAGGAACATGAAATAGACACTTGAACAGCGGCATAATGCTGTCCTTGTCCACACTTCACTTGAAAGTTTTCTCGTTCTTATCACCTATACTTTCTCTTATAAGCATTGCCAGAGATCGTCTCTGTAGTATTTGAAAATTGTTTGTTCTCTGTCCAGCAATTTGCTGTTCTACTTGCTCAATGATGTCAAACTATTAAATGTAATCAACAGAAACCTCAGGAAATTGCTAGAATTCCACTCCAGAGGGGGTTCACAAGCCCCGGACAATTAGTCTATTTTGAATGAAAATTACTTTCATTGTGATACTACCCCACCCCAATTATTGAGCAATGTACTGGGAAGCCGAATATCTATTCATACGTTTTTTGTTTTTTAAAGTATGTTTTTCTGTTGTTTGTTCTGTGTAGACATTCCAGTGAGCTTCATCAATCCAATCTTAGTATAAAAAAAAATAAAAGCTTTCTAAAGTAATTCCTTAGCGCAACAAATAGACATACTCAGAATTTTCCCTTTAACTTTGGGCAATTTTTAAAAGTCTGTGCATTAATACAAAGGTGTAGTCATCCTCACATTTTGTTTGATTCAGATTTGTGGTATGCCTGAGAGCTCACAGTCTAGGAAGTGCAGCAATCTGAGTCAACTTCCTCAGCTGCTGTTTTCATATTGTCCAGAGTGACGCTTCCTCATTGTACCAAAATAGAAATGGTTTGTTTGTATATGATGCTTAGAGACTGGCTGTGGATCACACTGAGTTAGGTTAAATGATTAAAAAAAAATTAGTTCTCCCAGTTGGAAGAGGCTGATGGCCGGGAGTCGGGGAAGGGGATTAAAAGTAGAATGAGTTTCCTCTCCTTAAATAATGTGTCCTGTCTCTCTTCAGATACACTGCTTATGGTATCTCTCATGATTTCATTTAGTATTTGAGAGACTGGGTGGTGTGTCTGAAGCTACTCACACTTGTGTGAGCATGAAGAACAGAGGTATGAACTTCAGTCTGAGTCCAGCCTACAGTTCCCACCAGGATCAAACAGGCTAGTCTGTGTCTTTTGGTCTTGCAAGCTGATGTCCAACTTTATCTTATCATACAGTGGGTTAGCTCAGGCTGGCCCGACTGTGAGTGGAATGGCATCTTAGACCTCTGGCTGTTGAGTGGAGTTAGATAATGGGCATGCCCATGGAATTCTTTCCCACAGAAAGGTGAAAGTTGGTAGAAGAGTAGGATGGTGAGTCAAGCGACTGGAAGTGCACACAGGACTCGGGAACCCGAATTTCAAGTAGATTCTGTATGCTGCTGTATGTTTCCCAAATAGCACTCCTGTGCAGTTGCTAATAATACTACACAAGGCAAAATGAGGAACTTGGAATTCTTTTTCCCAAGGAGGAAGAATGTGGCCCAATGGTAAAAGTCAAATATTTATGGAACAAATCTCATTCAAACCAAATATCCTCCATTGCTTACCTTAGTAATCAGTGTGAAGTACTTACAATCAATATGACTACAAGCTCTCTGTCCAGCCATGAAGAAAACAAATATTTGGTCATGTCATAAGCTATTTAAATGTCTACACATGAACCCATGCCATAAAAGAATCGAGTTGAAGATTACATAGGAACTCACATCCAGGAAGCCACAGAAGAAATTCAATTTCATAGTCTTTGCTCATGTTTTGATATATTTGTGTGTAGGAAAACTTACTTCCAAATGAAACCTGAGTATGTGGTAGCCAATATTAACAAAATTATTGTGCCGTGAGAGCATGTTCATGTTACTGAAATGATTGTGAAGGCTTTTCTTTGAGAATTCTTTTGTATTTTTTTGTATTCATTCATTTATTGTGTATGAATGGGTAGGTGTTCCTGTGCCTACCACAGTGTGTTTGTGAAGGTCAGAAAACAATCTGTAGAAATCAGTTTTCACCAACAGGTGAATAGCAGGGACCAAAACAGAAAGTCAGTCTTGGTAGCAAAATCTCTTGTGTGCTTAGCCATCTTGCCAGACTTTATTCAAGAGTTGGTAATATCATATTTATTTATTTCAAGTAGGTTTATTACTCTTTTTAAAAATAGTTAATGAGCTAAATATATTCTCTTAATAGATGACTGTAGTAAGGAGGATTCTAATGAGAGAAACCTTTTCATTTTTATTTGTAGTATATTTTTAGTATTTTTTTTTGTGTGTGTGTGTCTGTGTGTGTGTGTGTGTGTGTTGGGGGTGTGCACAGAAGTGCTATAGATCCCCCTGAAACTATAGTTATAGGCAATGGTTACAGAACTCAGGCCCTTAGGAAGAACAGTAGATGCTTTTGACCATCATGCAAAAGCATCTCTCTAGCTGGCAAGAGAACTTTTTTTTTAAAGTTGAACTCTTCCTTGATTTTTAAGAGCACATAAAAATATTTTACATTCTGAGCCAGGCGTTGGTGGCGCACGCCTTTAATCCCAGCACTCGGGAGGCAGAGGCAGGCGGATCTCTGTGAGTTCGAGACCAGCCTGGACTACCAAGCGAGTTCCAGGACAGCCTCCAAAGCCACAGAGAAACCCTGTCTCGAAAAACCAAAAATATATATATATATATATATTTCACATTCTGAACAGCTCAATATCAAGACAGAAATAGAGTGACACAGAAAGAGCAGTTTATCAGAGTTCACTACTAGGTCGAAAACTTCTCAACTTAATGGTCATCACAGTGAATGAGAAAAGGCAGAAAGTGGGAGAGGTAAAGACCGGGGTGGGGGGCAGTGTAGGGAGAGAAAGACTGACTGTTCATGTCTGTATGCCTGAGATTCTCTGTATCCAGCTCATTATTCTGATAATTAGATCATTAATGAAGTTGTATATAGTCATACCCAATAGGATTTTTGTCATTTACTTTAATTTGGATATTGAACATTAACCCCTAGTTAACTATAAACCATCAGAGCGTATTCAAAATTTTCATAATACAGCAGTTCATGTCTGAGTATTTCCTATGTAAAGACCCACATCAACTTAGCTTATGAGTGAAATCTCTCGTTTATAGTGACTCCTGCTGGAGAATAAATGGTATGAATCAACTGCACTCACTAACACCTCATTTTCTCAGAGGTGCTGGGCAACCTCCTTCTGCTTCGGTGACCAGATTTTCTGTTCTTCTAGTTTTAGATATGGAGACATACTTTTGAATCCTAAAGTATCACCAGAAATCAATGTTAAATAGCTTACAGTACATCCATACTTCTCAGACTAATTGTCTAAAATTTCCAGAATAAATGTGATTTGGTATCTGCTTGGTAATGAAGAGTTTAACTTGACTTTGTAAATTGTATGCTTTTTTTCTTTGTTGGTAAACTTCCAGGGCCTAAGACCTTTCAGGTAGTGATTATTTTTGTGCTCAGAGGTAATGGGGAGATGAGAAAATATTGTCTTACTTATACCACGCAGCTGATCTGTTGAGGGAGCTGTCTGCTCTCCTTGGTGCTTCAGAAGAAGCCAGTGTTTGACATAAAGGATGAAGCTAGCACTTACACCTGGCCTGTCTGGCTTGGCCTGGGTTCCCTGCTGTAGAGCAGCAATGGTGTCAGTCTTACACTAATAATCTGACCCTCCAGTGGAAGCTTTTGGTGTGTCATAACTTTGTTCATATCCTGGTTTCGTTGCTTCATTCTCTTTTTAGTCTATGAACTGTTATTTAAGGCTTTTCAATTTTAATCCTCTGTCTTGAAAATAAGAATGGAAATGCCTCAAACAAAGTACCTGCTATGAGAATTAAGCAAGTGAAGGTTTTGCTCTTTAAATCGTTTGTCCTTGTAGATGAATTGAGTACCATCACCTCATCAAGAAAATCAGTGAGGCACATGTTTGCCAAATGTGGTGATTTTATGTATAGTCTTGCTTATTTGTTTTGACATTGTCACTGGATTTGGATATCCCCATCTTCAAATTCAAGACATTTACTGAATTCAATTATGCTATATAAAAGGGACCCAGAAGTCAATAATAAAAGGGCAAGAACTCCAAATACTTATAAACTTTTAACTGATCAGTCATTTAAACAAGGATGTGGAGTTGTCATGTCCTACTAAGTTATATGACAGATAGGGGCATGGCATCCCTTCCATGTGACAATTATCCATTCATCCATCTATCCATCCATCCACCCATCCTCCATCTGTCCATTATTTAGCTCATATTTAGACCCCTTTCCCCACTTTATTTTGGCAGACATGTATATGCAGTTTTGGTTCATTTGGACTCTGCAGTTATGTGATTTTGGAGTTATTTTACTGGGGGGAAAGGGCAGAATCTACTTATGTACTCTGTGGTTTCAAGTTTACTTTTTTCACATTTGTTTTCAAGATTGCTCCTACTTGAATCAAAGCAGTAATCATTAGTCATGATTTTGATTGTGTTTAGGAGCCTGCTTGTGTCTCTTGGCTACATGTCCCATGCCTCTGTTAAGAAGAATGTTACTTATATCTGAGTACTATTCATTCCTAGGATGGAGCTTAACTGGGAGTTGGGAATCACTTTAAAAGTGTTTGTGGATTGGTTGAATGAATCTACTGACCAAGAGTCTGCTTTTGAGAACTGTAGGGTCTGGGTAGCTACTTGTTCCGCGTGGTGATTCATGCACCCAACAAGATCTTAGTGAATATATGCTTACCTTTCTGGGGATGTTACATCTTTGCCTTGGGGGTATCTGTTCCAAGAACCCTCAGATTTGTGTGACATGGTACATGCATGTCGCAAGCACTGAATGTGCTTCACCTCAAATGTATCCTATCAAGGAATTATTGGGAAAACTAAACAAAACAAAACATGGTTAACTAAATTTTAGAGGGAAAAATGGTATTGACATCTTTCAGTAATCAGTTTTATTACTTAATAAATATTGATGGCTATTTTTACCATCTACTGCATCCCCAGTGATGCTTGGTAGTTATTTGCCAGAGAGAGTACTGCCCAGTGTTTAGCCTGGCTGTCATTTCAGTGAAGAGTCAGGCCTCTTTGCTGAGCCGCTGCTAGTTAGGTACCTGCCAGTGCAAACCAGTAGAAGGCCTGTTCAGGCCCTCTTACAAACTGGCTGGTTAAATCGACACTTCTTTTAAAATTGCTGTCAGACACATGGGTTTTTGAGTATAACTTCAATTGTCTGCTCACTCTCTACACACCACACTCAAAGTTTATCACGAACAGACTTCAGAGTCTGAGATTGAAGAAGTGTCTCAGTTGATGAGGCACTGACCTGAGTTCTGTGACTGAAATATACCCTGAGGTCAGCAAACCAAAACCCAGACACCACTGGACGATAATTCACCCTGTCTCCCTGGGTACAATTCATTAAAAAACCCTTCAAAGTTGTAATCTTCATTAGCCAATACAAATATGTATTTTTGAAATGTTAGGATATTTTTTGCATCAGTTATTGAATCCTAAAAGCTTAATCCTCTAGTCCTGTTTTAATTGTTTTTACTTCCAGAAACCAAATCAAAAGACCTTAAAGTCCGCTTCACGTTATCAAATTATTTATTTGTACCCTTCTTAAGTAAGATCTTCAAGTTTAAAACTATAGATTACAGTCCATTGAAGTATGAGTTTATATATAATTGATGGAGAAGCATTTACATGTTTGCAAAATGTGCAAGAAAAGAGATTTAATGTAATTAAAAGAGATCATTGTTTATGGAAGTAGTTCAATGTTTCTAGCAGTTCCATCCAGGAAGTTAGGTAAGATCTAGAAACAGTCTCCTAAATAAGGGGTTTCTATGAGAACAACAAAGTGAAAATAGTAACAATCCTACCCCAGCTTTTCTCTCCAAAGTCCAGTGTCTTTCTGACTTCTTGTTTTTACACATTGTCCTCTAGCAGTGGGCACCCTGGCCTTGGGTGTCAAACATGGAGGATGGTTTAAAGGCTACAAATGGGATCCTGTCAGATTGACAACTAACTGTTCTAATGAGGAAAAAATCCTCAAAGCATGAAATTTGAATGAAATGTGTGATTATAATTCAAGTACTGTTTACACAAACCTCTGGGGACCTTCCGAATAAATACAGAGCGAGTGAGTTAGACAAACCTCTGGGCCGTGTGTGTGTGTGTGTGTGTGTGTGTGTGTGTGTGTGTGTGTGTGTTGGTGAAACTTCCCACCCCTAACTTCTCGCTTCAGTCCACTGCAGCCCCTCATTGTCTATTAATACTGTATGTGTTTTGTTCCTGCGTTGAGTTGTAAGGAAATAGGTGCTGTGCATTATTAAAGTTGATTCTGAAGAGGAGATGTGTGCTCAGTGGCATTTGCCTCGGCATATGCAAATGATTTAGTTTCATTTGGGATCGATTCCCAGAGGCCTTCCTTTCCTGTGATGCTCTGAATTTGGCAAGCTCACGTCAGCCCATCTCCCCCCCCCCCTTTAACTCCCCTTTTGTTAGTTGATATGTTTTTCAAAAGACAACAAAAATATCCTCTCGCTTGTTAGGAACCTTACAATTCTATTGTTCAGTTGTGATCGATAAAGGTGAAGGAAGGTTTTCGTTTTCCTAAAGTTTAGTAAAATTTAAGTTTACAAAAAACGTGCATGGACCGCTTGTTAAAATATTTATGCAGCAATCAGGCTCCTGGGATGAGACAAAACTCTGAAAACGTGGTCTCTAAGGTGCCTTTTTAGGAACTGACAGCTGTGAGCTATTGGTAGATTCGGACTTAACCAATAAACTTGCCTTAGAACGCGGCAAACAGGCAAGCTTAAAGTTGCAGCTGGGTTCTCCATTGCCACAGCACTCCAGAATGCTGTGGGTTTGGGGTGCTCAGCCCCAAGCAGGGGAAGCTTGGCCTCATGGCATTCAGCTAGCTCGCTTTTGACCATGCAGCGGGCCTCGGCGTGGCAAGGTGAAGTTCACAGGCGGACAGCCACCCTCTGCCCTGGTCTGAGAGCCTGGGGCTTGCAGAGCCTCGGGCCCGCCGTTCTGTTACTCTCTTTCATTCCGCAACCCGGTTTTGTAGGTTGTTGACCAAGCAGCCAGAAAACACTGCCCCCTCTCTCTGTTTGAGCGAGGTCAGAGACGTGGTGCTTTTTCCCCCCTTCCTGCACTACCCCCCCGCCCTTCTCCGAATCGAGTTCTCAGGCAGCTGCGTACAATGCTGGGAGCTAGCCAGCAGCAGAGACAGATGGCAGAGTTATTAGATGTGCATCGTACGATTCCCTTCCTGCCACTCGCTTTTTAATCAAATTAAAACAAAAAAGAAAGAGAGGGAGAGAGAGAGAGGGGGAGTCAATTAACCGCATTTGTATTCTGCTCAATAATGGACCCTGTTCCACTTTTACCCTAAGGCAGTTGAGTGGAAATTTTAGAGAAGAAAAGGGGTGCCTTTAAAAAAAAGAAAAAAGAAAAAGAGAGACACACACAGAGGGACACACACACACACACACACAGAGAGAGAGAGAGAGAGAGAGAGAGAGAGAGAGAGAGAGAGAGAGAGAGAGAGAGAGAGAGAGAGAGAGAGAGCGCAAAAGAGGTGAAGCCTGCAGGAATTTGTAGGAATCGGCATTATTCGAGGAACTGAACTGATAAAAACCCCTCGGAAAAGTTGAAGCGATCTCGAGTGCTCGGCTGCAGTGCTTACACAGGCTTACACAGGCCGGGCCGCCTTCCAGCCTGCGCGAGCGAACTTGAGCGTCTGACAGCAGCGCCACGGCCTCCCCCGCCCGCCAGGAATGGTCTCTTCCTGCTTTGCATATTCACCACGCTTGGCCCGGCCATATGGGAAAATGCAACTGAAGGAATTGTTGTGAAAAAAGGGACAGCGAGTTTGAAATAAAAGTTGTTAGAGTGGTACTGAGGAGAAAAAAGAATCCGAGGCCATGTACTGCGCATACACCATCCCGGGCATGGGCGGCAACTCTTTGATGTACTACTATAATGGGAAAGCGGTAAGCGAACTCGGCTGCGAGGGGCATTGGGGACAAGTTTTATGGTCACAGGGATGAGCATCTTAGGCGGGGAGCATTGTTTGCGAAGTTGTGCAGGACTGCCGCACCTTCTTCGGTGCCATGAAATATTTATCATCTGCGAATTCTAGGAGGTTACTGTTGCCTTCTTCCTTTTTTCAGTCCCCCCCCCCCAGTATAGAACTGTTGATGCTTTTCAGAGCTTCTGAAAGTAGATCCCAGAGAGAAAGTTTGCAGTCAAGTAAACTTAGGAGGTTGTACGATTTAAAATAATAATAATAATAACAAAAAGGGACTTTTTGGCAAATTCCTTTTGCTTTCAAATGATTGGAAGGAGGAGCAGATTATGAAGAGAACCGAGAAAGCCCAAGTTAGCCTGAGAGAAAATTGGGGGTAAGTTTCTCTCCGGACTGAGATTTTGTGCTATCTAAAGTCGTACCAAGTTGGAATAGTGGAGAAGAGATAAGAAGTTAAATAGACCAAAAACTTAATACTGACACACCTGATGGGGTAGATTATATAAGCTTATTTTTTAACCCAAAAAAGGAAAGGGGGGGGGTGTTAAGAATCTGTTCGTGCATGTAGCAATATTATAAGTTATTTGTGCTGTGTGGCGTTTTCCTCTATTTCCCTCCCTCTAACTGAAAGGCTTTATTTAAGTGGGGGAAAGTGTCTGGTATCTTGTGCATAACCTCAGCAGAAGGTTTATACTTGCCATCTGGAGTTTTTTTTTTTTTTTTTCCTTTTTTTCCCCCTTCGCCTGGGCCCTCTGAAGGAAAGGGATTTCAATATTTTTAAATTAGTATGTGGTGTTCTTAGACAAGTTGTACAATGAAGGAGCAAGATTGTACTTTAAAATAACAAAGAATAGGGGTGAAAAGCAGCCACTTATGAACTGTTTTCATTTTGTACTTTGAACTTACATTTGGGTTAATCTTAATCAGAGTGTGCTAGTTGGGCCAAAAGGGACCGATGAGAGCTTTCACGAAGGCCCAGTTCAGCTGTACTGATTGGTGCAAGCAAATTAAATGTGTGTATGTGCTGTTATATGCATGTAAACACCCCCGTGTGTGTGTGTGTGTGTGTGTGTGTGTACACAGATGTATGCAGCACACTTATTTCTAGTGGGCTACACTGGTATGTATACATACACATAGCTTTGGGGAGTATGGTTGAAGGAGAGATTAACAAACATCCAATTCTAAGAATAAGCCACTGTTGAGTTACTATCACTTTTATTTTGAAGAACCAGTCAATCACCACCAGTTTATAAATACTATCCTTTTCTAAATCCCCTTTAAAAAGTATCACATGGAATCGGAACAATAACTAAATGTGGTAAATAAAGAAGGTTTTGAAGTAGATGGCTTAGATTCTAAGTTGATTGGTGTTTAAATATTGGTATTGATTTATCTTAAGTATTGGTATTATTTTACTCATTTTTAAAAAGAAGTATATATGAATTGCAATTGTTTTCCCTACCTGGTTAAGACTTTTGCCTGCTGTCTCTTAGACATTTCCATACACACCGTACTCAGTACCATTTAAAACACCTTTATGTCAGCCTCACAAATGATAATGCCAGGGTGATCAGTAGGCAAAAAGTGTCTCTGAAATAGTAAGATAGAGCCCAGAATTCTGTTGCCCCATACGTTAAAAGATTATATATTATGCATTACATGTTACATGCATATGTATGAAAAGATTATATGTTACATTATGTATTACAACAAATATGAGTTGTTATGGTTTTTAACTTTAAGGTTTACCAGTTACCAGTGATGTGAATTTTATATGTTAATTATTAATTTTGAATCTTAAACTGCTGAATTGTCAAATTTTTAGTCAAGGCTTAGGCATTTTAATTTCCGTATGGCCCAAGGGAATTTTTAAAAATATGTATTCCATTCCCTCAGCTTGCCAATTGCCTCTACCATAAGAAAATGCTGACTATGACATCATATCACTAATATGCCCTCGCAGTTGCCAAATATTTTGGTTGTTAGATTTTTTGGGGGGGGGAGGATGGTACTCATAAAATCAAGATCACTCTGTCACAGGAAATGTATTTATAGGAACTGTTTTAAGTCGTTTATTAAAAACAAATCTGGTGATGTGTATCTCTATTGATTCAAACACTAGAGAGAGGAAAATTGTACATACATTATATTTAGAAAAAAAATGGCCATGTACAGCCTCAGCAGAAGACATTGGAAACCAGGGTTATTTACCAATGCTTCAAAATAACTTTTTAAAGCGGTCAGCAAAGTCCAGTTTTGTGTGCTCTGTAGAAGGGTCAGTTCTAGACCATTTTCCAAAATACCCTCATGTGTACCCTGGGGAAACGGATTTCTGTTTATTCTACAGTGTGCATTGTACTGGCTCCAGCTCTACATTCAGCTGCATTTGGTTTGGTGCCAGACATCTTGTGGAGATTGTATATGCCATGCGTTAATTGTTCAACATGCCTATGGACAAGACTTCACCTTTCTTGAATTTTGTTTGTCTGTAGTCTGATTATCTGTGTGTGTGTGTGTGTGTGTGTGTGTGACGAGAGAGAGAGAGAGAGAGAGAGAGAGAGAGAGAGAGAGAGAGAGAGAGAGAGAGACCACTGTGCATTTCTACCTGAACTGTTTTGCCTGGCCATCTCTGCAGTACAGGTTTTTCTCTGAAGACAGGCTAGCACTGAATCCCTTCTTTTTTTCCCCAGTGACAAGTCAATTATTTGTTTAAATTCAGTTTGAACTCTCTGAACTGAGAGAGACTAGAGGAAGCAGGTTTTTCCCTGTGAATAAACAAAAGAAGAAAAATGGAAAACCATCCCCAAACACTATGATTTTTAGGTTGCAGCAAGAATACGCAGCAGCATGACGATTGTCTTCTTTTTGAACCAGCAAACACAGGGATTGTAAAATTTGTTTTCTTCCACTTCCTAGCTAGAGAAACATTTTATATCAATGATATTTTGGGACAGACAAAGGAAAATGTCAATGGACTCCGTTACCTTGAGATAGAAAATTTCCCTTTACTATGCCCAAATTGCTTCCACGATTGCATGTAGGACAGTGATTCTCCTGAAGTGCAGAATTTATAAAACTCAGACCTTAAATAATCCTAACGCAAGAGCTACCAAAGTATAAATTCTGAGTCTAAACGAGAACGTGTTTATAAAACTCAGCTCATCCCATGGGAGAGGTCAGTGAACTTGGCCAAGCAATTTTTTGTGTGTAATTTTCCTTTCCCCTGTGCATTATTGCCTTGCATGTAAGTGAATCCCAATCAGCCAAATGAAAATTTGAAGGCATCATTCTTCAACTATTGAAGAAATGTTTCTAGCAAAGAAATGTTTCTTTTAAGTGTTATTATCTCAGGCTTACGTCAAATTGTGCTGTCTGTCCTCATTTGGGCCATACGAAGTACTGGTTATTACCTTGCCTACCAAAAAGAAAATAAAAAAAAAAACAAGAGAAAGAAAGAAAGAAAAAAGCAATAGTTCTAGCCCTAATCTTTTTCCCTAATGGTTTATGTGCTCACCGAATTCAAATTTTAATGAGTAATTATTTGGTCAAATTCCATATAGCTTAAAATATCCCAAAATATGGCAATTCCACATAGATAAAATTCTGGCAAATGAATTGAAAACAAAAGTGGCAAAATTTCTTCCTACTGGTAATTTCAGATCACACCATCGGCTCTCGCCAGAGTGTGCATGTGCTAAGCCGTACAGAGAAACCTGTGATTATTCTAATTGCTCTTTTTGCTTTATACTAACAAGCTTCAAACCGTGTTTCAAACTAGTTGTTTTGAAATAGTTATTTGTCAAGTCATCAAATCTCAGAAGGCAAATGAGAACAAACTCGCCATGTTTATATTTCAACGGTTGGTCAGATTATACAGGCTTTCATCTTCAGAAAGTTCAAAGGCGAAAATGAAGGCAGGTTCTTTTCTGATATGAAGGCCGCCCAAACAGAGGAATATCTGAGTAACAGGACCTCTCAATTCACAGTCGTTCTTGGAACACAATTCACCTACACATAAGTGACAATCACAGTCAGCAAGGCTCATTTTCGAAGCTGAACTGTAGGCTATGAAAGCTTCATTCAGCTGTTATGCTTTTGCCATGGAAACTAGTAACAAAATTATTAATATTTTAATAGCACCAGAAATATCATTGCTAAGTACATTTTTAATATGGCCCTGTTTAAAAAAAATTCATGGTTGGGGCAGCTACAGATAAGTAATAGGTTTTAAAGTTTTTCATAGTGTATCCACTATGCAAATTGCAGTTGACATTTTAAAAGGTATTTTAAACAATGACAATTTCAGAACCCTTACTATAAATAAAAGTAACCGATATAAATGCATTTTAGTTTTAAAAGTGTTGTGTTAGTTGCTAATACAGAGAAAAATTTGCTTAGATCACAAACCTATTTTTTTGCTGTCTACTGATCTAAAAAAAATCAAAGAAAAAGCATGGAGGAAACTTAGTTTTTTTGTGAGCTATTTGGTGTTATTGACATGCAGAATATTTTAATTTAGTGATTTGAAGATAACAATAAAATTGTTTTAATGTCTGTATTTAATTCCTTAAAACAAAATTACACTAATTCTGTTCTGTAGATGTAAGCTAGTAAATATTCACCAGACAGTTAAACCTTGAGACTGTAGAAACTGTAGCTACCTCTTGCTCATCTGCCTCTGATTAAATTTCCAAAAATCCCTGCTTGAGGTTCACGGATGCCAGTTGAATATTTTTGCTGGGAGGCTGATGTCTTGGGAAGAAAATATGTATGTGGTTTGCTTTATTTAACACCTGATTTCTGGTAGGTTTCAATGTTTTGATACTTGGGAAGCATCCGGCTCCCAGCTCTAGGTGATGGCATTGTTTCAGGGGTTGGAGGTAGGACTTTGGAGCAGGGAAAAGAGGGCCAGGCAGAGGAATGGTCAAGGGAAAAACTAGCTGGATGCTGTTTAAATACCATTCCAGCTGATCAGCAGGAAATTGCGCTGGAGAATTGCACGCTTCCTGTCCCACTGTGTACTTGGTTCACAGTACAATCCCCACTGTCTGTTTTGTTGCTGCTCTTCGTACTTTTTAAGTGAAATTGAGAAGTCATCATAAAGACTTGAGGATAATTAATTGTTGCCCTATACCTTACTGGTTAAGTAGCTTTTACCTTCCTTCAACGGCAGACATTGTCATATTTTCTAATTGCACATGATGTGTGTGACCATTCCCAAACCAGCTCAAAACTTCTGTTACGGCTCTGCCACTGTGAGAGATGACACAGTGCCCTTTCTCTATGGTGGGCCATGTCCATGGTTAGCAGCCTAGTATCAGGAGATTCGTCATGAACAGAATAAAAAGCATCTTAGTTTCCCATCCAATGAGAAATATACCAATTTTTAGACAATGGCTGGGACAGTTTTAAAAGTTGTTCACATCAGGGGTTACTTTTACCTTGAGAAGAAAATTCAATGGAAACGTGTGTTTGCTCCCCACAGCAAACCTAAATGCTTGCCTCCCAACACATGCAGTATGTAATGGGGCTTCTTAGCTTCTCCAATATTGTCCGACTTACACAAAGACACATTTGCTCATCATCATTGTAAATGAAAAATGGTGGAATATCAAGCGTTTTCAAGTGCCTGATTAGGTTTTTATTTATTCATTGCTGGTCCTTAATACTTTCAAACATAACTCTAAGATGACATGAGGCACAACGATATGTGGTAAAAATTATGGATGGTGACAAAAATGAAATCCTGCCAGTTCCTAAACCATTTATGAACTCTTTCAGAGTGACAGGGTCTTACGTACTCCAGAAAACGAACAAACAGTGTCAAAGGTGATGGAGACATTTTAATAAAAGAATCGTCTTTTGTAGACTGAAGTGAAGCTGAAAGTTGCTCCTGGAGTTTTTAGAACATTGAAATCCCTGCAGAGTTTAAAGTATTTTTTAAATACAAAATAACTTACGTGGTACATTATCATATCATGTAAGGGAAACAGTATAGATAATTGTTACATTTTATTGAGCCAAGCGATGTTTTCTTGTGAAGGACAGTTCTTTAAAGTTGGTCTCCCTCCCTTTTGGAAGTTGGAGGTACTTGGAGAAGCATCTTTAGGTTTTCTTCTTTGAAGGGCTAGAGATCTCTGAATTGCAAACTAAACTTGTATTCGCAGGTGTGTTTATGTTACAGTGCCATACTCTACTTAGGATATTAAAGTCCAATTTTCTGATAATGTTGCCTTAAATTCCAGGCTGCTTTTATTACCTTCCCATTTTTGTTCAAATCGTCCCTCATTTCTTAAGGAAGCACAGATCTTCTTCCAAAGGACATGGAAGGGAGCTCTGTAGCTGTAACTTTCTGTTTGGGAGAGAATCCTGCTTCAAAGCTCTGTCTCTTCTCCCCAAGTTAGGTTAGAGATTAAACTAAAACACCTGGGACATATGAAGTGTGAGGACAGAGATGTGATGGTCAGATTTCAACTTCACTGGAAAAAAAAAATGCAGGATTCACTTGGCATCCCCCAGGGACTAGAGCTGTGCCTTCCTCCAGGCCAAATTACACTCATTTTGAGAGAGGGCACATTGAGGTAATTGGTGGGATCGAGTGGGGAAGAGTTGAATCCCAGCTGCTTCCATTGTAGCTGACCTGAAAATGAACAGGCGATGTTAACAATGGTGGCTAACATTTGACTTGACTTTTTCACCTCCACAAACCTAAGGGCGAGATTATAAAGTACTGAATGACAACACCAATAATGACCCTGTTCAAGTGGGAATTGCTATGTTAGGAAAAGCTCACACACCATTTTAAAAATAGTTGATGCATTTACCAACCACAGCCCCATTACTGGAGCCCTATAAAGTTTACCCACAGTGTGGAAACACCCCTTTTTTATTGTCAGCCATCTAGTAAGGCTGTCATGGAGTCTCACCTCTTTTTGGGTTCTCACTCCCTTGGTTTCCATTTGAAAGTATTCATAATGGAAGCCACTTGAAAGGCACTAGATTCCTACCTCCAAGAAAAGAGCAAAATAGAAATGTGTTCTCGACTCCCTTTCTCCCGAAATTGTGCGGTTTTTTTTTTCAGTAGGGAGAATTAACAATGTATTTCTCAATAGTTTTTTTTCCTAGCGAATAAAGCAAATTAAATTGATGTTACATGCATATTTAAACTCCATCCAGTTAAGTACTGACGTGATTAAAATAATCAAATGTATTACTTAAAAAATTAAAAAGGATAAATTCTGCACCCCATTATTTTATTGACTTTTCAATATAAATTGCAGAAATGTTTACATCCCTAATGGCATTATTAAGATAAACTGACAAATCAGAGGGAAAAAAGTTGATTGGCCAGCACGTTATTATTTCTGCACCTGCTATTACAATTCAGAAGAGCCTAGCCGTTCTGAGCAGTGTGGATGGCGTTTTTCTTAGGCTTTCTTTGTGTGATGTGGGGGTTGGGATAAATGTTTAACAAGTGTGGTTTCACTTTGTAGTGCCTTTGTGTGTGTTGTTGTGATTAAGCGACTACAATGTATTTTGCGTAGCTTTGGAATTAGTATGCAAATAATAAGGACTGAAAGGCCTCCCTGTACCTGATACACTGAAGCTGCCTGGGAAGAACGGAAGGTCAGACATTTAGTACAAGTTGTTCAGTGGCAGATATGGCCAGCTCTTCAATTTTATACTAGGCATCTCTAAGATCTGGAAGGAATACGTGAGATTTTTATTTTCTGATTCTGCATCTGCCAGGAGGTTAGAAAGAACTGCAGAAACTTCTGTAAAATGCGAGTTATGTAACACTGCCAATGCTCTGCTTGAATATTGGGTCTTTCCCGTTTCCTTCTGCTCCTAATCTGCAGTATCATCTTCCCAACATGAGCTACCTTTCTGTGCAGCAGAGATGGCAGTATCTGCTAATAGAATTCTAGACTTTTGAGAGTACTTATTGCTCACAGTACAGTTCATGGAAACCAGCTTCAACTTTGTGCACACTGGGGTCCTTGCTGCTGAATCTTTGTCCTTTATTTTATTCTATTCTATTCTATTCTATTCTAAATATTCCTGAAGAATGCCATCCTATTCTTTGAGAGGTACTGCATTTGTATTGAGAGGGAAGAAAAGATATTGGCTCATGCTGTGGCTGGTTAGAGCTTGTAAAGATGTGGGTGAAATGACATTGCTTCCCGAAAGAAAGTAGTTACCACCAATTCACAGGAGTTTAGACTTTGTCCTATAATAATTGAAACTTCCCGGCTGTAATAGCACTTAATGTGCAGCATGGATCCCTCTTAATCTCCCTGTCTTCATAGCAAAATGTTTACATAAATGAACTCTCAATTTGATATTGACTATTTAGCCTAGTCCCTTCCAAAGTTAATACTATTTCCATAATTAAACATGTTCGGCAGTTGCCATAGGGCTACTTCTTAAAACCCATGCTCCTCCCTGTTCTTTTGAGCCATCTGTTGGTTAGGTCAAGCAATGAAATGGGAGCCTGATTTTATAAATTAAAGCAAGTTCTCTGCCATTGTATTCGACAGTCTGCTTCAGCGGGAGCTGAAGATAACATTCCATCATATTTTCATTTTGTTGTATTTGCAACAGAAATGTATATGCTCAAATTGGTTATTTTCAGCCTATGACAGCTGTGATATTTAAAATGATCACAGCTGTTGTGACTTAAAATTGATTTTCTATTAACACCTGAAAAAAAGCCCTGTGCTGTATTAAAAACGTAAATAACATGGGCATAAAATTAGGTATGTTGATATGAGTCTAGTGACCTCACTTCCCAGAGGCCTCACGCTGCAGCAAACCTCTGGGTTGCTGGCAGTGGATGGGCGAGCACTGGGAAGAGGGGCTGGGTAGTTGGATGTGTTTCACTTTGAGAGGATTCATGTCATGGCAGATGCTCCTGGCGCCACTTTACAGTGGCAGTTCTGTTAATAAAACCTTCTAGGATTCAGTTTACTTAATTAACCCTGAGAAAGATGACTTACAGGAATCATTATGAGAACCTGACCCCCTAAGCTGCGGAAGCTGTGTTATCTTTCAGATACAACACTGAGAAATGCAAAAGCACACTCCCTTGTCCCTTGTGGAGGACCACCGTTTAGCTTTATGCCCTCTCCTCCTCCACTGTTAGATGATAGACAAAAGGAAAAACATAGCAAAGCACAACCAAATTATACCTGAGTGGTTTTAGGCAAGTCCTTATTTTTAGATTCTTTATTACATTTTTGACTCCTACTTTGCATATCCATCAAACATGTTTCAAAATTACATTGTGATTCCTAGGTTCCATTGGCCTCAAGAGTTTTCTAGTCTGAAGTTGGTTGGGTAATGGAGCATTGATGTAGCAATGGATTGACTACTTAACAACGAAACCATTCTAGGCCTTTTGGTATAGTGCATAAAACTCACAGCTGGCCTGGTATGGGATTATTTATGGATAAGAGTGCATTCCCAGATGCATTGCCAATACGGACGTATGTAGATTAAATTCTTTGGCTGGCCCTCCGATTTTCACCTGCATAACTCAATCAGAATTGAAAGCATGGCAGGTTTTACTGTGATAAATGAGTGGCTGGATCGGAGAAAGAATGGATGGCTGGTGGGTAGATGGATAGATTACATAACTAGACAGTAACAGATAATGGCAATTATTTGTTATTCAAACTTGTTTATTCATTAGAAGGTTATATACAATGTATTGGTTTGGCTATTACATAGAGATGAGAGCAAGCCAGTTGAAAATAATAAACATTTCTACAGCATACACTATAAAGCTGATTTTAAAAGTTCCAGAACAAACTCAGATTGCTGAATTCAATGCTACAGATCACAGTATCACATTCAAAATGATCATGGGTGTATATTACTTTTCCCTGGTTGGGAGATGTTTATAGAAAACGTCAGAAAATCCAAATGGGTATTTGTTGCTGAGAGACTCTGGTGACAAACATGTATCTCTAGAGCAGCGGTGCCTCCCAGGGGACAGATGGAAACAGATTTGATTGTCCCAGTTGTGGGGATGGGCATGGGGTTGCTACTGGCATATGGTTCTAGAGGCTAAACCTTGTGCACTGCACTGCACACTGCTCCTCAGCAGGGCAGAGGCCGAGGTGCCCTGCTTTAGACATGTGGGACCTGAACATTTGTAGTTAATTCTTGCCATATGAGCCACATACAGAGTCCCTTCCTCTGCCACCCCCCTTCCTGTCACCTTTCCTTCTGTCCTCTTTCATTTTCATTTCCTTACTTCTCCCTGCTCTTTCCTGGCCCTGTTTCCCTCCCTCTCCTCTCCATTTCCTATCTTTTCACTTCTCTTTGCCCTCCCTTTACTATTCTTCTCCTCCCTTCCTCTTACCCCTCACCCTTTCCTCTTCCCAAATCAAATTCCTTCTATTTTTTATATATCACTCTATACTCTATAGAGTTTTGTACAACTATTTCCACGATTTACTGAGAAAATGTAGTATTTCACTCGCAATATTGTCAATACAGTAAATTATTTGTGAACCAACTGGAATGGGTTCAAAACAGCTGTTAGACTTTGTTGAGTCAATAATGGATATTTTCTCCTTACTCTAAATAAATATACGTGCTTCTTATCTTTTAGACTATTGGATTCTCTCTAGTTTTTTGTTTTATAGAATCCTAGAAGAAGTATATTACTTTTTCCCGCTGGAGGACATAAAGAGGAAAAAAAGAATTAACCTAAAAAATAATTAGCAATTACATATAAGTATTTGAGGGGAACATTAAGGATGTTGTTTGAATCCTTCTTAAATATATGGTTAAATGTTAAATGTATATATGTTAAATATATACATCAAATGGTTATAAAGATGAAAGCAAACCTGAGGGACTCTTTTCAGTTTTCCCAGTAGTGACAGCAGGGGCCTTTCTTCCTGTCACTGCCCAGTGTCCATCATTACTGTACCTCTCTGGCTGTGATTTGGAAAGTGATACTGAAGCCTCCCCTTCCTTCCCTAGCACTACGTGTAGGAGGATGAAGGATCTGATGGCAGACTCAATGCCTGCCAACTCTTAGAACCCAGAGCACCTCTCTTCTTAGATGCCAGCTTTTGGAGCGAGTTGCCAAGTGTGATGAGAGCTTGTGCCACCCTTCAAGTTCTGCCTGAGGCTATGCAAGGTTCTCCAAAGCTTGATCAGAGATGACATAGCATGGCAGTCGGGCACACGGATCGGCGGCTTGGATTCATAGCGGACCTTTGGTACAGATAACTTGTAGTTATTGCTTAGTGCGTTGGTTCATGGGATTGCATCTCAGCCCTGCAGCGTCCTCACATTGTTGTTCTGCACTCTTCCTGGGGCCCTGAGCCCCTTGCCCTGTGCACTTCTAGTGAAGTTGTGCTGACAGCCACTGAGATATCTGCATGGGCTTTTATTTGGGTTATTTTATCACATGTAGTACACGATTGTTTAGATTCATAGCGAGTAGCTGCAGAGATGTCATTTCACCTATGGCCAATGCAAGAATCACAGGTTACCATTGTGGTAATAATTTCATTTATTGGAGGATTTCCATTTCTAGGAGGTAGTGATTTTCTTTTTATGTTGTCAGTGGATTTTAAGGAAAAGAATCTTCTAGGGATCCTTGGCCTTGTCGTCAGTCTTCATTAATCACTGATTGTCTGCATTAGGCAATCATTATTTCCCTGATATTCCACAAACACCAGTATAGCCCTCTAAATAATTTTAAAGCTATAATGTGCTTTTCATCGATTTCAAAATGTGCTTGGTAAAGGCAAGTTATGTGATATTTGTGTATTCGTAGGGTATGAAATATTTGTAGGGTATCTTTTCTTTAATGCTTAGGCAGCAAATACTGTAAAGTTGTGATAAAACTTAGACTCTTTTATTGTGGTCTTAACATTAGATAAAATATATCAGTGTGCCCCAGTTCCTTCAGAACATGGTCTCAAATACCTCCCAAAGTGATATAAACTAGTACACCCAACATGATAGGTGTTCCAAATGTTGTTAGCCCATTTCAAAGGCTGATGCTAATGTGGCTGCTACCATTTGATAGTAAATTGATGAAAATTAGAACAATTTTTAAAAATTAAGTTTCCCAGTTACACCAATTACATTTAAAGGTCCCAGTCACATGTTGTTAGTGATTCTACATGGGTAGGTCAGAGAACCTTTGCATCATTCAAGCAGGTTTTGTTGGGAAGATCTGAGAAATGGAAGCACTTGGGAACTTAGTAGATTTCTCAAAGGTCACAGGGATCATGAAGAGCTAGAACCCCTTTTGCCATGTGTTTCAATATGGTATTTTGCCTTTTTCTTAACTTTAGATAAGATAATGTCTATTCTGAGATAAGAATTTCAAGAGCCCTTGTATTATTATAGATACTCAAGCCAATTATATTTGTTTCTCTTTAAAGTTAGTTCTTAATTTACCTAACCTTTGCTAAGGATCAGTCCCTTTGTCAGTTTATGCAGAACAAGTACTTTGAAACCCCTTCCTCTGTCTCAACTAATGAGGTTCTGGAGGAGAGGACCCACCATTTCTTAAGGCATCTTTGCGTATCATCAACAACCAAGAAATGTTTCTTCAGCCCGATGAATGTAGTATAGCTGGTGTACCTGCCCATGTCTCTGCAGTAAGGCAGAGCCTTGAGTGGAAGGTTCTCATCACCTCCACAGAAGTGGCTGCACTTATATCTGCCCTCATTGTTCTGCCAAAAAGTTCTGTTTTTCTGGAGACAGATAATGAGTTCATGAACATAGGGAACACATTCATTAGTTCCTTGGTACCTTGTACCTAGTATTCTTGAAGAGGTGAGAAGATTGCCCAAGTTTCCCCGTTTCCCCTGACTGGGCAGACTAGGTGGTTGGCACATACTCCGGTGCTTTCTTCTTGGTCATCTAATGGTATCACAAGCCATGGTTTCTCTCAGTAATAATCATGGTGTCAAGAGGCATTTGTGATCTGTGTGCTCTTTCAGTTGGGACCATGTTTAGTTCCCGTAATGCAAATACTGCTTTAAACTTAGCAATGCCAATTTGCATTAATATTTTGGTTTCATATAGCTATTGCATCTCACAAACAAGTGCATTTTAATGAGTACTGGCAGAATGATAAAAAGGTTATTCATTAAATACTATTGTAGAAAATACAGCAGTTGGTTGCCAGAAATCATTAAAGCAAAATATAATGTGCATTGAGGCCACAAGGACGCCCCTCCTTAGGAGTATGTGACCCTGTGGCATTCAGTGCAGTAAGAATCAATGCTAGTCACGCAAGCATGGAGGGTGGGGTTAATTAATATAAAATACAAGCCACCATATCATTGACACCAGTGTTTATTTTTAAGACTCAAACATATTTTTACAGTTTTGATAATCTGTCATGGAGATCAGAGGGCATTGCCTCAGGATTAATCTGAAGGACTTTAACAGTCAAAAAGACTGAATTGTAAAGCAGTGTATTCTGAAAGCTTACATTTTGGTTCAAATCCTAGAATATTGAACAATTTTTTCTTTCTTCTTTCCTTTTTCTTTTGCAGGGTAACATGGGGAAAAATTACAAATTTGCAACTGGCTCTTTAGAAATACACTACTTTCACACATGCGCTCTGCACGCTGCTGCCATGGCTGTCATAGCTTGTGGTTCCTAATTATAATGAGCTTTTTTGGTGGTGTTATTGCAGTTGTTTTTCCCCCAGCCCCCTCAACTCACTTTTCCCAGAAGAGAGTTCCAAGCCTTTGAAAATTCTCATGATTTTGCAAATCCACTCTATTTTTGTCGAGAATACAGGAAAGTTAAAATTGGCTGGTCTGCTGCCATGTTCTGAATCCAATTTTAAAGCAACCCTTTGCAACCCAGGGAGTGAAGCTGACATCTTTGTATCTGTAATGAAGATAATTACACCTGCAAGGTGACATCACTAGTGAAGTGACAAATGCACTTGAGAGCCGAGTCCCTTGGCTCCTCTGAATTCTGTAGACCACTTTTGGCATTTTGCTCTAGACACCTCTTTCATGCTTGTCTTTTGAGAAGTTGCTTTCAGTTGAATTTACTAAAGCTGACTGACACAGGGTTAAATTAATTCTTTTCTTTATTACTCAAAGTGATACAGACCTTTCTTGGACTAATGTAGCTTAATTAGTGGTCAATTAAAACTGAACATTGCTGAATTGAAGTTCTTTGATCAAACTCCCTGGCATGGGCTCTCTTTCTTTAACTAGCCACCATCTTGAATTCATTTGGAATCAGTAGTATAAACAAGTTTAAAACTGGTTCTTTTATAAGAAAGTCAGCAGGCTTGTATAGCTGCGGTTTCCTTTTTTACTTCTGTAGGCGGCAATTCAAAGACATGCTAAATGAAAACAGTGCTACACCCTGGAAAAAAATACATTTTTAAGAGTAACAGTAAGTAGTCAGGAAGCAGTCAGTGCTCCAACTCGTTTATCTGTAAATAATTAATATTCACTCTCCCAACATAAAGGCAAACTCCCCTTTCTCCGATTAGAGGACAACAGTTATAATAAAAAGTGAAATGCACACACACACCTACCTGGGTGTCGCTGGCAGTAGGGGAAGGCAGAGATGGGCCTAGTTGTACCTACATTTCTTCTTCATTGCTCATGGGATATTTCTTCTCTGTGCCTTTGAGATTGGGATGAGATACTATGTAACTTGGTTGCTGATTTCATCATTTATTTTAGAGGGCATTGCTGCTTTCATATAAGGGCTGAAGTGGTATAATTTTGTAGAATGTCACTTGGTTCAAGTATGCAGTGCTTTAAGAGTGTTGGTGCAGTTAATTCCTCCTACCCTGGAAAGGAAGTGGGAATCAGAGGAGAAATTACTGAATAGCTAGCAATAGTTCAGCCTTGCCTGTTCAAAGTGCCCTGTCTTAATATTTAAATTACATATGCTGCACTTGTCCAAACATAAATTGATACCATTCAGGAATCCCAGGTTTTGAAAGCTTAACAATCTAAAACTATGGAAGATGGAATTCAGATAGTTCCATTTAAAGTAGTCATTAAAGCCAGTAGTTTTTGTATTAGAAATAAAGTAATAAATTACAATGCAGTAATTAATTTGTTGTCCATGTATGGCTTCTTCCGAAATGTTCACAAGAACGAGAAAGGGGGAGTTTGGAAGTGACCATGCACTGTTTTCCTCCCCCCATAAATAAGATTTTGCAGTTTTCATTCCTTATATCCAAAAATTATAGTTATAAACTCCAATCAAAATTGAAAATCTCATCCCTCGACAGAAAGAGAAATTGTTTATAGTCAGTCCGCCTTTCAGCGTTCTATCTCGCCTTCTCCCTAAAGGGCTGATTAAGGAGAATAATTGGGGATGATAGCGGGAGGAAGACGACAATTCCATTTAATTAAAGATAATTTATTTTACTTTAAATTGGTGATGTCCCACATGAATAAGAGTAGATTTAGCAGATAGATTTATTAATGGGTACTGACATCTCAGCTGACAGAAAAAGCAAACATTTTCTTTCTTCATTGTTTTTATTGCGTCCCAGCACCTGAAATTGCTGTCAGCCAGCTTCCTTCGCTGCTCGTCAGAGCTGCAGGCTTTGCCACCAAATATGCAATTACTGGTTTATCACTAAAACCAACTTGATCCTCTCTTGAGTTAAAACACCAAGCCAGGCCCCTGAAAAGCTGCTCAGGTCCTCAAGACTGACAAGAGAAACACTGTGTTCTTAAAGGCTGTTTACTGTACTGATTTTTTCATTGGGGTTAATGCATGGCTTGTGGCACGTAGTTTTGGCATTTATATAAGGACTGTCACATTGTCACTGGTTTGGGGGCCGCATGCTTGCTTGCATAGTCCTTCAAAGAGATTGTACCTTGAGTGTTCTGGATAATGAGAACTTCACAGGAGTACTGTCTGCAAAACACCCAGGTTCATTCCTCATGAGCATCCTGTAACAATTAAGGCCTTTGGTGTGATTGTTTTTCTTGTTTTGCTCCTGCAGTTATAAACAGGTCCTGGAAGTTATGGGTGGGTGGAGGGCACTTTTACAGTTCAAAAGTGAGTTCAAAGAAGTATGCAGCCATTTTATTTATATTCTTCCTGGCATGTAAGGATTCTTCACAGCGCGTATTTTGCAAAAACTTGTAAATTGCTTTGTGCTTCTGATAAACTGTCATTTTCTCCAGTTCTATTGTATTCTATTGTATTCATTACCTCCTCTTAATATCACATTCATGTGTTCCTGGTTATGTTTTCTGTTGCTCAGTCGTTTCTGTATGCTTGCCTAGTATATTTCTTTCTCTCAGGATTTTTTCCTGGGTATGGAATGCAGGTCTTCTAGCCTAGTCTAGATTCTTGTCGTCTTCTCCATTGGCCTCTCATCCCATAGTCCATAGCCTCCTTCGTCTTGTCACACAGCCCTCTCGTTTGACTTATGGTTATGTCGCTAGCCTTTTGTCCTTTTCATACACATTTCCTCTAAGCCAGAACCTTCCCTTGTGTTCACATTTTAGATGTGTGTCTTCCCGACTTAATGTTAAAAAATTGATCCATATAGCCAGTGTTTACACAGTTAAAGAGAGAAATGAGATTTTTTTTCTTTTTGGGGGGACTCATCACAGTAGAGTTTTTATTTTATTTTAACCAGATGCTTGTATTTTGCCCTCTTCTAGAAGCTCACTTTTCAAAATTGATGCTAGATCAGTGTGGTGTTTTTGAAGGATTAGTTTTTATGAGATCTTACTTTCCGTGTTGTATTGACCTTCCCCTCAACCAAAGTATCTTTTCCCTTTTATCCACCCATTGCACCTGGTCTTAGTAGTGTAGTCTCTCGGGTCTGTGCTTGACCCACATTTTCCTCCCACTCTTATCCTGTCTGTTATTGCTGCTGTTCTGGATTCATTCTGTATCCTTTCTTCTTCTGTAATTTTGTGCTGTGTGATGATCCATCTCCCTCCCCAATTCTCCAAAGAGAAAGTGCTAGGCAAGCGGCATCCTTGGTAGACAGTGGGATATCTGCATTAAATTCTAAACTGTCTTCAGAAGTGTGCAGTAAGAATCTAGATGGTGCAGGCATGAAGCCAGGCATTCAGCTAGAGTAAAAGTAAGCTGAAAACCCTAGGAGGGAAAATGGTCATGTTTATAGAAGGTAACCTCAGTTGTAGTGTTCCACAGTAGTATGTGTGTGTGAGAGGGGGGGGGAAACACAGGGGGAGAGAGAGAGAGAGAGAGAGAGAGAGAGAGAGAGAGAGAGAGAGGGAGGGAGGGAGGGAGGGAGGGAGGGAGGGAGGGAGGGAGGGAGGGAGGGAGGGAGGGAGGGAGGGAGGGAGGGAGGGAGGGAGGATGATGGAGAAAGACTGGAAGTGAGTGGAGAGGATGAACTTAGCCAGCCACTGATACTTTCAGTGAGTTGCACTTGGTTCCTAGTAAGAAATAGGCAATGACGCAAAACAAAGGCATATCCTAGAGTCCAGTGATCCCGGTTCATCTTCCCTGGCTTGCTTTCATTCTATTCTATTTCTTCCCTGACTGTCCCTACAGCAGTTCACCTCCTATTGCCAAGCACCTTCAACTGCCTTGTCTTTTCCCAGGACTTGCTTCACTGCCGGCAATCAAAAGATGTGAGAAACCCCTTAAGTTAGCTGGATGGGGGATGGGACTTTTGTGAGGTTGGGTCTCTGTATCCGGGGAAAACATCAGAAATTTTGAGAAATAAATACATGAAAAGAAAGCCAGCTATTGTTACACATGCCTGTGATCCTAGCACATGTGAGGTGGAGGTGTGAGGAGGCATGATGATCAGGAGTTAAAGGCCAGCCTTCATTACATAGTGAGTTGGAAACCAGCCTGAGCTCCATGAGGCCCAGTCTCAATTAAAATAAATAAATGATCCTGAAATTTTAGCTATAGTGTCCCCAGCCTGCAAGCCCCAACCAGTGTGAATCTATGAAAACAGACAGAGGAATAGAAGCCTCTGATTCTGAGGTAAGAGAAGCGGGGAGTGACAAGAAAGAACTTACTAAACATGGACCAGATATGGCTCACGCCGGGGTGACGCGTGGAGCCTGGTCATTTGAGTGGCTTGGCCTGTCCCACCTCCCCTGCTCATGTACTCCTCCCAGCCTTTTCCTAGGCCCTCCCACCCCCAGGCCAGTCCCAGGCCTTGCTGCAGACATCTGCAGGTCTGAACCACATATACCCAGCCCTGAGGTCTCCTCTCTGCCTCCCACTATGAATTCTGGGCTGTGGTCCTGCTTGTTCTTGTCTGTCAGATTGCAGTTCTGATGCTGTCAGCCATGCCTGACCAATCAGCAAACACCACCACGGGATGAAATTTAAACAATGCAGATGCTCAAATACAGGGTTATGTTGCGTGGACCACGAAGGGAGAGCTGAGGTAAGGCCCGAGTCTCCCCAAAGTGGTCTGTCCCCAGCCTGCTTGGCCTGGCACTTCCTAAGCGACACTGCTGCTTTGCCTTGTTGCCACCTGCTTTCCCCCACCTTTCTTCACTGCCATTCACCAGAACTTTTCTTCATCCCCTGCCCATGCACTCCCACTGTTTAGTTCCGTAATTACCCCCCCCGTGCTGTCATGGACCTCCAGTCTACGGGTCCTTACTCAGGTCCTGACACACTTAAAGGGAGGAAGGGCTACTGGGATCAGGACAGGCGTATGGAATTACTGGGCTTTATTAATTTTCCCCCCACTGCTGGACAGTGGAATTTATCATCAGGTTATAAACATAGTTAGCTTTCTTACCACTGAGATGTATTGAATTTTAAATTGAGTTTAAATCTCCTTTTTTTGGAACTGGTTTACATAGAAAGGATATAAATAGATCCGATCTAAATGAGGAGACATCAGCTCATCTTGAGTCTTGGGGGCTGGGGATTGCTCTCTGTCCCCCTTCCTAAGTTGCCAGCGTTAACTCACCAGTTTCCCGCTGGCAGAGGAAGCATGTGGCTGTCATGCTCTTCTGTTTTAAGTATTTAGTTGGTCCTTTTATAACTTAGAGTATTTACAGGGTTCTGTACTCCCTCGTCCCATCTGGAAAATATTTAAACTTCATACGATCTATAAGATGAAAATACCACATATAAGGGGCTAGGCAGAAGGAAGAGAGCGGAGAGCCACCGCGTGTGTTTAGACTCGGTTGTTTGCTCAGAAGCGGCTGCTGGAGGAACTGGAACAAAAAGCTTGTGTGGGGGGAATGGTTTGGTCCAGGACTGTACATTCCACCACAGAATGAGTCTTGGTTTGTAAAACTGACGTTCTGTTGTGACTTCCAGATCCAAACAAATCTCTGCAAATTTCTGCCCGATCGAGTTAATAAGAAAATATATACATGCAGAGGCGAGAGCCGCGTGCTACTTGGCGGTTCTGTCAGTGCGGGTGGAAATAAGAGACGGATTTTACCTACTGTATTAACAGCCAGCCAGCCAGCAACTGCCAGGACCTCCAGCTCGCTCGTTTGCTTGATTTTTTTTCTTTCTTTTTCTCTCTCCTATGGAGAACAATGGCATGCAGGAAAAGCCTCTGACAAGGAGAGTAGCAGATACAGGATTGGGGTCACTTTGCTTCTAATTGCCTTGTAATTGGGGAGTGGTTTCCACTTTCCCACTCCCTCACAGATGTGGTTAAGAAGGGACAGGCTTTGTCCTAGCCGGATGTGCGGAGGGACCAGAGGGTCATTCCCTGTTCTAGGCTTGTGATGGGCTTCACACCTGTGCTCATTTCCCTCCATGATGGATGACCTTGCCATAACCCGGGGTGACCCTTAGCCTTCGCCTGTTCTCAGTCTAGTGGACCCTCCTCCCTCTCTCACTTACAGGTGGTTCCTGGAGCCTCATACACTTGTTTTTCGTGGTACATGGTGCACTTGGCAGCCCGGCAAGACCTTCAATTTCATCCCTCTCAAGGGGCCAAGAAAGGGCTGCAGGGTGGGGGGCAGGAGAGAGAGAGAGAGAGAGAGAGAGAGAGAGAGAGAGAGAGAGAGAGAGAGAGAGAGAGAGAGAGAGAGAGAGATTGCTGTTTGCATGTGCTTTTCTATTTTGTGGCTCATATGGTATCAATTACCATTTGATGGCAACGCCAGGCCTGAGGCCCTTTGCATGTTTGTCCTGTGAGAAAGATCTGGAAGAACCGACATATGGTTTTGATTGCAGCAATTGCAGGTTGATAGAATGAGCACAGGGGTGAGGTGGGTGGGTTTTCCTTCCGGCCCTTTCCACTCTGGGTTGCTAATGTGCTTTGCTTGTGGAACTGGTCTTTTCATCATCCACCCGCTCCCCACCTTCTCCTCCCCCCCCTCCGCCCCCACCTCACTACCACTCTGCTTTCCCTGCCCTGCCTCCTCCTAGGCACGTCCAAATCACCACTAGAAACATGTGGCCCACATTAAGGGCCTTCAATTAAAACAAACAAAAAGAATTGTCCACTAGTCTATTAAAACCCTAGAGCAGGTCATTCCATCAAGATGGTCATGAGTATGCTAAAGTTAAAAGCAAGTGGCCCGGGGATCAGGTCCCTCCCCTAGAAACTCAGGATGTTTTTAAAAGTCTATTGGTTCAGGTTGTTAAACATTGACATGATGCTGAAAATAGTAGCAGTAGTGTGTGTGTGTGTGTGTGTGTGTGTGTGTGTGTGTGTATGTGTGTGTATGTTTCCAGACACTTCTTGGAATCTGTTTGAGTTCATCCACAAAAATCCCGGGGAATGGTATGTGAAGGATCTCTATCAGAGTCTGTTTGCCCTCAGACAGGGAAGAGCAATGTCTGTGAGTATTTCCCCTGTTGAAAGGAGATGCTTGGAGACTTGTCTGCCACACACAGTATCTTCTTCCTTACAGGGTTTGTGATGGCAGGGGGTGCCCAGGAAAAACCTCCCTATTACTGATCCCCAGCAAGGACTGTATCTCTGATAGGTAAAGGGAGCTCTAGTTAGGAACTGGGTTAAAAAGAACATTATAGACATGTTTCATGTGTGTTGCCCATGAACATTTTTCTGTGATGCTTTGGGACATACATGTAATCTGTTCCATAGACTGGTGGCCCATCAAGTAGAAACGTCCCTTTTATTCCAACTATTGTATTTGAAAGTAATACACACAATTTGTAGTTTACATAGTTTGAAAGGCAATATGGTACTTTGTGTGTGTGTTTCTGTTAATAACTTCATTCAGTTGAAAACCTAACAACCAGAACACCCTGAATTACAAAAGCCCCTAATAAAGTTTTTGTAATTTATTAGGTGTTTCTTAATAAAGTTTTTTAAAATGTAAGGTAGGCTGGCTCTGGTGACAGCAGAATCAGGTACACCTCTGTGAGTTCAAGGCCATCCTGGTCTACATATTGAGTTCCATGGCTATACAGTAAGACCTTATCCCCCCCCCCAAAAAAGAAGAAGACAATAAAAAAGAAACACATGAGGTGCCAAATTGTTTGTTCTCCATACTTGCTTTGCATGACAAAACTTAACTGTGTCTATTAAAAGATGGCGAACATGACTGGGATGGAGATGTCTATGTATTGGGTTCTATGCTTCGAGGCATTTGGCTAAGCCTACTTCTTTGCTGTGTGTAAGTCTTCTCCTTACTTTGTTAAAAGACTGACTTTTTAGGACTTTGATAATGGTACTAATTTTGACATCTTGTAATATTACATATGAGTAAATGCTAGGAAATATTTGCATTCAAAGCAACTAGCAATTAGTTGAGTTACTCTAGTCAAGACTCTAACTTTATAAGCTGCTATTTGGATATTTGGCTAATTTAAGGTATACATATATAAAGAGTAAGCCTTTCTACCTATTGTTTTTGCCACCATTAGCTTCTTTGGGAGAGTTGCATTGAGAAGTCTAATATGGAGATATAACACGAACAAGAACAACGTGCGTATGTGTGTGTGTGTGTGTGTGTGTGTGGTATATGTATGTACACAGACACACACACACAGACACAGACACACACACACACACACACACACACACACACACACACACAGTGCTTTCCTGAAAGCATCAGAAGCACCAGCAGCTCATTGCTGCAAACAGATCTGTGTATGGGTTGCTGGCTTGACTTGGAACATGCCAGGTCACTTAACAATAGCCATTCTGGAGAGATACTTGATTTGAGAAGCCATTTTGAATCTTCTCTATCCTAACACCATTCTGGTTTTGAAATGGAAAATGGAAAAGAGCTTTCTGGAAGAGAGTGATCTCTACCTTGAAGAGGGTATGTGTTGAAATCTCTCAAGGCCTCCTCAGATTACCCACATTGATTATCTGCCTCCCCACCCAGAAGACACAGAGGCTGGTAGGAAATATGGACCTGTGTGAGTAAGAACACTACAGGGGCAGATGTTGCCATTTGAGATGGCCTCTCTGCTTCTTGCCCAATATTATTTGGTATTCAGTCTGAAATTTAGGAGACAATCTGGTTTTATATATAATTCTTTTAAAAGTGAACAACAAAATAGCTATCAACAGCTCTTAAAATCTGATTTGGATTAATAAAATCTCACCCAAGTGTACCTGTTGAAATGATCAATTTTATGGTAACATGAACGATGTTAAGAGATAAAAAGTCTCCTCATGTGTTTCCAATATACAGTCTCTTCATCCTTATTAAGGAAAAAGAAAAAAAATCTGCCTTAGTGAAGGCTACATAGACATCTTCAAACTCTGTGATCCTTAGAAACTCTAAAAGATTATTTGGTTAGATGGATTGATTGATTGATTAGACTCTAGTTATTAGCAAATGGAAAAATATTTATAGAGATATGAATATTTATGAGTGTATGCAATAAGTCACCAACCCATACTTGAATCAGTTCTCTTTTATAAATTGGAGCAGAGAATGAAGCTGCAATTCATATGTGAGAAACCCCGTGCTTGTTTTCACTGAAGGGAAACATGGCTTCTTAGCTTTCTTTCTGGAGTCTGAGGCCTTGTCCACAGTTACCGGGTTCCACACGGAACTCACTTCATCCTGAAGAGTTTGTCATCTCCTTAGGATCTGTTTGTGGTCTTCATCCACTGCAAGTATGCATACTTATGCCCACAAGGAAGACATCAGTAACTTCAAGGGCAGTGTCAATTAGGAACGCCAAAATATAGTTCACCAAGTTAGAATTAAACTCAAACTTAATACTATCTGAATTTTGAACAAAATTTGAACCTTTGAGAAATATTGGGGATTCTGATGAGCGTTTTTTCCAGCTTTTTTTTTTCTTTTCTTTTTTTTTTTTTTTTTACTATTTGCAAATCATTGCTTCCTTGATCCTGGGGTGGGGAGAGAAAACCTCAAAGGAAAGGCTCAACGGGTTTCCTGGACATCAAATAGCTAGTACAAAACAACATTCTGATGACTTGCATGTAAATAAATCAGAAACATATGAATTAAACTTCTCTCAAAATACACATGGGTTGAAAAAGAGAGAAGTGCTGAGGAAATGTGTTTTGGGTTTTGCTGAGCCCATGACATTTGAAAAAATAGTACGAGACACTGAACAAACACAAAACATGGCTTGGCTCACCCATTCCTAATATTAGCCTCCCAGTTCAATGGCAAATCAATTTACCATATGCCCAAATATGAGCCACCTTTGGTGCACTCCTCCACACTTAATTGCTTGCAGTTTAATCTTTTTTCCAATTAGAAGCTGAAAAATAGCATCACGTTTCAAGGAAATGAAAATCTTAACATTTTTCCCACCCAGTTGGTTTACATCAGACTATTTTAGCAAGCACCAGAGATCATTTCACCTTAAGAACAGTCACGTTGAGATGGTTCTCTCTGATGAAGCTGACGCATAGCAGAAGAAAAACATCATTATTAGGAAACCTGCACCAATGTCAGTTTGCTGGGAAAAATAAAAGCCAAAACCCAGTGGTAGTCAAAATGGATGAGCATGAACCACATCATGGTTCAACTTTACAGTCGTAGAAAATGGATGGTGTATTACCCATCTCAGATCCTATCTGAGTCTCTGCTCTCTTTTACTCCTGAGCTTAGAAGAGGTATGAGAAGTGGAAGCCTTTGTTCTCTCTTTCACCCTGCACTCAACAGACCTAACATTAGAGATTCTAAATCCTGGGACAATTGTAGAATCCTCAGAGCCTTTGTATCCTCTCTCCTTGATATTGTATTCTTCAGCATCTGGCTTTAAGTACCGGATCAGAACACAGGGAATTTAGGGAACAAAAATAGCCAGAGCTTCAGGCTTCTCCCTCCAACTGTAAGTCTCTGACATGCACTTGGCTGAAATCCTATATCTGCTCTTTGGACTAGCTTTCTCACTTGAGATTATCAGTTTGAAGTTAAGAGGGAGGCAGTAGATTTCATCTTTCCTATTTAGGGACAACTTATTTTGGTTGCTTAAAAAAATAACACTTTAATGTATCTTTCCTAAGTTCTTTAATCTGGGGGTGGCTAGAAACTTTGCGAGACAGCTAAGCAATCCCACTGATATTCATTTCATGTCTAGTATAGACAAGTAATAGATTGTAACTAAAGGAGCTGGACAGAAGAAAGTTAATAGACATCTTTCGTGTGCTCTGATAACACTGATCAGGAAACTCAGGCTTCAGAAGTAAGTTATACAAGGGCACTTTCCCCGAATTTGCAGGAATGGAAGTCAAATGAGAATCAAGGCAGCAAAATGCAAGAATATTAACTGGAAGATAACCCACCCACATCTTGTTTACTAAGAAACGAAAAGGAGTACAAAGAAGAATTATGTGACCTTTGGCAAGAAATATATTGGGGTAAAACAGAGACTACCAGCAAAGTAGAACATGTGTAAATGGCAGAATGATTGGTACAGACCAACCAGATGGGGGCAGGGGAATTTTTGAAAGCATAGAAGAGGAATGGAAGAACTGTGTTAGGGGACGCATGCAGCTAAGAGTTCTGTTCTTCGCTGTCTTCTTATCTGTGAATCCTGATTCTGAGATCTTATCATATGGCAGATACCCCCAAAGAGATGCATTGCTTTGCTAGCTAATGGCTCTGGGTTAGTTTCAGATTGGAATGGATGAAAGTGGCCAATCATCTCATGAATTGGTGTAGCTTTGTGCAATCTTCTTTTGAGAATATGGGATGTAAAACCTGAGTTCCACATACCACAAACACAGCAAGTCAGATACATAGACCCTACACTGGTGAAAGCCATGAGAAACTGCCATCACTTTAGGTCAACTGTGCAATGGCAGCCTAATTTCTTTTCTAGCTGTGTTACTGCTGTCTGATATCTTCTCCCTCATAGAAGGGCAGATGTTCTTACCTCTAGTGCCCTAAAAATACCATTCATGATTCTGAGGACATTTTTTTTCTGAATAAGACATTGGGAAAATTCAGGGCAGGTCCTTTAAAGTTGATAATATGATTGGAGAGGGGCTTGTTCATCTTTCCTTTGCTTCTTTCCTTCATTTATTTGATATATTTTATTGGTTCTCTACTCTAGGAAAAACTTTTCTCTGTTCATGCTTTAAAATGCAGCTTCTAAAATGACCCTAAAGGGCCATTGTATTCTATGGGAGGTAAGACCTGCATACTTCACAAAAGATACACATTTCTAAAAATAAATAGTTAGGGAAACTTGGAAGCCAAAATCTTCCATTCACATTGACATGACTGTTGTCAGAATGTTATTTGGTCCATATCATTCCTGACATCACACGCAAACACCTGTTACTCCTTGGACTTGTCAGAGAAGAGATGAGTAAGTTGCCTACATATCAGAAGTTTTCTATTAAAGACAGCTGTCAGAAATACTTTGATAAGCCTCAGCCTATAGGCAGGCTCTTCAAACAAGACACCCCATGATCTGACCTTGTCATAGTATAGTCCCATGTTCCATCCAATGAATGTCATGTGACAGAGTAAGTGACTCCTCTGTGGTCAACTCATTAGTGATAGAGCCAAACTTAGAAAGGTGGTCTTCTGCTTACAGTGGCCAGTCCTCGTAGCTAATGGACTGACTTGAGATCTGTAGTTAAAACAAATATATGCTCATTTCTGCAGAAGGGGAGAGCATTGATCCTGCTGACAAAGATCGTGAGTAACTTTGGCAGGAGGGCAGTTTGCATTTCACTGGAAAGGAAGCCTCTGTTCCTCATTCTAACTAAATTAGTTACCTAATTGTCTATCTAGAAAATTACAACAGAGCTGAGCACCTTAGAACTATAGTCCACAATCTGTCTTCTTGCACATGAGACAGACCTCTTTACACATGGGTCTGAAGTAGTTTCTTTTCTTAGGAACAGCATGTAAATTAAGACCTGGTATGTGTTATTTTAGATTTTACTTTATATTTGTTTGTTTCATTGATTGATTTTTAATTAGGATAAACTTAACTAGTATGAAGTGAACAATTCAGGCGTATTTAGTATATTCAGGATGCTGAACCATCATGGTGTCTCACTAGTTCCCAAACACTTTCATGATACCCAAGGAACATCCAACTTACTATACAGCTGTTTTCTATCCTTCTGCCATGTTTTATAAGCTTTTGACTATAATGTTATCTTATACACAGACACATATACATATTGAATATACAATATATGCACATCTATTTTTTTCTTTGTCTGTCCACTGATTAGGCAGTTCCAGACAGAAGACCTAATCTTTGGTAATTATGTGAATGAAGACTGAACTTTTTAAACTGCTCCCTTTTATCCACATTAAGAAATCAGTTGGGTTTGATATTTCGGTTTTGAAAATCCAAGATTATTAAACAAAATAAGATGCCTATTAAAAGTTACATTTCTTAGACATCAAAGGAGCATTCTTACTATAATTGTATTCTTAAAGAAATTACTATTGTTTACATTTACGTATACTGATTTTGTTCCAGAATATTATTAAATTAGCTGGTAGCAAATTTTGAACTCTTTATATCCAAAATTAAGAAATATTTTATCATATGAAAAAATACCTGGAATTTCACTATTAAAGAGAGCCAACTTAATTATGTTTTGAATATGCCTGAAGACACAAACTAATTATTATTGACTACTTGTTTTTCTGTTACAGGGTCCCTTGTCAGAAATACTTGGGCTCTTCTTAATTCCTCACTTCCTATAAGAAGTTTTGAAATAATTTTGTCATTATTGAATAGTTTCCCCACATTTCTTTTGTACACAGAGAACCTTCTAGCTTTGTGCTAGCTAGAAGTCTCTGTTCTGGGTTAAATTGGGGAACTATGGCAGCTTGATTTAACCTAAAGTTTTCCCTGAGCTTAGCAGAGAGGTGGGCACTGAAATAAGTAACAGAGAGCAAGCTGATTGACTGGTTGGCTATGTTGACAATTTGCATACTGTTTTTTTTTTTTTCATTTCAATCTGTGCCACAGAGTCCTACATTTGGTGATTATTTCATGCCTTTGTTTTCCATTGAAAGTAGTTAAAGCCATATGTTTTAACAGAAAAGAGATAATTCCTACTTTTTTTTTCAGCTCAGTGAAAGGGGAGATGGGGTAATAATTTTGCAGTGTACCATGGCTGTTCAGAACTCTGGCAGATTGGAGACTTGGTGTTCATGACAACTCTCTTAGTACACAGGAGAGGAAAGCATCTGTTTGAAGCACCAGTGCTAAATTTGGTGTTTCAAATCATAGATTTTGTTGGTTATTCCACTCACCATCAGTAAACATCGTTTACTAATCTGAAAGTTGTCCTTCAGGTAGCTTAAACCATTGGTAATTTGCAAGGCTGTTTGGATTAAGGGCTGTCACTTCTGACCTGGAGTTGGGACTGAAAAGACATAGGCTATAGACTGATTCCTAGTCTCATTCAGTTGGATGACAGCAGGGATGTTTAGACACTTAACCTCTCTCTTACCTGGTATTTCCTAATAATACTAGATGAGTAGGATGATCAAGCACTTGCATATACAATTGGTCTCAGAATGATTGTGAAAAATAATTAAGTCTTTATATTTTAAACATAGAATTTTATGAAATTGCCTTTTGTGCAGTTAAGTTAAATATCAAAGCACATGTCTGTACAACTACACACCCTGTGGCTATGGTGCCTTTGCATGCTTTTATCTTTTCACTTTCCCATGGAATCCAAGTCTGGCTGACATCTTTATTTCTTGGATCACTACTTCTCAAATTGTGATCCTCTGCCTTTAAAAGAACTTTCTTCATGCCTCTTCTCACTTCCTGACAAGAATTGGCTACTTGGGAATGACAGCTGTTTGTATTTGCTATATGCAGGCACAACAACTGAAGACATTTGGGTTTAGAGAAGTAGAGACAACTCATTTATAGTTTCACAAGGACAAATTATAAAATCATTAACATTTTCTCTTCTACCCACCCCCCCGAATACCCTATTGGAGCATCATACCTTCACCACTTTCCTCAAGACCTTCCCAAGGAACTGTGGAATTGCTTCCCAAATGTGGGGAGTAATAGAAGAGGTACTGAGTAATAGTCTTTTGGCCATGAAATATTTCTGGGTTTCAGGCTTTTATTCTTCATAGTCATATACCTTGACCTAGGTCTTCAACAGTGGAATTGATTTATTTATCTAATAGTGCCTAAACTTGAGCGATTCCCTTTTAAAAGGGATACCACAATGGTTAATATCTATGCTTCTGGCAGGAGCCTAGGCTCTTGGGTTCAAAAGGAAGAAATGGAGAATGGTGATTTCACAATTGTGGTAGGAGAACCATTATGATGATTCCTCCACTTTCTAAAGAAAGCCCAATAATAAATACAGTGAGAAGTAGAATCATTAAGATTTATTCTGGTGGAACCAATGAATGCCTATCTTTCTCTGTGTTGTTATAATATTCTTACCCTGTATGTATCTTTTATGTAATTTTTTATTCATGCTTCCATCAATGCATTAGTGAGATTTGAACCTTTGTGGTAAGTAATATACACTCACACATACATCCAGACATATCTGCCTTTTTAAAAACAATATTACTCTCAATCTTCATGTTCCAATATTCAGGTAGACCAGATAGCCTTAAAAGGACTTCTGGTAGGCCATAAAAAATAAGATAAACCATAATAATCAACATTGAAGTTAAAGTTCCTTGTATTATTATTGTAGAGTCATAGAAATTACTTTCCTGAAGATTTGCAGCCCTTATTTAACCGAGAAAACATTATTTCTAGAGGTCATAGAGCTGTATATTGGCAGATACAACACATACTATTTTGATGTTTCAGCACCTCATAATTGAACAGTTCTTGTCATCATAAAATACCATTTGGCTGTCGAAGGTGAAGAAAGCTTTGAGATACGAGATGATCTGTTATACATACCTGAAGATCAGGAATTTGTTGTGACTAGTGTAAATAAAGATATAACCTATGATAGAATCATAGCTATTGAAGATTTAAAATAACAAGAATAATGAAAAGTAGTTGTGATCATAAAAATATTCTTTATAACATTACCTTTAATTTTCTGATGCACATTCAATAAATAAAAGTTGGGTAACAACTTACTTAGGTGTTGTGAACATATTAAAGAGTTGTGATATACTTAGCATCCACAATCTTTTCTCTGTGCCAATCTTGAGCCTTTGAGGAAGCCAACTCCTGTGGGAATGAGTGACATAAGGAATAGATCCAGGAAGACATCAGATTTCAACTGGTCCTGGTTTGGTACACATCAGTATTTCAAGAGACCTTCAGCAAGGAACAACTTGATTAGTCTAAGACACTTGAAGTTCAGGCCAAGGTGCTCATGATGTTGGCATTGAACATTTTTGAGATATACCAAGTTGAGTGCAATAGCAAACATACAACATCTGCTCAGTTGATTTCAAGTGTAAGAGAATTACAGTTGTAAAAATAAAATGAAGTATTGGAACTAGAGGCTAGTACACAGAGGCAAGGCTATGTCCATACTGTATTTTAGTACATAGGTGATAATGTTTTATCTTCTTACTGTTCTTCTATTTATTCTCAGATTATCTTTTTCATCACTGAATCCTATGAAACTCTTAACAGATAACTTTGTATCTCCAGAACCATTAAACAATTCTGTATGTATTCCTGCCATTCCTTTGTGCAACCTCATTCTGAAAATCATGTTTCTTGTAGAATCCCCCATGAACTCCACTGTACAGAAGCCTCCTGTGTCCTCTTCCGATAAAATGGCTGACTAACTGTGGGGTTGGAGGGGAGGGGCATGGTTACTAAATAATCAAGCCAGGACTCTGCAGATCTTTTCTTATGAACCCATAATCAGTCACCTTGGAGTATTCATAACCATTGTAATACTTAAAAGGTCAAGTCTAAAATGGGACTACATGATTCTGCGTCTCAAATTTGCCACTTAATTACCTGTATGAAGTTGAACTCTTCAGTTAACATACATTCTGTGCCTCAGGGCCTTTATCTGTGGAAATGGAATAGGAATAAAACAATGGGATAAGGGAAAGAAAAAATTTTTATGCATCATTTGACTGGAGCCATGCCTGACCTATCAGAAATAACATGCTAGCAGTGTATATTGTCATCAGTTGGCCCTGTCAGTCATGAAAAGAACTTGCATCCTCACAGACCTTTGAAATGGGTCTCTTTGCACTAATGGAAAGTTGTGTCAACTTGGAATGCCGTTATTAATTACTTTCCTTTATTTCTCTTTGATATCCCTGTGCCTGTTTTATGGCAGAGTGGATGTGAGATTTCAGTAGCATTGCATATGAAAGGACTCAGAATCTAAAATGTGTATGTGACATCATAGCGGAGAGACTCTACTGAGTCTCTGCTGGCCATTTTACTGCCTCGGGGTTTCAGTAACACCACTTAGTAAATTCTTCCTAAAAGCACTGGCCAATGTAAACATCTAAGGTGCAATGTGACCACTATGTTAGCAGTAGAAGTTTTATCTCAAGTGTGCTTTTTTTTTATTGAAGAAAGCAGGGGTTTATTGGTGTTTATGCTCCCTCCCCCTACCAAATCTCTACAAAGACTATATCCAACTCATTTAAAATTAGAGTTTGGAAAGTGATTCAAAGATTTTGGGAAATATATATATTCAGAAGTTTTCCATGGGAGGGAAAATTGGAAGCAATATCCTTGCCCTTTTATTTATTTATTTATTTATTTATTTATTTATCTGTCTATCTATCTGTCTGTCTATCTACCTATCTATCTGAGAGAAGAAATAACAAGACTGAGATGCAAGGCCATAGGTTTTCTGAAACTGCTGGTGGGCTTTGTGAGCAGAAGACATGTATGTTAGCATTGATGTGACTGTCATCTGTGTGGTCACAGTGCTCCTAGCAGGAGTCAGTGGCTAGGAAAAGAGGATGTTGGCTGCTGTTTGCCCAGCTGCAATCTGAGCATTGCTTAGGTTCCCCATCTCTGCTCTTGCCTTTGGTGTCCTCTTGCTAGTTTTTATTTGTCATTTGATTAATAGAGACACAAGCAAGGAGGGACAGAACTGCTTGCAATTCTGCTTCTGAACAGAAAAATGGAAATTTGTTTGGCGAGGAGAAAAAAATCTACTGGTTGAAATTAACTTAAAGGATTTAGCTTCAGGTTTCATTGCTCCTGAATGGATAATCAAGAGTCAGCTACTATTTGGAAGGGGAAATTGGTGAGTGGTATTTATGACAGGACTTGTAGACATGTGCTTGTAAGAATTTATTCTAAATATATTACAGTTTCATAGAATTTCTTTGGGAAAATTCATACAGGGTCTTTCATATTTTTTTGTGTTTTAACCTGATAGAATGGAAAGAGAATAGTGTTGTTAGTAGCAATAAAATATAGATGTCTCACATATAATTGGAGAATTTTATAAATGTTTGAAAAGTCATGAACTATTCTCTCATGACCTACCTAGCCCCACTTGAGCCCCAGAATGTCAATAAAAACAGTTTGAGAAGTAAAATCTTCACTGTGAATTGGTTTAGAACACTTAGGACCATTTGATTAATTCCTTTGTCAACTTCAAGGGCTTTAGTTAGAAATAAAATCTTCACAAATTCATCATATGGTACCTGTGAATGTTTTTCCACTTGGAAGAAGCATGTCTCTGTGTGTCAATGGAGACTTGGAGGGATTGTTGTTTGCGTCTCCAAGCATAACTACTTCTGCAATGATATTGCAGTATGGTCCTTAACCATCGCTTGGGTGTGAAGGAAGAATACCCGTATCTTCATCATTCACTATTCCTTGACATTGCATTATAGACTGAGAATGTATAAGTTGGAAGGCTATAATCCCTGGAGTTTACTCTTGTCTTGGGTTCTGAGCTCTTGCTTGTCTCTGAGGGTGACTTAACTGCCTTTCCGTTTCAGGACATGTAACTGAGCTGTTGTTCGATCTGTTCACTTTCCTTCCCATTTTGCTGGCCATTTCAAGTCTTTAAACCCAGAAGTTAGAATAGACTTGAGAAGAGGATGCTGAAAATGGGAAGGGCTGGCTCACAGTGTACACACCTTGGCAAATCTTCTAACTTCTGCGCACTTTGCAAAATGAGGTCAGATTCGCTTGAGCTTTGAAAGCATGAGGCCAGGAAATGCAGCAGTGTAAGGCAGGTGTAGAGGTGGCAGGACAAGGAAAAGGGAGCCTCTGAAGAACTGATATAAAAAGAGTATCTTAAGAAAGGGAAGATAGGGGGCTGGAGAGATGGCTCAGTGGTTAAGAGCTCTGGTTGTTCTTCTGGAGGACCTGGGTTCAATTCCCAGCACCCATATGACAGCTTACAGCTGTCTTTAACTCCAGTTACAGGGGATCTGATTCCCCCATACATCCTTACACCAATGTATATAAAATAAAAATAAATATATGATTTTTTTACAAAAGTGAAGATAATAAAAGCACAGAATATAACATAAGGGGATCTGATAACATGAAAATGGGCGAGAAATGTGTAGAAGTCTTTTACTATTAAAAACCAAAAATAAGGTGACTGTACCATGTCTAACTCTAATTCCTTTGTCAGAACCATCAATGACCAAAAGTGAACTTGCAGCTTACGAGCTTCGTTTGCAACATAGGCAGAGACTGGGGCTCACAGCTAATCTTCCCTGGTGTATATTATCAGACATAATTTGCAGTCATTTTTTTCAGATGGCTATTAAAGAAAATAAGTCTTGAATATGTCATGGCACATAGGACTTTAAAAATAAAAAGACAGTAGATGGAGTTTCCTGCATCCTATCAGATGGACATTGGTTATGTCACTTGTATGTGCTATACTGGAGATACCTAGAGTTTGTCTCTCGTACCATCTCAGCAAAACAGATCCTTCTTTCTGAGGAAAAACAAGTCATAACTAAGCTGTTGTTACTGAGGTAAATCTCCGTTACAGTAGATGGCAACATACCCAGCCACTCTAAAGTCTAACACTCTCACAGCTGAGCTATTACAGCTCTCTTTATGGACAGTGTTGCCTCTACCCTAGCAGCTGTGTGACATGATACTTTTTCGTTTTGTTTTGTTTTTTGTTGTTTTGTTTTGTTTTCTTGGTTTTTTTTTTTTTCGAGACAGGGTTTCTCTGTATCGTTTTGGAGACTGTCCTGGAACTTGCTCTGTAGACCAGGCTGGCCTCGAACTCACAGAGATCTGCCTGCCTCTGCCTCCCTAGTGCTAGGATTAACTGCATGCACCGCCACCGCCCAGCCTGGCATGATGTTTTATGTATAGACAGTTCTGCGATGATGCTTGCCAATCTGGTAACCAATGGCTGCTTGTAGCTCTTGAGCACACGAAACATGGCCAGCATGACTGACAACTGAAAATTGTTTCATTTTCATTATAAGTTCACTTGAAATAACCGTAGGTTACTAGTGACAACCATATTGGACAGTGCTTTTCAAGACACAATGAGTAAGTTTCTGTCAAAGTGGAAATTTCATGCATTTCTGGAGTGCCTGTGATTGATTAGAGATTATGATTGGCATGATATCACTCGTCATCCTGGTGAGAATCGCTCTGTTTGACAAACAAGGAAACCAAGGCCCCAAGAGATAAATTGCCTGTGCTAAACTCTTGTTATGCAAGTGTCTGACTGTCATAGTTGAGAACATGTATAAAATCTTTCAAGGTCTGAGCTCTGAGTGAGTGTAACCAGAACTTGGGCATCTATGGCACTATTTTAATGTGGTATTTTTCTGTTCATTGTGGATGGTTCTCTCTCTCTCTCTCTCTCTCTCTCTCTCTCTCTCTCTCTCTCTCTCTCTCTCTCTCTCTCTCTCTCTCTGAGACTCTGAAATCATCATGCTGTTTCTGTTACTGCCTCATGCAGTTTCAGCTATTACAGTTCTCTTTAGAAATTGCATATGCACATTGTACTTGCAGAATCGCCAATGGGTAGTAACATTAAGGGGCAGCTAAGACCTTCTGTACAGTACAGTTACCACCAACCATTATTTTACAGAGTCTGAAGCCATTTCTCTCTGGTCTTTTGAGTTATAGTTTCCCTTGCAGGAAGCACATTCTTATCATATGCATGGTTTCACCATAAACATGCCTCATAATATGAAAATAAAAATAGTATAGAGTGGGGAAAAAGATTAATGAGATCCCACAAGACTTTCTGTAAACTATCACAAAAGTGAAGCTCATGTTGATAGTTAAGAGTGTCATGTCCTACACACAGACAACAAAAATGGATTCATCAAGTTGTGTTTACGTGTTTGTGCATTAATAAAGAGTCTTATCAGTTTGAGAGTAGGAGCATGAGAAGGGCTGGAGGGAGGAAAGGGAAAAAGGAAATATTTTGTCATTCTATTACAATTTAAAATTTATAAAAATAAGTGAGATATAAAAGTAAAGAATGTCTCATCTTTAAGAAGGAAAAATTGGGGGCTGGAGAGATGGCTTAGCAGTTAAGAGCACTGGCTGCTCTTTCAGAGGACTCAGGATCTACATGGTAGCTCATAACTGTTTGTAACTCAGGTGCCAGATCTCCTGGAACTGCTTACATATGCAAGCAAAACAGCAATGCACATGAAATAAAATAAATCATTAAAAGTGTTTTAAAGGGAAGGAAGAATTGATTTTAATAGAATCTAGACTTTGATGAGCAGGTCTACTCTCTTTGCCTTATTATTGTGGCTTACAAGATTTTTAATCAGGAAAGGCAAACTGTTCTAAATCACATTTGTATGCTTAATGAAAATAATGACAACAAAACCTGAACACAAGTGCTTGATTATTTTTTTTTTTTTGCATGTCCACTATGTGTCAGGATCCATTCTAGTTACTTTACACACAAAGTACCAGTTACTTCCTGTTGCTCCCATTTTACAGAGAGGAACCTGGAGACTACAGAGGTTAAAAGTGACAGAGCTCACAGTCAGATTCAGGCTCATCTGAACCAGTACATTTCACCTCTCTACTCTTTTCCAGCTTTAGGAAGTGAAGAATATTGTTGATAGTGCCACCTTTTCTCATCATTATGAAAGTTAGATTATATTGTGAACTTCTACCACAGAAACTCTTGCACAAGAGGTCCCAAACAATATAACCTTTGCTATGTTTAAATCTCCCGAAATGAAACCCATGAGCCAAGAGACGGTAGGGTAGGGAACACACCCCCCTCCCCTTCCTTTGTGGGTGGGTGTTCCTGTTTGAACTTTTTTTATATAATGGACAGAAAAACTTGGTGGCTAGAAAAGATCATTGGGCCCAGCTAATGTGCCTTCCTGTAATTCTCAAATTACAGTACAAATTCTTTTTGTTGTTGGTTGGTTGGTTGGTTTTGGCTTTTAGAGCCATGGTTCCTTTGTGTAGCCCTGACTGGCCTTGAACTCAGATCCACCTGTTCCTGCCTCGTGAGTGCTGGGATTAATGACATGTGCCACTGCCACCGCTTGGCTACTACAGAAATTCTATCTGTAGAATGAACCCATTTTCATACTTCCATCAATCTGTGACTTAGTGTTATCTATAGATCTTTGTGAAGCTTGCGGCTTCTATGATTTCACTTTAAATTGAGAGAAGATGGTGATGCTAACCTTTGATGTGAAATACATTATACTATTAATTTTCCACGAGGCTTTTATTCAATAAATGATTTCAGTGATGGCCTGTCATTTCCAGCCAACATTCCTCAGTTCCAACTTGGCAATATTTCACACTTCCCTCCTTACTCTTGTGGGGATGGTCAGAATCCAGTATCTGTCTTGATCTAAGCTGTCTTTCTGGGTGAGTATGGGCTTTTGTTTCTTGTGATATTGTCCTTGACTTCTTATTAGGGTCACTTAAATATATTGCAGTGATGTTGGAGTGTTTCTTTCAAATTGGGCTGATTTTTAGGCTGATTTTTTTTTTTGTTTTTGATATTTCTTGTTGAAACAAATCCAGTTAGGTAAGTAATCTTTCTAGAAAAATAATAAGAAAATACTAAGAAGGCAAATCTACGAGGCCCTATTGAAATTGATATCATTATAAAACAACTTATGGAAAATTCCACATAGACACTTGGAACTGAGAAACTGACAAAATAATTGAGTAAAGTAGACACAGCCCAGCAGTCCACTGGCTGCCATTGTGATTCAAATTTGAAACATTACGCATAGTGTGAACATTATTATTGCTATTCATGTAAATATCCTTGCATACCTTCACTACCATTTTAAGTGACAGTGTCTATCAAATGATGAAAATAAAGAATAGAAACTAATTGTAACTCTAGCACGTTCCATATATTGAGGCAGTTCATTGACCTTCTACTTTGAATTTTCTGAAGGTTAAAACTCATGTTTTACCTCACGGGAGGGGGTGTTGCTGAGTGGTAGAATGCTCCCCTAGGATGTACCATGTCGTAGATTTCATCTCCGTCACCACTCTCAGTCAACTATAAGTAAATAAATAAAATGTGAGAAGTTGAAGCAGATAAATCTATTGGTCTCTTCAACTTTTCAAAACATACAAAAAAATAAAGCCTGCTTGCCTTAAAATAACATTTGAAACAAGAAAAAATGTGGAATCTGAAGGGAAAATGAATAGGGTCTAAGTTGCCTTATAAACAACTTTGTGTTTTAGAAGATACACAGAAATTACCTTAAAAAAGAAAACATTAAAAATGTGCTCTGTTTCTGGGTAACAGAAATTTTCGTCTTGTAGAAAAAATCTCCAATTGGTGTGTTGGCCGGCCCCACAGGCAGAGGCAGGTAGATATCTGATGACTTCAAGGCAGCCTGATCTACATACTGAATCCCAGGACAGCCAGGGCTGCATAATAGAGAAACACCTTCTCAAAAATCCAAAACAAAGAAACAATAAACAAACCAATATCTCCAATTGGCTACAGCATCAGAAAATCAGAAATTACATATTATATGCTAAAATCTTTTTATCTTGTAGATATTCTTTCACAAGCCGGCAGTATTCTTGAATTTACCTAAACAATCTTACCCTTAGCTATTTTAATTTATTCATAATTAAGAATCGAAGTAACTTTCTCATCTAACTAAAATTAATGAAAAAAATCTTTTATCGGTCTTAAATATTTTCACCAAAATTGAAAGAGAGAAAGACAGAGAGAGGGAAAAAAGAAATGTTAACATGATTAAATAGTATTGGCACTCTACTGTTCAAGTTTAAGCATAGTAGTGGTAAAGTAGTTACTAAAATTAAACTATAAATTTATCCTCACAGAGTTGATTGCAGTTGTTTTTAGCACACATGTGATAGAATAGTATAAAAATGCCATTTTTTTCAGTAAGTATGTATTGATTTCTGAAATGTGCAAGATAATACTGAGTACAGTCAGCTTACATGAGGACTCATGGGCCAGCTGCATATCAGGCTAAGACATGTGAATATACTCCTGCCTTGGGTGCCCTTCTGTCATTTGAACGAGATCACTGAGTGGTCATTTTGCCCCCTTCCTGGAAGACATCTTTCTTGCACCCTTTTAGCCTCCTCTTGGGTCCTTTCTGAGTCATTCAGTAGCACCCCACCTGTTTGTTCGTTCTGTAGTTTCTAGGAAAGCCTCAGACTGGACCCCTGCCCTACAAGGCACTCTTTGTTTCCTAAAGACACTCCAGTAATGATTTGGGGCTTCCTCCAGCCCCTTATTATGAACCCTTTAGAAACAGGAATAAATTACCAGCCATACATTTAAGAAGTAGAGAAAATTACAAAATGAAAAACTATGAAAAGCGGTACTTAAATCGCTCTGGGACTTAGGGGGAAAACATGCTCGCTGTCCACAGCATTGGCGACTCTTTCTGGTGTGGTTTGTTTTGTTTAACATCCAGGACCTCCAGATTTTTCAAGGGCGTGTGGAGCATTTATTTGATGTATGGATGCAGATGCACGTTTCCCACATCTGTCTCTGTGGACCTAGCCTTTGTGAAATCCTAAACCTGATATTAACGCTTACACTTTCTGAGTCATGGATGTGCCGAGAGAATTATATAATTTTTAGGGTGTTTGTTTTTTATACGTGGCAAAATGGAGCTTTTTTATTTTTGTAATCCCACTGCAGCCTTTTTGTTGGTGAATTTCTTCTCCTCTCACTGTGACCTGTGAATATCAGTGTAGGCTCACTGCCAAGTTTGTGAGCCGCTGCCTGCTTCAAAATGGAGGCAGGAAGGTATCCATTTTCATCAAGAGGATGAGCCGTTCAGTCTTTCCAACCATCTGGAGAGGAACTTTTAGAGCAAAAGAAAATGGAAATTAAAAAGGGGGGAAAAATACTTAGCAGAAAAGGCAAGAGAGAGAACCAATTAAAGTTAAACTATACCTTATGAATTTATGCTTTGCTGTGATGCTGTCCTGCTTCAAGGAAACATAAACAAGAAAACATGAGGGCTATTTTTATAAGGAACTGGTTCCCCAAGTCTCATGAGGCTTAGTAAACGAATGTTAAATAAATTAGGGTTTTGGCACACTTTAAAAGTTTATTGTACACACAAATATAATAAGCACTTTTAAAAAAGACAACCCATCTTCCTGTGTACATATTGATTGTTGGTGGTCCTTATGTTGATCCAGGCTCTTAATGGCCTTTTATATACATCTCTGCAGACACTGTGTGGATGTAACAGTCATATATATATTCCCGGTTCGTGTTCATTCTCTCTCCCTCCCTTCCCCCTTCTTTATTCCTCCTTCCTCCTGCCTGCCTCCTCCCTTCCTCCTGCATTGTAAGTGAAAACTTTAATTGAAAGGTAGAAGTTTGTTCTGTCTTTTGGGAGAGACTGTGTACAGAACTTTTCTTTTTCCCTGAACATGCTCTTGGGCCATCTGTGTTTAAAAATGAAAGGAATCTGTAGACGAGGGCTACTCTGTGACCTGCAGAGTGTATTTACTAGTAGACATGGTTTTCAGTGTTCTCGCCTGGACTGGAAAATCTCATAACTGATTATTTTATGTTAACACAAATACACAGAACTTCCCCCACCCTGTATTCAAAGGAGTCAGTGTTTCTAGCGTTGGATCAGGTTTAGACTCTTACAGGGTGCAACTTTCATGTCTCGTGTCAGCTTCTTCCCAAATCATGAATGCAGAGATGCTTTGATCAGTGTAGAAAGCAAAACTCATGTGAATCTCCTTCCCCAGGTCTACGCTCCTTCAGCAAGTACTGCCGACTACAATAGGGACTCACCAGGCTATCCTTCCTCCAAACCAGCGGCCAGCACTTTCCCCAGCTCCTTCTTCATGCAAGGTAAGGTGTTTCTTTACCTGTTGGGAAATCTTTGAGCCTTTTGCTGATATATATGTACAGGGCAAAAGAAATGGAATCATAGACAAGTGTGAATGGGGGTAGAGGTGTTTCCCTCTTAGGAAACCTAATTAAGTAAAAGTTACCTAAAATGGCTTTTCTTTTACATTAAAGCCCTTTGACCTCAAATGGGTTAAAATTAAATTGCTTTGCTTCATATAAAACAAATGCTTTGTTGGTTTTCCAAGATTGTTGGTCTTCAGTATCTCTGCCATCAACCAAACATGTGCATGTTTAGACATGTCTCATCCAACTCAGGCTATGTTTTGGAGAGCTTACATTTAGCCAAGAGGAAAAAGATTCCCCTTGGGTCTAGCCATCTTAAAGTTTTTAACCACTTATTAATGTATAAGTGAGAACAAAAGTTTCATTTAAGAATAAGTGACCCACTGGAAGATGGAATGTTATACAGTGAGACATACTAATTGACTTAAGGTAAACGAAAGTTTTGAAGGGGGTACAAAGTACGCATGGCAGGGACATTTCAGCTTCATGATACATAACGACTGTGTTCTCCATTATATTTAGTTAAAAGAAAGATGGTTATGTACCCCTGGAGCTTATACTATTGACACTGGTAACTTAGCTCCTTCCTGCTAACTGGAAAAGGCCAAATGCATCAAAATGGAAACAACTACTTCACAAATGGTGAAAGAGAAACGAGCTATGCCTTCCATCCTTGCTATGTCTAGGATACTTAAAACTATGATAATCTTAGCCCCAAGATACCCCATGGTTAGACGTGAGATTTACTAAGAACTCCTGTATGTACACAACTCTTACTCCTTCTGCCTGGATGTGTGTACCTTACTTGAGTATACCTTGGCACAGTACAAAGGGACAGAACTCTGAGAATAATGACACATGGGAATGAGAACACACTTGGGGCAATAATACCAACTCATCATTAAATTGATGGTGAAGTTCTACAGAAAGTCTATAAAATAGAATGTAATGGGTCCCTTAGGATCAGGGAGAATTTGTTCCATGCATTACTGACCTCATGGTCTCCTCTATGTTTGTGACCTGAGCTAGATGTAACTCTCAAAGGGACACAGTGGGTAATCACTTGAATACATTCTGTGCCATGACAATGGGCTTGTTGCCTTAAGCCATAAAAGGTTGAAGAAACTGTCCTACAGATGCTGCCAACTCAAGGACTCTTTTTGTCAGTAATCATGTTTTCATAAGAAAATTGACAGAAGAATAAAATCCCTTATTTCTGAGAAACTGGCTGTCTTGAACTGTGCACATAGCAAAGAGGCCAGGTAGACTACGTGCCTTTCCATAACACATCCCAGAACCTATGGGGACCAGATTTGTTTTTCTGCATATGAATACTCAAAAAAAATCTTCAGTTGACATTTATGATGAGCACAATTAATTTGCACACATCTAATTCTATTCTTTCAAAACAACATTATGCCAAGATCATAGGATGTGATAAATATTAATTTACTCTGAAAAGCATAATTTATGTAAAATACATATTTTTATAAGTCTGCGTGGAGTAGAGTATGCTGTGTTAACAATCCTAAGTGTATTGCCACACCATGAATCGAGTTGTCAGAATATTTCAGGAAAATGCTTATTCAGTGATACATATTCCTAATTTATTTGTCAAACTCATACTCCTTTTAAAGTGTTAGTGGTCTTGAACTTCATATTTAAGTTTAAGGTTTAAACTTATGTATTCCTTACAAGATCTAAAGTGTATGAAATGTTAACTTTGGGCCAGGAGAAATGGCTCAGAGGGGATAGTGCTTGCTGTAAGACATGGGGACCTGAGTTTGGATTCTTAGCATCCATATAGATTCCAGATGCCTCTGTGCTCACTCAGACCTAGAGAGGGAGAGCCAGATGCACCCCTGAAGCTTTCTGGGCATCCAGCTAGCCAAACCAGAAAGCTCCAGGTTCAGTAGGAGACTTTGCCTCAGAAGAATGACTTCTGGCCTCCACATGAGTGATCACACATAGATTTTTAACCTGCACACATACACACACACACACACGCACACATACACATACACACACACACACACACACACACACACACACACACACACTCCCCAAAGTCTGTTCACTTTACAACTGACTTTCCAAATGGTGATCATGCAAACAGTGGCTCATGATTCTGTCACACACATCAGTTCCTTCTGGGAAGTAAGTGCAAGGTGATATTATCAGGACTTGGATGAACATGTACTTATGCAGAAGAGTGAGAGGAGATTTTCATGGGCATATTTAACACTTGCTACCATGATCTCTTATTTTTGCCTTCACCTTTCATCTTTTGGTGACAAGTCTACAGTTGTCAAAATTGCAAACATGAGTTTGCTTATATGGATCTTAAAGATAGAAATCTACTATCTTTCCCTTTGTGTTCTGCAACCAGACAGGTCCTGAAATTCTAACTTCACAATTAAAAAAAATTCAGTGGGAGGGGGGAGATAGAAACCAGCTGAAATAAACTGTCAGATGAAGTTTGCCTGATTTCAAAGGTGGTGGTTAGGTGCATGTTACTGTGAAAATAAGCTTGTTTTCAACAAAGCATATCTGTGTAAGTTCAGGGCTAAACTGGTGAGTTGGTGTAGACCCAATACTTAATCAGTTCTGTTCATCTCCTGAGAACAGGGGAAGGCAGGTGGATTAACAGTGGTCCAGGATGCTTCTTGCCCTTAGGTTAATTTGAGAAATCAAAATGAAACAATTGCAATCTATATAACCACAGGGCCAGGGAGTGGAAGGGATCTTTAGGAGTGCTTCTGTTCTGCTGTTAATATGAAGGATTACCTGCACCCTAGAAGGGTCTTTAAAACAATACCTCTGTATGATTTTCCAGCTCCTTTACCTCATATATTTATGAAATCCAGAGTCTGCCAATGTTTCCTGTATTAAAACATCTATCTTAAGACATGCATATACTCCCCACATTGCTCCTACATATTTAAGATAGCTATGTACATATAAACAAAATTTCAAAATGACCAAAGGCCAAAATATCTTCCCCACTTATCATAAGGTAATCCCAACATTAATTCTCTGTGTTGTGCATGGCACAGAAATGCAATCTAACCTTCTATATCTGTGTTGTTGTTTCCCAGTAATCGTTTTGGTGTAGTCTCTTAAAACTTGCAACCCTGCCAACTCAGGAATGTCTCAACCATTTTATTTTCACCTCAAAGTTTGGGAATGATTTGACATTTTTCATGACTTTCATAAAAGCAGGGCTCAGGGGTTTCTAAGAACTATTTTCTTTCATCATGAATTACCTTGCTGACGATATAATTCTGCACAGAAACATGTTCTGTTTTTTTCCAGTTGAATTTTTACTAAGAACGCTAACTCAAATGTTCCTGTTTGTTTGACAATATAAAAAGTCTATTCGGAAAAAAAATAGTGATGACTGTCGTGTGATGTAATCAGCAAAGCAGCACAGAGATGAATACACAACAGGAGGTTATTTTCAAGTATATGAAGAAACCCTATTCTACAAGGCAAGGCTGAATGCCTCAGAAAAGTCATGGTTTTCTTTGTCCTTTACAGATGGCCATCACAGCAGTGACCCTTGGAGCTCCTCCAGTGGAATGAATCAGCCTGGCTATGGAGGAATGTTGGGCAATTCCTCTCATATTCCGCAGTCTAGCAGCTACTGTAGCCTGCATCCACATGAACGTTTGGTAAGGAAGGATGGGGTGAGCACTTGCCAGTTTCTGAGTTTCATGTCTGTGTACACAAGAACTCTGCAAAGAGGCAAAAATAGCACATGCCTATTATTCTTAGAGTTTTATTGTTTTGTGGTCAAAGGCTCAACAGAAGCGGATCACCTCTGTAAACCTTCTAGAGCTTCTTTGTCATTGTTCTTTTGTTTATTGTGTTTCGTTCTGTTTTCTTTATAGCCATGTCAGCTTCCTTTGGTTCATAAACACAGTGTATCTGAGTTTCCGGCTTCAGCAATGGCAGTGCCTTGCCTTTTTTACTGTCTAAAATTCTAAAGACTGCTCTGCTAAGGGCGGAGGGAGAAAGATTTGAGATCACAGGGGTTTCCATGTCAGCTTTGACCTTTTGTGACTGACTGCAAGGACAGGGTTTATATATTTATGTAGTTTTGTTGGGAATAGGAAACTGTGGAGTTGCCACATACCTTGGATTTTGAATTTTAGTTCCACACAAGTGCCACTCATGCTCTGTTTCGCTGAAACAGTGAAAACTGCCAGCTTGCACAATGTTAAGTTTTTCTTAGATAGGTTTTTTTCCTCTATCCATGTCTTCTGCTTACTCACCTTTGTAAAGTGCATTTCCTTATCCTGGAAGAATCAACCATCTGACTTTCTCTAGGCTTAAATCTACCACAGCCAAGAATCTACTTACGTACTTAACTCTATCATTAAGTAGAAGCAACATGCCTAGATCATGAGTTGGGTATGGGATGTAGGTCACATGAGACTCAAATTCATAGTTCATTAACATGCAGTTAAAAATAAAATTCCACAGGCTGAGAAGATGGCTCAGTAGGCAAGAGTACTTATGAGCATGAGAAATCCCCAGCAGTCAGTCAGCAGCTGGGGATGCCTGTGTGTGGAGATGGAGATAGGGAAGGGAGACTGAATGATCTCAACAGCTATCTAATAAAAAGGAGAGGTTCAGTGAGAAAACCAAACTCAATGCAATGAGGTACAGAGTAACAGAGAAAGACATCCAAAATCCTGCTCTGGTCTTCTCATTTGCACACACAGTTATATGTATCTGCATACCCACATGCATTACACACACGCATGCACACATGCATAGATGCATGCACGCATGCGCACACACCTTCAGACCCCACAGGTATGAAGGAAAGTCTATGATCCATGATTATGACTTCAACACTTCTCCCCTTTCCTCATTTCATAATTATTACTTTTTCTCTGTCCTAATCAGGGAAATTCTTTCTGGATTCCTGTGATATCTTCTCTCTTTTGTTCAACCATTGCATGTAAAGAAGGAGGAGGTGCTGTATATCATTCTCTGATGGCTGAAAGATTCCAGATATAAGATACCCTTGAAAATCCATTCTTAGCTGGTCCCAGATCTCCAGACCGTGTGGTCACTTAGCCTGTACTTTCCTGAAAAGCAGGTGGTAGTGATGGCAGTGGCCTGTTGGTTATCTCCAGCTTTAGCATGTTTTTAGCAAATGGCTAATCATTGAGTTTCAGGTTTCCTCTCCTCCCACCCTATTCTTGGAGACATTTGACTAGAAGCTTAGAGAAATGTAAACTGCAATTAGAATATCTTTTGGTGACATTTTTACTTATCTACTACCATTTCCCACTTTCCCTAGGACTCAATGAAAATCAAGGAAGTTATGATGACAAACTAAAGTTTGGAATACTAATATTAAATGTTTGAATTTCAGTCCTTCAAAGATTTGTTTACACATTATTTTCCTTTCCCCTGTAGTTATTTCTTTTCTTATGTTATGATTTTGCATTGTGATATGGTTTAACCTCTGAGCCATCTCTCCGGCCCCCTTGAAAAAGTTTTAATGCATCAAAACAGTGTCATTGTCCAGAGATAAAGCTCATTTTAAAGCAGTATCTTAGTGTACTACATGCGAAGCTGCATTGGTAAAGCCGTGTGTCTGTCATAGAACTCCGGTTCCCATTTTTAATATGATCAGTTAGCAGATCTCAGAGAGTAAGAGTTTTGCTTTAAAGGGTAAACGGATAAGGTCTCTGGTAATGTATCCTAATGAGTTTTCCCACTGAGAGTGGAACTACTGAATTATTACATCTAGTTATCATTGTAATTTCAGTATTTAGCCATATGACAATCTCTCTCTGAAGTGACTTTGAAGACTCTGACACTGATTGGGAATAATTTGAATATACAACAGCAGCCAGCATCTTTTATCTTGAAAATAGTGCTGGTTCCCTACAGCTCTGTTCTGTAGTATTTGGCTAGTCCCATGCTAAAAGGGGCTAGCTTATGAAGAAGAGAGACTTCCCTAGATTATTTTGGGTATAATTTGACCACTGCCATATTATCTTGAAAGGTAAAACATTTGGAAACATCATTAGCCATGTTATAATAGACTGCAATTAGGAAGTTTCAGTTACATGCATTTCATCTGCATCTGTCAAGTTACCAGTTTTAAGACTTTAAATCCCTTGACAGTTTTGGCTTTTACAACTGAATCCCATAGCTCATCACTGCTTGTTGCAGATATACACAGAACCACCCTGATGAATGGAGTTTGTGGTTAAGCTTTGGAATGGGTCTTTGTAAAAAATTTAAGTTTGGAATGATTTGGCCAAGATGGTTGAAAAAGTAGGATAGAGTCTTCATTGTCTGATGTGATTGACACATAGCTTTAGCATTCCATACTGCAGTGTTCTAAGGAAATCTGAAATGTTAGCATAAATGAAGTTCTGCCGTCTTGATTTTTGTACATCAGTATTTTGCAACTGGGCTTAAGGTTACCCAGGAACTGTTGGACAATACTTAGAGACATGTTTGTTGTTACAGCTAGGATATAGATGCTACTGCAGTCCCGTGGGTAGAGGACAGAGATGCTAGTAACGATATATGTAGAATAAAGCCCTATACCAATGAGATTATCTGTCACAAAAGGCCAAGAAGGCTAAGACTTTGAACCCCTAATTTAGCCTATAACATTTCATTTTTATTACATACTACCGATTCTTAGATTTTTGAATCTTCAAATCACCAGCCCACACATCAATAACAAACATCACCAATGCGAATGTTTGTAACACTTGCATGATTAGTAGATTCTAAGCTGGGTGCCGGAATTAAAAAAATTAATAGCATGAATGGAAAGCAGAATGTACAGTAATAGCTGAAGAAAGAAATCTTGAAGATCTCTTCGAGTTGATCCCCATGTCCTCTGAAAGAGACATCCATCACTAACATTCTCGGTGCTGTATTTATGACCTCTCTGAGTAATGTTAGTTTTCAAGATACTGCTCATTGAAAAGTAATCTTGTAATGAATTTCATTAATTTGTTTCAGCATCTAATTGCCCATGTGTCTCTAACTCTAACAATAACTGATTTAGTTTGGATTGCATTGGTTTTTCCATTTCTCCATTTAATTGTGGGGATTGTTTTTTCTTCATGTTGTCCGCACTTAGCCTTTACCCTCTGTGTGTCATATCCCAAATTATTAGAAGGGTTCAAAGAGTCTCACTGATGGTTTTATTTTTTCCCTGTTACATCTAATTATTATAATCATTAGATAATTTGCATCTTTGAAATCCCCTTTTTGTTTCTGCAAAACTCAGCAAGCAATACCACTACATAAAAGTACAGTCATAACATCTTTCTCTCTTTCATTCTTTTTTTCCACATGGTTCTTTTTTCTCTGTATCTCTATCATAATCTTTTATGATAGAGCAGAACTTGATATGTCCCAATGCTTATAAGTTTGGTTTTCCAAGTTCTGTATCCTGTTTAGTCTTTTCTTGTTATTTGTACTGTAGAGCAGCCCCACTCTATTAATCTTTAGAAAACATTGTATGGATAACTTGGGAGATTCAAGTCCCAAGTATAAATGAGTTTTAACAAGAGGCCTGGGGCAAGTGCATTACCTTTACCTTTTCATTGACATCTTCTAAGTTTTATCTGTCTAGTTACATGGAAATGATATTTTCAAAGACATTCATATGTCCCTGGCAGACCCAGCTTTGAAATCTAGATGCATGACCTGGACTGTTTGGTAGTCTCTCCAATAAGTCATATTTCAGTTCACTGCCCATTAATATGTACTGTTATTGTATCTTTACTACTTATCCACTGACATGAGGAGGCATGAGTTCCATCTCCTCCCCTTAAGGGAGTTCACATATTATGGGAATGGACTTGAACAGCAAGCAATGAATGACATATGAATGAGTGTGAAACGGCACAGTGTTGAATGCAGGTCTAACTGGGTAGAACTCACAAGAGAGTAGTGAGCAAAGAGAGGGACTTACAGGATAAGCAGAGCTCCCCAAATCAGTTGGCCAGCACCAAGAAACCACTTTCCTTCCTATGAACAAGTGCCTGGGTTTTAGTACTCCTGGTGTTTGCAGCACCTACTAGCTCGATTTTAAAACTAATTTTAAAAGCATCTCTAGTCATAAGACAATGATCCATTGCCCAGTCTCTATTTTTAAATTAAGTAATTAAATGCATCTATAATAATGACATATTAATTTTTCACATGCCAGGAAAATTTTTATCTTTACATATTTTTCTTTTAACATATCTGTAGCATATCCAAGTGCTTATGAAAACAAAAATGAGAGCAATTTTCTACTACTGGGTTTTTTTGGTTGTTTGTTTGCTTTGGGAGAAATTAGCTTGAGGTGCCCTTGTAAATGCACATGTTCCTTTAGTGATGGGTACAGGCCAACTAATGTGCACAGCTGATACAGCAATTGAATTTGAAGCCAAGCCTTAAGCCAAGTGACCCTTTAAAGATGTTCTTCCTTCATAGTTAGCTAAATAGCATATGAAGCATACGAAGCAGGAACTCATAGTGAAATAAAGCATAGTCAAGCCTTTGGATCCCAAGTCAAGTCATTAAAGCCACCAGTAAGATTTCCTACAGTCATACTTCAGAGAGAATTAGCTTTTAATTATTTTACAACTTTTCATTTCCTGTCTTGTTCTTGATGCTGAGATTTATTCAGCAAGATGATCCAACTGGGGAAGAGGAAGGTTCCTATTACTTTGTCATGTATTGGCTAGACGCCAGGGACCAGTGTAACTTACACCATGGGATTGTATTCATTCTGTAGTATAGTCTTTTTGTTCAGTAGGACACAGAAAAATAACAGAAATAGTTGTATACATTTCTGAAGAGTATGGAATGATGTTTAGGGATTTTTAACCTTTCCTGGTGCCCTGGGTTGGTATGATATCCTTTGACATTTGATGTAACCATAAATCAACTTTGGTTTTGTATGAGTTTGGTTGTTTTGAAAATGAATGCTGTCAGTTATAAGCAGGATGTTTGCTTGACTGTCTTGAAATTCTGGAAGCATCTCCCTTGTAATATGGTGAGTTTGGAAAGAAGTATCAGAAAGCTAAGCATATCATGATTGAATGCAGCCTCCTTTCTGCCTCCTGCTACAGAGCTACCCATCCCACTCCTCAGCAGACATCAACTCCAGTCTTCCTCCGATGTCCACGTTCCATCGTAGTGGCACAAACCATTACAGCACCTCTTCCTGCACACCTCCTGCCAACGGGACAGACAGTATAATGGGTGAGTGATGCACGTGCCAGTCCAGATGCCAGCGCTTCATGGCAGGGTTTAATAATGAAGACTGTCTTTCCCTCCTCATAATGAAGTTACAGGCAGGTAGCAGATACTTACCATATCACCGAGTGAACAGATGAATGTATTGCGTAGGGACAATCACTGGCTTGCCCATAGTTACTTGTTTTTTTCTTTCAGTACCAAGAAACTTAAGTTTGGTTTTATTCTCCATTATGAGTTATTAAGTTAAATAAAGGTTTGAGTAGATTCAGAATCTGTTGCATCTTACATTCTCAAACAGGGGGCAAGCGAATTGTTCTTAAGATTATTCATAGAAGACCAATGAGATGAGGGAAAGGATGTCACATAATAGCAGCAGTTATCCACACTCTGAAGAAATTGACCATTATGCTAAGGATTTTAATCATGATATGTCACTATCTTCCAAAGACTTGTTTATATAAAATTTCCAATTAAAAGTCCTTTTAATAGCTAGATGAATTTAACCTTCAGAGAATGTAGTATTATGGAACCCTTGAAGAGAAATAGTGATTGTTCGTTCACATTGGAGAGATGGCTGAGTAACAGTGGATCAGAAATTTTTTCCTGTGGGCTGTGTAATAAGTTTAGGCTCAGGAAGATTGTTGCTGCCAAATGCATCATCCACTCATGTCCTAGGTGTCTGTTGTAGTCCGTTAGTGCAGATGGATCTCTGCCAGTACTGTTTTCCTGAGGGAAGAGCTAGGCAGGGTGTTTAGCTACTCCTAAACCTGGTGGGTGAGGAGGCAGCCTCTTACCCATGGATCAGTCTTGGCAAGCTCCTCATCCTGATGCATAGCACATCCAGACACTCCATTGTCTTGGCTGGTCACAGCCCCCTTTGCTCCACTTTAAGCCACACTTGACAGGTGCATTGGATTGTTGTTCTGTGACCAAGTGACTTGCTGAAGAGCTCAAGAGAGGGCAGTTTCATCTGGACTCATGGTTTGAAGACACACAATCTAGAATACCTGGGGCCTTGTGCTTGCTGGGTAGAGCTTGCAGTGTAGATTATTACATCTCCGTGGATCAAGAAACAGAAACCATAAGCAGGGCCAGGCTGTGCTCATTGTAGTGTGCCCAGAGTTGTCTGTGTCTGCCAGCCAGGCCCGGTGTCTCACAGTTTCCACAGTCTTCCAATGTATCACCACCATCTAGGAACAAAGTATTTGGATACATGAACTTGTGGGGGACGTTCCACATTCTAAGTGTAACAACTTGGCCTTTAAGATCACCCCCAGAGGGTCACTGATGAAAAACTCAAGGTATGTTTTAGAGAAAATATCATGCTGCTGTTTACTGCTTTAGGTTTTTTCCCTTTTTTTGTGATTTAGTTTTTTCCTTTTTCTTTGGGAGTTGTGTGGATCACTTATGTAGAGTGTTTTTGGTGAAGGAGATGGTATTAAAATGTTAAAGTATAATTTCTGGTTAACTAATACCCTTGCTTACCTATTCTGTAATTTATTCCACACTTGAGATGAGCCACCTAGCAGTTCTCTCCTATCACAGAGAAGCAAATTTAGGAATGAGTTTCTGTTTCTGGAACTTTCCATACAAGAACTTTTACAAGTCTATTGTACAGTCTGACCCTGGAGAATTATGGACAGAAGTCACATGGGGGAAGTTTTATTAGCTACCAGTGAAGTTTGGGCAGATTTGAAAAACAAGAAGAAAGAAAGAAAAGTGCAGAACTGAAATACTGATGGGGGCACATTTCACTTCAGTGTGGTTTGACAGATGGAAAGCCCCTTCTGCAGTCATGAGGTTGGTTATGAAGGACGGCCGGTCATTCATCCTCGTACATGACAGATTTCCTGTCTACTCGAGGTTTGAGTCATTTTCTTTTTAAGGAAGATATGGAGGTGGAACAGACCTTCGAGTTCAGGAAAACACACTTGGGCACTCTTTTAGAAACTTGTGTAGACTTGATCTTCAGTCTTTATGTGACTGACATATGTGCCACTGGATGAAAGAGATTGTGGTCCAGGTTACTCTGTGAGAATCTTGGACGGCTTTGTTGCCCATTACAATGGGAATAATAAGGTTTGCTTGTTTGAGATGGCTGGCGCTCTACCCATTAGCTTATGGACAAACAGCATTTGGGCATAGTAGAGGGATGAGTGACACAAAGAGTCCAGTTGCATGCTGAAAATAAACTGAGCCTTATGTGTAAGCCTCCATCATGGGCTTGTTAAGGGTCCAGACAATAATAAAGGGCTTCAATTTTAAAAGAAAAATGTAAAACTTTAGAACCCAGGCAAAGGATGATTTGAAAATTACATACATTATTTTACAAGAATCAGTATTCTTGTCAAAAATTCATTAGAAAAATACAGAAAGCCATCATGATTTCTTAGACAGTAAGTACATCTGGATGGATATTCAGCCTCATGGAGAAAAGAAAATACCCTTATTAAATTTGCATAAATACAAAAGGCACTTTAAAGCTACTTTAAGGGAGAATGTTCTTCACTATTCCAGTATGTTCTGACTTAAAATAGAGTACTCTCCCGTTCCTTGTATACAAATGCAGAGGAAAATCGAATCCAGTCACAAGCCTTAATCTCACGGTGTGCCAGTACTGATGTGTCTTCGTGTAAAATTCTCTTAGGCTTCGGTTTGGTGTTTGGAAGGAGGCAGCGATAGCAGCATGTCTGCATAACACTGAGAGAAGCGTTCTCTTCTGATGTCAGTGTGCTTCCCTAACACACAGCGAGGACTAATAGGATACATCTGTTGACTTTTGAAAATATTTGGCATATACTCACTCATTCTGAAATGCAGTAAATAAAGAAATACTACATTGCCTGTATCTCAAAGAACAAACGGGGCTAATTAAATAATTGGTAAATAAGGAACACATAGCCTGACACATGTTTGAGATTATACACATGATCCTGTAGGGACAAAAAAAAATAGTAAGAGCGCTAATGCCATAAGAATGGGTTCGAGCACTAACACATGGACAGCCCAGTTTTCAAGTTTTCTTGGCTCAAAGTTGCAAGGCACTGGAGCTCTCTGAAACATGGCATTGATGTTTGAGGAAGCTTTCTGGGCTTAGAAAGCTGTCCTGTGTCTCCGCATCATGTGATAATATTTTACCATGGTTGTCAGCCATTGCCTTAAAGTCTATAGAGCCTCGTGGTATTGGAGAAGTGAGACAGGAGCTCTGGCACTTCAAGACACAGCCTCCTTAGGCCTGAATCTCACATCTTGTCTATTGACTGCATCTCAAAGATGGAAAGTGCTCTCTTAGGTTGGGGATTGGTGGTTATCTGTCTAGCTGAGATCACTTACCATGCCTTAGACTTTGATGGTTGTTTTGTTTTCCTTTGCTTTTCAATGTCCAATGCCTGTTCTCCTGAAACACATTTATGAGATTTTTTTAAATGACATATACATTCATGGTGAAATAGTTCCCGTGTGGCTTACATTAGCCATTTCTGGAGTGGAAGGGCCCTGAAGCACCCTGGATTAAATGGGGTTAAGAGGGTACAGAATGGATCAGTGATAGCTCAGCTGGTTCAGTACCTAGGTAAGGTTGGAGCTGACCAGGAACCTCTAGGAAGTTAACTTGAATCCCTTGTGCTTCATCCCTAAATGCCCTTTCAATGCCAAGCGGCTGGTGTGTGTCAGAAGTGGTACCATCAGATCCTCTTGATCCAACTATATACACAGAGGAAGTTACTAGATGCCAGCTGCAGAGAAAAGAGATTTCTACAGAGTTGTACACTTTGCTTTCTCCCTACTTCTTCCTTCATGAATGATCAGGATTAGGAGGGAGAGGAAGGGGACTGTCTGCTATCACATAGGTCAGGGAGGGTTCTCAAGCCTGAGAGCTGCTCACCAATCTGCCCCCTTCCATTAGGAGTTGCCATTTATGTACATTGACAATATGCTCATTGAGATTTGGGGGCAACACAACCTCCTTGTCCCTCTCAGGGAATTGGGCATATGACAACATAACACTATAATAACTGTTCTTGTTTTGTCTGTTTTTAACTGGCTTGCTGTCTGAAAAAAAAAAAAAGATGGCATTTCCCATGTTTTTAAACCTCAAACCAAGTAGTGTTGAAGGAACCGGCTACTAAGATTGATTTAATGCAACATATGTTAAAGATTACTCTAAAATATCTATCTGGATCATGAATTAATCTGCCTTACAACTTTCACTCCTCCTGACATGTTTGTGTGACATGAAGCATGTTGGGATTTGACTTTCTAGTAGAAACATTATGTCCCTTTTCCCCAGAGGGCTTGGTTTCATAGTAATTTTATTAAACTAGTCACATACTATCCAGTCTGTCTTTTGCGAGGATCTTGAGCTTGCAGATGAATTTGGGTGATGACCAGGCACAGACTGAAGAGTAAAGATGCATTTTATCCAGTAGTGTCAGGTCTGTAGTTACAAAGACCACCAATGGAGAGCACTAAATGAGTTTGATTTAAGCCTCTCCACCATTTCCTGCACGCAGTCAGGAGGCCCACCTTCCCCCATGAATGCCTGGAGCCCTTCCCACACGGCTTTCGTGCATCCCAGACCATGTTGGAGGTTCTTCTAAAAGACTTAGAGGAGTGTTGGCAATGTTCCATCCCATACTCATCTTTGTGGACAAACTCATGGTGCTGCTAAGCTTCTCCTTAGCACTTTAATGACATGAGGGTCATTGGAATACAGTTCAGAAGAGCACCATCTTGAAGCAGCCCTTCTCTGGAGGACACACTGGCTTGTACTTCCTCTGCCTTTGATGTCCTCTGTTCCCTGCCTCAGGTTATGGGTGTGCAATAAAGGGGAAACATAGTTTCCAGATTCTGATTCTCAGGGCCAATCCCCAGGCCACCACTGGTCCTGGTATTTGTTTGGGGTGTGTTCTGATGGGAATTGCCATTTCCCCAAAGCGGAGACTAACAGAGGGTGGTCCACCCCCGAACACAGGATATGAAACCTTTGTGTGTGCTTCATCTGGCCAGCAACAGCACCTGTGTTTGAGCATTATAAGCAATACTTGAGTGGCTGGCAGTATCAAACTCTCCTACAGAATTACAAAATTTTTCATAACTGCTCATCTTCCATTCATATTTATGTTCTACTTAGAGACTGGGTTGTGTTTTGTTGTTGTTATTGGTTTGTTTGTTGTGTGTGTGTGTGTGTGTGTGTGTGTGTGTCTGTTGAACAAAAGAAATTAATTAGGACCAAATAAAATAAGTTTATATACATAAAGAAAGTGGGTTTCAAATTTCTTTCTATCACATAAACACTAGTGATTTCTAACAATATACATTGACAAAAACTTGGTATAAAAATGGTAATGAAGTCCTAATACACTGAAGCCTGAATGGTGGATTTTATCTGTGTTTTGCTAAACATGACCCACTTTTAAGTACCAAGACCAAATATTATGCCATTTGAAAATTAAAAATATATCTCCATTCTAATTCTATGTGTCCTTTCAAATACTGGTCACACAAATAAGAGACATCTTCAAGAGCGGACCATGCTTACTTTGAAAATGTGTTCCCTCTGTGTTTCCTGGAACAGAACAAAGGGCATGCCCAGTGAAACAGTAGATTATCCCCAGTAAACTGCTTTGAAATTTAAGCCCTTGGGTTGGGCTCTCCAGCTCTTGAAAGGTAAAATGGCTTCAAGTTAAAAAATAGTCTCTTCTTATCGGTGGCTTGCATGAATAGCCTTTGTAGTTTTCTGAAACATTTTTATGACCAGATGAGGTAAGGAGTTGATTCTATTTTTTACTCAACTTCCTGAGTCTTACTATCTCTTTGTATAAAGAAGACACTAATAACTTAGTTTAAAAGGCTCAGTGCTGTAAAACAAAAATCACACTGGGGCTGGAGAGTTGGCTCACTGTTGAGCCCTTGTTGTTCTTACAGAAGATCCAGATTCAATTCTCAGAACCTACATGGTGACTCACAACAATCCTAGGAGAGTCAAAGCATCATTTTGACCTTTTCCGTCCCAGGAACATATTGGTACGCACACATCATGCAGACAACACATTGATACGTATTAAATAATAAAATAAATGAGTCTAAGGATTTTAAATTCATATGGAGAGTATTCTATTTTTTTAAGAGTATGATTTTTATGTGATACACATTTTTCTTTGTAGATGTTTTTAGGATACATTTGTTCTGTTTCAAGTCTTCCTTTTTTTAATCTTAAAAATGGATGAGTGGGAGATATTTTATAATCTTCATTTTAAAAATGTTCAAAAAGAGTTAATCTTCTAAAGCTACTGTTATGGCAATTTTTTATTATAAGTTCTTGTTTGTTTTTTGTGTAAACTCTTCATTAGAAAAATGTGATTTTTTTCTTCATCAGTGTTTCTATGAACATCTACCTCATGGAGATTTATATTAAAATCAGGACAATATCACAAATGATTTTGACTGCAACATCTGTTTAAACATATAATAATGAAAAGATAACATTGCTTGATGAGAAAAAGATAACCACTCCCACAGATAGGGTAGTAATGCGTATTGGTGAGATGTATTTTCTTTGTCTCCAGATCTTTATCATAGTCTTGTTAGAACCATCTTTAGTTTTTAAAACTCATTCATTCAGAAATTCTCATTTTCATACTGCAAATAGTTTCAGCTTTCTTAAAATATTAAATATTTTAATGCACTTGATACCTTTGTATATTGCTTTTATTTGCCTGGTCCTGTGGTATTAGACACACATTATGAGAATTTTCCTACACCTGTAATCCAGAGTATTTGTATTACTCATATACATCGTAGATATGTGATAGAAAAGAGGAGGTTTGCTGCCTCTGAAGATACTGTGTTTGTTTTGTCATACAGGTGACACCTTTCAGTGTCCCAGGAGTGAACAAATGAGTCTGTGTGGGAGTTGTGTTTATCAAATAAAGCATATGTAAGAGATAACTGAACTGACGTGCCCAGCTTGTAGATGTAGGAGAGTAACAAACATCTTAACAACACTGAGCAGAGGTGCAGAGAATGAAGTCAGACCCAAAGAAGCTATGACTTGACCACTGGAGTCATGATCATGTTGCAGGTCTAGAAGGAGATAGTGCAGGTTGGTCACCTGAAAGGCTCTCCTATTAAAGAAGGCTGGGGAATTTAAACATCATATAAGTGTACCATGAAATTTTGCTTGAATTCATCAATAGACTAAATATTTCCTTTTCTCATTCCACAAAAAAAGTGAGAGGGAAAAAAACTCTCCCAAAACATTAGTAGACCATCCTTAAGTCTGTTTGCTAGTGTTGAGGCTGTTAGTTAGGCAACAGCCCCAAGTCCAGTCAGTGTATCAGTAAAAAACTCCTAACACCACCCAGTTCATTGTCACCACGTGGTTCTAACGGCACAGTACCTTCATCAAAGGAGTTGGCCATGTTACATGCTAGAACATAAGAATTATTATTATTAATACTTTTTGTTTTATGTATGGAATATATATTTGAAATAATAAAAATATTCTCTCCATTAGCAGTTGCACATTTGTTTCATATTCTACCCACTGTCAAATACTAAGATGAATGCTCCATTTTGCTGTCTATCAAGTTTTTTATTTGAAGATAGGTGTAAATTATTTATGAGCATAATTCAATTATATATGTAAAGAAATGATAGAATTTGAGGACTTTCAGAGTCCTGCAAGTGTCACATTTTTCTTAGCAATCATGACCACTAAGGGCTGGCCTATTATCTTTCTCAAGTAACTACTCCTCAGTGTCTTAGGGGAAGTAATAGCAGGGGAAACATTTTGTCTTTAAATCAAGGTGTCAGGTTTATATTTTATCTGTAAAAAAATGTAACATGAATATATTTGACATCTACCTCAGCAAACAAATTAATGCTAATTAAAGATTAATGTGTTATAATTAGCATTAAAAATGCAATTAAATTGTGAGTAAATGGACCAGGAATAGAAAACTGTTAGACGTCTCACAGCCTGGTTTTCATATTCTGCCTTTTGTTTTTGCAGCAAATAGAGGAGCTGGGGCAGCAGGCAGCTCCCAGACTGGAGACGCTCTGGGGAAAGCCCTGGCTTCGGTGAGGAAATATTGACTTTGGACTCCAAAGGCACCGCTTGTAGCAGGGTGAACTTTAATCAGAAGTGGACATATGGAATTTTAGAAAATAAATGCAAATAGCTTTGATTGGGGGCAGGGGGACCAGGGGATAAGGATCACTGAGACTTTTTATGGGAAGGCGATTTTACCTCCTTTGGCTAGCTTCTTTGATCTAGCCAATGTTTTCCTATTGGTGTTCAGCCATCCTCCATGAGGGTCTGAGGATATTCTCTGGGCCTTTTGACTCACAGATTTTTCTGTGTCCCTTTCTATTTTTTCATCGCTAAACTATTATAGATGCCTATTGGCTAGCTAAGACTGACTTTTCAAGAGTCAGTTACAAGACAGTTAGAAAAGTTACTTGGAAAAAAATGACAGTAGCTGACTTCCACGGGGGACTTGTCACTTCATTGGCACCTGAGGGACTTAACTTCTCTGCTTTGCCCACCCACACTGCCAGTAAGCTGGAGCTGAATAATTCTTGTGTGCTCCCGAATGACAAAATAGCATTCCTCATTTATTCAACTTGAGTGCTGTTCCTTGAACTGTCTTCAGTGGCTATACATGGCCATTTACCCTTTCAAGAAAAAATTCATCCTTCTAAAATTTGTTTCTTTAGTTGCATTTTCCCTCCCATCATGAACATAAGCTCAGCACTGAATTCCAAGTGAAAGTACTTATTTAACCTGGCCTCTCTTGTGCCCTGCTCTCAAATGCCCTAATTTCTGTAGACCCAATACTGTCCAGCCTTTTGTTTTGTGGAGGGTGAGAAAAGGACTGGACTTGAAGTTGGCTAACCCCAACTCCTTTTCCTACCCTCACATACCACCACTGTGATCCTTTTGCAAACTTGAAGTTATTATTGCATTTTTTTTCACTTTTGAATGTTGTTAGTACAGTGGATTGCTGCATGTATTTTGTGCCTCGTGGATTTAAATGAACTGCATGTATACTTGTTTAAACATTGCATCTGCAAAATAAATGAGAATTTCTTTTCCTCCCCACTCTTTTCAGATCTATTCTCCAGATCATACTAACAACAGCTTTTCGTCAAACCCTTCAACTCCTGTTGGCTCTCCTCCTTCGCTCTCAGGTACTATATGCTGAATTTCATCTCACAGGTGTAAAAGGTTACAGAAGACCCCTTCTACACTGCCACTGCCTACAGAAATCTCAAAGCATAGCATTTCCATAGATGGAGAGAATGGGGTGGATGACAGAAATTGTAATTTGAAGGTGCATTTGTATCCAACTTTTTTCTTTAAAATTGAATGAAAAAGCCAGGTGTTGGTGGCGCACGCCTTTAATCCCAGCACTCGGGAGGCAGAGGCAGGCGGATCTCTGTGAGTTCGAGGCCAGCCTGGTCTACAAGAGCTAGTTCCAGGACAGCCTCCAAAGCCACAGAGAAACCCTGTCTTGAAAAACCAAAAAAAAAAAAATTGGATGAAAAGACACTTCTTAAACTCTTTAGCTCTAGAGAATGTGTTCAACAGCCAAGGCATACATTCCAATAGGATTTTTCTAAGAAATGAAGTGTAGTCATGAATTTTTACTACTTAATTACTAAATATAGGATATGTACATGACTCTTTCCCTGAAGACATTGCAGCCTTCCCTAAAAGGGCTTGAGATAATGCTTGGAGAGTATAGAAGCAGGTGGAACGCCACATTTACCACTTTAAACAAAGCCTCAAGTTCTGTGGTCTAGAAGTGTGAGAACAGCTAATGTCAGATGTCCTGGTTTGTGCATAAGTGTACTTTAGTGAGGGAAGGATGGGTGGTTTGCCAAGTAACAATAAGTAACAATAAGAGAACTTGCTCAAGAACCTGGTGCTCCTGTAGCTGTGGTTGCTACACTTTAGTTAAGGACCGAGGTGAGCGCACAGTTCTTCAGTGACACCTCAGCCTCAGCAACTGCTGCAGATAAAAGGTGCACAAAACAAGCCTAATGAAGCCACTTTTTTGTGTCCTTGTAATGCAGTTGGAAGACCACATGTTAAGAAGAAAGAGCTTTTATGAAGATATATAAATAAGGGGACAGATTGCTATTTTCACACCAACGGCTCTGTCCAAATTCTGTCAAGAAAAGTAATTGAACAAAATATCCTATTTTTGTTTAGCATAAAAATACACAGGCATACCCAGAAAAGACAGGAAGAATGGATTTTAAACGTGCTGGCCGTACCAGGACACAGGATCTTGAGAGATCACAGTTATTGTTTTTGTTTTTTTGTTTTTCCTGTTTTGAATTATGGACTTTCTACATTTTCTACAGTAATATGTGAACTTTAAGACTGGTTTAAATTTAAAAGTGTTTTTTGTTTTTAGGTTGGATTTAGGGAATATGTTCTAAAAGGCTCTTTTGTCATTGTTAGTGAGCTTTAAATTCTCTGAGGGACCCATGTATGAGTATACTTAGAGCATTCACTAAGTGCTAAGCCTGGTCATTAAGATAACTACTAAATAAAAACGTCTTAAAGGTTTATCTCATGCCACAAACATTTTCAAAACAAGAGTCAAGTCCTTCTGTATCAACAGGGGGATTTTGGTTGAACACAATCTGGCCTAATCACCCCTTCTCCTGGATACCCTTAAAAGCACCATGACTTTCCATTCTCCAGTGACAGATTTCTCCCAAAGGAGTTCTGCTAGCTGAAATTTAGATCCAATAAAATATTCCTTTTTACAGAGTAGTCAGAGGACACTGTGAGCCCATGAAAAGACTACATGTTTTGCATTTGAAAGCTTTCTCTGGCCCCCAGATTTTCATCCAGGAAGATTAAGTGTATTTGTCTTATTGACTAATGAAAATCAGCATTGCTCCCTTTTAAGTACCAGTGGGTTTGAATGTTCATGGATCTGATTGTATTTCTCCTCTCATTATCAGCAGGCACAGCTGTTTGGTCTAGAAATGGAGGACAGGCCTCATCATCTCCAAATTATGAAGGACCCTTGCACTCTTTGGTATGTCACATCTCACACCTCACTACTTTCCAATCGAGTTTTCCCTTTTTCTATCAGTTTTTATGATTCTTATTTTTGCTGGTTGTTACTTAAGGTCTATATTAAGAACACCAGCTTGTTGGAGCCAGTTATTAGGCTATATGCTCATCTCTGTTTGGAGATGGTGACCTAGATGCAGCTAAAACGGAAGCCCAGGGCTCTAAATGTCTAGGGACTGGCAAGAGATAAAGATCATTCTGAAAACTTAGTGTTGTGCCTTCCTTCCAGCTTCTTTGGGTAAATTCCAAAGCAATGGGCACCTAAGGGTAGGGTCTGGAACACTTGAAGGTGCTATGTTCCTCTGTCCAGCCTGCCAGAGAATAGTCGGCCATTTCCACCTAACCTCAAGCAAGAGGCCTGCCGTTGGCATCCTCCTCCTCTGTAGTTCATGCAGCAATGCAGCAATTTTATTTTAAAGAAGTGACTACTTTTGAAGAGGAAGACGCTGAACATTTCCAGGAGCTTAATTCATACTATAAACACTCACAAGATGATTCAAAGTCTGGCACTTTTATCTTCCTCAGCTTAGGGTGGGCGGAGCTGGAATTATGCAAGAAGCGGCCCTGCACCCTACATGTTTGGTGTGCATATGAGTCAAGTAGCAGGGAGCCATTTGCCCCACAGTATTGAGTTACCTGCTTTTTGTTCAAATTCTGAGCGGAAACACAGAAGAAATCATTAGTTTCCCTATCTCATCCCATGCGCCTGTCTGACTTAGAAGCTACTGTTCCCATTCAACTTAGTTAGTATAGGAAACTCTGCTGATGGAAATACAGAGATGAGTTTCCTTCCTTCCTCGCACTCTTCCTCTATGAACTGTATGAGTCAACCAGCTATGTATTTTAGCCAATAAAGACAACTGCATGGAGAGAAAACATACCCATTGTCCAGTCCTTTCATCTACAGACCATATCCAGATAGCTCAGTTGTTAACATCTTAACATCTGCAGACTGCTCTCCATAGCCCAGCCATCGAAACCAGACTGTATTCACCTGAAGAACTGGAGAGCTTGGTTCAGAGCTGGGGACCATAGCTTTGATTCCCTGTCCATCCTGAATGTTCACAGGGATTCATAAATAGAGATCTCACTCTTCACCAGGGAACTGTTAGCCAGGAAGTAGGCCAGGCACCTGTATGATTTCTTCTTCGTGCTCACATTGACCGAGCTCTCTACTATCATGCTCGCTTTTATAGATTAAAAACTGTAGACTGCGAGGTTAGTAATGTTCTCTGGGTCAAATAAGTACCACAAGCCAGTAGGCTAGGGAGGTCATATAACTCCCAAGCCCACCAAATCAAAGTCTTCTGTACCATAGATTAACTCTATTAGACACACATTCTTCCTGCCAGTATAGAATAATTAGAAATTGCTTTTCTCATGCAATAGAGCTGGTGCATCTGTTTGCACAGAGCTTTAGAAGCCAAAGTAGACCATGCATGTTCTAATACAAAACAGCGCTAGATTTAAGTTTTGTTTTTTTTTTAAGGGAACAAACACACAGTTTCCATCCCTGACTACTATTTCTTGGCAATAAGACAGAATGATTAATTCACTTAATTTTTGAGCTGCATTCTTATGTCCATATGGAAGGAGCCCTCCTGTCCTATCTGTCTGTGAATACATGTGGAATGTGGGTCTATGAGATGGTGTATTTTAATGTGTACACTGGCAAGTAATACTTGATTAGCACAGTAAAAAATAAAGACATATCTGTGTTATTTTTATTCACTGTTAACTAAAGCATAGGCCTTATCTAGGCGAAGAAAACTAGGATCTTAAAGGCTAGAATGGAAAAAAGAATTATTGGTTTTTAATTGCATAAGGTAATGAATTCTCTGCTTCAGTATATACTTTGAAATCAGTGATAGTCCCTGGGTAGATGAGCAAGCTAAATCTTTGTTATTCTCTAGTCTTGTGGTTTCATATCACTTTGGGTGACAGGATTTTTAAACTATTTTTGTTGTAGTAATTTCTAAGTCCCCCCCCACACACACACCTGCAAAATGATGCTGATAACAGATAAAAAGTAGGGGGTTAAAGTTCTTTAAACTTTTACCTGTCTCTGACTTGAAGATAATTTTATTCAAAAATCAACAAAAGAACATATTTCCACTACTAATATTATAGTTCTTTAGCTCGTGCTTGACAAAGATTTCCTCAAATTCAATGCATGTTTTCCTCTCTAACATAAATATAAATTCCCCTTCAAGCTAATGTAGTCTAGTACAGCATATGTACATAATAATGTCCTCAAAGAATTATCAAATTTAGTTTGTTCCTGAAAAATAACACTGCCATTTTAACATTAACATTTTCCACACGTTTTCTAAGGAAGGAAGTTATTTATTTTTATTATTGTTCTAAGGAAACAAACTTTATTGGAAACATATATTCCAAAACCCAACTCGTGGTCTGTAGCAACTCCATATTCTACTTTCATAACCTGTGCATGCATTTCAAACTAAATTAGATTTTGCTTCATTTATAAACCAACAGCAAAGCCGGATTGAAGACCGTTTAGAGAGACTGGATGATGCGATTCACGTTCTCCGGAATCATGCAGTGGGCCCATCTACAGCTGTGCCTGGTGGCCATGGGGACATGCATGGAATCATTGGACCTTCTCATAATGGAGCAATGGGTGGTCTGGGCTCAGGGTATGGAACTGGCCTTCTTTCAGCCAACAGACATTCACTCATGGTAAGTGATGATGACACATGAACTCTACTCATGTAGAATTAGCATTTCAAGTGTAAATACTTCTGCTACTATTTGTTTTTAGGAAAAGCTTTATATGGGTAATTTACATATTGATAATGTACAGTTCAGTGTGTTTTAGGGTGTTCATGGTATCATGCACCCATCTCCACTGTCGAATTCTGGAATGTTTTTGTCCCTATTGAAAGAGAAAGGCACATAACCATCAAGCAATTATTACACCATCTCAACTCCTGGCAATCACTAATCTACTTCCTGTTCCTATAGGTCCAGGGCATTTCATTTAAATGGGATTATGTTATGTATTGGCCTTTTGTGATCAGCTTCTTTCACTTTGTCTCTTTAAGATTTATCTGTATTTTCCCACATACTAAAGCTATATTTATTTTTATTGCCATCATATTTCCTACTTATCAAGTGACAGGTTCTAAGACGATTTTTGCTTTTTGGCAGTTGCAAAAAAAAAAAACAAAAGAAAATAAAACAAAGCCACCAACTACTGAGTATCCGTGCAAAAAAATTTTATATGGACACATATTTTCATTCCACATAATTATTAATAAGTTACTGAATCACTGCTCATATTTTCAGTTATTCATCTTGGTACCTTTGATCAAAGCACGTAACTCAACTTCATGTTACGTTAGTAGTATTCCAAATATGAGGGTGGTTCAGTTTGATTTGTTTCATGAAACCAAAATGATGGCTTTTAGTCTCAGGGTTGGGAGGTAGAAATAAGTTGTGTATTTGCCTTTTGAGTGGGTAAGAGAATGTCTATACCAACAATATTAGTGACAATAATTGGCTGATAAATCAGATAAATTTTAATTTTTTATTGATTTTGTGTAATTTTACTCCTTGCACATATGTAGTGGTAGACATCTTGTTGCTCTGCTTGACCCTTCTAGTGTTTTCATAATTTCTTTTGAGCAAGGCTATTTTCCATTCTCAATACAACTTCTCTCACTGGGAAATGCTTCTCAAAGGAAATGCACAATAATTCTGAATCCTTGTGCAGCTCTTGTTCAACAGTATCTTTTTGGTCTTTCTTCAGTTTCTCTAATTAAAAGACTAAGATGAAGAGTGCTATCCTGCACAGTATAATACTGAAACCTGTAACTGATTAGAAACCAAAAATGTGGACTTATAAATAGAAGTAATGAACTAACTCACTTCTAAAATGTGGAAAGATATTTTTGAATGCCAGTGCTCAATTTTTTTCTTGCTTTTTTCCTTTATCTTGACCTCTACCCTGAAAATCCATCACTGAATAAAAATTGTTTGCGTGTTCACTGGCAGTTACTAAAGAGTTTACAAAGAAAAATCTTGATTTTTAATTTAGCCTGGCCTCAGGTAATGTATTAAACACTTGGGATGCATATACTATGAGATTTTCATTTGTACAGCTCTCTTGCCCTCTCTTTTTCAATATTTTTTGCAACTATAGTGTTTAAACAATACTGCTTTTAATTAAGAAATCTGGCTTTATTAAAATCCAGATCTGCAACTTATAACCATTTATGTATATCTGCTCTCAATCAAGAGAAAAATAGTCTAATTTCTGTAGCTACGTTCGCTTTGCATATGTTAGCCGGATGAGGCATGCACGTAGGACATTGATGTAGAGACTGTCTGTTCTTGAATAGCAGATGGAGGCTAAGCAGTTCTTTAACATATTAAACTGTACATACATGCTATTTGGTATTATTTGACCTTGGAGTTGCCTCTCTTTGAGTCTGATTCTGAGATGGGAAAAGAGGAAAAAGGAAACAATAACAGCAATGACAAAAAACACGCTAGAATTATTTTCGGAGAGGGGAAGTTGAACTGACCCCAATAGAAAGAAAGGAGAAAATAGAGCAGAACAATTTTTAAAAGGAAAATAATTGGCCAGTTGTACACAGACACCTCTTGGCTGTGTGGTTGCTGGGGGTATCAAAGAAAGAAAGTTGCCTGTTTTGCTGATAGAGACAAGTTACCTGTCACTCCTACTAGGATCTGTGGAGCCCGCCTGAGCTTGGCCTTCCTCCAGATATATGCATGTCAAGAGTCCTTGCCCTTTGAACCCCGTAGGAGTTCTGTCATCCTCCTTGCTTCCTGGAAACCATGTAGCCCCTAAAAACCTGAACTCCTAATCCCAAAAGCCTCCTGTAGGTGGAAGCGATTGGATTGGCATATCTTTTCTCAACACAAATCCATATGAATTTTAAAACAAAAGTGTAAGAACAAAGGAAATAGTTTTTGAATTTAGTCAGTCTGAAGTTAGCCTTTGACCATTTGATACATTCCACAATAAAAACGAGAGGGGAAGGAAAAAAAATCTCCTTTCCCCCAACCAAAAAAAAAAAAAAAAAATTCAAGGAGGACACTGGTAATGTTTTCCACATTTGAATTGTAATACATGAAACAGGCTTTCAAACCTTGGCCAGCTGCAGGAAGTAAAGTAGCAGTGGGAGGTATGTAGCGGAAACAGGGCAGAAAGGGCTGGCTCCCAGCTACACACCTTCCTTTGTTGTTCTGGGATGGAAGTGAGGGGTAGAAACTGGAGACTCATCCTAGGCTGGTTTTGTTTTGAGCAAATTTCTGTTCTAAGTCTGCCTCATGATTCCCTCTGATTAAAGAATAGACGACTTCAAATGAACTTGACCTGCAGCCTCTTCTTTGTTCCCTCCCTGCCTTCTGAAAATCAAAACAAAATGCTTTGATAACATGGGAGATGACGTACGCCTTTCTTTCCCCAGGAGCTTGACTCTGTGGTGGGGAAAACTGTGTTTCTCCCTCAGCTATTGTCTTATCTCATTTAATTGCCCACATATTGTACTTAGCCTTTGATTCACAAAATGTCTTCCTTGGTCTTCGGGATTTTGCTAATTATTAATACAATGTAAAGGACGTTTTCCCACTGTGACATGGCTTATGCCACTGGAGTAGATGGCCAATATGTGGGGCTTTCTAGATAACATTATTTGTCTGTGCTTTCCCTTTCTCAGAAACTTTGAAGGGACTCCCATTGTCTGTAAGAATAGGATCAACTCTGTAGCTCATCAGTGAAGACCCCTGGCTATTCACCAAAAACCTTGTATCTAACCATTCTGTTATGCAAAGATTTTCCAGCCAAACCAGTGTTTGAAAGTTTACATTACAAGAATGGGCCCCATTAGGTACCTCTTTTGCATATGTCCTGGGTTTATCCTGTCCACTTCTCTCTTCTCACCCATGGTCAAAAGTTCTGACAAACTCATGCTCTTCCAGGAAGCCATCTCTTGCTGCTTCTGTCTGTAACAGTCATTTTCTTCAGCCCACCCCACCCCATCCAGCACCCTTAGCACAATGAGTCATACTACTTTTAGATGTTTATCTTAGCCCGATTCACATAGCCGTGGATCGTTCATAGGGGCAACGTCAGTATGACTGGCAAATGTAAATTCCTTGAGTGTCACGTTTTATTTTTTTTTTTCTCCCTCCCTGGAAATAGATCGTCACTAAGGGAGAAGATGATGTACCAGCTCAACCCCTCTGGTCTGGGCTCTGGGTACAGAATCTCAGGTGGCGTTCATAGAGGTCCTTTGAGGTGGACCATGATGGCTGTCAGAGTTAGTGATGTGAACTTCCTGAAGTCTAAACAGATCAAGACATAAGCTACATTTAAGTTTAGAGGCCTTGCTCCAGACCCCGTACTCTGTTTTCCTCCCATGCCTCCTTCCCAGGTATTGTAAATGTCCATTTTCAGAACTAATATAGGTGCAAAGAGTTTGTGGTTTTCATATCTTGGTAAACTTTGGTTGTCAGAAGAAGGTTCTGGGTATTTTATGGTCTGGATCCCAGAGTGGCTGTCACTCCAGTGGGGACTAGGGGCATAGATGGCTCAGTGTAAATCATTCTTATCTAAGTACCTTCTTAAGTCACCACAGACATGCTGAATGGCCAGGAGCTGTGTGCGAATTCTTCCCACTTGAACCATTGAGTATATATCCCATCCACCTCATGTTAATCTTCCATTGAAATCATCCACTCTCCTATAAATGGCTTTAGAAGCAGTCTTCTAAATGCAGTTCGCTTTGTTGTTCACCGGATACTCGCTCTCACAAACGGAGCCTTTTATATGACTTCACATTGTCTTTTAATGGAACAAAATGAGCATGTCTTCTTGTGGCCCTGTGTATATCCCTGGTTGGATAGACTCAGCAGTGTTGTACTTATTATCAATATGCAGTTCCTGTGGTTCTCAGTTCCTTTTTGAATAAATTCTGCTTGTTCATTTCAAGAACATTTAGCTCTGGTAACAAGTATCAGGCACTATGCTCCGTTATGGTCTCTGGTCTCAAGGGGGCTCACAAACTAGTTGGAAAAAAGCCACTACCTTGTAATCAAATTGCTGTGTGCTAGTTCACTAGGCCCTATAAGAAAACAGGGACTGTCTTACCTAAAAGAGACAACCTCATTGTCACCTGACATAGGAGAAGTGCCTTATGTGTTGTTCCTGTATATGAAACCCAGGACTTTGTCCAGATCAGGCAGGTACACTACCACCAGGCTACAGCCCTGGCCCCCATCTCCTCTTTCTTTCTTTCTTTCTTTCTTTCTTTCTTTCTTTCTTTCTTTCTTTCTTTCTTTCTTTCTTTCTCAAATTTGAAATAGGGTTTCCTTTTGTACTCAGGTTTGCCTTGAACTTACTCTGTAGGTCAAGGTGGCTTTGAACTCTCAGTCCTCCTTTCTTAGCTCCCTCATTAACTAGACTTACATGCTTATACCACAGGACCCAACGGCAGTAATCTCTTAGGAACAGTGACCGACTACAATATGGAGACCTGTCCAACTTGTCTCCTATGCCTGTCCCCCATGGTATCCCACAAGCCTCCACACTGGACCCCTCAACCCAGGTGGGGTTGTGGACCACATTTAGAAACCACTGATACAAGTAAATCTTAGCTATATTTCCTTCTCTCTCCGAGAGTTTTATTTTTTATTCTTTCAGTTAAGTTGTGTTGAGGGAGCAATAATGTTTCTTTAGCTGTCATGGAGCATGTAGGAATAGAGGATCTAAGACTTCATGGATAAGCAGTTGACTTCTGCTTGCATAGCTGAGCTTGGATTATTGAATTTTAGATTCTGAAAGCAGCTCACAAGTCAGCTAGCCTGTCGCCATTGTTTTGCTACTGAAGACTGAGACCTGGAAAGGGGAAGTGATCCAACCATGCTTGCTTGGCTAGTTAAAGGTTGAGCTAGGCTTTAAAACAGGCAGATAGGCCAGCAACGACACCATCATTTTGCTTTAACAATAATACAGGTGGTTGGACCCAGGGCCTGTATATGTTTGGCAAATGTCCTACTACTGAGCGATAGCCATGGTCCCAGTATCCTTCCTACCACATCCTGTACAGCACACTTCTCTTTTATCCAGTACCCTAATACTTATAAAACTGAATGGTATTACAACCACTGTATTACTTGTGCTTAGGTAATGAATTCACACACATTCTTCAGTGTGCCTGTACTCTCTTGAGCTCTACCTATCATGCTGAACCACAAGATGAATTACCCATTGGGTGCGATCACTTTTTTTGGAAACTTTGCCTGACAGGTGCTGAGCAAAGGCATCAGCACCTTAAGTCTATGAAGATTTCAACTCCTTAAAGTTCTGCATGTGCTTAGACACATGTTTCACGTGTGTACAGTCATTGCTGTAGAATCCCAGGTACTTTGAATGTCATCTCAATTCTAATCTCCCTACAAATTATCTGCCAAAGGGTTGATCAGCCTCTTCCTCCATTCATAAGACCTGTTTCTATCAACAAGTTGCAGATTTTACCTCTGCCCAGCCCACATCTGCCTCCCCGTGCAAAATTGCTTCCAAGTCCAACCCAACACACCCATGGGAACTTTTATCAAAGTTCTTCCTTTACATATTTAGGGTGTGAAATCTCAACCTCAATGTGGTAGTCAAGGAATTTTCAGGGTAGACTACTGAAAAGATACCCTCTTCTGAATCATACTCATTCTTTCTAATAAGTTTTATTTGCTAATTAATCGATGTCTTCACAACCCTGCTGACACAGACTGAACCTGCAATCTATAAACCATAAGCAAGCCTACATGCTGACTTGCCCTTGTATGCCCTTATACCTCTCCAGAACTTCACATAAGCCTTTGGATTTAATATTTAAACCTTCCATCTGTCTCCAGTCTATAGGTCTACATTATGTCCTCATTCAATTTCATCCTCTGCCAGCTCTATTGTCGGCAGATGTGATGAGTTCCTTTAAAGTCCACATCAAAGCCACTAGTAAAAATGTTGGCCAGGAAAGGACATGTACCAAAATGCCCTGAGGCTCAAGAAAAACATTCATCTTCTCCATACTGGTCCCCATCTTAGAGTTTTCTGTCACAGCCAGTTCTGTCCCCTAATTCTGTTCATGTATCTTATGTTATGATGTCCATCCTGTTGCTGTAAGAGTCCAGACATGCAACCCTCCTCACCCCCCACTGTGAGTGAGGAAATGGGCTTTGTCTAGAGGAACTTGTTCTTAGTTAAACCAAACTGAGTTCATGGGACCACTGCTGTCTTACAGAGCACGTGGACACTATCTGTTAACCAACCTGCTGTCCAATCTCACCAAGGATCATAGTTTTTAACATCATATTTCAGCCAATACTCTATTACAGAGGGTCTTGATTTTTAAAACCTGGATAGTTGCCTATCTCTAGCATTCCTGTCTTTTCTAATCTCCTTGATTATCCAATATTTCTGAGAATAGATGAGTAACCTCAACTGAAAGTCATACTTTTAAAGAAAATTTTAAGGAAACAAGAAGAAAAGAAAAGGAACCTTGAGAAATTCTCCCACCTGGGGATTAGTGGTTCAACAATAGAGTCCTTAAGCTTATGTCACTATTGTGTTCTGCATCAATTCAGCTAGAGTCAGAGACATTAGATTCAGTCAGTGCCCTGAGACCATTTCACCCCAGTTCCATACACTCCACCACATGTTCCCTTGGGTATATTCTCTTCGATCTCCCATAGCTGTTTTATTCAAATGCAGGCCTGGTGACATGGAAACTGTCACCTTGAATGTGTAACCCAAACTCCTGCTTTCTGTGCGCCTGTAACAAACAAATCCAAAGCACGTATGTAGCATCCTGTAGCCATGTGCTATGAGCAAATAAAATTTTTAAACCTTCCCCTACTCCCCGTTTTCATATGGGAAAGTGAAATGCACATTTAAAAGTAACCCCATATCTTTGTCATACTTTCAATGTTGGTTGTTTTCTTCTTAAACAATAGCAGAAAAGGCAAGTCATGACATTCAGTACCATAGTCATCTTTTTATTAAATCTGAGAGCACAATGTTAAATTGCCCCTAACTTGGCATATGAGCAACCCTTGCATTGTAAAAAGAAAGAAAAAACAACAACAACAAAACTGTAACAGTGTGGATTCTTCTGGAGAGAAAAGTGTCCATTGAGCACATTGGAAACCCCACATCTTCCTTCAGTCCTTGTATCTCAGCTTTCTATAGATGTCATGGAGGCGCTTAGGGGTGTGAGCATCTAGGATTTCGTGGGAACCCTATCCTGGCCAACCTCGTTTTAGGACAAGGTAGAATTACAGAGTGCTGCAAGTAGTGATCAGACTAGGAAAAAAAAACTTAAACTTAGGCAAGAGTCCATGCAGGATTTTAACAGTTGCAGAGGGCCATGCTAGGGAAAGCCATAACTAAGCCAGAACATAAACATGATTCAAACAAAAAATTAAAAAGAAAGGCGCTTATATGCTCAAAGAACAATAAGGTCTGGCTTTGCAGCTGGTAGCCCAGGCTGTTCCAAGTCCCTGCTCCACAGATCCTTGGCTCCAGCCATTGGTTGGAACATTGCACGTGAGGGTCCACAGGAAGAGTGAGTTTTCATGTATATTTTTTAACATCCAAATTAAATTAACTCATGGAATTTTCCACCCTTGGGAATTAAAGTAGCAGTTCATGAAGTAATTCAGTTATGTCATTCATACCAAAACAGAAAATACTGGTGTAGCTTGGCACTGTTTAAAAGCTAAGACTAGGCCTTGGCCATTTTATATTTCTTCAAATTCCATGGCCGTTGTGTTAGTTTAACTTTTATTGTGGCAGTAAATTTTTCAAATCAAAAGTATCCTAGCTGCTGCTTAGAAAACATGTGTTAAAAAAAAAAACAGAACTGGTTCTGAGCAAGAAGAGTGTTGAGGAAAGCATCAGCTTTGGGGTTAAAACCTAAAATGTGGGAAGCTGTGTCCTCTGTCAGACCTAATTGGTTGACATTCACAGTTGTGCTTAATTCTGGCCTCCCCTCTACCCATAAATCACCCGAAAACCGTAAAGCTGAGTTTAGTCGAAAGATCCGTCCGATATTAGCAAGGGGAAGCATTGTCGTACAATAGCCACAAGCCCTTGGAAGCAGGTAATTGGATGTATTGTGAAAAGCCACAGAAGTGAGTTTGCACATTTTCCTCTCCCATGTGCCTTCTCCCCGGCTCCTCCTGCACACAGGCAGCTCTGGTGTGGGGCTGCGAGTGTGTGAAAGTTATTGGAGAGTGGTAGTCTCTGGGTAATGTTTCTGTAAGCTGCCCAATTTTCCCCCTGTAGACTAGATGGGAAACAGCTGGCTTTTGTTTTAAAAGCTGTTTTGAGAACTGTCTGAATCTTGAGATATAGAACTGAGGTCACTGTTGAAGCAGGTGCTCTTGGACAAGAGAGAAAACTGCCAGGGGCCAGCTGGCTCAGGAATCTGCTGCAGGGGACTTCCTCTTAGAGGAAAAAGTGTTGAAGTTTGCTCCTCTTTGTGGGACACCAACCAGTCTAAGTAAGTAATCGCATTAGCAATACTGTTAGAAACAGAATCTTTGAACACAGCTAGCCCTTGAGTGAATAATTAGCTCAGTATGAAAGAATCCAAAATTGTCATTTCCTCTCCAGGGTTATGGTTCCAAGGGTCTGAGGTTCTTCTGGTCCTCTGGGGTTTTAAGTGCTTGAGTTTCCTCTTTAAACATGCCAGTAGCAAAATAACTACTATTTTAAATAAGTCATAGCCTAAGTGTCTGGGGTGGGGTTTTTGTTGTTATTGTTGTTTTGTTGTTTTATTTGTTTGCTTAGGAGGCTGTCTAAGGGAAAATGGAGAAATTAAGCCACTTGATAAAAGCAGTTTTGAAAAAAGGAAACAAGAAACATGAGGAACCCCTAGAAATCAGGGCAGGACAGGTACCCACTACTCTTACCATGAGGGACCAGGCCCCTGCGTTTGGAAGCAGCAGTTATTAGCAGCTGTTTATTCAGTCGGGAATTGAGATTAACATTGTAAACTGTTTTTTTTTTTTAAGAACTAGAAGAAAATTTGTTTGGGAAGTTGGCTCTGTATATCAAATCTGCCTTGCCAAAAAAAACTTCCTTTCTCAGAACACATGGACTGGAGTTGAGCAATGTTGTGATCTCTGAGAAGCTCAGGATTACCAAAGTCTGTCCTCATGAGCTAGGACAGAAAGGGGCAGAGACAGACGGCGTTTGCAGTCGACAATTCCGCTATAGTTTTCACGATATCAAACTAGCTGTTGAGTCTGTTGCCACTTCTCCATGAAGACTCCAAAGGAGTCCCTATGCCTCTTTCTCCACCCTAGCTGAGTCTTTGCCATGGTCAGATACACACAGACAGACATTCTGCACACCTGCTCTTTGCAGGTGACTCTCCATGAAGCATTCAGTAAGGTACTCTAGTACTTTGTGATCCCTTGGTCTCAAAAAAAGGAAGAATTTTTTAAAAATGGGTATTGGTATTTTCTTCTTGATTTAATGCTACTCTTAATGTCGTTTTCTTTTATTAAATCCTTTCTTTTGCTTTTGATCTTATTTATAGCAGCCACTGGTCATATGGAAACCATTACTGTATAGCTGGGAGATGAAAGACGTCAGTGCAGTTAAATAAGAGCGAATCATTTGAGCCAATAATATGCGCGTACAGAGTGAGGTGCCATGTGTGTCCAGAATGCCCTATGTGATCGCTTTGTAGCAGAGTTTGAGCTTTAGAATGGTCTGCACAAAAATCTGGTTTTTGTCAGAGATCTGTAGTCTGACAATATGAAAACACATGTTAACACACAGCTTTTAGCTGCTTGCTTCATATTCAGAGAGACAGACACAGAATCGGATACACACACACATTCACACACACAGACTGACAGACAGAAACACACAAAGACAGACAGAGACATAGAGAGACAGAGACTGTGTAATGCCATTTATTGACGTAAAAATAAAAATATCCCATTACAGCTGGGAGATTATATAATTAGTGTCAAATATCAGACTGTTACAGAGAGGTTTAGAGAACTGCCATCAAAATCCTCCCTGTCCTTCAAAACATATCTCAGTTGCCCTGGTTTTCCCAAATAGATATGACTTCATCCTTTGAAACCCTCGGTGACCTTATTCTCTTGTAAGACGTCCGTCTTATTTTGTCTTATATCATAATGATATTATGCCACAATTATAATGTGTTTGTTAAGTAGTAGATGTCTGTCTTTTGTTACTTCTTTTCCTCTGGGTACCTAAAGAGTGCCGTGCATATGGACATCTGAAAGACCTTTGCTAAATTAAACGGAATGTTTATTATTGGACAGAAACATGCAAAAATGGATATTTGACATTATCAAAGTTTATAAATGTCAGACCTCTTCTCTTGGATATGTGCCATGTGTACCATCATGGCTGTTTGGGGAATATCCACCTGCACACTGCAATGATAGTGATGTCTCGTGATCTGGACCCAGGCCCTTTCCATGTGGCATTCATAACCCCAGGCAAGCATTGGCCTTATGCATAGCAAAGTTTGAAGTCTGTGCCCAGTGCCATTTGACAATGTCCTTAAATGTATTTTATCTGTGGTTTCTTTAATGACTCAACCAGAGTACTGTCCTCCACCAGACCCAGCAAGGCAATGGCAAAATGCAGAATTATTGAGATCAGCACTGTCTTGAAGGGGCTAGAGATGGGTTGATGACTATGGATGTAATGAAACAGAAGCTGTCGAGATAAGAAACTAGTCCACAGTAGTCGTTGGCCCACAGTAATGTTGGAGGGAGCTCAACATATGAGGAGTCATGAGTAGATACCAGAGATTCAGACTGATCAATTTAAAACTAAGATTCAGCTGACTTAGTCCCTGGGTACCCAGTAAAGGATCAACAGCAGAAGATGGAACTCATAGATTTGGTCCACAGAACGCTGACTATGCTGAGCTTTAACTAAGGGTCCAAATCCTGGGAAAAGAACATAGCATTCCAAAGATGAAGATTTACAAAGAGATGGAAAAGAAACATTTTGTACGTTTGGGCAAATTTCTTTATGCCTTTGTTCCTTCTACAAATCTTTACTGTAGGCATTTGTTGGGTACCTCGTCCTACACAGCTTGGTACTAGAAAGCTGGTTGGACCAGAGAGGGAATGAAGAAAGGGAAAGTACAAAGGAAACACCAGACATGTACATAGAAACTGGGATCATATGGGTTACGTTTGCTCTGATGGAACAGCACCAAGTACAATAACAACCCGAGACTGCACGTTTATAATGTATAGCATAGAGGGAGGGGCTAGCTAGTCTCAGCAGGAGGTTTCTATAGGTGAGCAGTATCCAGAGAGAAATATCTGGGAGGAGGATGCTGTGGTTGCTAGTTTTTGTGTACACCAATCAGTCATAAACACTCAAATTTGCACATGCTGTCAACATTCACACTCAGACCAGAGAGAGGTTTGGCTATCACTCTGAGCTTCCCCATGGTTGGAAGGCTTGGCCGTCACCATGGGTCTCAGGCACAGGTCTTTGGCAAGACCCTGATCATGTCAACAATGTATGTTTCCTCAGAACTTTGTGTGCTCTTCACACGTCACTCAGTGCTTCCCCAGCTTCCCACAGATAGGTTAACTAAGTAAGAATTGAGTGTCACAGCATGTCCCTAGTAGTAGGCAGTCTGTGTAACCCCTGTTTTACAGGGAAGTCAGCTGCAAGAGCATGCGTACAGGTACCCTTGAGGGATCCACAGTTGCCAGTGTGCATCTAAGTGTTCAGGTGGCTTCTAAACAAAATAAAGCTTCTTACAGGTAACTGCAGGCCCCCACTGTCATCCTCACATTAGATGGGTGTGACTTGCTACAGCTGGATCAACTCTAGGTCCATAAAACAGGTTTAGTAGCCTGGTGCCTGGAGCAGGGATGATCTGGGATATGCTAACCTCCCCCACAGTCCTGACTGGGAACATAGCGTCCATAATGTCACCACCATTGGAGGACATGTGGTTAAGAGTTGGAAGCAGTGGAGAGTAGAAATACAGATGGGAGAAATGAAACAGATCCACCATAGCAAACTTAAAAAAAAATGAACTGAATTCAGCTTTCATATCACAGAATCATTCATTATGATCATTTTGATGGATGGTCCCAGGAGCTTGACTTGGTTGGTCACATGATAGATGCATACTGCTAAAGCCACAGTTGGTTAGATTCTATGTAAATTATCTTGAAGGGGCTGGAGAGATGGTTCAGTGGTTAACAGTCTTGGGGGCTCTTACAGAGAACCTGGGTTTGGTTCCCAGCACCTACACAGTGGCTCACAATCATTTGTAACTCCAATTCTAGGGGCACCTGAATCATCTCTTGGACTTTGTAGGTACTACATGCATTTGATCCATATACATAAATACTGGCAAAACACTCATGCCCATAAAATAAACCAATCTCAAAATTTTCAAGTCACCTTAAAAATTATTTTATCTGGAGAATAAGCATTAAATAAATCTCGAAGAATTGCACAAAAATGAATCACACTAAATTTCAAACAAACTGTAAATAAAGCCATAAAATTCCTGAAAAAAAATTAGATATTCTCATGGGGGTAATGAAATCGTCTCCCAATAATATGTAAAGAGTCAAGGCAGATCCAAACAGAGAAACTGGATCCCAACCTGCTTTAAATTAGAAGCCCTTGAAATTTTTAATTATGTGGTTGTTTAAAAAAAAAGTCTGACAATTTTTTAAAAAACTGAGCAAATAGGAAGTTTTATTTGTGGTAAAGGATATCCTGTATGTTAGGAATTTCTCCTACAATGGTTGACTTCTAGAGTTCCACCTTGTGTTCTACAAGACCCTAGGTCTTTGATATATTCCTCACAGTACTGAACCTCTGCTGGCCTTTTATGACCTTTGAATTCCATCTGTGAACCACTAAAAATTTTCCATCCAATCTCTACCTCTTTAAAAGTTGCACTTTGGACATAAACGGATGTTTTACGTAGGAGAAAATAAATTTACTTTCCTATAATATGAAAGAGATCTAGCAAGATGATGAAGGTGAAATTCAGTATCCTTTAACTGTCGTGTATAAATGATATTTCATGTGAGATTACCATTGAGCACTAGAAATGCTTGCCATGTCAGTATGCCATGACAGGAAGCCACCCCCCCCCGCAATTTGTGGTGTGTGTGTGTGTGTGTGTGTGTGTGTGTGTGTGTGTGTATGTGTTTCGAGAAACATGAGAAATGATGTTTGCTCATTCCTTAGTGCTTTCTGAAAACTGGGAGCCATCAATAACAAACATCAAGCCATCAGTAACAAGTATCGGTTTTCAATAATGTTTCAATAACATATCTGGTTTTATGCCATTGTTTCATCGGTCTAGACATGGAATGATGACATTTGCCAAAAGTCTCCATCCTGCTTTTTTAGAAGGATTATGGTAGAGTGGGAGGGACTAGGGTCTGAAAGCTTGTTTGGAAGCAGTTATCTCTGGCGATAACATTAACTAGAATTGAATAACTGCCAAATGAAATTTAATACATTTTCCCATCCATGAAATAGGCCTCTTAAATACAACAGAATAATTACTTTCACAATACTCCCTGGAAAGAAAGAGAGCAAAAGCACTGAATGTCTTTTTTGTTTGTGGTGTTTGTTGTTAGCTTGAGGATAAGGACAAGGGTGTTTACCAAGATGCTCCTTGCATCCCTGAGTAAAATCAGCCTGGCCAACGGCCACCTCATTTGAAACTGCTTGTCTTTTAAATCTATTTATGTTGGAAGAGTCATGGCAAATATTAAATTCTGTAATTTAGTTAGACATCTTGGCCTTGGCCTGAGGTGTTCGGCTCTGATTTTTTCCCCTGTAATAAAGAAAAATATTTCAGGTCTGTGAATGTACAGGTATTTATATGCTTGTAGTATTAGTATATGCATATATGTACCTATGAATGTATTACAAACACACACACACACATTTTCTTAAAAAAGCTCCAAGGAGGCAAGCCCCATGTGCCCCTTAACTCACTTTCCTTTCTTGGTTGTAATTTATATGCTTAGTAAAATTGCTCAATATCATAAGCTTTCTGAGTTAGTTTAGATCTTTGTAGTTCTGCAGCTAGTTGTTGGGTGAGTGACTCTTACCCTTTCATTTTCTCTCTGAAATAAAGTTTTACCTGATTTCTAATCCAGTAGTGTTCAATCTTACTAATGCTGTGACCCTTTAATACAGTTCTTCATGTTGTGGTGACCCCCCAAACATAAAATTATCACATATCTTTGTAACTACAATTTTGTGACTGTTAGAAACTGTAATTTAATTTTCTGATATGCAGGGTATCTGATATGTGATCTCTCTGAAAGGACCCAAAGGGGTCATAACCCACAGGTTGAAATCCACTATGCTAGTTTTTTGAACTTTATGTTCTATGAATTTAGCATGTCAAATGTTCTTCAGAAAGTGTTATTTAAATTGCATGATAATTGTATGATTCAACAAGTAACTACATGTCTAAATGTATTTGAATATCCCCAATGATAAACTAATGCAGGAGAATTTCAGTGGCTGTGCAAGAATTAGGGTATATTCTGACCCAAAATATACATAGTTACAAAGAAAACAGTGATGCATCAGAAGCACATTGACCCAACTTCCCGTGTGGAAAATGACTGATATTTGAAAGTATCTATAAAAGACAAAAGCAAGGTAACAAACATCTGGTATATTCCCACCATAGTACAGCAAAGGGACTTCACCCGAATGGATCTGAATGGAACGGAGATAGTGAATGCAAAAGTAGCCATGGGTGGCCTTAACTTGAGGCTTGAGGGTTCTTCAGCTCCGTCAGCCATCCGTTGTGTACACTATGCAAGGATTCTCAGTTGAAGCATGTAGTTGTGTACATAGCCATTGTTCATGCACTAACTGCTTTCCATATGACATTAGAATTGTTTATGATAAGCCTGGGGAGTACTCAGTGACCTGTAGTGCCATCTGTATCTTTTTGCCCTTGAACATCTTATGATACCTACTCACATCTCTCAGAGAAAGCAGACACTGGGACTCTGCCTTCCTCTTTTAACTCTCTGACCCTGACTTTCACATGCAGCTGAGATGAAGGCTATAGCAAGGTAATTGGTTGTAAGTTCTTTCTCCTTCTCGTGGGAACCAGAAGGGAAAATATTCATTTAGTAACTATTTTAAATAAACACACACACACACACAGTCTTCAATTCTTCCACGGGTACCTTTTAGAGCAGGCTTGTGTACATCTGTAGAATTGTTGTGATGGAAAAAGAGTCTTTGTCTATACTGAGGCCAAATCTGTAGTCACTTTTGGGGATTCCAACCTAGAATCGTCGCTATGGAAATGCAAGACATTTAATGCATTGGGCTTCCAAAGTAAAAATGACAAAGCAAAACCAACCACTCTTGTTCCAAAGGAAAATAAAAATTCATAGAGTGCAGGTCAGAAGTGTTTGAAGGGCTGAGGTAACCATGGCCTACCTGCAGGAGATCTGGGTTCAGTGAAAGGCTGGGCATGCACCTGCCTGGTTAGAATAGAGAGGGCTTATATTCTCTGGAGCTCTGTTACTGACATCGGGGCTAGTGGATGGGATCTACTGCCATGACAATCCGTGCTCAAAACAAAGTGGGCTGCTTTGCAGGGCACGAGCAGGGTGTTGGTACATCTGAAGAAGCCTTATGGAAAGTCAGTAAATGCCATTCAGAAAGTTCAGTCACCAAGTGCACAGACCTAGACTGTCCCTGTTGTCACAGCTGAAATGCTCAGTCACACTCAGGGCTTCTCAGTCCTCTGCTGCGCCAGCTGAGCTTTGATTGTAAACAGTGACAGTGATTTATATGATCTTCCTTCCCTATCCTGAACTGTTCTCTTTCTTATTGCTTTGGGGGAAGAGGAGACAGAGGGAGAGAGGGAGGGAGGGAGGGAGGGAAGGAGGGAGGGAGGGAGGGAGAGAGGGAGAGAGGGAGGGAGGGAGGGAGAGATGGGGAGACGGAGAGACAGAGTGGGGGAGCACACACTTGGCAGGGTCTTTGTATGTGTAAAGGTGATACATACAAAATCCTTGGCTGCTCTGAGTAGTGGTGTAGTAGTTTTGATTCACATCTTTGGAAATTATGGTGGTAAAAGACTGAAGATTTTCGTTTTGTGTTTCTATTTTTTATTAGGAAAAATGTTTCACAGCAGTATACATTTATGGATAAATACTTTTTAGAGTGACTACTCACTGGATGGTGGGCTAACTAACCACTTGGAAACGCAGAGGCAAATGTTAGTGCTTCCTGTTCCCTTGGTTTACAAATGCTTAATGGTTTTACCCCAAGGCATGTGCTTCAAAGTCAGCAACCACACTCCCAGTACCACGAGTCCATTGTGTCTGAGCCCCAGAGTAGGTAATACCACTTCATAAAATTCGGTGGTATTCTTTTTAACCACATTGAACTCTATAATTTCTTTTCTTGGAAACACAAAGAATATTTACAGTATGGTGTCTTTCTTAGGATCAGAGTAGTGGAGATGGCGGAGGGGGGGGGGTGTGCTGGAAAAGCGTCCAAACATCCTCACATAGCAATGATGGCATTACTGGTGTGTTTAATAAAACCTTTATTGGTACATTTTCCGGTGTGGTGGCATTGGCAGAAATGGTTCCCCTCTGGACTCGGAACTCAGCAGCTGATGGAATACAGTGAACATTAATTTGGAATAGGCTGCCAGTTTGGGGAAGCCAGGTGACATTTTATTATATTTGTACCGAGCAGGGGCTATGTCCCATACTGCTCGAGCTTCCGCTGTCAGAGACTTAGCTGGCATTATGCGGGGGGAAATGGCAGGCCTGAGAATCTTATCCCCTGAAATGAAAGTCGAATGCCAAATTGAAATTCCTGTAGGATTTCCGATAGCAATGGGGGAATTGAGAAGCCCACAATTAAGCATATGGGCATTAAGATAATTGTCAGATCTGTTGGCGGACATGATAGAAGACAGATGGGTACGAATCAGTGCGCTCCGCTGCAGCACCCTGGGAGACAATTTGACGTTTTACCTGCCTGAGCTACTCTGCCATATTTGTCACTGGATGTAAGGCATGGCATCTTACTGAGTGTTAAGTGTTGGATTTTTTTCCCCCGTTTTTTGTTTTTGTTGGTTTTTTTTTTTTCACAGAACTAAGGTGCGTGTTCAGTCCTTTAGCGCCCTCTAGTGAGATGCAGTGGGAGGATGGCTTTTCACAGGCCACCCTTCCTGCATGGAGTCCCAGCTAGCCCTGGAAAATAGGTGTTGTCCCTTCACTCCATACTCAGCACTCTAGTTCCATTTATTGTTTCAGGTTGGGGCCCACCGTGAAGATGGAGTAGCTCTGAGAGGCAGTCATTCTCTCCTGCCAAACCAGGTTCCGGTTCCACAGCTTCCTGTCCAGTCTGCAACTTCCCCTGACTTGAACCCACCCCAAGACCCTTACAGAGGTAAGTCACCTCAAAAGGCATTCTGACCTTTGCTAAACAATAGACTTCACATTGATATCAGGGGTCCCTGGCAGCATCTTGGAGGCTCTGGCAGAAAGCCAAGAGCCAAATTTGGTATAAACGTGGTAAATAATGGGAAAGTAGCTAGAATTTGGCCAGCTAATTGTGTTTCTTCAGTGACTGTTTTCCTCAGACATCCTCTGATATCCCAGTCCCATTTCAGGAGAGAATGAGACAACAGACTGATGAGAGGAAATTTTATTTTAGCTATTTCCACATTTTACTCATTCGGTTCCTCTAATATGGTTAGTTGTAGCCTGAAAATGATGTTTCCAAATGGATAAGGAGGAAATTGTCATTGTTGTTTAAGATGGAAGGAAATGTAGGGGCATTAAAAAAACAAAAAGGAAAAACAATGAACTGTGTTGGATTTTTTTGTTGTTGTTCTGGGGTGGTCAAGCCCTATAACGACATGCTTCTCCACCTCCTTCATTACAAGGACTTTTCATGTCTCCAGGAAGTTGTTCTACAAAGACTAAACCTGGGTTCAACTGCCTGTGCTACTCATGGGCCAGATGAACAATGTTCATGTATGATGTCTTCTCATTTCCCCCATGTTTAAAATAGACATGATAATGCTACCTTGGGAATTCCTATAACCAGATTTCAGCTGCTAACCAATACAGATACTGAATTCTTTTTAGAGATACAGGTGTACAGTTCACTTTTATGCAAGCAATAATGATCACGTGGCTTTTCTCTGTTGTGTGGTTTTCAAACTGTAGCTGAGGCCCTAATTCTGTAGCGGTAGAGCCATGTGTCATTCAGGGCTCCCCGTTGATAAGAGTGCTTCTGGCTCATGAAACAAATTCTGAGTCCAAGCTTTTAGAGTACACAGATTATAAATGGAAGGACCTTTGTGACAGGTATCCATCAACCTGAGAAATACTTAACATCAAGGTCATGTTTCAACTATAATATGAAGGCCAGAGAGTAGCTAAAAGTGATGATGAGCGATGAACAGGACCAGAGTTTAAATGTCACATAACACACCCTGCACATCCACAGAGGACACAAGAGGACCACTGGAGCTTTCTGGCTTCCAGACTAACCAAGAGAACATGAGTTCCCTGTTTTAGAGAGAGATCCCGCCTCAAAGGAGCAGGGCGAGAGTGCCAGGGAAGAGTACCAGATGTTTCCAAGTGGATAAGGAGGAAATTGTCATTGTGGTTTAAGATGGAAGGAAATGTAGGGGCATTAGAAAAGCAAAAAGGAAAAACAATGAATTGTGTTGGATGGTCTCCTCTTGAGGACAGGTGTGTCACAGGCACACACATGTGAGCATACTCTCACAGAGACACATACAAACAAATAAATAATCTTTCAAATGATGTGTGAACATGAGCAGCGGAGCAAAGTTCAAATCTCAGATTTCTCCTGAGAACGGTGCACCCCCTTCCATAGGTTCCATTTGTAAATTCTGATTACACCTCAAACATAAGAGAAGCTTAATTTCCGAGTATCATTAGGGTATCTATTGAAGCCTTGACTGCACATCTTTAGCGTACTCTCTGGGAATTATATTCTAAGGACATTTTTCTATTAAATCATTGCATATGGAAGAAACTCAATATAATAGCTGATATTTACTCAGGTTCTTAATCAGAACATTGAGGTGTATGATTTTCATGATTATGATTTTCATTGCAATTAAGTTGATGTTTTGTAGACAGTGAAATTACCATCTACTCCAAAAGATTGCAAAATAGAATTTAACCTCAGAGCCGATGCAAGGAAAACTTGCTTCCACAGGTGCATTTCTGAAACTTCACCAGACAGCACGGGGAAGTGACAGGAGGAACCCGGGTCTGGCTGGAAGGAATCTCTGCATTTCTGGGGCAAATGTACTTATGATGTCCACAGAACTCTGGACATCAGCTGATCTCTGTTTCTTTCTTTCTTTCTTTTTAATATTCATTTCCTATAGGAATGCCACCCGGTCTCCAGGGCCAGAGTGTGTCTTCTGGCAGCTCCGAGATCAAATCCGATGATGAGGGCGATGAGAACCTGCAAGACACAAAATCTTCTGAGGACAAGAAATTAGATGACGACAAGAAGGATATCAAATCAATTACTAGGTCAAGATCTAGGTAACAGTATATAATACTGTCGCTTCATTTAATTCCTTTATTGGACTTTGATGAAGTGAACAGAACAGGAAGAAACTGCTCAGTTTTTTCCTGGCAGGTAAAGCCTCAGATGGAAAGAAAATGAAAGGCCTGTTCTAGAAGTATTTCAGGTATCATTTAAGATGCCTGTATTCTAGTGAGGCCTAACTGGCTTTGAATTTACAAATTTGGACCCAATGCTAATTGCACACCATAAAATTATTTGTACCTGATTCAAATGAAAACAGTTTCTTGTTAAAACTGTATTCTTCAAATTTGGTCAGAAAATATTTCTAAAGAGGAGATTTTAGCCACGCTAAAGAGTCAATTGATTGTATATACAACTGTATGTTTTTTGCTTGTCTTTAAGTAAGAAAATTCTGATTTCTTAGTTTTATTCTGAACAGGTTGCTGTATGTAAAATAAATTCTAATTTTTTCCCCTTCCTACTACTAAAACCACAACTGCAGGGAAATGGCTTCAAGTTGGTGTTCTTAACTATCTGCTATCTTTTAATTCAATGAGTCTTTTTTAACTGAGTCTGATGATCAGATAGATGGCTTAGGGTTCCTCGGGACCCATGTACATTGCCTTTATTCCTTTGGGCTAATTTTCTTTGCAGATTACCCAGTTGTGCCAAGACTACAGCTTCTTTTAAAGGTCATAGTTCTCAGGGCTATAGCTGGAGTCTCTCATGAGTTGTGGCCACAGTGCCTTTTCATTTCTTTGTAACTATCATGACAAATTATATTCTAAGTCCTGCTATTACTAGGTGCAGAGATGCTAAGTGCTTCTATCCCCTCCCCCCAAATCACTGTAGTTCCTGATTTGCGGTCACATTGGCAAGAAATCCTTGGGTGGGGATTTCACATCCTGAATAGTTTCTCTGGTAGCCAAGTGAGTTCTTGATAATTTAGTGGCCATAACGTATACATATTAATTGGTTCTTTGAAGTTTCAGAACATGATTTTACTTACCATTAGGTGTCTTCTTGTTAACAGTTATCTTCATGCCATTTATAACATATGCCTTACAGAGTCTGCGGTGAAGTAATGGTCCATAAGGAATTTATTTATGTAAATAACTAATTCTAATTAATCATTAGCTTGAAAACTGTTTAAGGACAGGTTCCCATTTTCTGGTTCCCCCTATGTAAAGTTTGACACATGGTCACTCTCTGAAAAATATTGCCAGCCTTTTGCTTTGGAACAGGCCTACCAGAGACTCAACTATTTGCTTAATGGTATGTAGGGACAATTTAATCGCAGGCTGCATTCCCACCCCTAGCAGAAATTCTGGGAGAGGGAAATGGAGAAGCTGGGAGGAAAATGAGGAAACAGAGAAAGAAAGGCCTTGCACTTGCCTTCAGTCAGCGGTGTACTGACTTTCCTTCATAGCAGCATAGTCAGTGCTGGTTGGGAGGTCACGAAGTAAGCATTTAATGCCACCCCACCCCAACACACACCTGTCTGAGCATCCTTACTTCCTCAGGTACTTTACAGAGTTCAAGAATGCTTCTCTTGGTTAGAGCTCCTCCTAGGTATTCGGCCCTATTTTCACTTTGAATGCCACCTGAGGATTTTCTTTTCTCTCGTTTTTTCATTGTACATAGTGATGGGTTTCACAATGGTGATGGATATCATAATGGTATTTCCCATCAAGCCTACTATGGACTTTGAACATGTTCATACTCTCCTGTTCTTTGCTTCCTGTTAGCATCCCACAGTATGCATATGCATGCTTCTACTTCCCTATGTTGGAAAAAACTGGCAGACCACATGCAGAAAGGGGTGAAACTCGGTCCCTGACACTCACCCTGTACAAAAATCAGTTCAGAATGGGTTGAAGACCCTGCTGTAAAACCTGAAACCAGAAAGAAACAGGGAAAGCACTTCAAGATACAGGCATGGGCAAGGGAATCCTAAATAGGACTCCAAGAGTTCAGGGACAGGCCACGTGGGAAGGCTATACTCATTTAAAGTCAGCATTCATTATGTACAGTGAAGAGCTAGTCTTCCACATCTTCAGTATGAAGATTCTTCCTCTTGACTCTGAACAATTTGGACTTTAGGGATTTTAAGCTTCTCTTCAAGTCTCTGTACCCAGTGACTTGGACTGAAAGCTCGCACTCTCTCTCTCTCTCTCTCTCTCTCTCTCTCTCTCTCTCTCTCTCTCTCTCTCTCTCTCTGCCTGTCTCTCTGTCTCTCTGTCTGTCTCTCTCTCTCTCTCTGTGTGTGTGTGTGTGTGTGTGTGTGTGTAGTACCCCCCGGCCCCCGTGCTTTTCAATTTGAGAATCCAGAAGAGTTTTGCTAGTGATATCTCATCTGGAGTTTTTGTTCTGGTGAGTCTTTTGAGACAAAACATCTCCCCCAACTCTCCTTTCTTTATAATATCCCTCAAAATGTCTCAAATCCAGGGTCCTTGAATCCATCTGTGAGAGATATGTTTTCCAGGTGGCTCATCCACAGAGTCACCTTCCATAGCCAAGTCTCAGAAAGGCCACTGTGACCACCAGAGATGATCAGACTCCAACCTTATGCCTACTGAACCCATTCTTTTGTGATGAGTCACAGGATATTTTAGTTCTAACAGAGAATCCTGTTTGGCTTCCTTTGTGACTCACAGAGATCCTGGTTGGTTATAAAGAGGAGGTGTTCGGGTTTTCTGTTGTGTTACATAGCTGATGTCAGTTCAGGTTTCCTCAACTTATTTTGGAGATCGTAAGCATCCGTCATCTGAAAGACCGCAGAAATCATGGTATCATCCGCCCACCCCACCCCCACACATACACACCCATTTCTCATTTAATTTGTAGAGGAAAGCAGAATCAAGACTCAGAGTCGGTGGTTTGGACAGTCTTTGGATGTGGACACTGTCTGCTCTCTGACATTTCTAGTTCCTACTCCTATTAACATGGCTTATCTTTACTAACAAAAATCTGACTGTCAATCACTTATTTTTCCCTGTTTCACATATCACAGTATGAAAAAGTTTTAAAGATTAAGTAATCATTTGTGTTTTCACAAGTATAAGCTGAGCCTGGGTGGCTGTCTACATTAAGACTGAGATATGTATATTTCATAGCGCATGAAGTTTTCATTCCCCTTCTGTGTCCCCTACACCAGGATGGACACACTATGACCCTGCCGGAGTCCAGATCATCCTCTGCTGTTTGATTTGGGTAAAATCCCTGGGAGGAACCAAAAGTTTTGTGTATGCATTTCCTAAACCAACCCCAAGGTCAGATGAAGGTCAAATGGATACATTTCTGCCAAGGATGGATCTGACAAGCCTCAAAGTAATGTGATACAAATAGCATCTTTCCCCCACACTGTCATAAAAGGTCCCATTCCTCTCGCCCTACAGCAATAATGATGATGAAGACCTGACCCCAGAGCAGAAGGCAGAACGTGAGAAGGAACGGAGGATGGCCAACAATGCCCGTGAGCGCCTGAGGGTCCGCGATATCAATGAGGCTTTCAAGGAGCTGGGCCGCATGGTACAGCTCCACCTGAAGAGCGACAAACCACAGACCAAGCTCCTGATTCTCCACCAGGCTGTGGCTGTCATCCTCAGCCTGGAGCAGCAAGTGCGAGGTCAGGAGATAAATGCTTTAGCACCCTCCAAAGAATTGCTGGGGGGGGGCTCTATCAAAATCTGTCTCCTGTAATTAAGTTATAATGTGTTCTTCTAACTAGTGCAACTAGTGTTATATTACAGCTTTTCCTTTTGTGCGGTCAATTATCAGACATGATTGGCCTACCTAATTTCATTCTTTGCTTTTGTAGGGTGTGTGTGTGTGTGTGTGTGTGTGTGTGTGTGTGTGTGTGTGTGTGTGCGCGCGCGTGTTGTAAGTTGAATTTTAGTTAGCCTGGGGCATCATTCCTTGGGGGCTGTCTGTCTTGCTTCCTGAGACAGGACCTCTCACTGGGACCTGAAGCTTACCAATTAGATTAGGGTTGGCTAGCCAGTGAGGGCCAAGATCTGCCTATCTCTGTCTTGCCAGTGCTGGATTAGCAGCTTGCCACCACATTCCACCTTTTATGTGGATGCTGGGTACTGAACTCAGGTCCTCATGCTTACACAGTAATCACTCCCAATGAGCTATGTATCTTCCTAGCTCATCATTTTAAATTAGTTGTCATTATTTTCAGAAAGGGTCTTATTGTGTAGCTCAGTCTAGCCGAGAACTACATGTAGCAGAGACTGCCCTTAAATTCACAATTCCCTGGCTCTGCCTGTCACGTGCAGGGAGACAGGCCCTGAGCCATCACGCCTGCCTTCATGCTGTAGAGTTCAGATTCTGGGTGCAGATAATGGCAGTCAGATGAGTCCATTCCTTGTGCACCTTCCTCCACTGCTCCCCTCATCTCTCATGTGAATTGGGGTCTGTGTGTCCGGCATGGACAGAGAACTTCTCCACCCTCTGCAGAGCCCTGCTGACTGGATGTCCTGTGCTTTCATATCCCACAGAGAGGAATCTGAACCCGAAAGCTGCCTGTCTGAAAAGAAGGGAGGAAGAGAAAGTGTCCTCAGAGCCTCCCCCTCTATCCTTGGCTGGCCCACACCCTGGGATGGGAGATGCAGCGAATCACATGGGACAGATGTGAAAGGGTATGCCGGGTGCACTTGCCGCCCCCCCCCAGTCCCCAGTGGCATACAAGGCACAAACAGCTGGTGCTGCCCAGATTCGCCAATACTGTTCTTTCTTGAAAAAGAGGGCTTTAAAATTTTCTTTTAAATCGTTTTCTGTCACTATATTAATTATTTTTCTCCTTTTCCTTTCTCAGGTCCAAGTTGCCACCTTGCTTCATTAAAACAAGAGACCACTTCCTTAACAGCTGTATTGTCCTAAACCCACATAAACACTGCTCCTTAACCCCTTTTTTGTAATATAAGACAAGTCTGAGTAGTTATGAATCGCAGACGCAAGAGGTTTCAGCATTCCCAATTATCAAAAAGCAGAAAAACAAACAAAAAGGAAAGAAAGAAAGAAAAAAAGCGCAACTTGAGGGACGACTTCTTTAACATATCATTCTGAATGTGCGAAGCGGTATGTACAGGCTGAGACACAGCCCAGAGACTGAATGGCAATCCTTCCACACTGTGGAGCAATGCATTTGTGCCTAAACTTCTTTTGGAAAAAAAAATATAATTAATTTGTAAGTCTGAAAAAAATATTTAATTTAAAAAATTGTAAACTTGCAATAATGAAAAAGTGTACTTCTGAAGAAAACGACATGAACGTTTTTGTTGGCATTCAAGTCAGCTAGTGTTTCTAATTACCGGATATTGAATAGGGGAAGCCCGGCTACCCTCATAACAAAACCAGCAAACGTCCTGATGGCAACGAGATGATGACATTAGCCATTCCTTAGGGTAGGAGGGACAGATGGATGTTATAGACCTATGACAAATATATATATAAATATATATATAAATATATATTAAAAATTTAGTGACTATGGTAAGCTTTTGTTCATTTGTTTCAGACTTTTTTCTCCTGTACAAAAATAGTACTGATTAACTTTTTTAAAAGAAAGATTTTACTGTAAATATGGATTTTTTTTCGTCTGATTTTTGTCCCTTCCCCCAGTTTGTTATCGTAACCTGTAGTGCCAACTCTGCTACTGGAGGGCAGTGCAGGACGAAAAGCTGACCCTGTTGTTGCTTCTCATTCATAAATAGTAGAAAGTCGTTTCTCCAGTCTTTTGGGAACACAGGACTTACAAAAATCACATCATGTGTAGAAATTACATGCAGCATTGCCCAGGCAAGGCAAAAGGAGTTTGTCTGGCTTGTGGCGCTGCCCTTGCGACCCTCTCCTGGGATTTTCAGAGGTACACGGTTAGAATGCTACAATGTTACCACTGTGCCTTCCAATGTTTATATCATCGGAAACATAACATAATCAAAGTGGCTGTGATTTAACAAAACAATTCAAGTGTTACCTACCTGTGTAGCCGAAGTAGTGTGCAGTGAGGCGTTTCTGAATACATGGTCAGATTTTTGGAAAAAATACAAAAACTTTAAAAAAAAGTCAAGTTCAAAAACCGTCAAATGAGAAAATTGCAAGTAGTGTGACCGAGTTGATTGATTTTCTTTGCTTTTTTTTTTTCAAAATGGGTTTACTAAAAAGTAGATGACTTACCTGCCTCCTCCTTTGTCTGAAAAATGCCAACTAATCATGCAGCATTATAACAAGCCTTATAAGTCCTAAAGCATTAAGTTGCACTTTCAGGAGGAGAGGTAGTGCAGTATTCTCTGGCCAGTATGAATGAAGTTTATACTTAACATTTGATAGAAACATAGATCAAACTATGGCACAGCAACTCATCAGATAGCTAGCGTTGACTCTGGGCACAATTGAACCAATTCCTATCCTAAATCTTCCTAATGGTTGACTTTGGTGTGTAGTGCAGTAAGCAAGTAGTGCTCCTACTTAAGCATCTGTCGGCATCCTTTTGTCTCTAACTGGATTCTATTTCTACAGCCACACAATCTTGGCATGTATTAAGAAAAAAAAATCCCTGTTGAAGTAGTTTTTCCACCTATCAGCACTGAGTAAATGCCATAAATCCATGGAAATGGTCTAAACGCCCCACCTGTTGTCCTGTTTTACATAGTGATGAAACACATTTGTAAATTTTATGCAACCAATGGCAAACCTATCATTATTTTGAAACTGTGTATGTAAAAGTTATATTTTTACATGTAGACTCTTGTTATTATGTGTTTTAATACATTGTATCAGGTTTTTTGTTTTTTTTTCTAAACTGTGTTTTTTTTTAAAGTCATTTAAATGAAATAGTGAGTTACAAGAATCTGAAATTTATGTTCATTTCTGAAAATGTAAGAACAAATAAGATAGTTACCACGTGGTCACCTTTTACAAACCCATAAACATTTTGATTAGCTGTGTATGTGTGGGCGCGTGTGTATGTGTGCCTGTGTGTGTTGAAAACTGTAAATATGTTCAGTAGCGATAAAACTAAAATGCTCTGATTTGTTGATAAGTTCCTAAAATGTGGAGGTGGATTGAAAATGTAGGAGAACAGCAGAAATCAAATGTCATGAAAAGTTCTTCGGGGCTTTCCTGTGAAATGTGCGAACAAAGGGGCTGGAAGAAGGGCATGGAAGACAATGATGTCTTCCCTCCTCCCTAAACGTGGAAACCATGTGTACTTGCTCTCTCACCATGTGAAGGATTTCCTTTTCGTGATACATTCTGCACTCATTTTGTATAGTCTACCAAGGCGGGTATCCCTAAGAACATTATTATATAGGAAGCAGGTATACTCTGATCACATTCAGGATAAGTGTATAAAAGAGAATACGGTGTTTACTCTTTAGGGAATTGGAAATACTCCCTGCATTGATGTACATTTTCAGAATGGCACTTTTGATACAAGTTATCATAAAGGTGCTTACTAAAGTGGAATTAAAGTTTTTCAAATCTGTAAACAAAGCAAAAAAATGAACATAGTCATTTGATTATTTTTTTTTCCAATTGGTGCTTTTATATTTTGTTCTCACTCAAACAGAGGAAAAGCTGCAATTTCTCGTTCACCAGCTTGGATGTATTCATTACTTGGTAATGTAATACAGCTATTGTCAAATTCCTTTTGGAAATAAGCGAAAGACTCCCTAAAGGCCACCAGAAGCTGCTGGCTACATTCTGCTTGGTGGAGAAACATGATCTGACCCTCTCTGTAGTAAGTGGGTTGTATCTCCAGTTTAAAAGAAAAACAAAATAGAAGAAAGGGAATATGGCCTTTTTTATGTGTTTTTTTTTTCTTGTTGTTATTTTGTAATTATCAAACCCAGGTAAGATATTGGTATTCCTGCACTGGATTTTTGAAGGAAACTTAGCAGAAGACAGGATTAAAATACTATGTGAACATTTCATAAGGGTCCATACTACACTAGATATATATGATGATGGTGAAGCATAGATTAGGGATCTGTTGAAGAGACTCAGACTTGGAAAGCAACTTGGAACAGTTGATCCACCTCCACATTCGAGTCATTTATGAATATGCAGAATTAGGGATCTGTCCATGTAGGAGTTCTTGCCATTCGTCTTCTGTGTAGCTGAGAGGAACACTAATGCTTCTATAGCAGTCAGTTCACCCGGTCCCACAACCCATTCTGACTCAGTCTTCCGACTCCTTGTTCCCTTTTGTTTTTCTACTTTTTTTCCTATCTCTTGATTTTTATTATTATTTTATTATTAATATTATTATTATTTGTGATCTTTGTTTTGATGAGGGGTTGGGAAGTGGGAGGGAGTAGAACTGAGACTTGGGGGTAAGAGGATTTTTTTCATCTTTGCATCCAACAGGCAGAATATGATCTGTGTCCAAAACCGAACTTAAGTCAGGAATGAAATGATTCAGCATACACAAGCACAAAAATGTAGTCTGCCAGCTGACTGGAAGCAAAAAGGAAATAAGTTAAAAAAAATAAATAAATGAAAAGGTGAAGATGGAGTGTGATGAATTCCAAGACAATGGGGCACCAAGGCCTGTAGGCCTCCTCTTGAGTTTGCTTTGGTTATGTTTGTTTTCTTTCGAGATGTTCTTTCTCATGGGACTTGAAGTGACTCATCTCTGTGCAGTGCTGGTTTTACCATATGCTCATTTCAAGTATTATAGACATATGTAATGGTGAAATATATGAACTGTGGCCTTTTTCATTCTTGTTACTTGTGATGCAATTAAGTGAAGATAAGAAAAAAAAAGCAGAGATTTACCATGTATCAGTGCCTGGCTTTTTGTTATAAAGCTTTGTCTGTCTAGTGCTCTTTTTGCTATAAAATAGACTGTAGTACACCCTAGTAGGAAAAAAACTAAATTTAAAAATAAAAAATATATTTGGCTTATTTTTCGCAGGAGCAATCCTTTTATACCATGAATATTACAAAAAAATTGTCAGATTCTGAATATTTCTTCTTTGTAGATTTTTGGAATCATTATGAGTAAAAGTTTGTTACTTTATTTTACTATTTATAAGATGTTATTTTACCATGTGTTACCGAGATGAAACTGTATGGTAGCTTCTTTGGTTGGTTTTTGTTTTTTGTTTTTAGTTGTAGGTCGCAGTACAAACTTTTTTTTGCGACTGTACACATAGCTGCAGCATTAAAAAACTTTAAAAATTGTTAAAAAAAGAAAAAAAGGGAAAACATTTCAAAAAAAAGATAAACAGTTACACCTTGTTTTCAATGTGTGGCTGAGTGCCTCGATTTTTCATGTTTTTGGTGTGTTTCTGATTTGTAGAAATGTCCAAACAGGTTGTATGCTGGACTTCCTTCAAGAGGCAAACAACCCAGCTTGGCCTAGACCATTACCTGTTCCCATCTGTAGTTATTCGATGAAGTCATGTACATGACCGTTCTGTAGCAATAAATGTGCCATTTTTATAAACTGTCTCTGACACTCGTTTCATTTCCTTCCACATTGTGCACACAGCCCTGTTCTGTAAGACCACAGCTACTGTTCATTTGTTCCAAGTGTTGGCGGTATTGACAGTGAAACAAAACATTCAAAAAAGAATCCCAAAAACAAATTGAAAAGCAAAGCTCACGGTTCCTCAAGAGGAGATACCTTTAATGAAAATGGAACAGGATGCATGCAAAACACAAAGAAAGCTGACTAGAGGATTAACTAATTGAAGGAATGTGATTAAAGCATGGGTAACACTGAAGCACTTGACGAGCCCTGAACTGCACCGGAGTTTTGGGTTGTGCTGTGCGCCAGGTTGCCGACTCTCGGCAACTTTTACCTTCTGGATCAGCTGGTCGGCTCTTTGGCAGAACATTCTCAGCTAGATCTTTTCAGTCAAAATAAATAACAATAAGATTCCAGGACAATTTTACTTTGTATCACTTGTCAAGAGCAGCCTATTGTTATTTGCAGTACTATTATACTGTATTGATACTCTCGTAGACTATCCATCCTCCTCACACCAAATTCTGGTTGACTCTGTTGACTATTATCCTAGATGTAAACAACCAGATGAGTGTCATTTTTTTTCTAGCTTGTACAAACTGATGTGTGCCACCTATGGGAGGGAAAAACTGTACAGATTAAAATTATGCAGTGTTATGTACTGTATGTTAATATTTTTGTAGAATGGACACCAGCCTACTTTACAGAACTCAAAGGCTGCTTGGCATTGCGCTGTAGAGATGTGATGTGGCCCACGGCAGAGGAGCTCTTAATGCAATGTTCAAACTGGGTGCGTGGGATGGGGGATGTCTCCGATGTTGCTCTTGTATTCTTTCTCATGGGGTGTAGTGACTAGTTATCTGAAAGAAAATGTTGTAATGCCATTTGGTTCACATGTAAAGTGCCCTCCATAGCCAAATGTTGGGAATTTGAGCTCCCCTTTCCTATTGGTTGGATTGTTTGCAGATATTTAAATTTTATGATATTTCCAAAGATTTTGGTTGATGACCCCTTTAACCTTTTAAATGATTTGAGATGTTCTTATGTTCTTACTGTGTGTTTTAAATATATATAAAAAGAGCCTCAAGTATTTAGTCTTTTACTATTATATTTGATCATGTAACTTCTTTGATACTAAGAAAGAGGAAATGAATCAGGCACCTGTCCAGTGTCTCATACAGCCTATCAACACGGGGGGTTTACTTCAAATTTAGACTCTAAGCAGAACTTAGATTGTTGGGGGAGGTATAATAATATTCACCAAGATCTCCATTACATTAGTAGTGGGGAAGGGAAAGGAAGCCACAGAAGGTAAAATCAGGCACCATTTTTAGTTTCACAATTCGGTCCACTCATGGTAAACCAAGTGAAATTTCTCTTCTGGGCTTTAACTGCAGGCCACCTTTCTCTTGACAATGCCTAGGAAATGGCACAAGCTCTTGGGGGGGGGAGGGCAGGGAGACACTTGAAAACAGCAGCTAGTGTGCTGTCTGCCTTCAGGTCACTCCAGGACCCCACGCTTAGCCTTGCACGGATCAGCCCTGCTCTGCCAGCTAGGTCTCATGTGCCATAAGTGGGCTCATGCCTCAGACTATTCACAGGTCTATGTTTTCACTGGCTAGCACTGATGCTGTCAAGAAACACAGCCCATGTTGAAAGGACTAGCTGGGCAAGTCAAGCCCAAATCACCTTGGTATTTGTTTGATAAATGTGCCTCAAGTGAAGTAACTCACAGGTCTTGAGAACACAGGTGTGTGGTGTCACCAGTTAGCAGTCTGTGTGTGTCACTGCAGTGCTAGGACAGTGGTGGATACGTAGAACCCACTAGCCAGGGATGAGTAATAATAGGTTAAGATGACTGCATCTGCCCCCGAATGCAGCATGTGTCCTGTGGCTTTGGCTTTTTCTCCCTATGGAACGGTGTGTACCTTCAGTCGCAGTTTCATACTATGCTTGGCTTCGGGATATTTACATAGTGAGAGAAACCACTCTGTAAGAAAAACACAAGGATCACCACATTCCTTTCTAAGGACCTAATGAATAGCTTTTAAGTCTAGGCAGGGACACTTGTTCCCAGAGTACAGGTTAAGAAAAATCTGGTGTAAAGTAACCAAAACTTAAAAGTCATGAAACAAACCCCAGTGTCCTACCTTGAGTTGGCTGAGCCTAACCAAAACTGGACTACTATTGTCTGCCTTTTTGGGGGGAAAAAAGAAAAAGACCCTTTGTGAAGTGCAGAACATAATATGGTCCTCACTCACATCTGTTAGGCTATATTTAGAAGTCAAATAACTTTGGCATTGGCAGGAACCCATATGCTTCTAGCAGGAAACAGACACTAGCCAAGAGCAAAGTGCACATGCCCATGCAGAATCATACCCAGTGGCTTGAGGTTTCCCACCAGTGCTCTTTGCACACACATACACACACACACACACACACACACACACACACACACACACACACACACACACATGCGCGCGAGGACAGGGCAGTATTGTGAAGAATATGGAAACCTGAATTTTGGAAGACATTACATTATTTTGCTTAGCCTTTTGTGTCTAATTCACAGGAGCATGTTCCAAGTCTTGAAGCTTTAACAATGAGCCATTGGCCTTGGGCCTAGTCACCGCTACACAGTGGCATCTCCTGAAGGAACAGTCTAGTCCCGCCAGCTTCAAACAGGTTCAGGGCTCAGCTCTTCTCCTTCCCATTGTCCTTCCATGGCTTCTCTGAAGGGGGTCCCTAGATTCCTGAACTTCTCCCTCTTCTACCCTAGTCTACACACTGTTGACATGTTGCCAGAAGCTGGCATGTAATGGATGACATTAAGAATGCTGTGGTAGTTAGCACAAGGGTAGAGCTATTCAATATGGCAGCCATGCATGGGAAGAAATGGTCATAAATTAGGTGTGAAGAACACTTTAAATGATGGAAGAGAGAGGACTTCGGGTGAGACAGGCGTCTAGGGATGATACACACAACAGGGCAGAGGATGAAGGATGTCTGAATGAAGAGACCCTGTGGCCTGAGGCAAAACTATCATTAGTTGAATTTTTATTAAGCTTTGCTCAAAAAACCATTTAAGCTCACATTGCCAACATAGCAATACTGGAAGAGATGCTTCATTTTCTTCTCCTTATCACAAACACTATTTCACTGATCTTCCATAGAAATCTAAGAAATTGGTCTCACCAGGTACACTTCACAAAGAGAAAGCAATAGAAGCCCCAGGGCTGAGCTATGCCTGCAAACAGGCAAAGTACTTAAGAGGCAGACAGGCCAGCACTGGTGAGGTCTTGGCTATTCCGAGGAAGGACTCCCAGACTTGAATCAAAACATGTCTTCTGACCTTCCTAATCCACAGTATGGTAATACTTGCAGGGCTGCAGGCCACTGCTGCTCTCTCTGATGATACCCCCTTTCCTCAAACCAGCTTCTGCAGGCTTCTTTCCAAACAGACAGCCCAGCACCCCAAAGCCTGCCAGTCCCCAAGTCTTTGTTGATCCCTGGCTTCCTTCTTTCCCTCTTCACACACATCTTTTCCATTGTCTGGTGTCTGCCTCTGATCTGACTAAAAAAAACAAAAAACAAAAACCAGGGTAATAACATCTGGGGATCATAGATCCTATATCAGAATCACTGCAGGATACCAAAAAGAAAGCAAATTTGTTACCAAAAGTAGCTGAAATGCTCCTGCAGAAGAAATAAAATGCACAGACAAGTGTAAGTAAAAGGAGAAATAATGTACACATATTGTTGAAATACACATACATGAAAGATGTGTATGTGCATAGAATATGTCAGAGAACACAACTCCCTAGTTTGTTTTGAGTTCTTGTTTCATCCAATTCACACAATCCTGATAGCTGGACATGATGGCCATTTCCATATCACAGACAAAGACATGAAAGCTGAGGGAAATTGTTATGCAAACTGCAGTCAAGGGCAACATTAGAATCCAAGCCATCTGACTCTTAGAAATACGCCCTAAATTTTCATGTGGCATGAAGGGTAGTAGTATGAATAAATAACATATATCCACAGTCATGTGGTGAGGTTTTACACAGAGAAGCACATGAGAACAGCCCACACTGTCTTCCGATGAGAAAATAAAGGAGCCACAAATGTGAACCCAGGTGTCACCGGCCCTAGCCCAAGGGCAGTGTCTGTCGTCTGTAAACAAACTCAAGAGGCATCAACTCTTTGACCCAGTCGGCACACAAGCCATGCAATGAGGATCTGTACGTGTGTCCATTCTGCCAGCTTTGAAAGCAGTTTGGAAGCTCTGTGTTGTGAATCGCCCAAGGGCACACAGCTAATAGTCCCCCCTGGAGGAACAGCAGGCCTCTTTCAAACTTGTCTGAGGAACAATGTTCCAAACCTTTGATTTGGTGCCCCGTTATCGACCTACTTCGCAAAGCCACTGAAACCTGTCTTAGATCAAATACATGGTCCCTCATGGAACCTCTGTTGCACACCTGCTGCACAGTGATGATTAAGAGGGACACTTCCCAGCAGAAGGAAGGGGGAAGGACACAAACCTGGGTGGATTTAGGATGGAGTCGGAGGAACTCTGTCCCAGAAGAGGGGATGGTCGAAGAGAAGTGAAAGGAGGCTCCACAGGTGACTGTAGAAGTTTCTGAGATCCCAAGCACACCTTGGGGTACCACTTACTGGTATGAAAGCACCGAGGCCCTCCTTTTCTGGACAATATAGAGTCAGCCACTTCTTGAAAGAAGAAAAAATAAAACTGGCTTAAACCAGTACTGTGGCAAGCTCAGTGAAGTGGAACCATCCTTGGGGTGACCTGTCAGAGGAAAACCCCTGTTCATGCTCTCATATGTTTTCATGACAAGCATCTGTAGAGGGATGTCCAGCCCAGGCATGTGGAGCTCATACAATGTTACATAAGAGTCCATGTGCCTGTCCATCAGGGTAAGGACCCACTCTATCCCCACCCACGGAATCAACTCCAGCTAAACTCACAAAACGAACCTGAGAAAGAACATTGGGCTCTTGCGTCACACACTGCGCTTGGCCACTTCCACTCTGTAGAGGATGCAATCCAGGTCAGACTCAGGTGTAGCATGCAGAAGAGAGACATCAGTGAGTGGGTGGGCACAGAACAAACAGCCCACTTCAGAAAAGAATTCACAATAAAAGCAGCAGGTTACATTGCAATTCCGAAATGGAATTCTCATAGAGGAAAAGTAACAACAAAGAAAGCCCCCCCCCCAGGGACCCTGCTGCCACCATTCTGGGAACACTAGATTATTCTGGATGGCCTAACAGTTGGAAGCAGTAAGTAAACGAGGGCCGTATTGGATCCAAGTCTAGATGCCAGTGAGTCTGGACTATGCCGTGGACAATGGAGAAGGGATATGGCAGATCGCACATGTCACTCATGTGTGCCTGTGCTCTTGTGTGCCTGTGCATGTTGCTCTGTAAGGACACATGTACCCTCAAGATTCACTCTGTCCTGTTGTGACTGAAGTCCTTCATGTTCTTGCTGTCACCTGTGACCTAGAACCTGGGGCTCAAGGATAACATTTGCCACAGAATGACGTGACCATTTCCTGTAAGAGTGCTACTCTACTGACTAAGTACTAAAGATGAGTTCTCAGAATTGGTTCTTAGCCTTTGGGGATGGATGGATTCTGTGTCCTGATTGGATGTAAGGCATGGATAAGATGTGAAGCAGGGGCAGAGCTAGTCCACCATTTTATATAGGAAAACAGCCACTCACTTTCTCCCTTGCAGATTCCTGTAGCAGCAAGCTAATGGAATGTTCCAGGTAACCAACTTCTTACTGGCATTCAAAATTTTAGTCAAAATAAGGAAGACAGTGGTTTGGGTTGGATGTTTCTTATTGTGATGGAGAATTCGGCAATAAAGAAAATGGTGACTTCAGAGGCTTTCTATCACCAGCTCATTGTCTCCATAAAGGAGCTGAAAGCTGTGTCCCCATCAAGAATTCTCTTGGAATAGCTGGATTCATTTCCTGGAGGAAAATAAAGCCTAATTCTACAGTTAATGGCATTACAAGGGTATTTGGGTCTTCAGCCTCTAGGCAGGGGTCTCCTTTGTTAAGCCTAGAGCATAACTGGGAAGAAATAGGACCCTAAAGATTGGGCTGGGGCTTTGTGGGGGATGAGGGCATTTCACTAAAGCTAAGTGCATTACTTTGAAATCCTGCAAAGCCTCCCATAGCACTAAAAACAACCCTTCCAGCTGCTTGAAGAACTTCAGGCCTACCAAAGCATGCTGCCTTCACAACACTGCTGGGTCCCCAAATCAGTCCCTGTAGCCCCTTTCCTTTTCCTTCCAGACACACAACCAGGCTCACATTCCAGTAGAGGCTGGAGAGGTGAGGTACAAAATACAAGCCATAAACGGGCATAATGGACACTACAACAACTGGATGATTCTGCCAAGCTCTAATGATGGAAATCTGGGGAACATGTGTGGGAGTGGATCTTACTGGTGTGGGATCAAGGAGGAAGAAATACGCAATTGGACCTAGCTAAACTAATTGATATGGGCTTATTCACCAAGAGGAGACTCCAAAGTGAATGTTTCTAGCCCGGGGGCTCAAATGGTTCTAATAATTGACTTGGTTTGGTGAGAATACAGAGACAAAGCAGTGGTACTCTAAGTGAAGTTGAAATGCTAGAACTTTCTGATGTCCCACAAAATAAAGGGCCATATGTCAAGGGAAATCAGAGTGCTAGAGTGGATAAATCATGTGACTGTATTCGTTCACTCAGAGGTCTGGAGAGCATGACCTTCACTATAGTGTTGAAAATTGAACTCCTGGAAGAAGTCCAAGCATCCACAATTGGGGTGACAGGATCAGGGGTGGCAAAGCTATCTTTGCTATAGGGACCGGGTGGGTTGGTTGAGCGAAGCACTATTAACGGTAACCTGGCTCAGGGAAACAAAGCATTGGAGATAACTGATCACCAAGTCCCTGCATGGAAAGTAAAAGGAAAGTTTACTAGATTCTTACTTGGTCTGTGTAAAGAATTAAAGTCAAAGGCCAGGCAGGGTGGCTCACGCCTTTAATCACAACACTTGAGAGGCAGAGGCTGGTGGATCTCTGTGAGTTCAAGACCAGCATGATCTACTTTGTAAGTTCCAGGACAGTCTTAAAAAAAAAAAAGAAAAGAAACATTGCATTTAATTGACCCAACTGTCCCATCCTCCTAGCCAGTTTTCACATCTCAACAGTTCAGTTGCCCAGAGCTTCCTCAGAGACAGGAGGACACACCGCTAAAATTCACAGGTAAACTTCCACAAAAAGTTGTGTGGCGGTGTACCAGGGTGAAGAAACAATCCAGTGTCCCCAAGTCTATTTCACACTGGCTCTGAACTAATTCCTTGAGCCCCAATAACAATGGTGATGAAGAAAATTTTGGAAAACTTGAATTTGTGCCTATTACAGCTCCTCAGTCCTTGAAGGTTTTTCTAATGATGATAGCAATATACATAGTTATTAATAAAATATATTATTAAGTACATATTGAGAAGATGGATGTAACTCAGTCAGTAGCCAATGTGTAAAGCTACATATTCATGTATGAGCTCTGTTCAGGGTGTGTGATACATTAGTGAACTTCCATGAAACAGAGTACAAAGCTTGTAGACTTGGTGTCAGATTTGACACCACAGTTAACCTTTGAGAAATGTCCACTTGTTACACTTTGGTTAAGTATTATAAAAGAATATAGAACCACAATGATCTGAAAGGCCAATGTTAGTTACTCCCATCCACATGGCGTGTCTGAGTGAGGCTCATGTTCCTTCACACATTCAACCAAAGGACGATCCCACAACAGGTTGAACTTAGAAGCAGTCACAACATCCATCTTACATTACGATCTTAAGGTGATTATAAAATAGAAAATGCGACCACCATTCTGTGCAGTGCCTAAGTATGTAGACATGTGTATGCAGGTACACGTGGGTTGGGATACACAGATTGCACATGGGAGCTGGAGGAAGAGCTTAGGTGTCATTCCTCAGATACCACCCACTTTTGTTTTTATGACAAAGTCATAAAACTGGCCTAGAACTTACTAAGTGGACTAGCTTAGCCAGTGAGCTCTAGCTATCCACATATCTCCACCTTCCCAGGGCTAGAAGTGAAGATGTGTGCCACCATCCTTGCTCCTTTAAACATGGGTTCTGGGAATCCCGTTCAAGTCCTCATTCTTGTGAGGCAAGCAGTCCACCAGATGAGCTCCCCAGGCTAGAGTCCATTATTCTTAAGTTGTTTTAGTTTTTAAAGACTTAATGTGTTTGTTTATTTTTAAATAAACAAGAAAGTTTTCTTGATTTTAATCTCTAGTATGGTAATTATCGAAAGGTTAGGATTTACATGAAGGTAAGTTCTTTGGAGCCTTTAGTACATTGTAAGACCATAAGCAAATTCCACAAGAACCATGAGTTCTGTTGCCAATGATATTGTGAGCTGTACCCAAGGACTATAAAATCACCAAAGATGACCAAGAGCAGATTGGTTACAGTGAATGGAAAGGGCATTACGTCTTCATGATTCCATGTGTGCTATTATATTTGTCTACATGGGCTGTCGGCATTAAACAACAGAAATGTATGATTTCAGAGCTCTGTGGCCAGCAGGGATGGTGAGGGCTCTCCTCCTGACCTGCATGTGATTATCCTCTGGCTGTATACTCACATGACCTTTCTTCTAGGAGCAAGAAGAAAGAGAGCTTGTTCCTATGGTGTCTCTTTTCCTATAAGGACATCAGTGTGAGTGTCTCTGAACTGGCGAGATCCTGGAACAGATGAAGAAGTTGGGACTGTTCTATGGATTTCACACTTTGACTCTACACAGATCAAGTAAGGATCCTGGAAGCTTCTGATTTTCAGTTGAATGCCTGCTGTTCATCCACTTTCCAGAGATGACACAGGGCCCCTAAAATGGGAAATCCCTAGACTCACCTTAGCACTTTGCTCTCAGTTCCTACTGAAAGTGAAATCATTCTTGTCTTCCAGGTTCTGTTTCTCAGCCATCTACAGGTACCTGAAGGTTGCTCTTGGAAGAACATTCACAGCTGGGAGATTTGGGGTAGAAAATCAATAAGGACAACTAGGTTTAAATAAAATTTAAAATTGATGGGATTCATTCAGTGAGTGCTGTAAGATGTGTCTAAGTCCTAATCTCAAAACTTTGAAGCCCGTATAGTTAAGGAAAGGGTCTTTGCTTATGTAACTGAAAATCTCTAAATGATACCATCCCAGATTATCCAGGTTGCTACAGTCTAACAGCCACCACACAAAGCACACTTAGAGGAGCCTGAAGAGAAGATGCAGACTTAGAAGAAGGCTGGATGGATGTGAAGGCATTGAGACCCCCATTAGTAACAAAATCCCCAACCACCAAGACATAGAAGACTGGGAAAACTCTATCAGTCAAGATTTTCCAGAGGGAAAGGAGGAGAGGGAGATAGGAGGAGGAAGAAGAGGGAGGGAAACTAGGAGAGGAAGAGGATCGAGGCTCTCATGACTGAGGAAATGGCTAGTCCAAGTATACAGGACCAGCCAGATGCTAAAAAGTTGGCCAGGAATTTATGCTGCAGTGTTCAAGTGTCTAAGTGTTTCTTCTCTGGGAAACATGTGTTTGGCTCTAATTAGCCTGTTATCTGCCTGAACACCACTCTCACTGTCAAGGGTAATCTTGACTTAGAGTCACCCAGAGGAAGCTGTTAATTCAGCTACAAAATACAGTGGGAGCTTAGACAAGCATTCTCATTGCAGCATAACCAAGTAGATACATGCAGCTAACCATGCCAAGGTCAGGCTCCCACAGGCCATCTCCCCCATAGCCTACACAGGCCATCTCCCCACAGCCTGAAAAGGGCATCTCCCTTTTAGTCTCCCACAGGCCATCTCTCCAACAGCCTGCACAGGGCATCTCCCCAAAACCTGCAAAGGCCATCTCCCCAACAGCCTGCACAGGGCATCTCCCCCACAGCCTGCACAGACCATCTCCCCCACAGGCTGAACAGGCCATCTCCCTTATAGTCTCCCACAGACCATCTCCCCACAGCCTGCACAGGCCATCTCTCCCACAGTCTCCCACAGGCCTTCTCCCCACAGCCTGCAATCTTCTCTCTCTCTGGCCAACACACTTCTGGTCCTGATAGCCATTTTCTCTGAAGAGGCAAGAAGGAACACCTTCCTTGTTTGAGACCTGTTTGAAAGCCAATGGAGGTTCCTAGTCTAGAATTTCATTCTCTCTCTCTCTCTCTCTCTCTCTCTCTCTCTCTCTCTCTCTCTCTCTCTCTCTCTCTCTCTCTCTCTCTCTCTCTTCCTCTCTCTGAAACAAAACAAAAAAAAACCTAAAACCAAAAACAATCCACACACACACATTAAAAACAAGCAAACAAAAGGTCAACAAGCCAAGCCAAAACAAAATGAAACACAAAAATATCAGCTACTCTTGGGCATGAAACCTTCCATGGCATGTGAATCGTATACTCAGTGACACTCCATTGGAGAAAATGAATTCTTCCTTTGCTATTGGGTATCAATTGCACATAACTTCTTGGTTAGGCAGGGGACCTCATTTCCATTTCTCTCTTAGTGCAGGGGCCCATTCTGGCTTGAACCTGTGCAGGTATCACATACGCTGCCTCAATCTCTTGTGAGTTCATATGTATATTGTGTCTGGAAGACATTTTTTCCGTGGAGTCATTCATCACCTCTGGCTTTTATACTCTTTTCCCCTCTACTTCCACACAGATCCCCAAGCCTCAAGGGAGGAGGGATTTGATAAAGTTCTGTTTAGGACTGAGTGTTCTCAAGTCTCTAACTCTCTGTAAGTTTTCCAGCTGTAAGTCTCCGTAAGAAGCAGCTTCTCTGATGTGTGTTGATATGGTGATATCTTGCTTGTACAAATAAAGCCTGTCTGAAAGTCAGAGATTGGATATTGCTCCTAGCTAATCTAGAGGTCTGGAGGTCTGTACAGATAGACAGGAAGTGAGGTAACTGAGCGAAAAGAGGACATAAGCAGGGAGAAACAGGAACTAGCTCTCTTGTCTGCTAAGACACTAAGGAGGTAAGATATGCTGTGGCTTTCTCCTCTCTGATCTCTCAGAATTTTCTTCAATATCAGACTCCAGATTTTTATTACTTAGACCAATTAAGAACTCCATTTACAGGTTAATCTATCTGATCTATGACCGTAGTGATATGTGGTCATTTAGAGTGTAGCACATGTTTGAAATTTTAAACACTAACACCCACATATGAGAGAATGCATGCAATATTTGTCTTTTGAGGTCGGGGTTACCTCACTTGGGTGATTTTTTTCTAGTTCCCTCCATTTACCTACAAGGTTCATAATTTTATTTTTCATAGCAAACGTAGTATTTCATTGTATAAATGTACCCTATTTTTACTATCCACTCATCAGTTTGTGGAAATCTAGGCTGTTTCCAGTTTTTGGCTATTATGAAAGGAGTAAAAATGAACATGGATGAGAAAGTATCTCTATAGTAGGATGTAGAATTCTTTGGGTACATGCTCAACAGTGGTATAGATAGATCTATTCGCAGCTTCCCAAGGAATTACTACACTGATTTCCATATTGGCTATTTGTATAGCAACTAGCAATGAGTAAGTGTTTCCCTTACCCAGAATCCTCTAAAACTTGAGCTGTCATTTGTTTTATTGATGTTGGCCATGACTGGGATAAAATAAAATCTCAAAGTAGTTTTAATTTGCATTTCTTTGATGACTAAGGATGTTGAACATTTCTTGCATTGTTTCTCAGTCTTCTGTGTTTCATCTTCTGAGAACCTTCTGCTTAGCTCTGTAGCCCTGTTTTTATGTGAATTGCTTGCTTGGTGTTCAGTATTTTGATTGTATTCAAGATACTAACTTTCTATCAGATTTATTTGGTAAGTATCTTTCTCCATTCTGTAGGTTGCCACTGCACCAAAGGTAGTGTCCTCTGATGTCTTTCCTCTCCCTTTCTCATTTTGGATTTTGTTTGCTTGTTTATTTTTCTAAGACAGGGTTTCTCTATAGCCCTGGTTGTCCTGGAACTCACTGTGTAGACCAGGAAAGCTGGTCTTCACAGAGCCATCTACCTAATACCAAGTGGTGGAATTAAAGGCTTGCTCCACCATGCCCGGCTCTTCTCATTTTACAGGTGATCTTTAAATAGCTCAAGAGCACCAAATACCTGGCATATCGAGAGTGCAGACATTTTAATTTATCTTACATTTTTGAGAATTTTCATGTAATAACAATTTAATATCTACCACCATGCCTTTAAATTATATACAGCCAGCTTTTATTTAACAGCAGGCAATTCTTTCAGACTTTTTCTCCTTAAACTCTTATTTCCATTGAGCTTTCACGGTACAACTTCTTCTTAATGTAACATATTTTTATATATAACGCCTTTTTCACACTGTTGAACACACATGCATCAAACAATGGGCATGGAATCCAAGTTTATTTTTATTTCATGACACCAGTATGCTCTAATATTTTAATAAAATTATTCCAGATTGAGTTGTTACTGTTAGTACTACTACACAAAATACAGTATAAATATTGATAATTAATTAGTAGACATAAAGAGTAAAATCCAACATTCATAGGGAAACCTCTTTAATGATGCAGAGACGTTTCCTTTGTTTCCTGATTTTTTTTCTTGCTTGTGGATGAATATGATGCTTTGCTTAAAAGATAGGGGCTCAGTATCAGTTCACTTCCTACTTTGCTTTTCGAGTGGAGGCACTGAGAAAGTTTGTACACATAAACATATAGATGGAACAGAAAGAGTTTGTTATAGTCACATCCCTCAATTCTCCAACTTCCTTTGAAGTTGTGTGGGCTCAAAACAAAATTTCACTAATAATCTCCAGGCTGATAATTCGATCAGGTCCCCTTTGGTGCTGATGAAAGCAGAAACCTGGGAACCACCTGACTTGCAAAAAAGGTTCCCAGCCCAGTCATTAGAGTCATTTCTTTCTCTGGTTTCTGGGAAATATACCAAGAAGGCTTTACCAAGTTGATGGCAGAACTCTCTTTAATTACACCTGTTTTTCTACCGCTTAGGTCCCTTGTTTATCCTCAGAACAGTTGTAAAAGTGAAAATACAGTCTATTTCAGCACATCTAGTTTAACCAGTACAATTTTTTGCTTAACAACATACTTATATCTGGGGTTTGGGGAGATGGCTCTGCAAGCATGAGGACCTGAGTTTGGATAGTCACCACCTACATAAGAAGTTAGGCTTGGCTGTTGATGCACCTAACCCCAGTGCTAGGTGGGAGAAACACTGTCAGGATTACAGTGGTTTGCTGGCCACCAGCCTAGTCAAAAAATAGTAACTTTCAGGTTCAATAAGAGAACTTCTCTCAAGGGAATAATGCGTGGAACCATTGCATGTAAGAAGACACTACACTCCCTGCTCTGTTCTCGGCTGGCTCATCACCTGCACATACTTTCATATGTATGCAATACACACACACACACACACACACACACACACACACACACACACACACACACACACACAAACAAACAATACTCAGCTTTTATGTATTTTAAATGTTCATTTCCACTAAGGCACAGAACATATCTACCACCCAAGCTAGGACAGCTTTCCCTTCTTTTAAAAGACTGTCATCCAAATTAACCTACTTTCTAGAAAAAAACATTCTTTTGATCATATATCACAATTCGAGGACATTTTCCTGAAAGAAGCATCCCTTCCTTCCCTCCCTCCTTCCTTCCTTCCTTCCTTTCCTCCTTCCTTCCTTCCCTCCCTCCTTCCTTCCCTCCCTCCTTCCTTCCCTCCCTCCTTCCCTCCCTCCCTCCCTCCCTCCTTCCTTCCTTCCTTCCTTCCTTCCTTCCTTCCTTCCTTCCTTCCTTCCTTCCACTCTTTTCTCTTTGAGGATCACAGTTCTCCTGTGAGCTGCCAGTGTGTCCTTCCTCCACTCTTTCTCAAACATCTGTGTCCTTCACCTGCCCTTAGCTGGTTTCCTGCCCTCCAGGTTCCAGTCCACTGGTGCCCTGCACCCACACGAAATTTGACGCAAGTGAGTGGTTCAACTTACCTTAGTGAGCAAGAAGAAACAGGCTTGAAAACAAGAGTTGACCCAGTAGGATGATGCTCAGAACAACAGAGGCCTTGGAAATCACCCCACTCCAACAAGTCTACAGAGGTTCTCAACCAGTGGGTTGTGGCCACTTTGGAGTCATGTATCAGATAGCCTGCATATCAGATACTTACATTTCAGTTCATAACAGCCACAAAATTATAAAGCAACAACAAAATAATTTTTATGGCTGGAGGTCACCAAACCATGAAGAACCTGTATTAAAGGGTCACGGCATTAGGAAGGTTGAGAGCCACTGCTCTAGAGAAAAATGAGGTAAGACAGACAAGATTCTTTGTCTTTTGATTGTCTGGGATATGGTGAAAGCATGGAGAGTGGACCTTAAGAAACCAGAGAAGACTGTCTGGAGGAGGCAACTGATAGCTAAGTCTGGGATTCTGCAGTTTTCCCACTCCCAGGTGACTTCATACTGAAACCTGAGGACTCAGTTTCTAAGGGAGCATCAGTTTTACAGCTGACCCAGTGGCAACCCAGAAGTGATTTCGAGCATAGGCCCAAGTTCAACATCCATCCAAATCAATTTAGGTGTTTCTTTGCCTCTGGTTCAAGTTCAGAGGATGCCAGTCTTGGTTCATTACCATCCCTGCACAGTCCCTTGGAGTGATGACTGATCTTTTCATTTATAGTCTCTGCACCTGGCCCCCTGCTACTTATAGACTGAGCAGACTGATCACCTGGAAGCCTTGTCTTTATTTCTGAATGGGTTCCAAAAACCTGGGATCTCTCAAAAATTGGAAGCAAAATTCAGACTTCCACAGTCTCATGAAGATGTCAAACTATGTATTGCCCTTCTTCCCTACCCACGACCCTTCTCCTCACCCTCCCAGTTGATATTACAATTTATTCTGACAAGAAGACTTGGCAAAGGAGCCTTGGTTTCTCCTGGAAGAAAGTTTCAAGGCCCCCTTCCTAGCTATCGTGTGCTTACCCAATTAAAAGTTGTCCTCGGAAGCACCTCGCCAAGAGCCCCCTGAGATAACAAGCCCCTGTCTCGTTACAGCTCACACCCTCTCCTACACAAGAAGATAGGGAGACGTGTTGCTTGAGCCATATTTTTGGAAATTGCTAGTTAGTTGTAAAATGTTTCCTGAGGTAGGGGAAAAAAAGCCCGGAGGTCTGTAATTATTGAGTTGTTTCACTTTTGAGGCCAAGAAGCAGATGCTCTACTTGCAAGGCTTGGGCAAGTCTCCTCACAAGTTTACTCCTCTGCCTGCCACCCTGGCATCAAGATCCCAGCTCCGCTGGAGAGGCCCACTTTGAAGATCAGTTGAACCACTGCCTAGGTTTTGGCTTGCAAGACTTGAAGAAAAAAAAAAAACGGCCCATAATATAATATGGTGCTAATCAGATTCTAGTGTCATGTTGCCAAGAAAGTGGATATATATATATATATATATATATATATATATATATATATATATATGGAGAGAGAGAGAGAGAGAGGAGAGAGAGAGAGACTAGAAGGGGTTAGGACTAAACTCTAAAACAAAATCATTTTTCAAATTATGTGTCTTAAGAAAAAGAAAAACTATCAACCTGAGCTTGGGCTGCGATGATGGCTCAGTGGATAAGGCACTTGCCATGCAAGTAGCGGGAGGATCAGAGCTAGAGTCCCCAGAGCTCTTGTAATGCTTGGTGGGGCAATGCACATCTCTAATGCTAGTTCTCCAGCAGGGTGATGGGAGCCAGAGAAAGGAGAATCCTTGGAAACTCATGGACCAGCTAGCCCGCCATACACAGAAGGGAACAGCAGACACCTTGTTTCAAACAAGGTGGGAAGTGAGGCCTGTCACAGGAGACACCTGAGGATGTTCTCTGACCTCTATACATGTACATTCCCACATTCCCACACATAATCTGCATACACAGAGAGAGACAGAGAGACAGACAGAGAGAGAGAGAGATTAAGGATAAACGGAGGCATGATTTCATATTCTTGCTCCTTGTGTTTCACTAAGACCCGAAAGTGAATTCTCTGCACTGATTCAGTAGCTTAGGTAATGCCATGACATTCATCAGAGCTTGAAGGATTCAATATAGTCATGGCCTGCACAATGATATTTAGGTCACCACCACAGTGAATACATGACAGTGGTCCCAAAGATTATCTTGTCTAATGTGGCTGCATCCACTTTGTCTTGTGTAAGGATACGACATGGTATTTATGTAATGAGGACATTGCATAATGGCATGTTTCTCAGACTGCATTTCCACTGTTGTACGAGATGTGCCTATAATTGGGTCAGAGTGCCAAGATGGGCTATTCTGTGATTGAAATATTTGAGGGATCTATTTAGTGACTGTCTTCCTGAAGGAGTTGAACCCTTCGTGGAAGTTATCCATAAAATATAGTACAAAGCTTCCATGAGGACTGAAGGATTAAGGTGGCCTGGCATTGCCTCTCTCAGTCTAAGAGTGGCCAGTCTGGTGATTCTTAAAGGAATTGTTTCTAGGAACTATACTTAATTTGGAACCTGTCATTTTGTTTGCTGGATAAGCCATGGTTTGAGTGCAGGACAGAAGAATATGTATTTAATGCTTTGTTAAAGGTAATAGAGTGAATCTCTGACTGCATGAAATAAAAATGACAATAATATTCATTTAACGATATCTTTGACTGCAGATTGTATTCCAGACTTGGTTTTAAGCCACAGAATATAGCTATAAATAAGATGGCACTGTTCCAAAAAGCATTAGTAACCAATTTCCCCCGAGAGCCATCACTTATTGGGCATTTGGTATGTCCCAGGTAGTCCACACCAGCAGCACCCCTCTTCATCCTGTTTGTCACCACAGGGAATGGGAATTGTCCCTTGTGTCACTTTACAGATAAGTAATGAAGGTACTGGTTTGTTCTGGGACATTCCTGAGGTTGTCAGATTTAGAACTCCCTCTTGGTGCATAATCATGGGTGGATTATGTGCAAAGTGATTCACCATGATAATGTGTAATCAACTGTCTAGAGTTGCTGGAACCCAGGGAGTTTCTAGAATGTGGGATGCTGGAACCCAGGGATTTTCTGGAATGTGGGACTTCAACTGTTAGAACAAGGAGGGTGCTGAGATGACCTCAGAGCAAAGCAGGGCTGTGTTTTGGTTGTAATTCATAGCAGGCTTAGAAGTGCATGTCACAACTCCTCAGTGTCCCTGTATGTGTGCAAAAGCAACTGTTGACAACATGTGTATGAGTGGGCATGAATGCATTCCACTAAAACTTTATTTTCAAAATAAACCAGCTTGGTTATCATGTCTTATCACAAGAATAAAAAGTAACTAAGACAAGGCTCCTTTTCCCAAATAACTCTGGTGTATGTCAAATTGACAAGTTAATCAGCTGGAACATAAGCTGTTTTTATCCTCCAAGCTAGAATCCCCTTTTTCACCAGACTTGCTATATGCACATACATTCGTCTGTCCACCATATTTTAATGCATTTCCAATTAAGCTTCATATATTAGCATATGTCTCCTCTAGATACTTCCTGTACAAATTTTCATAATGGTCCACATCTATATTTTTTTCTTCAAAACACTCTAATCTCTTTGGATTAGAAGGCAATAAGATCATCTCAAAGCCCAGAGTTCTCCGAAGCCTTAATGTTTCTGCAGTTATAAGTAATTACTTCTTTGCTAGTCCCTGATTAATTCAATAAGCATTTGCTACTTTCACAAGCATAAGTCTAGCCACATGTAACATCACATAAAATAGTATGTACTAGGAGAGTTAGTAAGAGAGCATGGCCCAAGGCAGGAAGATCAATTGCATGACCACAGTCTGAGTCATTAGAGGATGTGCTCATGGGTTAGGACAAGAATGACTTCATCCTAGGGGAATGTACCTGCTTTATTTTAAGATAAGATCAAGGAGTCAGGCTCATTCCTAGGCCTGGGGTCTAGTGGTATTGTCTATTTTAGTTTGCTGAGAAGTTATGCAGGGGAAACTCACTGGTTAGTAACTCTGGAGCAATTATAGTGATTATAATTCAAAATGGCTTCTGCCTTGGCAAGCTGAGCCCATAATGTTTATATTACATTTTATTTTACAAACTTTTACATTGTCTAAACTTTTGGACTCACCGTACAATAGAAATATTGTGTAACCATATACAGACATTGTCCTTCTTTATATTCTTACTCCATTAGTATTTAAAAAAATTGTTTTTTTTCCTTGTAAACCTGTTCGTGAAAAAAAAATTTTGCCTACCATATACATTAGGCCTCAGGGTCAAGATGATCAATATTTTTTCTATCACTTATCTTGTCCCACTAGAACAGTGATCCTCAACCTTCCTAATACTGAGACCCTTTAATATAGTTCCCCATGTTGGGGTGATCTCCAACCATAAAATTTTCTTTGCTACTTCATAACTAATTTTGCTGCTGTTATGAATCATAATATAAATATCTGTGTTTTCTGATGGTCTTAAGCAACCACTCTGAAAGGGTCATTCTACTCCAAAGTGATCCTGTCCCAAAAGTTGAGAACCACTGTACTAGAAGGATGGAGTTTTCATCTCCTACAGTTACCAGGCCTTTCGGTTGAAAAAACCTGCATGGAGCTACTTTGTAGTTAACTGAAAAACAAAAACAGAACAACAAGCAGGGATATACTCTAAAATAATCACTAAAATATAGCAAACCAATAGTATCATTGCAGACTACCATTATCAAGTATCATCTAGCCTGCTTGACTGATTGAATGGCTATTCTTTTACATAGTAACAATGCTGTAAGTCCTTTCTAACACCATGGCCACACATACGTGGGTGACCTGACCTCTGTTGCCACCAGGAGAGAAGCCATTTTCTTTGTCCTTCACATGCACCATTACAGTGTGCATGACATCTTTTGAGTCAGTAGACCTGAACTGGGAATAAGCATTCTTCCTCTGGTGAGTATTTTGTGGCTGGTGATGCTGCTGTGAGGAGCTCCTCCACCATGGGCAGAGAGCCTCCTTTTAAACAACACCTCTCCCCTTAGCTGCTGCAGTTTATACCAGAAGGTGCTGCTGTTGGTGGTGGACTTTCTTGGAAGTTTGAACCAGTCCACACCCCCATGACAAGGATACACATGTCCAGAACCACGGTAACACTATCATTGAATATTAACACAAAACACTTTCTCATCTTGTAAACTGCCAAGATAATGCTTAGGTCTTTCCTTGCATTCTACTTTAGATTCCATGTGAAAACAAAGACATTTAAAAGACTGTAGGCTGCTTAAAAGTGACTTTCATTTTCTGAATTCCATCTTCGTAAATTTATTTTGAACATTGGTAAAGTGATCACAGAGCTTATATTTTGCCAATTTTAGTTCTTTCTCTCTTCTCTCTTTCTGTGAGGAGAGAGAGAGGGAGAGAGAGAGAGAGAAGGAGAGAGAGAGAGAGACAGAGAGAGAGAGAGAGAGAGAGGGATAGGTTAGGTTCATAGAAGTATGACAAGTACCACATGAAGTTCCACTTTTTGAGGCATGTATATTGTAAGACCTCTTTCCACACTAAAGAATCTGATGGCATTAATCTTCAAGCTTTTAGTTATTTTTGTGTGTTCAGCTTTTTGTCAACGACTGGCCTAATTTTTGGTTGTTTAAGACAAGATTTTTGTATCCCAGGTTGATCTAGAATTTACCATGTAGCTCCCAGGCTGACATCCAGCTAGCTGTGATCCTCCAGCCTCAGGCTCCTGAGTGCTGAAATTACAAGCTAAACCTCCAAGCCAAGATAACTTCATGTTTTAGCCTGAAGATGTAATGAAAACTAATTTCATTAAAGAAAAAATAAAGTTCATATATAAACAGAACCTCTGTTGGGATCCTTCACTTGTAAGGTCTTGAACAACTCTTGGTCAATATCAGGGTCAAGAAGCTGGTATTGACATAATACCCAAAAATCTGAATTTTGCCAGTTTTGTATGTGTGTGTGTGTGCTTTCACATGCACATTTTTAACTAAACCACACGGATAAGTTCACATAACCATGACAAATTCCACATGCCGAGCTGTTTTGTCACCACAAGGGTTTTTCTTGCTGTGCCAGTGAATTCCAACCACTATTTTTATTGCTAGATATAATGTTTTCTTTTCAAGACCATAATGTATGAAAGCATACAAACTTTGGAAATTGACCCCTCCTTCTTCATAATCCCTTTGAGTACCACCCAAGTTTCTGTGGATGTCAGTAGTTCACTGCTTTTCACCAGGAGGTTGTGTCATCTGGTAAGTGTGTGCTCTGATTGTTCTGTCACTCACTAGCTGATGGACAAGGAAGTCATCTCCATGTTTGTGATATTTTGAATAAAATTGATATGAACGTTCATGCACAGTTGTTCTGCCTTAACATAAATTTTATTTGGTGGATTTTTTGTATGTTTGTTTTTTCTACTTTTTTTTTTGACAGGATTCTCATCTGGCCAGCTAGTCCGAACTCCATAGGTGGTCTTGAACTCATAATCCTGCCTCAATTCTCAAGTACTAAGACAACTAGCATGTTCTAACACACCTAGGGTCTAAACAAAAAATTTGTATTTCATGACTCTCAAAATGGATACAGAGTCACTTTTACCACTGCCCACCCTTGACTCTCTTTCTGTTCTAAGCCTATATACTAGTGTACATACTAGGGAATGTATTCTACATTATATTCCCTAGAGCATGTATACTAGGGTATGTATATTAGAGTATGTATACTAAAGTATTATACTAGAGCATCTATGCTAGAGTATATATGCTAGAGTGTGTATACTAAAGTATGTATACTAGAGTACATATATTAGAGTATGTATAGTAGACTACACATACTCTCATGTCTCTCTGACACTGGCATGTGAATCTCCTTTCCTCTCGGTTCAAGAGCAGTTGTTGATCTTCAATCACAGTGAGACAGGCAGCCATGATTGAATACTGTCATCTCAACACATATGTACGTCATAAAGATGAATGCAATATAGTGCCTAAAGTAAGAACTATTATTGGGACTCAGAAGAGAATAACATTCTCCATAGTTTAGAAAGAAAAGAAGCAGTGAATGTTGACAGGGCTGCAACTGCAGTTATTCTCAGGTCTGGGTTGTAAGACAGATAGCAACAGATAGGAGTGTGACCACTGAGGGACACTGGTGGTGGGAAGGGTCCCACGTGAGGTAGGCACTAAGTCATGTTGTTTGAAGCAAATCAAAGCAAACTCATCTGTGGAGATTTCTAGAGTGTACAGGTCTGACTGGGGATGGGTCTGTACGGTAGCAACATCTACGACTCCTCCAGAAAGGAGAGACATGAGCACACCTCTCACACTCACCAAAATTATAAAAAAAAGTAAATGCAGAAATCAATTAGATTCACACTTCATAGCTGGGCATTGGTGGCTCAAGCCTTTAATCCCAGTACTCAGGAGGCAGAGGCAGCAAGATCTCTTTGAGTTCGAAGCCAGCCTGGTCTACAGTGCCAGTTCAACAGGCTCCAAAGCAATACAGAGAAACCCTGCCTTGAAAAACCAGCATAAATACATAAATAAATAATAGATTCACAGTTCATGCCAAATGAAATTAAAGTAAAAATACACAGAATAAGATCCATTAAATTAAGAGAAATTATGCAATGATCAAACAAACCCAAATGAGACAAGAAAAACAGACATATGAAGAAAATATATTGGCTTAGAAATGAAAAATATATAAAATTATTTGAAGAAAACTTCAACAAAAGAAGTTAAAGTTTTAATTGTACATGGTTTTAGAGACAATAAGACAACCAAACAGGAGGAGAAAGGAAACCAAATCATTGTATGAGGTCAGTATATGTTTTACAAAAATAGAAATAAGCATCATAGGAAATCATAATAAAAAGAAGATAATGTTGAGTACAAATTTATTTCAGATATTTGTGAAAATACATCATAATCACATTGCTTATCTCAGAAGCATAAAGATGCAGTCAAGCATTGAATAGTCAAATTAAAAGATACCCATTTATAATTTGGAGACTTAAAAGGAAATTATAATAGATGTATGCAAGCTAAAATGTATTTGTGATGGTCAGTTTTACTTGTCAACTAGATACAAAGTAGAATGACCTGGGATAGGAATATCAGTGAAGAATTTTCTTGATTGGGGGAAGGGCTGTAGGTATGTCTATGGAAGATCATCTTGATTACATACTGTGGCCTACATACTGTGGATGGCACCATTCCCTAGGCAAGAAATCATGAACTGCATTAGGGTGGATAATGAGAGCTAAACACAAGCATGGATGTATTAATTTAGTATTCTCTGCTTCTTGACTACTGATGAAATATGACCAGGTGTTTCAAACTCCCAGTGTTGTGACTTCTCCATCATTATGGACCATAACCTGGAACTGTGAATAAAAATCAACCTTTTCCCCCAGAGTTAATTTTGACAGGGTGTTTTATCACAGCAACAGAAATGAAACTAATGTATTACTCAACGAATATTATTTGAGTTAAATGATTATCATATCAAGAAGAAATTGTATCTGTCAAAGCAATAATTCAATAAGGTACTTTTTTCTTTCCGTGCTGGGGTAGAACCCAGGGCGTTGCAGATGTTAGGTAAACTGTCTACTACTGAGCCATACTCTCAGCCCTAGTTAAGCTGTTCTTTGTCAGATAAGTCAGACATAAAACTTTGTGTTTACTAATGCAACTAAAATGCAATATAATAATTTTTAATCAAGAAAACAAAAGGAAGTGGCAACAGTCTTTAGCAGCAGAGATTTGAAAAGAATAGGGCTTTGCTTTGCTTTATTTTTACAAAATGATAGCTTTTACATGGAAAATCCAGCAGATTTTTGTTGCTGTTGTTTTTGGTATTGCACTAAATCGTTAAGAATTTTACAAGGTAATGACTTCCAAGACCAAATCACAGAGGTCACTCAGACAATGATTTAAGAAGTACATACGGAAATATATTTGACTATTGTTGACTGTCTTTTACTCTTTGGCTCTTTGATGCTTTTGGGGTCCCACCACTCAGCTCCCAAATAAATCACACATCGAGTCTTAATTGTTATTTACAAATGCCAATCCTTAGCTTGTTAGTACCTAGCTTTTCTTAAATTACACCTTCTACCTTTTGTCTCTGGGCTTTTTCCTTTTCTTACTTCTGTGTATCTTACTTTCACTTTTACTCCACGGCTGGCTGTGTGGCCAGACCCTAGCATCCTCCTCTCCTTGAATTCTTGATCCTTGTTCTTTTCCTCCCAGATTTCTCCTTCTATTTATTCTGCCTACCTGCCAGCCCCACCTACCCTTTCTCCTGCCTAGCTATTGGCCATTCAGCTCTTTATTAGACCAATCAAGTGTTTTAAGCAGGCAAGATAACACAGCTTCACAGTGTTAAACAAATGCAATGTAAAAGAATGCAATACATCTTTGCATCATTAAAAGTTCCACAGCATAAACAAATGTAATACATCTTAAATTAATATTCCACAACATTTGATAAAAACCCCACACCAATTGTTTTAGTTCTATGGCAAGTGCTGTTAACTGAGTGGCTGATAAACTACATAAAAGTTTTTTCTCAATACATTACTTTTTTATTCCCACCCATCCTCTGCCTGAAGCTATCACAAGAGGACACAGCGGAAGTCCCCAGTCTGTTCTTTCAGCTCTGTTCTGGGCCTATAGCTCCCATTCCATTTTAACTTCTAGTTCTTAACATAGTTTGAGATTCAGAAAGGGCCAAAGAAATAGATCAGAATGGTGTGACTTTTACTGTTCACTGTCACCCAGAGAGTTGATCATTTCTAGTAAGCTAGTTTGACCTTTGGGAATGCTCTGCTGGAGTAGGAACATTCCAAGGGACCTCCCTGGCTGGTTCTCCTCCCAAGCTTCTAAGCTGACATAATGGATTTGTCAGTGGGTAGGGACCAGTGTGTTTTTATCTAGGGCAGGATAAACAGAGGACTAATTCACAGACTTTGGAGCAAATGGCTTCTTTCCTGGAGTCACCTCCACACCAACGCTCAAGCTGCTGATCTTGTGTAATATGTTCACACCTTCCCAAGATATGTTAGTTACTCAGGCTACCAAATTAAAAAGTACACGAATTGCTTAGCAAAGGTTTATGGTATCGAGTTAATTAGATTAAGCGTTGCCAAGAAAACATACAGCAAACAGCCCAGAATTCTTTCTGTTATTATTTATTGAATGTGTATAACACAGGTTTCCATTCAGCCTTGTAAGTCTGTGATGAGAATAAATACTGTAAGGCCATTTGATTTGGAAATGCAGACCCTGGGGTCATTCCAACCATGCTCATAAATGATCCTACAATAATAAAGCAGTGAGTTATTTAAGGGAGGAAAACACATTGCAATGTAGACTAGTTTCCATTGGAAGCTGCCAATTGGAAATGATCTTTCTGTGACATGGCTAAATTTGAAAGCTAGTGAGGTAATTTCCTTTCAGCTCAGGTCTGTAGAAGCCAAACAACATTCACTAGTTAACTCAATTAAACAAACTGTAGACTTGATTCTTGAATAACTGATTAGTTAATTTCAATAATTGGTCTGCTTTTTTTTTAATGTGACAAGGGGCACCATACAAAGATGCAGACAGCACAGACAAGGTTGTTCTAGGACCGCACGGAACATTAACTGCGGCTCAAGTCTGGACAGGGATATCGGGATATGTAGCCACCTCATGGGAGACTTTAGCTGGCCTTTGGGAATAGTTTAAGGAGTTCTATGACTGAATGACACTGTGGCTGGGCAGAGGAGGTTAAGGACAGAGATTAAGGGGCATTTTCCAAGCATGAGTCCTGGTGGGTGTGGCTTTTCCTAGCCAGAGAGTAGAAATGTGGGGTGAATCAAAGGATAGTAAAACTTGAATGGTCTAAATGACCAGTGTAAGCTTTAATGCAGATTAACCTGTGTTAAATACCCTTATGAAGCCCATAGTGAAGGTCAGTGTGTTGTAACTATGGCAGAGACAGGTGTATGGTGAGACTGGCTGTAGTCTCTGGATGTACCTCTGTTGCTCCTACAGTTTGAACATTCAGATAGCCCCCTGTCCCCCATTCCAGTCATGTTTTTTTCTGTGATCACCTTTGCTTGAGGAGGCAATTCAGAGGAACTAGGAATCTTGTCTTATTCACTTCTAGGCCGTGGGGGATTCCCTCCTTCACCCTGTTAAGGCTGAAGTTAACTAGGAAAGTGACAAGGAAGCCTCCAACAGCACGTTGGAGTATGTAGTCCTCTGTTTCATGTGTTACTTCTTTTAACATTACTTCCTGGTTATGGGATAAGGATTAAATAATTTCATTTGTTAAAATGCAACTAATGCTCCTGCATACATACCAGGTACCCATGAGGTATTAGCTGCCCTTTGCTAATCAGCATCATCAGGGTCATCTAGGCATCAGACTCAGGAAGGGTTCACTTTCTCCTTTGGATACAGCACTTCATATCCCTTCTCTTTTGCTTCCCCCCTCTCTCTTCACATCTCTGTTGGGATCATGTTATGAACCTAAGATTGGCCTTCCACTTGCTATGTATCTCAGGCTGACTTTGAACTTGTGGTCCTTCTGGCTCAGTCTCCATAAAGTTAGTGTTGTAAGTACTTTCACACTCAGCTCTTCAAATGTCTTAATTTTATATGTATGTTTCTCATACTACACCTTCCCATACATTCATATCTCCAAAACTGAGTGCATGACTTAAACCAATCAGAATAGTATATCCTCCTAAACACAGTGGGTAAATCAAGACTTGATGTGATTCAAGCCAACTAAAAAAGTCTAACTAGACCCAAGATCTAAGTTGACATCATTGGGAAATAGAATCTCTTTTTTCTTTGATAATATAATGCTAACTGTAAGGATAAAAGAAATTAGAATTGTTATGGACCCCAACAGTAAGGATTTTTACCAAGACAGTGTGTGTTAAAGACAGAACTTGTGACTTTTTCAGTGACTGCTGAACTTTATATGAATTGTTACATTTTCTTTCTATCTAAACTAGTTGGACATGGCTTCTTCCCTTAAAATTTAAAGAAAACTTGTCCTTGGAGCACATATATTATGACTCTACATTATCAAAGGAGAATCTGAAGTCTTGATCACTGGAAAGAATTATTTAACCCAGATGACTAGTTTGGGGACAGTTCAGCAAGGATGAGACCGGGGACCTCCACATGTACTACACAGACCCCCTGAGTCTATTCTTCCCCAACAGGGAGGTTCCACCTCTCTCCACACAAATCTCAGCAAGATGTCTGCTGCCATGATACCCCCAATAGCCAACATGACTAGATATTCTAAATCATCAATTTCTCATCCTATTAGCTTTTAGCTGTCCGATAACACATCTCTGTACTCATACTCTTTAACGAACTTCAGAAGTCAAGGCTTCCTGTATTTTACAAACACATAGAAGAGTGTCTGTCATACAACATCATACTACTGCATGGGAGAGCTTTTGACTGGTGTACAACATCTGACTACTCTCTGGAAGAGCTTCTGACTGTCCTGAAGTATCTGACTACTGTCCGGAAGAGTTTCTGATTGTTCATATTTTTTATAACTCCACATGTCTTGATCTCTTGTAAGCTCCTCTACAGTTAATCTAGAGTTCAATACCCCATGATACCCACCGAGCACCTCCCATCTGTCTTACACACACACACACACACACACACACACACACACACACACACACACACACACAGAGAGAGAGAGAGAGAGAGAGAGAGAGAGAGAGAGAGACAGAGACACAGAGAGAGAGGCAAAGAAAGACAGAGGTTTACCTAAATTACCTATAATCATTGAAGAAAATTCACTTTTGACTGTATTCTTTTTCTCCACAAATAAATAAAAATCTGACTAACTAACTAAATAAATAAGAAAGCTTAAATTCACTTTTCACACTTTTTATCTAGCTCTGGATTCTGCTTTCAAGTACTTGTTTCTAGTAATTATTTTGTTTCTTTGCTACATCATCATTTTTTTAAAATCTGGATTGTTTTACTCCTACCATATATTCCTCTCTGTATCTTTCTTTCCCATTTCCTAACATCTTTTTCTTTCATCAACTAATTTATCTAAATCAGTATCTTTGTCTCTATTAGTGCCCAGCAATGGATATTACTTACAATGGTCTCCTTTACTTCACGAGGCCCATTTGTCAACTCTCCATCTTCACATTAGTGTTCTCAAAGACATGTGACTTATAAGTCACCACTTCCTTCTTCAGTGCATTTCTCAAGTGAAATGATCCTATCCAGCTTTCTTATTTCCTGTCCTTCTCTTTCCTTCTCTTACACTTTTATACCTTCTTTTCCCCTGGTCTCCAGTAGGCACTGGAGTGCCCTGGGGTTTCATCCTTGGAATTTTTTAAAATACTGTTAGCTATCAGAGGCCATCTAGCTCTCAGTTGGGGCACTTTCTTTCCATTACTCCATTTTAGTCATCTGATTTCCATGTGACATACCTCACTGCTACTTTTGCCACTGTGTAACTGGCAAAATAGTCTCACTTCTCAGTTCAGTTAACTTCCACTATCATTTCTCTATTCCTCTCTTTCCACTCCCCATTATTACTTGCTCAGTTGGTAGTGCAACTAGTTCTGTGATTCCAAAACGATATATCTGTTCTGGCTCTGGTGCCTGCTACTCAGCTGTCCTCGAACTTGTCCATCCATCTTATTATCCCTTCTGTTTGGAATGAAATCCCTTCAAGTAGATACATGATTATCATCTTCTAGTAAGTTAAATTCCAAAACCGATGTCATTTTCTCATGGCTTTCCATGCCTCCCTATCCCAATGCACTGTTGTAAGCAATTGAATGCTGAGGTAACTGGTTACAAAGTGATAGCTAACTGATGAGAGGGATACCCAAAATAAAAAGTATGTTAGATGGATTGTGACCTCAGATTTTTATTTCATTTGCTTTTGTGGCCTTTAATGTGCCAGGCCTCTTGAAGACTAGGATGATCACTGACCAATTAGTACATATCTCCTTTTGCTCCTAAATCTATGGGTTACTTATCTGTGTAAGCCTAATTTGACTGGACTCACTGGTCTATGAGTTTCCTTGCTTGGAATCAGATAATCTCTTTCTACTTCACATTGTCTAGTGACATACACAAAGCATCAAAAGTACTTTGTGTTAGCCTGATGAGATGGCTCAGTCGGTAAAGATACTTACCATATGGATCAGATGCCTTCACACTGGTCACTAGAATTTACGGTGGAAGCAGAGAACTGACTCTCAAGGATGTCCTTTGGCTTCTATACATGTGCCATGGCCCCTACATACAACACATGTGCATCAAATACACACACACAGCAATAAAAATTAATAATTAATAAAAATTATTGTATTCTGCTTTCTCTGACTGGAAATGTGTTTAAGGTGACCCCAATGATTAAACTATTTGAACAAGTCCAGGCCAGTCTTTTGGAAGATTGGGAGGATTTGGCTGTGATTTCACTGTCTCATACTAATTTAACATACTCTTTTATTACAATATCACAACCTAATAGCCAAGACCCCAGTCAGTGTGTACATGATGCTCAATACATGTAGACCTTCCTTTTCTTAAAGTGAAGAGGCAGCTGTTACTTCAAAGGGCTGATTTCTGATTAGACGGAAGACATTGAAGGAGGAGTTTGGGGGAGAAAGGCAGAAGCATGTCAGGCACATGAGGACCATCTCATGATTAGAGTGTCAGTCTGAAAGGATAGGAATGATGTCTTCATGATGCATTGCTGTGCCCAGTGTCCAGCTCAGTGCCGTACATGGCAGGTGACAGGAAAGTGCCAAGCTCAGTGCCTTATGTGTTTGGTGGAGGGAAACTAACATTGATTGTCTTAGTCAATTAGTAGTGTCAAGATATTTTTGTGAGTTAATATTTTTATTTAAATTAGAAACAAACTTGTTTTACATGTCAATTCCAGTTCCCTCTCCCTCCCCTCCATCCCTGCCCCCCACCAACTTCATATCCCATCCCCTTTCTGCTCCCCAGGGAGGGCAAGGCCTTCCATAGGGGATCTTCAAAGTCTGTCATATCATTTGGAGCAGGGTCTAGGCCCTCTCCCGTGTGTCTAGGCTCCCTCTATGTGGAATGGAAGTCCATTCGTTTACTAGGGATAAATACTGATCCACTACCAGCAGCCCCATAGATTTCCCAGGCCTTCTAACGTACACTCACGTTCAGGTGGTCTGGATCTGTCCTATTCTGGCTTCCCAGCTATCAGTCTGGGGCCCATGAGCTACCCCTTGTTTAGGTCAGCTGTTTCTGTGGGTTTCTCCAGCCTGGTCTTGACCCTTATGCTCATCACTCCTCCCTCTCTGCAACTTGATTCCAGGAGTTTGGTTCAGTGTTTAATTGTGGGTGTTTGCTTCTGCTTCCATAATCTTCTGGATGAAGGCTCTAGGATGGTATATAAGGTAGACATCAATCTCATTATCAGGGAAGGGCATTTAAGGTAGCCTCTCCACTATTGCTTTGATTTTTAGTTGGGGTCACCCTTGTAGATCTCTGGACATTTCCCTAGTGCCAGGTTTCTCTTTAAACCTATAATGACTTCCTCAATTATGGTATCTCTTTTCTTGCTTTCCTCTACTCTTCCCCTGACTCAATCTTCCTGCTCCCTCAAGTCCTCTTCTCCCCTCCTCTTCTCCTCATCTCTTTCTTCTAACTCCCTCTCCCCTCCCCCATGTACCCAATTAGCTCAGGAGGCCTTGTCCCTTATCTGGGGGACCATGTATGTATGTCCCTCTTAGGGTCCTCCTTGTTTCCTAGCTTCTCTGGCATTGTGGATTGTAGACTGATACTCCTTTGCTCTATGTCTAAAATTCATATATGAGTGAGCACATGCCATTTTTGCCTTTTTGTGAGCTAGGTTACCTCACTCGGGATGGTTTCTTCTAGTTCCATCCATTTGCCTGAGAATTTCAAGATTCCATTTATTTCCCCGATGAGTAGTACTCCATTGTGTAAATGTACCACATTTTCTCCATCCATTCACCAGTTGAGGGGCATCTAGGTTGCTTCGAGTTTCTGACTATTACAAATAGGGCTGCTATGAACATGGTTGAACAGATGTCTTTGTTGTATGAATGTGCATCTTTTAGGTATATGCCTAAGAGTGGGATTGCTGCATCTTGTGGTAGACCGATTCCCATTTTCCTGAGGGACCCACCATACTGATTTCCAAAGTGACTGTATGAGTTTGCATTCCCACCAACAGTGGAGGAGTGTTCCCTTTTCTCCACATCCTCTCCGGCATAAATTGTCATTGGTGTTTTTGATTTTAGCCATTCTGACAGGAGAAAGATGATATCTCAGAGTTGTTTTGATTTCCATTTCCCTGATGGCTAAGGATGTTGAGCACTTTCTTATGTGTTTATCAGCCATTTTATATTCTTCTGTTGAGATTTCTCTATTTAGTTATTAATTGGATTATTTAGTGTTTTTGTGACTAACTTCTTGAGTTCTTTGTATATTTTGGAAATCAACCCTCTATCTAATGTGGGGTTGGTGAATATCTTTTCCCATTTTGTGGACTGTAATTTTGTCTTGTTGACTGTGTCCTTTGCCTTACAGAAGCTTCTTAGTTTCAGGAAGTCCCATTCATTACTTGTCGATCTCAATGTCTGTGCTACTGGTGTTATGTTTAGGAAGTGGTCTCCTGTACCAATTTGTTCAAGGGTACCTCCCACTCTCTGTTCTAAGAGGTACACTGTGGCTGGATTTATGTTGAGGTCTTTGAGCTATTTGGGCTTAAGTTTTGTGTGTGGTGATAGATATCGATCTATCTGCAATCTTCTACATGTCCCCATCAAGTTATGCTAACACTATTTGTTGAAGATGCTTTTTTTCCCCATTGTATAATATTAGCTTCTTTTTAAAAAATGAGGTGTTCGTAGGTGTGTCGTTTAATGTCAGGGTTTTCAATTTGATTTCGTTGGTCTACCTGTCTTTTTTGTTCCAATACCAAGCTGTCTTCAGGACTATATCTCTATGATAGAGCTTGAAGTCAGGGATGGTAATGCCTCCGGAAATTCCTTTATTGTACAGGGTTGTTTTGGCTATCCTGGGTCTTTTGTTTTTCCATATAAATTTGAGAATTGTTCTTTAAAAGTCTATGAAGAATTGTGAAGGTATTTTGATGGGGATTACATTGAATCTGTAGATTACTTTTGGCAAGATTGCCATTTTTACTATGCTGATCCTACCTATCCAAGAGCATGGGAGATCTTTCCATTTTCTGGTATCTTCTTTAATTTCTTTCTTTAAAGACTCAAAGTTCTTATTATACAGGTCTTTCACTTGTGGTAAGCGTTACCCACAAGATATTTTATGTTGTTTGTGGCTATTGTAATGGGTGATGTTTCTCTGATTTCTTTCTCAGTCCTTTTATTGTCTATATATAGTAGTGTTACTGATTTTTTTTACTTAATCTTGTATTCTGCCTCTTTCCTGAAGGTGTTTATCAGCTATAGGAGTTCCCTGGTAGAGTTTTGGGTCACTTATGTAAACTGTCATATCATCTGCAAATAGTGAAAGATTGACTTCTTCTTTTCCAATTTGTATCCCCTTGATCTCCTTTTGTTGTCTTATTGATGTAACTAGAACTCCAAGTACAATATTGAAGAGATATGGAGAAGGGGACAGCCTTGTCTTGTTCCTGATTTTAGATGAATTGCCTTGAGTTTCTCTCCATTTAGTTTGATGTTGGCTGTTGATTTGCTCTATATAGCTTTTACTATGTTTAGGTATGTTCCTGTTATTCCTGATCTCTCCAAGACCTTCATCATGAAGGGGTATTGGATGTTGTCAAAGGATTTTTCAGCATCAAGTGAGATGATCAGGTGGTCTTTCTTTTTCAGTTTGTTTATATGGTGGATTACATCGAAGGATTTTGGTATGTTGAACCATCCCTGCATCCCTGGGATAAAGCCTACTTTTTATGAAGTCAAGGTATGTTATGGGTTGTTAACTCAGGAGGAATAACTGCAAGAAGAAAGGCAAACAGATGCTCAGGGATTCTGAAATCAGAGAAGGTGTGTGGAGTAGGAAATACACTATCCCCAAGATGTCTTAGAGGAGAAGGGAAAATTTCTGAAGCGTAGGAAATTAGAGCTAAGGGGACTGAGGTGTTTGAGCTTAGGGTGACGTTTGAGAGATGGAGTCACACAGAATTACTAAAGAGGGGAGAATGGTTGTGCTTTAGTCCCAGGAATATAGGGGAAACACAAGTGAGAGAACAAGGCTTGACTAAGACTCATGTCGTCCCATCAGTAGTCACATCAATGTAAGTCTCTCTAGTCTTCTCCTGAAAGCCTTCCAAATGTCCTCATGTCTTCCAGCAGCCTCCCAAACTGTTAAATGGATCTGACGTACTCTAATTTAAGATCAGTAAATGCAAGCACTAGTTCCAGGCTGGCTTTGGCATCTGAGGCCACCCAAAGTTTGGGGTGGGTCCAGGGATATTTTCAACATTTTCACCCTTCACATTTACCACATGTACTTAATCAGGTTGGTACTGTGGTCTCAGTGCCAACCCCCCATGCCCCAAATGGAGTTGAAGCTCCAAGTGGTACTTTTAAGCCCTGAGAGGCCTGTGGGTAGCATCATGCTGGGGCCCACGAAGGTAAAATCAAGCTGCCTTTGGAATGGAGCATTATTGTTCCCAGCTCATGCCTCTTCCATATTAAGCAATTAATGTCTGTGCCATCCTGGAAGGACACAGGGAAGCACGCACATCTCACACATGGGTGCCAGATGACTTGGACCCAGGGCTGTCTAGCTGACTTTAACTTCCCATTAAAACCCTAGTGAAAGCAAGACTATGATGTGTTCAGAACACGTGCCATGTTCTATATGTGTTTTATAGGGGAGGCCCTCACTTTTCCTTACCATAGCCCTGGACTTCTTAAGTAGAGACTCAAAGATGGGGAGGCATCAGGCACAGCTGAGTACTGAACCTCCCTTAGGTCAGTTTTTACAACTCTGAAAATAGGATGGTTAAACACATCCAACACGTATACTGACTGAGAATGAGGATTTGTATGTCCAATGAATGGTTCCTCATCACACAGTAGACCTCTAAAAGCCGTTAGTTTAGTATTGTTCTTACCACCATCATCACAGTCATTTATATAGAGAACTTTGACTCAGAGAAGCTGGATCGGTCCTTACATATAATGAAACTGCAAAGGCATACTAGAAATAGAATGATCACTCAGAGTGCTTCTCTACTTAGAAGCCTGTTGAATCTCACCTTTGTAGTAGTAATTGTCCTTTGTAGCTTCCTTGGCATTTCTATTCTGCTGTCATGCATGGGTCAGAATAGTTTATGGTATGTCACAGTAGCAAACAATCTCCAAAGTCTCTGTGACTGGAATGAACAAATATTTGTCATTCATGTTACACGTCCATTATACTTTGGCAGCTGCCATTCATCCCTGATTCACTCAGTAAGCCAGGATGATGGCATCACTGGGATTTCCATTGTTGGCTGCTGAAGCAAGAGAACTTTGGAAGGTCTAGATCTTGCTAGTAGACACACTAGCTCAGAAGAGGAACATATTAACTCTGTGTGAAACTGGTTATAATGAATTATATGACCCCACTCAGTCACAAAGGGATAGGAAGTACAATTTCTTCATGCACCCCAAAACTGAAGATCTAGACATGATCAAAAAGCACATGGATGATGGCTATGTTGTGCTATTATGATCAGGGAGGCAGGGAGAGCCAGGACTGTCATTTTCGTCTTTCATAAAAGAAAATTTGGACTCAGAAAGGGATGCCAACTTCATGGATTGAAGGGAATATTCCAAAATAAGGTTTTATATCCTTAGAAAGTCATGTAAGAATCTTAATCTCTGGCATGCTCTCATTCCCCACAAACACTGACTATTCTTTCTGCTACCACCTACCACTCATGCAAATCAGCTTGCCACTTTCTACTTGTCCATTTCTTTAACCAAAGATCTGCAACAGTTTCCCCCTCTCTGGCAGGATTTTATAAAGATAAAACATACAGAGGGAGACTTGTAAGGGGCACTAGCAAGTCACTTTTTTAAATTATTGCTTCATAGTTAATTACTTCAAGGTTTAGAAGCTTAAAAATGAATATTTTACTTGCTCATACATCTATCAGGGACTTAAGACCAACTTGGATTGGTACCACATTTCTGATTCACAAGATGTCAGTGGGGATATCTGGAGTTGGAAGACTTCCTTCTAAGAGGGCTCCTTCCTTCTCTTGCTTAGTGCCTTGGCATTCCTTGGCTGCTTTCTCTTTCTCTATGATATTTCTTTTTCTCTAAGCCCTCTTAGTGAGCCTTGGTTTTTCTTACACAAGCTGGCCTTTAAACAGCTGGATTCTTTTGTGTGGAAGCTCAGGGTTCCAAGTGAGTTCCAGAGACTCAGCTCTATGTCTCTTACAATGCTCTTCCCACTGTATTCCATTTACCAAGGACGTCACTGAGAAGCCCAAAGTCAAAAGCTAGTCATTCACCTCATCCCAGCAGATAGCACATCTACCACTTACTAACGGCTTAGAAATGCTGGAAGATATGCCCAAGTCAGGCCAGTGTCTGCTCCCGCCTAGCTTTCTCACATTGGCCAAATCTCCCTTTCACCCAGGTGAGTATAGCCTTCATCTGAACCTGATTTCTACTTGTAAAAATATGGAGCTGGGGAGACAATGACCTCTGATGTTCCTTCCCCTCAAACATGTATTTAGTGATTCCTGTAATCCCAATCTTTGCTTCAAATTTTGCTCAAAATTCTCTTCCCTTGAAAGCCCTTCTGGTTAATACAATCTGGTTTTGATCACATAATGTCAGTTAGTGGATTTCCTCTGCACACATGTGAGAAGTTCCTGTTTTAAGATCCAGTTGTGTAGTTTTAGTGTGTCACAAGCCCCAGTTCCCAGCAACATAGGTCTCTTATTCTCAAGAATTCCTATTACACCTTTAGTTGAAACCACAGGATTTGGCATTTGGGAACATGGTGTCTTGTATTGCTTTTAAATTTTTTGTGTGCAAGTTATGATTTGCTAATCAAACTTTCAAGTGTTGAAAGTCACTGTCCATGATTTGTACTTTCCAGAGGCTAGTGCAACAATGGAAGCAAGAAATGTGTAGGAAAAAACAAACAAACAAACAAACAAAATGCCTATTCAAGATGTCCACTCTCCTCTTCTGTTCTCATAGATGGAGCCTGTCATCTGGCTTGTCCAGCCTTCTTTATTTCATTAGTGTCTTGGTAAAGAGTTAGACACTGAGATGCAATTAGGGTGCGTTTACCTGAACATCTTTTTCCATGGGATGAACTCTTCCAAGAGTTCTATCTACATCATGATATTTCCCTTAAATCTTAACCTTTCATCTGTAAGTGTTTTGTTATTTAAGAATTTGAACACTGAAGTAATATTCCAATATTAACTTTTTCATCAATTTTAATAAGGTATCACTTTTGTTTTTGTTTTGAATCATACATTCCATTTAACATGCTTCTTGAAACTATCTTAAACTTAACAAAATTGTTACATGGTGGGATTCCAGACAAATTACTTTTAAGAGTGTCTCCAAATCCTCATTTTTAGATACAGGTCAAAGGTTTTTTTTGGCCAGAAAACTATGATATAGTTTTATATAGGCTATGCCTCTATAAAAGAGACACATAACTTCACATTAGGTCATCATCAGTGATACTGTATTTGAATGGCCAGTCAGTCACTGTATAAATTACTTGATTTCCCCATTCTAAAGGCACTCCTTTTATAACCATTCAACTCTGGTAACATCTCGAGACTGTTTCTATAACCCATTCTTTTATAAAAATTATTTTGACAATTTTAATATCTATTAATGACAATCTTTGGCAGAATCAAATATTCCATTGATGACTTGACATTTTGACCTGAAATTTCATTTCTTTTTTGTTTGTAAAATCAATATAAACCATTTAAGTCATTTTCTTTTATTCAAAATATTGTAATTCCTGATTCCTTTTTGACATTCAAATTTTTCTCTAGTTTGTTAATTAGAGCTCTTCCGTGGGGTCCCAGGTCATGTTGATATGCTCCATCAATTTTGAGGATTTTTTAAAAAATTTGTAAGAGAGGATTTCCAGTCAGGTTTTGCATTTTTTCTATCACAGACCTGAGTTAAACCATTCTCCCTCATCTACTACTCCTTTCAATAGAACCTGCTGATTAGCAAACAACATGGAGGTTATAGGTAGCCACAATGCTGTAGAGGTGCCATTGCTTGAAGTGATTCTGATAGACAGAAATTGTGTTTCTATTTTACAGTTCTTCCTTGAACTGTAAAAGGCAGTTTCTGAGAGCGATATGTGTCCAGTCCAGAGGCGTGTCTTCCAGAGTTGAGTATTCAAATAGCAAAGGACTCAGCAAACCCCAACCCAGAGTAAACCTTAGACATGTTATAGGGGATGCAATGAGATGTTTAATCTCCTCTAAGGAGGGCCACAGCATTAATACATGTACTTCACATCACATGCACAACCTTGGCTCATATGACTGCTTTCAAAAAATACTAGGCAAGATGTATTGCTGGAAAAAGTAGCTAATTAGTTTTATAAAATATATGACACGAAACAAAACAGTTTTTTATACTCTACTTGCAGCAATTTAAAATGTTAATATATGTGTTGACAAGTGTATAAACTCATGGCACCCCCAACTTTATTAGGGTGTATCACATTTTTATCACCACAAAAGTATTTAAAATGTTCTGTGTGTAATCAATACCACAGTCTTGTCAAGGTTCAGGGTATCCATTACACTTCTGTGTCTGCCACTACCTAGATTATCTCTGTCACTTTAGAATGTATATCATGGATCTAGAGATGGCTCAGTGGTTTAGAGCACTGACTGGTCATCCAGAGGACCCAAGTTAAATTCCCAGCATCCACATAGTAGCTTACATCTGTCTGTAATTCGAAGACCTGATCCCTTCACACAGACATACTTGCAGGCAAGACACCAATGCACATAAAGTAAAAATAAGTAGAATATGTATCAGTGGAAGCATACAATATGTACTCTTTTGATCTGTCATCTTTCATGCAGTACTGTTTGTTCTTGACTTGATTTCCATTACATAGATGTATCTTAGTGTTTTTATCTAACCGCTTTGCATTGATTTTTTTACTGTTCTGTGTGTTGTGCAAGCTATGAATAAAACAACTAAAATATACATGAACAATTCTTTGTGTAATGTATGTTTTCATTTCTCTTGAGTGAATACCTAGGTGTGAATTGATGCTTTCTAAAATAAGCATGTGTTTAACTTAGAAAAAAACTGTTTTACATTTCCACCAGAAATGCATGAGTGGTCCCATCACTGTATATCCTTGCCAAAATGTAGTATTGTCTGTCTTTTTAATGTTGGCTTCCTTAGCAGGATGTAGTGGTAGCTAGCTCATCATGGTTTTAATATGTGTGGCCTAATGATGTTCAACATCTGTTCTATTCTTATTGGTAACTGTGTATATCCCTTTGGAAGTGATTGTTGAGGTATTTTGTCAGTTTAAAAGATTGCTATTTCATCTTATTTGTGAGGGGTACAAACCACTTCTCCACATGACGTACATTTTGAGCACAGAAGTTTATTGTAGAAATGGGTGTGGCAACTATTCTCTCCACATAGCTTTGGCTTTGTCTCTTAAAGTTTGAAACATTGCCTTTTGATAAGGAACTTTTAATTTTTAAAACATTCTTAAGATTAAAAATATTTTTCATATGTGTGGGTATCTGTGTGACTGTGATGTGTGAGTGCAGGTGCTTGAAAAAGCAAGTTAGATGACCCTGGGCCTAGTGAACTTGGGTCTTCTGCAAGAGCAGTATCTCTTCTTAAGCCATCTTTCTAGTGCCCAGATGGTTTACTTTTTATTAAGTCTAATTTATGATTTTTTATTATGAATAATTATTTGTGCATGTGTGAGAGTATTCATGCACACATGTGTATGTATTCTTTCAGTCTTTGTCTAACCAAATTTGAAAAGATTTTCTTTTATGTTGTTTTGTTTATCTAAAAGTTCTATGATTTTAGTCTTTCATTTAGGCTTTCATCCATTTTGAGCTAAATTTTATACATTGTATCCTCATGTGATAGACAACATTTAAGGAAACAGGGAAATCCAATCATCCTAGATATCACAATAGCTACAGAACCAAGTTCACATCACCAGTAATAAGTCATGCTCACATCATGGATTCTTGATATAATGTACCAAAAATGGCACATCATCTCTGCATTATTCTTTCCTCAAACTCATAACAAAGTCTAATAAAAAACATAATAACTTCCAGAAACCCAAGTTGAGACATACCACAAAATAACTGGTATGTATTCTTTGAAATATTGTTCAAAACAAGACAACATAGAAATACTTTAAAGGACACAAGACCTCAAGTGTGATATGGTAGGTGTTCTTGATGGTATTCCTAAGAAGAAAGGTAGTGGAAAATGCTGATGAAATCTGAATGCTGTCCATACAATTCAGCTAACACTGTTGTATCAACAACAATGTAGTTTTGATAAATGTATCATGATTACATAAGTATTAATATTATGTACAGCCAGCTGGAGAATGTATATCTGCATATCTAAAATTATTACAAAATAAAAATATTTTCAAAAATGGCGTCCTCTGATCCATGAACTTGGTATATCTCAAGATTTACTTAAGTCTCTAATAGATTTCTTTCTTTTATGTCTTAGAGTTTCCAGTGTACTTTTCACATACTTTGTAACTATAACATGAAATAATTTGTGAATTTCTGGATGTATTGCAATGATTTTTTAAAAAGTTTCAGTACTTAGCTGTATGTGCTTGTGTGTGTGTGTGTGTGTGTGTGTGTGTGTGTGTGTGTGTGTGTTGAGGGTGGCTATTAGCAAGATTATTTCAACCTCAAGTAATACAACATTGGGGACTTTGGAGTGAGGTTGACATCGGAGCCAAACTTTCTTTGCATCTAAACCCAAGCATACTATGTCCTCCTTACGTTAGCAGTGTGGGAAACTTTCAAGGTTTTCATGTCGTTCACAGAAGTCACATCTCTAGCTGCCTGAATAACAGTTTACAATTAAGCTGCTGGCTCTCCGCATTTGCACACTGGTAAGTCCTTCACATGTCATGGTGACTTAATGTCTACAGTGTACTTGTGTATACAGTTCCGTGCAACCTGATCTTTGCAAAAATATTCTACAGTTCCTGGAAGCATGGTGATAAGACAGCACTGTCCTCCTAAGTTGCCAGAAAATACTTCTTTCCTCAAAGATGTGGCAGAAAAATGAGTAGTGTGTGACAGCAACCTTAAAGCTGAATGGGTGAGGAACGGGAAGCCAGACAGCCCCAGTAGCATGGGAGACCAGTGATTACAGTATTTCCACTCTTCTCCTGCCTCCACAAGCATCTTGCAAACTCAGGCACAGGCTGTGAAGAATTAAAGTTGCCATGATGTTCTACAGGACAGATGTGGCCCCACAGTGCCTGGTAGAGGGATATGCTGGTGAGGACCAGTGCATGTGAGAGTTTGGCACGTCCTGAGAATTCAGGTATGAGCAATGCTGGGGTGGAGTGAATTTCTGTTTCTTCCAGTTTGGTGCCTTTATATCTTGCTTTCTAAACATTTTTGAGCCCTGTAAGCATCTCTCCATGCTTCATAGCTATCTCACCCCTGAGACTTAAAATTCCAGCTTGTGCTCTTCTTTTCTCTCATTGTGTCATGTCTTAATGCCTGCTAGCCTGGATTGAAATATGAGGTTTCATCTTTTGGATATATGCCTAAGAGTGGAATTGCTGGGTCTTGTGGTAGACTGATTCCCATTTTTCTGACGAATCTCCCTACTGACTTCCAAAGTGGCTGTACAAGTTGGCACTCGCACCAGCAACTATGTTCATAGCAGCATTATTTGTAATAGTCTGAACCTGGAAGTAACTTAGATGCCCATCAACTGAAGAGTGGATAGAGAAAATGTGGTACATTTACACAGTGGAGTACTACTCAGCGGGAAAAAAACAATGGAATCTTGAAATTTGCTGGCAAATGGATGACACTAGAAGAAACCATCCTGAGTGAGGTAACCCAGTCGCAAAAAGACAAGCATGGTATGCCCTCACTCATATATGGATTTTAGGCCTGAAATAGGGGAGTGCCAGCTTACATCCCCAGCCAGAGTCTAGGAAACAAGGAGGATCCTAAGAGAGATATGTATTGTAACCCAGAGAAGGGGGACAGGAAAAATCTTCTGAGGGGATTGGGAGCACGGGGGGGGGGGGCGGGGAAGCAGGGGGGAGGTGAGAGGAAGCTGGGAGAAAGAATGTTGGTGAAGAGGAGGAGAGAGGAGGACATGGGGGAGCATGATAGAAGGAGCCATTATGGGTTTGAAGAGAGATCTGGTACTAGTGAGATGCCCAGAGGCCTACAAGGATGACACCAACTGGCAATCTAACCAATAATGAAGAGGCTACCTTAAAAGCCCTTCCCTGATAACATGATTGACGACTTCCTTATATGCCATCCTAGAGCCTTCATCCAGTGGCTGAAGGAAGCAGAGGTAGACACCCACAGCTAAAAACTGAACTGAATTTCTAGAACCCAGCTGCAGAGAGGGAGGAATGATGAGCAAAGGGGTTATGACTTGGCAGGTGAAACCCACAGAAACAGCTGACATGAAAAAAAGGGGAGTTCATAGACCCCAGACTGTTAGCTGAAAGGCCAGCAAGGGACGGATCCAGATCCCCTGAACATGGGTGTCAGTGAGGAGGCCTCAGCATCCTTTGGGACCTCAGACAATATATCAGCATTTAGCGCTGTCATCCAGATGGACTTTAGGAGCCCATTCCATGTGGAGGGATGCTGTCTCCACCTGGATACATGGGGGAGGGCCTAGGCCCTGCCCCAGATCATATGACAGACTTTTGAGATCCCCATGAAAGCTCTCACCCTCCTTGGAGAGTGGAGTGGGGATTGGAGGAGGGGTTGGGGGAGGGTTGAAGGGGTGCAGGAGAGGAGGGGAGGGAGAGGGAGCTGAGAGTGATGTGTTAAGCAAATTTGTTTCTAATTTAAATTAAATAAAATATTTTTTTAAAAAGAAATATTAGGTTGCGGAGTTCTTTGCTTCATGGCTGTTCTCTGTATGTATGCCTCCATTTTATATATGTTTACAATCCCTAGTCATCTATTCTCTATTCTCTTTTGAAAGTATAATGAAGAATTTCCACAGATGCCCAGGCTCTGGTCACCAGTACCTGTGGCTATATTGTGACATGAAAAGGAGAATCTGACTGCAAATAGCATCATTTTCTTATCAGCTGAGGCTAATAAGGGAGATTCTCTTGCAATATGGGGGCCAATGTAGTCATAGAAAGGTCTTAGAAAGTAAAGAATCCCAAAAGAGAATCAAAGAGAGATTAAAAATGTTGATTGTTTTAACTAGGAAGTAGTCAGGAGCCAAGCTATGTAGGTGGCTCCCAGAAACTGGAAAATACAGGGAAACAGACCAATAAAGCTTCTGGGTCCTCAGGATTAATCCACTGAGCCTCACTCTGGCATTCTGACTTTTATTACACAATCAGCATGTGTTGTTTTGAACTTCATGGTTAATATGATTTCTTACAGCAGTAATAGGGAACTAATGCAGCCGTTCATAATGTGTTTTAAATGTGGTTTCAGTAGAGGTCTCCCTGTCTCATGTCTGGAGCAAAATACACTTACCAGGTCTCGTGCGGAAACCTCCTTGACATTCCTAACCTCTAGGAGCTCGTGTCCTGAAGGACTCAAGGCCCCTTCTTTGCATGGGATAGCCACAGACTCTGGAGGCAGAGCAGATAGAGAGAAAAGCCCTGTGAGCTTTATCCTGAACACACCCCGAAATATTTTTATATTCTTTGGTCACTGAGCAAGACAGAAAGTGGAAGTTGAACAATTTTGTCTTCTAGATAAAAGGGATAGGACAAGTGGAGAAAAAAGAGAAAGGCAAGAGAAAGAAGAAATTCTGCAGGGGTCCATTGCCCTGTGTGCAGCAGGGTCAAGCCCACCACATTTTCAATGGGGATATCTGCTGCTCCCCCTTGACTGTCAGTTTCTTAGTCCCTGTGTGGCTTCAGAGTGCTGGAGACCATCCAGACCCTGCATTTTGACAGAGTTTTCAAACAAGCTGTTCATATGGTAAAAGATCCAAATCAGTACCACCTCAGCTATGGCCTCTGGTGAGAATGTATACACACACACACACACACACACACACACACACACACACACACACACACACGCACACACCTATAAGTTACTAAGACTAGCTGAAGGCAAAATTCCTGTCACAGACTGATGAGCCTGGTGGAATATATAACGCGTGTTTCGTTGTGACATCTCTTGCTGAAGAAATGCAAATGAATTCAAGTGAAAAGACGGCCAAGGAGCCCCACCAAAGCTTCGGCTGCAGCTTGCGTATTGCGTGCAGTTGCCTGTTCTCGCTCCATCGCCGGTTTACACCTGCAATTACCTCTTCCCACCTGGGAGCGCACAGGTTTTGTTGATTCCGTTTTCAGGAATGCACAGCCTACGTGTTTCCCAGAATAAAGAGCCTTCCAGATCTCTGAATTCAGATACCAGGGTGACACTTGTGTGCCTGATTATTTAAAAAATGATTCCGGGAGAGGGGTGGGGGTAGGGGATCAGAGAGAAGCTAAGAAACAAAAGAAAAAAAGTGGGAGGAAAGATCTTAGCTGACTTCAAAGGAACTGAATTCACAAATCAGGGCAACTCAGAGGCTCTGTTGCTTTCTTGTAGTAATGAAACCCAAGCCCTATTAACAGGCTTCAGCAACCCATGAACAGTTGTCGGGACAGACCGTGTACTTTCTCCAAAGGCAGCTGGAAATGGTTTATGCAGTAAGATTCTCTATGGCGATAACAAGGTGTTCAAGATGAGAATGAGTTTGAGATCATTCTTCAAAAGGTTCCCAGATGAACTCTGACACCCTCCACACCTTTCCCAGAGAATTCCTCAGGAAGAAAGCAGATTCAAATACATCAGGTGAGGTTGTTGAGTGTGACATGATTTTCTGCACCTGTGCCCCAAGCTGCTGTTTTGGGAGGAGAGAGACTGCAATGGCATAAGGCTGCAACCAGACAGACTGAGCAGGTCAAATAGTCCTTGCTTGCTGGTCAAGTGTGACTAAATCCCACTTTTTTCTGGGTCAGGGTGTAGTTTACTCATCTGGGTTTCTTGACACGTCGTGGAATGCAGACCTGAGAGGCCCGGCAGTAGTTCCCCAATGCGAAGATGAACAAGAAGTCTAGAAAGTTGTTTCTTATGTTCTCTCCGCATACTGCAAATCTAAAAGTGATCTGGTTCCTCATCTCAAGGTGTTTCAAGTCTTTTGTGGGTCTCTACCACAAATAAAACCTTATGTAGAATTTTAAAATTCTTTGTTTTGTCAATAAAGCAGTGGTTTCAAGATAATATGAACCACACAGAACATGGGTTCAAAGATCTAAGACCTCGCGTGCAATTGCTAGGAATAATGTTCTCAAAATGTCCGTGATCTGAGTGTCCTTATTTAACATTTTGTAGATTGGGACACTGGACCTTGAAGAAATTAATTATTATTGATAAGGACTCGCTAGTGTTAATTTGTTGAAAAATGTCTAAATTCAGTGGCTTTGGCTCCAGAGAACAAGAGAACTCATAAATATATATTTGTGGTGAGGACAGCCTTGGTATGTTTGTCCTCTGAGGGCTAACATTTGATACAGACTTAATACTGATTTGAAAACCTCAGGGTGCTGTGGGTGGGAAAAGTTAATTGAAAGAGATTCATTTTGACGAGACAGAATTCTTTTTAAAATGTATTTTCTGAACACTTTATGTGTGTATAGGAATCCTACATCTTCCCCCAAGTAAAGTGCAGATGAGCAAATAATGGGATAAATGCATGCCCAGGAAAGTGCTACCGTTTCTTCACGGACTCACAGAGTGAGCGGGGAGCTGCTCACACTGAGCTAAGTTTCCTCCATTTCACTCAGCTGGAAGATCAAGGGCTGCGGGATGACTCCAGGAAACCTGAGTTCAGTGGAAATGCTCCCTTTTCATATGGATTTTATCCAGAAGGAAGACGTGAGGGCAAGACAAGGCATACCTGGAATTGTTCCACTTCAGCCTGGGCACATCAATAAAAGTGGTTTCTTCAGAGCACGCTTTGCTGTGTCAGTTTTTCAGTTGGAGAAATCTTATTTCTGCATTCCCTACTTGCTTCCCCTATTTGCTGAAAGAGGCTGTAAAATCACAGGAGCAGATGGTACCTTCTCTGCAACACAGTTCTACAGACCCTGAGAGCACAAGACAGTCTTCAGCGGGCAAGGCTACATGGAGTTAAAGGAATAGTTTAGTAATGTTTTGTTCTTCAAATCAATAGCTACTTCTTGATACGGATCCAGCTAAAGGTATTATGCTACAATTTGCTGCTGGGATAAAGGGAGAATTAAAATATGTGAAAAAGCATTATTCCCCGTCCCCATAAGAAACTTACATTTTTATTCATAGAATAGGTGTATGAGCTGCTATCAATTGGACAAATCTAATTGCCAAATACAGGATCAGCTATTAGCTGTGTAGGAGGTGTGTGTGTGTGTGTGTGTGTGTGTTTGTGTGTTTGTGTCGTGTACTGGTTACTGATAGATAATAGTGGCATCTGATGGGAACCCATGATGTTACGAAGGCCTCTGCTGCCTGAAGCTCAGTTGCACAAGTATTTCTTCCCTCTTCCTTCTGTTTATGATCATCAGGTCATAAATAGAAACATGAGGTGCAATGTCCTGCTAGAGTACAAAGTAAGGAGAGTGTAGAAGTCATTGTTTAGACTCAATTTACTTGTTTAACATTTACTGCTTGGCTAATAATACTGGAGGCATGGTCAGAATTTCGTCATTCCCCAGTTCTCTGTATATGACATAGGAAGCATCGAGCAAGGGACTCCACTGAAGGCTTCGTGGGGTGCAAAGCAACACAGTTCTGTGCATTGTTCTTGTTTGCCGGGTACGTGTCCTTGTTATGTATTATCTAGAACTTCATCTGGCAATTGTCTACATGCAAACTTGGGCTTTTGGGGCCTGTTTTTCCCCTACAAACATTTAAGGTTCAAATGTCTTCCAAACGTACTATCGGTAATAGTGTTAGGTTTTTTTCTCACTTTGAAAACCAGTTGATTATTTTTCTTTTTTCTTTTTTTAGTCTGCTCAATTAAACAAGCAAGTCTGCTTTAAAACACAGTATTTATGCCTGGAGAGGTGACTCAGCACAGGACCCGAGTTCTATTCCCAGAACCCACACAGTGGGTTACAACTGTCTGAAACTCCCATTTGGAGGAATCTGATTCACTGGCCTCCACAGGCACCAGACATGCAAGTGATGTACAGACCTCCATCCAGAATTCCCATATCCACAAAATTAAAATAGCACCTTTAAAGATAATGATAACCTATGTGTATGGAAGCACTTTAAAGAAACCTATAACGTTTAATGCTAACTTGAAAAGAAATACTTAAATGTGAGAAGAAAATTATTGACAACTCAAAAATGCAAATGAAAAGGGGGAGAGAGAGAATACATGGTCAAAGCAATGTGATGCAAGGCAGCCTACTAAAGACTTGCTTCCCATATCCCGTGTGAATCTATCAGAAAGACACCCCCCTCAGTGTGTCATCTTAACAGCTCTGCCTTCTATTTGGTGTGTGTTGATTGTCCCCAGTCTTCACTCCCTATGTTTCCATTCTCAGTAACAGTATAAGAGCAGTGTGTTTCTCAAGGGTGCCGCAACTAACCACAGCATTACCTTGTACCTGATCAAAGTGGGCTTATGTCTCCCCAAAGGATGGTTACTGTCCATCACCCTCAGTGATCCAGGAGCAGGGGAGAACCAGTGGAATGTCTCAGGAAGGCCAGCATTGGCAGGGCTCCTGCCTGCTGACAGCAAAGGCATTTATGGCACAACATCTTAGAAAGCTGGAACCTTGTGAAAAATGACTTCAGGAAGTCATTGGGAGGAAATAGAAAGTCTTCTCTGACTCAAGTTAGCAAATCCCAGATGTAGCACGCCTCTTAAACAGAGCCATCAGGGATGTTTAGTTGATAGTTCAAGCCAATTCCTTTATCTTTAACATGCTGAAGTGGGATAATGGTGTCTTCCCCCAAACCCATTTTGAAGTGTCTTTGTTGGACAGCAATATAATTGGTTAATATCCCTGACATGTGTCTGAGTTGTATGAACTGGGAGGGTTTGGATTTATAGAATATGGGTGGCATAGTGGTTAAGGGTCTTGAGATTATATAGTCTAAATTCTTCAGGGGATGCATGGGTAGAGAAGGCCAGATACATAACTCTCTAAACAATGTGTTTTGGGGGAGTGTTAGGAAGAGAGATAGGCTTCCCAGGTTGTAGCAAGTATTCATTAGCAGCATGCCAAGATTCCACATAGCAGGGTGACAGTGAGTTCTCCCTGAGCCAGAGTGGAGTCCTAACTACAGAAGTAATTTAGTATGGAGATTGTGGTTTCGCTAAGTTAAAAACCCTCCCAATATGTTAGCAAAACTGCAAGCTTGATGTGCTAGATACTAAGTCAAATGTACAGTTTCTTACACAGTGCTATCCAGTACAAATATATTAGTTGCCACATAGTAGTAAATTGAAAAAAAGGTGTGTGTGTGTGTGTGTGTGTGCAAAAGTGTTGCAGACATGCATGAGGATGTCTACAGATGCCAGAGTTGGGCATCAGACCCCCTGGACCTGGATTCATAGGCATCAGTGAGCCTCCATAATGCTGGTTACCAACTGGGTTCTCTGAAAGAACAGTAAGCCTTCTTAACCACAGAGCTATCTCTCTAGCCCCTAATTATAAAATGTCTAATTAGTAACAGTTTCAAAACATAAAGTTTTATGTATAGAGCATTACGATGAATGAATGAATAATTGTCATAATTCATAATAGTTCATTATGACTATTAGAGATGAGCCGTGTTACATATTTGGTGTTATCTTTGAGATCCAATTGTTCCCATGGACACCTGTGGCTAGTGGCTGCCATCTTGAACAGCACAGCTCAGCACCCAAGCCATTCATCTTCCTGCTATGTGTGATTGTCACTAAGTTACAGTTTTAGGAAAACTTCAAAATGGGTTAACAACCGAAGAGACTATTTCGAAGCCAGAATTGAGAACTTTATGTGCTCCTTCCCCAAATGAGAAACAGCCTAGAAGATGCAGTTTGGAAGTCAACGCTCACATTCCTTGGGTGTTTTTAATGACTCAGGAGAGTGGGGTGATAACATACTGAAACATGTGCTTGAACCATTCAGAGCAAATGGAACCTGTAAATAAATCACCCTGTCACTTTTATAATTAGTTTGGAACAAGCTGTCCTAGGGGTTCTTGGACTGGTGGTAGTCAGGCTTTCCTTTGCCGAAGCCTTCTGCTTTTGATCATTTGCTGTTAGTGAGTGATTTGTTGCCAATAAAACTGCTATGACTCCCTTAGGAACCTGGTTTCTAATGTGCCCCCCTCCCAGTTTTTGAAAATGATAGTTTTACTCTTAATTCCCTTGGCCTGTAAGTTTGTATGCAGGACAATGGGTTTATTTTTAGCACTTTCATGCATATTTTGTTCTTGTCACACACACACACATACACACATACACACACACACACACACACACACACACACACACTTGATTTTCATTCTTGTCTTCCTACTTCCCAAGTAGTCCTGTTTTGTTCTCATATTTAAGGAGCATGTTTCTCATATAGTAAAGATGTTACTTTACCATATAACTAGTGAATTTGAAGGTAGACCTTTCCAAAACAAAACAACTTGGGGGAAAGTCTGTTCTTAAACAATTCATAAAGATAACTCCTGGGATTGTTCATAGCTGGTAGAAGGGCACAGTTAACTATGAAAGAGCAGCTCCACCCAAGACTTATAAATAAGTTTGACCAAGTAAAGTTCTTAGGGCCCCTCACAGTGAGGAAACAGACTGATATTCATTCACACCTGGCCCACTAGCTGGTCACTTAGTAGCTCCCAAAGAGAAGGCTATGTAGAAGAATAAAGGACTAGGGAAATCAGGTATCACACTTTCCTTTCTGTCACCTCCTTTTCCTGTTGTCTTCTCTTTATCCCACAGGGATTGGGTAGCCCTGAGACCTCTACTTTCTACCCTTCTGCCTCGTAGGGTGGGGAGAAAGACCTTCCTATTGCCCACTGCAGAGCTGAGGGAGGACATGCTGCAAACTCTGGCTTTGTGACTCTTTCACTCTAGCTCCATTTTGAGAAGTGACTTAGAAGAGTAGAAACTGGTTAATGAGGAAGATAAGAGCTGTTACTGTTGTTGAACTTATTATTATATCCCCCCATAGACACTAAATAGTGGAGCAGCAGGGAGCTCCAGAGTTGCATAGAAAAAGAGGATATAGTCTTCTCTTTCTTAAACCTTACTCATACTCTGGGAAGAAAGACATGTTCAGGTGATATCCAGAGTAGCTGCCAAGCTATTTTACTGGCGGGGCTACAAGCTAAAGCTCATCTTTTGAAAAGAATGAACTTTTTGCAGGAGTTTGTAAGACTTTCCCACCCCAGGAATCCCATACACTTCCTCTATGCATCTTGCACTTGTGCCTCCTTGAATGGGTCTAGGATATCAAGTAGCTTCATGGCAGCCTGCTTGTCAGCAGCCCTTGCTGTCATAGAACTCCTGCACTATCACAGAGGCTGCTAAACACAGATACACTGATGACATGCTTTATTGTCTCACTGATGCTTGAATAAGCAAGAGCTAATGGGTATTAATGATATTCGATGCTATATGGAAAACAATATGTTTATTTACCAGAGAGAGAGAGTGTCGCACAAACCAGGAGTTAGAAGCATGGCTGGCTTCCAGGAGAAAAGGGAGGTTCCTTTTTCTTTCACTTCCTTTTATATCTACCTGTGTCAGTTTACATGTCCCTGCCCTCATGGGCGGATAGCTTTGTGGGGTTCACTCCTGCAAATGGGTATCCTGTTTATGTCTTCTTTGCCTCTGAGTACCACACCTGTGTACCACTACCCACCCAGTTATCCAGTTATTGCCCTGTCTGCTTTTGTCATCAGCTTTGATCATGTATGAAGACATCAAGTTGGCCCAAGCAGACACCAAACCCCAGCATCCCATGAAGCAGGACCATCATATTTTTCTTAAGAGCCCCATTGGTAAATCATTGACTGTGGTCTTTGTTCTTCTAACCTTGCTCAGTAGACCATAGATCACTTTCCTCTGGGATGTCTAGTCATGCAGTTTGGTCTTTAGTTTCCTCACGAGAGATGTGAGAGTGTCTTCAACAGGTGCAAATGTGATGCACTTGCTGCTAGAAGTAAAAAACAAGGTCAAGTGCACGAGTTGAGATCGCCAACTCCTGTTATTTTACTTGAATGAATGAATCAAGACAGATGAACATCTGTAGGTTTGGAAAAAACACAGCTGTCAAATGGCAATGTGGGCAAAAGATGTTCAAAGTGTGTAGATAAGGGTGGAGTTCAGGAGAAGCATCCAGATGGATTCTTAGGCCAACATGAGTGTTCATCGCCTACTCCACAGACTACTTGAAAGTCCAAACAGCAGTCCTTGCTGGGGTCCTGGGAAAGAGGCTGTGATGGTATTTATTGGAAGACAAATGACCAGCATATAACTGAATTAGTCTTTGACAAGTGGCTATTTTATTAAGCTAGACATTTTGACAAAAAAATCACATTCAATATAAAAGGTAAGTGTTGACTGGGAGGCTTAGAGAAAGCTTTTTAATCTTAAAATTTGCTAAATATCCTTCTTTAGAAGACTTTTGGAGAGAGATACATACATCAGCATAAGTGTGAAACTTCCTCAAGCCTGTGTGTTAGGCTCAAAACATAGACACTCAACACTCCTTTTCTCTGTTCACCAGAAGCTCCACTTGTCGGGACAAAAACCGGACATGGCTTTATCATTGTACTCAATGTAAAATGAGCTGGCAGCTAGGAGTCAGCACATGCTTACCTCTCCCAATATAGTCAGGGGTCATCAAAGTGAGATGAAAGAAAGTTCATGAAGATTCTGCATAGGCCACGCAAAACCCCCTTCTTCCATAACCACAAACCACACCTTGACTCCAGCACTTTGATTTGAAGAGAATATAGACCCCAATTTCAGTTTTCTCAGGGTTGAGAAGCAAACTCATTCCCCCTTCTAACTAAATGCTCTGTAGATTGTGTTCCACTCACAGCCTTAGCTTCACAGTGAAGAAGGCATCTTCATATCCTAGAAAATAATCAGGATTTTTGCTTGCTAACAAGCTTCTGGGGATCTCATTCAAAAGTTTATTAGGAGAGTTTGCCAAGAAAATATCACATCGTGTATTTTATGTGATTTTTCAAGTGTTCATGTTTGACGTTGCCAGGCAGGAAGCGGTTTTCTTGTGCCAATGCTGTGTCAAGATCTGGGAGATGACAGCAATGTAACTCAAAGGCTGTGAACTTGTGTGCTCCGTGCTTTCACTCCAGGTGGAGTGGGAGTGTGAGAAATCTTATTTACTACACTGGCTATTACCATCCTAGCACAATCAAAGCCAGAATATTCAGTTGCAAATCTATCTTTTGAGGAATGCATGTTTTTTCTCATGGATTTGCAAGTTAGAAATATGATTCCTTTTTAGGCTTCTAGATAGGTGACTGTGAAAATAAAGCAAATCTATCCCAGACGTACTAGACACATTAACCGAATACATTAATGGAGATGTGTATCTGTGTGTATATGAACGTGTGTGTGTGTGTGTGTGTGTGTGTGTGTGTGTGCATATGTGTGCATGTGTGTGATAGAGGTGTTCTCAGTCACTCTCCATCCTAGATTTCTGGGATTGAACCTTGGTTCACATATATGAGGTGAGTATACTATTCAGCTACAGACTCAGTTGTCCTTATCTTATTTCCTGGAGCAAGGAATGGTTTCTCTCTGAGCACAGAGCACAGTAATTGCCTTGGTTAGATTTGATAGCCAAAGGGTTCCAGAAGTTTGTCATTAATTGGTGTTAGATTTTTTTTCTTTTTCTTGTGTTTTGGACCCTAGAAGGTGCATTTTATTAGCATGCAGAGGTAGCATGTAGCATGTACTAGACAATGTGGAATAGTCTGCTTTAACCCCATACTTCAATTCTTTGAGACATTCCTATCTAGTTTATGACTTTGGCAAGTTTGCTGACATGCTAAAACAAATAAGGATGGCTTGTATAATCCCTATCAGCCTCAGAAACAAAGCAAGTTTCTTTTCCCACTGCTTCTCTAGATGTAAATGACCCTCAACAGCTACATCCCAGAGGTGTGACATCGGACTTTCCCCTTACATCCTCCGCATTGTAGATACTTGGGGGAGTCTGAGAGGGAGACAACCCAACCTGTTCCCCTGCCCCTCTCCAATTTAATAAAGCCTTTGAGCCTCCAGAGCCCAGTGTGGTTTTCTTGAACTGCACAGCTGTTGTGCAGCTGGCAAGCACCTAGATCAACGCTGATCTTTGACCAAAATGAAACAAAGGACTCAGTAGGATGAAAAGTTAGTGCCTTGCCTCTGGTGGACTGTCTCTGGTGGATTCCTCCTCATGGAAAGGGAGAAGCCCAAAGGAGATGTACTCGGTCTTAAAAGGAAAAAAAATCTTCAAACAATTGGCTTGAGAACAGACGCCAAAGAAAATCCACCAGAAAGCTACTGTGTTTCTCATCTTTCATCCATCAGCATGGAATCAGAGTCCATTTGGAGGATTTGGGGCTAAAAGCACATGCTGGATCCTGAAGGAAAAAAGAGGGTCTGTGTTATGTAGCTAGATCCTACACTACCCCACCCAGACTAATGCTGGCAGTGGGAGAGTAGGGGAAGATCAGAGAGTCCTAGTCATTCCTGTAGAACGCTCATTTCTTATGCTGTGCATCTGCAATGTGGTCCCAGCCCTTTGAGCTCTCAGTTGTCTCAATCTTTTCTTTTCCTACTGCCGGGCCAAGAAAGGTCATTAAAGTCGGTAGGAAGTAAACACACATTGAACTGATTTCGGTGGCTGTGGCTGATGAGTGAGCACCACTCCAGATCTGAGTGTCTCCAGTCTTTAATCTTCAATATAAGTAAGGGCCCAATAAAAGAAGAGTCAGCACCAAATCATTGTATTCAATGTTTCAATTTCATCTCTGCATGGTGCATACTTGCGGGCCCAGCAATAGGGAGTTGAGATAGGAGGATAGCCATGACCTCAAAGTGTTCCTGAACTACATAGAGAATATCAGGCTACCGGGGGCTACATAACAAGATCATGTCTTAAGAAACAAAGCAGGGTTAAGATTTATGTACACACCAAATGTTAAATAATTGTTCTCAATTGGCTCATTTTGCAGTGAGTATTTTAAGATATATTTTACGTGTATAGGCGTTTTTTACCTGCTTGCATGGCTGAACACGATGTTCTTGCAGTGCCCATGGAGGCTAGAGAGAGCATTGGCTCTCTTGGAACTAGAGTTGCAGGTGATTATGAGTCACAACAAGGATGTTGGGAATTGAGCCCAGGTCCTCAGGAAAAGTTACTGTGCTCTTAAGAGCTAAACCAAAATCTCTCCAGCCTCTATACTGTATACTTTTTAAGAGAACTGAACTCAGTAATTTAGAGGCTGAACTCAAACAAAGTCAGTGCACCTGTGAATAAGGCACAATCAATCTGGAATGTCCTAACAGCCAGCTAAGTCTGTGTGTCCAGTTGCTTGATGACTTGGTCTTTGGGTTTATCCACTGGAGAGAAAAGATAGATCTGCCTTGCAACTTGCCTGCCTCTTAGAACAAAGCAGAGGTGCAGGTTGGATTTGTGCTTTCCTTCTTTGGCTGACCACCAGGCCAAGGACCCCTTCCTTATGTTTCTGGATACTTCATCTTCCATGTATCAGCTCTGCATTTGAAGAGTTCTAGGATATCTTTGAGGATAGGACCAAACTAAAAGTGACCTCCATGTGATTGTAATTGTTAACCAGCTTAGGTAATTATTGTGTCATTTGCCCTTTATAGATGTGGCCCTGGTCTAGTGGATAGATTCCAACTGCTTTTTCCTATCTTCTCTAGCTATGACTTCTACTTTCTGTTTCCATGTGAACACATAGCAGTTCTTAGAGCCTTATTAATATCTTCTGTTGTCCTCTGCACTGGATAACTTCCAGTACATCTCAGCAAGCTCTCCATGCTTTTTCACCAGTATACACCCCCACACCTTTTCTGCTGGTAGAAATTACCCATCCCTTCCTTGCCGAACAGAGGCACCAATAAGAGGAAGTGTTGGGCAGAAGGAAGCTGTGTGTGCCTGAGACAAGGAAGGAAGCAGTGTGGAAATGTGTGGCAGCCATCTTGCTTCAATAAGGGAAATCTTGTCAAAAGTAAATCCAACCCTGGGAGAGCAGGACTGAGAGGAACAGAGAAAGTGGACCCATGTTCCATCATCAAAGCTCGTGTTTGGATAGGAGAGTGTTGAAGTAGTTAAAAAAGATTATCAGAGGAGTCTCCATGCCAAGCAGCAGCAGAGAGGCAGAAATGGTATCTGCATTGGGAATGCTAAGAAGGCACAGCCATCAGGATAGGGTGAGGGACCATTTCTTTGGAAAAAAAGATGGCAGGGTAGACTGCCTAGGAACTGAGGGAACACTGAGTCTCATTTGGGAGAGTCTGCCTTTCCTCCAAATAAAGCAGAAGAGGATTCAAAACTGGGCTTGTAGAAGGAGAGATGGCAGGTTAATCTCTAATTCATCTCATCATTGGCACAGTCACTACATTCTGTCACCATCACCTGGGATTCTACAGTCATGTCAACCAAGCTGGGGTTTCCATAGTGCTTTGGAACCTGCCAGAATGTATACTTGGATGTTACCCCAAACTGACATCAGGCCTAAACTAACCAAACTAAAATTTCAAACACTTCCTGCACATTCACATTCCTTAAAAGCCTTAGAGACACTGTGAAGCCAATGCTGTAAGTGTAGATTTTGGAGCATGACTTGTTTGCTTTCCTTTTCTTTTTTCTTTTTTTAAAAATATTTTAATTAATTGCTTCACAAGTCAGTTCCATGTCCCTCTCCCTTTCCCTCCCGTGCCCTCCCCCCAACCCCCCCATTATCCCCTCATTTCCCCAGGGAGGGTGAGGCCCTCCATGGGGGTGTCCATAGTCCGTCATTTCATACAGGGCAGGGCCTAGACCCTCCCCCAAGAGTTCAGGGTGAGAGTGCATCTCACATTGTTGGATGGGAGTCCAAAGTCCGTGTGTTTACTCGGGATGAGTACTGATCTACTGCCCAAGGCTCAATAGATTACCTAGGCCTCCTCACTGACCCATAGAGAATTTTCAATAGAGGAGTCTAAAATGGCTGAGAGGCACTTGAGAAAGTGCTCAACATCCTTAGTCATCCAGGAAATGCAAATCAAAACAACTCTGAGATACCATCTCACTCCTGTCAGAATGGCTAAAATCAAAAACACCAACGACAATTTTTGCTGGAGAGGATGTGGTGAAAGGGGAACACTCCTCCATTGCTGGTGGGAGTGCCAACTGGTTCAGCCACTTTGGAAATCAGTATGGAGATTCCTCAGAAAAATGAAATAAACCTACCACAAGACCCAGCAACTCCACTCTTAGGCATATATCTAAAAGATGCCCATTCATACAACAAGGATGTCTGTTCCACTATGTTCATAGCAGCATTATTTGTAATAGCCAGAACTTGGAAGCAACCTAGATGTCCCTCAACCGAAGAGTGGATAGAGAAAATGTAGTACATTTACACAATGGAGTACTATTCAGCAGAAAAAAACAATGGAATCCTGAGATTTGCAGGCAAATGGATGCCACTAGAAGAAACCATCCTGAGTGAGGTAACACAGTCACAAAAAAGAGAAACATGGCATGTACTCTCTCATATATGGATTTTAGACATAGATCTGGCGAGTGCCAGCCTACAATCCCATGGCCAGAGAGTCTGGGAAACAGAAACTTGCTTTCCTTTTTTAACACAAAATAAAATGAGGCCAGAATCTTAGCAAAGTGACTCCTGTTTTTTATTTGTTTTGTTTTTGTTTTTGTTGTTGTTATTTTCCTGACAAGAAGCAAATATGCACTTCTTTGGATTCTGTGCTAGGCACTTCACCGGGATTCACAGGGACTCCGGTTAGCCAGTCCTTCTGGAAATCACATTGCTTATAGACAATGCTGAGTTCTGATGGGTGGGGAAGTAAGAGCGCTTTCAGTGGTCTCGTTTGCAAGTCTTTGATGTTCCGTCTAAATCATATTGTGTCAGTGGAAATATTAGTCTGAGTAGATGCTGGCATTTCTTTGAAAACACACAAATGTTGTGTGTATGTTTTTTAATGGCTTCAAGCAATTAAAATAATTTGAAAGTAATTAGAAGTAGCAGCTCATTAAGTCAAGGCTGAAGGCCTGGAAGGCCATGAGCTTGTTGCTGTGCCTGGGCCAGTGTTGTGAAAGGGATGCTTAGGCCAGAGGAGGTTCCTGCTGAGAAAACTTGGCCATAATAGAAATCAGCTGCTGCCTCTGTGGTGCAGATGCCCTCAAAAAACTGGTCATTAGAAATTAACTAGGGAGAAATGTGATCCCTGAAGAAAACAGAATTAAACACAAATGCATGTTAGACATTAAAATAAAACACACCCCTACAACCAATACCCATTAGCCAATAAGGAAGCTTGAAATACCTCCACACTCAAAGCCCATTAGCCAATAAGGAAGCTTGAAACACCATCACACTCAAGACTCAGTAGCCAATGAGGAAGCTTGAAAAACCATCACACTCAAAACTCATTAGATGCTGGGCGTTGGTGGCGCACGCCTTTAATCCCAGCACTCGGGAGGCAGAGGCAGGCAGATCTCTGTGAGTTCGAGGCCAGCCTGGTCTACAAAATGAGTTCCAGGACAGCCTCCAAAGCTACAGAGAAACCCTGTCTCAAAAAAACCAAAAACAAAAAAAACAAAAAAAAACAAAAAAACCAAAACTCATTAGACAATAAGGAAGCTTGAAGCTAAGTATCCAATGGTGGGCCCAAATTGTGACCACAAAAACAAAACTCTTAACTCAAAGTAGGTAACACACAGTTTGTTCTGGAGTATGATGTGAGAGAACATGGCCTAGAGAGCATGGCCTAGTAACATAGCGTGAGTATGTCCCAAATTCCACATCCCAACCTGGTAACAGTTTCGGGAAGTTCTTGTAGGAACAGAGTGATAAAATTATAGATGAAGACACTGCTCAAGCAGACTGGAGAAAACAGGGGGGGCAAGTGACAGGAGAGCAGAGGACTCAGGTGCTACCTGACTACATTCTTAGTCTTTCAGTTGCTGGAAGCTAATGATCTGGTCATACCTTCCAAAGAGTTTACCCCGTAGCTACAAGGATGTTAGGCCAGACAGAGAGGTGGTCAAGGAGTGGCTGTTCGGTGCGTTAAAGATAACCGAAGATAAACTGTAACTAGACTCTGGACCTGTGGCATCCGAATTTCTCCAAAACCACTGAAGTTTAAAGCATTGACTCAGCCTTGCAGAAGATTCCATGTAAAGCATAGCTTTTGTTGTTGTTGTTTTGTTTTAATCAAATTTCTGGGAACTTTTGTTCGCAAAGCAATTTTCTCATGGGCATGTTGAGAGGACAGTAAGCAAACAAGCAGACAGGGTCGGAGTGTCCCAAATCGATACAGAGTCTTCAATGATAGAAATGGGCAGATTAGAGATGCCCTCAGGACATTAAGATGTTAAATTCTGGCATCAGAAAAAGGAAACAGTTGAAAGATTGTTAGTGTGGATCAGAGATTAATCATCCTAAAATCTAAGGAGGTTGAGCTTGTTGATCTGCTCTTCACAGAACCTGTTTTAGCAGGCATCTCAGGGGATTTATCCCACGATAATGTGGATAAAGAGTTACTCTTAATTCTTTAAAGGGATACAGATGAAGCACCCTGCAAGACTACTTTCATGCTGTGACAGAAAAATGGAAAAACAATGCATGGACAGCCTGTCACCTAGATTCTATGCATACAGGCACATAAGGACCAGGTGTCTTTTATAAGTAAATATGCAAAAAACATCATCTTCGCCAGGCATTGGTGGCACACGCCTTTAATCCCAGCACTCGGGAGGCAGAGGCAGGCGGATCTCTGTGAGTTTGAGGCCAGCCTGGTCTACAGAGCAAGTTCCAGGACAGCCTCCAAAACAATACAGAGAAAACCTGTCTCAAAAAAAAAAAATCAACAACAACAAAAACATCATCTTCATGTCTTCTTTTCTAAGTCAGGGGAAAAAAAAGAAGTTTCTTTCTCCCTTTGAGAGAAACAAATCTGAATTCAAGCAAACATCTCTTGCCAAATTAACTCACTCTTTCAATTGTTAGAAGTTTTGGGAAGACGAATGGAGGTAAGAATAAATATTTTCAAATATGTTCTCTACTTGCTCTGGTCAGATCCTTCCCAGGTTAAGATAAAAGGAAAATGTGAGGTAACTGGAGACTCAGCTTCCTCAGGAGGCGAGTCCTGAGTTCATAGGTCATGCTGGCATTCATTTCTACACAGAGAACGTGGAATAGCTAGTTTTTATTTTAAAAAATCATTTCCTCTTTATAGAATTAATGACCCTTTATTTTGTATTAATTTTTGGTTCTTTCTTCAGAACTCTATTAGCTGATTCTAATTTGATCTACTTGTGGTTCAGAGAAAAAACTGGGGTGTCATCTTTGACAGTTTTCATTATTATTATTTTATTCAATTTTAGTAATAGTTATGTCCATTTTTGCTATAAATATTTCCTGAGAACAGACTCCAAATGTTTCTGTGCTTTGGGTTAATGGTTATTTGTGGTCCCCAAGGCCCTTTCTCGGCCCCTGGAGACAACACCCCAGACTGACATACAGCTGGGGCTTTCTAAGACTCCACAGTCCACTTTGAAACCCCTACTCACCATATAGAGGCCAAATCAGAGGGACCTAGATGTCATTTAAATCTGAGCCACTGGCCAAGCAGGCCTGAGCTAGACACAGGTTTTCAGGGGCCTTAACCCATAAAGGAAAATAGCTGGAGAAGCTATTGTGGCCAGATGGCTGCTTCCTCCCTTCATCCCCCACTGGCTCTGGAGTCTGATGTATCAAGGAGTCACAGCTGTTTATGCCCTTTAGAACTTAGGAGGCACTTACTGTAGTCCTTGGCTACATAGGCTGTTGGAATCAAGCAGGATTCAGAATGAGTCATTCTGAAAATATTCCTGAGGCTTGGAAGAGAAAGTAACCTTAAAGAACAGTGGTTCTCAACTTGTGGGTCACGACCACTTTGACACTCTCTGCCTCCAAAAACGTTTATGCTATGGTTGACAACAGTAGCAAAATTATACTTATGAAGTAGCAACAAGAATAATTTTATGTTTGGGGGAGTCACCACCACATAAGGGAGTGTAAAGGGTCATAGCATTAGGAAGGCTGAGAACTGATGACATAGAGTAAAGGCCTCTGTTATCTGAGAACTGATGACATAGAGTAAAGGCTTCTGTTATCTGAGAACTGGGAAAGCAATGTACCTAAAGGTGTATAAGCCTCCCATTTATGATATAAAAGCATGTTGATACAGATTGATAGGTAGTATACAGAATGGTGATTAATCTTGTTATTGCTAATCATTAAATATTGTTATTATTTGAAAGTTTTTATTAGATGATATATGCTGAAATATTTGTTGGGAAAAATATTCGATGCCCAAAATTTTCTTTAAAATTCTTCACAAAGAAAGAGACAGGATTGGGGAGGGGTTGGTGTCAATGGTGGCTGAAGGGTAAAGTGGTAGATGAGTTCGTGGTGGTAGAATGATAGCTGTTAAAGTGGGGTTGTAAGTGAATGGCTTCATTGCACAACTCTCTCTCTCTCTGAAAATGGGTGAGACTTTGCAAAGTAAACCTTAAAAACATAACCCTACATACCCAAATATTGGAGAGAAGGTTGATAAAAAAAATCAACTTATGGGCCTAGGAAAATTGCTCAATCAGTAAGCCTGAGGATCTTAATTCAGGTCCCTAACATCCATACAAAAGGGCAGGCATGATGGTGTGTACCTGTGATCTGAACGTTAGAGAAGAAGTTCCATGGTCATCTAACATTTTCAAATTGGTGAGCTTCAGGGTCAATGACAGAGCATATCTCAAAAAACAAGGTAGAGGGAAATTGAGAAAGATGCCCAATGTCAACCTCTGGCTTCTTCACATACCTTTACATACAGTTTCATTTACATGCCCTCCCCCCACACTTTGGCCTTGAAGGCATAGAAGACTGCAAGATGCTAGTACTCTTTCAGATACTTTGGTACTGAACTTAGATACCAGATGCTAGTACTCTTTCAGATAGTTGGGTACTGAATTTAGATACAAGATGCTGGTACTCTTTCAGATACTTTGGTACTGAACTTAGATACAAGATGCTGGTACTCTTTCAGATACTTTGGTACTGAACTTAGATACAAGATGCTGGTACTCTTTCAGATACTTTGGTACTGAACTTAGATACAAGATGCTGGTACTCTTTCAGATACTTTGGTACTGAACTTAGATACAAGATGCTGGTACTCTTTCAGATACTTGGGTACTGAATTTAGATTCCCTTTGATGTCAGCCCACTTCTACTGAAGTGCTAAAGTGGCTGAAGGGGGCAAAGAACTGCACCCCTTCTCAGGGAAAGTTTACATGTAAGATTCTCCTTCCACAGCTCCCTTTCCACCTCTTCTGACAATTGTGGGGTAATCTTTGCAGACAAGCTACTCATGTGGAACTGACAGTTCCCGCTTCTAAGCGTGAGAGCAAAGAAGAGGAGAGTGAGAGAGTTGTGACTGATGAAACAGTTTTATCCAGACCCATGGGATAGTAGAGATGGTCTGTGGACACATGCAGTCCCATCCTCACATACATGCCTGACTACCAAGAAGTGTCTCCAAGCTAGGAGGAAACTTGAAGAGGATGAGTTCACCCCAGGAAAGGCTGAGACATTACTTAAGTCTCAGGATTTACCTGGATATAACTTAATTTAGTGCTTTGCCAGTAGGTAGGCTTGAAATGACTTAAGTTCATTTATAGAAAAAAAAGCCATCAAACTTATAGCTTTTGTATATCCATATTTAAAAGTTTGCACATTTTTTTACACGTCACTGGTGAAGTAGAGTGAATCTTTTGGAATGGACAGAGAAGTACTGAATGTTTTAAAATACTTGATGATGAGAACCAAGTCACTGCTACAGACAGAAGAGAATTGGGAGATGGGATGGCTTACTAAAGGTGAGGACATTAACTGAGAAGAAACAAGGCTTCAAAATTAAGAAATAATTAAGAAGAAAGAAAATAAAGTATGAATTCAAGATATATCCAGAATATTAAGAATGTTTAGCCTGCTCTCAATCTTGCTTGTGGCTAAACTATTGTGCAATTATAAAGTACAGCCTTTTTACAATAAAGTGGCAACCATCCTAATTCACCCTCAAAAAAGAAAAAGAATGTTTAGAAGCCGACTGAGCATAGGATACATATGGAAGAGATGATGTAAATATTGAAATATTGAGAAATTGCACACGTTTGGAATTAAGGTATAATTATCAGAGAAATAGAGAGAGGCAAGACAGGACATGGAGGATGCTAGCTGACTCTGCAATGTCCCCCACAGGCTCAGATGTTACCCCCTGATACTCAGCTGCTGGTGATGTTTTGGTTAGCAGCCAGACACAATAAGTAGGAGCCAGGCCTACCTTGTAAAAGCAGTTACTTGGGTGTATTCATAGAGCTGGAGTCCACCTTGACCCCTTTTTATCCACTATGAAGTGAATAGTTCTCCTTCACACACTTCCATTGCTTTGAGTTCTGCTTAACCATGGGCTCAGAATCAATGGAGTTAAGAGCTAAAATCAATAGAACAGAGATAAGTCATTTTTTTCTTTCAAATTATTCTGGTCACAGTTATGTGAAAGTAACTAATCAAATGTGTTCTAAATATTTTGTTAAATGTTTTAGGTGTATCAATTCATACTGAAGAGTCATATGAAGGAAGTGATACAGTTTATAGATGTAAAAGATTGTGGGCTATGCAGAGAGCTCAGCAGGTAAAGAGCTTGCAATACAACCAAAAGGTCAACAGTTTGGACCCCCAGAACCCACATAAAAATGGGTGAGCATGATGGCTCCAGTGTAATGTCAGCATATGGGAAGTAGACACAGGATTGCCAGAGTGAGCTGACTGGCTAGAAAGGCTAGCCAAATTGTTGATCTCTGTTTACGAGAGAGAGAGACAGAGACAGAGACAGAGACACAGAGACAGAGACACAGAGAGACAGAGAGACAGAGAGAGAGAGACTCACTATATAAAATAGATGAAGAAAGACTGTCAATATCAACCTTTGGCTTCTACATGCACAGACATGCATATGTCATAGGTGCATAACCACACACATGCAATCATGCATAAACATATACACACTACATATATATGCAAAAGTTAAATGTGTAGGGTTTTATATAGATGCCCATAGCAGCATTATGCACAGTAGCTCCAAAGCAAAAACAATGTATCTATCAAGTGGTGAAGATAAGGCAAAATATGGAAATATGGGATAACCACACAATGTGAACTGTAATAAAAAGAAGTACAGCACCAAAGCATGCTGTAACATAAATACATCTTAATAACATTATGCCAAGAGAAAGAAGATAGGCATAAAAGCATAACATGGTACATGAGTCTATCTAACAAATATGTAGAATAGAGAAATCTATAATGACATAAACTTTAGTGGTTGTCAGGGACTGGGGAGGGGGCCCATGTGTACTAGGTGTGTGTATGCCAGGATACAAAAATGTTTCAAACTAGATTGTCTTGTGGTCAGACAGATGGCTCAGTAGGAAGAGGTGTGTGCCACACAGGTCTTATGACTTAAGCTTGATCCTTGACCCATAGTAAAAGGAGAGATTGTTCTCTGACTTCTACCCATAGTATGCAGCATGTCCCCCACTCCTCAAAAATAATAATTCAAGGAAAAATATATTGTAGGGATAATTCTATAGTACTGGCTTACATGTCATTAGACTTTTTAAAAAATAAGATGTACAGAGCTAATGCAATTTGTCTAAGCAGATAACAGTTGCAAAGACCCAGAGTCTAGTCCCATCCACAGCTGAGCACATAGAGGCTCAGTTCATAAAGAACTTAGATCTGTCACAGATTGCATCATTTTCAAGACAGAGTTGGGAGCCATTTTCCTTTGACCTTCCTATAATTCATACCTAGCCAAGGTCAGCCTCTATGGAGATGAACAGGTTTAAAGCTGATGCTTTAATAAAATACATTGAATGATTGTATTTTTAGGTAAAAAGAACTGATGAAATATTAGCTGCCTTATGAATGGCAAGGAATAGTGAGCAGAGTGTCAATGCTAGGTTGGGTGGCATGGCTGGTTCCCACCATTTCTCTTGTTGCAGATAATCATTTAGAGGAGAAATGTGCCTTGCTGATTGGACCAAAGTCAACTGGGCCCACTGAGTTGATATGAAAAACAAAACCTGAATATCCTTTCCATGTAAGGTGCATTGACTTCACTCTATTGGGAGAGGTATGTTAAAGTTTTCCTGGATTGTGGAGTGTAGACTTTTAATTTATAATCAGAAGATGATGTTCTGATTCTGAATCTGAAGGAAAATTTGTTTATACAGTTGTATAATTTGACAGACTAGAGATGTAGCTCAGTCGGTAGAGCATTTGCCTGGCATGCACAAAATGCCTTGCATGTCTAATCACAGGCACTGCATTTATTGGACATGGTGGTGTACTACCTCAGCACTTGGAACATGGGTGTAAGAAGATCAGAAGATCAAGGCCATCATCCGCTATATAGGGAGTTTGGGGCAATCCTGGGATTTATGAGAGCCCGCCTTTAAAAATTGTATTATTTGAAAAGGCAAAAGGAATTCCAACCTTCTAATGCTAAAAGCATCAATGGATTTTTCTATGTCCCATAGTCGTTTTTATTTCCCTATACAATAAAAGCATCTTGAAACAATAAACCCTAAACATAGCATGGAAATGACAGCAAAGAAACTTTTAGTAAAAGAATAAATTGCTGAATGCAAGTGTGGACTGTAATTTCTTGACATGGAATGGAAGCAGATGCACTCAGCTTAACATGTCATTATTAAATCCACTTCCAACTGGCATTTTCTTCTTTGGTGGGAGGAGGGATTGGGCAGAAAGTTCCCATTTTTGTTAATCAAATAGTGCTGTTTATGCCATGAGAAGTTAATTTTGGGTTATTTGTTAATTAAGAAAAAAGTATTCAACTATAGACTTGAGTTGTGGATATCATCTGTACTATACCTGGCTTTAGAAAGAGACCATTAAAGAAACTGAGCCACTCTTTCAATCAGGAAGTAATAGGCTGTTGTACCTTTGGAATCTGGAGGCACTGTTTAGTAAAGTTTAGCTTTAACTTGTAAAAGGCCAGTTTGAACTATCATCTATCTGTCTGTCTGTCTGTATATCTATATATCTATCTATATCTATCATCTAAATAACTGCCTACTTATCAATCTTCTTATAATCTATTATCTCTTTATATATCTTTCACTTATCTATTATTTATTATCCGTTGTCATCTATCTATTCATCATTTCTTTATCATCTACTTTTCTATCATATGTCTATCTCATCGTCTACTCCTTATCCTTACCTACTATGGCTTAGACACCTGGCACATTATAACTGATGTGAGAAAGATATAAATCAGGCACATTCTGCTTGATAATGGCACTGAGGGAATATTGTTCTGAGAGATTAAGTGGTAACAGTTTTGGAAATGGTTGACCTGACTTTAAAACAATTTGACTAGAGTGCTCTGCATCTAAGTTTACAGAAGGGAGGACTGTAGTGAGGGAAGGTGGGGAACTACCCAGCATCATACATCCTGACCAGAACAGGAACTGTGTTGGTTCAGGTGGGGTGGGTACTGATGGCAGGAAGGCAAAAATAACAGCAGCAGAGAAGTATACATTTCCATCCCAAAAAAGACAAGAGAAGTCTGTGTTTTTTTTACATATCTTGAGAACTGTCCCTAGGGCAGAGGACAGGACTCCTAAGATTCTCCACAGAGCATTAGGAGGTTCCATCCAAAAGTGAGGCAAGCACTAAAGGACCAGGGGACCAAGAATAGGAAGATGTAAGTACCCCTTTCTTTACTAACGCAGGAAACTTATTTATTTACATGCTGTTCTTGTCTTCCACCTGAAGCTTTCTGTGTTTGAGGGGCGAACACTGAATTTGTTCTCAGAATGCCTCATTTGGAGATTGCTGCTGCTTGTATAGAACTAGCCCCACCTCCTATCCCATATCTATGGGTCCCTTGTCTGTGGAAGTTCATCCAGTTACACTCCAAAAATATTTAAGCCAAAGATGTACAGACTATCTTCCTTGTCATTTTCCCATAGGCAATACAGCATAGTAACTAGGTAGCATTTGCAATGCATTAAATATCACAAGTGATCTAGAGGTGTTCCAACAGTTGCATGGATATGGAAGGGTGCTGTATACAAACAGCTTATACCATTTTATAAGAGGGGTTATGACTCCTCGAATGCTGGCATCCTAGGGGAAAGGGGCTGACCACTGTTCCCATCAGGTACCCAAAGGGGATTTGCTATCTCCATAACTTATGAAACATGACCTCAGTTTCCTGAACCTCATTCTCCTCATCTGAAGCAGTGTTTTCTCACCCACATCCGAGAGACAGCCTTCAAGGGGCTATAGGTCATGCTTTTGGAGAGAGCCCCCTGCATCCCGGGTCCCTCAAGTGTATTTTCTTATATGTGGCTGCTATGAATGTGAGGATGGTTAGCTTTGAGGACAACTCCAGCTAGAGAACTTAAAACAAAGCAGGTGTCAGCACATGAAGACTGCTCTCACAGGGACCCTTTGAAGACTACATTCTAATATTCTGAGCTGCATGTAAAAGACAGGCCACCACAACCTGTGCCCCAAACAGTGATACATGAACACTTTAAAAAGCACAATTCACTAAAAGGAATGGTTCAAATGGCTAACAAATTTGGAACGAACACAAAGAAATACTTTCCCATGCAGAGTGTGGCAGACCTGTGGAATTCGCAGCTGTGGGAGGCAATTGACTCAAATGCTGTGGGTGGATTTCATAAAGAGTTGGTGTGGCAGACAGCTGCCTGGGCAATGCAAATTGTGCTGTTAAAATTGCCGACTGGTTAGGCATTTGCTATGGTGGCAAGGGAAGAGAGTCTCCAGGACAACAGGCACAATGAGGGCAGCAGCTATTTTTACTAAAGAGCCCTTAGTTCTCTGAAGTTCTTTTGCATAGTGCTTCTCTGAAGCTCAGAAGGAGGAGGAGGAGGAGGAGGAGGAGGAGGAGGAGGAGGAGGAAGACGAGAAGAGAAAGAAAGAAGGAAGGAAGGAAAGAAAGAAAGAAAGAAAGAAAGAAAGAAAGAAAGAAAGAAAGAAAGAGGCACTGCTATTTGTGGTGGTTAGTATTAAGTCCCTGGTGTAAATGTGTGTAAAAAGAGAAGCACTGGTTATAGCTGTGTGCCAAGGTATGGATATTTTCCGCCCCTCCCTTGGGTAGGTGAGCCTCTCATGTTGGATCTCCTATCAAACTTCTCAAATGGAAGATTCTTTAGACTAACCTGCTGCTGTTTCCCAGATATGTGCATGAAGACAGAAGCACAGCTACCCTTTCACTTGAAATATTTCTGCAGGCTCACCAGGGCCATGGAAGGGATATTTGCAGATTCTTTTTAGGCTCTACTCCCCTCTAGCTGACTTCCCACTTCCTGGAACCTTTCTTGCCGGGGATCGTTCCAACTCTTATCCTATGTATTTTCCAACAAAGGAAACAGCATGTATCTTGGGTTTTAAAGCTCTTCCTTTAGAACTGGACAGATGGGTGTAAATCCACTTTAGAGATAAGCTATTAGGATTATTAAGGACACATTCACCCTCCTCTCTGCCTGCTTCCTCTTGGTGCATGCTTCCTCATTGTGAATTCCTGGCATCAGCAAGGCTTTAAGGGCAGTGGCCTGGGTTGCTGGCCCCTATTTTCCTGGCATGCGATATGTGGAGGGTGTGTCATGATGACAGCAGCATGCCCCAGAAGATGTGAAAAAACGTGGAGAAAGACTATGGGATGACAATCAAGCTAGGGCATACATATAGTATGCAGGCCAACTTTAGCACCCGAGTCCATCATTCATAGCAACAAGTTAATGTGTTTTCTAGCATGAATTGGAGCCGCAATGCCAGAGCCCTCATCAGGGCTTCCTCAAGGAGAAGGTAGAATTGGGAATACCTGGTGATAAAAGTCCTCTCTGGGAGCCTGCGCTGACAGAAACCACCACTGTCTAACCCAGGGAAAGATGACAGAGCCTCACAAATACATGAGGGACAAAACTGCCATCCTTTCAGGTCTGTCAAAGTCTTCAGCTCGCTCACATGCATCTGAGTCAATAAAACCAAAAACATTTTCCAAACCCGTTTCCACCCTCCCATCGTTTTTTAAAATCCTGTGTAATTTAAGGGAAATTCAATCCATATGCTTTTGATTTGTTTACACTTATATCATCAAAATATGTTTTTAAAGAGCTTGCAGAGATCCCAAAAGGCTCCTCAGCCTTTTAAATGAGCCTGTTAAAACAGACCCCTCCCTCAGTAACAGGAGGTTGCACGCTGCCAAGGGTAAATGAACTTGAAAATGAAGAGGTTTGTGCTGGGCTCAGAATTTTAAATCCTCTATGTCTGCTTGGGGTTTAAATTCTAAAATCAGCTCCCAATGACTTATCTTGCCTCAGCGTTGTCACCATTCAGGAGACTAACAAGGGAGTTGGAGTCGGATGACAGTAATCGCAGAGCCCAAGGCTGGAAAATAACCAAAGAGAAAAGACTAGCAACACTCACCACCTCCTGTTTCCTTCCAGAAGTAAAAAGAGAAATGAAGATGCAGGCTCAGAGATAGACAGAAAGGAAGGAGCAGGGAGAGAAAGAAGGAAGGAAAGACGGAAGGAAGGTAGGAAAGATGGACTGATCAAGGAAGAAGGGAGGGAAAAGGAAGAGAGGTGGGAAGAAGAAACAGAAGGATGATGAAGGAGGAATTGGAGTAACCACAGAAGAGGAAAAGGAGGACAAGGGAGTGGAGAAGGTGGTCACCATTGCCCACCCACATCTAACCACTTTTTTTTTCATCTCATTCTACCTCAGTAAAATCATAGTGTACATTTCTCCTGAAAAAGCCACTGGTATTCACCACATTCTACACTTTCCTTTATTTTTTGGCTGTTTCTCTTGTGTAGAAAAAGAGACCCTTTCTTTCAAATGACATAAGGCATTGGCACATTAGGGACAGCCTAAGCACTGAGCTATTTTCTGATTTCTGATCTGTGTGCCTCACCTGCAGGCCCATCTACACAAAATCAAACAGAAGGGATGATTCACAAGCATCCCTCTCTGTGAGCCTGGATCACTTCGGTACCCAATATTCCTGGAGTTCCTACATTCCCCCTCCCCCCACCAATATTGTGTTTACCAAAAAGGAAGAAGCTACTGGAAAAACAAATTAGATCCCAGGAAAGCGCGCATGCGTGCACACACACACACACACACACACACACACAGAGAGAGAGAGAGAGAGAGAGAGAGAGAGAGAGAGAGAGAGAGAGAGAGAGAATTTGGTTTCCCTTAAATTGAATTATTTGTGATTTTCTTGTGAAGCCCATCACAGCTTCATCAGATATTTGCAGCCAAGACTGTTCCAGAATGTAGTCAATTCTTTCAAGTCATTGTTTTTTATTCTGTCACTCAAATAAATAGGAGAGAAGGCAAAACAAAAGCATTACAGCTACTTACTGGCTGTGCTGCCATGACTTCAAAGGCTGCCTACCTACCTATGTATACCTGTGTCTCTAACCTTGTTGTGGAGAGAGTAGAGGCACCAGGACACACAACCAACACCCCCATATATGATTTCTAAACAGATGAAATTTGAACCAGTCGGTTAGTGGGAAGGATGTGTCCACGGACTTGGGCCAGTGCTGACATTTCTGATTTTAGTACTGTGAGATGACTAACTACAGTCATTCTTGTTCCAATCACTTGCCTCTCAAAAGAATGTGTGGGGTTGGGGAGATGGCTCACTGGGTAAGTAAGAGTGCTTGTTGGGTAAGAATGAGGACCCGAGTCAGTAGCTCCAGTACTCACACATAAAGCTGGGCCTGTAATCTCATCATTGGGGAAGAGAGACAAACAGATCCTTGCAGCTCACTGGGCAGCCAGCTTTGTGGAAATGATGTGTTTCTGCTGCAGTGAGAGATCATGGTGCAAGGCAATGAGCAGAGTGTTCAGAGGTATGAGATCTGCTGTCTTCCTTTAGCTTCTACGTTCAATCAAGTGCATGGGTGAGTACTCACACATACTCACATGAATGCACTATGAACATCTACACACACCCTTCACACACCCCACAAAATAATAAAGGATAAAGCAAGAACATAATTTTTGCTTTTCTTGGTCTAACAACAGTGCAGTGACAACATTTTCCAACAAATCTATTTAGTATGGCAAGTAAATTTCTTAAATTCTGGTGGTAACCCTGTTTATCCCACACTGAGAGAGAGAGAGAGAGAGAGAGAGAGAGAGAGAGAGAGAGAAGAGAGAGAGGTGTTTGTATGTATGTGTGTGTGGTGTGTCTGTGTGTATGTGTGTGTATGTCCATGCGTGTGTTTTGAGTATCCCTTATGTTTGGAGCTGGAAACGTCTCTGATTTTGGCATGTTTGCATACATATAATGCAATATCTTAAAAAAATAAGACTCAAATCTTAAAAGGTTATTTTTGCTTCTTACATCCCTTCTGCACATGATCTGAAGGTGACCTTGTATGTTGAATTTTGTGCACTTAGTGACACACCTCCCGAGTCAGTGATGGGGTTTCCACTGGTGGCATCACTGAGGCTCCAAGAGCTTCAGAATTTTGAGCACTTTGAATTTTGGATTAGTCATCTTGAACCTGTACAAATGCTCACTTTTCCCATATGCTTATTTACATGCCTTGAATTTTAATGTTGTAAAATTATTTTAATAGACTGTGGCCTCCAGGCAGCTGGTAGTTCTTATGTCTTTTAGGAATCCTCCGCACATGTAAATGTGAAGGAATGGTTTTACTCAGGACACCGCAGGGGGCGGGTGAGATCAACAGGAGAAGAATGTCCAGCCCAGACACATAGCCTGGCAAGGTCTTTCATCTTTGAAGCCAACTCCTCTGCATTCAAAGATGACCACCCCAGCACATCCTTGATTTGTTTTATTTTGAAATACTCTTGCAGTTAGAAGATTAGAACTCATCTGTTCCAAGGTTTCTGCAAGTTGCCCAAGGATAGCACCCGCAAGAAGAGCCTCCATGTGAACCTAACCAAGTAAGCACTGTTAGGGCAGAAATAGTGACCTAGTACCTGCGCATGCACACAGAAGTCAGTAGTAGAGTTGGGTGGGTATGTTCTAGTCAGTACTCTTCCGATCTATCCCTCTGCATCTTTTGTGACAACAGTTGCTTTCTTGTAAGCTGTGGTGGCTAATTTCAATGGGAATTTGGATAAACTCTAAACTCACCTGAGAGACCAGCCTCTGGGCATGTGGGCAGTAGATTATCTTGCTTGGGTTAATTGAGGGAGAATGGCCTGTCCACTGTGGGTGGTGCCATTCTCTAGGCTTGGAGCCCAGGCTGTAGAAGAAAAAAGGGAGCCGAGTACAGATATTCATTTTCATCATGTCCCTGTGTGTGCTTTGTGACCAGCTGCCTCAAGCACCTGCTGCCAGGACTTCCCTGCCATGAGGGAGTGTATCCTCTAACTGTGAGCTAGAACTAACCATTTCTCCCTTAAAGTGATTTTGTCAGAATATTTTATTACAGCTACAGGAAAAGGCACCAAGACATCTACCCATAAGACAAAAATCCACTAGTGGAAAATGAGAGGTTAAACAAGAGGTCCTTGCATACATCTGGAACACCTACACTGAATGAGGTTTGGGGGGGTTCCACATCCCTGTGACAAGAAACAGCTGTTATCTTTGTTGTGCATCCCATAAAGAAGAGCAGCATCGTTGAATTCCCAGCAACCCCCCACTCATAATGATCAGTAGATGTTGAACAAAATACTAGAACATATACTAGACTCTAGCATGTTGAACTTGATTGAATGGATTTTTCACACACTGCTGTTTTCCAGACTTTTTGTAGAGGATTGATTTACACAAAGCAAATCTGTTTTCCTATGGCCACATCATCATGAATTTGGGATAGCTAGAACCTTAACTCATATCCTTTGTTTTCCTTAAAATTAAAACATAAAATTTTTGTTTTTTATTGCATGTCTTCACATACCCTGGGGGAATGAACCATTTGGAGGGAAGTATTATTAAGATTTCAAGTCTTACAACTTCTAAATTAATTTTTAAAAAACCCAGGAGGTCAGTCTGTGGTTCATGAGGCTACTCTTAATGCAAGCTTCCTGCTTGTTTGACACAGGTGTGAGGTTTCAATGGCATCAGGAAATGAAGATACCAGGCACTCCCCTGAAACATGACTTCATAACTTACTGGAAAGCTGAAGCAGGAGCTCAACTAGAGGGCTGTCTTGTGAATGTGATTCCTCAGGTGCTAGTTAGCAGGTGTGTCAGGATTCTTGTCTCCATCTGTTCTATATCCACATAATGGTGGGAGGATGGAGTCAGTGAGAAGGGGGACAAGGAGAGGAGACAGAAACTAACTGTCAGGGACTGACAGCTTGCGTGTGAGTTATGAACCTGAACTCTACACTGATTCAGTGTTGATTCCCTTAAAGACGCAGCAAGTGTGCCACTGTTGCACCCTCAGGAGGAAGAGCCATATCTTCAGAAAGGAAGGCCTGTGGATCGCACAGTGCTGGGGTGAAGGACCCTTTGCTGAGTTGCTGGTAAGTGCTGCGATCATTTGGTCTTTGTTCTGGATTTTAAGTAAACCATTGAAAATACAACTGTTAGCATGGGGATTGTGTCAGAAAGTCAGAATTCATTTCTTGTGACTGGACTTGATATGTGACCTATGGGGATGTTTGGGAAGTGACACTTGTCACGAACCCTCCGGAAGATATATGCAGAGACCACCCATGTGTTTTAGACCTGACCTGTCATGGACAGCATTACAAACAAGACAGCTATCTCAACAACTAACATTCCTGGAGATCCCAGACTGGGTTCTTCGGAAGAACTTTATGATCTACCACGTAGCACCAGAAGCAAGTCACCTGATCTTTATTCCCAAACTCTGATGTTCCCCAATGCAACACTGACCCCTCTCTCCTTCATTTCCCTCTTCCAAAGAATGATTGATTGGACACACTTCCAATGATTTCAGTCTTTTGATAACCCCATTTTCCCAGGCAGAACATGATTTCTAAAGGAAAAGGATTATTCCTATCCTTTCATTTGTAGCCAAGAATCTGGCCTGTGACCCAAGCCCCACAGTTGCTGACTTGACTGATGGGGGAGCGCCTTGCGAGATGGAGGAAGAGCATGCCTGATGATGGCCCATCTCTCAGGGTTGTCCCAGGCTGCACTTGAGCAACAGCTCTGCATGGGTTGGGTTCCAGAGCTGCAGCTCTGCTGAAAGATCTTCAAGAAAAATCTAAGAGAGGATTTTAATGTAGGGTTAGATTGAAGACATTTATTTATATGGGAGTTATTTTAGTTAGCCATGATTTCTTTGTGAAGCTGATGAAGATACGTGTCAACTTCAAGCATAGATAAATAAACCCCTATTCCATGGACTAGAAGAAAATAAAATGTAGCCAAGACAAGAAAATACACATCCAAGGTCATTGAACACCCAGGCTCTTCAGCTATATCAGAGAAACATCTTAAAAGCAGTTATAACAAAGAAATCCCTTATGAACAGGAAAATTATTTTTTGTGAATTTTAAAAAATGCCATGTTTGAGATCCAGGCCCTCATTCTTAAGTAACATAAATTTTGGGAGGAAGAAAGAGATACAGGTCATTGCTCACCCTTTGTGCATGTGAAATGATCACATGCTAGTTCTGCTTTCTGGGTCTAAAATTCTCTTCTTTGGGGTGTGTGGTTAATCCTCATTGCTAACTTGATGAGACTGAGAATCAGCTGGGAAAAATCAAAAACCAAAACACCTCTGGGTATGTTTTGAGGGTGTCTCTAGACACAGTTACAGGAGTTGAGAAGACCCACCCTTACTAGAGATGGTACCAACAAGGTGGTACCATCCCAGGGTGGATTCCCAGGCTGAGTAAAGAGAATTCAGGTAGAGCAGCAGCTTTTGTCTCTCTTCTGCTTCTTGGCTCTAGAGGCCAGCCACCTCACAATCTTCTTCCATGACTTCCCCTACTATGATGGTCTACGCCCTCAAACCACAAGCCATATCAACTCTTCCTTCCTGAAGTTGCTTTTGTAATAGCAAAGAGAAAATTAAGCAGAGGGGTACATCACTAGCTGGAGACACATGGTTTGAATGAAGTCTCCATCAATTGTGGCTATCCAGAGAACCCAACAGTTGACATACACATGACCCTTCCTCTGGGTGATTGCAATAGCCCTGACAGATTCCCTACTTCATTCCTTGACCCTGCACTCCCTAGCAGTAAAGCAGCCAAGGTGATTTTTTTGTTCCAATGGAGCCCAGAATGAGTTAAGCTACTTCAATGAGAGCTTAGGGGGTACCTAGTTAAATTGAGATTTCAAACAATCCACCAGTTTTAGCATAATTTTTAAAATGTTTACACTAAACAAAACCACTTTTTATTGCTTGACTTCTCCTGCTCTGAGAGAATTCTACAAATTTAGTGTCAAAACTTAATACAGTGAATGGGGAGCTGTCTTAGTGGATAAAGCATTTGCTGCACAACATGAATTATAAATGCTTCATGATCATTCAGTCCCATCTGTAATTACATTGCCCAGAATAGAGAGACAGAGTCCCCTGTGCAAGTTAGACTTCCCAAATTGGTAGGCTCTGAGTTCAAGTGTGAGACCTGGCCTCAGTGGATAAGGTATAGAACGATCAAAGAAAAAACCCTGGAACCATCATCTAATAGCCTTCTTGTGATTCTGCACACACACATGTGATTATATACATGAGAATATGCATAAATACACATATACAACACACACACACCTTATGCTTCTGAAGTTCATAAATTCCAAATGGATCTTACAGGGTTAAAATAAAAAATTCTGGCATAATTGTTTCTTCTAGAAGCTGTTGGAGAGTATCTGTTACTACTTTTCCCAGCATTTAGGTCATCTTGAACTTCTTAGCTTGTGACAGCATCTCCAATTTTCAAAGGCAGTGACTAAGTTACACTGACCTCTTCTTGGGACAACGTGTCTCCTCCTCCAACTCTTCTGCCTCTCTTCCCTTTCTTCAGGGTGCTGTTATGACATTGGGTGCAGATGGATGTTGCAGATAATAGTGTCCAGTCATATCCAACCCTTTGACATTGGGACACAGTTCATATTTATAACTGCAATTGAGTTTTAAAAGTATTATAATGGTTTAAATTCATTTATGACTTTGTGTTGTGGTACGTATGTAGCTATTCTTGGCTACACGCTTCCCAGGGTCTTTAAGGTTGAATATGCTCTTGTCCTCAATATGTCACTATAACCCAAAAGTTTCTTTTGTCATATAACATTTTCTAGATTCTGGGATTTGAGATGTGGATGTCTTTGGGGACTATTAATATTACTAGTTATCTGAAATTCAGATATTGATGGCCTGTTGTTTTAATTGTCTTTGCCTGCCTGTTGGCCTAGACGATCCCATAGTGTGACTCTTCTCCATTGTAGTCTTCTCACCTTTCTGGCCTTGCACCATGTTAGAAATGCTCTCTTCTTAAGACTTTCGTCTGGTATTTCTCCCACTCCTCCTCCCTGCACAGTATTGTCCTGTCCCCATCCCCAATGCCCTAAGATACTAGAACAAATACATTTCCAATGACACTTTCCTAGAATGCCATGTCTCTATCAAATGAACTCCACTGTTGTACTTACTCTTATGCTCTAACAAATCACCAGGTTGGGCTTATTGTTTCAGAAGATTAGAGTCCATGATGTCAGAACAAAGACATGACAGCAGGAACAGCTTAGAGGTCATATCTTGACTCATAAATTAGAGACTGAGAGCGCGCACTGTGTATGACTGGAGGCTTTTAAAACTTTAAGCCCAACCTGGTGGCACACCTCCTCCAGCAAGGTCATACCTCTCAAACAACAACCAACAGGGGACCAAGTTTTCAATTGCCTGAGACAAATGGGGAACATCTCATTTAAAACACCATACTCACTAAACTTCCTTCACTCCCTCCTTACCTACCCCCTTGATTCACCCTTCCCTCTGTCTTTTTATTTTTCTCTGCAGTATCACTGATGTCTTCAGAGTCATGTGGGTTGGTTATGTATTTTGTGGACTTAGTCTATTTGTGGCCATTGTTGGACCATCAGTAGAATATACAGTGTAAGAGAGTGTTATCTATTCCCTGTTCCAATCACGTGTAAAGAGTTCATACTGTCTGGCCAGGCTGTGGTGGTACACACCTTTAATCCCAGCATTTTGGATGTAGCATCAGGAAGACTTCTGTGAGTTTGAGGCAAGCCTGGTCTACAGAGTTAATTCCAGGACAGTCTAGCTGTTAAACAGAGAAACCCTGTCTCAGAAAAAAAATAACAAGAGTCCCCACTGTCTGAAGGACTAATAAAAATTTGTTTGCTGAGTGAATAAATGAAATAATAGATAACATCCTTCTAGGATGGAGGAAGTTACAGCACACCTTTGTTTTGCCGGATCTAGGAAGTACATGGTTGTCTTTATTTCTGTATTGAAAGGAAGATTAAGCAAACACTACTTTAATAAGCTCTTCTAAAATAGGAGCAATTCTTGCTGTATAGGAATCTATTAATGGTTACATAAGATTGGGGGGATAAGCAGAATCCTATAGGCAACAGCTTTCCCTCTTCCATGCTGTGCCTATGCACTCCAGTGCTGTATCTGTCGCATTTCACTCAGTGGTTAGACCTGGTGACAGAGAACTAACAATTTCCTGCAGTGTTAATGATTCAACCAATAACAAGTAAGAGTAAGCCTTAAGAAATCTGTCCTGATACCTTTTGAGTCCTTTCTTAATTGTGCAAAACTGCTTTACTAAGTGGGCCAATTAAGAAGTTTTTAATAATTTGAGTGACATCATTCTAGGGAATGTGTTTATTTGTTTGTTTATTTTTGTGCGTGTACAGTGTGTGTGTGTGTGTGTGTGTGTGTGTGTGTGTGTGTGTGTTGTGGTCTGTGTAATTGAGTGTACAAGTATCTGCATGCAGAAGCCAGAGTAGTAGAATGTCTTATGCTTCCTCTGTCATTCTTTACATTATTACCTTGAGACAGGGTTTCTCATTGAACTGGAAACTTAATATTTTTTGGCTAAACTGGCCTGGTTGACCAGAAAGCTGTGGCCCTCTGTCTGTCTCAGCCCCACAATGGAAGGATTAAAGATGCTGACAGCCATGCTCAGGTTTTTAAGGAGTTCTCGGGATTCAAACTTAGGTACTTATGCTGTAGAGAAAGTGCTGTCACTCACAGAACCATCTCTCCAGTCCCATCTAGGACATTTAAATGAACCTTAAGGAGAACTGATCAGAATAAGAGAGGAAACTTAGCCTTCCTCTAATGTAATACTTTGCAAGAAATCATCTCTATGTGCCTGGTTCCCCCTTTTGACAGATCATCCCAGAGTCATGTTGAAGATCGCTGACAACATATGTTGATCAACATGATAATAGGGCTTTGAAGAAAAGCAGTGGGTTTTGAGATATTCCCAAAGAAAATAATGGCAAGTGATTAATATCTAAAGTATTTCAGTCAACACTATGTGAGTGGATGAAGGAATGAATGATTAAGTAAATGCTTTCATGAATAAAAGAACCCAACAGTGGCCCCCAGGGCTGTCTTAGTAAGCACATCACACATGACTCCCTGCATTAATTGTGCCCAGCCTTTGTCATAACTTTGACATGGGTATTGTCTTTTATGGGAAATCTTTGAGGCAGACTCTTTTGGATTAGACAGTAACAGTGTATGTAGACAAAGATGCTGTCACATGTCAGCCTTCTGAATCATTCCATGATTGATGTTAGGATCTCAGATATTTCAAAGGAATAGTCTAGTTTTCCTTCTGCTGCTGATGTGGAAGGCAGTTGATGAATCTGTTGCTTTCTCCTTCCCCCAAACCCAGATTGTTCCCTTCTTTCAAATGTGTCTTGACTCTCAGTTCATAATTTCTCTCTCAAAAACAAAGCCTTAGTGGCCAAACAGGCTGATCTGTTATGGAATATCAAGGGGTTTCAATCTTGAAGACCAAGAAGTCAAAGTACCTCAGACTGTGCTGTGGTTGTATAACTGTCCCTCAGAGGTCCATGCTTGACCTATAGGGTGCTGAAACCTACAGGAGGTGGAGCCTGTTGAACAGGTCTTAGGTCATTTGCAATGTGTCTTAGAAGGGGATTAAGGGTTCCCAATTTTTTGATATCCCTTTCCACTTCTTGGCTAATGAGATGGCAGCTGGGATCACTCACTGCCACTCCTGTTTGTATCTCTACCAGATACCCAAAGCATGAATGAGTTTACTCAGTCTTGGACATGATCCTCCAGAACTATGAGATAATAAACCCTTTCTCTTATAAGTTGACTATATCACATAATTTCTTATGTGATGTAAAACTGACTTATCCAAGTCGGTGACTTTTAATGCACTCTATTGCTTTATATTTTGATGGATAAAGTGGTTATAATAATATTTCGTGTCATTTTGAGGGAATTTTGCAAGATGCTATATGTGAAAGGTTTATCATGATGATACAACACATATGATTTGTAATTCAAATAATAAAAACCAAGAGACAGGCAGGGCGTTGGTGGCGCACGCCTTTAATCCCAGCACTCGGGAGGCAGAGGTAGGCAGATCTCTGAGTTCGAGACCAGCCTGGACTACCAAGCAAGTTCCAGGACAACCTCCAAAGCCACAGAGAAACCCTGTCTTGAAAAACCAAAAAAAAAAAAAAAAACCAAGAGACAGATATTGAGGTTCAAGCTGAAGTTCAGAAAAACAAAGCAGCCAGCAGAGAGTTATCACCTCTACCAACTTCACTGCTCTTCAGATTCTCTCAGAATGCCATGCTCTTCTCAGTGTGGCTGAAGACTAATTGCCCCAATCTGAGATCCTTTGCTGCTTCCTTATATAGTACTCTTGTGCTGGGATTAAAGGCATGAGTTCTGTTACTCTTTTAGATTGATTCACTCTCATGTAGCCCTGGGTAGCCTTGAACTCAGAGAGTTCCTCTGCGTCTGTCTCCTGAGTCCTGGGATTAAAGGTGTGTGCCGCCACTGCCCAGCTTCTATAGCTATAGTGTGACTGACTTTCCATTCTTATCCTTCAGGCAATCTTTATTAAATCATAAATAATATGTCACCACACATATGTGCTTATGATGTATTGTTTTTCTCTTTAAAACATAAAAGCTATGTATCATATCATCTACTGTTCATGTTCAGTCATAGAATAAATACTCAATAAACAGGAACTGATTGGTCATACTTTCTTTGTTTAGCTTTAAAGTTCTTGCAATTTCTTACTTGGTGTTCTTAGTCAAAAGTCCATTGAGATACATCTCCATCCTGGTATTTACTAAAAGTCTGCTGTAGGAAATCGAGATAGGCCTAGAATACCAACATTCAAGAGGTGGAGACAAAGGATTGCCAGTCACAGGCCAGTCTGGGTCAACTGAAGAGACCTGGACTCAAAAAAAAAAAAAGTAAAGAAAGAAAAATGTGGGAGATGTAGCTTAACAGCTACCACTTACAGTGCTGCAATAAATAAATATGTAAGTATTGTGAAAGTTCATTAGGGTTTGACCTTGTCTTGAGTGCCAGCCATGAACTGTTGATGAGATGGCATTATGCTTTACCCTGAGACCCTCACCCACAACAGAGATGAGTTTAGGAAAGATACCTGTTTAGCCACTTCACTGTGCAGCCCCAAACAATGTGTTTCTTGCTGCATCCCCCATAGTCCTTTTTAAAAGCTAAACTCTTTTCTGCTTTGCAAGGCATCCATAAAAACTAGGGTTTTCACTTATTGACACTGCCAGGAAGGACCTAGGCAGATTTAAAGCAATGCTGTAAATGTCCACAAAAGATGCAATTATGCTGACAGGACTCTAGTTCAGTTTCTTGCTGACACCCATATCCAAATCTGCCTCGCCCATGTGTTTCCCAAGTATTCAAGGGACACTGGCTGCCCAGGGTAAGCAGCCAGTGTCTGTATGGAATGAATTCGTGGGCAAGGAACAAAAACATGGCCTCCATTCTGCCTCTGCATTCTGTAAGTGTGATCAGAAGGATGCAGACCTGGCCTGTGAATTCAGGAGTGATAGCATGCAGGTTGTCACTATAGGGACAGACTTCCCTGGCATACCTGCCTCATCTGAAATCATAAATGTGATTGTAGACCATTCTGGTCTCTTTTTATTGGCACCTTGGCCTTTTTAAATATCTTCACACTTACACACCCACTACTACTATTTTAAAATCAGACCTTACCTTATTTTTGTTTTAAAACATTAACCACCAGATCCTGCTGCCTTCTTGGTTTTAAAACTAAGGATATGTGATTCTTTAAGTTTTCATTTTAATGCAATATTTTAATTAATTCTTTGAGGATACAATAAAATGTATTTTGATCCTGTTTACTTCCCATTCCTCCCACTAATTGTTCCTAGGTCCAACATTTCCAATTGTGTATGCTTTCCTCTGTTTCTTTTCTTTTTCCCTCCATAATTCACTGAGTCCAACTTGTACTGAGTCTTACTTAACCTACCTAGGGCCGATCTAAAAAAACAAACAAGCAAAAAATCCACCACCATCACCACCACCACCAACAACAACAACAAAACCTAACTATCCCATGCCACCAAAGCCATTAGCTGACATTATCTCCTCAGGGATGAGAGCTTGTGAATCCTTCCCTTTACTGGGGGCTTTTAGAAGGTTATATGATATAGTCACCATCATCTCCATCACTACAAACATCTATACAAGCATACAAGTGGTCACAGTACTAACAGTATTTTAAAAGACTTATTTATAAAATATGTGAATGAAACATCTTTTTTTCCATGACAACTCCCTGAGGCAGAGTCTATCATTATTTCCATCTTACTGATGGAGCTATTGAGTCCCAGAAGATTGGAAGGCACATACCTATTATTGGGTAAATAAAAAAAAGAAATTAGCATGATATTTTAGACTTGATATAATGAAGTAACCAAAACTGGACTAGTGAAAATGACCATGTATTGCTTTGCAGTTCTGGAGGCTGGAAGTCTGAAGTCAAGTTGTTTGCAGAATTTTCAGGTCTGTCATGCTGAACCATTTAGGAAAGAGCCTTCTTTGACTGGAGTCCTCAGCAGCTGAGACACCCTTTCAGCTTCTGCCAGAATTGCTCACCTTCACCTTTGTCTCCCCCAGCACCCTTGTCTGCCCCTTCATGACTATGTATGTGTCTGCGTCTTCACCTAGCATTTTCCTGCGCACTTGGGTCTGCCAAAGATTCCTCTTTATAAGAATTTCAGCCAGTCAAGGCCTTTCTTAATGACCTCATCTTAATTTAATTACATCTACAAAGACTGTGTCTTAATTAAGACCACTCCTGCTGCCACAGGTACTTCCATTAGGACAGCAACAGATCTTTCTCCATAACACAAACCTAGTCTCTCTAGTTATAACAAGCACTTAAAAGAAACAATCAAATCTTTCCTTGGTTTATTTTGCTTCCCATGGCTTCTCAGCAGAAATAGACAGATTCCTGAGGCATTCACCTTTCCAAGGATGGACCCCATTGGACACTCGATTTCTAGCCTTTTAATAGTCGTGTGGCCTTGTTGACTCCATGCAAGCTCACCAACAGGTGAGGAGGCTCTGCTAAACAAAAGAAAATATGTTCATTCTAAATTTTTACTTGCGATTCCTTTCTGTCTAAAATGTTCAGCAGAGCTGTTTTGCCCCCAGTAGAGCTGACACTATAGAAAACAAGGATTTTCCCAGGTTCTTGTTCCACACAGACTCTAGGGAGCTGGGGCAGTTGCTAAGCAAGAGGATTGCTGCTCTTTCCCAGGCAGGGGTGCAAAGATTGCTGAATATTCAACATCTGAGCTGGCAGCACGGGACATTTTCACCTGTCTCTGCTCCTCTGGGCACAGATTCCTGCCACTAGATTGCTGGGGTAGCCAGACTAAGATCTTTTTAAAGGTTAGCAAGTTTATTGCCATCTGTCTCTCTCTCTCTCTCTCTCTCTCTCTCTCTCTCTCTCTCTCTCTCTCTCTCTCTCTCTCTCTCTCTCTCTCTCTGTGTGTGTGTGTGTGTTCCTCACGATTCTGTACAATGTGCAAATTTGGAACTTCCTGGGAGCTATAGCTCTCAGTCACCCAGGGATCTAGGAGCACAGGGAACTAATGGATTCATGCATTTGGAAATAGCAATGAAGTGTCAGGGAATGGCGTGAGTAACCGGGCCCAAATCTTACAGTTTTATGGGACATACTGGTTCAAGTACTTAATTATTCCTTGTATGAAATTTGAGGACTGTGAAACATAAGTGCATTCCCCAAGGTCCTGCAGCCAAGACAAAGTGAATCTGACAGAGGCACTTAGGTCTCCTGACCCCAGTACAGTTCAGTAAACTAATGAATTGGTACATTTAAATCATAGAGCTTTTGCAACGTGCTTTAAACACATCTTATCTTTTCCTCCCAACAACATAGTAATAAGAGAATTTATATAACTCCATCAAGAATCACCCAGTCTTCAGCATATGTCCTTCTTCCAAACTTCTCTGTATTTAATTCTGCAAGCAGTCTCTCTCCATTTTTAGGTGCTTCCTTATATTCTGCATGGGGTTAGCAAAGTTCAGAGTTAGTTTTCCCCTAAATGGTTTCCACTGTGCTATCATAGGCACAAACCAAAACAAAGGTGTGTGACTTTTTGTAAAACGAAGTATTTCAATGACATGTATTTATCCTCTAGGACTTGGATAATCAACAGATACTTGCTCTCATATAAGAAGCTTTACATAAAGTTTCTTTCAGTGGCCAATGCTTCTTGAACTTACAAATATTGGAGGTTACTTTCGTTAAAAGAAAGAAATATGTTGGCTCAGAATTCAGACTAGTAGTTTCTACATTCAAAATACAAGATTCCTGGATAGAAGCAAAGATGTGGTAAAGAGAAACAGTAGCACTTTGTTGAAGTATCTTACATCTCCATGCCATCTGACTGTAAGAGGACCCATGATTGTGAACACTTTGCAGTAGAAATTGAAAGAACTAGTACAAAGAAATAATCTTTGGTCAACTACTCATTCTTATATGTCAGTCACATGCTAGCTACTTCCTGCCCTGTGATTTTCATGAACATTGTCTCATTTAGCCTCTAGCCTTATTAGGGAGAAATTCACCCATTTTTTTCTTTTCATATCGTGAAACTATGACTTCATATGTTACAGCAGTTTACACAAAACACATGGCTCATTTGTGCCTCAGGTCAATGGTATTCCATGCATCACTGCCATGGGGTTTCTGTGGGAAAAGCTGAGCCCACAGTACATGGGACAAGTGAGATGCAGGTGCAGTTCCCATCAAAGGTGTCAATCCAATTATTTGGGGGAATACTCTCAGCCATTACTTCCTTCTAGACAGCCCCTTAGCAAATATTGTTCTGATTTGGGTGTGGTCTGAGTGTCCCTCAAGAATTCATTATAACTGAAAGTTCAGTTCACAATGAAGCAGTTTGGGGGGAGAACATGGAGTCATTAAGACTTGCAGTGTGTGTATGTGGGAAGGGTTCTTGTATGCACTGAAGACTGACCTTCAGGGACTATGGCACCAACCAATAGCTTGTTCTCTTTCCTGGCTGAAACATAGTCCTGCTTGCTTGATTTAAGACTATCATATATTGTGTGTTTGTTTGCTTCATAAATGATTGATGAAATATATTTACATCACAGTTTTTTGAAAGGAAAATATCATCCCAGGTTGTCTACTTGCTGGTTGCTTAGGGACAGTCCTAGCTTAACACAATGTTTTCACATCTCAACTGACCTATTCAAGATTTTCATATATATATAAACTAGGTAAATTTATGTCTTAGTGGTCTTTGAGTCTGTAAATCATGACTTTAAATAATGGAATTATCGCTGGAGATTTTTTCTTTTGAGTTCGATGATCAGAGAGGGACATATACTGAGATAAGTCAAACTATGTCTAAATTACTCGCCTAAACCATTGTTCATCTCCATGTAGCATAAACTCAGAATAATTTACAGCCCAGATAAAGGACTCTTCATCTTTAGTTTGCATGACTTGGCTGAGGACAAAGAATGACCTGACCCATGACTCCTAAAAGCATCTTTCAAAATGAAGCATATCTCTTGAAGCTTTTCACTAGCTCCATGTGGGTTCATCTTTTTCTTTACCAAAGGGAAAGCTGTTTCAACAATGACAGTAGAAAAGCATCAATTTTTCTTTGTTATGTCTTTCTTTTGTTTCCATTTTATCAAATGCCATCTGGAAAACATGGAAAAATGTACTGTATGTGATATACGAACTTGTTTTGTAGCATCATTGGGAAGAAGAGGGAGCTAAAAGCTCAATAAAGGGAAAATTATAGGATGAGCTGGTGGCTTTTAACAAGCTAATGATAGGACCATCAGCAAGTTCAGGGAAGTCCCCAACATCACATGTGCCTTCAGCTGTTTTTGTTTTATGGTTTGTTGTGTGGTTAGGACTTATGCACGCATGTCTCTGAGAACACGGATAGATACCATAGTAATTAGAGTCAGGCTGAATTTATCATTGCTATAGAATGTGTACAAAGTGGGTATGTTATAGGCACGTTGGCCTAGAGATTAATTTATGCTCACATGAGGTTGTTTTCTTTTCTAAACTTGTTTTATTTTTACCCAAGTCTTTCCTGGGAATTGGAAGGAAAACAATTGGTCATTTGTGATGCCACCAGGCTCCATTTCTGTGTCATTTGTCCTCAGTAAGAACTTTGTGTTTCCAAGTGTGCCTCTAATGGGTTTCGTGACAACAGCCAAGTGATGTCTGAGAAATTACATTTCATAATGGCAACCACAGAGGGTGATAGGACAACAAAACAATATTTAATTGTCCTTGAGCTGTGTGTCCACTTAGAAGGACCTGTGTCTTCTGAGTCACCCTTTTATAGTTGATGCCCTTCTAGGACATTTGCTGTTTGTGTTCTGGGCTGCTTTGGGGTTGGCTTGGGTAGTGTTCCTGCCCATTAGTTCAGACAGTTCTTAGGAGGTGTTTGGATCAGCTGGCGCCCTGCTGATGGAGCTGCTGAGCTCAGCATCATATCGACACATGAGATATTTGCATCAAGCTTTGGGGCTGCTTCTCTGTGAAATCAGCATTCTTGGATTATGTGTTGACCAATTATCTGCTTGTTACCCAGTTTGCAAGGTGCTTTATAGATGACAGCTTCCTTTACAACTTGGCAGTTAAAATTTTCACCAATGACACCTCGAGGTATGCATTATTGGTGCTTTGCATTCCATGGTTTAGAATTCTTTTAAAGATTCCCCCCTCTCTCTCTCAGAGAGAGAGAGAGAGAGAGAGAGAGAGAGAGAGAGAGAGAGAGAGAGAGAGAGAGAGAGAGAGAGGGTAGCAGTTCCTGTGGAGGTGAGAAGAAGTCATGGCATCCCCTAAAACTGGAGGTACAGATGGTTGTGAGTCACCAGATGTGGGTGCTGAGAACCTAACTAGGTTCTGCATAAGAGCTGAATGCAATGTTAACCCTTGAGCGTTTACATAGCCCTGTGGTACAAACCCTTTGGCAAACCTCTATCTCCAAAATATTTTCATTATAATTCATAACAGTAGCAAAATTACAGTTTTTAAAATAGCAATGGAAATATTTTCATGGGTGGGCAGGGTCACCACAATTTGAGGAACTGTATTAAAGGGTCACAGCATTAGGAAGGTTGAGAACTACTGATCTAGCCCATTGAGAAACTGAATTGCACTCAAAGAAGTTTACTTTTGCTAAACTGCTAGTATTAATAAAGTGATTCTTGCAACCTAGATGCCCCTCAACTGAAGAGTGGATAGAGAAAATGTGGTACATTTACACAATGGAGTAATACTCAGCAGAAAAAAAACAATGGAATCTTGAAATTCTCAGGTAAATGGATAGCACTGGAAGAAACCATCCTGAGTGAGGTTAACCAGTTACAAAAAGACAAACATGGTATGTACTCACTCATATATGGATTTTAGACATGGATCAGGATAGTGCCAGTCTGCACTTCCACTGACAGAGAGTCTGGGAAACAGGAAAGAACCTAAGAGATATGCATGGTACCCAAGAGAAGAAAAATGAGGCAAGATCCTCTGAAAAGATGGGGAACACGGCGAGGGGTGGGGGGGAGTGGGAGCTGGGAAGAAGAGAGGGGGAGAAGAGGAAGAGAGAGTAGGTCATGGGGGAACAGGAAGGTTGAGTGGGGGGTAGAATAGGGGGAAGAGGGAATCATAGGTTAGAAGACAGATCAGGCACCAGTGTGACCTCTAGTGATCTAAACGGATGACACCAATTGGCAAGCTAAGCAATAGTGGAGAGACCACCTCGAATGTCCATTCCTGATAATGAACTTGATATCTATAGCCATCCTGGAGCCTTCATCCAGTGACTGATGGAAGCAGAGGCAAACACCCATAGTTAAACACTGAACTGAACCCAAGGAACCCTGTGACAGAGAGAGAGGAACGATGAGCAAATTGGCAAAGAATGGGCTGGCAAAACCAGCAGAGACAGCTGATCTGAACAGGGGAGAGCTCTTGGACCCCAGACCGACAGCTGGGAGGCCAGCATGGGACCGATCCAGACCCCCAAATGTGAGAGTCAGTGAGGAGGCCTGGGCAACCTATGGGGCCCTGAGCAGTGGATCAGTGTTTATCCCTGGAATACAAACAGATATCATGTGTCCATAACACAAAAAGGGATGCTCTCTCAGCCTGGACTCTTAGGGGAGTGCCTGGACCCTACCCTGAGTGAAATGACAGACTCTAGATATCCCCTATGTGGAAGGAAATGGCAATAGGGTGGGAGGCTGGGGGGGATGGTAGGGGGGTGCAGCAGAAGGGGAGGGAGAGGGAACTGGGATTGACATGTAAAACAAGCTATTTAAAATTAAAATAAAAAATCTTAAAAAAATAAAGTACTTCTTGCAAATGGAACTCTAAAAACTTTTAACTGAGATAATGACATTTGATGGGTTAAATTAATTTTTCAATAATCGAGGGAGACATTGGGTTTCAATGGATTTCTCTGTATGATTTTAAAGGATTTATTTTATCTTACGTTTATGTGTGTTTTGACTGCATGGATGTATGTGTACCACATGTGTACAATGCCTGTGGAATCCAGAAAAGTACATCAAATCCCCTGAACTGGGATTATGGACAGTTGTGAGCAGCTATATGGGCCCTGGGAATCCAACCTGGGTCCTCTCCAAAAGCAATAAATGCTCTTCACCTCTGAGCATCTCTCTAGCTCCCTGTCTAGATTTTTAATAAGGATACTGTAGCCCCCTTGTCTCTTTGGTTTGTTTTCCTTTCTATGACTCACTTATCCACAGTCAACCTTTATTACACAATACAGCTATAAATGCTCTATTTTACTACTGTTATTCTTATAATTCTTATGGTGTTTAGTTTATAAATTAGGCATTATCTGGGATGTATGGGGGAGTATATGATTAAAGAAAATATCATACATATATATACACACACACACACACACACATATATATATATATATATATATATATATATATATATATATACAATTTCATGCTGTTATTGGTTTCAAGTGTCCACAGAGATAATTTTTGGTACTTTTTCATCTTATTCCTTTTTATATATTTTTATTTAAATTAGAAACAAACTTGCTTCACATGTCAATCCCATCTTCCTCTCCTTCCCCTCTTCCCCTGCCCCTCCAGCTCCCTGCCTAATCCCCAATCCATTTCCCAGGGAGGGTGGGGTTCTCCATGGGGGATCTCCAGAGTCTGTCATTTTATTCAGGGCAGAGTCTAGGCCTTCTCCCAAGTGTCCAGGCTGAGAGAGCACCCCTCATTGTGGGATGGGCATGCAAAGTCCATTTGTGTGCCAGGTATAAATACTGATCTACTACCCAAAGCCTCCTTAAGACAGAGATAATTTTTTAATGTTTCCTGCAGATTGGGTGAATACTCTACTGCCATTTCCCATACTTATAATCAAAGAATTGCTGTCTCATAAAAATTCTGAAACTATTATAGTAAGAAAAGGGCTTCACTTTGATGATAAACTTACATTAGCTTAAAAGTGGTTCCCAACTATGCCTAGAGGCTGGCTCTGCAGCAGAAGCAGGGAGATCATTAGAGTTCACATTCCAGGTGTCTTACCTATCTAATTTGAAGGGGACCTATGAGTAAGTGTCCCACTGATAGCACATCCTCTGTCACTGCAGGAGAATTACTAAATTGCTTTACCTTTGTTTTCTTTGTACAAAGCTAGTTCCTTTCTTTATTGCATTAGGTTGATGTGAAGATTGAGAAAACAAATGCTGTGGCCCAGGAGGTGGTATTCCATCAGTATTAGCATCCTTCTTCTAAGAAGTATCCTTGTGGTGTACATGAAAGTGAATGGAAAGCAGCTTCCTCAAGAGGAATTTCTAGGCTGCACTAAATCTCTCTCTCTCTCTCTCTCTCTCTCTCTCTCTCTCTCTCTCTCTCTCTCTCTCTCTCTCTCTCTCTCTCACACACACACACACCACCCCACATTTCAAATTATCCATCATGGATATGAAGTCTAAAATTTCATGTTGGTGATCTGGCTTCTTAGATGGTGGAAAAGATTACAAGACTGTTCAATAATAGTCATTTCTCTTTGGGGGTTTAAGTCCAGGGCCCCATGTCACTTCTAAACAAAAGCTGGTAGAGCTAGTCAGTTCCTTGTCACAGGTCCCTTTGTCACATCCTGAAGCAAGACTTGAGTCAGCAGCAGTCCATGTTCCATAACGAAGGTTTGCATTCTGAACAGAGCTTTCTTGCTCCCAGTTTACTTTGTATGGATGTAATAGTGCTTTGTAGCTTAGAATCACAGAGACCTGAGGGCTTGTCTGGACATAATCTATGCTATTCCAAATGATACCATACCTTTTAGAACACTGGGGAATGTTACTGAAATTCAGGTAGTCCTGGGTGGGGCAGGGGGGTTGGAGTTCTTGGCCTTCATCATTTAATGTCAGGATGGGATAGAGTTCAAAGACCAAGAAATCAGTGGTTAGTATAATTATGATACATACAACGAATTTATTTTTTAATGCATTTGCATTATTAACTTACATTAATTATGCAAAATAGTGAGCTTAATTGCAATACTTTCATATATGCATATAACATACTTTGGTCATATTCTCCCTTCTTACTACCCTCCATTACTCTCCAACTCTGATCTCCCTTTTCTTTTCCAATAGTCCCCTCACATCATATCTGTCATATCTACCCCCTCAATTCCATAGAAAACATTCAAGATAGTTATCTGTGTCTACTCTAGTTTATCTCACTCAACACCATGGTCTCCAGTTCCATCCACCGATATCCAAACACTCATGCAGATGACATGATTTAGGTCTTCTTTATTATGGCTGAATAATGATCTATGACGCACATATGCCCCATTGTTTTATTCATTCATCTGTTGGCAAACACTTAGGTAGATGCAAAGCTTGGCTGTTGTAAATGTTGCTGTCATAAGCTGGGATATACCTGTATGTTTAGTGCACTATTGCATGTATATGTCTGTACATATGTACTAACTCTCAGTTTTTCAAGCATCCTCTGATTGATTAGATAAAAGGCATTTCAAAGACAGACATTCTAAAGGAAAACACAAGTGACCGTTTCAAATGTCTCAGGAGAGGTCTTTCTCAGTACTGCCTTTGCAGTGGGAAACAGGGATATGTATGTAAGAGAAACCATTAAGAAACAAATATTTTTAAAATACTGCTTCTTGGGATGAGCAAGACAATAGTCTATTGCTTAATTCTATTGTTCTATCCAAAAAATCCTTTGTCTAGGGATTCTCAAACTCTCATTGCCTGGAGAGGTTGCTGAGATAGATTTCTGGGTCCTACATTCTGTGAGTACCACTGCCTGCCTCCCTGCAAGTGCACTGAGGACATTTTCCTTAAAAGCAGTAAAAGTAACTGAAGGAGGCACGTATTCTGCTCACCAAGGATATGACATCCTTGCTCATGTGGAAGTGAGCAATTCTCTTTCTCCTCTGAGAACAGGTACCATGCCAGGTGACCCTCAGGCGGGCTGGCCAACCCTATGCTTCTTGCTCAGGAACTACTGCCACAGAGAACACACTCAAGCTTCCCACAGCATCCGTCTACATTTTTGGAAGATGCATACCAGTGGTGTGTTCAATGCATGATGAGGATGAACAAGGAACTTATGAAAGCTTATGAAATTTTAGGCATGAAAATTGAGAGAGTGTTGAGGGAAATGGGGATGCTTCCTTTCATCCATTGACCACATGATACAGCAGATGAAATCTCTCTCAGTTCAGCAAGGGAAAGATTCACAGAATCTGTGAAAACATTTAGGAAACTTTCATGGCCACTGCAGGCCTGCAGGTTTTGTCATTTGTGGTTTGGGCTCCAAAGAGAAAAGGTCACCCAAGTTTTCACAGTCATTAAGAGTTACACAGAAACAGGAAATGAGCTGCCTATTTAAAAAAATCAGAAAATGGTTTCAAAATGATTTAAAAATCACCAAGTTAATTCTGAGTTGCACATGACACAGTTAGTGTTCAGTAATATAACATAACTTCACAACCTCTTTGAAAAACATAGAAATACATAAACCTGTGAGGCTGCCAGTCATACCACATTTTATGGGGACAGCAGTGGTGAGCCAGGTAAAGGAACTCTTATTTCTAGAAGGAAATTAATTCTCTTCATTGGTGGAGGACAGTTTTGCCTCTCCTTTAGTGACTTCCATTCTTGTCTCCTCTGACTGTCCCATGGTTATGGAAAGGATTGGGTACATTGGACTTGCATGTAAAGAAACTGCTAAGGAGACATCTCTGTGGAGAATGTATATACCGGCTCACCCTGGAGAGCAGTCCAAACCTTCATAGGACTGTCCCTTACAGAAGGAGAATAACCAACTGGCACATTGTTACTTTACATAAAAATCCATTAAAACAGTACTCAACCAAGGATGGAACCTTCTTTAAGAGTGTGTGTCTTATGGATGAAGGGGCAGCCAAGGAAGATGAGGCGAAGCCAGCTAATGAGTATAGAGCTTTAATGGAAGAGTCTCCCAGGTCTGGAGGCTTTTCCAGAGATTTGATCTCCTGCTCCTTTATGTACAACAATCACATTCACAAAGTTTCGTGGCTTACTTAAGAAAAATAACTGGGAACCAAAATCAGTTCTATGGGCTCCTGGCATGATTAATTAGTACTCTATGAGAGTACACTAAAGGTTTTGTTGCCAAATGCATTTTTATGTTCAAGGCTACACCCTTTATCAAAAGATACTTAAATGGTATTTTATAATCATTGGTAGGCTAGACAAATATACTACTGGGTTCATGATAGAATCATTATTATATCAAAGCTTTTCTCCTGATTTTAAAATGAACATAATTATGTAGTTCCTGATCCTCTGTGGAACTTAATATTTTATCTACTAAGGTTAATGACAAAGCCTTGTTGTGCTTGCCTGAAAAATGAAAAAAAAAAGAAAGAAAGAGAGGAAGCCTCAGGTTATCCACAAGGCACCAAGATATGTAAAGCAGAACCTAACTGAATACAGGCACTAGCCCAGCCATATCTACCCAGCAGAGGAGAATACCACAACCAAGGCAGTAGTAATACCACAGTAAGGCAGAAATGAATGACTAGAGTTAGATACCACTGAGTTTTACTGCAGTTAAACTGAAGTAGCTGGCTAGTATATAAAATGTAAATGTTAGAGTTGGGATAGTTTTTCACAGTGCAATGTAAAATCACTGGAAGGTCTTAGGCATGGAAACACAGACTGATTCACGTTTGGCAAAGGTCATTCAGCCATGGAGCAGGTTTTGGAAGAACCTACAGTGGAAGACAGGAATCCTGTTGGGAAAGTTTGCAATAGTCAGAGGAGAGGAAAGACTGTTCATGAGGCCTGGGTATTGAAGAGAAGTAGAGATGGAAGGAGGGGCTGGGAGTCAACTCTCCAATGGGTCCTGGGAACAATGTGAGAAACTATAAGCAGCTTCACCTTCCTTTGGAGAAGAGGAGACAGACTGCTTCTGCAGGCCGAATGGGGGTTGGGTTAATTGACAATTTTTCTCATCCTATCTAGAAAATCTTGAGTGTTCCTAAAGCCACTGAGGGCAAGATTCGATTCTGAAATCTGTTTGTGGGAATCAGGAATTACAGCAGAGCAGATGGCTGTAAAAGACAGTTATGTGGCCACATCTTGTGGGTTACATTTTAACATGACAATGGTTGGACTTTGTAAGCTCATCTGGTTTATGTTTCTCTGCAAATCCCTCCCCATTGCTCTCCTTCCTTTCCGTTTTGGTGATTCCCAACACTTTTCTTTTCCACCCAAGAAAATCTGCTTGTAGAAAGTGACAGATCTTGAGGGAAGGGATTACTTGTTTTCCCCCTGTTTAACCAAAGAAAGGTTCCTACACAACCACACCCTGATCTCATCTGCCACAACATGCAGTTAGAACATCTCAGTTCCGCACAAGACTCAAAGGAACACTTCACAAATGGATTTGAATTCATTTCCTACAGTCTGCTGGGCTGGCTGTGGTCAGTGGCTTTTTTGTTCTGAGGAGTGTTATGGAGGTTCAGTTGGTGGAAACATCCCCCTGCACACATCTGAGGCAGAGTGGGGAAGGACATTCAGACCCAGGCCTGCCACTGCTTGTTGTTAGGGGTCCCCCTAAGTCAAGCCAATATGGCAATCCACACTTTAAATTCACATGCTTTCCAATGGTTTAGAAACAGATTCGTTTTCCCCACCTGACATTTCCCATTTTCTTTCTATATTTGCATTTCCATAAGCTATTATAGAGTCAAATGAGATATTTTATTTGTATGAATATGACCTGGACCAAACTCTTATTTTTTTCTCCATAAAAGTTCCACTGTATTGGACATTACTTATTGATTGTTAAGAGGAAAATGAAGCCTTGTTTAGGATGGTGTACTCGAAGCAAATCTAAGTGTGACTGAGGCAGAGAAATAAAGGTCTCACAGTGAGAAGTCCCTCACAGGGAGTGTAATGTGATGTTATTTCTAGTTTTGTTCCATTTGCATTTCGGCACATTTTATACTTGGTCTTTATATTCAAAATTATTTATATTACACTCTGATGTTAATCTTAGCTTGAGATTATTTGAGCGGTATTTACATTTGTCTGTTGATACATATGGGAATAGATATATTTATTTTGGGGGGTAGGACTTGAAAAATCGGCCAAGTCATTTATTCCATTTTTTCCCCTCTGCAAACTGTTTTAGTCTCTGAAACTTTCGTGAGTATTGGCACCGTTCAACTCTCCGCTGTGCTTTGCTCCTTATTAAGAAACGCAGTCCTTAATTAGCTTACTGTCCCTTTACTTGAAATGTGTTCCATTTGATAGCTTTTGGTTACTTCTGGAAGGGTTGGCACAGCCTTGTGTGGGCTTCCATAACACAAAAGCCAGATGGATTTTTTTTAACAGATAAATTTAGGCTTGAATAGCAAACTGTGAGAAAAAAAGTAAAAAGAAAAGAATCATAAAAAAAATCCACAAAACAAAAGCACAACAAAAATCTTCATATGATAAAACTACTGAGAAATCAGATTCTCAAATTAGAGGGGAAACAAAGTTTTTTCCTTTCTTTCTCTTCCTCATCCCCCTTTTAAAATTTATTTTAGGCTCAAGAATTGAAAAGTTTTCTTCCCAATTAACAGCAGATTACATTTGGGTCTGGGTGGGGTGGGGGAGTGTGATGTCTTGTGATATAAACAGAAGACAGAAGTCTACCATAGTGTCATAGCCCCTTGATAACCAGGACCCGCCTCACTGTGTGTTCATTTGTAGAATGGAGAAAAACATTTGCATGTTGACTTTGGATCCTTTGGAACAAAGACCTCACAAATACAAACTCTACAGTTCTGTTCAAAGAGTTTACCTTATTAGGGAATCTCAACATTCCAAGGGTATAAAATGAATCTATTTTAAAACCATATCCAGCCAGTGCAATTCAATATTCACTGGATGCCATCCCCATTCTATTTCTTGTCTCCTGCCTATTCCTTTCCTCAGTCCACACTCCCCCTGTCAGGTAACAACACAGGCAATAACACATCAGGAAACCAAACTACTTATTTCCTGGTATAATCTCTCAACTCCCCACTCCTGAGACTGTGTCAGGAATGACCTTGAACACATCTCCAGCATCCATTTTTCTTGGAGTCACTTTCAGAGTTTATTTGTGATTCTCTTGGCGATAACCTTTCCTGGTTTTAGGTAGAAAGAGACACCATCCACAACAACAAAAATGAAATGAGAGAAATGACTGTTCTCATTAACAAGGACTCTACCCACAGCTAGTTACCATCTGCCCACCCCCAGAAGTTCTCTATAGTTGTTAAGAGATAGAACCCTGTGTGATACTGTGGAGTCATCTTGGACTTTAATTTTGCTTCTGGGACAATACCTTGCTATAAATCCTAATTCTCTTCATTTCAACTCATCAGATCTGTGCTGGGGTTCTCCCAGATGGAGAGCTTTCACTTTCCCAGGCTTTAGACTTAGCTCCTAACCCTGGCCAGTCACCCACAATATGAGTCATTCATGCTCCAAGCAGGATAGGATGGTGTAAGTAGAGAGATATCCATAGGGCAGTTCTGAGTCCATGACTGACTTCCTGTAATGATTTATGTATCATCCTAGACATTTACCTCTTTATTTTAGAATAAAGGTTTAGATTAGTTTCAAGATCAATATGGTCACCTAAAAAAGACTTGCATGTGACAACTCAGTTGACATCCCAATGTGAATGGAAGACATCTCATAAAGCACCACTCCCATAAAGTGCTGCAGGTAATTACTTAGGTGCTAAAAGAGGGAGAATTAATTTTTCCTGGCACAAGTCCACTGATAAATTACCTAGTCCCAAGTGGCCAGCCCCAAACACATATACATGAGAGCAATAGTAAACAGATTTAGCAGTCTGTATTTATATACACATGTATATAATAATGAAAAAAGAGGAGGTCATGAATTTGAGAGGGATGGGGGTGGGGGGATGAACCATACTAGAGGAGTTGGAAGATGAAGAGGGTGGTGTGAAAATAAAGCAAATATTTTTCTCATGTTTCAGATTCTCAAAAATAACTTTAGCATTAGAAAAAAATGCACTAGGCTTACAAATAAACAAATTCTTCATATTGATTTACCACATATTTTTGCTGTGTTTTTTATTAAATTGTTATTGCAATTAGAAAATGAATTATAATTTTAAGATACACAGAATGCCCTAATTTAGACTATTTTAATAAGTAGCATCTTAATTAAGTTTCAAATGTTACTTTTGAAGCGGAAAAGCATACCTGCCTAGTTTTTCAGCTTTATGTCTATATTAAACATGCTGTCCCTCTGTCTGTCTTTGTCTTTGTCCATCTGTCTGTGTTTCTCTGTGTGTGTGTATCATTTGTATCAGAATCCATTTTTTTTCAAATTGGTTATTAACACCTAGATCTTTGGTCACTCCCAGCTATAGGCCTTAGGATATCTCATATCCCTGAAAAAAAAAAGTGGTTCAATGCTACATAAATCCCAATAGGTTACTTTTCCACCTTAAGGTTTTTGTTTGTTTTCATATGCATACTTTTGTAGAAACTGAGTCTGAATCCAGCAATCATCTTCATGATCATTTTTATCTGTTTGTCAAATGTCAACTTTCTCTTAGACTTTTGATTGAATACTGTAGTGATCCCTTTGTGCTTTTAAAAATAGTTATGGGTGTTTAAAATGTTTAAAAAGTGGTGATCTTGTATCTACTCAATGCTTTGCAAAGTCAACACTTGAAAAACTAATGTTCTCAAAGATCAATAGTATCTCTTAGTGAGCTGGACACTGGTCACTTGAGAGAACCTGTGCCACAAAGAGCTTCAGGGTCATAATTCTAAAATGTCATCCTGGAGATGCATGAGCTAATTTAACTCTATTTGACTCAGTTTTTCTCAAGCAGTTGACTATAGAACCGACTGTTTCCCTATGTACCACTAATTAATACCCCAGAGAAACAATGTTCCTTTAAACATAGTTTGCAAATTATTGCCTTGGAGTGGGGGTGGTGTCAACACACTTTTTCTGTAGAGGATCAGATGAGGAAACTTAGTAGTTATGGATTTCAACAACTGTCTTGACTATTCAACTCTGTTCTTCAGGGCAAAAGGAGCTATAGCTGTACTTGAGCAAACAAATGTGGCCACATTCCTTTAAAACTGGCCTTAGAAATAGACCATGGTGTGCCGGGCGTTGGTGGCACACGCCTTTAATCCCAGCACTCGGGAGGCAGAGGCAGGCGGATCTCTGTGAGTTCGAGGCCAGCCTGGTCTACAAGAGCTAGTTCCAGGACAGCCTCCAAAGCCACAGAGAAACCCTGTCTCTAAAAAACCAAAAAAAAAAAAAAAAGAAAGAAAAAAGAAATAGACCATGGTGTAGATCTGGTCTATGGTCTGCGATTGGCTGACCCTTGGTCCTCCATTAAGCAAATGAGATTTGTTCTGACAAGGGAAGGTATAATCTCACACAGTGAAATAGTAGCTTAGGTGTTTCCTGAGTAATTACTCGAGTTGGCTGTAGTTTGGAGATGAAGCCAGCGCTACAAAAAGCTGTCCCTTAATCATCTTGAGAAGTGGAGCAGGCTAAGTGACTCATTCCACACCACTGCTCTCACCAGCTATTTATCTAGCTGTGCAATCTGCCTATCTCATGGTCTATTGATAACCATCAGCCAGTTTCACTGAGATAAAAGATGGACAACAAATAAGAGACAGTGTCAGCTAACTCTTTTATCTGAAATGAACAATCTAGTTTTCAATCTCACAGAAGGAAACTGTTATAAACATAATCAGAGGCACTCAGACGTTCCCCCCATTTTCCGAATGGCTTACCATAATTAAATATTGTGTTAGCTACCTATCGCTGCATAACAAATTGATCCACAAACCCGGTAGCTCAGAGCAGTCCATGTTTACACTCTCACAGTTAATGTGGTTGTAAATCTGGATGGCTGAACTTGGTCTTTGACTTAGGTTCAGTCATGACAATATTACTGGGCTATGAGGTTCACCTGGGAGGACCCTGCTTCAAGGTCACTAATATGGTAGGTTCAGCTCCTAGGAGTATCTGAGTTTTGTTTGTTTGCTTTTTTTTTCCATTAGAGACTCTCAGAGGGACTGTTCACAACTAAATAGTCAGCTTCCTGCAAAAGGAAGGTCTAGAGAAAAAACAGAGGATGATGTACAAGACAGAAGTAGTTTTGTATAACAGCTTTCCAAGTGACTTAGCAATCAACTTTGGATATAGGGTCATCTTAGAGGCCCTCTGCTGTGTCCTAAATCCTTTGCTATGCTCTTGACATCTCTATGTTATGACATTCGTAGTGCTTCGTTTGTAGCAGAAGTGACCACACCCACAGTGAAAGCTTTAGCCAAGTCTCAGGCGAGCTCTAGACAGAAAAAGCATAAATCATGTGTGCTGCAACATGGTGAATGGAAATGTGGTGGCAGGAAAGAGATCTTGGGAATTTCTTGAAGTGATATACCTTCCTTGGAAGGAGAGGAGCAGAGTGGAGCTTCCTGGGACAGGAATGGTCATTGGATTCATTATAGAATCTGTTTCTGACCCTTTGAAGAGCCATGTCTATAGTCTCTCTTTCTTGTCTTCAATTCTCTGGGTTAAAAGTTTTTTAATCATCCACATGTTTATCACTCAATACTTGGAAGATAGGGTATTTTATTACCAATGTGATTGGGTGAAGTTTCATGGTGAGAAAGAGAGAGAGAGGACAGAGAGATTGACAGATGATGGATAGATAGATTTAGAAAAAGTAACATTAAAATTCAAGATCTAAGTAACAGTTGAAAGTAACAATGAAGAAATATCGTAAGGCAGCCCATGATTAATTATCAGCTGAGTGCTATGGTCTCCACCGATTTGAATTCAGGAAAGAAACTGATCTTCTTGGTTGAGGAGCATATTGTGAAGCAAATGAGGAAGATTTGGAGAGGAAACGAAGGCAGGGGCCTTCCAAGTGGATGGGATGGCATGAGTAAAAATAAGCAGGTAAGACAGGTGTTTGGGGGAACAATGAGTTAACCGACATGGAGAGTAGGCTTTTGGAGGCGAGGAGTCTGAGACAAGGTAAATGGTAAGTCAGACAGCCATGCAAGAACAGGTTGAGTTTAATTATCTAACCTGTGCTCAGTCCCTGAGGCAGATGGCTTGCCAACAAGCTTGCATGAATTACCCTCTATTAGAATTTTTAAAAAGGGGTAAGTTCCAGGTTGATTCACTGAACATCTTGGGCTCACATTCCGTGCCTGGCTTTTAATAGTAAGTGCGGAAAATGGAAACAGTACCTGTGCTTTGTCTCCATAGCAGCGACTCAGGAAAGCACTGACGGCATCCAGCTGAAAGAGGCTGAATCCTACCCCCACTAGATGAGGAGGCAATCAGTACAAGCAACATGGTGGTAATTTCACAAGCCAGCAGGGGCGGGAGAGCCCAGTACCCTGGCACCTGGGACTTTGGGGTATGGGCACTTAGGTGGAACTGTACGGAGGATTAACATATCAAAGCATCAAGGGCAAAGAGGAGGCACTGAGCTCATCTTCTTCACATTTTACTGGCTCAGAACCAGAGATGAAGTAGAAGCTGTGAGATTTCCTTTAGAGAATCTGAAGAAGCAATCCCATAATGCTCTAATTTCTCCAAGTTTTATCTGCTCCTCTATGATGTAGGGACCACACTATTAAGTAATGAAGTCCTGTGTGTCTCCTGAGAGTCAGGGAGTCCATCATTGTGGATGAGACATCAAATGTTTTTCATAATTGTCAGTGCTGCTGTCTCACTTGTGGTCAACGGCTTCTTCCCAGCCTTTCCCCATCTTTGCTTGTCATACAACACAGTGGTGGGTGGGAAAATTACCAGTCTCCCACATTTAGGCCACTTATAAAGCTTGGAAGGACCTGAGTAATGTCTACCCTTCCCTTCCTTCATCCTTCCTGATACGACTTGGATATATCTGTGTGCCCTAAGGTTCATTTCTAGGAGGCTTGCTTCCCATTGTGGCATTGTTGAGAGAAGGTGAAACCTTTATGATGCAGAGCCTAATGGAAGGTAATGATGTTACTAGGAGCATCACCCTCAGTAAAGACTAATGCTGACATTCTGGAGTAGACCAGTTATCATGAGAATGCCTTGTTATAAAGGGAGGCTGATCAATTTTGGTCTTTTCTGTATTCTGCAGTTTCTCTTTCTGCTTCTCTGTCATATTATGACCCAACCTGGGGAGGGACTTCATAGAGGCAAAACAGATGGGATACCTAAATCTTGGACTTTCAGCTTCCCAAGTTGTTTGCTAAATTATTATTATTTTGTTTTGTGTTTTTTTTCTTTGAGACAGGGTTTCTCTGTATAGCTTTGTAGAATAGGCTGGCCTTGAACTCACAGAGATCCACCTGACTCTGCCTCCCGAGTGCTGGGATTAAAGGCGTGTGCCACCAACGCCCGTCTTAAGTTATCTTTATAAAGGAACCAGCCTCAGTTGTTTTGTGATGGCAACATAAAGTTAGATTAATATACCTCCCTTTGGCAAACCGCTTTTTCAATGTCTTCCCTGTGCAGTCTCTTTGCTATACTTTTCTAGAATCTTTAAGCTTTGGAGATATGGTCTTGAACAAAGCTAAGAATAGATTTCTGATTTCTCAGAGGTAAAATAATGGTGTACAGGTGTGGATGAAAGTATGTTATTCAGGCCTCTCAGAGTGAAAGGGAGAAAGCTAGAAAGAAAATGAAATTATGTGTCCAGTTTACATGGTTTAGAAGCAAATTCCAGTTGCACATCTGGAGCCACCTGGATCAGCTGTGGATGTTGACCAGTGGCTCTTGAGATTAGGCAGCTAGCAATAAGTGACACGTTGATGGCATTGCCCAGGGCCTCTGTTGTCTACCTGGCCTGTCGTCTCCCCACACCTGCTGTGCTATGTAACTGATGAGAAGAGAGTACCGGGAAGACAAGCAGGACCATCTTCTTTTAATGATTTGTCTGAGAAAGCATGATCAGAGTTCGTATGTAACATATTGTGGCCAGCACCAAAGGACTAAGTGTTTTGCAGACTATAGAGTTAAACACGTCTTAGGGTCTATGTTGCTGTGATAAAACACCACGGCCAAAAAGCAAGTTGGGGACAAAAGGATTTATTTTGTTTACATTTCCATATCACTGTACATCATCAAAGGAAGTTGGGGGATGGGAATTCAAACAGGGCAGGATCCTTTAGGCAGGAGCTGATATAGAGGTCATGGAGGGCCTGCTTCCTGGCTTGCTTAACATGACTTGCTCAGCCTGCTTTCTTAATAGAGGTTCCATCCTTTAATATGACTTTAGCTTGTATAAAGTTGACATAAAACTAGCTGGCACAGTAGGTGTTACACACTGGGCTCAAATCTTAATTCTAGGAGCAAATGGAAGAAGGCTCAGGGTAAATAGCAAAACAGCTTCTGGTTTGGGTTTGTAATCCTTGACCTCAAGTTCAATTCAGAGGACTTTTCATAGAGTTGCTCCCATGATTCCAGACACCTGAACTAAATATTTTAAAATGAGCAAACATTGGGAAAGTGTTTGAAAGAGTTTAAGGAGTTACTTTGTCCCAGACAGTCAGTACCGATAGGAAGAGGACCCTACCAGTGATCGCTGAGAATTAATATTACCCACCTTGCAATAAGCCAGTCAAGTGGGTGCCTGGATGATGACATGAGTACCACATAGATTTTGGCCAGCAATTCTGGACTCCCAAATTAGCAATAAGAAGTGTCATCGAATATATGAACTGGGAGGAATACCACAGAAACACAATCATTGCTATCCAAATAGATGGTGGAGGATGTAGCGAAGGGTCAGGAGTAGAGGCACAGGAAACCTTCGTGCTGTCATTTCTGTCCCAGAACAGGATGCCGGAAGGAGAGGGGTCAAAGCAACAGGAAGTCTAGGACCACAGTACACAGTGTTACTGGACAATGCATTTCAATTGTTTCATTCTTTATGGCGAGTACTATGTGATCCCTTAGCCTCTGGATTTCTAGTGTGCTACTTTTTTATTTCTAATTTTAAGTAATAGATGAAGGGTTGAACAAACAAAGGTCCTGAACGTGGCAGTGAAGTTGACACAGCCATTGCTAAAGACAGGGAATCCAAAAAACTACAAAAGCAGTGAGAAATTTTGTGTAGGTTTCATTCAAATTCCTGGGCACCTGGGATATAAATCAGAACACTGGATATTTTTGGCTTTAGGCCCTATTCTAACCCTCTGTGTCTCCAGTCTTTACTGAGTCATCGTCCCCAGGGGGAGCATATGTGATAAACTTGTCAAATTCCCCTGGTAGTATCCACAGAAGGGAAACTCTTCAGTATTCCAAAGGGAAGAAGCTGAAACCCCTAATGCCCTGAGGATGCTTGGTTTCCTTCCCCATCCATTCTGTGGTGTGTTCCTGCTCACTGGTATCACAAGATAAGCTCTGGTTTTATTCTCTTTTAGAATCTAAGGGACCATTGAGATCATGACACCATCAAATCTAAAACATAAAGTGGAATGACATATCCCTTTAAAAATGGACTTCATACAGAAAAACCTCTGTCTTTGTCCATAGGGTGAAAGGAACATGTATTCTCAAGGGTCAGATGTGCCCAAACATGAGAATACAGATCCACATGGTGCAATTCATAAACATTCCCTTAGAGGAAGCAAAGTGCTCACCATATCAAAGTGTTCTTTCAGGACAATGAAGTAATGTAGGCCAAGTTCTTCAAATTAGTTCACATTGTCTGAGGCTTCAGACAACCTACATGGGGTTCAGGGGTTGCCCATCTGTCTTTGACCTCACTACTTGGAGAGAATCTGGGAAAACAGTTGTAAGCTACCCTCTCCTACCCTTCCATTCTCCCATCATTTTTGAACTTCAGTAAGATGGGGATAGCATGTTGCTGATGCTGTCCTGGCACAGGTAAGTAAGCTCAAATAGACGGCTGTGGTGTTCATTGTCAACTTGATTGTGGCATGGATAATCTTCACTGTCAGCTTGTTTGGGTTATAATCATCATTGAAACCATCCCTGAGTGTGTCTATAAGGGCTTAACTGAGGAGAAAATAAATCCACCCTTAGAGGATAGCACCTCCTATGGGACTTAGGGTGCTAGACAGAGTCAAAGATAGAAAGTGAGTTGAGCACCAGTATTTGCCTTACCACTCTCTGCTCCCTGAGTGTAGACAGGGAAACATCCAGGCTCACATTCTATTGCCCTTTCTTGCCCACCATGATGGACTGTATCCCTCAGACTGTGAGCCAAAGTAAGTTTTCCTTCCTGAAGTTGTTTTTTGTTGAGCGTTTAGTCACAGCTATAAGAAAAGTAACTAATACAGGTGGTCTCCCACACATTCCCATAGGGAAGCAGGTTTTGTTACAGTTAGGCTTGGCTGTTTCCTAAAGTGTAAGAAACTTAAGAAGACACAGACTATCTTTAGAAAATGTAGTCATTATGCCCCTATCTCTGAGGTCAAGTTGATCACAAAGATTTGAGGCAGGAAAACACCACTTGTTCATTACTTATTCATTTATTGATTTGCATACTTGTCGACTGGGGACTCAACCAGATACCAGGAAGACAAAAGTCAATAAGATGGACACTTGTCAGCCCTCATGGACATGCACAATATGCTAATAGAACAATTGTACATTGTGGTTAATGCTGTGAAGGTGGCCATCAAAGGAATTAGATCAGGCAAATAATTTTTTAGCTGACTGTACAAGGTCTGTTTAAAGAGGTGGCATTTGATGTAAGAAGAATAAGAATTTTATAAAGAAAAAAAATAAGATGGGGAGAGAGACATACTGCGTGGAAAACAAAACACATATGTATATCATCAGAGAAGGAAAGAACTAGTGTTTCAGGGATAGGATAGAGGGTCTTGAGGACTGTGACTTGTGGGTGATGGAGAAAGATGGTGATGGTATCATTATCAGATATGGCCCCAGAAGCCAGAAGACAGATTTGGGGCTTTCTTCTTACTATGGCATACATAAAATGAATGGAGTTGTGATTAGGAGTGATGCAATGAATGAGGGGGAGTAGCATGACACATATAGCATTCCTTAAAGTGTGCTATTTTGTTGAGCTTAGACTGGAGGCCATCTGGGAACTGTTAGATGGTGACTTGGACTAGAGCATGGCATAGACGTGCAGAGAAGTGATAGAGCTGATTAAAGGCCAGGTGTTGGAGCAAGTAGTGCCAGGTGGTTTTATTGTCATCTCCTCAGATTTTGCACTGAGATCATTTCTACTTATTACCACATGGAAAAGTTGGTGGGCAAGCAGCTGAAGATTATAATATTAAAATAAAAACAATAAGATTCTCCACCAGCTTATTTTAAAATATTTTTCTATAGTTCATTAAGATTTCTTTCTGTAGGTGCATCTTTTTTGTACAAGAACAACCAAGTTTGGGATAGATGCTCCTTTAGTCAAAATGGCCAACAGACCATGCAAAAACATCAAGGTTCAAGTCATTCCAATGTGGAGACAATCTGAATCCTGGGATGGACATCTTGCCATGTGCTTCTAGTTTTAATTACAAATTGATTTACAAATGGCATTGCTTGGTATGGTAGTTTAAAAGAATCATGACTTTTAAAACATCTGCCAAGTTGTAAGTGGTATTTTTCATCAACATACAAAGGAAACGAGCTATGATCATGAAAATTTCAAACTTGTATATCCTGGTGAAGACAAAGATTTTCTATGGACAGCTGTTGACCCAGAGTTGACCTTGGATCCTGGCTGTTTGTCTTTCTTAACCATGTTTGTTATGGATTTTAACTTCCCTGAGTCTCATAAACAAGCTGTTCAGAAGATTATTACAAAACATTGTCATAGGTCCCTAAGGTCACGGTCAACAGTAAAAACTTTTGGAGGTAACTTTGATGCTGTCTGCTTTTCCTAGAAAGAAAAGATCCATAGGCGCCTGTGAAAGCTAGGAGAGGGTATTCAATCCCTAGGGGATGGAGATGAAGTTACAGTCAGATGTAAGCTACCTAATGTAGATGCTGGGAACTGGACTCAGTTCCTCTGGAAGAGCAGAAGTGCCCTCAACCTCTGAGCACCTCTCCAGCACCAGAAAAGATATCCTTGATGAAATTCATGGTATGGAACACAACACAGGTTATACTTGGAAAATAGAAATTTGAAAATTAAAGAGTATCTTTTGGTGTACAATTTCATTTAAAAATTTACTACATTTTATTTAGTGTGCATGTGTGGAAGGGACCAACTTGTAAGCCATCCATGTGTGTCCTGGGGATCAAACTCAGGTCATCAAACTTGGTGTCTGGTGCCTTTATCCACTAAGCTATCTTGAAAGCCCATTTGATGCTGTTCTTTACTTTGTTGAGCTATCTAAATTAATATCTAAAGATAGTTAATTGCAACTTCATGGCTTCATGTTTTGTGTATACTTGAATCAGTATTATCATACATTATTACTTGACGAATCTATTATTTTCTGTTTTACCATATAATTATCTTAGACCAAACTTGAAGCTATCTAAACCCTTTTGTAAAGTATATTATTTGACTATTTGTTTCCTCCTCACCCATACAATCTAATATCCTTTGTAACTGTTTTCCAGATAAGGAAGTTTTGACTTCAGGATTCCTCATGGGATACTCATCTGTAATTGACTTAGTGAAGTGCCTACCTACTGATCTAATCAGTTGGAGCAAGAACATGCAAGAGAACCACTGCTCTAGGATGCATAAGGATTCCCCCAAGGCAGCACTGCTGTGCAGGGGCTATCTATGCACAGAAGTGCTTGGAATGGTTGATGACCCATGCTGTATGCTCTAAGAACAGTTTATTAGCAAATAGCAAAAGTATCTATTATTAATGACCTCTGACAATGTATGCTCATTGGCATATACCCTAAAAATAGTACAAGGAGCCTCTGGGAATATCAAGGGTATTTTGTTGGTAATAACAAATTAAATATTGATGGATTGGGGATATAGTAGAGCATTTGCTTAGTATACATGGGTGCTAGGTCCAATCCCCAAAGCAGATCGATTGATTAACCAATCAATCAGTCAGTCACAAAATTTAAACATTTATGTAACTGTCTAACTCATAATTTTAAAAATAATTCAAATCAAAATGATTTCTAGTTATTAAATGTTGATTCATCTTCAAGGAATCAGTCAGTGTGTGTGATTCTGAGATCCATGGAGGTCCTTGGAAGAATCAGTATTAGACTCAGTGTCTGTTTAGCTTTTAAGGCCAGTCTGCAATGGATTGCTTCTACTTCATGGGATTCTTAATTTGAAAGCTGAGAAACAGAACTGAGAACCAGAATCAGGCAGCCACTTGAGAGATGAGTTGGGAAACAAAAAAGAAAAACATCAGAGTGAAATAAATGGCTTCGTGGTGCGTTGCTATGCGCACTTCATACATGTGGACTTCCTTTTTCCTCACAAAACCACACCTAGGCTGTCTCTAGGCAGTAGCAAAACACACCCTGTGCTCAGCCATACAAACTATAAACAACAGAAGCATTTCAAATGCAGTGTTTCAAAGGTGTGCTTTCTGTCACAGTACACCCTTCCTTAAGTGCAAAAACAAATTAATACTTAAGGAAAGGCAGCATTTTTACTAGGGAAAAACGCTAGGTTCACAGAGAAATGGAGTTAGTATTTTCACTGCTCTGATAGGTTGAGATGTGGAAGTGTGACTCAGAACTCGAACCTTTTGCACGGATTGTTTTCACTTGGATTTTATGAAAGCTGGAGGTGTTCGCGTTAACGATGCACGCTTCAGCACTTCCGTGGCCATGCATAAACATCTCCATGCTAAATAGAAAGGAGTGCGCTGTTGATCGCAGCTGCAGTCAAGCCAAGGAAACTGTTTCTACCACCAAGGATAAGATTTGTAACATTCTCTCTGAAAACATGAAAGAAAACAAACCCTCCTGTTTAGAGTACCTGCTCAGATGCTGCATTTCTAGTGGTTTCCTTCGACGTCTCTGGCAGGCCTGGCACACTGAAGGAGAGGGTGCAGTTCAAAAGTTTAAGTGTGAACATTACTTTAAACCTCACAGCCAAACAAATGAAAATCCCAGAACTAAAGCAATACTGTGCACCTTTGCCTCCTGTTATGGACTACATACACCTTTGTTAGTGCGGTATGTATGAAAATAAAATGGGGACCAGAAAATTAATATTTGTATAGGTCAATTTGCAACTTTTAAGAATCGTGTGCCTTTTGGGAAAAAAATCTATTTTTCTCAGCTCCTACATAGCAGGGGGTCCAGCTAGGAGAGTGAACATTCCCAAATAAAAATGTACTCTCAACCTTTTTTTCCCAATTGCCCCTAAATTTATGTATATATTCCTTCTAGGAAAGTTAGCTCCTCTGCTTTGATAATCACTTGCAGCTACAGTTCTTCAACTAAGTTAGCAAGCCTGAGCTTCTCTCCCCAACCCTGAGAGGTTGGAAAGCCCAACAGATGCTGGCGAATGCATTTGATCACAAAGAAAATTGAGGCGCCCCAAGAGTGGCTTTCCCCACATGGTCCAGGAAGTCAATGGTGAAACCAGAACTTCTTTGCAGACTCGCTCCTTCTCTCATATTCCTATCACAGTAGCATATTGCACAGCCAGGGGTACACGTGCAGCGGTTGTTTGAGGATGAGAATCAGTGCTACTTGGGTAGCAGGGCAAATTCTTTTTTGTTTTTTTTGTTTGTTTGTTTTGTTTTTACCAGACAGGGTTTCTCTGTATTGTTTTGGAGGTTATCGGTCCAGCCCAGCCTCGAACTCACAGAGATCCGCCTGCCTCTGCCTCCTGAGTGCTGGGATTAAAGGCGTGTGCCACCACCGCCCGGCGAAGGGCAAATTCTTCAAATGCTAGTAAGCCGGGCCCTTTTGGAGAACAAAATGTCCTCATTTGTTTCCCCTCACGCTTGGGAAGTGGAACAGTTGTTCCACAAAGACTATATCTTTCCCTGTTGTGCTTCTGGAATACTCTAGAGCAGCGGTTCTCAACCTATGGGACACCACCCGTGTAGGGGCCGCGTATCAGATATCCTGCATGTCAGATGTTTACACTGCAATTCACAGAATTACAGCTATGAACAAGGAATGAAGTAATTTTATGGTTGGGGGTCGCCACAACATGAGGAACTGTATTAAAGGGTTGGAGCACCAGGAAGATTGAGAAGCACTGAGAGTCAACCTGTATACTTCTGGGACCAGCTATCTATGCAAACGAAATGAATTAATACATCCATTCTCTGATTTGCCTTGGTACTGGAGACTGAACCCAGGGCTTTGCAGCAGCCAAGAGTGTGCTATACAGCTGAGTTTACCCTCATTTAAGATCCGGAGTGCCCTAGGGTACAGCTGGTGGGCCACGAAAGTTCCAGTGCGGTTTTTCTCAGTGTTTCACACACAAGCCGAGCAGGCACTCACCATCTGAGATGGCTTCTTAGGTTCTGGGATTTGCCATCTTGAGTTCCGCTCAGCTACACATACAAATGAGCTGGGTCTGTTCCCCCAGAGCCAACCACATCTGGACTTAGTCTCAACCCAAGTAAAGTTAGCATGAAGTTAGAGCCTCCCCTGTTGGGAGGGTTTATAATGAAGAACTATCCCCGAACAGATTTGCTTTCTGGAGGCCAGGGCCTCCCGGCTGCCTTTAATGTCGTAATAATTCCTATGTGGCTCAGACCAGGATACCTTTCTCTTCTTGTCTTCCTTCCTTCCTTGAGCTGCTAGAATTTTCTACATGTCATTGATTCAAAATCCTAGTTGTCTGTCTCTTTTCTTCTAGATTTTTCATCTCCCAAACTCTTGTCAATGGACTGGAAATGCATGCATTTCCCAGTTACTACCACCAGGGGCAGCATCTGAATCCACACTGGTGCAGAGTGTCCCCATCCCACTAGGTACTAATTAAATATCCTTCTTTCTGTAACCCTTTATTGAGAGGATACAGTCTGTCTTAATGTATATACCCGCAAGTCTCCTATTATCACCCCACTCCCAACCAAACCAAGCACTTCTTTCACTGTCAATTTTACACTCATGTTTTTTAATCTGTAAAGAAGAAATTGCAAACTGGCAGAATCTACCCTATAGAACTGTTTCCTTTGGCCTTCAAAGTGTTTTATATTGACTTTAAAAACTTGCTTCAGCATTTACAAGGTAGTGATATATGTCTTGATTTTCTTAAAGATGAAAAATTCTGGCACTGCTAAATCATCATAGTCTTTGGTATGACTGGCTAAAACAGAGAGGCAAAGGAGACCCCCAGAAGGGTGATTACCTTACTAGTTCCCCAAATCCCATCTCTGTGGTTTGCCCTTCTTATTGGCCTTCTCACAGCCATGTGGATTTGCTAGCATTCCTGTAAGTTCTTGCTACCTTTGAGGTAGTGTGATTGTCCTCTTATGTTTTCATTGGTCCACCCCAATAGAGTCATGCCACTGAGGTTAGTCATTGGAACCTTTCTGTGAATGTGGTCTCACTATGGACTAGATCCACATCTATAACAGTGGAAGAATAACTGAATGAAGAAGGTTTGAATTAGAAAAAGAGTAGAACAGAACAGAAAGGGGAGTGAGAACCTTATCCCTCTTGTAAGATACAGTTATCAACTGGGGGAACTCTTCCTACTGAAAATTTCACAAGCTAAATACTGCAGTTCATTGCATAAGCCATTATCAAGATGAGCATAAATCAGACAAGCACAGACATCAGAGTTTCAAAAAAACAAGGAACACATTTCATACTGTAGCCAAGATGCCTTTACACATTAAAAAAAGCAAAAACAAAAACAAAACACTTTCTAAGATCTGTTTTTTTAACTTCCTGTGTTAAAATTATTATTACTGAAACTTCATACAAAATTAGGATATACAATTCACTTGGACCAGTGATCCCAAACCTTGGCTACTTGGCAACATGACTGGGAAACATTAAAACTTTCTGGATATCTAAACCCAAGAATTAAAACCAGGATTTCTGGGTGAGACCAAGTATCCAGTTAAAAGATGTTCTACCCAGTCAGTCAGTCAGTCAGTCAGTCAGTCAGTCAGTCAGTCAGTCAAGGATGAGACTTACTGATCCAAGTCTTGCACCAAAACACATGAGTTTTACAGACAAGAATCTGTGATCACTGCTTTACCAAAGACCTCAGGACCCAAGAACCTGGAATTGAGACAAGATTGTTGGTTTCTTGATGCCATGTCTAGGATTCTCTACTTCACAAAATTACACCCAAGCATACAATGCTCTCTCTAATACTCTGAAAAAAGTTCTTACTTTTGAGTAAGTGAGCTCCAGGACACAGACTCTCTATGCAGGAACTTCTACAGAGTTCTGTCAGCACCAACTCTGATAGCAGATTCCAAATGAATTGGTGATTAGAAAATGTGGCTCTATTTTATTTATATGATGCCTATTAATACTCCAAGACATTGAACCATATGAAAGCTACTTGGCAGTCATGATGAGCTATTAGTAGACAAATTAACAAGACAACAAAGAACATTTATCAATATTTCCTGTTTGAAATTGGATCATATATCAGGGTTATTCTAATATAAAATTTATTTAAAAAATTAATTCCCCCAGTTTTAGCCTTATAGAAAAGTTGGAGAAATAATAGAGTTCCCATGTGAGTGATATATACATATATATATGTATATATCACAACCCCCCCAGTGTTAAACTCTTTCATAAGTACTAAAGCCAAGGCAACACAAGTACAACACTATAAACAAAATCACAGACTTGATTTGAATTTCACTAGTTTTCCTAATGCCCCACCCTTTTTTTTGTCCTGCGTAGTCAGTACAAGGTCCCACATTGAATTTATTACTTCTTTTTCACTTTTCCCAATTAGTGGCATTCCTGAGTCCTTTGAAATCTTTACATTTTCCTGGGCTTTTGGTTTATTATTTAGTCAGTTCCTCTATTTAGGCTTATATATCATGTTTCTGGAATGAGGTTATGAATTTTTGTAAGGCTATCACAGAAATGATGTTGTATTCTTGGTGTATCATCTAGGAGGTCATACTAGCATGTGTTTTATATTGGTCATATTAATCTTGATCACTCTGTTAAAGCAAAATCTATTTCTGTCCCCAATAATGGAAAGCTACTCAGAAATTTTGCTGTAAGAGAAACTCTAAATAGAATGCCATGCTTTAGTGGAAAAAAATGACTCTGTTATGATATGGTTTGGATGTGAAATGTCCCCTGAGGCTGGTATGTTAAAGGCTTGCTTCCTAGCCTCTGACTCTATTGGGGATGTTAAGGCATTGGCAGTGTGTTCCTGAAGGGAATCTTATGGCCTGGCCTCTCTCCCACTAATTTTGTGCCTCTAATCCACTGTGAGAGAGAAGCTTCCCCTTCCATATGCTCTGTCATGATGTTGCCTTGCCAAAGACCCAGAAGCAACAGGCCAATAACCCGGGACTGACAGACAGAAAACTGTGAGCCCAACTCCCTTTTTCTTGTTATAAACTAGTTGTCTCAGGTGCTTGTGACAGCATTAGGAAGCTGGGTTGTGATAAGACTTCCATGAGGCGAGACTCCTCTAAGCCCCTCTTCTCCCACAACAAAAATTTTCTTGTATTGTCTGTTGCTTAAAATTCTACCATTAGATCATCACTCATTTAGCTGAGGCTTTGAAGTATGAGCTGTGTCCAGCTGTCTCTAGAAGCACTGAACTCCCAGAATGCACTGCTGTGCCGTGGCAAAGTCCTCACCTGGAAGTGTAGGTCTGCTCTTAGGACGCAGTTCACCCTTGAGTCCCTTCCTAATTTCTCTTCTATCACTTCACTTCTACTGCCAGCATCCAAGCCCATGCCATGGAGGCATTTTCCATTCTCCATGGGACCCATCTTTTAATCTGAACACATCTTTCTTTCCCCTTCTTTAAGATATTCTTTTCCTGTCCTCTACCAACCCAGCAAGTTTTAGCTAGGACTTTAACTTGCTTCACGGACATTACGTGCACTCTCAGATGATTACATTGTCTTACCCTGACCTTGTACACTCTGAATGACCATTCTTCCTCCCATGGTTGTTTCTAACTTCATCATGCCTCGCTTTAGGCAGAGGGTTAGCAAGGAGTAGCCCAAGGTCCAGATTTGTCTTACTTCCTTTTAAAAAATAACAATAAATCTTCATGGGATCACAACTATGCTACTTCTCTATGTATTTCTATGGTTGCTTCATATTATGAAGGCAGGGTTAGGGTTAGGAAACCATGAAAAAGACTGTACAGCCTGAAATGCCTAGACTGTTTGTTCACTGTGGCACTTTCATAGAAGCAGAAATTTCATTAAACATTCACCTGAATTCACACCTGCCATAACTCCAAGAGTTAGTTCAGCATAGATTTTCACGAATCTTTGTTAAATAAAGGTGAAGGTCACAATTTTGCTATACTTTAGTCTTCCCTGTGAATTACAGCTAAGGAGGATGGTTAACATAAGAAATTACAAAGAAAAGTTGTCAATAGTTTATTTCAGGAGGACTCTATCAGTGGAAGGCTGCCTGTAAGTTATTCATGGCCTACATTCAGTCTGTCTAACCCTGAATACAAAGAATAGTTCCCCATTAGGCACATAAACCACACTTAGAAGATGGTCATGTCTGTAGAGTAACTTCAATCAGTCTTTCGGAAATAATTCCGATTTTCACAGATTCTAGCACATTTTGGCTCAGGCCAAGCGAAACAAAAATAATTTAGGGTTCCCAGTGTTTCTTCGTGAAAACTCCAAAGCTAACCAGATGAACCGCCTTTCAATAAGATCACCGAGGAGTTTAGGTTGCCCATGGCGACGAGAGCCTAAAATTAAATTACCGAAATGAAGAGGTGGACAGTACCAGGCCCGTTCACAGGACTCGCCCCCCTCCCCAGCTCGAAAGTCAGCGGGGTGCTCACTAGAGCAGCCCTTGCTTTCACCTGCCTCTTGAAGGGACTTGTGGATTTCATTACCTCTGCAAATATGAAAAAGTACAGACGGACTTTTCAGACTGTCGACTTCCTCTGGGGGAGAGTTCAACATCAAAGCAACTATTTCTACAAACATTTAAAACATCTTCACTCTTCCTGCCCCCCCCCCGGTCTCCTTCACAAACACTAAACACACCCAGTTTTCCAGGCTCCTATGGCCCAACAACACTCCTTTCCCTAGCAAGGCCCACATTACTGCCATGATTTATGGCTCGTGAATAATTAGGAGCCTGTGTGATGGTCTGGGGTTGAGATCAAAAGAACCATGTGTCAGAAGAAGGGAGGGGCTGCTGGAGCAGGCCGACCGGGTGGTGTTTGTAATCCTAACCAGAGAGAAGCGGTCCATGGCTTAATTGGGAAAAGGCTCAGGGTCTGAGGAAAACCGTGAAAGCTGTGCCCGTCTAGGGAAAGAATCTGTGTGTTTTGCAAATCAACAATAAGCAGTGATAGGTGGACCCTCGAGGAGTTGGGGGCGGGACGGGCGCTATCTGGTTTGAATTAGGACTCAAAGGTCTGAAGGGGGTAAAAGTGGACTACATGAATACTGAGAGAGAGAGAAAAATTCATCTGCTCAAATGTGTTCACTTAAGAAAGTTCTGGAATTTTCTTCTCTGATCCAGAGGAAATGTCAATGAAAGGGTTGCAGTATTTCAGTCCTGTCTCTTTGGTCTGATTTCTCAGTGAGTTTTCATGTCACTCATTGTCCCTCCTGCTCGCAGAGAAAGACGACTTCTTGGTGAAGACATGCGGCAGTGGGGTCGGGCTTGGGCTGTACTGTGCACTGCACAGGGTGGGGTGGCCAGCAGGGCGACAGGAGGAGACCCAGTTCAATCCCAGGGCTCAGGGGGTTCTTGCGGTGCAGATTTACGACTTTCTGTAAATCACACATATAGCAACGGAAACGGACCTGCAGGGCAGCCCCTTTCTCAGTCCTGGCTTGCTTTCTAATAAGCTGTGTGGCCTTAGCCAAGGCTAGTAGTCTGGGTCTCAGTTTCCTTTTCTGCCAACCGGCGCTGACTGACTTTGGCGAACTCTGAGCTACTGCTCAGCTTCCAAGTGCTATAGATGTCCGTTGCTGGGTCCTTGAACTCGATGTGTTTGCTCTCTCTCTCTCTCTCTCTCTCTCTCTCTCTCTCTCTCTCTCTCTCTCTCTCTCTCTCTCTCTCTCTCTCTCTCTCTCTCTGTCTCTCTGTCTCTGTCTCTGTCTCTGTCTCTCTCTCTCTCTGTCTCTCTCTGTGTGTGTGTGGGGGGGGGGCACGTGGAACCGGGATGCCACTGGGAGGCAGCTTTACATGAACTATGAAGTTCTGCAAGAAGAGCAATGGACACTCTAGGACACGGCATGCGGATTGTGTGAACCCAACTGAAAGGACCCATTCCCTGCGCGTGAACACGCAGTCCTCACTCACCTTGCAAAATACAGAGAATGAGAGAGATGAGAAGAACAGTTCAAAGAAAACCCCTTTCTCTGTGTGTGTGCGAGCCACACAGAGGAGGCCTGCTGTCCTGGGGCAATTTTTCACTGTGATCCACAGTGCTGCGTGATATCGAGATGCTGATGACACTTGTGCTGGGACCCTTGAAGAAGGGCACCTGGTGGCTGGCCCTGTGGTCTCTGGCTGTTGGGCGGGTTCCTCCAAGGTGGTCAGTATACCATGCTGCCATCTAGTGTACACTCATGAGCTTCCTGGCCTAGGCGAGGGATTCAGATTGAACCCAGACACCGGAAGTCTGGAGGAGGAGGCTTTTTTCAGTGTTACCAGGGGCGACCACTGTGGTCTCTCCACTCTGCTCTAAGCTTGGGGTCTAGAAGCGGTGGTCTTTTGTTTGTTTGTTTGTTTCCCGAGCACAAAAGAACCCCGACTTCCACCAGGAGTCTTACCGTATATCCTCCCACACTCTCCCTGGCAAAATTGGAAAGTTGAAATCAAAGTTAAAAGGGGAAGGGACGATTATTTGGTGGCAAGCCAAGGGGAAGCTGTTAAGTCACTCACTGGCCTCATCATCCGGGGAAGTGCGAACCTGGAGAAATTCTCTTTGCAAATGATACAGGGGTATTTAATTTCAAAGGCGGCGAAAGGTGCTATTTCAGGATTGACACGATGCCACAGCAATGTATCCCAGAATGTCTCTTCAGAACGCGGGTCCAACAATGAAAACACGCTCTCGATAAGGCGTGTAATGGGCGAAATTATGCTAATCAAGGAAAAGCTTATAGGGTGAGTAATTTAGTAACCTCTTTCTGAGCATAAGAGTTTATTTTAAAGTCCTAAATGACACCATAAAAGTAGTCAGGCATATATCTCCATACTGATACTGGATAATAAACACAGTCGGAGTCTAAAGTACCTTGAGCGACTCCCCTCTGTGCTTATTATCCTGTACTTCCCCACTAATCACTAGAGCCTAAACTTTAATACTCATGGCTTTGTTTACCTAACACTTTGTCAAGTCCAATACATCTCCGTTCCTTACCTTTTCCCACAAAGCTTGAAACTATTGCCTCTTTTTTCCCCCCACAGAGAGATCTTGGGTTCTTTTATGACAGTGTAAGTTATGTTAAGTGTTGAAGTGTTGCTTTGAACTTTGAAATGCACATTGGAATCCAACAGAAGATGAGGCAATACGAGTCATAACTCGACATGCATGACCTTCAGTGATGAAAATGAATGGCTGATGGCTCTAGAAATCTCCTTGTCACTTTGACATTGTAAAAGCAGATATTATGGTTTCATAGCAATGAATTCGAACACTAAAATATTGTCTTTTAACTTAGAGCAGTCAGCAATAGGAAAAGAATCATATCATTCCTTCATCTCTACTCCTTTATAGCTTCAGTAACTTTCAGTCAAAAAGATTGCTGGATTCTATTAGCAGCTCTCCTCCAAATGCCACTGGCATGCTCCCTTATTTGGGCCCACAGAGAGGATGGTAGAGCTAGGAGAGGTATTTGTAGTATTCTCCATGACCTGGTAGCAAATGGTCCATCAGACATGCAGGGAATGGGCTAAATCCAAACCCCAGCCCTTCTGGAAGAGAACTAAAAGTTCTGAGAACACTTAAATGTGTGAGTAGGAATGAGGGGATAGAGAAGCCACAGCAGACCATAGGACGATGAAACACAAGATGGTCTTCATAGTCCCCAGATGGAAGGGCTGTGTGCCATGATTCTGAGAACTTACTGGGCCCGTGGGTGATGACCCCACACACAGAATGCCTCAGTGTCTGGTAGGGAACAGGATGTACCCCTTCCATAGCATTACAGATGGAGATGACGGAAAGAAAGGGCTCAAAGACCACAGGCCAGGTTTGATTAAATGCACAAATTCTGGAACCAGTGCCTGAGTTTGAACTCTGCCTTCATGCTTTACCAAGTGGTGTTCTTTTGTCTGTTGTTCATCTGTGATCTACTCCCATTGGCTCACTCAGAAGTTCCATTAGCCTAAGAATAACAATCACTGCAACCTTAATGTCTACATTGGAGTTGATATCAATGCCTCCAATGTGATTGTTGGAAACAAGAAAGGAATTAACAAGTATAAAATACACAAAACAATGGCTTTTTAAAAATTACCTTAAAAATTTCCTCCTACCTCTCCCTCATGGCTTACTATGTAGTCCTAGTTTGCCAGGAACTCACTATGTAGAACAAGCTGATCTTAAAAGCTCACGCAGATTCGCCTGTCTTTGCTTTCCAAGTGCTGAGATTAAAGACATGTGCCACTATGACTGGCTAAAAATAATGACATGTACACGAAAATTAGTTAAGACATGTTAACAATTATTATGTCATTAAAAGTTAATTTGGGAATTGAGGCTGTGAACTTTTATGATAACAACAATAAAATCAATGAATCCATTTTTGGACACATTCATACCAAGTAATAGTAAACCACATATCTTATATACCAGTGAATTCTATATTCTGTCAAATGGAGACACAAGACCAGGACATGCAAAATAGAAATGTGGACACTTTGTTTGAAATTATTAAAAATTTCAGGCTAAGCCGGGCGTTGGTGGCGCACGCCTTTAATCCCAGCACTTGGGAGGCAGAGACAGGCGGATCTCTGTGAGTTCGAGGCCAGCCTGGTCTACAGAGTGAGTTCCAGGACAGCCTCCAAAACAATACAGAGAAACCCTGTCTCGAAAAACCAAAAAAAAAAAAATTTCAGGCTAAAGATACAAGTCAAGCCTAGCATGCATTAAAAATCCATGTTCTACCCTCAGCACTGCATAAACAGAGTAAGGCGGTACACACTTGCCATTCCATCACTTGTGAAATGGAAGCAGAGGGGTCAGAAATTCAAGTTCATTCTTGGCTACATAGAGAGTTAAAAGCCAGCTTGGTCTACCAAAGACCCTGCCTCAGAACAAAACAAAAACAAAATCAAACACCAACAACAAATGCCCCGCATAAACAAAACCCCTAATTTTTTTTAAGTTGGTGATTAACAGCTGAACATTAGCCAAATTTGGGTTCTTGAATGGTATGTGATGTATCCCTGAAGTTTTGCAAAGGCCATATAACACATGAACAGCTAGCTCAGTGAATTCACTCTCCAGTTTGTGATATAAGGCAGCCTTTTCCTTTTTGCCCACTTCCTATTGCTTTAGCTTTTCATAATGATTTTGGTGCTTGAGTTCCTTGTTCAAAACACATTTCCGGGAAACCATTGGGGCATTCAGTATGTTTGTCTCAAATCTCCTAAGCTTCCTGCCCCTTTTGGTTCACTCTGAATTTTGGGGTTGAGGCACCCATTCTCAAGTTGTTCTTCACAGTAACTGTCCCATTTAAACCACAGGTACCACTTATCGTTTGGTGATGATAACATCATTCAAAAGCCCTCTCTTTCTCTCTTTCCCTCTCCTTCTCTCCCTCTAGTGGGTTTCTCACATGTAGCAATCTTCTGGATTGGTGGGATTTTTTCCTTGGCATTCTGTTCTTTCTCAAGATATACTCACTGAAGCTCCCTTTTCATGCTGATGGACTCCAATTCCACCAAGTGACATTAGCTCTCAACATACTTGCCCTCCTCCCCTGCTTCCTAGTTAATGGTTTGTCTATGTTTTCAGCATACGCCTATCATCTCTAAATGGGTGTTTCAAAGCAGTCACTCACTCGTCTCAAGCCAACTCATCCTCTTCCGTGTGCTTCTAGTTCAGTACAGCTCATGAAGAGCCAGGCTGGAAGCCAAGTCCTACTCAGCGTCATGGGCTGCCTCACCTTCCACTTGATCTCATGATGGAAATACTTCTTAGGTCTGTCTCTTCCTTCAGCTTCCAAGTTTGGAGTCAGTCAGTCTGTCTGTCCCCATCCTTTTTTTTTTCTCACTAGATTCAGTTTCCAGGTTTCCTACCAATCTGTTACAATCCACACTTACTGAAAGATATTGTCAAGGTGTAAATTCATTCATATCCTTGGTTGAGGACCTCTGGTATCTGGTGGAATAGCTCAAACCTTCTTTGGAAAAGCACAAGGAGTTTCATTTTCTTCTGATTCGGATCTCTCTGAAGCTAGTTGTAGCTTCCAATCTCCTCCCTTAGCTTACATCGGTTCCCCTTGCTGATCACACCTGGGCCACAGTCTCATGTTCAGACAGCCTTGCATAGATCATGCCTTTGCGTAGGAACACCTTCTTGGTGTCCTCTTCCCATTAAACCCACAACACTTTCCATATGCAGCTATCTGAGTCATTGCCACAGAATTTGATTCTTCTCTCTGTGTCCCATGGGACTTTGCCCACATTATTACTGATTGTGTGGTCGTTCATCTTGACAACTAGCTGTGAAGTCATAAATTTCAGCATGGTATGTTCCTGTTCCCCACAGCCTCTGCACTTCCCATGGTCCCTGGAACAGGGTGAAAATGGAAGAATTGTGTGCAAATCCCATGCATAAAGCTGAGACTTTACCAGTCATGAAGAAGGGTTAGCTAAACATCAAGAAGATACTTTGTGAGTCTCAAAAATGACAGAACTTGGATCAGGGAGAAAATAAAACCTCAATTCTAATGAACTACTCATAGTGCATCTGGACACTGAGTTATTATTTGCTAACCAAAGAGGAGAGGCCTATATAAGGATTGATTCAAATTACTGCTAACACAAGCCTGATAGGGATTTCTCTGATGGATGGTGTACAGTAAAACCATCTCATAAATAGAGTAGCTTGGGGTGTTACTGCATAGCAACTGTACCCTTTCTCTCTATCCACTTACTCCCCAACTCAACTGGCATTCCTTACATGAATTGTATGTGCTATAGAGTGGCTATCACCCTTCTTTAGTTTTCAGAACGCTGGTAAGAGGAATGCAAATGTAACAGCTAAAGCCTTACTTATCCTTGGTCCCTGAATCCAGGGCTCTGATCATTGACTGTGTCTACATAGCTCATTCATTCACAGTGGTCACAGTTATAGCATCAGTCCCTATAGACAGGGATCAGTTATGCTCCTAAAGAGAACGGTCACCTTCAGTGAAAGACAGAATGACATTCTCTTACAGGGTGCTTTGCATGAAATGTCTGTTGCTGAACCCAGTTGTAACACAGGGAGTAAACATCATTGTGTCTATTACCTATGCGGTTTCAAGTATTGTCTCCAAATCTATAGCTTATTACAGAGGGACAAAAAAAAATAAATGCCACCAATGATGGAAAGGTGACTTGTTTCTTCTATACAGCCCATTGCTGAAAGATGAGCAGGGTGAGCATAGATGGCATCCCCTGCTATATTAGTGTTTCACAATGTTTTAAGTCAATGGTTCTCAACCTGTGGGCCATGACCCCTGTGGGGTTCCATATCACGTATCCTATATATCAGACATTTACATTATGATTCATGTCAGTAGTAAAATTACAGTTATGAGGTAGCAATGAAATAATTTTATGGTTGGGGGGTCACCACAACATGAAAAACTGTATTAAAGGATCGTAGCATTAGGAAGGTTGAGCATCACTGGTTTAAGCAAACTTTATCGTTGTTCTTCAAAATTTAATGTGTTGCAAGTCATGTTGAAATTGCTTGTAGAGGTAGAAATTACTAAATTCCCCCACAAAGACTACAGATTTGATTATTTTAACCCATCAACTGGGAACAAAACTCTTTATAGACTTCAGTACAGCCATTATTCTGTTAGGTTGTGGAAAGGAAGCACAGAAAATTTTTGAGACATGAAAAACAATCATTTGTTATGACTGTGTTTGGGGAGAAAGAAAGAGAGGAGGGAGAGAAGCACAGTGAGACCTTGTCTCAAAGAAGAAAGAAAGAAAGAAAGAAAGAAAGAAAGAAAGAAAGAAAGAAAGAAAGAAAGAAAGAAAATGTTTTTACACGGGCCAAATTTGGCTGGGATAGTAAGCTAAGCTGTAAAGAACTGTCCACAGCATAAATCGAAACTAACTTTCCCAGCATTGTAAACACCGAGTGCTTTATGCTATTCTGTATGCATAATGTAACAAATAAAAAACTTGGTTTGTCATCCTGAACAAGTTTTAATGCCCCAAGAACTCAGAACAATGAAGCATGGGCTAATTAAAGACTAATTATTGTTAGAAATAGTTTATCAGAGTCAATTTCCCAAAAGGTTTTAAAAATTTTATGAAAGAGGAATATTGGCTGGTATTAAGTTGGCAAGTTCGTCTAGGTGGGAACAAAGTATTGCATGAACACATAAGGTCTGACCTGAGAATGAACACTGTATCCCTAGCTAGGAAGAGCTAGGGATACAATGAAGTCACAGAGTTGGGTCTGATGAAGAGTATAACTAAGGTCCAAGGAAAAATAAGAGAAGTCGACATGAACTACAGTAGAAAGACTGTGAACATAAACTTCAAAGTTACAGAACAGGGCCAGCAAAGTTTTTTTTTTTCTGCAAAGGACCAGATGGTAAATATTTTTGGCTTTACAGGCCTTACAGTCTCTGTCGCAACCACATAACTCTACTGTTGTGGGAATGTAGCCACAGATAATCCATAAAGAATGAACATGGCTGTGTTCCAATAAAACTTTATTGACTAAAACAGGAAATGAACTGGTTTGGCCAATGGGCTAAAGTGTAGGTGAATAGAGAACAAATAACCAAGTCAAAGCAATTCACAGCTGCCCTGGCACCATTGTTCAGACCACCACAGCCTGGGTTATATATGAATCTACCTGTGACCTCCATAGGTATTAATTTAACCAAAATTGAGAATGACCTCCTGATTGTAATAATAACAGAAATCCAGGACTATGACACTGAAGTTACTTTAACCCTGGAAGTGTTATTATAAAGACTTTAGGAATCTTTATTTCACAGCTTCAGGTTGAGGGTGTGAGGATCTAATCATGGAAATCATATATAATTAGGAATGGAATCCAGATTAGTAGATTCCTTAATTAGAACTCTTTCTTTGCCCCAGGTGATACATATATATATATAATTGTGTATAATTATAACATTAATTACAACAATAATTGAATAATATGTGTGTATGTATATATTAAAGATATGGTCTACGTAGCCCAGGCTGGCCTAGAACTCAGTATGTAGACAAAGGAGACCTTCAACTTCTTTTTCTGAAGTTGATTTATTTTTATTATTTTAAATTACGTGTATCTGTATTTGTCTGCATGTGTGTATGTGCATGTAAGTGCAGAAGCTAGACAAGGATTTTGGATCTCCTGTAATTGGAGTTACAAGCAGTTGGTAAGCCACTTGATGTGGGTTCTGAAACTCAAACTGGGGTCATCTGGAAGAGGGGTACATGTCCTTAACTTCTCAGTCATCTCCCCAGCCCTAGATTAACAACTTCTAATACTCCTGCTTCTGCCTTTAGAGTGCTCAGGATACAGGTGTGTGTTGTCAACTCCAATTTTATGCGGTGCTGGAATCAAACTTAGACCTTGTGGTAGTCTGAATGTAATTGGCCCACCTAAACTTGTAGGGAACTGCACTATTGGGAGATGTGGTCTTGCTGAAGTAGATAGGACCTTGCTAAAGGAAGTATGTCAGTGTGGGAGTGGGCCTTGAGGTCTCTTTTGCTTAAACTTTGTTTAGTGTCACAGTCCTTCCTGTTGCCTTCTGATTAAGATGTATCCAGCACCACATCTGCCTGCATGCAGCCATGTTCCCCGCCATGATGATAATGAACTGAAACTCTGAAACTATAAGCCAGCTACCTCAATTGAATCAGTCACGGTGTCTCTTCACAGCAATAGAAACCCTTACTAAGAGAGATCTTTCCGCATGCAATGCAAGCATTCTACAAACTAAGCTGTATCCTCAGATCCTAAGTTATTTTATTTATGATGCTACTGTTTAAAGCCATAAAAGTAGCCCTAAATAAGAGCAAATGTTAATGATCTGGGATATAATCCCCATTCCTTCTGTATTATGCAGAGAAAGTAGAAGAGGTTAAACCTGTCTTCATGTCAAGGATATTTACCAGTAAGTCTTTGCTTCAACTCAAATGCACTCTCTTCATGAAATGTGGCTTGTATGTAGATTGTCCTGGGAGTTTTGCACTCCTCAAGGTGGACATTCACCAATTAACCTCCATCCCTTGTGCTCTTGCCATTGGTGACTGTAGATGTGAGAGACTGATCAGACTCCATCTGCAGAATGCCACTGAGATAGAAAACTCTCCCAAGTGGTTCAAACCTTTCACCACCAGCTGTGGTCCCCAGCAGAAACATGAAAAGGTAGAACAACTTGTGTATTTTTAATACTAAAATCATTCTGTTCACAAGTGGTTGACACTGCAGGGTTTGCTTTCCCTACACATTGTTTGCCAAACCCAAATACTTCTGGGTGAACCATGAAATGTGAGGCATCCCAGTCAAATAAATTGGATTACTACCCTTGGATTAAGATAAATCATTTCCCGAATTTTTGTCTGTTTGCTTTGGCCAAGCTTGAATCCTGTAAACTCTGCCTTTGATAACTACTCTAAAGTGGCAGAGTGGACTAAGAGTAGATGTGGGAAAGAATAAACTAGAAACTACATGACCAACAAATGATTCTTTAGAGTCTCTGTCCCCAGATACACTGGACTTTGAAATACTTCTTTAGTTTCATTCATTACCCTTTTCTGAGGAACTCCATTCCCAAGAAAGTAGAACTGGAGGTAAATGGTGAATTTGATTCTTGTGTATGTCCTTCAAGATTTCTGCAATGTTTCCCCAATTGGGCAGACAAGATGATAAAGGTCTATACAATTTTGATTCTGTTAAACATTGGTGTTTTCTGTCCTCATTAAGTCCCCTTGCTAAGAGAGAAATGCCAGCCTAGTGTGAGATGGGAAACAGGTAAGTAGGGCTTTTTGATGGTCTTTGTGCCTTAGGTTTATAATTTGTTGTGGTATTAGATGTTCAGGAATTTTCAAAATAGCACACAAATGATAGCCTGTGTTCCTTAGTCCCTTCCAAACTCTGCAGTTACAATGATTGGTGTTGTAGCCTTATGGAGGCTCCCTGATGGTTAAGGAATGTAGGTTATGGTATTGTTCAGGAGTGATGTTAACTTGAAAAGTCACTTCCTTTCTCTTTATTGACATGTCTCTATTCTCCATCTGGGGATGTCTCTCATCATGTCCTACCCTTCGTATCACTTAAATCCGAAAAACCCCAGGCTAGTCCCCACTTCTCCTGGGATAAGACTTTATGACTGTGCCATTCTCTTATTCTTTCCTATGTCCACTTTTATTCATTGGCCTCAATTAATTTGCATTAAATGATTAATGACTAAAACTGGCTTTATCCTTCCTGGGAGGAGTTACACCTTATAAAACTTGTCCTACAAAAGGAAACTAAGCTTCTGCTACTATAGTTTGGGCCTGGCTTGTAAAATAAATAATTTTCCACCATCCCTTTAATCATGTCACTGTTATACTCTATCCAGAAGGTAATTACCTCCTACAGCAAATAGCCAACCTCAAGGTCACTAAGGTCAGTAAACTCTTTGAAGAGCATGTTGCTGTATTGGTCTTTATGGGAGTCATGTTTAAATGGGGGTAAAATAACATGTTCCTTAACTCTGGAGATATATCAAGCCCATCCTTGGAGAGTTGATTAGAGTTGCTTCCCCCAGGACATCAAGGGCAGTGGGGAATGTTGTTACAGATCACAGGCTGGTCTGGGGGCTTCCAACTTCCCACCATGGTCTAAACCAGAAAACACTGGGGGCAGAAACACATACAGCCATAACAGGTGCTGGGGGGCTTTTTCTAGGGAAAGAACTTCTGAAATTCCAAAAAAAGTGACCACAGGCTAAATAATGTAACAAAATGAAGGTTTTTATTTAGAAGCAGCATGCCCTTCTGTGAATACAAAGCTCACTTAGAATGGACCTGCACGATTATCTTCTGGCAAAGAACCAATCGCATTTGGAGACCTCAGCAGCTGAACCCAGAGTGACAGCTGAAAACTAAAACATGTTCCAAAGATCAGAGACATTGCTGAATGCTCCATTTTGAAGTTTGATCCAAAGACCCAATTTATGTCCTGTTGATTTTATTGAAGAGAAGAGGCTTGTTCCAAAGGCTCTTTCAAGCTCTGCCCCCCTCCCTCTTCTGGCCCTTCAGCCCCGCAGGATTTCAATATCCCTGGAAGGTATTTGCTGCTCCTCAGAAAACAGTCCAGCGGTGCTTAAGAGAACATTATGTATTCCCCAGCCCACTTCCTCCTCCAACGCTGTACTTATGAGCAGGAAGTTCCCCTATATTCTCATAAGAGAATACATTTCTCCTTTGCCTGAGGGCTGATGGGCCATGCAGGGGTCCTTTGGAAATGTCTGTGGTTTGACCAACATTAAAGAGAACAAAGGCAAAGTAAATTAAAAATTTACTATGATTTAAATTGAAAAATATTACATACATAGCATAATTAAAAAAAAAAGGCAGCTAAGTAGGGAGAATTTTCAGGAGGGCTTAGACACCAGAACTGGCTGCTGGATTCTGGGAGGTGTCTGTGCTGTGACCTTGACAATCCAGACCTCTAAGTCTCTTTTTCTTGTTCATAGAAATATAATCTTCCTTATCCTGCAATGCTGTTAAATAAGGCTCAGACACCTAAGCCTGAAAGCAGTTAATAAATAGGATGCTGCAATAGTTAATGCAAACTAGAATGGCTCGAACTGCAATGAGACTGGAGACCAGAGGCTGCCTGAGACTGCAAACCTAAGATGAGATGGCCAAGGATGGGCTAAACTGAGCAACAGACAAACTTTACATCTCCACTATAACCCATTCTAGAAAAAAAAATATGAATTTACTGATATCTCTAAAAAATTTAACAGCCTTCAGTTTCCATTTTGGATTCTAGAGTTAATTACTTTGCATATGCATACTTTCAGAGCATTTGAAGCCATTAGTGGATAATTTGGTGCACACAGGCCTCACTCCTTTTCTTGCTCTCACTTCCTCATTGTTGGTGGGTCACACCCCATTGCATGGGGACCAGGACCAACTTTCTGCCTCTGCAGTTGACTTCAATCCTACCCAATAAATCCAGCTGTTCTTCTGAGTGTTTCATTAAGATATGTTGCATTGACTGCATGTACAACAACAACTTTAGGATTCAGTTTTAAAAGACCCAGTGCTACATTGCAAAAATTTTCATACTTTCAAACTAGCTCAGAAAATCTCGTGGAATTCAAGACTGCACTCAACTTACAGTCCAACAAAAGACACTTTTCTTCCTTTATGTCAATATTTCCCATGTCTTGATATCCTAGGATCTGAAACTTATAGTGTAAATTCCCTGAAATCTATATCAATGTTGGAGATACATGTGATGCATATCTATTTCTTTTGCTAATACACCCCACCTCCAGCTGGAAGATGAAAACATTTATATCTTCCAAAGAAACCTACTAAGTGATACAAAGTTTCATCTTAATAAATTGACCTCCTGCGTAATGATTTTATCTGATAGCTTGGTTAAGGGGTCCAAAGGGTATTTTTTCCCATACAACCAATCGCTTTATTGTTGTTAATGTAGAATAATCAACCAGACTCTCATTTATTGATCTTTCTGAGTCTTGAATTTTTTCAGTATATACAGCTCACATTTTCAGCTTTAAAAAAATCCAACTAATTTTCCCATCAGCACTAGAGCAGTAGTTATAGAGAAATCACTAAATTTTCAGGATTCAATTTCCACAGCTCAAATCTACATTTTTTTTCCTGTCTTCTGGTAAATAGTCAAATTGTCATGTCTTTTAGCTCAACAGATTTACCCTGAGTCACATGGGAAGTTCTGCCAAAATGTTGTATTTGCCCCACATGAAAACACAGTACACAAGTCCAAGCATAAATCAGTTTGCATAAAAAGCCACGGTCCTGTCCATTTTCACACACATGCTTTTGTTAATATCGGGTGCTTATTTTCCAAACAATCGGGTACAGTTTCTTTATAAGATTGTTTTACAGGGCTCTTCAGCTGTTGCCTGAAAAGCATGGAGCTGCAGAAGGGACTTAAGTTGTATCTTATTACTCTTTGTTAGAGTGGGTATTGAATTTGGTTTAAAATCAGTCATCTCCTTTAGAAATTATGTTGCAGACAGACAAATGCAAAATGCCAGATGGTGGATTTGAAACAGAGACCTCATTTGAGTCAATGAAAAGTCTCCTCTTAGTATTTGTGTCCTATTAAATGTTACTTATTTTTATTTTCTTCTCCCACTTAACCGAGTTTTGTTGTCTTATGAAACATAAAATTTCATAATGCATTTTAGCTCTAATCTTATTTAAGTGGTTATTGTGTATAGATCTAAGCTAGATTCTTACCGTTTCTATAATAACAAAATGTTCTTGGCTGACAGGTTTCCATAGGATCACTAATCTTAGTACATAATGAAGATATATACTGGATAACTTGCCCTTTAAATTAATTCACTTTTTATTTATATAATGTCATGAATGAGAAACTTATTATACATTTAAAAAGAACTCTAGCTTGTGTGCCTTTTCCTTCCAAGACCAGAGAGAAACTGCAGGGATTTTGTTAAGCTAAACAATACTTCATTATTCTGCTATTACAGAAATCACAAGACAGAGATAAGAACATCACATTTGTCTGGGTTGCTGAGTAACTGAGCAATGCCTTGTCAGTGGTTTTGTCAAGAAATGAATTGTATCCTACTATGAATTATCTTATTAATATTAATCATTTGGCTAATAAAAAAATCTCACTGTGCACTTGCAAGCCAGTCTGGCAGCAAATGGCTACTTAAAAAAAAAACAAACAAACCTCGTTTTCAGGATGGTGAGAGAAAAGTAGTGGGTAGAAGGCATAGCAAAGGGTTTCTCAAAGGTCAGTCATGGTCTTGGCTTTGTGTCCTAGGCAAGTCTCTTTCTTTGCGGGCTCTTGCAGACTTCACTTCTGTGTTCGGGTGATACATGTCTTCATGATTTGGTTAACCCAGATCCCTTGCCTCTGAACTAGAGCTCCTGTTATCCCATGGCCTCATTTCTCTTGGGTCTGTGACACTAGTCACACCGAGTTGGTACCATGACATAGGTACTGATCAAAATATCTTTGGCTACAAATCTTCCTCTTGGAATTTTAGTGTTAGAGGCTCAAAGATAAACCAGCAGTGTCTCAAACAGGAGCATGGATACACACACATATGAATCTACATTGGAGAAAATGAAAATTCCAGGCTGAGAACAGCACAGCTCCTATTTTTATTGAATCAGCATGTTCCACATCATGAACAAACAGCATGGCCTCTGCCTACCATGGTGGGACACAGAGGTGACTACAGATACGTGGAGATGTGGTTGGTTGTTTATTCCCTCATCCAGCCCCAGGTTGCTGCAGTTTCCTTGCCCTCCTCAAGACTATTAGCAGTTAACAGCTACCAGGGAAACACATGTGTATGCTAGTGCCTTTTCCTAAAATTTCATTTAAAATAACATCACTAGGTAGATTTTTGGGTGTTCAGTTCTACACATTTTACTATGTATTTAGGGTTGCATAACCACTGACATGAGGATTCCGAGTAGTTCTTTTTTTTTTTTTTTTTTGGTTTTTTGAGACAGGGTTTCTCTGTGGCTTTGGAGGCTGTCCTGGAACTCACTTTGTAGACCAGGCTGGCCTCGAACTCACAGAGATCCGCCTGCCTCTGCCTCCCGAGTGCTGGGATTAAAGGCGTGCACCACCAACGCCCGGCCCGAGTAATTCTGATACTGCAACAAAACAAAGCAGCCTTTGTGCTATCCCTGTGTATTCACGCCCTCTCCCTTTGAGCTCTGACAGCCAGGGGTTTGTTCTTTATCACTACAGTTTTGTATTTTTGAGACTACCTTATCAGTGGAATCACATGATATTCAGTTTCTTCATACTGACTCCTATGATGATCCCTTTGTGATTGTAGTAGTCAACTGAACATATTACGATATCATTTGTTTTCAGATTGTGAGGTATTTCATTCTCTGGAATGTACAAGAGTTTATGTATCTGTTCTTCCAGTAAGCAGAATGATATGCAAAGTGTGCTGTTTGGTGGGCAAAAGAGCTTGAGTAAGTTAAATACACAGACCAGGTCAGCACAGACGAATTAGCTACAACTGACTAGAGGAATAATGCTACTAAAGAGAAACTGGGACAATAGAAAAAGGATCCAGACAAGACTCCACCTATCAAACGTTCCAGCTTGTGAAAATGCAAATTTATTTGAGATTACCTGGAAACCGAACGTCATCGAAGGTGTCCCCTGATAAAAACAGACATCCAAGGAAGTGTTTTCCAACAATTAGACAAGGAGTTCTCTTCAGAGGTAGTTAAAGGGTGATTGGATTGCATTTTTGTGCTGGTTGTAGAAGGTAGTAGCATGGTTCACTTGGCGCTGGGAATGAAAAAGGAAAGGGCCACAAGGTTGTGGAGGCTTTTGCCAGGCATGCAGAAAGTCACTGAGGTAAGAAATGTGTGGCAACATCAAACTCTCTGCAGGACTTTGGAGATGTTAGGAACTACAGACATCCCTTGAGGAAAAATACAGAATGGAAGCCAGCATAAGGACAAGTTTATACATGCTTCAGGAGGCATAACTAAAGGACTGGGATTGTCTAAAGCTACTAGATACCAGAAGCCAGACAGGGAACTGAAGAAATTGATATTTTTCCTGCTGAGTTTGAGCCTTGCTTTCATGCAAAATTTCCTGTTATGGTCTTACGTCATCCCTTTAGAATGGGAACTCTACTCTGTGCTACTGAATAATTAAAGTTTGTAATTTGCTTCTTAATTTTACTGAGGTTCACAGTCAAGAGATTAGATATTACCTTGAGTCTCAGAAGAAACTTTGGCCATTGATGTTTGGATCAGTCAGTGTTAGAACTTCTGGGACTTAGAGGACTCTTGAAGGAGAACAGAATATGGTTTTTGCACTGAGATGGTTATGAGTCTTCTAGGGCATCATGGGTAGTACTACAGTGATGTATTTCAGGGTCAAGCTGACAAAGGTAGGCTTGTGATTCTTAACTGTCACTGTCCATTTCGCTGAATTTAGAATAACCATGGTAAATAGGAGTTTTCACAATAAATATACCACACACACCCCTCTTTTTACATTCGCCTGTGTGCATCTGTGTATGTATGTGTGTTGGGGGTTATCAACACACAAAGGGGTATGAAACTTGATCTGACTTCATCCAACAAGAACAATAAGAATTGGGAGGCTCAGGGCACAACTTTTGGCTTTGTATTAAGACCTCTTTGTTTGGTCCCAAAGGAAGTGGTCAATATCCTTTAAGGATATTTTTTGTTTGGAAAATTTCAGGTATGAACACTACTAGGAAGTTGGATCTAAAGGAATCTCATTCAGTCATCAATGGGATTCCCAGTTTTTAAAGTTAACAGTCAAGATTTTTGAAATGAGACACATGTAAAATCAAATCATAGTTCTCCTAGTACTGGCTGTGTGACTTAGACCAAATTACTAACCCTCTCTAAATTTTCAGGTTTGGTGTCTTTATTTTTCTATCAGCAAAATGGCGTTAATGGGACCATGCACCCTGTTTATGTGAGGATGATGTGAGGATGATGTGAATATGATGCTCCCATCAGCATCTCCTGTATGGCAGAAAAAACCTCAAACACAGGGAGGTAGCTCCTCCCCCCACACTCTTGCTACAGCTTGTTCTTAGAGCAGAATTGTTTTCTGTACGTGTCACCAACTGGGACCACCTGGAAGGAAGGGTTTGTGCTTTTTGCTTACTTCCATTCCCTTGGCACATAGTATATATTCAATAAATATTTATGAGCTAACAAGGGAGCAATCAGATAAGATTTCACAGAAGCTTATTTCGAGAAAATGAGAGATATCAGTGTGTAGAAAAAGCATACTAAGAAGTGTGTCTCAGAGGTAGGGAAGTCTTATACAAGCTCTCAAGCAAGACCAGATATTACAGAGGTGAGGAGGAAGAGCCTGGGAGGTGGGCTGGCTCATTCCATAGATCCTGATGTTTCAATAGACTTAAATAACACCGAGGGCAATGAGGTTCTTAGGACCAAGATCTCTGTAGTGTGATTTCATCAGTATTTAAATGCATGGTTTGGAAGCATCTAGACATTGCTTTATTGATAACTAGCGCTATAAGTTATGCCACATCTCTCCCAAAGTTATCTCTTAGCACCTATTGCCTGTGAATGGGACTGTGATGGCTAATCGTGGTTGTCAACTTGACACACCTTAGTTTAAAAACTTAATCAGATTGGCCTGTGGGCATATCTGTGGGAAATTTTCTGGATTGCTAACTGGTGTAAAAGGGCCCAGCCTCCAGGGGGCAGTACCTTCTCTAGACAGGTAGGCCTGGGCTGTAGAAGAAAGGTAGCTCAGTAAGCCAGGGCAAGCCTGGAAGCAGTGTTCTTCCATGGTCTCTGTTCCAGTATCTGCCTCCAGGTTTCTACCTTGAGCTCCTGTCCTGCCTTCCCTCATTACTCTCAGCTCTGAGATGAAGTAAATCCTATCGTTTCAATGGTACTTTGGTTTTGTGACAGGCACAGAAAAATAACCAATGCAGTGACCATACTTGGAACAGGGTCTTTGAAGTCAAATCAGATTGTGATGGTATCATTAGCATGGGGTCTAATCTAGTATGACTGATGTTCCTTTGCAAACCAGGGGATTAAAGTGCAGACACCAATGCAGACAGGGAAAGCAATGTAAAATAGATAAACAGATAAAAGCACAAATGGGGGAGTACAGCTGCAGTCAAGGACACCTGGAGCTACTGGTCACCTGTAGAAGGTAGGGAGAGACAAGAAAGGTACCTGCTCTGCAGCTTAGGGGAGCAGACCCTTGTCATCACCTTGAGTTTTGACTCTTAACCTCCACAGCTGGGAGGGAATGCGCTGCTCTTAGGTTAAGCCACCCTACTCATAGTCTTCGTTACAGCATTAATAGGGAGGAATACACATGGAGAGCTGTGAAAACCTTACAAGTTTGAACTGCAACTCATTGTCAGTTTTGGTCCCCATTCTCTATTGAATATTCTCAAAGTTAATAGACTCTGGTTTAGAAACGTCGAATCTCCAGATCCTGGACAGACCTGTAGGCATGAAGAAGTGCGTGAAGCAGGGGCAATATAGCAGACATACAGCATGGACACAGGGCACAAGGGAAATGCAAGCACACACCCCTTTGGGTCCTTGTGGCTCCCATAAGATACCATGAACTTGGTGAAGCGGTGTGGGTGCTGTGCTCAAAAGAGTTAGTGTTGATTGTTTGGAGAGTGTACTGAGACAGCTCAGAAGTGGGGGGGGCGGGCTGCCGGGGACTTGGAGCCCATCCAGGGCCATTTGTTTCACTGTCCAGGCATACCTCTTGAGTCCGCATAGCAGCAACCGAAAGCGACTGAACTGAAAGGATTCACTGGATACAGATGTGCTTAGACAGGTTCTGACTGGTTAGGGGATGCCAGATAGTAAAAAAGAGAACACTTAAAAACGACTGACAAGAAACTGTGTAAGAGAGCCTGGCAAGGAGGAATCTTTCCTTTTTCCTAAGACAAACTGCTAGTGGTTAGAGATATGAATAAAGAGTTTGGGGGAAAGAGAAACAGAAGCACGTTTTTGGATATTCTCCCAGCTGATTTCCGGTGGAAACATGGTTATGGTCCTATTATCTCTCTGTGCTTTATGAGTTTGTTCTTGACACAGAGACTATCCATGTAGCACCTGGGGAGATATAGGGATGGAGTGAAGGAGGCCAGGGTATGCCATGAGATGGCTCTGTCAGCCTTGAGTTCTGGAGATCTCCCAATTGTCCCAACTCTCAGATGACAATGTTGTTCCCAGAACAATACAGAACAGAAGTGGACCCTGTCTTTTCCACCCTTCTTAAATGTTTAGTGTTTCTGCTCAGCAGCTGCAAAAGCCTCCCTATTTGTTATGGTTTGAACATGTTCCCCAGATGCTCATTCTGAAGTGCCATCCTCAGAATGTGACCTTATGTGCACAGAGAGCCCATGTCAATGAGATTAGTCAAGACTGGATCATTAGTGGGGGATCCTAATGCAGTGTGACTGGTGTCCTTGTACAAAGGTGGATTTGGACATACAAAGAAAATAAAAGGCATATGGAGATAAGGTGGAGCTTGAGGGGACAGTTGTAGAGGCCCACTCTGGAAGCTGGAGGCCACACACGGAACAGGTTCTTTCATGGCTCCCAGAAGAAATGAGCTCTGCCAACACCAGACCCCAGGGTTCATCTCCCAGAGCTCTGTGTCAAGAGTGACTTCCTGCTGTTGAAGATACTGAGTTGGTGGGACTTTGTTGCAGCGCTCTGCACTGTTTAGTGGGAAATGAGCAGTGGCGGGAGTCATAGTTGGAGAGAGGACTGATGGAAGCAGATCTTGGGAGCGGACCCCCCAACAGTGGGGCTGCAGTGGAGAGCTGGGAACTTATTTACCACCCCCTCAATGGACATGGCCAAATACCCTGAGCTATTTTATTTGGTCAAACATCTCCTCTAACTGCATGCTTGGGGAGTCCTGGAGGACAGAAGGGATGGGGGAAAAGACCCAAGGACAAAGACTCCAGGTCACATGTGCCCAGACAAGACTTGACAGCCAGCTCCTTTTAAATGTAATCAAAGACTTGAACAGGAAGCTGCTCACTGTAATCCCCTGAGGGAAGATACATTAGGATTACAAGCATATCAGTTATTCTAAAAATAAAAGTGAGCCTGTGAAGGAGACAAATAAACAAACCAGCCAAGCTGTTTCTATAAGACATCCCTTCTCTGGAAATGTCCCTCATTAAGCTGCCCCTTGCAATGATGGGCTTGACATTCTAGAACTTTCTATTAGGGATCTTTGTTGTTTTCCTCTTCCTCCATGTTTTCTTTGCTTCCTACTCTCTAGTTCTTAGTAGCTTGCTCCTTTAAATGACTACTTGTCTTAGCATGGCTATGCTTAAGGAAGGGTAATTTGGGTCACTCACACTTTCATGCCTCGCATGACATGGTCCTTTTATCAAATCTTTAAAAATATATATGTCAAATATGAAGATTTTCATACTGGCATGGTCTTTTTTATCAAATCTTAAAAAATTTATCTGTCAAACATGAAGATTTTCACATGCCCAGGGGAAGCAGATGCCTTTTGGCTTATAGACATAATTTCATTTGTCTTAATAAGGGTCAGTAAATTGCCAACATTTGAAAACAGCAGCACATACATGTATGCATGTACATATCTACACATATGAAGCTCATCTCCATAGTCCCCTATCCAGCCTGTGCTGAGCCCACAGGTTCCATCCACATCCCTGGGATCATAACTATCTACAAAGCACTGGAGTTGTGACCAGCTTTTGCAGTTAGCCTTTATGGCCTGATTCTTGTGTAGACCTAATCCCTCTGAACATCTCCTTAACTCAGGGGTAACAATTCACAGGCCCCTCCTCTGCCCTGATGGCCCCTTGGTATCTTACTGATAATTTTATATTGAGCAGGACCTGCTTCTCACAGCAGCACAGCCCTTGGTAATTTTTCTCACTATGTTTACCACATCCAATACTATGAGATTAAATTTAGTTGAATTTGGAATTATTAAGAAGACTTGAGTAAACTGGTATTTTTCTGCAAGGTTCTGTCCCATAGCCCAGAATACAACAAAGGCAGCTGGCTAGGAACAAAATCCCCAAACAAAGAGCATCTAATTCACACACACACACACACACACACACACACACACACACACACACAATTAGTGTGTTCCATCATCATGCTTAAACCATTACTCTGATGATTCTTTTTGGTTGTTGTCAACTTGACTACATCATGAATTAACTAAAACCCAAGCATCTGGGTACATCTGTGAGGGATTTTTTTTCTTAATTATATCATTTGGGGTGGGAAGAACCATCACTAATCCAGATCTTTTGTGTGGGAAGATCCACCTTTAGTCTGGGCCACACCTTCTGTTGGCAGCCTATGTAATGACCTTGAAGAAGGGAGATTGCTATTTTGCCTTCTTGCTCTTGCTGGCAAGTCTATTCCTTCACTTGCATTAGAGCCTACTTTTTTGCCATTCTGGCTTGTACTGAAGATCAGCTGAGACATCCAGCCTCATGAACTGAACAACTACTGGATTCTTGGACCATTGGTAGACAGCCATTGTTAGATTAGATGGACCAAAGCCTGTAAACAATTCTAATAAATCCCTTATATATTTATATCTATATCCTATATTTATGTCATCTATATTTATATCCTATATCTTCTATCTATCCATCCATCCATCTATCCATCTATCTATCTATCTATCTATCTATCTATCTATCTATCTATCATCTATCTATAGATAGATAGCTATAGATAGAATGAACCTATCTATCAGTTTTGTTCCTCTAAAGGACCCTGACTAGTAAATTGACTGAAGCAATTTGAGTTCAAGGAAACCTAGAAGTTACCCTACTGGCATCCGCCATCAACTAAAACTAGGAAGGAAAGAAAGTGATAGACAGTTCTTCTCAGAAATGCAGCCTGCCATTTCTTAACCTGAACCCTATCACTCCCTGACCAATAAACATGTAGCAGGTGGGAACTTATCCTTCTTGGGAGCTAGGGAGGACACAAGCAGAGGAAAGAGGGCTTCAGATTAACAGAAGATGGCATTATTTAGCATAAAAACAGTCCCTAGGATGGAGAAATGCTTAGCCCTAAATAAGACATTTATAGTATCCCCCAGGGCTCATGGACTATTGAGGAAGAGGGGCTGAAAAGATGTGAGATCTGGAAGACAGGGAGAAGGGCTATCAAAAACCATCTTCTGGTCAAGGTACAGACTTTGCAACCAGGAATTCCCAGCAGCTGTGAATACCCGCAATGAGTCTGTAGAAGAATGGGCCCAACAACAGTCAAGCATGAATGTAGAAAGAAGAATGTGGTGGTTTGAAAGAAAATGGCCTCCAAAGGGAGTGGCACTAATGGGGGTTGTGGCCTTGTCAGAGTAGGTGTGGTCTTGGTGGAGGAAGTGTGTCACTGTGGAGGCAGGCTTTGAGGTCTCATATATGCTCAAGCCCTGCCCAGTGAGACAGAACATTTCTGTTGCTTGCAAGATGTAGGACTTTCAGCTACTTCTCCAGCACCATGTCTGCCTGCGTGCTGTCATGTCCTGCCATGATGATAATGGACTGAATCTCTGAAACTGTAAACCACCACCTCAATTAAATGTTTTCCTTATAAGAGTTGCCATGGTCATGGTGTCTCTTCATAACAATAGAAATCCTAACTGAGACAAAGAGGCTTAGGAGACTTTATCCACATTGGTGGACTATTGATGGATTCAGGGAGAGGAGCAATCATTGCCTTCAGTTGTTAATTTACTGGAGACTTTACCAGGCTCCAATGGATAGCTTCAATTGAGTGGTCACATAAATAGTCTTGGTTACACTAAGTGGGTCATAAAACCCCAAACCCAGGATTCTGGGTCAGGGACCAGTAGAATGGGGGTGAGGTGAGGAGTTTGATATGAATGAGAGGGAGCTAAGAGCAGCGATAAGAGAGTGATCAGAATACAGTATGTACATGTGTGAAATTGTCAAATAACAAAATTGATTATAAGAGAAGCAGTCACTAGGTCTCTTGCCATTATGGGTTCCTGAGAGTGTTCATTTCTTGTGAGCCTTATCACCATCTCAGGGACCCACAAGGGGCAGTCATGCCAACAGCTTCAGTTGTTTCCTCGGTGAGCTTCACCATTGCCCACTTCCTCATCTGGAACTTGGGGTTCCTATGCTCCACTTCCTCATCTGGAATTTGGGGTTCCTATGCTCCACTTCTGGCAGTGTCAGAAACAGACTTTTCTTGTTTCCCATTCCTCTTCATTCCAGCTGAGGATCCTGTTCCCATCAATGTTCAATACAATTATGACAGGCAGTCAAGCCCTCATGCAAGAACCTTGTTGATAGTAAAAATGAAATGCTAGTAAAACTCCTTTTTCTTTTATGGCCTCAACTGCTGTCCAACGCTGGCACCAGAGACCTGGCCCATGAAAGGTAACATAAAGTGAACTATTTACTTGGTAACCAGTGTTAGAAAAGCATCTACCACTGGCTCAAAGTACTAATAAATGTGGGTCTTCAGGGATTCTAATCAAGCAACACTCAATGTCACAGGTATGAAATAAGTAACACTGTCTGGAAAACATTACTAATATCCACTCAGTGTAAATGTGAGTCATGGTCCTCATCACCACGAACAGTTTCTAGACTAATGTCAACAGTTAAAATATTTATGGGAAATAATCTGACAATGTGGATGAGGAAGCAGAGTTGGGAAGAAGGACAAGGGGCACCATCTACTGAACTCCATCAAAAAGGGCCAGGAAGGAATGAGGGTACAATTTGGCAAGTCCTCTCATGTCTCCCGAAGTCTTCTTGTGTCTCCAGAGAAGTTGGAAATCCACTCAAAATGTTTATTTAGAGCACACACACACACACACACACACACACACACACACACACACACGAAGGACCTTGGTCACAGAGGTGAATACCTATTCAACAAGAAGCTAGAAGTCGTGTCTCCACCCAGGCAGAACCAGTTCCAGTAAATGACTCCATCAAGACTCTAAGCCACAGTAAGATGGAAGGAAAAACCCTGGGGAGTGCCTTGTGAGTTAGCCCTGGCTTAATTCCTGCATGGGAAGCCAAGAGGAAAAAGACATTTTGAGGATGACATCTTCCTTTTGAAACACTGTGATAGATTTTCCTGGAGAGAATAAAGATATAGCACATCATGCCTAGATGTCTGCACTAAGCCCTGGGTCCTGCTGACATCCGTACTTCTCAGCATCAGTGTATTGTTAGCATATTAGACTTTGGTGGTCTTAAAAGAAAATAAAAAGAGATTGTCAATGAGAACAGTGTTTTTTTTTTTAACCTTATAGTTCTTGATATCATCGTATGCTGACTCGAGATACATGGGGTGGTTTCTCTGGAATGTGTCCCAGGCAATGGAATTATAAATGTATTTTTAATTCAAATTGTGAGATAATGGCTTCAGGGAAGCTGACAATGTAGAAATAAGCTGCTAAAAATGTACAGTCTAAAACCAGACACATGCTCTCTTTGTCCCTCTGTCCTGGCACACATAACCTAGAATCTGGACCCTGAATTTATAGCTCATTTGCATATGCAGTACCAGTTGGCAGCATTTTGAAGACTTCAGCAGTTCTCTGCACATCGTTGAAGTTGGGGCTGCCATCAAAGCCCTGTTTCAGTGTGTTTTGTTTTTCCTGCCATTTCGAAACGAAGTCATGGGCTTGGGACCTCTTCCAAGAAGGTCCAGAAAGTAACTTTATTTTTACACTTTTCTTGTCTCATATCTTATATCATTCAATGTCTCCAAAATGATAACTAGGTCTCATGTTATTCAGTCCCGGAATGCCCAGCAGCGATCTGGGCCACACTAGGGAAACCATGTAAGGAAGATAAGTTTCAGGTGCCTCTAACCTTCCTAATGCTGTGACCCTTTAGTACAGTTACTCATGTTGTGGTGACTCCCCCAATCATAAAATTATGTCATCACTATTTCATAACTGTAATTTGCTCCCACTGTGGATGTGTTTCCCTATGACCCCTGGTAAGCCCTGTGCAACTGCCAGAGGGGTTGTGACCCATAGGCTGAGAACCACTGCTCTATATGTTTTTGTGCTGTTCACACAGTGATATTTGGAAGAAAGTAAGCACAGGCTGGAGGCAAGAAGAGACGCATGCATGGCACACAGTTCCAATTCCCTCGAGATTCTAGCATATTCCATGTTGAGACTCTGTGCTGAGCTGGATTTTAGTTTTATTTCCCATCTTCATTCACTTGACTCCCTCAAAGTCCCTCTTTTGTCACTTTCCAAAGTGCACCCGTGAGCAGACACACGAACTTTATTTTTTACCTCATATTGGGACTAAGCGACATACCGCCAATAAAGCCAGTTTATTGACAATAACACTCAAAGTGTCAAAGCAGGGATGGGAGCGGGCAGGCGTCTTCAAAGAGGGCGACGAAGAGGTGGGGTTTTTTTTTTTTTTTCAGTTGAAGTTTTACCTGAAAGCCAGTTTTTCCTTGTAAGGGTTCATACTTCAAAGTTGACAAATGGGAGACAAGGAATCATCTCACTCAACTCCATTTCCAAGTTACCCCATCTGTCCATGGAGCTACCCAACAGTTTCTGTTCTAATCTGTATTTACACATTTTATACATGTACAGGTACTTCATCGCAAAGTTAGTTCAAGCCTCCTGTGACACAAGCCTGAGACTCTTGTTCCCATGCCAAGGTTCTATTTTCCTCCCCTCAATTGTGATTTACACCTTGAAAATCAGGAAATGAGAAGGCCAAAGTCAATTTCAGATTGGGGGGGATCACCTATGGGGTGCTGATGAGTCAGGACTTAGAGTCAATTTGGTAGTTCTATGTCAATGAAGTAAGATGGATTTCAAGGGCAGCTGCCCAAGGAACTTCTTGAGTCTGCTTTTCTGTTAAGACCCAAGGGTTGGATGGGAAAATCAGATTTGGGTCTGGAGGGTCCAACCATTGAGGACTCAGGAGAATTCATGCTCCTCTTTCCTGCTAACGTGCTTTGTCCTCAGGGCCTCTTGCTATCATGCAGTGGAAGATTTGTGGGAGTAGGAAGAAAACAGGCTGCATCTCTAATGACCTTCCATGGACAGCTCATTTCTTCATCTTAGGCTGTACTCCTAGTACCAAGGTCTTAAGCCCATCATCCCATCTCCAGGAATTCTGTTTTCATAACTTCAGCTCAGAGCTGAGAACCCTTCCTGTGGGCATCTTTTCCCACCCTAAAGGGCAATTCTGAGTTCGGCTGACCTCAGAAAGCACTTGGAGAAGCCTGGCTCTCATAGCTGGAGTTTTGTTTCTTTCTTTTTCATAAATAGAATTGAGGCTACACTAAAGAGGAAAATAGGAAGAAGAGAGAGACAGGGCACACCTGCAGGAGTGGTCCTGTCTGAGTGGTGGGAAGAAGGTGACTTGAGTACACAGTCTGCAGCTCACATGAGATACTGCTCTCCCGGGTGAGCAGGCTCTCTCCCTTTCCCCTCTTTGTTGTGGTAGCTGTAGGGAGTATCAGGCGACATGTTGCTCGATATTTCTGTGTCTCCCTGAGTTTTGGTTTCAGTCCTCACATCTTTAACTTGTACCAGAGAAATCGGTGGGAAGATTTTATAAAATTCTCGTCTCAGGACACCCAAGTGCTCTCACTAGGCTGCCTTGACTGTGGTCTCATACTTAGCTCTCAGACACATTACATGCAAATGTAACAAGGGAAATATGCCCAGAATCTCGACACAGGCCTGACCTCTGTTTAAACTATTAGTGGCACTGATTCTGAATCCATTTGGCCTTGATAGATAAATAAGCAATGCCTGTCTCCATTTCCTAGGAAACAGGGCTCTCTCTCTGTCAGCTCAGACTCCTTCAAGGTGCTTCCCCAGGCACCTTTTCCTGGCAGCAGTGAGTGTATTGCTGTGTGTGTGTGGCTGCTTTGGGGACTTTGGGAACAAAGGATCAAGTGTCCATTGGATGTGAGATGGAGAAGGATGGAAATGGCTTCGGGTGATGGATTTCAGCAAATGTCAGTATTGCTAGGACTATGTAGTCCTTGTTTAGACCGCCTAAGGTGAAGGAGGACATGGCTGCCCCTAGCTTGCTGAAGACAGTGAGGGAGAAACTTGGATCCCATTCTTTGCCACTTTGTGCCCCCTTGTGTTCAGAGTGTTGCTTTCCTTCTGTGCATCTTGACCACACACAAACACCCGAGGCACATAAGGAGGGAGGAAATTCTCCATAATATGCACCTGCTACCGCTAATGTAGGAAGTGAAAATAACAAAAGCGCATTCCATCCCACACAGCACAGAAATGCTAGCCAAAAAAAAAAAAAATAGTCTCCCCTCAAAATGCCACCACAACTCCTCTTCAACCCACACGCTTATGCAAACCCAACACCTAAGCACCTGGAAAGCAGGCCAGCACGCTTGCATCTTGCAAGATCTGCTACTCTGGGTGCAAGCGGGAGATTTAAGTGTTGACATTCAGCGTCCAAAGCCCCCCATTTGTGAACATTATGTAACTCTCCTAGGGTCTTTGAAGGGATAGTGAAATTATATTTTTCATACTAGTAAAATGTGCTTCAGCTTACATTATAGGTTGAACTGGGTCTCTTTCTATATTGAAATCCTAATGCTCTGAACCTCAGAATGAGACTTTGTTTGGAAATAAGGTTTATAATCTCCCAAGTTATGATAAAAATCATTGAGGGGGTTCTAGTTCAATAGAGAAAAAGTGTACATGGACTTCTACACAGGGAGACTACCACAATGAGGTGGGTGCTGGAGCCTAAACCCTAGAGCAAGACACAAAATAAGTTTCCTGTATCCTTTTCCACTATGACTGCAGGCTTGTTGTATCACCAGCAAGGTAAGTGTGTGAGCGTGCTGACAACCATTTTTATTTTAAACACGGAGGAAGCATTTTATCTCCCTGTGCTCAGTTAAGACCAAGTCAGCAACATTGACTTGTGAATTAGCATCCCTCTCCCCTTGTGACTACTTCCAACAAGGCCTTCAGCACTCAATTCCAGGCTGTATGTCCTGTATGCTAGCCATACCGGAACTTTCTTTCATACCATAATGCCTACTTTATCATCTCTTGTAGATTCTGAAACTTCAGGAGTTGAGGCAAGGTTTGGGCGTTTCTTTTTCCCTTTTCCTATGGCATGTACTATGAAGTCAGGGAATGCTCACGAGGGTGCTGCCCCCTCCCAATAACGCCAGTAAATGGTTTCAGTGAGCAGAAGGACTGGTATAGAAGAACCAGAAACTTATCGTAACTGATGCCATGGTGGAGAAAGATGTCAAGTGGAGGTCGGTGAGAAGCTCTTGAATTTCTGCATAATGGGGCATGGGTCCTGGACAGAAGGGGATTTAGGATAGGTAGAAGTTAGGATTTAACAGTGGAAGTCACCAAAATTTAATCAAAGTAGACCTAAAGGTCCACCTAGATCAGGGGGACTCGGAGAAGACCTTACTCTTAGCTGAAGGAAATATTTTAAAGTTAAAGAAAATGTTTTAAAACAGTGATACAAACATTTCTGTCTCTTGAGTGGCAAAAATTGCTATGTTATCCCGAAGTCTGACTCTTGGCTGCTCAGGGTTCAGAGCGGGTGGCTGTAAGGAATCCCCTGCTTTAATTGCCTGGACAGGTGGCTCAGCTTGCAAAGCGTAACAACGCAGCTGCAGAGTCCATGTTTTCCACCACTTCCTTAATCCCCAAACACAGCACAAGGTAACAAAAAGCAAATGGTGTTTCATCACATTAAAGGATGCGTGTCTGTGTGTGCATAAGAGAAGAAAGAAAGAGGAGAGAGAGAGAAAGAGAAAAAGAGAGAATCCACCCAGGAAGCAAATTCTGTAAAGACAACAAATATGCATCCAGCTTTCCATGCAGGTGCCAAGAATACAAATTTGGGTCCACATTACTGAGCATTCTCAGCCCCAGGAACACCTATTTCTAGCACGGAGTTCAGGCTCATGAGCTGTTTGAAAAGCGACACTGTTCAACTGTACATCTTGGAATTGTATGAAGGAGAAAACATATTTATCTTTCTCCGTAGTTCAAAATTCTATGTCCGTGTGCCCTACAGTGGGCGTGCACCAAAGTCATCCATAAGACCGTATTTCTTTACTCATTTCACAGCAATATGCAATGGGCTTTCATTTCTTAAGTGCTACTGAAGCTATGTCCTAAAGTGTGCTAATAAACTTGAATTCTCAAACAGCCTAGGTTTTCCCAGCCACAGTTCTAGACTTTGGCCATTAGCTGTTGTTCTTTCTATCTTTTGAAGACATCACTTCTGATCAGAAATTCTGATAGTTCATTGTCCATTCAAATGTCCATGACTTCACAGTCACCCTTGGTGCTTAGATAGAGGCTTTTGAGGGATGTAGTACGAGGAGAGACACTAGGAACTTGCTGCATGGTACGTTCTTGTTAGAACTAAGCTGGAAGAGGCAGTGGGAAGGGCAAGGGAGAGAATCAAGAACTCTAAACTATGATCTGGGAGGCAGTAAGACAACACCAAGTGAGCAGAGAAACACTGGAGAGGACCAAGGCTGGTGACGAGGGCGAAGCCCTCTCTAAGTGCCTCTGCATACCAAAGACATCACAAATAGCTTCCTTGGTTCCGGGCATCATCATAGCTGCACTGCTACAGCTGACAGAAACCAAGAAATCTGAAAGGGGATTTAGTTTGAGGAAAAGGCTGTGGCTTGGTTTCAGGGCTGCAGAGCTTGAAGTGTTCCAGAGAAGTGCTAACCCCCATGAGCTGGGAGATAGTGGTCCATGTGAAACTTGGGCTTTCCTCCCCTCCCTCTGTCCCAGCAGGAGGACGACTGATATCAAAATATCACATGCACATTGTGATGCTCTCTGTACAGAGAAGGGAGGGAGGGGTGAGGTGGTTACTGCTCCTTTTTGGTGTACAGGGCCTATTTCCTCTTTGAGGGGTCCCTGTCTTAGGATGGTTTGTCAGCAGCTGGTGTGGGAAGAGGGGCACTGGGACTTTTCCAACCATAGAAGCACTCCTTTCTATCCTTAAAATCCCCCCAAACCCAGAAAACTGGAGTAGCTCCTTCAAGGAGCCAGAAAGCCTCACTCTGCCTGCTTCCTCATAGACCTTAAACTAAATGACCAAATTTACTGTCCTCAATTCACTTACTATTCAATTGAGAATATGTCTGTATTTCTAGCTGGAAGTAAGGTTCCTTGGTCTAGTGCCATCATTTCAGCACCCTGGGTTAAACCATTCCTCCCATAATGCCTTGCCAACCATGGTAGTCTGCATTGTTCTGATCAGGGAGTCAAAATAAACACATACTTACATTTATTTGGTTAGATATTTGGCCAGCGTGTTAAGAAAAGTAACAAAAACTAGCAAAGAATCAGGAAAATACAACTTCAAATTACTCACGTTTAGAGGTTAAGCCAAAATGTGATGATGAAACCTATGTGTTGAAAGACAAAAAAAAAAAAAAAAAAAAAAAGCAGAGGCATAATGTAATCAGAAAAGCCTTTCCAAGATTGCCACCCACCAACAATGGGTATGCAAATTCACAAGGGACATCCACAAGAAGATTCACATCAGTATCACTTAGGGAAAACAAAAACAAAACCAAAATCTTTTGAGAGTATGTAGATAGACATGGTGTGTTCATTCAGAGGAACACTATACAACTAGACACATAGAAAACTTCTGTTAGCAGCCAGAAGAAGATGTCACACTCAAAAGAGTATGTTTGGTTTCATTACAACATCAAATCTTTTGTTAGAAGTCAGAAGAATAGTAACCTCTGAGGACCAGGTCAAGGCCAAGATTCTAGTATTTTATTTGGAGAAAGGTCTCTCAGAGGCTCAGAACAGTGTGATGCAGTGACAACCCACTGGAAAATGTTAGCATTGCTTTTTTTTTAGTTCCACAGATACTAAGAGGAAGTCTTGAGAAATGTAGGTAACTACATAAAAAATATTTAGCCTATAAAGTAAACACAAAAAAATACTAGTAAGCTCAAAAGTCAGGCAACTATCTGGAGATTATAGTCACAATTATGAAGAATCTGAGTGTTGTATTATTCACAGTTCACCATAAAACATGTATAACACACACACATACACACACACACACACACACACACACACACACAGAGAGAGAGAGAGAGAGAGAGAGAGAGAGAGAGAGAGAGAGAGAGAGAGAGAGAGAGAGAGAGAATTACCTCATGTGGTGATAGAGGAAGAGTCAAGACCCAGGAGAGCTGATAGTCAATTCTAAGTCTCAGTTCAAAGGCCTGAGATCCAGGAGGACCAATGGTATAAAATTCTGCCTGAGTTGGATCTAAAGGTGGGAGATGACAGAGGCCTTCAACAGATTAAGTCCACCCATTTTAGGAGAATAACTTGCTTTAGTTAATCTACTGACCCATCCTAATGCAGAAATAGCATCACAGCTAAATCCCAAACCATCCTCCAATGCATATCTAGGCATTCCATGATCCAGTCATATAGACACATAATTCTGCCTTCATGACTATGTCTACATACAAATAAGCCAAAGATGTGGCTAGGGTCAGTGATGGCTGGCAGTGTTGGATGCTGTGGCATCTGCAGTGCACAGAAAAGGCTGGGCAATGTCTCTATGATTGTTTCATCATATTGTTTCATCAACTCAGAGATAGGAAATTTGGAAGGAGGCCTATTAACTATCTTGGTTAATTTTTAGCTATTCAAAGGAACCAAGTGATCTTCTTTAGAAGGATAAACTAAAACATGGTTTAGTGGATAAAGTACTTGCTGTGAGAGTTCAAATTCCAGGCACTTAAAAGGGCAGACATGACAGTGTGAGCCTGCAATGGCATCACTGGAACACAGAGACTGGTGAATTCTAGAGATTAATGGCCAGCGAATGCAGCCAGAGCAGCAAACTTCAGGTTCAGTGAGAGACTCAAAGAATCTGTGCAATCCAGAAGACAGCCAACATCAACCAGTGACTTCCATAGACAACTTATTAGTAAACACCCACACAGAAAAGAAAGGAAGAGACAAAACACAATGAAATGAAAGTAAACATTAAAAGCTTATACCTTGAGCCTAGAAACCAAGGGCTTTGTATCCCTCTATCTAGGGATACAAAGTTGTAGAAGAGGATCAAGTGTTGACTAGGTTTGGGAAAATAAGGACAAGGAAGGCAGAAAGGGCCTGAAGAAGCTGGAGAGCCTTGCTGGATTTATAGAGAAGTGTGTCTTCTGCAAACTAGACCGTGTGTAAATAAAGCTGATGGTCAATCTGCCACAGGAAGTCCACTGGACAGTTTCCTTTGACAATAGGTAAGAGGAGCTCAGAACTGTTTCCTGACAGACAATCTAGTGTGCCAGGGAATTTCCCAGCACTCAGTGAAGGTGACAGGGGAGCAGTGGGGTTTCTTCCCTAACATCTTCTGCTGTCTGAGAGCCAGCTAGCTCTTGGAAATGTGAGGTGATGCCTTGGAACCTGAGGAATGCTTTGGCTGATATAACATGACTTTATCCAGCTCAGCATGTGAAAGATTCTCCAAGATCAAAAGTAATAGTTGTATAAATGGAATAGATGGTTCCTCAGGGTCATGTCTCACCACTAAGTATCTGTAAGGACTAGCTTAGTGACCCCAACCAGGAAGAGGGATCCACTCAGCAGTGTGGACATTGGCCATTTTAATTTTACACTAGCAAAGGTAGTTGAGTGTAGCAAGATAACATAGGTCTGTTCTTCCAAGTCTCATATTCTACATTGAAATATTATTAGGTTTACATAAGTCTCAAAGCCACTGGTATATCTCATTGCAAAGTTCAGAGACACTGTGGTGTCCGAGGTCACTTTCCATAGAACTAAGAGTCATATTAAGCTCTGATAGATCACAGAATCCATTCATGGACTCTATGATCTCATCAAAATTTAAAGGATTTCATGTAACAAACAATAAAGCAAAATACAGAGGTGAAAATTAGCTTTAAGAAACTGAATTCAAGCTGGTGGTAAAGGCATATGCTTTTAATCCCAGCACTTAGGTGGCAGAGGCAGGCGGATCTCTGTGAGTTTGGGGCCACCCTGGCTTACAGAGTGAGTTCCAGGACAGCCAGGGCTACACAGAGAAAACCTGTCTTGAGAAAAAAAAAAGAAAAAAGAAAGAAACTGAATTCTGTTGGTCAAAAGGTTTTGCTTATCAATCCCTTAACAACCTGGATGGAAAGCTACTTGAGTGAAGTTCTGAGTCCAATGTCTGCAACTCCCCTCCTCCCTCAGTCCTTGAATTCAAGAGTAAGTCATTTTTGAACCAGGGTGTACAAGTGTGGTTGGCTCAGTGGGTTATGGTCCACCTGTCTCAGAATCATGTCCAGTATTTGCAGGCTGCCTGTAGAGTCTGAAAGTAAATTTTCACTACAATTGCTGTCCTGGTCTCCAGAAAGACAGAGATCATTTTGATATGTAGGCAAAAAATCCTCTATTCACTGCTCCATTCTTAATCAGACCCTTTTGGATCAATCTGGCTTGTAGTCTATAGGTTTTCTAAATCTCATTATATTTAGAAGGAGAATATTGTACCTTTAATTAAAAGTTCCTAGATTATTTCAGGATCCAGACTTGTCACTCATAAAACAGAATGAACCTTTTAAGTTAAATTCCAGAAATTAATATTTCCATTCTAAAAATGTGTAAATGTCAAGATGTCTCCGTCATTCATAAGTGTTGATGTACATGAGGGCATAAATATACTCTGCCTGTATCGAAGCATGTCATTTGTGTCAAAATTCCATTTTCTCTTGCCTGTAACTGCTACAGGTATTTTGGTTTGCGCTACTTTTAGACTTGTTACTCTTGGGAGAGTTAATTACAAACAATTTAATTAAGATCTCTTACTCATTAATGTTCTAGTAGCTTAGCAAGTTTGGGTTAGCTCAGCAGGCTGCAGAGGTTTAATCTCACCAGGTACCCCCCCATTATCTCATCCAGCATCAGTACAGTGGTGCTTGCTTCTTTCTCTTTCCCTGCCTGAGGTCCTGACAACATTTAAATTATCATTAAGACTAAGAATTCAGGGAGATCCTTTTAGTTGCCACCTGCCCTGATGAAGTTCAATTTCCATTTGAAGTCTTTCAAACACAAGCTTAAGGATACACTGATATCATTCTCCTCCATAAGGCTAAGCAACGTCTTATTTTTATTAAAATCAGAGCAGTCATGCTCGGTCTCCATTAACTTTGTGAAAAATCACACATTTAAAAGAGAGAGAAAAAAACCAACAACCCTGCTTTGTAATATATTAGAAGCTCCAAAACTAAGTGTGTAAATTTTGATGGAATCAGAAAAGATATACACAGCAGTGGGAAATACACAAGCCAAATGTTAAGGAAATAGTTTCTTTCACTTTTCTTCCTCAGGACATTATGATAATTACAATTTATGCAGAATCACAAATGTCCCTAATATAGACACCTAGTTTGGAATATAAGAGCATGGAATTCAGTTTTGCTTTAGAAACGTCCATACTCTCTTCAGGTATGAATGCCTGAACAAGGAACAATTAGTTTTCTTGTTTAAACAGAAAACGAAGAATGATTATTTAAAGCTGATTTTTTTCCTTCTAGATTTTGGCTGTGAATTAATGTTCTCTATCAAGCATGGCATTCACTAATTGGGCCAGCAGTCTGTCTGTTCTAAAGCATGCAGTGGGAACCACTCCTGGTTGTGAAGAAGGACCAATTCAGGGTTTGATTTTCTTTTCTTTCCAGTTTGGTAGACATGAAATAACTCCAAAGCATCTCTTCTAAAATTGCCAACATTGTGAGTCTTTTTTAATCCATAAATTATTACGTATTCATGAAGAACATACACAAACTTAAAATACTTTGTAAAATTAATGGGAAATTAGAAACAGTACTACTTTAATAATTTAAATGTCAAATTCAATAAAACTCAAAAATATTTACTCTGAGTAGATACAGGGCCACTGGTAGGTACAGCTCCGAATGGGAATGTGGGCCTCCGGGTATGATAAGCCCCTGCTAGGCTTGCAAATGAAAGTGTGTCACTTCCAGCTGAACTTGAATTTCAGGTAAACAATGAAAGTTATTTAAGGATAGACTTATCCGATGCAATATTTAGAACAACTTTACCCTGTAATGAAGTTCAACATCGATCTGAAATGAAACTGAATTGGGCATGTTATATTTTACCATCTGATAATCTTAGACTCAAGGATCTTCAGGAGTCAGGGCATAAGGTCACTTTGTAGCCCATTGACTACTAGAACATGAGCAGTACAGAATTGTCTTGCTTTTGTTTTATGACAGGATGCCTCAAATAATTGTCCTATTGTCAAACTCTTTTAGTCTGTGATTTCTAAAACTGGAAGAATTTGTCTTTCCCTTTGAGGAATCTCAGGTTTAAAGACAATATATATTTTATTTATTTTTTCCTCTATGGATTGATAACAACTAAAAGCCTGAAGATAAAAATCCACAGTTACTCTGTGAAGTGATTATTTTAGCATGGAACATCAAAATTGTTTCCCTACTCTGTGATTTTTATGGCTAAGTTGTTTGACATGTATTAAAACTTAAGGAGAATTACAACTGGGAAAACTGTAGTATGTAGTTAGAATTGAGCTTTCAATGTAAAACTTTGAGCCCCCATAAAACCACTTTTTCCTCTCTATTATTTACCATAAAAAATGAATACAGGGCATGGGTAATCACCAATGAAAATGTACAAACACTGTCTAAAAAGACAATGATTTTTGCAGCTGAGAAACATGATGGAAATGGGTAGTGGCTTGTTTCAGTGGCTGTAATTTTATAGCCCAAAGCTGTGTTTTCTGGCAAGAAGACCCAGTGCCTGGATGAGAAGTGTGAAAATATAAGGTCCTCCACAGGATGCTGGGAAATGAGTAGGGCTTGTGATTCCCACCGCCTTTGAGGACAGGCACTGAGAACTGGGACTGCAGCAGGGTTTTTGTTGATGTTGTTGTTGTTGTTTTGTATCTTGCTTCTGAAGGACCAAAGAGTCTATAAACACTACTGTAACTTTTTTCCTCCGTATCCTGAGAGTTTGTCTCCAAGAGACCAGCTAACTCCTGTTACATGTGCCGGAAGAGCTACTGTTGGTACCAATTGAAGTTGGGCTTACCAATTGAAGTTGGGCTTGCAGACACACTGTTCAGTTGATTGGTTCTACCTACAGAACTGGACCTGGGTAGTCAGGTTCCCTTAGGGAATGAGACAATTTGAAAATGAACTTCTAATTTTGTTCTAGTCAGTACTAAGCACAGTATATTGAACACAAAGCAGCAAGCCCCACAGCATTTTGAAATCAGATGTTTCTTGAAATAACACTTAAATTTCTTCCTAGAGATTGATAGTGAAATATTTGTGAATGACTGAATATCAATGATACTGCAAGTGAGAGAAGAAAGAGTAACAAAGGAAATTATGCATGAGTTGTTAACTAAACTGGGGTTAAGTACATGGAGGTTAATGTGCTGGAGGTGGTGTGTGTGTATGTGTACACACAAATGTGCGTGTGCATGCACACACAGAGTTAAAAGGAGAAAAACTGAGGATTTCAGCAAAGGTCTCTGGGGGAAGTTGGATCGGACTGGCAGGAACAGTTTGTTTCAAGCCATCAGCTTGCAAAATGGAGGAGATGCAACCCTTGCCCTTTGAGTGAAGGAATCTTAAGGAGGCAGGCATGCATGCATACAAGTAGAGACAGTTATCCACACTCCTCTTGACAGTTAATATGAAGGTCTTTGAAGGGTGGGATGGAGTACTGGTCAGCTAACCTGTTTACCGTGGATGCCGCAACTGCACACATCTGGTTTACCTATATGGGCCTACTACACCTGGATTCTGTGTCAGGTTTGGAGATCTGCAAAGACATTTTAGACAACCATTGCAAAAGAAACCTGATAAATTTGCACCAAGCCTGCACATTCTCCAGGGTGTTGTAACAAGTATGGTGCAGTAGGTCCTGCTTCCTGTTGGAGCTGCAGACTGCCAAGCTCCTGGAGCAATAACCCTATGTTCTCAGCACTAATGACTTGCATGGTCAGTATGGTCTGTATTTGCCAGGTCTGACTGTGGTAGGTGTATGGGAAAGGAGGGTCTCACTGTTTCTGTCCTCTGGGGGTGGCAGTGGGGGGCAGAAGCCATGATGATGACATTATGGTTTTGCAGGAGATGAGCAATGCCTGACATTTCACGAAGTAATCTAGCATACTTGGAAGAAAGGATGGAAGGAGGGAAGAAAGAAAGAAAGGAAGGAAGGAAGGAAGAAAGAAAGAAAGAAAGAAAGAAAGAAAGAAAGAAAGAAAGAGAAAACATAGCCCTTTATAGTCACAAAAGAAAGCTTAGTTTGAAAGCAGTCTCTCTGTCCTTTCTCTGCTGGGTAATCTAATTTGAATGCAAGGAAGTCTGGCAGTTGCAAATGCTAGCTGGCAAAAGAAGCGCATTTTCATTGACTTCCTGGGATTCTTTGCCTCCCTCAAATATTTTGGATACAGAGAACATGGCACAGATTCTTCAGTCAGTGCTAATGATGAGGAGAACGGCATAATGGAGAGCGGGCCTCATCCAGAGAGAAGTCGTGCAGATGAACGCATCCTGCCCAAAATGGAGGTCGCTTCCAAGGCTGCCAGGCTGGCGACCACGAGCCGCGAAGACTGTGACATCCAAGTGTCGCGGCTCCAGTCAAAGTCGGAAGAGTCTGCCAATTGAAGACAATTAGCAAGCGCGACTTCTCAATTGTGTTGACAGATGAGGGAGAAAAATCAAATAGATGTGAGAGTTGTGTTTATCCTGCTGCAGTGTTTTGCAATATTATGTCTATTGATTTGCTTTTTGTTTCTGAGTTATTGGGTGGATGGCGGGCTGCTCTGCCTGTCAACCCGGCAAGCTTGCTTTCACAGCTGCTTGTCAAGTGAGAATTTCTACACAAATCACCGCAACCCGTCTCAAAGGGGACATTAGGCCAAAGATACTATTATGATTTAATGGAAGGTGGGGGAGGGAGCTGTAGCATGTGGCTCAATTTTCTTTCCATAACAATTGGGTATAGCTTTTGAATTCTGTAATGTCGTGCAGCCTGCTGTAATTGGTTTAGTAGGTTTCCAGGGTCCAGAAAGGTAGGCTGGGATGTGTGTGGCTGTCATTTGCTTTCATGGTCGACCCTTGGAGTAAAATGTGATGTGAGTTCACATCACTTTATACTGGGCTGCAACACTGTCAAATTAAGGTATAATGGGCAGTTGTTGGAAGTACAGGCTAATGCCTTAAAGAATTCAGAGCCTCTGACGCTGCTACAATTGTCCCAGATATTCAGTTTTTTGCTTTCCACAGTCTCCCCATTGTGTCTTCTTTATTTCCAGATGCCTCTGAGCCCAGTGTGGGAAGTTTCCCCAACTGTATCCATCCTCCCTAGTGGGGCCACTCATCCCTCAGTAATTTGAATCTGAAATTTTAATGTGAAGCTGGCTCTAATGTTTGGCTCCATGGCAGGAGCACTGAGTCTCACACAGAAGAAGCAGATGCAGGATAATTCGGGATCCCATGATGGAAACAAAGCCCTTACATCACACCACGTACACTTGGGGAAGGGAATCTAACTAAAGGAATGATTATTTATGGGAAACAATTTAGAAGATAAGACAAGTGAATAGGAAAAAAGTGTGAATTTAGGACTTGGGAATACCTCTCAAATCATATTTTGTAGTTAACTTCTTTTTAAGCTATATGTGTATGTCCCCGATGGTGAAAGAAATCATAATTACCTAATAGCTTTTGCCCTCTACCTTTGTTAGTTGATCTATATATGTACATGTATTCACACACACACACACACACACACACACACACACAGAGAGAGAGAGAGAGAGAGATCATTTTGAGGACAGAACCTTAATGTATAGCTCAGGGAGACATTAAACTCATTCTGTAGCTCAAGCTGGACTTGAACTTGCCACTCTCTTGCCATGGCACCTGAGTAGTTGAGCTTATAGGTGCATGCCACCATACCTAGCTTTATTAGCTTATGTTTAAACACCCCCAAAATAAGAAGAGTTAGGGAGTCTCTCTGTTCGCTATTTCTCTAAGTGTGCTTTGAGTCCCTCTCTCCATGGAATGGGTGTTGTGCTGGGCTAGGGGGATCCAGAAGGCAGAAATCACATATGTCTTGGCTAGGAACAAAATCTTGCACTCTAGGCATGTTTTCACATCTACCAATTTCTTCTTGGTATTACATACTGAGGTCTCTGCCTCCAACTTGCTGGCTGATAGTGAGTTAGGTGCATTTAGGGAGATACATTGCTTTCCTGCAAAGAACACAGGGACTGTTAAACAAGCAGCAGGAAGACGGCTCAATTTTAAATAAAATTTACAGGCCCGGAATGAATGCCCTTCCCTAAATAGCTGACTTACTACCAGGGAATTTCGTAGGCACTGGGGATTAGAAATGCCGATTCTAAAGTTAATTACAAAACATAAACATGTATTTAAAAAGATAATTATTTGACATTATTTTGGAACTTGACTGAAAATTGCTTCCTAAGGACAAAAATCTTCTTCTACAAGCTCTCAGATGACTTAGCATACAGAAAAAAGTCATGCATCACACAGCACGTGGGCTTCTTCTTTAGCCGTGCATTCTGTACAAATACCAGCCTTTCCAAATCTTTGTTCCATCTCCCATTTCAGTGTTTCCTCTCTCAGGAGCCATCTTCTTTTGTTACCCCAAATGTCATAAATATCATCGCGGGAGAGTATTGCCCCAGTGTAGTTTTATTATTGAAAAGTCTTGCGCTTCTTCAGCTAGATCATCATGAGCTCATGCTGTTCCCAGCTTGTCCTCTGTTCCAACCAGTTCACAGGGAGTAATACCAGTGATCTTTGATGCCCCACAACTTGCCAAAGACTCTTTGCTTACACAAATATCCATTCAGTACCAACAATGGGCACAAGATGCTGTAGTAATACAAATTGATTTGAACTACAAATTCCTGTCCTCAACACGCTAGTCATCTAGGTGTGATTAACCATTTACTTGGAGTCATAGCTAACAATGTGCTAAAAAGGGACAGATGTTTCAAGCAATCTTCATGGGAGGAGATGCTATTGTGTAGGGAGAATGGGCTCCTTAGAATTTACAGGTTTGAAAGCTTCCGGGGCTGGTCACATGTAATCCTTCCAGTAATTTTGTGTTGCATTCATTTTCTTCTCCATTTTATTGAATGTGACCCCTGAAACCCAGCCAGCTAAATGACCACATAACTAGCCCTTGGTAGACACAACCTATGCTCAGTATTACTGCTAATTTTTATAGCTGAGCAGTCTCTGATCTGTCTACAAATTAAGGACAAAACCATCTACTTTTGCAGGTAGTTACATTAAATCAGGTATATTTTCCTGTGGCTCTGGCATGTTGAGTGCATCTATCAAGATTCATATGTTGAAATCCTCATTTCTAGTGTGGGACCTTATGGGGATGAGTATATCATGAAGGTGGGACTTGAACAATGAGACTGATGTCCTTATGAGAAGGGACACAGAGTATTTCCCACTTTGCTCCCTGCCATGTGGGGTCACTGCAAGAATTTGGCTGCCTGCAGCCAGGAAGTAGCCAGCACCAGACTCCATACAGGAGCACTTTGGTCTTTAAGTTTGCAGCTCCCTAAATGGTATAGAATAAATGGTTTTTATTTAGGTACAGTAACATGAACTATCTCAGCGTCTTCAGATCTAAGGTGTCACCCACTGTAAGTAGCATGGCTATTTTATATTTAACTTAAATTAACTTTGTCAATCCACAAATTCACAATCTCATTCTTTGGTATAGTAATATATTATTTAAAGAAATATTTTAGCTTGAAGACACCAATTTTCTTTTTAAATCAGCCATGACCTGAGCGTACAGAAAAGGCATAATATGAGGAAGACAATGGGCTAAGTACTGAGCTTCTTCATCTGGCTTTCAATAACTCTTTTACGGTAGCATTCATTACATTTTTGATTATTATTGTGTGGGAGGTGATGTTCATTGCCATAGTGTATGCAGAGTGCAATTTGTGGAATTGAATTTCTCTTCTCACCTATACATGGGTTCTAGGGCTGTAAGTGAGGTTTCCAGGCTTGCATAACAAATACCTTTGCTCAGTGAACCATCTTGTCATCCCATGACTCAGTCTTCTGGATGCCTACACTTATTCTATAGCATCACTTTCTGAGACTAGAAGAGCAAAAACAATACAGCATTTCCTGGAAGAATGACCCACTCTGGTGTACAACATTTCTTCTCACAATACTACTATTCATGGTTCTACTTTTAACACTGGGTGTGAAAAGCAAGAATTTCAACCAATATCCAGAATTTTTATTCTCTTTTCAAATGTTCCTTAGAAGTTTTGTTGACTCTTTGGAATGTTAAGGGGTTGGAGTTGCTCTGTTACCTCTTCAGGAATAACAAATAGATAATGACAATTGTGACTGACGGCTGTTTGACCACATTGGTCAGAAAGAGTTGATTGTGAATGAACAGAATCCTCATCTGAGGCACTAACACATGAAAAAAGGTGGATGTTTTAGAGAACCATGCAACTACCACCTATGAATTAGGCCACAATTATCTACTGTTTAGTAGGTGCTTTAAACATTAGTTTCTTCTTCTTATATGCGGAAATTCTATAAAATTGATGAATTTACAATAAATATTCTGGAGTCATAGTGAGAATATCCTGAGATAGAGATGTCAAAACTATCCATGGAGGAAATGGGAAATCATATGCAGCTAGAAAGAAAGGATATGCAAAGAGATGGAACAAGTATCTGAAAATATGACAGTATTAAGAGTTTGTTTTACTGTTAATTTTTAACTCTTCTCCCATGGTTTCCATTGGCCCCACCAAATACAATGTACTTGTTATACAAAGAACACTTGAAGAAACTTTCAAGTAGTCCCTTAAACACTATACTGTCTCCTCTGAATCTCGAAATTCCACCCCAATTTACAGAAACAAGACAGAACAGACAGCAAAAACATATGTGATACTTTGGGGATGGCTGAGAATTTGTTGGGAGATATGGAAAATCTGCCGGATTGTAGGGTTGTACATCAGGCAGACCTCAGTGGTACATCTGGCTTCAGATCTTACTAGCTGAGTTTTCTTGGCAATGCTTTAATTCATGCATCTCCATTTCCTGTTTTGTAAAGTACTGGGAGCTATCACCTATTTTAGAAGAGGATTTAATTTTAAGAAAACATGAAATGAGGTATTTAAGATATTTAGAGCAGCATGTCTCAGTCAGACTTTGTTGTGACAAATTATCTGAGAAAACTATCCAGGGAAGTTTAATTTGAACTCATGGTTCCTGAGTTTTCAGTCCCCGGTTAGCTGGTTCCATGTTTGAGCCTTGGGTGAGGTAGTATACTGGTGGGTACACACAGGGTAAGGGTGAAGCTGTTCAGTGAAAAGTCAGCAGGAAGCAGAAGGGGGATGGCTCCCACGTCTATCCCATCTGGGTCTTCAATGTTTAGGACTTAATCATCCATATCCAAGATGGGTCTCCCTTTCTTAGTCAATCCTCACGTGACATACCCTTACAGATAGACCTAGAGTTGTAGTTTATATGCAATCTTATACTTCTCAATTGAGTCTAGTTTTCAAGGTAAACTGTTTTCTAACTAGACTGAAACTCGCTCATATAAGCACTCAAAGACTTCTTTCAAGGATACTCTTAACTAAGGTTCCATTGGCAAGTGATGGGTCAATGTAAGATCTTAAATGAGTAGTAGCATCTACCCCAATGAAAGATATTTAAAACAGCAAATCAATCAACATTTATAAAATCATGAGAAAGATGAGGCATGGTTAAATACAAGAGAACAGAGGTATTTTTGATAAACAGAAGGTCAGTTTTCAATTGGTGCCATTTAAATGGCTCCTTACTTTGCACCAATGTCAAACTAACCTTGAACTCCACAGACGTTTATAGGCAGTTTGCTAATTAGTTAACTAATTATTTTATTTTTTGAGACAGGATCTCACTATGTATCCCTGGCTGGGCTGGAACTCACAGAGAACCATCTGCTTCTGTCCCTCAAGTGCTTGAATTAAAGGTATGTACCATCACACTCATTTATTTATTTTTACATATTTATTTAATTTTAAAATGTTCTATTTTTCATAGTTTGTGTGTGTGTGTGTGTGTGTGTGTGTGTCCGAACATGTGTGTATGTGGTATGGTTCAAAGCTAGAAGACAGCACCAGATTTTCCAGAGCTGGAGTCACAGGCAGTTGTGAACCACTAAACATGGGTGCCAGGATCCAAACCCTGAACAGCAAACACTCTTCCACGCCAAACCACCTCTCTAACTATCTCTAGTTGGTTTATTGAACCTCTCTATAGACATGCAAATGTGCCAACACTTACCTGAGGTAGAAACGGATCTTTTTAGGACATGCCTTCCAGGCTCTGGATTCAAGAACTTTCTAGTCTGTGTTCAGAGCATATAACTTCTCTGAGAATCAACATCTGTCATTAGAGACTTCTCTCTTCTCTTGAGCCCTAAGAAGCTTCTCAGACATTCATAAAAGAAGGCCATGCTCTTATTAGTCAAACACCAGGCTGTACTACCAAGTCACATTTGTTTGTATTTTCGAAAGGTAAGGAGAGTGAGAAGTCCCTATGCTTTCAGAATACTATTTATTTTCTTTTTCAGTACGATGTTTCTATCAGGTTCAGATTCAAATTAAATGCTTGAATCTACTGTGGGTTAAGACTGAGGGAAGTCAGACAGGGACCAAGATGCTACATTCTCAATCACTGTCACAGAGTTGTTTATTTAGTCATCCATCAGTAGTTTTTCCTCTTTGCATTGGGAGAAAAGCAAGTTCAGTAGGGGTGTGGATCAGATGTTCTGATCATCTACTATGTTATGTTGGCTGTACTACTGAGTCCCGTTTGTTTGTGTTTTCAAAAGGCAGGGAGAGTGAAAAGTCCATCCGCTTTCAGAATAATATCTATTCTCTTTTTCAGTCCTATGCTTCTATCACGTTCAGATTCAAGCATTTCATTTCTTCATCTTCAAATACCTTGAAGACCCACTCATGAAAGCCAAGTGAGTCAGTTATCATTGTACCCTCTCAGCTCAAAGCAGGACCTTCTTGACTGCTGCTTTAATAGTAGTTGTAAGCGGGCACACTGTGTTGTCATATGCCAGTTATTTGATGGACATTGGAAGGGATGGGGGTTTGTACACTTGCTTCTGGTGGGTCTTACCTGCCAAACTCCCCACTCCCTACTCTGTAGAAAAAGGGTCTTCCTGATCCAAGTTTCTGCTGCTTAACATGAACTGTGAGAGCCAGAGATTTCACCGTAACACCTTCCGACACCTTCGTAGAAGAGTGCTGAGTGCTGCCAGAAAGATGAAGGATTCTGTCACATCCCACATCTGCCATGTACTTTGCAGAAGGCCTATAGCCTGGTGACTGCCTGTGTTGGCTTCCTCTACAGGTCAAGCTTCCAGCAAGTCCTGTCTACATGGATACTCAGATGTTTCTGGGCAATCTAGTGGACCACAGACTCACCCCATCATTGAGGTCTGTCTCTTAGAATTATTTGGGCAGAGACCTTTGTTGGCTCCTGTGTCTCAATACCAGCAAAAGACTTCCACTTCTGTATGTTACTTTCATAATTTTTGTTGTCTGTCTGTCTCTTACTGGTCACTTTTGTGTCATTTTAACTCTGCATTAATATATACCTTATCCCTGTTCAAATTATTGCTTATGTTTTCTGATTGGCTTTCAATGGACTTATCAAATGCTAAGTAAATAAGGCTCAAAAGAAGCTATTACAAATTTGAAGCCCACATTAGTGTATAGTGAAGTCTCTGGAATTACCTATTTTGACATTAGACACTTGATACTATTATACTACATTCTTTTTTTGTTTGTTTGTTTGCTTTGTTTTTTTTTTTTTTTGAGACAGTGTTTCTCTGTGGCTTTGGAGGCTGTTCTGGAACTATCTCTTGTAGACCAAGCTGGTCTTGAACTCACAGAGATCCACCTGTCTCTGCCTTCCGAGTGCTGTGATTAAAAGCATGTGCCACCACTGCCCGGCTTATACTGCCTTCTTAATATTAAATTTTGTAGTTATCTATTGCACACTGACATTTAAATATCACTGAGAAAAATCTACAAATTTTATGTAACTCAGATAAGTTCTAAATTAATATTTCTTTTTGATTGTTACAAGATAACAACATGATGTAAATAAGATTTTAGAAGTACCAGTCTGTATTAGATATACCTAGCAGCTTGTACATGATAGACCCTTAAAAATGATGAGAATACTGCAATTGATGGTATAATCTGAACCAAGTATTTCATTTCATTAAGTACTTTCTAGGGACTAACTTTTAAGATGTACCTTCTCCAACTACATATACTTTAAAAATATTCTCAGACCTGGCCAGTCATTTTGAGTGCGTGAGTACCAGTGATTGGTGCTGATATTAAAATGTTTACATGGCAACTTAAAGAAAGCATTGAAAGGTAATTAAATATAAATTAAAAAACTGAAAAAACATAGAAGAAAAATTAATAGTAGCCACTTTCGTACTACAGTTTCATCTGAGAAATCAGCCATATTAGAAACCTAAGCACCACCGAGCTTCGTGAAGACACCACCATTGTCAGAACATGGATGAAGACTTCAGTCACTGCCAAAAGCTACTTTCAGATTTCTGGGGCAGATTCCTATGAGACTGGGAACAATTTACAGTCACTTTGCTTTGGATGATGGTATGTGTTTATAACAAACCATCTCTTGTGAGCCAATTGCCTTCAGCTGTAATCCTATCGGCTATATGATTCTTTGTTCATTATATGAACCCTTTCTCATAATTTAGATTCAGCGATTGCCGAGGCTTCCCTCAGTTTTTACTGTGTTCACTTTTTCAATTCTGTTCCAGTTAACTAGTATATTTTAGGTTGACCATATGAAAATAAACCTCAGTCTCTGTGTGTGTTTCTCACAAACACACACAGAAAAAAACAGGCAAATACACCCTTCCAGCATTTTTACAGTATCAAGGATGAGTATCAGCAAAGCTTCTCTGTAAAGGGTCATAAGTTGCTTTAAATTTTAAGTTCCACAGTTTCTGCTGTCATTGTTCGTTCCCACCATCATAGGGCAAAGGCAGTCATGTGCCAGCAAATCAAGACAGCTGAATCCCAATAAAGCTTTATGTTACAGTTTGAATTTGGAATCGCCTATGCAGGCTCATGTGTTTGAACTCTGGGCCCTCAGCTACTGGTACTGTTTGGAGAAGTTTCAGAACTTGGAGATATGGGGACTGGCTGGCAGAAACACAGGTAGTGCATATTTGAGGGCTGATACTTGCTTCTAGTTCTGGCCTATTTCTGCTACCTCTTGGTCAGCCTCAACTGTGAACAGTCTCGGCCACATGTTTCCTTCACCACCAATTCTGTTGTGCCTTGGCTGCTCTGATGGCCTGCCGCTTGCTGAAACTACAAGTCAAAAGAAAGCAGGGTATTTTGAGCAGTGATGTTATAAGAAACTGATTTTTTTCTTCCTACTTTTTCTGTATTTTGAATAGTTAACATATATTTTGTTATCAGCAAAATTAGTTTAAAATATTTCCTTTACATCTGTTTGTATGAATAACTATTTCAGTTAGTTTTAGCTTGGCTCTGGTGGATAGCTTGCATCCTTGTAACATGACTACTGGCAAATCTTGTTTCCTTTATGCCTTCGGATCCAGGGACCCCGTACAAAGCTGGCTATATAATCTGCTCTAGTAAGTGATATGTGGTGGAAAATTTTCCATAGTGACTAAAAGCAAACAAAAAGCAGCCAGTGACAGTAACCTAAAACCTCCTTACATCTTGAGATAGCTAGGACTATTACCCATTTTCAGTTTATGAGAAAATATTAAAAAGGTTACGGACCAGATCCTGAGCTTCTTATTCTTAGGGAAACGGACACAGAGTTATAAAAAGTGTATTACCTCTACTAAAGTAGTCTATTAATATTTCTTTTGGAAAAATTATGAAGCAAAGATGGGAAAAGCTCTATAAACATCTCAGGACTCACGACATGCTTATAATTTGGGACCGATGATTTATTTAGTTCTGAGATCAAGATAGATATTATAATATGGTGCAAATTAGAATGAAGATACTAAATAATTTACGCTAATGCTCTCAGTTATAAAGATAACTGCCTCACTTTGCAACTGATATAAATTAAGGGAATATATTTAAATGTATATTTTAATCAATCAAGAAGGCTCGTCTGCCAGCCGATGTTAGATGCTAATGCATGCGCTCAACGAAACGGTCTGTTTATTAACTAATTAAATGCCAGCTGAGTGAGCTGCCTGATTTAGACACGGGGATCATGATAGTGTACTGTTCTGGTCACTGGGCACACTCCACAGTCAAAGCCCAGTAGTGTTCGATCCATAGTGAAACAGTTTATCACCAGCTGGTCTAAGATGCTGTTTATTCAAACTGCAAAGTCTTGCTTTAAGAAAAAGAAGGTAGCTAAAGCAATGACAGTCTATACTCTGCAGAAAGTGGCACTAGAAAAAGTCAACCCATAGACTGAGACTCTGGGGTTCCAGCTGTTGCTGCCCAGCTCGCTGCCCAGCACATAGTAGGTTGCTCAGTAAGCACGCAATTGAACTGAGTGAGATGTGCTTTTAAGTACCCTGATGAGCAGGAAGGAAGGTGTCTTTTCAACCCCCGTTCTTCACATAAAGCCCATCTAAATATCCACCGGCATCAAAAGCTGGTGGAACATTGAAGTGGGGGGAGGGAGTGCAGGTAGAGTTGGTGAATGCTCGCCTGCCTGCCCGATGTGAAAGCAGAACCAACAAATTAAGCTACATTAGCTGCTCAGGGAGTGCAAGACATGAAAGAAAGGGCGATTGAAAGGAAAGCCAAAGAATGAGCCCCATTGGAAACACAATCAGTACCATTTCCTTACTAATCAAAATCCATTTTCTTCAGCTTTTATGTTTTCTGCACAAGCATTTTTCTCACACATCATGGGCATAGAAAATAAAATCAGACAGGAAAGGGGCGCCTCCTTAGATTCACAACGAATCGGCTGTCAAACTTATCTTTGGGATCCGGCTTCCTTTTGAATTGGCCTGTTGTCTCTTCAGAAAAAGCCGAAGGTGATTCGAACAGAGTCCTGCTTGCACAAATAATGGTTGAAAAAAAAAGTTCTATCCCAACTTCATCCTCAAATGAATTACCCTTTTTGAGATATGTTAATTTTTTGCTTCTTAAAAATGGTTTTTTTAAATCACCTTCACAAATGAAGGTGCGTTCACGAACTTGAGACAGTCATATGAAATGATGAAGTGAACTTCCGGAAATTAGCCTGAAGCAGCAGGTACGCTGCGAAACTCTCCATGCTTTATGATGTTGAGGCTTATTTTTTTTTCTTTGTATCTGTTACTGTTTGAGGATTTTCTTCTTTATGCCACTTGAAGAAAACTTCACACACAAAAAAATCTCACTGAGCTGGACAGCTCATTTAGCTGCCCTTTCTTTGATGTTCTTTAATTAAGGATGGATAATTTAATGGCCTCCTTATCTCTTGACTGTTTGCCTGGATAGTACAGGGCTTCAGAGTTCTGTCTAAGTTGCTCAGTTGGGTTTAAAACTTGCAGTTTCATCAGAGCCACAGTGAGCTAACAAGCTGGCCATGCCTATCGTGAATTGTGAATTTCTTAATTCATTTTAGACTTAGGCAAAATACTAGCCACGAATTTGGAGGTACACTTTCTGCGGTTTCACCACAGGCATTACCTCGTTGACTGGCTCAGCCCTGGATCACTGAAATTCTCATGAACTCTCCAAAGAGTCCAACCTCAGTGAGGATTCCAACCCTCACATTTATTTCTCCAGGCAAATGGTGACAAATTCTCTCTCCCAAACCTGCATCAAAGTTTAGGAAAACCATGGACTTTCCCACAGAACAAATATCTCCATTGTTATGTGTTGACAACCACAAAGATCCAAAAAATTGTGGTGACCAAAAGAGGAATTCCAACTATGCCTGGTCTGCCATGCTAGTTCAAGGAGAGTCACATTTTCCTCTGGCCATCAGAGGGATTGAGATCATATGAACTTTCTGGCTGCTGTACAGCAGTGTTGCTGTCTGTCACCAAGCTCTGTTTACCCACCTCCAGTTACTGAAGGAACTATTGTTTCTATAGGCTAAAGAGCACAAACATAGCTGATTACTTCTTCCTGATGAAGTGCCAGTGAAGACAGACAGGGCTCAACTATTTTCTAATCCTTTCTAACCCACTCACTTTCTCCAATGCAAAACCTATGTAAGGAGGAAAAGGAATGTTTGATAGTGGTTAGAGGAATAGGGCCACTTACATTTAATTTCATGACATTAAATCTGCAGTTTCTATCTTACCTGTCTTTCCATGTCTGCCTGTCTCTTTGCAATGCCTGGTTGTATTGTTGCTGTACTGAAGGCAATTTTGAGTGTTTTTGTAACTATCATTGTATAGACACTTTGAATCCAAGAATTTCATTTGGAGAGTAACACATGCTCTTTGGCTTCCCACTTTAAGAAAAGGGGATACGCTGAACAAGTGCTTCTACTTATAAAATTAAGATGAGTATCTTACAGAAATACTGGCAGAAGGTAAATTTGCGGATGAAATCTGAGGATGTCCTTGCAAACCTCCTCTGTAATCTTCTCATTTTATAAATCAAGTGACTGAGGCCCATGGGATATCAGGGGTTTGTTTAAGGTTGGGCCATATTCCTAGTCGTTGGACATAGGTCTTCTGAGTCCCTGACCACAATGTGGACTCTTTGTTTCACTGTGTCTTGTCTCATTTGTGTATACATGATATATCCATTGGTATCTTAGTCACAAGATTTGAAACACAAAATATTCACATAAATGAAGTCTGAGTTGAGCTGTATTTCATCTTTCTATAGTTGTATTTAAGATCAGCATTTTATTTTGCCCTGAAATTAAAAGAACAAATGCACAATATTACATGATGCCGTTTCTAAAGCTCCATGAATCACTGGAAATGATATAGACGTGACAACATCCATATAGTCTATGCCAATTATCGCGCCTCTCTTATGGGATAATTAGGAGATGTTCGCCGAAATACGCTTTTCATTTTCATTCACTGGTAATGACCATGCTCTCCTTCAGTGAAGATTCATTTTCTCTCCACCTCTGCTTCGACTAAGCTAAGCACTTATTCTCAGCTCATGCAAATGAAAGGTGTATATTCCAATGCAAGAGAGTGTGTGTGTTTGTGTAATTAAGACATACATATTAACTTTTTAGCTGACACAAGAAGGTACAACTTCAAAATATTGGAAATTTGTTCCAGATAGAACACATCTTCACGTCTTCAATTCTATATAAAACAAGCGATATTTACAGGAATAATTCTCTATGTAATTACACAATTATTAAAAACATAGTAGTGAAGTAGGAGCTTTTATCAAGTCATTCAAATTAGTGCTATTTCATACTAATCACTATCTACTTGAATGTGTATTGCTTGGATGTGACTGTAGAAAGCTCATTAAATAAATTTTCTTTAAAATTTAATTACTGGGAACTTCTTCAGATAATAATGATTATGGGTATAATTAGGATCTTTGTTCCTCTTTGTTGTTAGACTAAAAGGTACAAAGACTCGGAGAAAAAGAGATTGAAATTGCATATCCAACACTTGGAGTAGTTGTCAGAGGCGTTGTGGAATATTAAAGAGCACCATCCAGCATTGGCGCATCGAGATCGAAGCAGGGAAATTGTAATTTGGCATTTAGTTATTTAGTCTTTCATTTACATCCTAAATTGCCTGAGATGTAGCTGCGAACCATAAGTGAGGAACAATAAAAAGCCCTTGCCTTTAATGTCTGACCATAGTAGAAGCTACGCTCTCGTAATATCTTCACTTGTAAGGACTCAGGTCCTGAGCTCTGGTGATTCAACAAGCTCACAGGGGAGGTGCCCTTTCCTCTTGCCATTCCGAATAAAAATATCACATTAATCCGTGAACTTGGTGCTTCGGACCCTCTGCAATGTGAGAAAACATGTTCATGCTCTGATTAGTGAAAAATTCAGACCCTTTTTCTAACATGATGATTGAACCTAAGCATAAAGCGAAGGCTACACAAACTCCTGAGATTACCTCATTTAGAGGCAATATACACTGAACAGAACGGCTGCACATAATTCCTGAATTTGATTGCCATAACAGTCCCCCAGCTCTTCAAAGACAATTCCAAATCAGCATTTTTGCACATAAAAGTGTTCCCCCTTATGAATTTCTGAGCTCAGAAATGAATTGTGGATATTTTATTAAAGACTTCTGACAAATGCAAGGAGTGAGCCTGCCTCAGCTCATGTAAACCTTGCACATTATGTTTGTAAAACATTCAACATGAGATGGCAGAAAATAGTATTATGGTTGAATAGGCATGCCACTCATTAGAATGAAGACAAAGGCCCAACTCTTAGAATATATCATTGCCTCAGTATAAGCTGAAGGGCCTTCCATTTATATCGGGAAAAAGGATACTGGCCCATAGTCTTTCAAACATTGGTCGTCGTGGACATGTGGGGGTATCTGTTGTATATTGCTCATCCCACAGAGTATTTAAAGAGTTCTTGTGCAGACAAAAAAAGTCTCACTTAGTGGATGAACACAACATCTAGGGAATTTTAATTGGCTTTGTGAGAAGGAATCTAATTGATATTGTACCAAGTCAGGGAGAAATTTTTATCTTAATCAACTTTCCAAAGTTCTTTTCTAGTATTCAGCTACAACCTCCTGATGTGAGTTGAACACACCCCAAAGTTTTTGGCCTCACCACACCTTAGGGATGCTAAGGAATATGTCCAGCCTTCACACGACTTTCCAGATGAATATATGTAGGTTTCCTAAAAGGTCCTCAAACTTTGCTATTTGAGGCAAGAACCACTTTGAACATGTCATCCATCTTTACCTGCTGCAGACTCTTGCTCTTTCTCCATCTTTACCTGCTGCAGACTCTTGCTCTTTCTCCATCTTTACCTGCTGCAGACTCTTTCTCCATCTTTACCTGCTGCAGACTCTTGCTCTTTCTCCATCTTTACCTGCTGCAGACTCTTGCTCTTTCTCCATCTTTACCTGCTGCAGACTCTTGCTCTTTCTCCATCTTTACCTGCTGCAGACTCTTGCTCTTTCTCCATCTTTACCTGCTGCAGACTCTTGCTCTTTCTCCATCTTTACCTGCTGCAGACTCTTGCTCTTTCTCCATCTTTACCTGCTGCAGACTCTTGCTCTTTCTCCATCTTTACCTGCTGCAGACTCTTGCTCTTTCTCCATCTTTACCTGCTGCAGACTCTTGCTCTTTCTCCATCTTTACCTGCTGCAGACTCTTGCTCTTTCTCCATCTTTACCTGCTGCAGACTCTTGCTCTTTCTCCATCTTTACCTGCTGCAGACTCTTGCTCTTTCTCCATCTTTACCTGCTGCAGACTCTTGCTCTTTCTCCTTTTTGACTCTGCTTATTTAGTACCCACTGAAATGTGAGTATGTCACATTCTGTGACAATAGCTACATTATGTTTGTGTTGCTCTTGGTTTGGACAGTCACATAATTCACTCAGACGTCAGAAATCAGATGGGTTATGTAATGATACTATGTCTTCACTTTTCTGAGACAGGTAGGCATACAGAGGTATATTGTGACAGGGGAAGAGGAGGGGATAAGGAGGAAGGTGACCAGGATCCATGGCTATCACCATCACCATCACCATTTGACAGGCCTCTCTCTCTCTCTCTCTCTCTCTCTCTCTCTCTCTCTCTCTCTCTCTCTCTCTCTCTCTCGTCCTTTGTTGGGTTTTCTATGTTTCTACATGCTTTACACGAGCAAATGAACTCTTTTGCATCCTGTCACACCAAATTTATTGTAGAAACTATGGCTTTCAGCTTCACTGGGCAGAGAAAAGTCAGGGGTCTCCTTAGTACAGGGCAGCTTGTAAATACCCAGTTTCACAAGGGAGGAAGTGCAATGAATTATGGGGAAGGTTGGTCAGCTGCTTTGTCCTCCTTAGCAGCCAGGATATTTGGCCTGGCTTATGATGTGTCGAGGACTACTGTTCTGTATCAGTCCTTCATCTCTCACACCCTTCAGCTGAATTGAAATCTGGTCCCCACAAGTAGCTCAGACTGCAGGTTCGTGGAAGGTGCTGGCAGGAGCTTGTACCTCTTTATACTTTAAAATACTTTGAGACAAGTGATGCCATCACTAGTCTAAAATTGAGTTATAATTTTGCAATGAAACATACTAACCTCCATTCTCAGGCACATCTACACAAAGATAATGCTTTCTTATTTTTCAATGTTTATTGCTTTTGTTTCTCTTTAAACAATGTAGACTTGTTTAGGTACCCCATTAAATTTACAGTGAGATTTTTTTAAACTTTAGCTCCTGAATTAAAGATGATTTTGAATGTTATATTTTTACACCTTTATTTTTTATTTAATTACATTATATTTTAGATGTTTAACAATTTTGAGTCACTAATATAAGTTAAGAAGAGCTAGTTCTAAAATACTTATTCCCAGTGTTCTTTGATTTGGTGTTTTGAGTTCATGCTGTCACATTGGTACCTTTTCTTGGAGTATCTTGTAGTGAGTGTGTCCATGTAAGAGAAGACAATAAAAATGAATAATAGCTAAGACAAATGATCTATCAGGCAAAACACATGCAGTGCCCATGACCAACAGATGCAGGGGAGCTTTTGTCTCTTTGACTTTCAAACTGTCTCCTGGTTCTGATTCTTAGAATACAGTCCTTGTCCAGCATTTGCCCATCTGGGGACCCACTCTTTATTACAGCTGTGCACACTATGTTGTACCAACTGGACTCTTGGCTGCTTCAAAGCTGACATGCCTCTCAGTGAACTCACCATGGGCTCTGACACTGGACATGTCAGTTTCCTGTTTCTAGTCCTGTTTTGTGTAATAGTGAGCTGAAATTTCTTCCTCTCTAGCCTTTGTCTCTTACAGGTCCACCAAGTCCTTTAGGTGAGCCTTCCAGTGGTACCCTAAATTTCTTCATGGCTTTCTTTTGTCTCTAGAAAAAAGCCTTCCCACCTTGGGGCATGGGACATAGTCTAGGCTCTTCTGGATAGGGTCTTCATTGGCTGCTCTAGGACTATCAAGAGAATTATCTAGAAGGATTTTTCTGTACCAGATGCTTTTGAGATTAAAAACCTCACCTCCAATTTACTCTGACACAGCCAACGTCTTATAAACTACTTAGTAGGTATCCATTAAATGTCAAACTGAACACATGAATGCTTGAGTGCCACCATCCAGCACACTGTCATCTTCATCTAAGCTGTTGGGTTTGACCTCTCTGACTATGGGCTTCTGTGACACCATCTTATCTTCGTGCATGAGCCTCCTTTTCCTTAGAACACTAACTCTTCATTCTTCCTGGCTTAGCCCACTCTCTGAGGAGGCTCTGTCTTGGTAGGTCTAACCTACTCTTTCTGTTCTCCCAGAACATTTTGTACAAAATCTCTACTGGCTCTTACCCTAAGTTACCTTAAGGGGTTGCACCATGTCTTTGTTTTATCAATCTACACAATGTTTAGCATTATGCGTAGTACAGAGTCTTGAATATAGTGGATGCATGAACAGTTCTTTATGAATTGACCTGCACTGAGACTTCTTTTCAACTATACAACTTCTGGGAAGCTGTTCTATTAGCTGTGCTATGTGTCAGCCCTGAAATGCCATCTTCCAACTTGATCATATACTCTACATTGTTTTGTTTTTTTTATTCTTAATGAGGTATAATTGACACACAATAGGTTGCATATACTGACAGTGCTCAATTCGATGTTTTGACATATTTATATATGCCAGAAATGATCACCATAATCATGATAATGAACACGAAACCTGTAATTCTCCCAGGTTTCCTTGTGTCTTTTTGCCTTTTCTTGTTTTCTCTTCCCAGGCAACTGTTGCTTTGCTTTTTGTTTTCACTATTGATTACTTTAGATTTACTATCAGTTCAAGTAGGTAGAGTCTAAAGTGAGCATTCCTTTTGTCTGTCAGCTTTCATTAGGCATCATAGCTTAACACCTATTTGCTCAGATGGCTTAGGTACATTTCTTGTTATTGCTTGTTATTTCATTATAGATTCAGTTCTTGGGGGGTGTCCATTGACTCACAGGGATCACATATCATATCCTGCATATCAGATATTTACAGTATGATTTATAACAGTAACAAAATTACAGTTAATAAAGTAGCAGTGAGAATAATGTTGTGGCAGGGACATCCTATGATATGAGGAGCTATATTAGAGGGTCTCAGCATTACGAAGATTGAGAACTGCTTTATAGGGATGTCATACAATTTTCTTATTCATTTAGCTACAGATATTTACTGGGTTATTTGCAGGTTTTTATTTATTATAAAAATGCCACTATAAACAGTTAGGTACAAGTCTTTCTGTGGATCTAAGATTTCATTCCCTTTGCATTAATGCCTAGATATGTAAATATTAAACCATATGATATATGTATAATTTTTCAAAATGTGACTCAATGATTTTCCAGAATTAATTTTCAGTTTTATATACCCAGCAGAGTTTTAGTCACTCTATATTTTCACCAACACAGGATGGTCAGTCTTAAAATATCAAACAACTAACCTTTATGTAGTTGTATTGCTGACATTATCTTGCATTTCTTTTTTTAATTTTTATTTTTAAATTTAAATTTAAATTAGAAACAAGGTTGCTTCACATGCCAATCCCAGCTCCCTCTCCCTTTCCCTCCCCTTCTCCTGCACCCTCCCACCAACACCCCCCAATGCCCCCTCATTTCCCCAGGGAGGGTGAGGCCCTTCATGGGGCTGTTCATAGTCTGTCATTTCATCCAATGCAGGGCCTAGACCCTCCACTGAGAGTCCAGGGTGAGAGTGCATATCTCATTGTTGGATGGGCACCCAAAGTCCATTTGTACGCCAGGGATACTGATCTACTACCCAAGGCCCAATAGATTACCTAGGCCTCCTCACTGACACCCACATTCAGGGGGTCTTGATCAGTCTTGTGTTGGATTCCCAGCCATCAGTCTGGGATTCAAGAGCTAACCCTTGTCAGGTCAACTGTTTCTGGGGATTAAACAAGCCCAGTCTTTGTTCATCAGTACTCCCTCTCTGTCACTGGGTTCCTTCAGTTCAGCTGTAGGAGTCTGCCTCTGCTTCCATCAGCCACTGGATGAAGGTTCTGTTCCCCAGACTCTCTGGCCATGGGATTGTGGCCTGGCACTCCCCAGATCTATGTCTAAAATCCATATATGAGAGAGTACACACAGTATTTGTCTTTTTGTGACTGGGCTATCTTGCATTTCCTAATGACAAATGATTTCCATTTGCTTATGTAGTGACTTCATTCTGTTTCTCTGGTGAAGTTAGTAGAACTGTTTTTTCCATTTAAAAATAAGTTGGTTGTTTTTCTTGAGGTTTGGGGAATTCTTAGGTGCTTTAGATATTAGGCTTTGAGTAGAATGTGGTTCATAAGTGTTCTCTCCCATCTGTGTTTTCATATTATTGGCAATGATTATAAAAGCAGAGGTTTTGGTGTGGTCTATCATTTTTATTGTGTTTTTGGTATCGAGTGTATTATTGCCTAATACAAGGTGACATAATTCCTTTCTACTCTATTTCTTTTTATACTTTTATATATATTTCATAACACTGTACCTTATATCCGTGGCCATGATCTCCTTGAAACTGCTTTTTATATCTGTGTTAGGTATAATGAAAGGTTTTTAGTTTCTTTTTTTTTCTTCTGGAAATCAATTTGCTTTAATATCATATGTTAAAAACATGATGCAGAGTTGTTAGCTTTTGTAACACGAATAAATCAATGACCTAGAGACTGATATTGGAGTTCAAACTTCAAGCTGAATATCAGAAAAACAAAGCAGCCAGCCACTAGCTCTTACCTCCAGCTCAGGCTGAAAGGTCTGATCCACACACAAGCTCTTCACCACGCCTCAAACTGCTGCCTCTCCTCAGCGAGGCTGGAGAATGAATGCCTCTCTGAGACCTTGCTTGTCTTATATACTTCCCTAATGTTGGGATTAAAGGTATGAGTTATCATTTTCTTTTAGACTGATTCACTCTTGTGTAGATCTGAGTGGCCTTGAACTCACAGAGATCCATCTATCTCTTAATACTGAGTACAAGGATTAAAGGTGTGTACCACCACCTCCTAGTTTCTGGCTGCTGGGATTAAAGGTGTGTGCCTGGCTTCTACTTTGCTTTCTGAATCCCCGGGCAAGCTTCAATAAATCATAAACAGTATATTACCATAAGCTTCAATTTTTATTGGCAATTGGGCATTTATGTATCGTACATATTTGTATCTACTTGGAACTCCTTATGCTGTTCACTCAACTGTTTGTCTGCTTTTAGGTCAGTTGTTAATCTGCTTTGACTCCAGAGCTTTACCATAACTCCGTGTTAGATCCCGAGAGTTCTCCAATTTTGTTCTTTTGTGGAGTGTTCTTGCAATTTGAGGTCTGCTAGAGAACTGTGAAGTCAGTGTTTGACAGTCTAGCCTTTCTGAAAACATTTCATTAAGCACAGCAAATACATAGTTGTTCTTTTCCCCTGGAGTGTTTTTATCCTATCTAGGTTTGCTGATAAACTCTGAAGAAAGGCAGCTTTTCTCAGCCTCTTTGGAACACGATCCTGCCATTTTTGTGAGAACACTTTGAGAATCTTTGAAGACTGACAGTTTCTCCCAACTATAGCTAATCATACACAAAATGCTCACATACTGAAAAACAAGTCATTCTATATGTTGGGAGGCGTGCTTTCTCCATAGAAGAAGAAAGAGAAAGAAAAAGCCATATACATTAGTGCACAATGCTGCAGAAGGTGTTTTCCTGAACTCTAGACAATGGCCTCTAATGGATCGTTTGTGCTGTGCACCCAAGTCTTTTGAATTTGCAACAAGAGAAATCATCTCTGATGATGCTTTTGCTCAGCCAAGTTCTCCAATCAGGCAAATTACAAAAACCGAAACTCAAGGAATGAGACCATCTTTGGGAGAACAGAAAGTCTGCTTGGCTGCTTGACTACTGAGTAGCATGTGGAGCAAGCTGAGTGATAGTTTGAAGGGGGAAATGTGTGCAGAGTTCACTATTCCCCCTGGGGATATTATCTAGTCCTTTTCTTGCCCTTGAATAACCACTCTCAAAGTTTCTTTGTAATGCAGAGATACTGAGCTTCCAGGACACACTCATGGCAACCTATCAGTTCAGATTCCAGGTAAGAGTTATACTATGTGGAAATTTCGAGAACTTTCCATGAGCAAAAATGTCTTCTCTCTGTCTTGGTTCCTCCTGCTTCCCATCAGAAATCACTGAGAGCAGTTTCAGATTAGAAATAGCCCCTCCCATTAAGACTCAAAACAATATAGTTGTGATAATGGCTTGTTCAGCTCCCAGGAAAGGACTGTTAAACTGGGTTCTTTCATTAATCTTGCACTCCCAGATGTGTGCTGAATGGCTTCATAACCTTCTTTGAAGGGTGTTTTGGAGGGGAGTGGTAGAGTGGAAAAGCCTGACATATCCTCATGCTTTGGTCATCTACAAAATGAATAACCCAGTCTAAATTAACTTTTTTAAAACTGGTGTTTATGAGTCTGCTTTTCTAGTTTCATTCCTTAGATGAATTTCTCAACCTGTGGGTCAAGACCACTTTGGGGGTTGACTGACTCTTTTGCAGGGGTCCATATCAGATATCTTACATATCAGATATTTACATTAAGATTCTTAACATAAGCAATGTTATACTTATGAAGTAGCAACAAAATAATTTTATGGTTGAGGGGTCACCATAATATGAAGTACTGTATTAAAGAGTTGTAGCAGTAGGAAGGTTGAGAACCGCTGCATTAGATTGTTATCTGTTCAGTGATAGGGCTTATGGCCGTTCTGTCTTCTGTAATACTGGGACATTTGAGTCATTTTGTGCCTGAAAATAGTTGAAAACTCCTTAAATGGATGGAGTTTTTAGAAGGTTATGACCCTCAAGTAACTTTGACATGACATGTCATGGTAAACAAACAAACATGTTAATAAGTCACTAACTAACCCTCGAAGGAGGGCATATGCATGCAATTTCTCAGTGAATGGGGCAAGAGGTTTGGCTTGAGCTCTAGCTTGATACTGGAATACAATCACAGCACAACTGTGACTTGGGCTTTCATAGAGTTTATGATCTGTGGGAGAGACAGAAAAACAAGCTAATGAGATTACAAACTACTGCAAAGAGCTATAGGAACAAAGTACAGGATGCTATGAAGGTCCTAAATGAACAAGGCTCCAGTCCAGTCTAAAGAGTCAGTAACCAGAGAAATGACACATCTCTGGGGAAGTTAATTTTGAGGTGAGAGTCAAAGATTAGCTGGTTCCTCTGGTTGGAGTGTCTTCCTCCCCAGCTTGACTTAGGAACTTTCTCTATTTTGCTTCCCCAGGGAAACCTCTAAGTTTACTGCAATGGTCAAGTGTCAGTGTATGTATGCTCACAATAATACAGGGAACACTTAAGGGACCGTTTGTGCTTGCAATTGTTTGATTTCTCTCTGAAGCCATTACTTGGGAAGTTGCGCCGGAAAGCCATGTTTGACTTCCCTTGCTACCACAGTTGCTCTTCCTCTGATACCTGAGCCTGACCTCAGCAGCACTCATTCAATGAATGACTAAATGTGTGACTGAATCAATGAATGATTAGAGACAAATGCAGGAGGCTAAATGTTCTCAGGGCTGGGGTGATAAGGCTCAACTGGCAAAGGCATTTGCAGCTAAAGCTGATATTCTGAGTTCGATTTCCCAGACCCCACATGATAAAGGGAGGAAAGACTCTCCTAAGTTGTTCTCTGACTGTCACAGATATTTGGGTGTACCTGCCCCCAATAAATAAATGCATCTTCAAAAAGAATTAGGACAGGAACTTGTGGAGGGAGCATCAGATTGATTGAGTTCCTCCTGTGGCTAGGCCGCTTGCTAACATACAGATGACCGTTTTCCTGTCTCATAATCTTGTTTGTCTTTGTTGTTTTACATTGAAAAAATTATCCTATTTTTTCAAATCATTTTATCATTATTTATGTGTATGTGTCTGTATCTATGTGGGTCTATATTCACAGGCATGTGGGTACCTATGGAGGCCAGAAGCTCTCCTAAATTGGAGTTACAGGCAGTTGTGAATGACCTGACACGGGTACTAAGAACCAAATTTGGTTCCCCTGAAGGAGCAGCACTGCTAACAACCAAGCCACCTTTCCTGATCCCATCATTTTTTAACTGTGATCTTTGTCATCCACCTCTTAATTTGAATTTGTAATATCTAACATCAATGGACAAAGTCCGTATTAAGAAGTTTGATCTTACTTTCTTTACCAGCAATAGCCAATTAACCCATTCAACTAGGCACCAGGAATAAAATCATAGACCAATAGTCATTCTCACTGTATTCTATATGGTGCAGCTGAACAGGCTGGGGTGACTTCGTTGACATTCTGACTTAGAGGAAGTGATGGGATAGTTTTAAAGAGTTGATGGTCTTAATGTCTTCAAATGATTCACTGGTTCTTTCATGGTTTTAAGGTCCAAGCTTTCCAGGGGAAAGTTGCCAGATTATGTTTTCCTATAGCTGCATATTTATGGTGTTCAGCACATGAGCTGTTATTTGTTGAGGTAGCTACAAAATTTTGCATAATAAAATTAATTCTCTCTCTCTCTCTCTGTCTCTGTCTCTCTCTCTACACACACACACACACACACACACACACACACACACACACACACACACACACATTAGAATGTAAGTAAAGGAAGTAACCAGGTGAAATTCTAATTACTGAGGCAAGAGGATAACAAAGTCAAAACCAGCCTGGGATACTGAGTCAGTTTAGAGACAGCCTGGACAATTTAATGAGCTCCTCCTTTGTCAAAATTTAAAAAAGTAAAAAGAGAACTCAGGATGCAGGTCGATGATAGAGTGTTTGCCTAGCATGTGCCAAAGCTAGGTATAATCCTTGTACCAAAGAAAGAGAGAGTGTCTGAGAAGACACAGAGAAGTCAAAGGTCAAATAATCTATGCTTTAAATTTACCTTGGAATTTTGGCGAAAATCTGATAGAAAAACCAATTTGGGGGGTTAGGTTAAAGGTTTTGAGTTCACACTCTTGAAGTGCTGGCTTTCTGCTGAGGGCCTCCTTGAACACTGGTTCCTTCACAATGCTTTTTGTTGCGGATGAATTTGACCATGCATCTTATTGTTGCTCAGGCTAACGGTACTTATGAAATCCAGTTGTGTGAAACTCAGACCTTATTTTAGATGGCACATTGGGACAGACAAAGCCTAAACTCCTTCTTGAGTATTTTTCATCTGGAGATGAATCATAGGCAATTAACAGGAACAATTCCAATTAACTGACATAATTAAAAAACTAATAATGTTTAACATTATTGTTTTTATAGAATGACATTAGCTTTAACAGCCTAGCAACACATCAAGGCCTCATTTCCATAGTCACAGAGTAGATTACTTATGGTAGGTTTCTCTGGTAACCAGTTTGACAATAGTAACAGCAACATGAGTTCCTAAATTGTTTTGCCATCCAGCTTCATAATTTATGCCATTGGCAGTAATTGTAATGTCTATATAATTTCCTTTTAATTATCAACTAATGAAATTTACATTCATTTGGGTAAAACAAATACTCTCAACTTCCAATCACCTGTCCACATTTCCATTTAATTTACTCGACTTTGGTGTCTTTTATTTATATTTTAATATCAAACTGTGAGAGGAATATTAAAATTTATTTTCTGATTAGTGTTTGGGGAAATATTGATTATGTGTCTCTTTATTCTTCTTTGCTTTTAAATTTCTAGTGTATGGTTTCTTAATCTAGGAAGATACACACTTTTGAGGTTTTTTTCACATTAAACTCTGAGGAGTTTAAGTGGAATTAATTTAGTAAACTTTAATTGCGGAATAATCTCTTCCTGTTCCCTTATCTCTTGATTTATTACAGACATTTATTTCTACTTTGAAAAATTCTCATCAGTTTCCCAGGGAATTAATTTAGATTTCTAAAAAGAAAAAAAATTGCATCTAAATTCAAATTAAGATGCTAATTACAATAATTATTTCATCACATTATATAGAAACTTTGTACATGAGTATATAGCAATTTTGAAGCAAAAACTGTTAGTTTCACAATCCCAATTCTTTCAACTTTTGAACAGATGAATTACTTAGTTTTAATTAGTGGCGTATGAAAATCCTGCCCCCAGAAGAAGTTATGCTGAATGCCAATAAACTGTTAATTTGAAAAAATGATAATAAGTAGTACTTATAAGTGAACCAAGTACCAATATTAATCCACAAAAGCAAGATGGGGTGTGATTAGCAAACTATGGGGGTCAGTCATTAACGGGCTTGAATAGTTCTTTGGACCAGAGAGATCCCCACTCACGAACTGTGTTTATCCAAGTGGGGAAAAACTTATTTAAAAAGTGATTATAACTTCCCCCTTATTATTAAAATGGGGAACCCATTAGGAAGAATATTAGTTTATTCTGCACCTGGGTCTGCTTCATGGGGGACAGTGTCTCTATGTACCAAATGTCTGAAAATCTGTAGGTTCCACACTCAAGATTTAATTCTAGGAACAAATCTGTAGGGAGAAGTGGTGGAAGCCAGCTTGCACATCAGTATTTGGGAAGGAGAGGATTTTTGTGCATTCTGAATTGTTTCTTTGGCTAGTGAAGAAAACTGAGGGCTTTTTACTCTGTCTTTTCAATGGGTATTCATTCTTTCATTTCACACCTCAATGTAATGAAGAGTTGCTGTCTACCCACAGATAACAACGCACACATGATTCAAACCTCAGGTATATTCTCTCCTGTTCTATAAAAACTTCCAGTCTAAAGATGAGTTTATTTCTACATGACATAATTATACAGTGTGTTAACTGTAGTCATTCTTCATTTGACTTTCCCAGGAGAACTTGCAAAATGTCATGTTGTTAGCACTTGAATTCTGCCATCAATTTCTGCCAAGATTTGGGAAATTCTGTAGCATATTATGGTGCAGAGACCATAGTACTAAGCTCAAAAGAGGTAGGTGAGCTGCATGCAATCGTGGGACCCTGAGATGACCACTGTCCTATTTCATCTTTAAACTTCCTACTTGGAAAAACAGGGATTGATAATAGAGCCCTCTTCCCCAGGACTCTTATTGAGTTAAGTCGTGGTGTATGCAGCTCATGAGAAAAATTACATATCATGCATGAGTCTCTGGGTTCCATTCTCAGAAGAGCAAGGTAACAAGAAATAATACTAATACTTCCCAGAATTAAGGGAGACAGTTGGAACAAAATGATTTGTGAACCTCAGTGTTTGTTTGACCATCACAAGGCTCTATGACTATCTTCAGAACAAAGGGATTGTTTGGAATGTTTTAGCATAGTTTCATTATAGAGAACGTTAGCATCTTTGAATGAATATTTTGAGTATTTTCTTAAATTCAATATACCATGTATCTTTGAATATAAAAGATACTTTAAAATGTAGATTGCGACTTTCTAACTTTCTCTAATTTTAGATTTTAATACATGGACTGTTTGACTTCTAAAACGCTATGTGATTTTTTTAAAAAATCACTTTTCAATTATTTTTGAGAATTTTTATATGAATGTCATAATCACATCATTTCTATACACTGTCCCTCAACTCCTCCCATACCTCTGATACTACCTCTCAAATTAATGACCTTCTGTTCTTTAACTATTATTTTATGTGTATGTGTTGCATGCACACACGTGCACGGACACACACTTACATCTCCTACTGAGTTCATTTAGTTTTGTGTTTAGGATTGACAATTTGTAATTGATAGCCTAGCAGAGAGTTTGTGTCTGGAGAAAATGGATTCTTTTTCTCTCAGTAGCTATTGGTTGTCTGTAGCTCTTCATCTAGGGGCAAGGGCCTGGTGATATTTCCCTCATTCATGATGGCATATCAATGGGTGTTATCATTACACAAGCCTTGTTCAGGCAATGATATTGTTAAGATTTCATAGTTACATGGTAGTTTATGCTCAGTGTAGAGTGAATGGTATAGAGGGTAACATTTTGAAGACAATTTTGGAGAAATTGAGCATATGCATCATTGTTTCTGTAGCAGCATCTCCAGGGAAGCAGTATTATTGAAATCACAGGGTACTAGGAAGTGAGTCTACAACCAAACTCATAAAGTCTGTGACCTTGAAGAATGTACTTTCTCTAGGTCTTAGTTTTTCATTTGTTAGTGAGCAATTATGGAGCAAATTTCCCAAAGAAACAGTTTATATTATTATTTCTCATCGGTATTATTTCCATTTATTATTATTATTTCCAATTTCAGATGAGGAAACTGAGCCACTTATGTTGGAGATTCAAACCAGGCTTATAAACCTCATGCTATTTTATTTTAATACATTTTTGTATACAAAATATAGACTAAGAAACAGATCTTAAATTTGAACTAAAAGTCCTGTGTGTCTTCCTGAGTTATCACTGAGGCTTGGTTGTCTGCAATTCATGAGTGAACCTCATCAACATAAGGAGCTCCCAATTAGGTGGAAAAATAAAATTTAGTACATGATGAGACAGACTTCAATTAATAAATTAAATAGTGTAAGATGACAAAGCAAGGGAAATGCCAGACGATAGCTCTGATAAATTGTTGTCTATTAAGTGCTCAAGCTAGTAACTCTGTATCAGCAACTCTAAAGAGAAACCAAGAGAAATTCTAGACTCTGGGACTGAGGAACACAGAGGCCACAGCTCAGAGGATGTACCCTCCTGTGTTAAGTTAAGCCACTGGCAATTGAATACAGGAGAATGGTTAGTTAAGAAAGATGCAAGTTTATTTCTCTGTCTCATCAAGAAGTTCTGAGGCAGAGGGGCTATGTCCATCCATCTGTGACCTTTTTCACAGAAATTTTTATAGTCTAAAGAGCCTTCGATGCTTCAGCTGATCCATTTGTATTCTAAAGATACAGGAGAAGACAGAGTGAGGGGAAAGACTAAGCCTCCAGCTTTGACAGATGCTCCTTGGAAGTCAAACATGACATCTGCTGCCACTACCGCTGCTATATTGATTGTACACAAGTAGTTGGATTCAACTGGTTTGAGAATCCCCTGGAAATCTAACCTTTAGCATGTAGCGGAATGGCTGTATGATTCAGGTTATGCCTGATACTAAGGAAGACAGGTAATATAGATACTGAAGAATCTGGAGAAAGCTCTGATATGCAACCTTGTAAATAACCATATATGGATATTAGACCTCACATTGACCATACCTGGAGACAGTTTGAAGGCATGTAAGTAGAGGGAAACCAGATTTTTTCTATGTCCCTAGATGAGTGGCTAAATGGCTAGATGGAGGCAAAGTATTATGTCTTTACATTGCTTCTGAAGGTTTGAACATTGGTCTCCAGCATGGGTTTCATAAAGAGATGAGCCAATGGGCCCTAAATAAGCTTCTGTATATGGAGGAGTGATGAGCAAAGGGGTCAAGACTGTGCTGGTGAAACCTACAAAGACAGCTGACCAGACAAGGGCGAGCTCTTGAACCACAGACTGATGGCTGCGAGGCCAGCATGGGACTGATCCAGACTCCATGAATGTAGTGCCAGTGAGGAGGCCTCAGCAATCTCTGGGGCCTTGGGATGTAGATCAGTGTTTACCATGGCGTACAAATGAACTTTGGTAGCCCATTCCAAATGGAGGGATGCTCTCTCAGCCTGGACACATCGGGGAGGGCCTAGGTCCTGCCCTGGATGAAATGACAGACTCTGGAGATCCCCCCCCCCAAAGGGGGCCTCACCCTCCCTGGGGGAATGATATGGGGATTGGGTGGGGGGCTGGAGGGGGGCTGCTGAAAAGCCAAGGGAGGAGGGGTGGGAGAGGGAGCTGGGATTGACATGTGAAGCATTCATGTTTCTAATTTAAATAAAAAACATATACTGAGGAAAAAAATAAGCTTCTGTAAGCAATATACTGTGACCCCAGCTTTATTGAGGAAGCCATGGGCATTGTGTTCCTATACCATGCCCAGAAGTTAAATATATCTCTGTGGTCTCTCTGAGAAAAATTCTGAATTGGTGAAAAGGAAAACATGTCTTGAATTGCTTTGTTGGTCGTATTTGTACAGAGCACAGCAGGTTTCATACTCAGGCCAGTGATTGAGTAAGACACTGATTTTGTGAGCAAACCATGGACTAAAAGGAATCTCAGGTCCAAACTTATAACACCTATTTTTGTTTTATTGGTAGTCTACATAATATTGAAACATGAGCTTGCTTAATGCCTTTCCCTCTTCTGCAAATGAGAAACCAAAATTATTACCTAATATTTTTCCTTAAAGAGATAAAAGGTAATTAAAAGAAAGCTGGGGCAATTATTTGAAATCTGTGGAGAAAGGCAAAAGCAATGTCTTATGAATTCTTACAGGAAAGATCATTGTTAGTAATCTATGTATCTTTTCCTCTATTGGTAAGCTAGTCCAGTCCCTCCCTGATGTTTCATTCTTGGGGACAACTTCACTGATACACACCTGGCTAACTGGAAGCACACATCTCACTGATATACACCTGGCTAACTGTAGACACACACCTTTCTTGAGTACGTTCATGTTCATGCTTACTGACCCAGAATGTCTATTTGCTGTGGTCTTGATAGTCATGTGACACAGGCAATTATTTAAGGCATAATCTTCAGCTGAATGAACTCAGGGGATATGCACTCTGGCTTTGAGGTCACAGGACAGCTGAATCCTTGCTGGTTTTGTCATGTTTAGGAATTTAACCTCTTGAGCTCCAACCTCTTCAACTGTAAAGTAATTATGACACTCATTTAATATGATTCTTAGGAGAATTGGTTAAAGCACTCAAACCTTGTTTGAGGCTAGAGAAATGGATCATCTATCAAGAGCACTTGCTGTTCTTGCAAAGGACCTATTAACCAGTTCTTAGCATCTACATTGAGCTTACATCTGTCTGTAACTCTGGTTTCAGAGAATCCAACACCCTCTTCTGGCTTCTTCAGGCTTCTCCATGCATGGATTTTATATAAATTCAGATATGCAGGAACATATATATGATAAAAAATACATCCTTTTTTTTTTAAAGAAAAAGAACCTCTGTAAATTCAGGTACAGAGGCAGATCCTAATTGTATTGTTGTTTCAGCGAAATGATCAAAAATAGGGATTTTCTTCATGTCTGTGTCCTCTGAGGCATAAATATTAGTTTGACAAATTCTGTGGGTAGAATGGGCAATAATTGTACTATATGGTTTCAAAATGGAAGGGATAAAATTGAATCTGGGTAATATATCATCAGACTCACCATCCACAGTCACTGCTCTCTTTTTCCCATCATGGAGACTCCAGAAAAGTCACATACATGTCTCCAGGGACACCCAAGAATTGTTTCTGCTGGTGTTGCAGAGGTTTAGCTGGTGGTCACGGCCAATCTTTAATATCTCCTGATATCTATTTTGTATGTACCTTGACAAGACTCCAAACACAGGACTTTGACAGTGACATAATACAAACCCTTAGCCTTTGGAACTGTGTCATGATGCCTAACTTCCCAATAACAGGGATGCAATTGCCATAACAACTCAGCTCTTAAGCTCATGGTACCCACACTGCTGCAAGAGACAATACCACCCTACCTCCAAGAAGTATCCTCTGAAAGTAAAAGCATGCCTTCGTTCTTGTGATGAAGTCAAAATGTTCTAGATTTGTTCGACTTGGATTGGCAGTGGAGGGGTACTACTATGAATTCTTAAAGGTCCATACTGATAGAGGACAACACACATGGCCATTTAAAATATTACAAGTGAGTTGGGGGTGTAAGAAAGACAAAATATATGCTTAAAGTGTCATGGTATGTTACACATGTGCGTCTGGAAACATACTTCACCCCCCCCCAAACACACACTATTCATATAGCAGGCTACACTGGGGTATCTCGTTGACTTTTTTTCTAGCTTGATTGACAGAGAACCAGGACATAGAAGTGGAGGTTAAAAGATGTTGAGACATTGAGAACATTATCAAATCTCCTAGCTAACAAGAACTTTAGTTCCATTATACCACAAATACTGTACAGGTCATGGTGAAGCTTGAATGTTGACTGAACTGACTGGTTTTTGTGTGTGTAAAATGCTACTAGATATCACACACACACACACACACACACACACACACACACAGGTTTCTTTTATCTTCACCTGTACATTTTCTATCTTCACAAAGACAAACTCAACTCTGATGCTGTTAACCTTTTGCTGTTGACTAGAACTACTTTGCAAATCTTCTATTGGTCATAACATTGCTGGGGCACCTACCTTTAAACAATCATGTGATGCAAGCCATACTTGAGCAACCAGTTTTCTGGTTGTAGAGAAATGGTTCAAGACTCTTAGAAACTAAGTTTGGAGCATAAGAGAAGATTTCACGTGGGATAACAGCATTTAAAATTTAAATTAGCTGGGTGGGTAAATAAGTTCATGCTGCCACAGTCCTGTGATGTTCACTAGGTCATTTGGAGGACAGCTTTCAAAGACTTGAGTTAGAAAAGGCTATTCTGGGCGATGGCAGGACCACAGGAAGAAAGGTGTGAGCCTCCCATCGTGACTGATTTGAAGAGGGTCAAACAGAAATACGTGACCAATATCTGACGTTAATTAAAACTCAAAAGCTTTTCTTTAGTGCTAGGCCTCTTTCCCTTTAGTTCTTTGCTTTAGTGGATCAGTGCATGGCCCTTTTCCCTATGCTGGGGCTTATTTGTAGATTCCCAAAAGTAATTGGTGAAGCAACGAAATTTTACAGCCAGAGACTGGGACCAGGGCGTTTTCTGTTCTACTGTAGCCAGTCTTCAGGGTGGTAAACACTGCCCAGGGTCTGTCATAGCAGTTCCTACTCTAAAATAACTATTTCCAAAGGGTTGGGAGGGTCATGGTATCATTGTAGTGCTATTGCTTAGAACCCACTAAGGCCCTGTGTTTGACACCTGCTCACAGGCAAAAATTAATAATTAGGATGGATTAATTTTTTATTAAAAATCAAAACTGTGTGACAGAGAATCATCTTGACTGAATTTGAAATCATTTCCAAGATATGTTGTCTCCAACCTGTAGATGAGGGTGTTTTCAGAGAGGTTTAATGGAAGAAAGACGATCCTTCCTCAGTGTGGGTGGCAGTATCTAATGGGCTGTGACCCCAGACTGAATGAAATGGGGAAAAGGCAGAAATGGACAGAGCATCACAAGTCATCTCTCAGTCTTGATGGCTGACGGATGGATGCCCTGTGAGAAGCTGCTGCACTCTCCTGGTGCCACAGCGAGCGTGGACAGTGACCTTAAACCATGAGCCAGAACACACACATCATGAAGTTTCCTTTGCCGAGTATTTTGTCAGAGTGGTGAAGAAAGCAGCAAACACAGGAGGGAAGCTTGGACGGAAGTGCTTTTCCCGTCCCTTTTCTTCCTTTGTTGTTGAGCGATTGGCTTTCAAGGAGCTCACATAGATGACAAGAGGCTAAGATGGCTCTCTATAATTTGTAGCCGCATCAAAATAAATAAGCGTATTTCAGGGCCGAAAAGACTTTTGGAAGGAGCTTCACAATCACCACATGTTCTGTTTGTTGCAACATCTGATGTTTATTTTGGGAAAAAGAGTTCTACAATTTGATAGTATCACAGCAATTTGTTAATTATATATGGTTTCTTTTATTTCTTTGTGACAAGAAAAAAAAATCAATTGTCAGAAGGGAGTGAGTAGCTTTCAGTTCTCGAAAAGGAGAATTGACCCCAATACAGGTTCCCCAGGTTCCAGGGCATCCACACTGCTAATGAGCATAAGAGTCCCTCCAGTTTGTTGTTAAAGGTGAGATTAGGATTTACCAAGTTTGGATGGAGACTAATTTTGCATTTCTGTGGAGCTCCAATTGGACACTGATGTTACTGGATGGACATCTGTGCTTTGAGTGGCTAAGACCTCGGAAAGCATTCCTTTCCAAGGAGTCTATATTTAAAATAAATAACAATTAAGAGGCATAATCTCCCAATTACAGCCTTGACACATGCTTGCTGTGATTCATGAATTCTGGAGAGGCTGTTTCTGGAAGTGATTAGGAAACCCTGTGCAGCAATGCACTGTCTCCCATGTGCACAGCACGTGCGATCAATTAGTCGTGGATTGGAGCAGGCACGGTCCGATTGGTGCCTGGCTTGAGGAGTGAGCCTTTGTAGTTATTTCAGGTGTGAGCATATGCAGTGTTGAGAACAATAGTGTGGGGTGTGTGGCCTGAAGATCCTAAAACCAGGGGGCATCTGGTAGCTTTGGGTGAGGACATACATTTTTAATTTGAGGCAGATGAAAAGAACTCTTTAGGTTTAATTGAGAAAGTTGTTAAATGCAATAACCATGTCAGATACTTTGCTTTGATGTTAATTCTCCAGAGAAGGCAGGGTGTTCGGCCTGATGAAGATCAAGGTGGTTACAGGCAACACTGAGCACAAAAATAGGGAACTCCTTTTTAGGAGGCCATCGGGTTTCCTCTACATTTGCTGTTGCTATGGATTCTGTAGTATATTATATCTACCACGTTCTTCAAGACTGGGACCTCAGTGTATCAATGTGTTTCCCAGTACTGAAGGAATTGATATAGTTAATCCTTGATTGTCATTTTAAGGAACTTTCAGTATAGGCAAGTACAAAAGCCAGAAAGAAAAGATGAAGGAAATGCTGTGCATGCACTGTTCCACAGAACAAAAGCAGAGGCGTAGTTTATGGACACTTTACAAAATAACACAACCATGAATCCTATTATAAAAGATCTTTAAAAATCAGTGTTGAACTGATAAGCCATGGCAAATGTCTATTTCCACATATTTTCTAAAGATGTTCCAGTTGGCAAAGTTGTTGAGGTGCATTCCACATTTTGTGTAACCTCCAATGTGGGGGATCAGGCTGTGCTCTGCCACAAGTCACACCCCCCCTTTTGTGTGAAATCGTGGCTTTCATGCTGTTCCTTGCCTGGAAGACTTCAGTTTACAAAGCAGGGTTTGGCTCCATTTAGATGACAATGCAGAGGCAAAATGAGTCTGCATTTTGTTTGTGCCCTAAGATGTCATCACCTGAGTAGCACCAGCCATGAGATGTGGTCTGATAAATTATTCAAGAACAGAAATCACAGTAGATTGGGAGCATATGAACATAGGAGCATTGTAAAGCTGTCTTAAAAATACAACAGTCCTAAGATCTTATCAAACACACCAGAATGACAAAAGATACAGAAAACTCATTGGGAACACATAAAGAGGATGACTCCTAACATTCAGGATGGGGACAGACCCACTGGTCTGTCATCTGACCATTTGCTGTGGGTGTTTAGGGACTGACAGGCAAAGAACTCCCAATGTCCCATGCATGGGTCTTAGCCCAGCTCAGTCTCCTATGCTGAATTACTGTCAGTCAGTCCATCCATCTAGCAGTCTATCCATACCTGTCTTTGCTCTCACCTCTAAAATCTATGCCTAATCTCTACAGTCATGCACCTCTATGGTCTTCAGTCTCTGTGATTTAGGGTAACATTGCATCTCACTGGACCTGCAACCCCAAGTAGCTCCACCTGCCTTCAGCATGTCACAACTGGGTTCAATTATATCTCTTTGGCCATTGTGATGCCTATCCACATCTGTAGCAGCTGTGTACCTTTGTTTCCAGTATGAACTCTTTGAACTCTGTGGTCTCTAACACTTTCGTAAACATTCTATAACCTACATTCACACAAACATAAATATACAGATATACACATGTATGCACATATATATATACATATACATACACTGGTGTGTATGTGTGGTCCAAACTAATATCAGTCATTAAGATTGAAAGATATGGACCTGTGTTTTCCAGTGGCCGCAGATCTTGGGAAATGGACTACCTAACAAATTACAGCCACAACTGACAAACTTGTGAATTTATTGCTACCCAATAAATTCTGACATTGTGAAAAGACATGAACTTTTCATTCATTACATGCATATATATGACACCAGTCTTGCAAGGTAATTCGAAGTTATCATTTTAGGTATATGTGGGGAATGGTGCAGCTATTGTGTTCCTCAAAGAAATTTCTAAGAAAAGTTCTGAGATGTCCTGTGATGTAGACTCCTTTTATGTTTCTTCCTTACAATTGTGAATTATCAAAGTCCCACATGGCATCTTTGAAAGGAGACGCCAATCATGTTCTTGGTATGTCAATAGTGACTGCTAATTTTTTTATACTTTTATTTTTTTTAATTTTGTGTGTATATCTGTGGGGGTCAGAGAATGCTTGCAAGAGTTAGTTCTCTCCTTCAAATGGTGAGCAGCTCTATGTGTCAGTTTTGCTTATTGTCTGACTGTGGCAATACAAAGTTTATTTTATAGTGTTTACGTAATTTCAATGAGGGAAAAAAAGGAGGAGTTACGGAAAATGCTATGAGTTCCCATCTAACACCAAATCAACACAGCAACACAAAAAAACACCTCTCATCTCCTGCATGTGGCTTTTAAACGTTTATGACTGTGAATGTCTACTTTCCCTTACCCCACCCAGCCTCCATCTCAGCTGTGACCTTTGCCTCTCAGTATTCTTTCATATCGCATAAAACCTAATACCTTCTACTTTTTTACTTTCTACTAGGATATGTATCATTGGTTCCCAAGCAGCTTCTTCATGTACATTTCCTTCACCTGACCCCTCATGTCACTATTCCTACCACTCCATAGCCTGCCTGAGCTCTCTTCCCTCACTGTTCTCCCCATCTCCTGTTCTTTCTCCTATACTCTACTGACCTTCCTCCCTAAATGCATCTCTCTTGCGAACAAACTGTTTGTAGGTCTATAGCTTCAATATGCACTCCATGTTACATACACAAAACAAAATATTCAAAACTACCCTTAAATGAGAGGGAACATGTAGTGTTTGTCTTTGTGGGACTGGGTGACTTCATTTAATATAATTTTTTTCAGTACCATCCATTATCCCACAAATTTCATGATTTCATTTTTCTTAACAGCTGATTTATATTCCACTGTGTATGTACACCACATTTTCATTATTTATTTATTCACTGAAGAGTATTTACGTTTGTCTTACTGTTTCTGTGGTGAAACACCAGGACCAAAAGCAACTCAGAGAGGAAAGGGTTTATTTCACTTACATATCCTGAATCACAGTCATTGAGGGAAGCCAAGGCAGGGACTCAAAGTAGGTAAGAATCTGGAGGCAGGAGCTGATGCAGAGGCCATGGAGGGGTGCTGCTTACCAGCTTGCTCCTCATAACTTGCTTATATTTCCTCCTAACAGAACCCAGGGATGTCTTCACATACAATAGACTGGGCTCTTCCCCATCAATCAGTAATTAAGAATTATTTAATTGCCCTACATGTTTGCCTACTATAGACTGACCTTATGAAGGTTTCTCAGCTGAGGCTCCCTCCCTTCAGACCCTATTTTGTGTTAAGTGGACATAAACTTGTCTGAGACCAAAGTTCCTTCCATTTTCTAACTATTGTGAATAGAGGACCAATGAACACAAACATAGATCTGCAAGTGGGGAATGATTTAACCAAACTAAAGGATGTATGAAGAAGTCTTATGAAACCCTAATAGCTTTTATGATAGTTGAAAGGTTTCTTTGAGATGTTTGAACAGAAATAACCCACATTAGTGAACAATGACGCTCCTAGAAGACACTGGTTTTTCAATGTAAATCTCAGTGCCAGTCTGTACACATAACCTCCCTGTGATTCCTATGAGTTACTAACGAGAGAGGCCCTATATATACCCACTACAATATAGGTTATTGTGGTGCTCTTGGCTGCTGCCCATGATAGCTAGATGACAAGATTCTTTGATGAAGGCACAACCAACTTTGATTATAGGACACAGAGAAATCAATTTTGAACTACAAAGAATCTCTCCTTGATGCCTAACTTTCATAGTGCTAGAAGATGCCATGCAGGATTCTGGTGGAGAAAAGACATCCATGTTCTTTACCCAGCACTGTGCACTGTATACTACAATACCATGCCAATAACTTTGTGTCATTGGTTCAATAGTGACAAAATAGTTACCAAACCCTCTTTTAAATGAATTTGAGACCTGCTCCATAGGAGTCAATTCATTGCTAATGCTGTAAACATGGATTTAAAAAAAGTAAGCATTGAACTTTAGAAAAGAAATTATCACTTCTGTTTTCCTAAAGGGTTATGTTGTCAAACTACCTTCTAAATACGTATATTTGTATCCATATATTTATGATGCTCTCAGTCTTATCCAGAGAAGCTTCTTATTGCAGTAGGTAATGGTTAATGCAGCGATGCATGCATTACTGTTCAGAGTGATGAGAATAAGCACAGTGAATGCTCAGCTGTAGATGAATGGGACATCCATGTCAACCCTTTCCTCTAGGAGTCAAACAACAACATAGAAGAGAGGGTAAAAAGAATGACAAGAGCCAGAGCAATGAGAGGAGTGCTGTGAGATTCTGTTCTCTGGACATGACATTGCTATTGAATATATGGTCTCACTGCAGCAGTTATCACTTACACGGAATCTGCATAAGATTAAGTCAGTTAAAAATTCCAGCATGGATGGGGGAGGAGCTCCAAGGCTCCACCCCTAGATGAGATGCTATTGGTAGTTGATAGCTGCCTGAGGGTAAGTCACTTTGCTTGGAATGTGGCCATTGCTAGGTTCCTTATGCCCCAGTGGGTGAGGCCACGGTTAATTTCCATATGGGCAGCATATGTATTAAGGAGGCTAAAAGTAGTTGTGAGGGGGCTGGATGAAGATGGGAGAGAGAGGTGAACTGGGACCCTGGGAAGAGTTGGAAGTGGATATCGGGAGGGTAAATATGATCAGGATATATTGTATATATGTATGAGACTTTCAAAGAATAAATAAAAGTAAAAATTTTACAGCCTTAAAAAACCCAAATAAACAAACAACAAAACCTCAAACTTCATAAGCACTGGAGCAAACGTCCGATTCCAACTGTAAGGAGGTGATTAATAGAGATGTTTTTATTGACGGATGTCCAGAAATGCTTATAAAGGAGCAGTTACACTGGTCTTGAAATGTGCTTAGGTGCTTTGGGTAATTGAAGGGGAAGTTTCTGCTCTGGCCTCATAATTAGAGACACAAGAAAAGCACCTGAAGAGTTCAAATAAAAACAAAATAGACATCCCTGTCAAGACCACATGCATGAGGCAGACATGTTTACATAATGGCTATCTGGGAATGCTGCAAGCTCCTGGAATGGGGAGCTTTTCATTCATTCCCCTTGCTAGATGGCTTGGATATATAATATTGGTTGGCCAGGATAGATCAGGACAGCCTCATAGAGGGTGATAGAATTCAGAACAAACTCACCTGTAGGATGTGTAGGCATAAAAGAGTTGCCAGGGTGTGTGCTATTGCACAAATAGCATCATAACAAAAGAGATTAGCACAGGAGCAAGCAGGGGAATCAGGGAAGAAAAGTCTTCAGTCTAAACCTTATGGGGCCTTGACATTCAGCAAACAATAGACATAGAGAACACTGTAAAGCAAGGTGATTTATTGTCAGGGCTACAACACTTTATCTCCTGCTTCTTGGGATAGCTTCTTGTTGTTTTAACTTCACCATGGTGGCTGCACTGTAATATACTGCTATTTCAGGGAGAAATTGCAACTCTGCAGTTACTGACCTGCTTCTTTAGCAGTGGTCTTGTGGCTTAGGCCACAACCTGGTGGGAATTCTATTCCTGAAGGCACCAGTTCTGTCACTGCTGCTAAATGTACTTTAACTAAACCTCTATCATTCTATTTATAAATAAGCCTGGAGATTCAAAGGCTAGGGTGAAAACCTGCTAGCTCAGAGAGGCTGGGTGACAACTAACTAACCCTTTCTCCTTGCTGGTATCTCTGGAAGAATTGTGGTTCTGCTTCACCAACCTAGAAAAGGCTGTGCCACTCAAAATCTCTCCCTACTGCTTCATGTGTCTCTCTGTCTCTCCTGGATGCCCTCTGATGTTCTGTGATTACTTTCTATTAACCAGTTGATAACTCAGCCTCCTGACCCAAGGTTAATTTTATTTAATTAACACAAATGCAAACTCGGGGTTCACAGTGTGATCTACTATCCCCCAACAGCTTCTAATTTTTCTTCTTAATTCTACTGTGTTTGGTTTTTTTCTAACTTGGGACTAATTTCACAGAAATCTGTTGACAGAGAGCAAAAGAAGATATAAGACTCTTGGATCCCATGTGAACAACAGCTAGTCACTTATGTACTGATTGAAATAATCCGTTACTCGGGGAATAATTTGTTTTCCTGGTTTCTTTCACTCATTACTTTCATGCAGGTGTTCAAATCCACAATTTCCAGACATCTATTATGGTGCCTTTGACTATATTTGCTCAGCTCTTCAAAGGGTAATGGATCACAAAGAAGACACAAGATGATTTGCGAACACGTGGGAGAGGATGGCAGAGGGAACCACAGGCTTGCTGTGATTTAGGGGATTTGGATGCTTTGGCTGTGAACTCTGATGACCCCTAGCCTCTTGTAGCCTAGCTGTCCCTTGCATCTGTCAGTGGAGTCTTTGTCAGACTGTTTAACTTCACAGCGTGTCCCTCTCGTGATGATGGTGAGCTCTGAGTGATATTGTTTACTCATTTGTAACAGGTTTTGTGATCCCCGGATGCTGCAAATTGCTTGTTATTAACAATAATTGCTTACAGATTTTTCTAAACCATTTACATGAAGAATCTTTGCAATATGAGGTTAAATTATAATATGCTAATAGCCAACCAATGTTGAGCAGCAGGTTGCTTTGGTATACTGAGCTGCCACACTTTGGCTGCTTAGAGCAAGTGCATGCCCCTTCAGACTCCTCTTACTTGGGTTCAGTTTTGCTGGTATTTTGACATTAGGGAAGTAAAAACCTCCTTAACATAGAAATTTTTCTACACTCAAATTATGCTATGATGGTTTGGAAACCACACACTATCCCTCTTTCTGAACAAGTGCAGGACACATTCCTTTCTGGGCTATGTCCAGCTGTGGGGAGGCAGTATCAGAATTCTTCTGAACAAAGAAAGCCCTGTGCTGCAACATAGCTGAAAGGAATGGTATTAAGCACAAGGAAATTTGCAGGAATCTACCAGAAGGAAAGGTTGTGCAAACTAAATTTCAGCCCAGAACAATGTAAATAAATCCAACTTGGGCAGGCTACAGGAAACAGAAACACAGTGTGAGCAAATAAAAATATATTCACATTTCTGACCTTCCTTGAAGGCAAAGTGGTAAATGAAAGCAAGCCAGGGTCTGGTGGAAACTTCTTCTTGGCAAATTTTACAACTTCTTTTCTCTTTGGCCAAGAAATTAGTGAACCAATGGTTGTTATTATAAAACTACCAAATGGTTTTTATCTGAGGCATAAAAGACGCAAAAAATGAGTCTCTTATCTTGGGATACTTAACGGCTTGGTTCGTGAAACATGACTGATACAAGAAGGAGGGAGCCTGGTGCAGATTTCCTTTATATTGGGAACTAACTGATTTCATAAGGATGCGAACTGAAAGAAGAAACCCACTTGGGGAGGGGAGGGTCTTTACAATCCTCAGCATGCAGAAGGTAGAATATCACCTGTATAGTCCATGTCTTTGTCTCTGTAGCACCGGCAAGAGTTTCTGCTGTGTAGTAATAACTAACTAACACGTGACTAATGAGTGACACACAGATGGATTTGAAAGGAAGGATTACTGGTGTGTGTCACTCAGAGCTCACTCTCACAGAAGGAAAGTGCTGTGAGGTTTGGTAATCTGATAAAGACTGCACTGCTGGCCACAAAGGACAGTGAGACTGCAAGAGGCCAGGGAACTCACCCGCTTGTCTAGACTAGGCTGCTGCTCAATAAGCTCCAGGAATCTGTCTGCCTCTACATCCTCGTGGATGGAGCTGCAGATGTGCAGTACCATGCCCAGCTTTTCATGTGGATGCTGGGGGATCCAAACCAGGACCCCATGCTTGCATAGTAAGCAATTCTGTGACACTCCTCTCTCCAGCTCCTCAAGTTTCTTTTTTTTTTTTTCTCTTCTATCCCCTCCCCTCTCCTTCCCTCCCTCCCCTTCTCTTTCCTTTCCTTCCTCCTTCTCTTTTCCTTTGGTGAGATACAGTCTTGCTATAGCCAGGCACACCTAAAACTTATTACCTCTTTCTTCAGCCTCCTGAATATTAGGGTTACAGCGTACTATACCTGGTGCTGGGACAGTGCTTGTTTTTAACTTTATGTCAGCAGTAGGCTGTGTTTCAGAATTGTTAAGATCAGATATATATATTGGATGGACTGGTCTCTTGAGCACAAATTATATATATATATATATATATATATATATATATATATATATATATATATTATATATTACCATTTCTGTGTTTGATAATGTCTGTGGGATGTTTACAGGTTTCTGCAGTGATAGTCTGTTTGGTCCTGAGAATGGTGTCTGCTGGAGAAACTTGCTATCTTATAGTCTTTTGAAACATCATGCTGGTATTTATTGTTCTAGATTTTGATCCACAGCTTCTGGTTCAACTTGCCCAATTGTTCTACTTCTTGTGTTGACTCAGGCTTCTGTGGTAAATTATATATACAAGGTTTTCCCAAGTCCTGTCCTTCTGTGCAAGGAAATCGTTGTATCTCTCACATTGTGTTTAGTTATGAGTTCCATAGGAGCCAAACTTGGTTTACTTATTAAATATTCTGTTAAGCAATTGCTGTAAAATTTAACTTGGAGGTATCTTCCAAGGATGTCCTGAACACAGGACTTCCATCAGTCTACCTAGTGTTTCTCACTTATCCAGGGTCCCATGTCTTCCTATAGTGACCCCATCATGCTTTGTACACAGCAAAATCTCAAACTTTTGAGACAGATTGCCAATTTTTCAAAAGGTTAGGTTAATGAAAATGAAATACAAACAAAAGCAAAAGAAAATTTACAAGATCCGCCTACCTCTGCTGGGATTAAAGGTGTGTGCCACCAACACCCAACTCAAGACTATTTTCTTTCTTTTTTTAATTTTTATTTTTAAATTTAAATTAGAAACAAGGTTGCTTCACATGTCAATCCCAGCTCCCTCTCCCTTTCTCTCCCCTCCTCCCACGCCCTCTCACAAATCCCCCAATACCCCCTCATTTCCTCAGGAAGGGTGAGACCCTCCATGGGGGTGTCCATAGTCTGTCATTTCATCCATGGCAGGGCCTAGACCCTCCCCAAAGAGTCCAGGGTGAGAGTGTATCTCTCATTGTTGGATGGGCACCCAAAGTCCATTTGTATGCCAGGGATAAATACTGATCTACTACCCAAGGCCCAATAGATTGCCTAGGCCTCCTCACTGACACCCACATTTAGGGGATCTTGATCAGTCCCATGCTGAATTCCCAGTCATCAGTCTGGAATTCAAGAACAATTCCTATTTTGAATGACAAAAACTGAGTTTTTTATTTGTTTATAAACAATCATTTTACATATCAACCCCCCTTCCCTCTCCCTCTTATCCTCCCATGCCCCCTACCAACCCAACCCCCATCTGTTCCCAAAGGATGGTGAGGCCTTCCATGGGAGAGCATCAAAGTCTGTCACATCATTTGGGGGAGGGTCTAGGCCCATGTGTCCAGACTGCAATAGTATCCCTCCATAGGGAATGGGCTCCCAAAGTCCATTTGTGCACTAGGGATAAAACTGGTTCCACTGTTGGAGGACCCATAGACTGACCAGGCCTCCTAACTGGCACCCACATTCAGAGGATTTGGTTCAGTACAATGCTAGTTCCCCAACTTTATGACTGGAGTTCCTGTGTTCTCACTAGATCAGGTCAGCTGGTTCTGTAGGTTTCTCCAGCATGGTCTTGACTCCTTTGCTCATCTCTCCTCCTCTCTCTCTACAACTGAATTCCAGGAGTATGGCTCAGTGCTTAGCTGTGATTGTCTGCTTCTGCTTCCATCAACTACTGGATGAAGTCTCTAGGATAACAATTAAGGTAGTCATCAATCTCATTATAGGGGGAAGTTATCAAAGGCAGCCTCTCCACAGCTGCACAGATTCTTAGTTGGGGTCATCTTTGTGGATCTCTGAACATTTCCCTAGTGCCAGATTTCTCCTTAAACCTATACTCCCTCTATCAAAGTATCTCTTTTCTTGCTCTCCTCTATTCCTCCCCTGTTTCAGTCTTCCTGATCCCTCTTGTTCTCCTCCCCCTCCTCTTCTCCCCCTCTCTTTTTCCTACCTCCCTCCCCTCTCCCCTGTGCTCCCAATATAAAAGCTGAATTTTTAACATTCACTTATTAAGATATAGTTTACATATAAATCCCTCACTGAAATATGAATGGTGATATTTTCTATAGGATATATACATCATGTCATTCTAATTCCTTAGTGAATCAATGTGACTTTGATTTTAAAGGGTTCAAGAAAAAAATGGAAGTAAATATAAGGGATCCAAGGAGCTTGGAATGGGGGAGGGTTTTCAGTCAGTCATTCTCTCCTTTAGGAAAGGAACATGTGACAAATCCATAAAATAGATTGTGCTTTGGTTAGCAGGATGTTGACTGAAATGGTAGCTCCCCCAGTGTGGGACTAAGAATGTAATAGAGCTGTCAGCTCCTGCCTATGTGCCTTGTAAACTGTTTCCTTGTAAGATATTCGAGTAGCTTTCTGAAGATAGAGATAAATAAGGCACAGAGAGGTGAGGTCATCTGTTGAATGCCATGTAATCCAGTGTGGAGCTTGAGTGAAGACACAGGTATGTTTCTGAGGCATGAGCTCTCTTGGCTTTGTGATATTTAACCTCGGGTAAAACTTGGTTTCTTTTTCTTTTTAATATGATAGAACTTTTTAATATAATAGATAATATAATATCATCTCAGAGACTGTTGTAAGAATTGACAAAAATGTTCCTAAAATATCCAGCATACACATGTTGAACACACACACATAAAGGAACAACCACTGACAAATGAAAAATGAGAATTCATTGCCATACCAAAATCATGACTGATCATTACTCACATTTATGAAATTATTATTTTAGATTGATTACAAAAAGAGATAAGGTTTTATTGCTGTCAATATGCAAATCAAATAGTAACTGCCTTAGTAGCTTGGACTGATGGCTTATGACCAGAATCTCACCACAGGATGGCTGAGGATGGAGGATGGTGAGTTCACAAAAGGGAGGGAAGGAACAGGGGAGGGAAGCTGAAAGGAAGGAAGGAAGGAAAGAAGGAAAGAAAGAAAGAAGGAAAGCTATATTCTCCCAGACTGACAGCATTATTATTTACTGATGCAAGGGTCAGCAGTTGTCACACATATGAGTCAAAATGTCTAGCTGAGTAAAGGTCATACCAGACTTCCTTGAAATCACAGTGAGTTTTCATTTGCAAGACCCTTGTTTATGGTTACTATAGATTTAGATATGTTTGTATGCAAACTAGCCAATATGCAACATTGTCTTTGGTGAATTGCTAACTCATAAAAGAACAGGAGATTTACTTTTTCTCATAGGAATAGATCAATTTCAATAAAAAGCAATGAACCCTTTTCTGTCATTTGCTGCAGTGTTTATCTCAATTGGTCATTTCACTCTCTTACTTCTGTGTATGCCTGTAGAAATAAATGCAATTTTCTTCTGCGTGCAAATCTCACAAACTTAGAAGCCTTCACATTTATGGTCCGGTGAGTCAGCACATGCTTCCAATCAGGCAATCCCTGACATAGTTCTGACACGGGTGTGTGTGTGTATGTGTACTTGTGTATGCCGGCCAGCTGCTGGGCTGGTGCTCACTGCGTCCAGGCCCTGCACAGCCCTTAGACCTCCTGCAATCCCGGGATTCTTCTGGGAGGTTGCCCTGCTGAAGGAAGACCTCACTATCGTTGCCTCAGAGACGGACAGGAGGCAGGTTGGGCACCCTTGCTGATACCCATATGTGGTTAACCTTTCAAAGGATCCACTCAGAGTGACAGAGATACCGTGGCTAAAACTAGAAGTCTTCAGAGATGGGGACATCTGTGATAACCTCTTTTACTGTGTGAGCACCAATGGAGATGCCTGTCGGGGTCCGCTGAACAGCGCTTCTGTAACAGTCGAAAATTCATTTCATTTCATTATCGGAACTGTTCAAGCACCCCAGTTTGGATCAGGGAACAGCTTTTTAAACCTGCAGGAGTCTCATTTACCCCTGCTGAGGCACCAGCTCCCTTTCTTGTGGGTTACAAGTCTGGCTGATATGTAGTGGAGCTATACAGTTAGTGCACATGCATATACATGGGATGTGTGTATGGCTTGTATTTAAGGAACATAAATAATTCCCTGAATCCTGCCAACTCCAGAGGCCACACTGTGATCCCATTTCTGTTTCGTTTGGTTCTGTGTCGAGGCTACTTACCCAGTCCTCTCATCCATTAAAAATACCGCAATCTCTGCATTTGTAAGTAGAGAGAAGCCTCTCAGGTGGTACGGAGCGGAACAAAGAACAGAGCATCAATTCTCTCAACAGCCAACAATGAGACAAGTCAGGGGTATTTTTCAAACCACAAACACTGATTGAGAAAACTTAAAAGAATCCCAGATGGCATTTTCGGGTTCAGAACAAAATTAACCGAGGGGAAAAACCTATACAGTTTGAAACCTTTAAAATGAAAGCCGTAAGATGCCTCCTTGCTTCTCAGCTGTGACGTGCTTGGGCTGAAAAACCGTAACTGTAATTGTGTTCTTGGATCGGTGAGGTCAGAGAAGGTAGAAGGTACCAGGTGGAGGCCGAATAGTAGTAGGCCCACTGGTGTGGTGGAGGGCGGAAATGCAATAACCAGAGAGTTGCCCAGACAGAGGTGATAAAAGAGATGAGGCCAGTTAGGATAATTTGACATCCCTGAATAGAAAAGCACAGAATGAATGACTGGCAAGAAACCTAAACTCTATCAGCCACCTCAGGAATTAGAGAATTAAGGCAGGTGTGCTTCTGGTCAGAGTGAGAGTGAGAGGAATCCTGGGACCGCCTTCTGTCCTGGTCATTGCCAGGAATGAGCCATGATGCCACTCTTAGAGTAAGCACTGGCTAAGTCGCTTAACCCAGGAAATAACCAGCTCCCGTCACCAATGGTTCTCAGCTAAGACAGCAGTCCGGTGCTGAGCACAGGCTGGAACAGGTACACAGAGAGGACTGTGTGGAACCAGGGCCTCCTGTGGGTTGGGATCTTTCTGTTCACTTCCCCCCAAACAGGATGTTGTACCTGTTTCCATGTCTGCTTAATCTGCAGCAAGGAAGGAAAGAAGCCCGTGGATTCTTGATTCTTGTATGGTGGTCACACTCCACTCTTTCTAGGAGCAAAGAGATTGAATTAGCAGTATTTTACAAATTCTTATCCACTAACAGTGTGTGTGTGTGTGTGTGTGTGTGTGTGTGTGTGTGTTTAAAAAGCTAACCTTTCATGAGAGCTGATTAAATATTGACAATGAGAAAAATAAGAATGGAAATTTGTGGGTAAGCTAAGAAGTGGAGAGGGGGCACTCAGAGTTTAATATGTACTGGAAACCTCCCACCACTGAGATTACTAGGCTGTAAGTACCCCGCCATGCTCATATTAACATCCCCGTGTACTTCCTTTCTCAACATGTCTGCCTATTGGCCCCGTGCACCGAGTGTGGGCTGTATCAATTCATGTTGATGGAATGGATGTCTAAGGAAAAGGAGGCAGCAGGAATTTTGGACCAGCCATAAGAAGAAGACCCAAGGAATTGCACTCTGCTTTGTGGGACAAATTATGTGGATAAGGAGAGGCAGAGGGCCACAGAGACATAACCCTCACTTGCCACAGAGCGTTCGTATGTGATGTACAGTGTTAGGTACTATTTATTCTGTGTAAGACCCGTTCTCCTGATTGAGTCACTGTAGAACTGGGAATACAGGGTTGCACATCTTGCCGGTGGAGTCAGGATATTTTGCTCGAATTTCCACTCTTCAACTGATTCACCCCTTGCCTGAGTGAGAACCGCAAGATGGCTACATTAACATTTCTTTTAATGTTCTTTTTAAAAAGAGTACATTTTTTAAAGCATGGAAATAATGCATCTAAATGTGCTCTATAAAAAGTGCATTTGTTTATAATAGACCAAGAAAATTGCAAATGCAAAAGTACAAACTGTTTTTAGACACAATCTCTGTACTCATAGTATTTATAATGGCTTAAAATACACATTTCAGTGTATGTACATGGAGAAATGTGCTTTTGAATGTTGTAACATAGACATTTAAAAAAATCATATTAATTGCAAATATGTCCTAGTTAGTACCGATTTGTAGAATGAGGATACTATCCACCTAAGTTTAATGAACTACATAGAACAATTCACATATGTGTAATTTATGAGTAGGGAGAAAGATGAGAAATTAATATACAACATGCTAAGATGGTTACTTCCAAAGGCAACCCTTTTTATTTTATGTACTCAAACAATTATGAATGTTGTTTGAAGTGAACAATAAAGCCAGAGAAGGGAAGAAATAGAGAGCAATGTGAAATGGCAGGGAAAAGAAACAGAAGTAGAATTAATGAGGGGAGTTGGGGGAGAATCACATTTATTTATCCACATAACAAATAAAAATGAATGACTTTTTGGCTGAAATATTTCATTAAGGTAAGACTGTGCCTTTTTATTCATTTATATTAGGTTTAAATGCCAGAAAAATGTTATTATTATGCCTACTCTCATTTATTAAAATCATTTTTAAAATGTAGTTGCCAGACATCCATCTGTCATATCAGGAAATAAGCTAATTTTCTTTTTTCTTTTCTTTTTTTTCAAATATGCTAGAAGAAATTAAATAAGCCAGTGTAATGTAATTTATTTCATATTTGTTCCACTCTGTAAGAACACATAGACTTTTTAGAAAAAAAAACTTTGCAAGGCAAATGATGACAACAAAAATCTACACTGTTACCATTCAAACAAAGCAAATCTTAACATTTTGATGTATTTACCTCTTTTCAGTCTTTTTAAAAAATCCTCTGTAACTACTTATGTATTTAAGTAGTAAGAGGGTACCTCAACAGCAAAACCCACCCTTATAAGCTATCAGGTAGCGAAGGTCAATAATTAATAACTGCATCATTATTACCCTCTTACCCCAAATTGCAGAAGAGCAACAAGAACCCCAGGAATTCTTAGCGTATGCATCTTCCTCTAAGTCTAACAGAAAGATTGTTCTAGTCTAAACTGATTTCATTTCAGCCTCCCATTCCTTGCTGCCTTTGATGTGTCCAACCAAAGTACAACAATGCAAAGCTTCTATACACCTCTTCCAAGTGTGTCCTTACAATGATGGAACCACAGAAGCCATGTCCACGAAGGAAGCTCATAATTTCGAGGGTCAGTGCTGAGTATATCCAATGAATATCCAAGTAGATACCAATCGGTTCACACGTTAGAGCACAGTACATGACAAGAAGTTTCTTCTCTAGAGACGTTAGTTACTAATAGCTGTTTTGATTTGGTAGGTTAGTTCAACAAGTAGCTCCATGTACATACTCAGTCTAAAACCAAAGACTAATGATAAAACCATGTACATATTCCAAATGGAGAGGAATGTTAATTTTGTGGGAAATCAGGATTGCATATAAGTGGCTTTGGAATTTATACACATACTTCCCCTCTTTACTATTTTAATATGTGATTAAGGCTCAGGAGATTTTAGCAATTCTAGTTAGAATACTTTTTCCTTACTCTCTTCCACCTAAGCATACATGGTTATCCTTCATTTGAGAATAGGGGCTTTGAATTAATTATATATAATGTGGCTTACAAACTTATACTATGAAAACTCAACAAACTTTGGATATTCATTTTGATATTTCTGTTTTGTGTCTAACCCTAAGCAAGAAGAAATGATTGGAGTCATGGCATAGCTTTGCAGTCATGGAGTCAGTATTTGTCCTTAAGAGTGTAGCTTGGTCTGATAGTTTGTATGACTTCTTGTCATGGGAGTAAGCAATGATTTTCATCTTTGCAAAGACCACAATCCAGTTCAGAACCACTCCCAAAGTCTTGGTGTTCTCCCGTCATATGTGTCCCTAGCTAGCACTTGCAGCAACCTCTTGTTACACAGGGAGCAACATTTGCTGATTTTCAGCTTCTGTTTTCTGAACCTTAGTAATTTCAACACTAGCATCAATGTTCTTTTGTAAATACTTATTTTTGCATTTCATGTGTATATTGAGAGGGGGAGGGAGGGAGTGAGTGAGGGGAAGGGAGAGAGAGAGAAAGAGAGAGAGAGAGACAGAGAGACAGAGAGACTTCATGTAGATACTCACAGAAGTCAGATGGGGGCATTAGATCCACTGGGAGCTAGAGTTGCAGGTGGTTATGAGTTGTCCAGTTTTGGGTACCTGGAACCACACACACACACACACACACACACACACACACACACACACACACACACACACTTTTTAACAATTTGGATGGAGCACCACAACAATTTTATTAAGTGGTTTGTTACTGCCTTATCTCACAGAACTGTCCAGAATGATGGTCTTCCTTTTTTTCTCAGTAAGAACCTCACTTCCATTTTTCTTTTCTCTTTTCCTCTTTTTCTTTGGTGTTCTTTGGTGGACTTCCTTCTTGTCTTAAATAAGCCACCTGCTGTCTGTGCCTTGATGTTGCTTTGCAAAAGTACTCACATGGTTTTTAATGTTACTGATGCTTCTTTTCTGGCTACACAGGGTGGAGTCTAACATGGGAATCTCTTACAAGTGAGGAAATTAAGGCACAGAGAATATAAGTACCTTGCTCATGGAATTAATTAAAAGGAATCTGTAGGTGGAAGTTTTCTGTCTCAGAGCCACTCAGTCCTAAATACCTGGCAGTTGCTTTTCAAATTACCACACAGAGGCTTAATATTATTTATAAATGCTTGACTAATAGCTCAGGCTTATTATTAATTAGCTCTTACATTTTAAGTTAACCCATATTCCTATTTATGTTCTGCCATGTGGCGGTACCTTTTTCTCAGTGCAGCATGCCCATCTTGTTCTCTCTGAGTCTAGCTGGTATCTCCTGACTTCACCCTTCTACTTCCCGTCATCCTTAGTTTGATCACCCTGCCTATACTTCCTGCCTGGTTTCTGATCAATCAGCATTTTATTAAACCAATTTGAGTAACAAATCTTTGCAGTGTAAAAGAAGATTATTCCACAGCAGGAATCTGTGTAGAAAACCACAGAACTCACTGTAGAATCTATTGTTCACTTGTACCCCTATGCACTGGTAGCTATTATTCCAAACGGTCTTCATTATGGCTAAACCATTTTAACCTAAAGGGTTTACTCAGACAAGAATTGTAAATAGCATATTTCTTACTTCACTTTGCAGACTATAGATATTGTCTGCATTTTACACCCCTTTGCCTCTGTGAAAACTCTTCTTGTCATTATTGGTCACTCAGGCCTTGATGACTACAAAGGTTAAGTATGGTTCCCTTAGAAAGCACTATGAAGCATTTTAACTGGGGTGCTGTTGGATGGTTCATGAAGAACTGAAGGGAAGACCTACCTGTTAGTAGACATAATAGCTCATGTCACACATCTTGAACATTATTTCCACTCTCATGATTAATGTAGGCAGTCAATCACATGATGGCTGGCTTTGGCCATCCGTTTTGACCTAAGAGGCATACTCAGATGGGAATTGTAAATAGCAAGTTTTTTACTTTGTTTTGTAAACTATTGTTGTCAGCTGGGGTGTCTGCATTATATCATCTAGAAGACCTTTTTGCCTCTGTGACAAATGAGTGCAAAATCAATAAATATCAGACAGAAGAAAGCTACAAGACACCTTTTGCCTTGAGACAGTCCAAGCACAATCTTTTCATGGAAATACCCTCAGAAATGATTTCATGTAAGATGAATGAATGTTCTGATCATAATTATTCTTATAGTCTTTTGTTCATTGCTTAAAATGTAATAGGCACAGAGTGATAAGGGACAAATAAGGGGGAAACCTTACAGTAAAAAATACTTGTGTAAATAATCTGAAATTTTTAGGAAAACTACCTTAAAATCATCTCTAATTCTCTTTTTAGAAGGAAATGTTAGTAATTTGTCATGGTCCATACTTTCTGTGCACATCCTACATCCAGTTACTGGAATGGTACAGATTTAGTTTTGCATTCTTATTTTGCTATTTAGCATTATAGTGTGACCATTTTTTCCCTTTAAATGTCTTTCAAAAGTATGGTTTCATTATACATCATTTCAATTTAACATTGCAGTCTAATTCTCACCCATGAGACACCAAGATTTCTTTCTCAGAATTTTCTGGACTCACTTGGCACCTTCATAAGAATAGTTTCTTATGAGAATTTTGAGCCCTTTCCATCAACATGGTTAAAGTAAAATGTCACGGATTTAATTTTGGTTATCTGGAAAATTCACTTATGCAAAACTTATAATGGCAAATAAATGAGCTGTTAATGAATGTAGATGACATCTTGTCCAAAAAATGTCTAGCTGCATGACAGAGTATAATCACTATTCCTATAAATTAATGCAGAGATGAAGAAGCTGTGGCATCAATAAAGCTGCACCTCAAGATTTGAATCCAAAGGACTGCAGAGTATAGACCAAAGGCAAAATAAGTTGATTATTTGTTAAATTAATTCAAATGAGAAATCACGGTAATTAAGGCATTCAAAAAATGTTGTCCAATTAACATTTTAATCTTGACTCTCCTTTACTCTCAAATATATACATTCACATATTACATACACACACAGAACATACATGCATTCATAAACACATCTATATTCCTACAAGAATAATTTTCCATTTTTTTAAGAATTCAAGAATAAGAGTTAGTGACAGGCTTATTTTTTTAAAAATTTTGTCATATCTAGCTTCTAGAATCACGTACATATGGTGAATTTGGGTGGATAATCAGATTTTTCAAAAGCATGAATCCAAATGTTTTGATCTTTCATTTAATGTAATCAATAACCCCTTCACGTTACCTTTTTTTGGGGGAATAGCTTTTTAAAATATAATTTGAGAAAGGGGGATCTTACTGTATAAAAGATCTTGGATATTTCCCCCTTTCTCTTTTAAGATTCTGCTCCCTTGAAATTCAACTTAAATTCTGATTCTAACTGATATTCATTTTAGTCATTAATCCCATAAGGGATTCAAGCACTTCTACATGTCCTGGCAGATGCAAAAAAATCTACAAATTTCTACTTTTAATAATGTTTCCTCTGTCTCTAATTTCCTATGTAAGAAAACAGTCTCTTGGGCAATTACCCTCATAATGGCCTTGCCAGAATCAACTTCCACTTTCACTGTCTGAGACAGTTCAGTAGCAGTTTGAATTTTTCTTTACAAGTTCCATGTTGCTTCACAAAAACGTAAGTCTGTTTTTCACTGCTACCTCCAACAACTACACATATTGTGAAATATATCCAGGATGCCTGTGTCAGTACATTATTATCACATAGTGGCACAATTTCCAGACTATCTCCAATTTAAAAAAAAATAACACTATAAATTAGTAATTTGAAGCAATTTGTACATTCACCAGATAAATGATAGTAGCATTGAAGTGTAGATTCTGAGGATAGTCATAGACTTTCAAATCAAAACTCCCAATGCTATGTGTAGGGTACTTTTCTATGAGTTGTTGGCCATAGAAGTCCCAAAGGCACCCCAAAGAATATTAGATATTGCTACTGCTGATGGTAAGAATGAAGGCACCCAGGCGGGGATGTGGTTGAGCCTTCCTGGAGGTTCTGAGAGGGGGAGAGCTGGTTCTGCACTCCTCATTTGCCATGTGGAATTGAGGGCAAGGGAAAGATGTTCTCCCCTTTGTCCCTTGGCCCTTGCCACCTACAACAGGTGAGAGAGCTGACCCTGCCTCTCACCAGATGCAGCACTCAGGAGAACCAGCCCTGTACCTGGCCTGGGCAACAAAGTAGAGCTGACCCATTAAGAGGGGTGCTGGTGTGTCACACCAAGAACGTAAGCATGAGAGATCTGACCCCACCCCTCATCTGCCATATGGTGGCATTGGCAAAGTCATCTGAAAGGAGGGAATCTCAATTAAGAAAATAGCTCCATAAGATCGGGTTGTGGGCATGCATGTAAAGCATTTTCTTAATTAGTGATTGTTGGGGGAGAGCCCAACACATTGTGGGTGGTGCTGTCCCTAGGCTGGTGGTCTAGAATTCTACAATAAAACAGGCTGAGCAAGTCATGTTGAGCAACACCCTTCCATGGACTCTGTATAAGATTCTGTCTCCAGGTTCCTGCCCTGCTTGTGTTCTTATCTTGTCTGCCTCTAATGATGGACTATGACAGGGATAGTAAAGAGGGAAGTAAAGCCTTCTTTCATGATGCTGCCTTTGGTCATGGTGTTTTATCACAGCAACAGAAAAATAAACTAAGAGAGACAAAAACTCATCAATGATCTTATCAACTATAGGCTATTCTTACTACAATAACAGTGTGTCGCGGAAGATATGCCTACTGGTTCGATAGTGGCATAATTACACTTGGTGTAACTAACCGCTTTATGATTGAATTTGAGGCTTACTCTACACCAGTAGTTAGATATCTAATACTATAAACTCAGTCAAAAGCCCATGACTACAGAGATTATGGACCTAATGGGGGATCATAGCACTACTCTTTTGCTAAATGGATATTTTGTCAAGCTTTATACTAAACATTTATTTATACTCATAGATGAGTGTTGCTCTCAATGTGAGAATCAGAAAAGCTCTATTTTCCAGAGAGTGACTGCTACACAGAGATTCGTATCTGGCCAAAGTGATGAGAATAAATGACTTTCGAGCATTCATTCCTAAATGGAACATCTGTACCAACCCCCATAGCCCAGAAAACATCATAGTGGGGGGACAGATAGAAAGAATATATGAGCCAGAGTTTGGGGAGGAATACCCTGAAATTTTGCCACCCAGACATGTCATGGCCTTTGCCATCATAAATACATATCAACAGTAGCTGCTTGCATAAGACTGGTCCATTCAGCATGAGTAAAAGAGATACCATACATTTTTGAGGAGCTGTTGGCTAATGATGGTTGTTGCAAGAGGGGATGCCATTTTCTTCTGTGATGTATCTGTTGGGGTATGTGCTAGGGAGAAGGGACTAACAGAGCACAATTGGAGGTATGTGTGACTATAATCACAGTCCATCTTATATATGTATACCTATTTTATATGCATATGAAACCATCAAAAGGCTATGCAGGTAGTAAATATGCTTAAAGATTTTTTAACACCATTGGCTAAAGCAGCACAAGTTAGAGTCAGAGTGTGATCTGAAGAGAGTATCTAAAATGAAAAGGCTCTTAGTCACTGATGTCCTTTTAATGCACCCATGAGCTCATATGGCCTCAAATTACTTTGATAAATTTATGGGCTGTCCCATTTTTTACTTTTAGGAACAAGTTACTGGTTTGTGTTTTCCAGATGGTACCTGGCAGGTGGTGTTGTGTATATGTATATGTCTACCAAGGTACAGAGGCAGCCTATCTGTTTGCAGTCAAACTGGAGTCAAACACTGATTGTATAATGGAGTCTCTCAGGGCAAGTTATGGCCTAAAAATCCACTGTTTTCCCCAGTATGGACCACTTTACATCAGGACACAGCCTGATTACATTATATTACAGTACAACATTGTCATTTCTAAATCCAGACTCAGCCTCTTGTAATACTCCCATTTTTTCCTCTGATCTGTCAAACCTAGGTCAGATCCTAGCTATCCCTTCTCATTCACAGTTAAATCTCATCTAATCAGCTCTTGAAATCTATTGATTCTTACTTGTCTCTTCCTGTTTAGGGGAGAGGATTTAATAGGCATTAAGGATTCCATTCTTACTATCTTTAAGCCTTGACTACCACAAAATAATTAATAATAATTTCAGGGTTATAAATTTTATCTAAGGTGAGAAAACTCTAAACATGTTGTAACCACACCCTTGGAAAAGAAATCCATACCTCACTTTTTCTCCATCAATCAAAGGGAGATGAAAACAAAAGGGATTATAAGGAATTTTCCAAATACAAAGTGGCTGTGTGAACTAGGACAAGCCACAAATTGTCAGTCTTCATCTTCTGCAGCTGTCAACATAAAATGATCTCAGAGGTCTCATTCAAATCTACACAGTCACATATGTTCACAGGCCTTAGTGGGTTCACAATCTGGTAGGAGTAGGAGACTAACCATCCTGAAAAAAAACAGCAAGCATTACTAGGAAAAATATAATTAGGTGCTCAATTATGTGGTACGGAATGTGAGCATTCTAAGAATTGAGTGCAGGGGAATCTGACGTTGGAAAACATGTCAAAGCTTCATGGAGACATTGCGGGTGATTTTTTTGCGTGATCTTAAACACGACATACTAGCACTGTTATTCTGGCTCCGTTGGGGCAGTTGATAATTTTCAGGGCAATAACTGTGTCTTCTTAATTGTATTTTCCCTCCCTCGAGTTAATTGTCTACACCATTGGAATTAGCTCTAAATCCACTCTGTCTTATCCTGTTTACTGTAGGCTCTCATATAGGCTAGCCCCACAGTATTGGAAATCTGCTGAGAGCTGTGCCTCTACCTTGTGTCCTGATTCAACAGTTCTGTGCTTCAACAGAAGACTCCAATATGCTCATTATGACTCAGTGCTTACCAGCTTTCATCATGGAACTGGGATGAATTCACACTCATGAAGAGAGCTAGTTTCAAAGGCAAGGAATTTATTTGAGAAAAATCTGAAGAGTTTGGAATTTGATGAGAATGGGAGTTTAATGGATGGGCTAAGAGAACTCAGGTATTTTTGACTATTTTTACTTTATCCTAATACTCTGCTGCCAGATTCTCTAGCACCATTTTCATTCATGTAAAAATCCTTCAAGTCTGTAATTTTTTTAATTCCCTGCTTAAGTTCTTAGAAACTTGTGTCAGGTTATCATTTTATCTGTATACTTTCTCCAACCTCCAGCTTGGGGCCAGGCATACAATGAACATGTGTAAGTACTAATTTCACTATCTGCTCATTTATCCCTTTTATTGCTTTTCTTCTGCTGTAACAAAATGCCACTTTGTTGTTTAATTGGTTTTATGGTTTCAGAGGGTTAGAGTCCATAATAGTGAAGCAAAGGCATGGAAGCAGAAACAGCTGAGAGGCCACATCTTTGGATGCACAAGTCAGAGGCACAGAGAGCATACTAGGAATGTTGAAAGAAACTTGAAACCTCAAAGCCTGCCCCAAGTTCCAACAAGGCCACTAAGAAATGTGGTGATAGTTTGTTTATGATCTAACAAATAAGCTTGCCTGAAGATCAGAGTGCAAAACTAGGCACAATTGTTAACCATAGAGGCCAGGACGTGGTGGCACACACCTTTAATCCCAGTACTCGGGAGACAGAGGCAGATAGATCTGTTAGTTAAGGTCATCCTGAGCTACTTGGAGTTGATCCAGTCTAAAAGAGAAACAGAGTTCACAGGAAGGTGACCTCAGCACTTAGAGTGACACACCTTTAATTCCAACACTGAGGAAGTGGAGACAGGAAGAGAATATGGCTAGGCTGAGAGAGGAACATAAGACTGAAGGAGCCAGGAGCTCAGAGCATTCTAGGCAGTTTGAGGAAACAGTCAGTCTGACGATGCAGTCTGAGGAGAGGATAGCCCCTTTGGTGTGAGCATTGGTAGAGGTAAGAACTCTAGTGGCTGACTGCTCTGTTTCTCTGATCCTTCAGCTTTCACCCCTTGATAGTTGACTCCTAGGTTTTATTATTAAGAGCATTATAACTCTGAGGCTACGGGCCACACCTCCTAATCTTTCCCAAACAGTTCCACACCAACAAGAACCAAGTATTCAATATATCAGCCTATGGTAGTCATTCTCACTGAAACCACCATATCCCTTAATTGTATTCTTCTTTAGATAACTCTTGCTACTAAATATCAGTCAAGGGAAGCCTAAATGTGTATCTCCAAGTGTATGAATAAACTCATTCAAGAGCCCCTGAACTCAGCCCATGTAACTAACACTGTAACACTGTTGCAGATGTATGGCTAAGAATAGCTCACTGCTGCCATCTTTAAGTTTTTGAGGTTGTTTGTTACACAGCATTGTTGTGATACTAACAGATGCACAGGGCTTCACAGTAGTCATGGGGGAGGACGTAGCTGTGGGGAAGGATACTAGTGCCCAGCTGTAGTTCTTACAGTCATTCCCAACACATCAGTGTGTTAGAATTTATATTTCTGAGCCTTCTCTCTCTTATTCTTTCCCTCCCTATTACTTGGAAACATAGTTAACATTTTAGAAACTGGTGAAATTTAAGAGGTTATTGAGAAAGTGTGGCATATTAAGTTTCTCAGATGGAGAAACCACATTTGTTGCTAAAGAGAGAATGAGTTTTTTTTAATGACCTCAAATGACAAGTTAAAAAGAGTGAGAACAAAATCCTCCAAACTAAAGCCTTGAATGACATGTGTACTTGGTACATTGGAGAATTCTGGGCAAGAAATTGGTCATTATCTTATGAGTGTCTCTTGTGTGAGGATGGGTATAGTGGGGGGGTGGTCAGTGAAAGCCAACAGAAGAGTGGACAGCAGCCATAGACACAGCCCTCCCCACCATCTATGACAGACAGAAGCATTTGGAGACATCCAGTCAGGAGAAACTGCAATTCTTGACTATGTGGCAAAGAAGAATTCCAAGATGAATTAGTATTGAAAATGGGTTGACCAAGAGAGAGTCACACCTCTGTCCCTTGATATCCATACATATGATTTTGATGGCTACTGAACTTACATTTTACAAATATTTCTAAAGGACTCCAACTCCCCTCCTCCCTTGCCCCTCTCTGTATGTGAGTTCAGAGCATCCCTTACTGAGATACGTTGGTAGGATTACAGGCCAATGATGTAAAACCACAGCTCACAAGCATTACATAGGGGCTTGAGTCATGTTTTTACTGTAAACAAGATTTACAATCTCCTTTGTGAGTTTCCAGAAAATGGCAGGTTTACATGTGGGGAAGAAGTAAGACCATGTTTGAAGGTCATATGTGCTTAGGCCTCATGCATACTTTATAGTTATTTTAACATTCTTATTTGAAATATCAGTGTATGGAAAGAATATTATCTCCACAGAGGCAACCTTCACAGCACATTTTGTTAACTATGCCAGAATCCTTGACTTTCAGCTGGTGAGAGACCTTAACCAGACTGTAGAGTGAGGTGTTCCTCTCTCTTCCACGTCCCTTCAGTCTTCCTTGTCTGTCCTGCCTGAAGGAGAAGACTGGAAGAATTAAGGTGACATGTGGTGGCTGCACCACTGTGCTGTGAGAAATGATTCCTGGTAAACATTAAAGTGAGAACCAGAATGATTTGTTGATGGGTGAGACACAGGGCAAGACAAAACAAAGGAATCAATATTTGAGTTCACTCCTTTGGAGGCAAGAACTAAAAATTGGAGCAGTCCTTTCTCAAGATGGGAAAACTCTAAGGAATGGGTTCAAAGGAAAGATCAAGATGTCTATTTTGGAGGGGGTAAGGCTAATATGTGTGCTGTGCATTCAAGCAGAGATGTATTGAGTATAATATAACCCACATTTAGTCATAAGAGAGTCATGTCTGATTCAGTAGCAAAATTAGAGTCCTTTTCAATGCAAACAAGGCTATGTGGTTATTAACATCTATTTGTTTTCAATTGTCATAGAAACTACATCTTTATTTTAGTGACTTGAAATTTTGCATACATAGCACCATGATTCCTCATTAGCAGACTCAGTTATTTATTTTCAAAATGTGCATTTTGTTTGGTAACATAAATTACCATGAAAATCACAAAAGCTTTTAAATCACCTTTTGCTTCAAGTGCTGAACAACAACAACAACAAAATGGAATTAATGAAAACATGCCATCAAGTTGTATATTTGGATTTTAATTTGTTTTGTTACAAAGATATCAAACATATAGATATTTGACTGTCATCCAGTTGGTTTTAGTTTTAGATAATCTTGTTTTCCAGTCACTCAAAAAACATTTATTGAATAAATGCTATAAGCTTGGAAAATCGCAGGGAACAGAACCTTTTTAAAGGCCCCTTTTACAATTGGTAGAAGACAAGAGGTTGTGGTTAGGAGGTAGATGGAGTTGAGAGAATAGAGTAAAATCGGTACCACAATATAACTATAAATAACATAAATAAAGGTTTGACCAAATTGTTTGGGTGTGTGGGGAGGAAGAACTCTCCTATCATGGAGAAATTATATCCCAGTATATTTTTTTCAGTCAAAATTAATTTTATTAGCTGCCTACTTGGAACCAGATTATTGATTTTAATTTGCTTACATGGTTAAAAACTAAATAAAATAATGTAGTGAACTTCTTTTTAAATAATTTATTCTTTGACAATTTTCTACATGCAGATGATACACACTGGTCATTTCATCTCTCTACTCTCATTTCTTCAGGTACATTGTCTTTATTTATGATTAAACCACATTAAGTCAGAACACTGGGGAGGCCAGGAAATGTTCATCTTTTATTATACCTTGTATTTAATGTGTTCATGAACAATCTCAGACCTGTAAGTAAGGCACTATAGTCACCCTGGACTTCTACCCATTCCTAGCTCCCTCCTATCTCTTCTTTCTCACATTCATGTCTTTGGTGTGATACTCCATGGTTAATCAGGGATGTCTATGTGGCCATAAGTTTGGAACTGTTCACTGGAGTTTGATGGCCTCACATTTGTCTACACACCAGCATCTTTCCACAACTCCACCAACCACTACCCTCTTCCCACCCACTCCAATCCCACTCTCTGTTTTTGTTTTCGTTTTTGAGATAGGGTCACTCTATATAGCCCTGGCTGACATGGAACTCAATATGTAGACCAGGCTTGTCTCAAACTCACAAAGATCCACCTTCTCTGCCTCCTGAGTACTAGATACACCTGGTCCCCACCCTATTTTCAGGTCTCTTTGTTTTGTCTTGCTTTTGCTTTTGTTTTGCTATGCACTGGGTTTCCCCAAGGTCACTTTTATGGGCAGAGGTTGATACTATATACTGGAGCAGGAATAATTTGCCAATGGCTACATCACTGATTGATGACAGTGACTCCCTTGACTGCCATTAGCTGCACTGGGTGGGGCGGACCCTCCTGAGATCATCCACTATTTGAAAACTAATACTTAATGGTTAGTCTTCTGTAGGCCCATACAAGTAAGTGCACCTTCTGTGATGTCATGAGTGCAGTAGCCATGCCATGCCCCAAGACAGCATTTCACAGCCCTCTTCCCCATCATGAAACTCTTACATTCTTTCTACCCCTTCTTCTGTGGTGTTTTCTGAGTTGCGGAGAGGGTGATTTGAGGATTCCATTTAAGACTGAGGATTTAATAGTCACTTGCTTTCAGCACCTTCACCAGCTACCTATCAGTCCCTGTACTAACTCTTATCTATTATAATGAGTTATTTCTTTGATCAAAGCTTAGGGCAACACTGATCTACTATTCTCCTGGTCTACAAGTATTCCACAAATGTTCAAGAGGCCTCTTGACCACGTTAGTTTAGCAACACAAAAGTATTAGGTTCACTCCTAATACCTATGACCTCCCTAGTTATGGGCCTTCAATCAAGTCTACAGTCCTACGCATGAACTCCCTCCTATGGATTGGGCCTCATATCCAATCATATACATCAGTTGGCTACTCTAATTACAATCATTCCCCTATGGCTACAGTAAGCAACTCTTGCCTGGTAAATTGGTACTGTAGTGTGCAAAGCTGGGAAATACCATTGCTGATTTTTCTCTCACAGCTGCCTTTACTGCAAATACTATAAAAGTTAGCCAGAGCACTCGGTTTCATGACAGCTTCTCTATAGTTTGCAGTCAAGACACATACAGTCTTCAGTTGTAGGATCTTAATCTCCAATTCTAGTGGTCAACCAAGGAAAGTGACTGTAGGCTAACTATTGTGAAGGGCCTCTGGGAACTTCTTGACCAACAATTCCTAAGATGGTATTCTACACCTTGCACTTGGCTTTTCATTTACTAACCCATAGCTGCTAGAATCAGCATTGCCCACCAATACATGGTACCCACACTCAAAATCTGTTTTTAAAATTGTTTTTAGTTAGCCTATAAGTCTGTTTTCCCTGTGATGTTTTCATACATTGATATTTTAGTTAATCCTCATCTTGCTCCCCATCTTCTCCTTTATCCCCCTCCTTTAACTTCTATATTCATGTGTACCACCATCCCTTCCCTGTTTAAGACATCTACTCCTCCCCACCATGACACGCCCCATTTTTCTGCTTCCAGGTCCCTACATACATCCTAAGTTAAGCAAATATAAAGAGTTAAAGCTACAGCTGGGCAGGGGTGGTGCACACCTTTAGTCCCAGCACTTGGGAGGCAGCCTGGTCTACAAAGCTACACAGAGAAACCCTGTCTCAACCACCCCCCAAAAAAATTAAAGCTACAATTCACATTAGAGAGAACATGCAGAGTTTGACTTTCTGGGACTGCATTACCTCACTCAGTGTAATATTATAATATTTCCTATCTCCATCCATTTTCTTGCAAATTTACTTTTTTCACAAATGAATAAAATCCCATTGTGTGAGTGTGCCACTTTTATTAATGGGCACCAAGGCTGGTTCTGTTTCTTAGCTATTATGGATAGAGCTGCAATGAATGTGGATTTGCAATTGTCTCTGTAGTACAACATAGAGTCTTTCGGCTTTACAGTGGTATGACTGGGTCATATGGCAGTTCTATCTCCAGTCTTTTGAGAAGTTTGAGACACCTCTGGAATGATTTATGTAGAACCTACTAGCTGCATTCATTTGCATGCACCCTCACTAGCAGTGAATAAGTATTTTCTTTCCTCCCACATCCTCATCAATATTTGTTGTCATTTTTATTCTTGCTGATAGCCAATTTGACTGGGGTAAGGGAAAATCTTAGAATAACTTTAATCTGCATTTCCATGATCTGCAAATTTAATTTAATCTGCAAACCCATCCCCAGTTTTGTGCACAGGACACTGTCTTACAGTTCACCCTTTTTTTTCTACCTTGTTGGAAGGGGCAGGCCCTTCTCAGAGATGCCCGAGAATGTGTGAATTAGATAACTATTCATCTTCTAAGTTTACCTTGTGGATAGATGGATTTCAGTTTTGTGGAAGTGACCTCTAACACTTGAATTCTGCTGATGAGCAATGACTGACAGGCTGGAATGGAGGAGAGGATGACTTCTCAGAGCCCATTGGTAGAGTGTTTGCCTTCATCATACCAGCTAAAGGAAGGCACTGGGGAGGCTTCCCTCTTGCTGTTTGTATTTTTTTTAAGCCTAGAACCAAGTGCAATGTCACAAATATCCTATGAAGAATGTAAGAATCACCAAAGCCCAACACTGTTACTAAAAGGAGGTCCATCCATCTCCAATATTTTACATGTGGCAAAATGAAAGATGAGGATCTGAGCCCTGGTGGCAGGCAGCCTGCGTTTAAACCTCATCTCACAGCTTAGTGGGGAGGGTACTCACTGTGGGTGACTTACTTAACTCTCCCAAGTCTAGGTTTCTTAGTTCCCAAGGCTAGGTGAGTACTAATACCAGTCCAGGGGGTTGTTGCAAAAATCATGTGGGATTATCAGGGGAAAGCAAGTAGCCCAGTGCTGTGCCCATAGAAAATGCCTCTCCATTTTTATTCTTTTGTTCTATAATTTCAATTTTAATGAGTGTAGAGCCAGATGTGATGCCGTGAAATAAGAAAGATGTGTAAGGTGACAACTAAGGTCCCATCAGCCCTGTTTTGTGATCCTAACTACATAATCAGAAAATTGGATAGCTTGCCATTCTAAGAAATGTGCACTAGGTGGCAATATGTGGTCACATTTACTGTCCGCCCTGAATTTGTAAGGATCATGAGAGAGAGGCTGCATGGCTTTCACCCTGTCTGACACTTGAGAATTTTGTTACCACAGACAAAAATGACTGGCTGGCTATAGTAATTCTTTGGGGGGAAAATACTTCTATAATGAGTTTTTTGTTTAAAAATAACATATTTGCTATTCCCATGTTGGGTTAGTTTAGGACTCTTTCTAGTTGCTGACAGCTGGAAACTCAGACCTTAGTAAGGACAAAGTACATCTTTGTTCATTAAACAAATGCTTGTGGACTTCCTGATAGAGCCGGAACACAGTCTCTGGGATCACAATTGCTCACAGTTGAATAAGAACACAGTAAGTAAACTGTTGGCATCCTGGCAGTAACGGTGGAAAACAGGCTAAAGGAAATTTGAAATAAAAGATGAAAGTCGGCTCTGAGCACCCTGGAAGTTAAGTTCACTCAATAAATGACTTGTAGCTGTAAAACGAGAACCGAACAAGCAAGGCTCCACATGACTTGCCACAGTCACATGAAGGCCTTTGAAATAAATAAACAAAGTATACTCCCATCATGCTGCTCCTCCTCTCCAAACAAGCATAGATCCCATGGAAGAAACCCCATCTGGTTACCATAAAGCTGATTCACCAATGCAACGGCCAGTGTCCATTCCACAGAAAGTACCCGAGCGCATGGGACACTGCATCTGCATGTGGGCAACTAGGAAGGGAGCTCCCCAGACCACTGTGTTTCTTTGCTCACCCTAGTGAACTGTGTGCTTGTACAATAAGACTTTTCTCCCAACTCACGCCAACTCAACTCTCTATTTTAATTTTGTAATTTACTCCATATTGAGCAAACCAATACAGTAGTGCCCAGGCAGAGTCAGTATTCGTTATTAATTGGTTTTGTGAAAAGTTGAGGACCTTGAATATAACTCAAAGATCAACTACTGAAACAGTTTGGCTCCACCGTATACCATGTGTTTCCCTCATGTTGCCAAGATTTTCATTCACATTGATCTCACAGGAGAGACCAGGACAGGGATTATTTGGAACTTTAAAGGGCTGAAGGAGGAAGAATTAAAGTTGGATAAAGAGTGCCAAGACAGTTAGGACTCCGTGCAGGATAGACCCTCCAGTTAATATTCAATATTTTATAAAGAACTAGAAATAGTTCATAGGTTCTAAAAATGAAGAAATGATAACAGGTTAAGGATATAAAAATACTAATCACCCCAACTTGACCCTTATATATACATATGAATTATATTGCATATTGAATTGTTATAATAATTCCAAGTAAAAATCTTGTGAACTCACAATAGGACTAGCTAAGGAAAATTATTCATTAGGTAAAATTAATAAAAATCTCAAAGGTTTCTATACAGACTGCTTCAAAGGTGTGTTCCAAGCTTCACTTTTCTCCAGGTTATGAATTTTGGGGATGCTTCCTTAGGATCAAGGTGTTTGCAATGAAAGAGGGAGCATCATCAACTCAGATAAGTTTGTTAAAGCTATATGTATATTTAAACAAGGCATTATGTGTATTAGAGGCTTTTTTGATAGTCATTTGACTTCTTATGACTTTTTCAGTCATTCTTATGGTTTTTTTCACTCTTCTCCTCCTCCCTCCCTTCCTTCCCTGCCTTCTTCCTCCTTTTGTATTTATCTCCTTCCTCCTTATTCTTACATTTATCCTTGGGGATTTCCTTGGTAAATACACTGCCCACACTGCATGCATGTGTTCTTCATGGAACTGGTGATCAAGATGCCCTTCTCAATAGTGTTCAAATTTATTAAAAATTAACATAGAGACCAATAAAATGCTGTCTCTCAGAATTTGAATTTTAGGTGGTGTTATGATTTGAACATGAAGTGTCTTCCATTAACTCTTGTGCTGATGATATTGTGTTAGGGGGTTGTGAAGTTTTCGGAGGAGGGGCCTAACTGGAGGAAATGGGTTGCAGGGAGGATGACCTTGGGGGATAAAGTTTGGTCCTACTTCCAGATAAGTAATGTAGTTTCTGGTCCATCACTATTTGAAGAACCCGGGAACACTGGACTGATCATGGTTTCTCTACCACAACTGGCTGAATCCTCGAAAACTGTGAGCAATTAGAAATCCTATCTCCTTTGAGTGTCTTCTGTCTAGGACTCTGTCCCTGTGAGACGAAAAGGATCTAATGCAGATGGATAAGTGGAGATGGGTAGAGTTTCTCCCCCATGTCAGTGTCCTGAAGACTTCCGGTGACTCCTGCTCATCGAGCCCTAATGCAGTGGAAACCTCCTTTGTATCTTTCTGAGATCAGGATGTTCAGCAGTTCTCAGAACTCGTTTCAGTTAATTAATTCAGCTAATTCTGCTCCAAGGGACAGTTTGTGCTCCATGAGCACAAAATGACTTTACACTTTACAGAACCTCCCTGATCTGAATATGCCAGGCTTCACTAATGTATTAATGAATAACTCCCTATGACTGTAACATTTAAGTGCATATTCCTTAATACAGTTTTTAAGGCCTCCTAAATAGATAATATACTTGTGCTTTGTATCTGACTGCTTTCCTACTATATCCTGGTCTTCAGTCAATAAATCACCTGATATTACCCATCTGTGTCTGATTACAGTAGGGGCCAACAATAATGATGCCCCCTGGAATCTATCCTCTCTTTTCACTCTCTGGCCCTCACTCTGGGCTTGAGTGTCAATTTGCTTTAAAAGATAGTGGCTATGAAGAAAGTAGAGGATTGAGAAGGATATCAGGTTTCAGGGGCTAGAGAGATGCTTCAGTGGTCCAGAGTGCGTACTTCTCGTTCAGAGGACCCAAGTTTGGTTTCCAGCACACATATATGGTGATTCACCACTGCCTATAACTCCAGCTCCAGGGAACAGGCTACTGTCTTTTAAAATCTGCAGTTGGCTGCACTCACATATACATTACACCCCCCATACACACAATTAAAAAGAAAATAAATTTAAAACAAAAAGAAAGAATAGTAATATCACATTGTGTCTAGAGTTGATAACAAATCGCAGTATTCTTGAAAATTGCCCAGGGAGTAGTGTTTAGGTGTCTTCATCACAAAACTTAGTGATGTGCCATAAGGTAAATATAATTTGTGGTGATATATTTTTATGCATATTAAAGGCACTGAAGATCAAAATAGCAAAGCAGTCATGCTAGTTAGCTATAGAAGCTAGGCAGTGGTGGTATACGTCTTTAATCCCAGACTCATAATTAAGAGGTAGATGAATCTCTGTTAGTTCAAGGCCACATTAACTACACGAAATTGATCCAGTCTTAAAGGAAACCGCTCACACAAAAGTGATCTCAGAACTTGGGATCACATGCCTTTAATCCCAGCACTAGGGAGGTGGAGACAGGAGTGATATGGCTATGCAAAAAATGAATAAAAGGCAGCAGGAGACAGGAACTGAGAGCCTTTGCCTCTGAGGATTTGTGGAAGCAGGACTTCCATTTCACCTGGGTAGACGTAAGATCCACTGACTTGGCTGCTTTGCTTCTCTGATCTTCACCTTGAAGCTTGAACCCCAATTATCTGTCTCTGGTCTTCTATTTATTGTGCTACATAATTTGTTTCATGTAACTGCTCCACAAGGTTTATGAATATAATTCAAACTATGTTGTGTACAAAAAAAGTGTATTGTTTTGTCAGTTAAAAATCAGTAGCACAACAGAGCAACATGAACAGCAGATGAAAGGAACACTTGGGCTTTGGGTCTTGTGCTCTTGGAACATGGCCTCCGTCACACAGACAACTCTCTTCAGCTCCTTTCAAAGGACGAGCTTCCCAGGTACCAGCAGACCCTCTCTAATGCCTCAGGGTGAGCTGAGCATCCCCCAGAACTAAATCCTGACAGCTGATGTCATTTTCATCTTAAGCCACATAGGGATGGGGTAGTGGTTACCCTGCTCTAGGTAACTGAGGCAATTTCCATCTCTCTAGTCAGAGCAGTGGATTTACTAGGTGCTCTTTTTCTAGACATTGTAAAATATTTTGCAGACAGTGTCTTCTTGTCCAGTCATGGGACAAGAAGGATCTAGGTGGTTGATTTTCAGCTTCTGTTAGTGGTTTCTTTGCAGTCCTTCCCTACTCCCTGCTTTCCCAGACTCTGCCCTCAGATCTCAAAGTAGGGGACACTTTTTAGTTTACTGCTGTGCTAACACTTACAATTCTAAATACCAAGGTCTGACTTGGCTACAATATACCCTTGTCAAGTTTGTAAATGCAGCATATTTTTTAAAAATGGCCTTAAGATACCATCTTTCTATGAAGCCTACTGTTGATCTGATTTTCAATTGCAAATGAGCATCCAAGATTCTACCTCTTGGTGATGGTGGCTTTTGTTGTTGTTGTTTGTTTGATTTGAGAAAGGGTGTCATGTATCCTAGGTTGGCCTCAAACTCACAGTGTAGCCAAGGATGACATTGAATTCCTGGTCCTTCTTTTGACTGGTGGAATGCTAGGATTATAGGCATGTGCTAAGATGCCTGCATTGTTCAGAGATGAGGATCAAATCAGGGCTTCATACATTCCAGGCAAACCATCTACCAACTGAGCTACATCTTTGCTGAAGTTTCATCTGGTAACTCTTCAGCAGAGTGTAGTTGCTGCCAGGTGTCTTGCTGAGGGCTCACTTGCTCCAGGTGGATAGAAATGACAGTTTCCTGGTCAGGAAGCATGCTTCCAGGTGCTGCTTTGCACCTATTCGGCAGCAGCAAGAGACTGCAAATGATGTTAGCAGTGTCACAGTTCTCATGCAAGGACTGGGCATCAGACCTGTAGGAATTAAGAGTCCTTGTGTGGGGTCTAGGTCTTCATCAGCAGTCAGTGTTTGCGATCAGGAACCCGATCTCCTGATCTCCAGATCTCCTTGGCCCTTAAGATTTGACGTTCTCTGGAACTCTTCTGAAGAGCACTTCCCCTTCTCTGTTTTTGTTTTTTTAACCACCTTCCATAATTCTTTAGTCTTGGCTTTCAATGTCCCCTTCCCGCACTGTTCTTATCTTAGCTGCTTGTGAGCTGTTCGGCTGTCAGCCAGCTCACCGGAATCCCGGAACCTAGCCTCCTCTCACAGAACTGCTTGGGACACCGGCCTCTGCTAATGCCCCTTGGAGCATGCTGCCCACGCTGGGGCTGTTCTGCCACTGCCTCCCTGCCACTCTGCTGCCGCCTGCCTCCCTGTCTCTGCTGTTCCTGCCCCTGTGTAACCAGTTAATCCTGCACTACTGAAAGTAAGCAAGAAAAGACCACTAGGCAGAAGTCTCGGGGCCGGGGTGGGGGTGGGGCTCTTGCCTCAAAATCAGGGAAAGCGAGCAGCATGGATGAGTATCTCCCAGCCAATCCCTGAGTGATGTGAGTAGCCCCATTAAATGATCCAACAAAAGGTACAGGGAGGCATGTGAACCAATCACAACCACTTCTTTGGACTAATGACAGCCTTGCCTCTGGTTTTAACAGTTCCTCTCCTAGATCATCAGAGGAAGACTTCTCAGGCATGGGAGAAAATGGTGGAGTTCTTTCGGGCTTGCAGTAGCCAAATAAATAAATGAACAAACAAACAAACAAATCTGGCATTAGCTATTGCACACATCCTTGACTGAGGTAGCACCTTCAGGAGCTGACCAGAACAGCCCAGTCCCCTTGTTGTCTTAGGGTAGCTGGTGCTGGCTGGCATAAGGGCAGCTGGCTGGCTATTAGAGCCATGGTCATTTTGTACAAAGCAGCCAGGGCAAGATGGCCTCGTCCAGTAGATGATAACTGGGGAGTCAAGTAGTCCCGCTTTAGCATCTTCGCTTATTTATGGGGAAGAGAAGACCAGGGGTGCTCATGATGTAAATTTACAGAGCATAATTAACACTAAAAGTCATGTTAACAGATTTTAATAGGGGTTAATGCCATCTGAGCCTGGAGGAGAGCTGGGCCCCCTTATTCGACTCACAGGGAGTGGCTGTCAAACATCATATGCATCAGAATCAGCTGGGGGACATAACAATACAGCTGCCTAGTCAATTCTCCCACCTTCAGAGACTCTGGCAAGTGGATCTGGAACTGGGCACAGACATTTGCACTCTGACAAGTTTCCTAGTTGCTACTGTTCATTAAGAAACCATATCTAAGAACAACTGCTCTGTAGTTAGATTTTCCCTTCCAGGGTAAGTGATTAGAAGATATAATTTAAATAAATGCCATGACTGTGTTCATCAGAAATACTGGCCATGAAGGACTTTGTTATGGAGATGAGGGTGATCTCAGGGTCAGCCAGAAACAAAGTAGGTCTCTCTGTACACGGCCAGCTTCAGGTGCCCACAGAGCCTCTGTTTATGGCCTCTCTGGTGGTACCCTGGAGCTTGCTGTACCTTAGTGTGAGATGCTGATTCTCAAATACAGATGTCTTAGAAATAAAACACCACTCACACACACACACTTTTCTAAATTTTATAAGTTCCTGTTGGGGGAAGTCCTGTGCATTTGTCAATAAAGTACTGTTGAGCCAATAGAAAACCTAGATAGGAGGGACTAGGAGTCGAGGAGGATTCTGGGAAGGAGAAACACAGGAGAGTCAAGATGTAATGCCATGGGTGTAGGAAGCCTGGAACCATTCTCCGGTAAGAGAAATACTTAGATTAACAATTATGGGGTAATTACTTAAGTCAGAGCTAGCCAGTAAGAAACAAGCAAGGCCAACAGCTTCATAATTAATACAGCGTCTTGTGTGTTATTTGGGGACTACAATGTGGCAGAGCCCAGGTGACTGGCGGGTGATATACCAAAGCGGCTAGCAAGGAAAAGCCGCCTTTTACAGAATGGTGTCATAAGTGGGATTGAATTTCCACGCAAAACAACAAAAGCTTTAAAGGAATTTTAGAAACAGAAGAACAGAGAGAAGCACAGATTTTGGTAGCAGCATTTTCTCAGGTGTGCTCTGTTTTGCTATCGACAAGCCGAGATTCACGTGGCTGGCTTACCAGAGTCTTCCTGACTCGGCATAAAAAGAAAAAAAAACCCAGCAAGGTTGTTTTAAGAGACTCTGCTAACGATTAAAAGGTGTGTACGTCCAGCTGGAAGTGGCAGCTTTTGCTGGATGTCAGCATGAACTGAGGCGGTAAGCTGGAGTCACGCTTACGCCCGCCATCTTGAAAACCTCAGTTTAAAACAGTCGCGATTTTACAGATAAGACACGTGGCCAGAAAAACATAAAGCTTTACAGTAAAGTCAGACTTGGATAAACAAAACCTCTAAAGGTTTACAGTGTGTTTAAAAATATACGTGAGATTGAGAGAGAAAATAAAACGGCAAAGTGGTATATAAATACAAAAGCCGGTGTTGTGGTGGCGCACGCCGGTAGGATTTACTCCAGAGGCAGAGGCAGAGGCAGGCGGATTTCCAAAGAGAAACCCTGTCTTAGAGAAAAATAAATAAACGTAAAATAAATAGTGTAATAATCGATAAATAAATAAGCCACGTAAAGATGGAAAATACACGGAAAGTCTGGATACTGTACGCTATTGTGTTTTTCAGTTTTTTCATTGCTAAGGAAGGAACAACTGATAAAGTACACTTGATTATAAATGCTGCTAATTTAATTCAACTTATATATTTTGAAAATACCTTGACTTCAAAATTTAAGTATAAGGATATGTTACTTGGAAAAGGAGTTTTTATTTATGTTTCTACAGAAAATGAAAAGCTGAGGATTCCTTCCAGGCTTCTGTGGTTTGACCAACCAAGACCCCCGGAAGAGGTGGACCAGGTGTTCCAACAATTGAGACAGCTATGATGATGCAGCTTTACAGACCCCGAAAATACGGACTTATACAGGTTTCTGAGTTTTGTCATGATCCCCATGGTATGAACAGCGCCCCTTTCCAGCAGGAAGCAGTTTGGAATGAGCGACGTCCTAATTCCCATCTTGTTTATAAATCTTTGTTTTCATTTAAATGGGATTGTTTATAATCTCATTAATTGTTAATGATCACAGCCAATCTCTTTTTAATGGTAAAAAGGGGAATAATGGTATGGGTATTGTTTTTCGTTTATTGATACAAATTCAAGGTCAATTTTGTGATATGTATATTTCTCCTCTTGATTAAGTATTGTGCTTATACTGATCTTTTAAAATGTAATGCGTAATTAAATACAGATTATAGATAGTTACTTATAATAGTCAGAAGTTATAGTTAGGTAAGTTAGGTTTTCTAGATATACAGAAATATATTTGACATAGACAGTCTTCAAACCTTTCAAAGACCTTCAGAAAATGGCATTTAAAATGGTTTAGGGCTTTTCTTGACAATGAGAAATGTCTGCTCCTGGCAGCACCAATTATGTCTGAGAGGAAAATGGGCATCGAAGAAACTTGTTATGGAGTTTGCTTTCAACATGGCAAGATTAGCCATTTGGGCAAGAAACTGCTCTTGCCTAGACTGTTTGACTGTTGCTGTATAAACTGGACATGCAGGACCCACAGGAAAGTGACTGCTGAACTCAGTCTTACAGGGTTCCTGCTTCATGAAAGAGTCTAAGAGACTTTCTACAGGACAAAGAAAAATGACTGACAGACTGCCAGCGCAGATGGACAGTTTGAAATTTCCTGCTTTGCTGAGAAGTGTTCCAGACACATTGTGGCCTATGGGCTGAAGATGGATGCCCCAACGTTACAGAGGAACTTCGGGTGACTGTCCAGGCAGTAAGATACCTCTGTCAATCCTAGTGTTTATATATTATCCTTCTGTGGTCTTTGATGGAGTTGAAGACAGATAGTTATAATTATAGTTTTCCTTAGTTATGATAAAAGATAAGCTACATATAAGACTTTGGACTCACAAGGATGGGATGGATGATATTTTCTTTAGATCTTGCTAAATGTTAATAGACAAAATGTTGTAACTGTGTTCTTACTTGATAACTGTTCTGTCATATACAATTTGACTATGTTAAAGTTAAGACCTTTCTTTTTGTTTAAACAGAAAAGAGGAGATGTTGGGGGAAGTCCTGTGCATTTGTCAATAAAGTACTGTTGAGCCAATAGAAAACCTAGATAGGAGGGACCAGGAGTCGAGGAGGATTCTGGGAAGGAGAAACACAGGAGAGTCAAGATGTAATGCCATGGGTGTAGGAAGCCTGGAACCATTCTCCGGTAAGAGAAATACTTAGATTAACAATTATGGGGTAATTACTTAAGTCAGAGCTAGCCAGTAAGAAACAAGCAAGGCCAACAGCTTCATAATTAATACAGCATCTTGTGTGTTATTTGGGGACTACAATGTGGCAGAGCCCAGGCGACTGGCGGGTGATATACCAAAGCGGCTAGCAAGGAAAAGCCGCCTTTTACAAGTTCCCTTAAAGTAATTAAAAAATGAAATAACTTTAATTATTTTATTTTTGCCAATCTATCTAAGATATCAATTTCACCTGTACCTATATTACTATATAACATATTACTGAGATGACTTATAGTCTTTCATGCTTTGAAATTATATATTTCAATTAAGACTAGCCACATCCTGTGTACTCCATAGCCACATGTAAATGATTAACTGCCTCGTTGGAAAGGATGCTTGAAGCCAGTGCCTGGTCCCGACTACCTGCTGCTCAGTAGACACTTTTTTTGGGTTTCTCTATATTGTTTTGGAGGCTGTCCTGGAACTGGCTCTGTAGACCAGGCTGGCCTCGAACTCACAGAGATCCACCTGCGTCTGCCTCCCGAGTGCTGGGATTAAAGGTGTGCACCACCAACACCTGGCTCGATAGACACTTCTTGATCCTCTTTGGTGGCAGGCTTAGGCTAGTCCCCAGGAGAGCTGCATTGTGAGTTCCCCTTTCCCCCAACTCAGGGCTTTACCCTCATCTCCATAATCATTGCTTCACAGGAAAACATGAAAAGGAAAACTCTCCACCCAAAATAGCAAACTACTTAAAGAGACCTGCAGGTCCATCCAATCCAAGAAACTTGGCAAAATGGAAATCCCTTGAACCTTTGCTCTGGACAGGTTTTTGAAACATATACACACTTTATCATGTGTCTGTCACACGTTTACCTCCATTTTGAAGTCGCTTAGGTCTAAAAGTATCCAGCTATTCAGCTATCTTATATTTGACGATAAAAATTCTTTATTGACTGTATTGCTCTGTAAGATAGGAAAAGAACATGCTGCTCATCTTTAAATTAGCTGCATTTTAACCCTAACTGGCATAGGCCCAAAAAAAAGTAGCGTGATCTGGGTGTTTTTTTTTGTTTGTTTTTTGGGTTTTTTTTTTTGTTGTTGTTGTTATTGTTTTCAAGAAGCTAAGAGACCTGTGTGGGATTCTAAAGCTATGAACGTTGCCGTGATCCAGAATGATGTCCTGAGACATGGGTTAAATTTAACTTAGATCATTAGCCAGACAAATTTTAGGCTAAGATTTTAGGTGTAAACAATCTGACAAGGTGATTGGCAGCCTCTCATTACAGAGGCACAGTGATTAATTAACACAGAGCTTAATTAATTTTGTAGGGCAAGGAACAGTATTTCTTTGCAGTGAAAATCAATATTTAAATAGTTGAATTCCCTGCTCATCACTTATTTCACACAGATATTAAAGTTACTTTTTTCTCAGTTTTTTTTGGGGGGGGGCAGAATTTATCTGTGTAGCCCTGTCTGTCCTGGAACTCAATCTGTAGGCCAGACTGGTCTTAAACTCAGAGATCTGCCTTCCTCTACCTCTGAGAGCTTGGACTAAAGGCTTGAACAACTGTTCTCAGTTTAACTTACTTTCAATGCTCAGTTCTTGGTCAATGTTACTTGTTTCCATCTATCAAGGAAGTTGGAGATTTATAATATTGTTAACTCAAGTTATTTTTGACTGAGTGTCAGGTGTTAAGTGAATACTCTCATTCATTTTTGTTTCAATTTTTAAAAACATATTTATATTATTGCCTGGATCAGGATGTTAAACAAGATCCTTAAAACTGAAGATGTGTCTATAAACTGTAAAGATACCAGTTTTCCTGCTTTCAGTAGGGTATGCAACACCACTATAGTCAGGTTACATCCCGCACTGTCAATCTGCCAAAATTAGAGTAATTTAAGAAATGACCAAAGGTAATATTTTGGGCAATTTGGTATGATAATTTCTACTGTGCAAAAACAAACAGGCTGGGCATTGGTGGCGCACGCCTTTAATCCCAGCACTTGGGAGGCAGAGGCAGGCGGATCTCTGTGAGTTCAAGGCCAGCCTGGTCTACAAGAGCTAGTTCCAGGACAGCCTCCAAAGCCACAGAGAAACCCTGTCTCGAAAAACCAAAAAAAAAAAAAAAAAAAAAAAAACCACAACAACCAACTCCAAGAATACAAAGCTTTCATCACCTTGACAAAAAACAAAATTTGCATTGTGAAACCAAATAGACTTCAGAGTTGGAAATTAGTTTAGAAGTCTCCCTTGGGCTGGCAAAAGGAGACAATATCTGCCCAGGTGCTGAGGGGTGAGAAACTTGGTGGCCATGTGAAGCATGTAAGTCTTGACCTCCATGAAGTAAATGAAGATGTTCACAGGAGAAGATCTGTGAACATGTCACAGACAGCTGCACAACACAGAGCTCCAGGGAGAAGCAAGTCTCATGAAAACACTGTACGATCAAAGTCAATGAAGGCAAAGGTGTATCCCATTTTTCCCTCTTTAACCAAATCTTAAAGGAGCCTAGATGGCAAGGACAAGGACAAAAATAAACAGTACCCCTCTGACAGGGCCAGATCCAGGCTTGAGAAAGATGTCACTTCAGAAACTGGTTGCACATCTTCCTTCACTTACAACTCAGGATAGTCTAACTTTCTCTCAGACAAAACTGTATTTCATTTAATCTTTCAAAGTGTTTTTCTCTGTAGTAACTTAATTGTTAACTTAGCTTTCAAGTAAGTATGCCTTTAATCTTGGGTCTTTACAGCTGCGGAGCAGAAGGCAGGATCAGGTAGGAGTCTAAAGCCAGATTGAATCAGAGACAATCACAGAGGAGGAAGGTCAGTGCGGAGGGAGCTTTTCAGGGTCAGCAGTAGACAGCAGAGCCCTCATGTATGCCAGCTGAAATGCTATGCCCGGCTTTTGGGACAGCTTGATATCATGTCATCTGCTTACAGAGAGGACAGTAATCTACCAGTAAAGAAAAGTGTGAATTTTAGTCACCATGTGTTCTAAAGAACAGAATGCAAACTGAATTTCTTTCCTGATCTTAAACTAATTCACTTGTTTGAGCTATCTTATGTATTTTTCTCTTTTTTTAGCTTTAATGATTTATTTCAGAGAGAGAGTCATCAAAAGAACACAGCAATGCAAACCTAAAATAGGAACCTACAATTCACAGTAATGAACTGGATTGTTGCACTTCTGATCAAATCCTTGTGTGTTCATTGCATCACAAAACTGAAAAAGAAAAATGAAATTTCAAAGGTTGTAAAGTTTAGTTTGAGTCTATCTTTTTAATCTTTTTTGCCATTTACTTTTCAATTATTTCTGCATATGCTTAACCTCTGGATTATTCCATTCATTTCATATTTTTCCATACATGAAATAATTCATAAATATCCAGTTTTGAAAACTAGCCTGTTGTTGAACTAAAAATAGCTGTATCCCTACAGTTGAACATCTATTTGACATTTTAGATATAAAATGTTTTTTAATTCAAATTTCCCCCCATAATCTGCCCTTTTTCTGTCATTTTAGTGTTACAGATTCATTAATTACTGAGTGCATTTCATATGTCAGATTATGGCTTAGAAAACATTAGTGAACACAGACAGGAAGCAAAAACAGTAGGGGCACTGGTTTCGGGGCATATTTTCTTAATCAAAGCACTAAATAATGGCAATTTATCCCAGGGTTGTACTAGAGGGCTGAGTGTGTTTTCATGGTACAATGCCACGTCAACTGCGCAGCCTGTGTCCGAGAATGTGGGAGGGTGTCGGGGATTGACAACACAGAGACTTGTTCAACGATGTAAAGAAAACTTTGAGCAGGCCCCAAAAAGGTTCAAGAAAACTTCCTAAGAAAGGCTCCCTCCAGGGAAGCTTCTGCTCTCTCCTCTCCCCTGGCTGGTTCTGCTCTGACACCAAAAACTGATCTGGGCATGTCAGAAGAGGCGGTTAGTCTTTGGACAAGGTTGGGCGGATTCCGTGGGCAGGCCTTTTCCAGGAACTTATTGCCCCGGGCATTGTATTGTTTTTAGTAAACATTGTCTTACAGCTTCCTACTCCCAGGCCGAAGGGGAAGTGGATCTCTGCTCTAGGTCTGGTGTCCCCACAGTATAACCTATAGTATTTTCTCATAGACCACACATAAGATAATAACTAGGGGACCTGAGAGTGGGCTAAGTATTTAAGACAACTTGCTGTTCTTGCAGAAAACACCTGTTCCGTTTCGTTCACATGTATGACTCACAATATTCTATAAAGGCAGTCCCAGGAGATCCTATGACCTCTTCTGGCTTCCTCCAGAACTGCACACAAGTGGTGCACATGCAGAAAAACACTTATACACATGAAAATATATAAATAATTTTTGTGATAGGGTTTCACTATAGCTCTGGCTATCCTGGAACTCATTTTGTAGAAAAGGCTGGCCTCAAACTCACAGAAATCTGTTTCTATATCCCTTTCCTCAGTACTGGGATTAAAGGCATGTGTCACTTTGCCTGGCTAAGCAAATATTTTTTAAAGAAGTATTTGGGAAACTTAATAGAAATAATTCAAATATGATATCCCCAATATTTGTGATCTAAATAACTTGAGTTGTGAAGTTGCATCTACTGAGTAGTAAAGATTACCAGAGAGGAAGGCATATGTAAAGACCATGAATTAAGTATTGAATATGCAATACAGATATTTCTATTAGACAACCAAATGATGTTACTGAACAGGTGATTGCAAACATGTGTTTGTACAGCTACTATGAGCATAATACATATCTCCACTTTATTTACATTTTAATAGTTGACTGTGTATAGGTTTTGACTTTGTTGTTCTTCCCCCAACTCAACCTTCCTGTTCTCCCCCCCAGTCCTCCTCTCCCCTCCTCTTTCCCCCTCTCTTTTTCCTGGCTCCCTCTCCCCTCTCCCCATGCTTCCAATCTGCTCAGGAAATCTTGCCTCATTCCACTTCTCTCGGGTACAGTGCATATCTCTCTTAGGGTCCTACCTGTTTCTCAGACTCTCTGGCAGTGGGATTGTAGGCTGGCACTCCCCTGATCCATGACTAAATATCCTTACTCTTGGCTTTAGCTTGTATCATGCCTTCCTAAACATGAACAAATATCATTTATGTAGCCTAAGTCCTCTAGAATAGGAACTTCCTTATGAATTGCATTTCATTAAGTTTAGTTCTGTATCTTTCTTTTTTTATTTTAAAAGATTTTTATACAATATATTCTGATTATGAACCCCATCAGCCAATTGCTCCCAGATCCTCATCATCTGTCTCTGTCTCTTTCCTTAGAAAATAGGAACCTGAAATAATAAAATAAAAAAACAAAAAAACTAGAATAGGACAAAACAAACAAACAGAAAAAAAGAGTCAAAGAAAAACCACAAGAAACACTCCAGACACAGAGACACATATAAAGCCCATAAAAACAAAATTGGAAACCATAACGTAAAACCAAAAATCCTATAAGGTTAAAAAATGTGGACACAAAGGATTATGAGACAAAGAACTCCAAAAATACCACTGAGTTCATTTTGTGTTGACCATCTATTGCTGGGCATGGAGCCTGTCTGCCTTTAAGTGTGGTTTGCATACCAAGTGAGATTCCATAGGAGAAAACTAATTATTCTTTAGTAAGCAGTTGTCATTTGGAGATAGCTTCTGGGTTAGAAATGGTGACTCATTCTACTTAGTCTCTTTCAGTAATGGGACTCCCCTCAGGCTTCGACCTGTGCACGCCCTATGAACGTTGCCATAATCTCTGTGTTCAGATGTATTTCAGGCCTACTGTCTAAAGTGCCTTGTTTCCTTGGTGTCTTCCATCCCCTCTGGCCCGTATAGCCTTTCCACAACCTCTTCTGCAGAGTTCCCTGAGCCTTGATGGAGGGATTTGATGAAGACATCCATTTAGAATTCAATGGTCCAAGGTCTCTCACTTGCTGCTCATTATTTAGTTGTTGATCTCTGAATTTGTTCTTAGGCTGCAGGGGGAAGCTTCTCTGGTGATGGCTAAGCAAGACACTGATCAATGTGCATAGCAGAATGTCATTAGTAGTCATTTTACAGTTACATTCCATTAGCAGAACAGTAGTTTTTGGTTATCCCATAGGTCCCTGGACCAGCATTACTGAGGTGAAATCTTCTGAGGCATGTTTCCTATGAGCACAGAGAAGCTGTGTTCTAGAGGTGGCCATGGTTGTACCTTGTGCTGGCAGACGGACTTGGTAATGTATAAGCATTACCCAGGTGACACTGGTTTTGAGGCATGAAGGGACCATGGGGATCAGCTGAGGCTTGGCACTGTGAGAAGCTAGGAATAGGTAAAGTTGTAGCCTCAGTAGCAGTAGAAGGCCCAGGACTGAGGATGTCATACAAAGAGGTGAAGGTTGGCACCATGAAGAGAGCCTCTGGAAGGCTATTGGTTAAAGTACAGCCCAGTTGCAGCAAGGGATCCTAGCAGTTAGGAGACGTCAGCACTATGGAATTACCACCAAGAACAGCAGCAACAGTGGAGTGGAGCCAGTGGAACCTAACAGATAAACTGTATACTGTAGCAAGCAAAGCTGGAGAAGTGATCCAAGCCCTTTGGGGGAGTCCAAAAGATCATGTATGGATCGCAGATAATTGAACACTGAGTTATTTACACTGTTGGGGTTGGGTTTCACTTGGTTCAGATTGTGGGGGTGGCCTGGTTCTTTCTTCTTTTTTAAATTATTTTTAGAATCACTCTTGTTTACATATCTATTCCCTCGCCCACCCATCCTCCCATGCTCCCCACCAACCCCGCACCCATCCCCTACCCACTCCCCAGGGATAGTGAGACCCTCCACGGGGGATCATCGAAGTCCATCACATCGTTTGGGGGGAGATCCCAGGACCTCCTTTCCTTATCTGGGCTGTAATAGCATCCCTCCATTGGGAATGGGCTCCCAAAGTCCATTTGTGACTTAGGAATAAACCCGGGCTCCACTGTTAGAGGTTCCATAGACTGTCTTGGCCTCCCAGATGGCACCCACATTCAGAGAGCTTGGTTTGGTTCAATGCTGGTTCCCCCACTTTACGACTAGGGTCTGCATGCTCTCATTAGGTCAGGTCAACTGTTTCTGCGGGTATCTCCAGTTCCATCTTGGTTATTTGGTCATCTCTCCTCCCTCTCCGCAACTGGATTCCAGGAGTATGACTCAGTGCTCAGCTGTGGGTACCTGTTTCTGCTTCAATCAGGTACTGAGTCAAGGCTCTAGGGATGGTAACCAAGGGGGAAGGGCATCAAAGCAGTCTCTCTACCATTCATGAGGAGTCTTATGGAAACCAAATACAGTACTAAGTTCCTAACTTATATGCATATGTAAAAGGAGTCTAAATAGGATCCTTAAATAATGGGGGAAGACACTGCTCAAACTAGATATCTCTCAACACCAAAGGAAACCTCCATTGCCAGGAATGGGTTATATCTAATCGAGTTTTTAGCCAATGAAGCCCGTGGAAATCTCCAAAGACTATTGCCAAGGTGACTTGTTCTCGTTACAAACTGACTGTAAGGCCCTAATGCTGAAGAGAACACCTACCTAATTCACTGACCACAAAAATGTCAAGCTGTTGCCTACCTAGGCCCCTCATCCCTACTAACCACTGTTCTTGGTACTGGAAAGTACTCTGTACAATACCAGAGGGAAAAGGTAAAAACCAACTATCTTAGTTAGGGTTTCTATTGCTGCAACAAAACACCATGACTGGAAAGCATGTTGGACAGGAAAGTGTTTATTTGGCTCATACTTCAGCATTGCTGTTTATTACTGCAGGGAGTCAGGATAGGAACTCAAACAGGGCAGGAACCTGGAGGCAGGAGGTGATGTGGAAGTCATGGAGGGGTGCTGCTTGCTGTCTTGCTTCCCAAGGCTTGCTCAGTCTACCTTCTTAGAGAACACAGGACCACAAACCCAGGGATGACACCACCCACCTTGAGCTGGGCCCTCCCCCATTGATCACTAAATGAGAAATATCTCACAGCTGGATCTCCTGGAGGCATTTCCTATGCTGCTGCTCCTTTCTCTCTGATGGCTCTAGCTTGTGTCAAGTTGACACACACAAGTGACTCCTTGTTAACTTGACACACAAACACATCAGTACTAAGCCACATCCCCTCCTTTCTTATTCGTCCCCAAGATCTCACATTAAAATTTAAAAAAACACACACAATTAAAAGTCCATAGTCTTTAACAATTCAAGCACATTAAAATTCAGTTTCCTTAAAATATTCAATCTCTTTTAAAAATTTTTCAGCTATGGGCTCCTTTAAAAATCAAATTTAAATACCTTCTTTAAGAAGAAAGAACCATTTGAGTTTCATCTATTAAGCAATCCCTGTTTAGATCTGTACCCATTTTAAAATTTGCTTGTTTTCTTGATGTCCAGTTTTTTTTTAGTTCTGTATATATTTTGGATATTAGCTTTCTATCAGATGTGTTGGTAAATGTCTTTTTCCTATTCTTCAGGCTGCCATTTTGTCCTAATGACAGTGTCCTTTGTCATGCAGAAGCTATTTGTTTTCATGAGGTTGAATTTATTAATTGTTGATCTTAGTGCCTATGCTTTCTGTTAAGAAAGTCTTTTATGTGCTAATGAGTTCAAGATTATTCCCCACTTTCTTTTCTATCAGATTCAATGTAACTGGCTTTGTTTTGAGGCCTTTGATCCATTTTAGAGCTAAATTTTGTGCAGGGTGATAAGTATGTGTTTAATTCGAATCTTCTACATGCAGCCATCCTATTTGACTAGTCCTACTTGTTGAAGATGCCGTCTTTTTTCCAGTGTGTGTTTCTGGATTCTTTATAAAATCTCAGGAGTCCATGGATGGGTGGACTTACATATAAGTCTTCAGTTCTAATCCATTGATCAACATGTCTTTGTGCCAATAACAAACTGTTTTAATTACTATAGTTCTGTAGTATAATTTAAAATTGGGAGTTGTGACAATTCCAACAGTTCTTTTATTATTCAAAATGTTTTAGCTATACTGGATTTCTTGTGTTTCCATATGAGGCTGAAAATTTTCCTTTCAATTTATATGAAGAATTGTGCTGCACTTTCCATAGGGATTTTGTTGAATCTGTAGATTGCTTTTGGTAGGATGTACATTTTTAGTACAATAATCCTGCTTATCCATGAAGATGGGAGATTTTTTTCCATCTTCTGATATCTTCTTCAATTTATTTCTTTAATGTCTTAAAGTTTTTATTATACACTGGCATCTGATAGAATGGCAAAAGTTATAAGGCCAGCACAGATCCAGCAAAGCTGAGTGACATGATGGCCACTGTGCCACCTTTGGTTTTCATCTCCAGCTGTTGCATATTTAGGTGACTTTTAATATTTGTACAATTTGGGGATGTTGGATTGATGAAAGTTTCTTATGAATAATTTATGCCTTCTCCAAGGTGTACTGCTTCTAAGTTTCTCCAGGAAAATTTTATGGAGAAAATTTTATGATTTTATGGAGATATCCTTACATACTTGAAGGTCTTCCTTGGGTCTTAGAGGTAGTGACACACATAAAGAAGCCAGAGGTCTCTTTATAAGGTTATGAGACATTCTTGAGACATCTGTCCTTGTACTTACTCAGGAACAAGATAATAAAAACAAAGTAAATTTAAAAGGTCAACAAGATTTGGTGAGCTAGAGGAGTTGGCCACAAATCAGATTGCAAGTCTCCTCCTACTATACACTCACACACAACTATGTGGCATAAACAGCAACAAAGATAGATTAGCAGAAGTTACCTCTGCCCTACACAGAGACTCATATTTATGGGCAAAGAATGGTAGAAAAAGATGATAAAAAATAATAGGTTAGGACCTCCCTTTCTAAGAAAAGTTAGTATGTACAGAGCCACTCATTTGACCACGGACTAAAAGAATGCCAAAATTAGACATATAAACAAAATCAATAAAGATATGAAATATAACCATTATTTTATGCCAGAATTTGTGTAATAACTGCAACAGCTTTGGCCTGAGGATTTTTCTTGGACACTGTAGCCATTAATTGTTATTAATACACTGCTTGGGATATGGTAATCTGTCTGGGCTGGCTTGAAGATTATGTTTTGGTCTAGCTTCGTACAAGCCACAAAGGAACTAGCCTGAGAACAGGTTGTTATATGCCCCTAGATTCTTAAAAATAGGGTTAGGGGATTAATGAGCAAAAATGGTTATAAAGATAAGTGTTTATCAATGATAATTAAACTTGAGTGAAGATGATTATAATGGTAACTGTTCTGTCATGGTTTATCAATGATGACTAAAATATATGTAAAAGGAACTGAAACACATGTCCCAAACCAAAAATGATATGATTCATGTTTTGAAACAAAATGGATGTATCCATGCTTACTGAATTCTGCAGAAATAAAGAAACACTCTAACTACTAATCAGTTTACAAGATTGTCCACCATGCCTGGCTCCCTCCCTCCCTCACCTACTCCTCATATCCTCTCTGGACCAGTCAACTACCAGGACTGGCTCCTGACAATACACGTCTTTCACTTTCTTAGTTAGAGTTAACCCAACATACTTTTTGAGGCTTTTGCAAATGGATTTGTTTCCCTAACTTCTTTCTTAGTCTTTGTTTACAGAAAGGCTACAGATTTTTATGTGTTGATTTTGTATCCTGCTACATTGCCAATTATGTTTATCAGTTGTTGAATTTTCCTGGTTAAGCTTTTAGGGTCATTTACATATACAATCATATAATATACAAATAAAGTATTTTTACTTTTTTCTCTTTGTACTCCTTTAACTTCTTCAGTTACCTTATTGTTCTAGCTAAGACTTCAAATACTATATTGAATAGGTATGGAGAGATTTGACAACCTTGACTGGTTCCTGATTTTAGTGGAAATACTTTGAATATTTCTCCATTTTGGTTGATGTTGACTGTGAGCTTGCTGTAATTACCTTTATTATGAATGTCCCTTGTATTCAGGACATATTATGAAAGGGTGTTATATTTATCAAAGGCCTTTTCCACATCTAATGAGATGATCATGTAGTTTTTGTCTTTTATACTGTTTTTATGGTGGATAATATCTGTTGATTTAAATATGTTGAACCATCCCTGTGTCTCTAGGATGAAACTTACTTGATCATGGTGGATGATCTTCTTGATGTTTTCTTGGATTTAGTTTCCAATTATTTTATTAACAATTGTTCCAGCTATGTTCATAAAAGAAATTGGTCTGAAATCTTCTTCCTTCCTTCCTTCCTTCCTTCCTTCCTTCCTTCCTTCCTTCCTTCCTTCCTTCCTTCCTTCCTTCCTTCCTTTCTTTCTTTCTTGGTTGGGTCTTTATGTGATTTATGTAGCAGGGAAATTGCTGCTTCCTAAGAATATTTGGGCAATGTCCTTTTCTATTTCATGGAGTAATCAGAGGAGTATTGTGTTGATTCTTCTTTGAAAATCTGGTAGTATTCTGAGCCAAATTCATCTTACTCTGGGCTTTTTGTTGTTGTTTGTAGACTTTTAATTATTGCTTCTATTTTACTGGAGATTATAGATTTCTTTATACTGCTTACCTGATCTTGATTTATTTCAACACATGGTGCATATTAAGGAATGTATCTGTTTCTCTTAGGTTTTCCAATTTGACAGAGTACAGTTTTTAAAGTATGTCCTTATGATTCTCTGAATTTTTGGGGGGTCTGTTATGTTTACCTCTAATTTTATTAAATTGAATATTCTCTCTATTTTTAAACTAATTTCACTAATGCTTTATCACTCTTACTGATATTCTCAAAGAATGAACTCACTGCATTCATTCTCTGTAATTTTCATTTGTTTCTAGTTTTATTAATTTCAGTTCCCAGTTTGATAATTTCTTGCCATCTGCTTCTTGTGGACATTATTTCTTCTTTTTTTTCCCTAGAAGTTTCAGGTGTGTTATTAAGTTACAAATATGAGTTTGTCCATTCCCCCCCTCCTTTGGTTTTTCAAAACAGGGTTTCTCTGTATTGTTTTGGAGGCTGTCCTGGAACTCGCTCTGCAGACCAGGCTGGCCTCAAACTCACAGAGATCCACCTGCCTCTGCATCCCCAGTGCTGTCCATCTTTTTTTAAATGTAGGCACTTACTGATGTCACCTTGCCTCTCTTTCTTAGAACTGCCTTCATTGAATCCTACAGGTGTGGGTATGTTGTGGATTCATTTTAATTCAATCGTAAAATGTTTTTAATTTCGGTCTTGATTCTTGTTTCATTTCATAGTGAATTCTTCGGTTTCCTTGAACTTTCTGTTGTTTCTGTTGTTGTTGGTGTCTAACTTTAACCCATGGTAAGCTTCCTGAGTTCTGTACTAGATGTTATTATGTTTTGCACTGGTTTGTAGGTATTTGGATAGGATGATTGTATTTCTAGGTGTTGATATCTGGTCTTGTCTTTGTTTGGTGGGTGTTCCATTGCTTGCTTTCTCTGGATCTTAGGATAGGGTGATGGTTATGGGTTGTCTAGTAGCGAGTGCTTCTGAGTCCCTGTTACATGTGGCCATTGGAGGTCCAGGGTAGAAAGTGTTTCTTGGTTTCTTGGCATTGGGGACTGACAGGAAGGAATCAGGATAGTCTATAGTGGATGTGGGGGGATCCGCAGGAAGAAGGAAAGTTGTGTCTATATCCAAGGAGAGGAGATAGTGTGGTAGAACAGGCCCTTTCAAGTGGAAAATTGTCAGTGGAGGAAAGGAAGGAAAGTGACAATGAACTATCTGATTCCCTAGGCCAGCATGACCAGCAGCTTTCCAGGTAGAGAACGCCTCCAGATATTGGTGGTTGACACAAAGGGATGGCATGTGGGAGGAAAGTTGCTTCCTGGGAATATCTATAGAGTCCCCAGGGAATAGAGAATGGACCTTGCAGTTCTAGAGTAAATAAACATTTTAATAAACACTTTCCTCACATTTTTGAAATGATCAGATACATTCTTCTTTAGTTTATTCACATAGACTATTATATTGTTGAATTTTAGTAATTATGTCATTCTTGTTGCCCTGGAGTAAATCTAACTGGACTGGGAAGTAGTTCTTTTTTTCTATGGACCCGGTTTCATAATTTCATGTTATGAGGATTTACACATATGAATATGAAAGCCGTTGGCCTGGCATTTCGCTTCTCATAGTATTCTGATTGCATTCTCTACCGCCTGATCAGGAGTGTCAAGCCAGTTCCTATCAACAGAACACAGCTGATAAAATCCATTTTTAGCCTTTCTTTGGCCAACTGTGAAGTGTTAAATCAGAGGGCATTATGGACACAGCTCTCTTTGGTGTCCCTGACACAGAGATTATTCAGAGATGTAGTTGGTAAAGAGTCACTGTTCCTGGGACATTCTGTCACAGGATGAGCAGTTCAAATTTCTGATAGAGCAATGACTGCAAAATCATAATCACAGCCCAGGAGATAGACAAGAACAAAAATGACTATTCATTCTTATACTGGACTCTGAAACAGAGGTCTGCGTTGCATCTGTGGTAGTTTGAATAAGAATGGCCCCCATGGGCTTGAATATTTTAATGTCTAATAGCATTGGGAGGTGTGGCCTTGGAGGAACTGTGTCACTTAGAGTGGGCTTTGAAATGTCAAAAGCCCACACCAGAGCCAGTGTCTCTCTGCCTGCTGCTTGCTAATCAAGAGCTCTCTGATATTTCTCCAGCACCATGTCTGCCTGCCAGCAGCCAGTCTCCCACCATGATGATAACAGACTAAGCCTCTGAAACTGTAAGCAAGCCTCCAACGAAATACTTTCTTTTAGAAGTTCCCTAGGTCATGATGTCTCTTCACAGCAATACAATACTAAGATAGCATCCCAGGATATGAAACATGTCCCAAACTTCAACTGCCTTTTCCTAGAAACACAGGTGTCTCTCTCCATTAGCTGGTGTAAAGCCTTTTGTTTGACTTCTATGATTTGTATAGGCAAAGCACAAAGGATTTGTTAAAACATGGACTACTGATGGGGGAGCAATTTAAATCATAACTAGTTTCAAGCAGAAGTCATACATTTCAAGAACTAGTAATAGGGGCACAGTTTTCACTGAGAGCACTAGGAATAAGACACTAACCCTTAAAAGTACAGAAACTCCTTGAACAATTTCTGAAAAACAGGCTGGAGCATCTCTGAAGAAATCATGGAGCAAGGATAGCCCTGGGATAGTCCTTCATTTCCACACTGTGTCAAATACTTATGGCCCACAAGCCCTAGTCACTATTAGATAAAATCCCCCTCCTTTACCTTCTGTTGGCTGACATGTTTGGGCAAGAACAGTTATTTGAACTATGTTCTGGAAATAACTGCTTTTTCAAGTACAAATACATGTCTGGGATAGTTCCCTTACTTGGCAGTTTTCACTTTTTCCTTTTTCTACCTATTGTTATTATCATTATCATTATTATTGTGTGTGAGCCACAAGCAAATAAAATTTAGTCAGGACCATGCAATGGAGCCTTTTGGTTATGACTATCTCTTCTTTGGAGGCAAAGTGATCACAGAATTTTCCTTGGGTGAAGGAAGGAGAGGAAATGGGTGTGGCATGTGCCACCAACCGGCCCAACCCAAGAACAAGCTCCTTGGTCTCACTCCTTGGTTATTTGCTTTGTGATGGAGGCATGAGTCATGGTGCTTTCTACCTGGAGTTTCTATTCTCAGGACCATTGTCCCAATGACGTTTTCTCTAGTCTTAGAGAGGTAACATAACACTCATTTTGATGGCAGTCAATTTACTATGTGAGCTGGAGTTCTCAATAACAAAAGCTACACCTACTTAAACATATTGCACACCTGATTGACTGACTAGTCCAACAGTGATTGAGGTGAGTTGGAATGTTACAGCTTCATACACAAGTTATCTTAAATTATCTTAGCCTGGCTACTGAATGTGACCTAATGTCCTTGTGACTACTGTGAAGTCTTTTGGAATGCACAAATAGATCAATAGCTTCCCCAAAAACTAAAGATAAGAATGCAATCAGATAATGACTGATGTCCCTGATTTGCTGTAACACAGTTACCAGATATTTCCAGCAATGCATTTAAAAAATGTTTTGAGTGATGACTGTCTTTGTTCCATCACCATATTGGAATGTGAAGTAACTTGGCTTTCTCTTCATAGGACATACTAGCTCAAATTTGATTTTAGAATACACTATTGGCATCTTTGAAATGAGGGCTGCTTTTTGTTTTGGTTTTTGGGGGGTGAGGGAAATCTACAATAGCACAGATGCTTTAAAAAGGTGATCTGGGATAAAGAGCTCACTAGCTGTAAAGTGGAAAACTCAGATTTCATCAGAGCCTCTTTTAGGATGAGAATGGAGAAGAACAGGAACCATCCAGCAATAAGCAGTAGTGAGAAGCAACCAGCAAAGTCAGGGCCCATTTTGCATAACTGAAGCCAGAGGGGCTGTGTCCCTGCCTGCTGTTACCCAGATCACTTGAATGTTGCTTTGCATAATCCCTATTGAGGTCTTTTGGAGTTCAGCTCCACTCCGAGGTCCTCTTCAGGGTTCATATTGGATGCTACCGCAAGTGAAAGGAACTTATTGTTTCTGAGGGCAAATGAATTCTCTCACAGTCCGTGATGTGATGTTTCAAACAAGTCTCTTTATTCTTCTGTCTCTATTCTATTTCTCCTGTCCTAATTCTAATTTCACCTAGCTTCTTTTCCCTAGCCTAAAAATTCTCTATCTCATGTGGGGATTGAAACAATGAAAAAAACTACAAGAGTTACTTCTCATTGGTCAAAAGCATATTCCTAGACTAAGTTATAAGGTGCCCAGATGTTTAACATGGCAACACAAGGGTTTCAAGTTTACAGGAGTAAGGCTGTGATCAAAGCCTGGTGGCCCAGTATCCATAGGTCTTTTATCAGCTAGGCTTGGCAAGAGAAGAACTGGCATGCTTTACTTAAGGTGCTTTGTGTAGCAACCTTGGTTGAACATCTGTGACTCTGACCTTGTAGAGCTATAAGGTTTTAAAATTATGATCTATTTACAAAAAGCCTTTAGTCTAGTTTGAACTCCCTCTGAGGTAAAAATGAATTAATTGTGTGCAGCTAGTCTGAGGAAAAGGAACGAAGCCGACTTTTAAGTGTGTACAGTCCTCATGAGACAAATAGACCTAGTTATGAAGCATGTCCTAGTAGATTTTCTATATATCAAAATTATACAGATAAATGAAGTCATCTTTCTGACTAACCACAGACATATGTGCCCATAAGATAGATATGTAGTCATGAGATTACACATACACATCACATGAGATTACACATTATAATGGAAGTACACTAAACTGCCTGAGCAACAGTTTCCAGAGTCGATGGTTCTGCAGGCCTTGCCTGGACAGGTTTAACATGCATCAGAGAATCGCTCCTCTGGTGGATTGACATCTAAATTATCAATTGCCATATGCTGTAACTCTCACAGCCTCTGACAAATTCCCCTTACAGCCTAGAGAGATTTAGAGAGTACCAGTTGGAGAGGCCATCTGATAATAGAGAGTTGAGGGAAGGATGCCTCAGAGCAGCAGAGATGAGAATGGGTGCAGCCGAGCTATGCAATGCTATATGGTTTCCACAGCAAGACTCTCCACATTTTGGTTCAAATCTGAAGGCTCCCCAACTGGCCACTCTCTGGATAGACTTACCCATTGCACAGCTCCTTCAGAAGGTTCCAAGTAGTGTCCCATATTTCTTGTCAAGAGAAGATATTGTCTTTGCCAACGACCTGGGTTCCATCCCCACGATCCAGGTCTGGAGGTTCACAACCATCTGTAATTCTAACTTCAGTGGACCCAACTCTCTTTTGTGCTCCAAGAGCACCAACCCTCAGGTGAACACACTCCATTCTCCCTCACTGCCACATATAAGCATACACATGAATTAAAATTAATACTAAATAAAAGAACAAAAATGTTAAAAATAAATTTTAAAAGTAAGTAAATATTTTAAAAGGTGGAAAACAACAATAAATCCAGAAACAGAGGTGTAGATATCAAACTGTAATTAACTTCTGAAACAGGGTAACCCCAGAAAGGGACCTAAACTGTAAATTCCCCATAGCCCACTAGAAAATAACCTAAAACACAAGAGGAGATGAACCCATATTGCTGGGCTCTCCTCTGTTTCTTTCAACTTCCTGACAGGTTCTCATGTAGCTAAGGGTGGCCTTTAACTCCTCATGAAGACAAGAATAACTTTCAACTTGTGATCCTCCTGCCTCCAGCTCCAGAGTGCTGGGATTAGAAGAGGCACATGCCATTACATGAATCTTATGCTGAAATCCAAACCATACAGATCATGCCAGTATGCAAGCACTCTACCAACTGGGTTACATCCCAGTCCCAAAGCCAAGGGTTGAAGAACAGTTTCAAAGGAGGGATAAGGAAAGTTTGGGCCAGAGCTGGGAAAATGGCTCAGTGAAGAAGTCAATTGACACAAAGCATGAGGGCCAGAGTTTCAAGTCCCAGAAGTCACATACAAGCCAGCTTAGCGTGATGGCCACCTGTAATCCCAACACCCATTGGTCAAAGACAGGATCCCCAGAGCAAGCTAAGTAGTAGATCTATACACCCTGGTTTCAGTGGAGATACCCAGGCCCTATAAAGTAGAAAAAGTTCAAAGAAAGGCACACAGTGTCAACTTCATGCCCTATTATGAGTATGCATGAGAATGCATGTGTACTCACAAACACACATGTGCCCACACATGTGAACATGTATACACACAAGCCAAAACAAAAGCAAAAGAAAGTTGAGCTCCAGATGTAAGGACCCATTCTATTCCAACAGAAGTAAAGAATATATGTGACATTGAAGTGCTATTGAAATCCTCTGAGGTTGTGAAGACAAAGGGAGAGGATCTGAACAAAAGGTAATAAAGACAGTAGTCCTGAGCTGTAAGCTCTAGGCATGGCCAGACACACCTTCCTGAAACCTTATTCTGAGCTTTGCACTCCTCCTCCAGACAGTCTCCAGAAAAAAGTACTTAAAGTTGACATACCAGATGTCAGTTCCAAAACACAGCTCTCACCTCAAAGGAAATAATAGGTGACTTTATTTAATAGTCATATATGAGTGACCATAGCTCAGGAACACAATTCTAGGCTCCTCTACATTCTATGTTTCAGTGTGTTAATGATTTTATCAAGTTTTTACAGTAATCGAACAAATTTTCAAAATACATTGGTGGGACTAGAGAGATGGTTCATCATTCAAGAGCTCTTTTAGAGGACCAAGACTTGGATTCCAGCATATTCCCCAGAAGGCTCACAATTTATATCTCCAGCTCCAGGGGAACTAACACCTCCTTCTGACCCCTGAGGGCACTGCACTCACGTGTTCACACACGGACATGTACACATAGACATCATTTGTTTTCCTAAAAAATAAAATACTTAAAATACATTGGCAAGAACATCAGGCAGGCAGGTTACAGCAAAGCAGGGGAGTCTCTGCTAAAGGTATCAGATGGTACCTGACAACATTCTTAACCTGTGGGTTGGTGGACACTAGAGTGCTGTTCGCACATTTTAGAGAGATTTACCTACTATTACAAGGATGGATGCTGAGTCATGGGGGTGAACAAGGAACAATTATTAAGACAGACTAAGACAGGTCAGGGTAATTTGACTCTGATTTTATTGGTCTTTCTTTCCCTAAACACTAAGGTTTTAATCAGCCAGTCAGCCTTGTAGAAACTTTAACACAGTGCAAACGGAAGTAGCATTTAGAACTCTGACTATGGTTGAGATAGGTGAAAGCCAATCTCATTAGTATAAGAAAGCCCATAAAAATCAGAACTTACTAAATTCAAACAGCTATTTAAACCAGAGTGTTTTGAAATGACTTTTCTGGTAAGATGTCAGATTTGTGTTCGTATGACATAGTTGTGGTGACAGTTTGTTTGCTTTTGTGGTGCCAGGAATCACATACTGGCCTTGTGCATACTAAGTAGCTGTCTTACCACTGACATGCATCCCCTAGGCTTGCACTTCTAGTTTTGCTAAGAATGTAGCCAGTACTGATATCTAAAGCTCGCATTCAGCTGGTTGACATACCAATGGTGTATTGTGGTTAGCAGTTTTGATTGCTTAACCAGTAGGGACATATTTTGAATATCACTTTTGGTTATGTCATGGTTTCTGCATCTGTGATGTGAAAGGAGTCATATAAAAGACTTACCTGTTCAGACAGACTTGAATATGCAGATAGACATGCTTATTGTTCCTAAATACTAAGTGTTTTGCCCATGAGCTTCTAACACTGATGAGGGTTTCAGTCCCTGTATTGATTCTCTCCATCCTTCTTTCACAGAGATAAACCAAAGCATAACATAAAAAGGTGAGTGAAAGCAAACATTTCCAGGACCTCCTTCCTAGTTTCAAACCCGGTTTTACCATAACTAGTGTCCTTTATCGTAGACTGCACACCCAGAAACATGTGGATTCAGGAAACTACCCAGAATCTTGCCTTTCTATTTCATTTTGCAGCTCTCTTCCCAGACATTGTCTTAACCAGTTTCAACCTTGATAAGAAAATGCCATAGGTTTATGTTTAACTAAATAATCAGTTTCACTTTGTACATTTTAAAGACTGGGAAGTTCAAGAGCAAAGCATACACAGATATGGTATGGGAGACCCTCTTCCTCCTTTGTGTCCTCCTTGCTGTGTCCTCAAATTACTGATTCCTTCTCTTCTGTTTCTTCTAAGGATACCAAACTCACAGGACCCCAAGACTAATTGCTTAAGAAAGATCTCATTTAAAAATTTTTAATTATTTTTACTTTATATGCATTGGTGTTTTACCTGCCTGTGTGTCTATGTCCTGGAACTGGAACTACAGATAGTTGTGAGCTACCATACAGGTGCTAGGAATTGAACCTAGGGCCTCTGGAAGAGCAGCCAGTGCTCTTAATCATCTCTCCAGCCCTGAAAGATCTCATTTTTAAGTGACCATGGTCATTTGAGATTCAGCAGAGGAAGGGGAGATAAGCATTTACTCTATTAGCAATCTGATTACTAAAGTCAGAAAGCAGTTGTAAGGTAGGAAGCCAGCTACCTTTGAGGGTTGCTCTTTACATTTACCTGGTACTTCCCGGGTCAATGGAAAAACTACTGTTCTGAGGAGGCTTCTGGCCAGAAGGAGAGGTGGAGGGATCCTAGTCAGGAAGAAGGCATCAAAGGCTGGGTCAAACCTTTGGGGAGGAAATATAATGTTTAAGGAATGGGCTGGCAAAAACAAACATGTGCAAACCAAAGTAAAATAGCAAAAGGTTGGGAGCATCTGAACTTCTGTGTTTAAGCCAGGAATAAACATCCGTGGCTATCTTTGGGTCATGATCCCCCCGCCCCCCCCCGCCCCCCCCCCCCCCCCGAGCATACATGTCTGAGTTTCACAGAGCCACATGGATTAGTGAACAGAAACTTACCCAAGAGCTGTTACCTTAAGAAGATCATTTTTACTTTTCAGTCTCTTTGCTCTTTCTTGACAAAGATAAGGCATGTATATATATAAATATATGTGTATTAAGCATGCCTGCACAGGCCACAAAAACAACTGTTGGGAGTCACTTCTATCCTTCCATCTTGTGGCATCTGGGGACTGAATTTAGGTGAAAAGAACTGCACAGAGCTACCCCTTATCTCTGAGCCATCTCACTAGTCTTCATTCATTTTATAAGGGTGGATGATTATCGAAAATAGCTGTTTTCTTGGCTTTAATAAAAAATCAAATTCTGAAAATAAAAGGTATTAATTTTCAACTCTCCGACTGGTCCATAATCTTCACAAATTAACTTGCTGAGGAAAATTCTGAGAAACAATTTGGTATTGAGGGGTTGGGCAGCAGTTTTTCATATCCTGTTAATTGTGAGAGGGGTGAAGAAAGAGGAATTGTTGTTTTGACTTGTGTCCTTGTTTTTGTTTTCCCTCGAAGACTTATAACCATTTATCAACTTTCCAAGGAACATAGAAAATAACAAATGGTTCCCCATAAATAAATATACAGGTCCATACTGATGTAACTGATTGCACAGATACACGAGAGGTAAGAAAAAGGCTACTAATAATAATGTCTGGAAAATACAGGAATTAGAGTCAGTCTTCCTCTCACTTGGAGTAAAATGAAACAAATTATTTCAATGCAAAGAAGATGGTGTGAGAAGAGAAAAAAATAGTAGTCCAGCAGAGACACCTAGCCTAGACTTGACTTCAATCAAGGGATCAAGGTCAACATTGCTAGTAATGTCTGCTGTCATAATGTTGTCCGGGAGAGAATGGGATGAGAGGGGCTGCTGGTCCCCGTGATTTTCGTCCTGGTATACACATAACCACGTGTGAAAGATACCTGGCACACAGGAGGATACTTACAACACCTCACTGGTATAACCACAAATCTCTAAATGTGTTTGCGACAAGGAAAGGCTAAGAAATTGTCACAGACCAGTAGAGTCAAGGTGACCTACACTACTGCCATTTGGCATTTTGAATGGGATCTTTGGGGAGGGGGCAGATGCTAAATGGTATTAGCTCAAAAACTAAGTGACATTCGCAGAAGTAATGTACACTGCTAATTTCACAGTTTTGACAAACCCACATCTATGAAAGTGTGGATCTTGGGGACACTAGTTGAGGAGTCTGGGTAACTTTTCCTTCTGGTTTTGCAACTGTTTGGGTTTCAGATCATACACACACACACACACACACACACACACACACACACACACACACACACACACACACACACACACACACACACACACACACACACACACACACACACACACACACACACACACACTTTGGTACAAATAGAAAGTTATCAGCAAGGGCCCCTCCTCTAGAGCCTCTGTTCTGGGACATGCCCCTTAGGCGGAGTCTGGTCTTTCAGCCTTGGTGAGCTCCTCCCAGGCAGGGATCTGAGAGCAGAGGCTCCTCCCAGGAGCCACCCGGCCCTGGACTCTGCCCTGGACGCCCTACCTAACTGAGCCCTAGCTGCCCACAGTCTCCAAACTTCACCAGCTGGGGACAGACCCTGGGCTTATCCCCGGATCTGCCTGAGCTGCAGCAGGCGGGGCGTGCGCTGAACGCCCTCCCAAGGTAGGCGAGCCCCATACAGCTGCCGCAGCACCAGTGACGCGCCAGGTGGGGAGGGGGCTCCAGGTGACCTTGGAGCGGGCCACTCAGGGGAGCTTTGCGTTTCCTGGAAAAGAGGGAAAAGGTTTTGGAGAGGTGAAGAGGGTGTTTCTTTGAACCTCTATGTTCTGGGATCGGACTCCGTGGTCCAGAAGTTTCGAGGAAGAGAGAAAGTTGCCTTTCTCCTACAAAGGAATCCACCCCAGGGCACACACACCTGCTGGTTTATTTAGGCTGTTGTTATTCAGTCCCTTAGTCAGAACTCCCCAGACCTCTGTCTGCCTTTGGTCTTGGAGAAAACGCCAATTTCACTGGAGCTGCAGTTTCAGCTTCCGCGAGTTTTAGCAGCAAAGATGAGTGAAGGTGTCAGTTGTTGGCGCTGACTTGCGAAGCTGCTGGTACAGGAAGGGGACAGCCCACTGCTGAACAGTTTCAGACTGTTCAGTCTAGATTTCAGACTGGCCCGAGGCAGAGTTGCTAGAGCACAAAAACACCTACAGGTGCAGGTGGGGTGCCAGAGTGCATTGTTAAGGTTGTGAATTTTCAGCTTTTCAGAAGGAAAAAGGTGACCATAGCCTTCAGAGCATAGAGCATGTCTCCAGCCCAGGACATGATAATGTTCCATCGTCATATTGTTTTATTCAAAGGATCGAGCCTCCTGCCCCCTTCCTTTCGAGCTATATGAAGGTTAACTGAAGTAGATGAAGTTTAGGAATGGCAAACAGAAAGTTTAAGAGTGGCAGAAGGTGATCTAGAGTCCGGGTGTTACCCCAGGCCATTAAATATTCAGTGCTACTGAAGACTGGTTTTCCAGTAACTTGAGCTGGGCCAGAGTGGCAGATACCTGTGAACAACTGGTGCTGTTGTTCAACTGAACTACATCCCCGGCCCAATAGTAACATTTCAAATTTATCATCCCATTCCCGTTTAACCGTGGGATTTTCTGTGTGAAACTGTCTAGGGGACCAGATAAGAATGTCTCAATGCTGCCAAGGCAATGCCTTGGGGGATAACTTAGTTAGGAATCAGGAAATGGATTGCTTTCTAGGCCCTCATTTAGTTTGCTGTGTGCTGTGACAGTGGGTGCCTTCTGCAGAGGGTGACATGTGATGACCAAGGCTTAAAGAGTTTTCTATATTTGAGCTGAAACCTGGATTCCCAGAACCAGAGAGAAGACAATGTCTCAGTGAGTGGCTTTCTGCCTCTACTCAAAGTAGGGACAGGAAGATAGCATAAGGTCTTCTTTTTTTGTAACTTAGAATGAAAGATTTTTAAAAAACACCCTACACCTGAGGACAAGATAACATGAATCAGACAGTATTATTTTCCATGTTGAATGTGTTCTCTTATATGGCTTAGTTCTTCTGTTTGAAATATCAGAGGAGCCTCCTGAGGGTCCTGTGAGCGACGCTGGATGTTTGGTCTCAGTCACAACTTTTGTTTTTCCCACCTTGGTAAAGGTTTAAAAAGTTACAAGACAGTTGCATTTTCAAAGTTTTGCAGTGGTTAGCTGGAGAGATGGCTCAGCGGTTAACAGCACTGGCTGTTCTTTCAAAGGTCCTGAGTTCAATTCCCAGCAAGCACATGGTGGCTCACAGTCAGGCTGTAATGGGATCTGATGCCCTTTTCTGGCACTCAGGTGTACATCATACAGAACATCATATACATTAAATGTCTTTTGAAAAAAGAAACCTTTAAAAGTTTTACAGTGGCAATCTTATTCCATATGCTTCCTAAGTAGTTTATTCCTTGTGCAGGATTCCATCTTCATCCTTTTTCCTGCCTTGCACTTCAGGAGTTAATGTGGAAGCATTCCTCATGCTTGTTGTGGATCCACCAGGAGGAAGAACTCGATAAGCACTGAGCTGTGAGCATCTTCCAATTCTTTCGCTCAAGTTCATTTCTGTTGTTAAGATTGACAGGAGGAAGTTCATACTGTCAACACCAGGCATGTATCTGTCTCTCTCTAGTATCTTTCCATTAGCCCTTGAGATGGTGTTCGGGAAAAGCCAGGCATCTTCATTGTACAGAAAGGAGAACAAATGGTATCAGAAAGAAAGCTCTTGGCTGCTTCAGGCTCTGAACAAATTTCAAAGTCATTTCTTCCACAGTTTGCATGTAAAGGGCCTCAAGACAGCCATTCAGAAGGTCAGGAGTTTTGATGCTGCAAGGGGAGTTGGAGGTTCATGTATCAAATTTAAATCTTGTTGCCAGTACTCATATATTTCTTATGTATTTCCTCCCTCTTTTATATGTTAGAACCCAGTGCTCATGATTAACGTCCTTTTCCCCCTTATATTAAAATAGATATTTTTCCAACAATATATTCTTACTCCTCCCAGTTCCTCCTCCCCTCCCATCAGGATCCATACCCTTTTGTTTCTCTTTAGAAAACAGACAAGCATCTAAGAAATAACAATAAAAGAAAAGGAGATAAAGTAAAAACAAAGTAGGACAAAATAAATAGAAGAAAAAGCCAAAGAAAAAGCACAAGACACACATATAAACACAGAGACACATGTTCACACACATTCACACACACAGGAATTCCATAAAAACACAAAAGTTGGAGTCATGATACATATGCAAAGGACCTGTAACATTAAAAAAAAAAGAGCCCAGACAAAACATTATGAGACAAAGAATCTCCAAAGACGCCACTGAGTTCGTTTTCTGTTGGTCATCTACTGCTGGGCATGGGACTTTCTTAAGAATAATTTGTTCACCTATGAGAATCCCCTGGAGAAAACCAATTTTTCATTTTCAAGTGATTATCAAATGGAGATAGCTCTTGGACTACTGGTGGAAGCCAGTGTCCTCCTCTCTTACTTCTAGGAGCCCATCTGAGGCAGATGAGTGCAGGCCCTGTGCATGCTCCCACAGCCTCTGTGAGTTCAGAGCTGTGCCATTCTGCTGTGTCTACAAGGTCTTGTTTTCTTGGTGTTCTCCATCCCCTCTTATACTCTTCCCACATCCTCTTTGAAAGAGTTCTCTGAGCCACAGTGTGTCTGGCAGACTTCTTAGCAAAGCAGGAAATTTTAAACTGTCCATATGCATTGGTAGTTTGTCATTTTTCTGTGTCCTGTAGAATGTCTGGCAGATTCTTCCATGAAACATGAACCCTGTACAACTGTTCCTCTTGTTTTGTAAGTTTATCAGTCACTTTCCTGTGGGTCCTGCATGTCCAGTTTATACAGCAACAGTCAAACAGACCAGGTAAGAGCGTGGACTGTTTCAACATGGCTAATCTTGCCATGTTGAAAGCAAACCCCATAACCAGTTTCTTCAATGCCCATCTTCCTCTCAGATGTAATTGGTGTGTCAGGAGTAGTTGTGTCTCACTATCATGAAAAACCCTAAATCATTTAAATGCCATTTTCTGAAGTCTTTGAAGACTATCTATCCATCTCAAATATATCTCTGTATATCTAGAAAACCTAACTAACCTAACTGTAAGTTTTGACTATTATAGGTAACTATCTATAATCTGTATTGAATTATACATTGCATTTTAAAAGAGCTGTATAGACACAACATCTAAACTAGCGGAGAAATATATATATACATATATATATATCACAAAATTGATCTTAAATTTGAATCAATAAATGAAAATCCATACCAATACAAAGTATTCATTTCTATACTGTAATCTCCTTTTTACCTTTAAAAAGAGATTGGTTGTGATCATTAACTATTATAACCAACCCCATTTAATGAAAACAAAAATTTATAAATAATATTTGGGAATTTGGGCATTGTTCATTCCAAACTGCTTTCTGCTGGTTGGGGACGCTTTCCATAGCATGACAAAACACAGAAACCTGGCTAAGTCCTCGTTTTTTGTAGCCTGCAAGGCTGCATCTTCTCAGCTGTTTTAAATTTTGGATCACCTGGGCCACAGCTTCCAGAGGTCATGAAACCATAGAAGTCTAGAAGGAACCCACAGCCTTTCATTTTCTGTGGAAACACAAGTAAAATCACTTTTCCAAAGTAACATATCCTTATACTTAAATTTTGAAGTCAAGGCATTTTTAAAATATGTAAGTTGGATTAATTTAGCAGCATTGATAATAAAATGTCTTTTAGCAGTTGCTGCTTCCACAGCAATTAAAGAATTCAAAGACAACACAATATCATACAGTATCCAGAGTCTCTTTGTACTTTTCATCTTTTATTTTTCTATTCTTTTACTTTTATATATTTATTTATTTTTCTCTGAGACAGGCTTTCTCTGTGGAAATCCGCCTGCCTCTACCTCTAGAGTGGTGGGATTAAAGGCTTGTGCCACCCAGACATTATCCTGTTTATTTTTCTCTTCCAAGCTTAGCTATATTTTTCAAACACACTATAAACCTTTTAGATATTTTACTTTATCTAAATCTGACTTTACTGTGAATCTTTATGCTTTTCTGGCCATGTGTGTATTATCTGCTAAGCAATATTGCTAAAATCAAAGCGGTGGCTATTTTAGCCACTGGCTTTCCAACATGGGAGACATAAGTTTACTGCTAGCATGGGCCATGCGAGTCTCTGTCTCTAGCAAAACAGAGCCCATCTGAGAAAAATGTTGTTATCAAGAAGTGGTTCTTCTCTCTGTGCTTTTGTTTGTAAAATCTCTTTTAAGCTTTTGTCATTGTACAAGGAAATTCATGCCTCATGTTGCGGGTGCCATATTGTTGCGGGATTCCTGCCTGGGTTCCATCGCCGCTTTAGGCTCCAAATAACACATGAGACACTGTATTAATTATAATGCTGTTGGCCATTTGTTATGGTTTCTTAATGGCTAGCTCTAGCTTAATTATTAACCCATAATTACCAATATATATTTTTATAAGGTCTTATCTTATCAAGACACAGCCTCATGTGTCCTCTCTTCCTGCGATCACATGGTGACCCCTATTCTTGACTACATTTCCCAAAATCCTCCTTCTTTCCTAGTCCTGCCTATCTTGCTTCCCTATTGGCCAACAGTGTTTTATTCATTAACCAATAAGAGAGACATATATGCAGAAGGACTTACCCCATCATGTGTGTATGTGTGAATGTGTGTGTGAGTGTGAGTGTGTATATGTATGTGAGTGTGTGCATGTGTTTGTGTGTGTTTCATGTGCAAGTGTGTATGTGGGGGCCTGTGTATGTGCATCTATAGGCATTAGAGGCCAGAAGACAATTTTTGATATATTCCTGGGGCAATCTACCTTACTTTTTTCACTGTCCTGGAACTACAAGCTAAGCTGACTTGCAAGCAAGCCCCAGGGACCTTTCTGTTTCTGCCTTCCCAGTTCTGGCACCACAAGTATTTACCACTGTGCCCAGCTTCCTTTTACATGGGTTCTGGGAGATTAAATTCAGGTCAGTACAAGCATCCCAATAAACTCCTTCCCAGATCAATGTGACCAACGATTCTAACAAAGGGAAACAAATCCATTCAACCGTTGCTTCTAGTTCCCATAAACCCAGTAAAGATCCTTGAATTTTAAAATTGTAGTTGTCCTTCCTTTGCTAGTGTCCTGGAGATTATTATGTTAGACATAAAATGACAAACACAATTAATCTTTGTAATGTAGAGTATTGTAAGCTTTGGGAAGTTATTACGGTCATAAAAGTATCATCATGTCACAATGTGAAAGTTTTGTCATCCCTTGACCTTGTTTTTCATATCCCTCTTATAGTCAGCCTTTCCTGTACTTCCAGACCTAAGAAGCCATGGATCTGTATCCAGTCTGTAAAGCTTCGAAGGGTTCTGTCTCAGATCAGTCAGCTTTATTGCTGCTAGGTGTGACAGGGCACTACACAGTAGATCAAAGCTTCTGACCTTGCAACCAGTAAGCAAGAGAAGATCAGGCTAGGATCCCCACGCTCCCCTTCAAGGGCATACCCACAATGTCTAAAGACCGCCTTATTCTAATGTTATCTACAGGTCCCACTGCATTTCCGGAACTTTGACTAGGTATGCATACATGGGCCACTGCAGAAAAAAACTTCTCTGTGTCAGGTTGATAGAAGTTCAGGTCTATGTGTATTAGCATAATATTTAGAGGGTAATTTGACAAGTCCATGTAGGAAAATAACAAGAGCAATTTCTATCCCAAGGCCTTGGACCACCCCAGCCCTGGGCTTTTGACAAGGATTACAGCACAAGGCATGGAATTCCATTTTGTGGAACAGGCCTTAGAAAGCAGTCATTACCCCATAATGGTCATGCCACTATTACACTGATGAGCTCATTTTTCCTGGCAGATTGGCATTGTAGCACGCAGGATCCAGCTCTGAGTAAGATTATTACTATCTTTTCTCTTCTTGGAGCCTACACAGTACTGTCTGGCCCCATGAAAGGTAGCCAAGAGGAAGAAGGTTTCCTGGTTGGTTTAAGATTGATTTTTCTGTGTTCAGAGGTCATGTATGTGATGTGTTCAGCAACAGGGCCCTACCATGCAGTTATGATGGGTTATGAAGAGCAATGACAATTGACAATAGCAATGACAAGACAAAAGCCTGTTTTGTTTTGGGCCAACCTGACAAATATCAATACTAATTCCATTCAAAATCTATTTGTTTATTTTTAAGTTGTGTTTTGAAATTAGTTTCCTAAACACAGGGCTATCATACAGCCTTAGTTTTGGTTAACTCACTTTCTACTCCCTTCTTTCCTCCTTTCCCAAGCTTCCATTCTTGCATAATCTTTTAACTCTTGGTATTCCCCCATCTTCTTTCATTTCACATGTCTTCTACTCTCCCTTCAACTAGTATTTTAGGTTGGGTTGTGAGAGAGTAGCTCTGTGTGACTTTTAACACCACCTTCCTTCAGGTTAGCACTCCCCTTCTCTCTTTTCCCTGTTCTACACATGAAGAAAATAATCCAGTTAAAGTGAGTTGTGTCTTAATATGAGGGGAGGTGTTTAGTCATACTGTGAATTGATATGCCATGTTTTGTTGGTATCAGTGGAAGGCCTGCCTTTCTCTGAATAGAAATGGAGGAGGAGTGGATGGAGGGTGGGCAGATGGGAGGTTGTGGAAGGGACTAGGAAGAAAAGAAGGAGGGAAAACTGCTGTTGGGATGTAAAGGAAAGAAATTAGGGAAAGAAGAAAAGAAGGAAGGAAGGAAGGAAGGAAGGGAGGGAGGGAGGCGGGGAGGGAGGCAGGGAAGGAGGAAGGGAAGGAGGAAGAAAGGAAGACAGGAAGAAAGGGAGGAAGAAAAGGCAAAGAGAAGAAAGAGAGAAAAAGGAAGGAAGGAGAGAGAAAGGGAAAGAAAGAAAATTGTGGAACTGAACAAAAACTTCTCAAGAGAGAAATGCAAATGGCAAGGAAACACTAAGCCTTCTTAATATCCTCAGCCATCCTCAGCCTCTGATATCCTCAGCTATCAGGGAATGAAAAGGAAAAGTGCTCTAGAACTCTTCTTCCCTCCAGGAAAAATGGCAGTCATCAGGGGTACAAGTATCAATAAGTCCGGCTGTGAATTCTGGGAAAGGGGAACTCATGTGGTATTGGTGGGACCATAAATAAGTGCAGTCACTCTGAAATCAGTCTGGAGGTGTCTCAGAAACCAAGAATAGAACTTCCATGTGACCTGGCGATACCACCCCTAGGCATATACCCAGCAGACTTTGCAACCTAATATAGAGTCACTTGCATTCCATGTTCATAGCTGTTGTACTCACAATAGGTAGGAAATGGGACCAACTAGACGTTCATCAACAGACAGATGGGTCAAAAAGTGGTTTACACATAAATACAATATTAGTTGACTACAAGGAAAAGTGAAATTTGCAAATTGATGCATGGAACTGAAAGAATATTTTGAATTAAATGTTCTCTCACATGTGAATTCTAACTTCAAATGTTTTGCTGTGGGTATTCAACCTGGAGCTCAAATGGAGGCCAGGAAACTAGAAAAGGGACCTTTTGTGTGGGAAAGGGGCAAATTAGGGAGGGAGGATAATAGATAAAAGAGAATACAGGGGGCAGAAAGGCTTAAGCTTGGAGGGGCCTGCAAGAATAAAGTAAGCAATTCCTATTATATAATATATTGTTCTTTTAGCAATACTTTTCTTCCAAAGAAATACCTTATATTTTACATCTAGGAATTTTCTCTAGGACTTACACATAATACAGACTTGTGCATGCATACTGAAGAGTGAGGGTGAACAGAACTAACCTTTTCTGAGAATATCAAAGGGAAATACCTGGACGCAGAGTGTAGGTTCTGCGTTACATGCATGCCTTTGGTGGGCTGTGCTTCATTTTCAGGTAAACCCTGTCACCTGAGGCTTACAGCCAGACACTGGGTGTCACCATTGTGCTGTGTAATGTCACAGAACAGGTGTGCTACTTAATATTCCAGTCATGAGCACTCTCTTCAAGGCTTGAACATGTGTGCCCTGCCCCCTTCCTTCACAACTTGCTCATCCTGCAGGACTTTCCTTCCAACTTACTTTTACAGTTTAGCTTGTATCAAAGCATATAGATGCCCTAATGACCAAAAACAAACAGTATTGTTAGCTCAGAGCCAAAACTCTGAAACCTGAAAACTCAGAAAATGTGGCAAAACCAGCCGGGCTCTTGCTTACAGAACACTGTAATTGACTGGATCACTTTGCCAATAAGAGTCTGCTGTAAGGATGTGTAATCGCTTGGTACAGAAGGTGAAAAACTAGGTTTGGAAAGTGAAAGTCTCTGGGAGGCTAATTCTTCAAGATGAGAACTTGGGAAGAGTAGGTATGGTTCCTGGGGTGGGGTTGGGGCGGGGCAGCAATGGCCACCACTGCTTCCTGCATCTTCCTTGGGGGATTTGTGAGGGGATTTTTCTTTCAAGACTGGGGCAAAATGCAAATGGCGGTTCCATCAACCTGGGGGGACATGCTGCTCTGGGTAGCCAGTGCCAGCTGCTCTGTGCTGTCTGCCATGGTGCCTTCAGAAGCAGCTCAAGCAAATCCCTCCCACCTTGCCCGGAATCTGCTTCTCCAGGTAGCCACCCGTTTTCCACTGTTCCAGACTTTTCTCCGGAGGGGCCCCGCTGGGTCAGCTTCCTTCTTGTTTATTCTGAGCAGCTCTTCCTCTCATCGTGTCTCCCAGTCTGCTTTGCCCTCCCACATATTTATTTACGCCTCTCTCTCTGCCCCCTTGCTGAACTCAGAGTTCTATGTAGCAGTCTTCAGAGGCTAACCCTGTAGACCCAGCTCCTGCCTCAGCAATGTTCAAAAAATCTCCCCTACAAGAAGGAATGAACCAGCAGATAAAGGAAGGAAGTGCCTTTATTAATGTTTCTTGACTACATGTAGCCCTGTGTTAGATTGCTACAGCCACCAGCTGCATGGCTTAAACAGAAATTTCCCGTCTTGGGGTTCGTAAGTTCAGAAGTATGAGAGCCAGATATCTGCAAGTTAGATCTATGTGAGAACATGGGAAGGAGTCTCTTGCAGGCTTCCCTCCAAGCTGCTAGAGACTTGAGGCAAATCGTTGGTGTTTCTTGGCTTGGTGGAAAGATCTTATGGGTGAACCTGTCTTCACACAGCCTTGATCTGATGCGCCCATCTCCAAACCCTCTTACACATAAAGGTATCTACAACTGGAATGAAGGTCGATGCTGCTACTGTGTTATGCCATGTTTACTTAGTAGTGCTATACATATAGCTAACCTATTTCAAAGACAGTCATCAGAGATACTGGGGGCTACGACTTCAGCCTGTACATTTGGAGAGGGATCACAGACAAATCTGTATCAAAGCCTTGTATGAGCTTATTTCATATTCCCTCTGCTCCTCTCCGGTCTTTAAGCAGTGAGGTGGGTTTAATTACATCATCCGGGTCCAGTGGTGTGTTGGTTTATCTCACAGAGAACAATGCACCACAATATGTCTGCATTGCTGTGTAGACTGTAAGCTATTATTAGCATCATCATTTGAATACGTCGAAAAACTGTCGATTCTTTGGTAATAAGGAATGATTGCCGTAATTTGCTAGTTTCAAAATGCCACTCCCCACCCACTCCTCCTCCACCGAAAACAGACTTCCCTTTATAGCCCAGCTGACAGTGTAGACTACTTCCAATATTACCTGATTTTTTTCCCCCAATGGCAACAAAACCACTCAAACTGCTCTTTGGCTTTAATTATGGATAATTGTCTCATATTTTATTTACTCATTTGACAAACATGTGCAAATCATTTATTATGCATTATATGTGCTAAGTGCTTGACAAATATTAACTCAAAAACCACCCCTTGTTGATTTTTTATTATTAAGAGTTAACATTATCTGGATTTTACCAGGAAAGACTGAGGCACTGCACGAAGGGAGAGCACCTATACTGACCATCTACCAGGTTGTGATGAAGCTAGGAGAGCTCCCTCCAAACTTTTTAGCTACAGAACCCTTTTCAGTCACTGGAAGCTCTAGGGAGGCTACTGTGTGGTAAGACAAAGCGATGCTGCTTTGGCTGAGGATGAGAGGCCAGAGCACTGTCTGCCCAGCACCCCTGGCTGCCTTGTTTACAAGGCCCGGTATAGGAAATACCTCCTCTTGGCATGGGGCCACATGGGAGCTGTCTTCAATCCATGCTAGTATAAAACAAATAAAGCCTTTCCTCACTTTAATTAACTGATTGTGTTTTATTTTGAAAATTTTATCTGTCTAATCTACTTCTGGCTGAAATAAAATGCTAACAGGATGATAATGCCATATGGCTGCTTGGACTTTGCTATGTCGCTCCCTGCCTCCTTCCCCTGCCACCCTATCTTGGATTTCTTTATTCCACTTAGGGGCTGTCAGCATAAAGGTTTCCTGAGCCAAAGAGAAATGGAATTTAATTTCATATAGATACTGTTGGATGTAAAGCTTTCAAACCACAGGCGTCTGACCTTTCTCTGTTGTTATGGATGGCTAGTCTTCTGAGGTTATTAGGAATATAAAACAAGATGTGCAGTAACATTGATGCTTGAAGGATTTTCCCCCTTATTTTACACACACACACACACACACACACACACACACACACACACACACATATATATATATATAAATTCAGGTAAAGTTTTATGTAACTTTTACTACTACCATGCAGGGAGGATGGTGGTTTTGAGAGAAAGTGATTAAGGATCACTTATCAGGGATTGAGGTGAAGATATCATTGTTATTAGGAATTAATTGTGAAGAATAAAATATATCATAGTATCTATGCCCTGGGCCCAATGTGATTGTGATATTAGAAAGAATGAAGAAAGCAGGGGGATTTTTTCCCTAACATTCAAGTTTAGTGATGAAATTCATGTACACAATGCATACAATATGAAAAAGGACGTTGAAAATAACTCAGCAACAGTGTGGAGAAGTGAGTTGCAGTGTTGCAGTGGAGGAAAGAACTCGGCCCTAGCTGGGCAGTGGCTTTGCTTGCCTCCAATTGCCCACTGCCACAGCTCCCTTTCCCTGCTGTGCCATGATGCATCGGCAGACTTTTTTTTTTTTTTGTCTTCTGGAAATGGACAGACAGTAACGATTTTAGTTTTGCTTGTTGTGTACTGCTTTTGTGGTAAATGCTCACCTGTGCTGTTGTAGGGCCAAAGTATCAGGGACTATATGCCAGCAACAGCCACAGCTGCGTTATAGCAAAACTTCATATATGGTCACTGCTAGTTACTTTAGTATTGCTGTCACTATAGACAAAGTAAGGACAGAAAGGTCTATTCTGAGATTTCAGTACATCCTGGCGGGAATGTAGAACAGCAGGAGCACTGGGTAGAGGCTCCTGACAGCACGGCAGACCTGATAACAGAGAGTGAGTAGGAAAGGGGGTGATTAATAGCCTTCAGAGAGTCGCTTCTATTCACCTACACCTGCCAGCTATACCTCACTGTCCAAAGCTTCCATAGTCACCCGAAACAGTACCACCAGCCAGAGGAACAGGTGCACAAAACATGAACTTGACTATGTTTCGAATTTCAGGCTACGTTTCTTTTTCTGAATTTCATGCTTACAAATTTCAACTTCACATACATTTCACATTTCATGAGATGATACACTTTTGAATTATTTGGAAGCATTAAAAATATAAGAATAATCTGAGTTTACAGGCTGTGCAGGGAGAGGGGACCAGAAAGAAGGCAAAAGTATAGATTGCTGATCACCTTCTTCAAGTTTCTGAACACATTGCTTACTGTCTCTAAGGGGTTTTATTTTTCTTTGAGCATTCAAATGTTGTGGACCAAGTCCCTAATCCAGGAACAGACTTTGGAGGCTCAAGAGAGGGAAGTACTTCCATGTCGTTCCACACAGTAGACTTGCGGAGTTGATGCTGCCAAATTGAGTTCTCCTGAAACAAAGAGAACGGTTGCTGCCTTCTGAGAGGATTTGCAATAAAATGGAAAATTCTTGGCATGCCCTGTCAATTTCATTGAAGATTAAAGGATAAACTCAGGGCTTTGTGCCTTCCCCGGAGGCAATCTTCTTTCAACGTGGTGTGGGTCAATATAAAAATTCTCTCTGCCTTTTAGCGGCACGGGTCCTTGCTATATTTTAAGCATTTTGTTTCTTTCTAGGGAAGACAGTCTGAATGGGGTGGAAATGTGCTTGCACTCGGGGTGAAAAAGACCAGGGTTTGAGCTTTATCTCTGCTAGTTTTACTGTGATCTTAGGTAAACTGACATCACTGTGGTAGTCCAGATTCCTAATTCATAGAGAAAGTTTAACAATTCTATACTCACATTCTACACATAGAATTTATTGTAGCTTATTTTCTATTGGTTTGTTTTCTCATCCGGGTGACACATTGTCTGAGGTCCAACTTAAAGGAGGGTACATTATCTTGGCCCACAGTTTTGGTGACTGGTGGGAGTTCCAATGCTAGAGTTTCTTGCTTGGAGACCAGACCAGGAAGTGGAGAGCTGTATCAAAAGAGAAGCCTGGCTACAGCATAGCCCAAAGTCATGTAAAGGTTCTGTATCCTTCCAAATCACTGACATCAGCTAAGTGCCACATGCTCACCTGTGGGGGTGAACATTGTAGATTCAAGCCACCTATAGTTGGCCAAACTTTTGAACAAGACATGAATGTGGTTCTCATTCAAACTACATCTTATTCAAACTACATCTTCTCCATCTTTACTGTTTAGCACTCCATAGCAGGTCCTATTATCATCATTTTACCCACAAAAAAAATCCCAGCAAGTGTCTCTAACAGACATACTTCTCTAAAAGGATGTCTTCATTCCTTCAAGTTTAGAAACATAAATGGTTCTTCATGCGTGTGTGCACATGTATGTGCCTGTTCATGTTTGTGTAGGTGCATGGGTGTGTGCATGCGTGTGCATGCAGGTGGAGGTCAGAAGACCTGTTATTTCTCAGATACTGCCCAATTTTTATTTATCTATATATATTTTTTGAGACAGACTTTTTCATTGGCTCAACCCTGGCCAAATAGGCTGGGTTGGTTAGCCTGTGATCTTTAGAGATTTTCTTAGTTCTGAAATGCTGGGGTTACCAAAGAGTGCCAACATGCCTGGCTTTTTCCTTGGATTCAGTGAGGTTGATTTCAGCTTCTCATGTTTGTAATGCAAGCACTTTATCAAATGAGCTACTTCTCAGTATGTGATAAGAATTCTTCACTATAAGCTTTCTCCAGTGAATCTAAAACAAACAAACAAAATCAAAATTACATAAACCTACTGACAGGATTCATCAATTATATTTGGCTGTATGTCTCTTAAGATTATTTTTAAAAACTTCCTTTAAATTTTTTTATTTTATGTGTATGTATGTGCCTATGTGCATGTATAGCACATGTATGCAGATTCCTGTCTGTATGTGTAGCCCATGTAAGCAGATGCCTGGGAAGGCCAGAAGAGGGTGTCAGATTCCCTGGAACTGAAGTCACAGGGGGTTGTGAGCTGCTAATGTAGGTGCTGGAAACCAAATCTAGATCCTTTTCAGAGAAGCAGGTGCTCTAACACTGACCCATTTCCCAGCCCCAGACTCAATCTGTAGAAGACTTAGTTACAAGGATGCCTGAGTATTGAAGCCCCTCAGGCTGTAATGTTCCTCATTAAACTTTTTAATGGTGTTCTTAGATAAGCTTGAGGATTCTTTGAGATCCATTGCTTTGTAGGCAGTTAAAAATGCTACTTTTCCTAAGTCTATCAATTCCTTTGAATTTATTAGCCGACATACCATAAAACCTTTCCATTACTAACTACTTAGTTACTGAAAAAATACAGTTAATATGTTAATGAGGTGACACGCACTTACTATGTCTTTTTCTTTTTTCTGGCTTTGTCCCATGTCCATCCAGTTGTTAGCTCAGCAGCTTTTAGGGGTGGGTGGGGGGAAGATAATGAAGACCATGGCAATAGTAAGTTTTCATTTATTATAAGTTCAAGAATTTAGGATTTTTGATATTATTCAGTTCATCACAGTCATTTATGATGGTTTCCACACTTTATTCAAACAGTATTTGATCACCTGTCATGCTTAGTTTTATGGGCTTTGTGTCCTCAACCTGAATCACCCAAGATTCAGCTTCTCCATAGGAGGATGTGGTATCTAGAGTACACACAGCCTGTTCACCTGGAATGTGACTGTGTACAGTGATCAGAATACCAATCACAGTGTCTGCTCACTCCTCCTCTTTCCCTCTTGTGTGGTTGTGTTCATGTTCTCGGGTGTGTGTGTGTGTGTGTGTGTGTTTGTATGTGTGTATATGCTTCTGTGTGTGTGCATGTGTTTCTGTATGTATGTGTATATATTCCTGTGTGTTTTGTGTGTGTGTGTGTGTATGTGTGTGTGTGTGTGTGTGTGTGTGTGAGTGTATGTGTGAGGGTATGTGTGTGTCTTAGTCAGGATCTCATTCTGAAACTCAGGCAGGTCTAAACTTACTTTGTCAAAGCTGTGAGTTGAAATTTCTCTTCATTCATATTAGCCACCTCTTTTTGAAAAAAATAAGAAAGCATGATATTGTATATTCATTCTGTTCATGTTTTTTAATTGAATCATACAATGTAAATGATATTCCCCAATGACAATCTAATTACCAATCTCATTCAAGTGCATTTGTATTTTTTCATATTTCCTTTCCATTAGAGGGTCTTTTGATAAACAGACCTTATCAAGGTTCTCTAGGATCTGCACACACAGTTTGATTATGGCTATATTTCTAGTTCCACGGACATTTACTGAGCATGTACATTGCACTGTAACATAAAGTGAATAAAACAGGGCCCTGCTCAAGAGATTCTTCAGTTTAAGATGATACTAAAAATTTGATAGTAAAGCTTTGATTGTGACAAAACTCCTTTATGCTGTGTTGCTGAGCTGATGATTTATGTTTTCCTGAGGTCAGAACTCACAATGACAACTGTAACGGTGACCACAGAAGTCCCCCCAAGAGGTAAGACAGAAGGCAACTCTGTCTCGTATGGACCGTCGTCAGCTCACATTATTGAAGAAACTGAGTATGTGAAAAAGGTATGAGGGCATATCACAGTTTTTATTTTTTTATGATGAGCACCAGTACGCATCAGTGGGCTTTGTGTCCTCATTCATGCAATGCATGGAAAGGGGCGAACCTCACTTGACTTAGGACAGCTGACAACTTATATTTAAACATGGCTAGTCATTTCTTCTTTAGAATATAAACCTGTGCCTGCATGGGAAGTAAAATGATTTTCTCCACTCGGTAGAACTGAGTAATGGCCAGGACGGTTCAGTACACCTATCAGCATTTAATTCACACCCCACCACTCGCTGCTGGATTTCCTGCTGTTTTATGACCTTCCCTGGTGGTTTCCTGAATGTGGATGCTGTGCTCCCAAGTAGATGTTTATGTTTCCTGCTGATTCTAGCTCTCTTTCCTCACCTGGTCCCTAAGTGCTAGCTAATGCCAGTGACTACTCTGCAAGTGATGTCATTAATAATGTAACTTATGAGAAATCTACCAGGAAAAGAGCTAAGAAAGGATACTTACGTAAACTGTAATAATAGATGAAAAAGTTCTGTCCAGATCAGCTAATTAAATTATCTGGAGCTGTCTAGTAATTCAGCAGGTCAGCAAGACTGGAACTCAAAATTCATGCATAAATTTGTATGATCATTTCTTAGGGATTCTCTGTCATAATTATTTTGTAGTAATTAATATGTAGTAATTATTTTGTAGTAATTACTATATGATTTTTGTAGTGATTAATAAGTAGTAATTGTCTTTTAGTAATTACTAAACACTAAATTAGTGCTAAATTATAGATAAAAGTGAACAAAATGCACAGTTTTAAAGTACTAAGTACTAAATTGTTTTGTAGTATATATTATTTAATTTTCTTTGTCACATTTTAGGTTTATCTGAAAAAGAGATATAAAACAAAAACACTTATTTTCATTAACCTAAATGATATTAACTTAAATATAATTTAGGTTGGAGACTAATATTTAAATGTGACATCTGGATATATACCTAAATAAAGTGCACTGTAACTGGTATACAGAAAGAAAAATTCATCTAGAATTAAATGTCTTATAAAAAAATTAACCATTTTTTTCTTCCAGATTCGAACTACCCTGGAAAAGGTCCGAAATCACATGTTTAAAGATGAAGAAGAACATAGCAATGCAAATTACAAACTACATGCAGAGGTAATAAATGCACCAAGATTCATTCTTTGCATTATTTCAGATAATTAACATAAAGTCATATAGATTTCTTATTCAATCAACTTTCCTGCCCACTATTATTTATTGAAGATGAATAGTAAAATATTTCATGGATGTCTAACATCTAAAGATTTATATATGACGTGTTAACTAGGGATGCTATTAGAAGATTCAGATCAGAATGGCCAGAACTTGCTGGGACATTGAAGACAGAACATAATAATAAAGTAGATAGGAAGACACCAGACCAAGGGGAACACATGGTAGCAATACTTATCAGAGACATAGGTAAAAGTTTGCAAGTGCACTTGCAATACAGCAACTGATGGTTTGAATTGAGTGATGGTTTTGCTGATCAATATGCTTAAGCACCTTGCCCTAATTTCAGTAGCATCTTCATGTACTTAAGTCTCTTTTAGCTCAAACTATACCAAATTAAATACCATTAGAGCCAAAAGCACCTATCTCATTAGCATTACTGACTCTAAACCTTGGTCACACATCACAAGAGAAGGTAGTATGTGCTACATAAATACAGTCTCCTTATATCATCCTCAACTTCCCATATAACATGACTAGTGCTAGAGACTTTCTCAACTGCTCCAAAGCTGGGCAGAGACAGAGAGAGAGAGAGAGAGAGAGAGAGAGAGAGAGAGAGAGAGAGAGAGAGAGAGAGAGAGAGAGAGAGAGAGAGAGAGAGAGAGAGAAAGAGAGAGGCAGAGACAGAGACAGAGACAGAGATTGTCTTGATGTGTGGCAGAGAAGATTAAGTTAAAAATCATTTTGGCCACATGGAGCTGACTTCTAGAACTCCATTGGTGGTTAGGCATGGTCCTAGATTTGAGAGCACAGATCTGGATTAGATGGATTCAGTAACATTTAACAGGCTATTGTCTTGGTAAAGTCTTGAAACTAGATCTGGGTTTGGATCTTGAGCAGGAGGAAAAGAGTTCAAGACCTGCTTGATTGATACAGCAAAACTGTATCTCCAGAATAAATAATAAAATGCAGTAGTTTTGAAAGTGGCGAGGATTGAAAGAATGTGACAGATGATCTAAAGGCATAGTGATGAATTTCCCAAAGCTTGGGTCTTTGGAACAAGAACCATCATGGAGGTTGAAATGAATAGTGGAGAATTAGGAGGAAAAGCCATAAAGTATAGAATCCCAGAGGGTGGGTAGAAAGAGTAACTGTCCAGTGTTGTCCATAGGCCTTGTAAACTGAGAACTGGCCAATGTCCACTGGAAACATTGAAGTGGATTTATTTTTGCTTACCTTGCTAGCAGTATCCATACATGGATGAATAGAACACAGTGTTGCTATGATGTAGGGTCTTGATACCATGTCAATTGTGGGCTGCTGGTCTGACAGCAGCATCTCCATAAGCTTATTAGGTTTGTATTGTCTAGGCCTCCACCCAGACCTCCTAACTCAGAAACTACAGCTCTTTACCGTTTGCTGACACCCATGAGAGCACTGATCTAATTATTTACAACTATCAACCACAACCAGTAATCTACCCTCAGCAAGAGTCTGTCTGTCAATTATTCTTTAGTAAATATCCATGGTTATGGAAGGTGTGGTCTGGACCACACACACACACACACACACACACACCCGAGGGTGTACTGTGTATATGCTATGCACTTTAATGCTTTGGCTTGGTTTGTTTGTTTTTGTTTTTTGTTTGTTTGAATTGGCTAATATGGATATGGCTCTGTAGACCAAGCTGGCCTCAAAGTCACAGAGATCCTCCTGCCTCTGCCTCCCAAGTGCTGGAATTAAATGCATGCACCACCATTGACCAACTTAAAGTTTTTATTTCTGAACTATAGATAGTTTATTGTAGTAGAAAAATTGTAAGTTTGGTTGTTAAGCAATCTTAGACTCTAAATCTGGTTTCCAGGTTATTTATGTAGGTGTAACTTTGGTGTCCTAGTTAGCTTTAAGTATCAATTTGACTCTGCTTGGAGTCATCTGAGAAAGGAAAGTTACCTGGAGGATTGTCCTGACCAGATTTGCCTGTATGGGATTGCCTTGGTGGTTATTATGGGATTGCCTTGGTGGTTATTATGGGATTGCCTTGGTGGTTATTAGATGTAGCAAGTCCCAGGCTGGGGTGTGTGGAATCATTTCCTTAGCAGGTGGCGTTGGGTTGTATAAGAAAGCTAACTATGCGTGGGTGTGTGAATGAGTCAGCATGTGGTGGTATTCATGCTTTCAAGCTCCCACAACAGACCCTTCACTGACATCTCTCAATAATGCGCCTGAAAGTTTACACAGATAAATTCTTACATCTCCCAAATTGCTTTTGATCAGTGTGACTTTTTTCCCAGCAGCAAAAAATCAAACCGGAACAACTTAATTGGTGAAACTCTAATTTTAACTTTTCCCACTTCTCTAAAGAGTATAATGCTTTCTTCTTTCTGAAGCATCCAGGCAAAGAAGCATGTATAACATTGGAGCAGACAGGGTACATAAGAGGTGCTTAGCAAGTAGACATTGTTATCAAAACTGTGGGGGTGTGTGGAGTTACATGATAGTGTCACTCCATGAAACAAGGTCAAAGAGCGGACAGTGCAGATGGTCATCAAGAAGTTGTATATTGAGCTCTTGTACTTAACTTGCATAAACATGGACCCTGCTCCTTAGTTTCCATGTCTGAAACTGGTGGGCTGAGATGTTCTTTACTTTCCTAATCACCTCCACATGGCTATGAGTCTTTGTAGATTTATGTTCCACGCATTTTCAGGGAGCGTGACTTTGCCCAGGATTACATTGCAGTGGAGCTCTAGTCTGACATTTCTGATTAGAAATTTAATATGAAATGATGGCAAGGAAACACCGTTAACACTGAATGTTAGCAGGTCCAACTCTGTTTAAGCAAAATATTTTTATAGGTGTGATTTTAATTAATCCAGTTTCATGGTTAGTGTTTGGTATGCGCAATACCTTTAATAATGTATTTAAAGCTGTAAGAAATATAAAAGGCATAAGGGATGTTTATTCTCCCAAGACTCTTTAAATTCAGCAGACATGGAAGCTGGCTCCTTTGTCTATAATTGATCATCAAAATTTGAGTTTAAAGAGTTGCTTTTGCTGGTTTGAATCCTCTTTTACTCATGTAGTGAATGATAATCAGACTTGCCAATGTTCATAGTGGCCTTGTTGGAGGATGTGTGTCACTGTGGGGACAGGTTTTGAGGGTTCCTTAAGCATAAGTTATGCCCAGTGTGGCACACAGTGTCCTGATGTAGAACTCGCAGCTCCTTCTGATTTCTGTCTTTGTTCATTGCAGCAATCTGGAAACTTTCGGAATGGCTCAGATTCCACAACAGACCCCAACTCTTTGGATTTGCTCATGGAAAACATGAGAAGAAAAGACCAGCAGCTTCTAGAAATGAACAGGGAGAATGAAATGCTGAAAATAAAGGTATAACTGCTAAGAGCTCATAAGTAATTAGCATTCATCAAGATACCCACTCATACCCAGAAAGTCAGAAATATGGGCCAAAATGTTGGAATGTTGTACAAATTAAGTCTTACTGTTTTATTTTGGAGACTACTTTTAGTATTAAAGAAATCTTTTGAAGGTCTGTGGGGATAAATTTTGAATTATGCAAAGGTAGCAAGTTCTCAAAGTTTCCTGTGTGATACCAAACTGCAGCTAACAATGCTATAATGTATAATTACACATCTATTAAGGGAAGAGATCTTAGGCTAACTGCTTTTACCATAATGCATTTTTAAAATATTTTGCATCGGTAAGAAATATTAGAGCTAGGGAGATACCTTAGTCAGCTAAGTGCTTCTTCTTCAAGCAGGAAAGCCTGAATTTGAGTTCAGCACCAACTCCAAAAGCTATGCATGGAGGTGTGTGTTTCTCAGGAGGTAGAGGCAGGAGGATCCCTGGGGCTACTACCACACATCATAGTCTAATATGTGAGATTTAGTACATACTTCATCTTAAAGGGGAAAACAAGACAATAGAACTCCAAGGTTGCCTTCTGACTTCCCTATGTACTGTGCATCTGCACCCACACATATGTGTATTGGAAACATGGACACATACCCCCAAATCCAAATGCTGGTTCCAACCTTTATTATCAAATGCATCATTAACTGTTTAATTAATCTATTGTTGAGTGCTTTACATTTCTCCATTGGGGTTCACTTTATGTGTAGCCTCACAATGATTATCTTGGTATGTAAATCTCAATGGCCACCCTTGATCACTTCCTTAGGTTATATCCTTGGAAGATGGGCACTTGAACTTCATTGCTCTTACTACTCCAATCTTGTCCCACTTCTATTTCACAGAGCTGTATTTATTAGTATGTAGTGAACATTGGTGATAAGAGGATTGCACCTATGTGTACTGACAGACAGGATGGCATCTACCTATGCAAAGCACTTGTGTGCATAGCACCAGGGTTTGGCTGCACCATAGCAGACGCCCTACGAGAGACTTCTGTATTTGACACTTTTCTCTTACTAAACACCAGCAACTTCTCTCCTATTAATTATCTATAAGGATGCAAATTGTAATTAGGTACTGCTTTTAATTGACGATAAAACTGTTCTGCTTTTAACTATTTTTATTCTGTAATATCTAACATGCAGGTTGACTTTTACTTTTCCTAGCTGGAAGCTTCCCGAGAAGCAGGAGCAGCAGCTTTGAGAAATGTGGCCCAGAGATTATTTGAAAACTACCAAATGCATTCTGAAGACATGAAGAAAAAGCAGGAGGACAGTAAACGCTTACTCCAGGTACTAGCCCCAGCTGTAGCTCATGAGCTGGAGAAGTCAGCTCCACACAGCCATGTGTGGCTTGGTGCTACACTGCATGAATGGTGCTATTTACAGGAACAGGTATACATGTGCTTACATTAGGGTCTCAGCCCTAACCTGAGTGACTTGCCAAGAAGGTACACCTGGTATTTTCAGGGGCAGATACATACTCATTTTTTTTCAACTGAGACACATATGCAGATGTTCTGCTGTTGAAGTCAGCTGATGTCCCCTCCCTAATAAGGACACTTCTTTCATGTGGCTGACCTTTACACTGACTTATGTATTTAATAAGCAACCTTGGGATACAGTGGGGGCAAGTACACTGCTTTTAGGATGCTTTCTGAAAAGAAAGAAAACACTTTTAATGTAATATACAAGATGCTGTATTTTGTTCTAGATAACTATTAAAACCAAAAGTCTAGCAAATTTTTTTTCTGACCACAGATCAACAGTCTTGAAAAAGAGCAGATGTTAAAGCAACGTGCTGAAAATCTGAGTCAACTTTCAGAAAAACTTGAAGAAAAACATGGTCAAATCATAGGACTAGAGAACCGTGTACAGAGGATGGAAAACGTAAGTGCCTGGAAAAGCAAAGACTTTCCACCATGACAGTGTCATATCAGGGGAAGTAGAATGACATTAATTGGAAGTCTTTCTTGGCATGTGGATTTGTGTGTGTAGGGGATCGATGCACGATTCTGCTTTTTACAATACTGCTATTCCCCCTAGACATTTCATGGGACCTGTTCTGTAGCTATTGGCTTTCCAGGTTTCTCCTTGTAGTCCATGTGTGTATTTAGTGGTCTGTGAAAGAAATAATGGGTTAGGTCACAAAGCAATCCTGTTAGGAACAATAACAGAGTGAATCCCTGTAATCTAGCATTTATCAGCCCAATAACAAACAAATTAGAGTTTAATAAATCTAGGTACATTAGAATCAGTGTAGTATCTTTTTTAAAGCAGTTCATGACTGCTTGGGGTTTATAAGAAACAGTGGTTACAAAATGTGCAATAAAATTGTGACTATTAGAACTCTCAAAAGGTTTGCTTAGGGAAGAACAGTGGAGAGCAAAACTGTGAAAGCCTCATGGAATAGCTTCCAGTGGTTAGCACTCCAAATACCAACACAAATAACATAAATTTAAGTATGTGTCTTCAAATTCAGAATTCAGACAAAATAAATAACATAATCTTTTTCTGTAAAAACAAATGGGAATCTCAGAAACTAAATTGAGATAGGATAAGAACATAGTCTTAGGGTTCTAGTAAATTATGTCTCCTTCATCGCCATCTCATTGTATTCCTTGATTGGCCCCTAGTCTATTCAGCCTCTACTTGTTTGAGTTTTCTGAGGTCTTTGCCACTAGAGAACTTCCACTTACTGGGTGTAACCTTTCAGAACTATGCTCTGACCAAAATAAGTTGAATTAGTTTTAAAATATTTCCCAATAATATAAAATTCGATAACACTGTGACTGTTAAGTCTATAGTCCAAATGAAGGTCATGTGGCATATGACATGAGCAACAAACATAACAGGACCTAATATGAACACAAATATAACAGGGCCTAATGATAGCATTCACCTACATCTTTATTTTGCCGTGGGCCACTGTTGTCATTCCCAGAATCACTGAATCCCTTGGAAGCATGCCAGTTCAGGAGTTTTGGAAAAGCTGTAGTATTTGTTGAGTGCCTGATAATGTTATAATATTTTATATTGTAGTAGATGGTTTGAGGGACTAATATACCACAGTGCATATTTTCATTGAGGGAAGGAAGATAGTTCTGTACAGCAAATAGAATTATGTAATCAAACAACTGATTAACCAGCTTGAAATGGGAGAGCAGAATTGAGATCACCACCTCTAAAACCCAGAGCAAGGTTAATAGCCACCTGTGGGTTTAAGAAACGTAACAAGAGGACAGTGGAAGAAAGTCCCTTTTCTAGCAACTCTAGGAGTTCAGTTGTAGGCATGAGCTCTTATCAGACTCTTGGGTGTGTTTATTCTACTGTTATTTCAAGATATTTGAGTACTCACCATGTGATGCCCACAGCTGGGCATGGGATATATATTAATATTTGTGAATGAACTAGAAATAATCACTATTTATGATAATTAAAATGTTTGTAACTGGATTGTGCTGAGTGTAAGGAACTTTGCAGATTTCCCATTTTAATTCTCCTAAGGGTCCTAAGAACAGTGTGACCAAGAGTGTTGACATTGGCTGTAATTGTGACTCTCTTTCAGAGCTCTGTGACACAGTGAGGAGATAGGATACCATGCTCATCAAGGGCATGAGACAACCTTCCCAGGTTTATTCTATAAAACCTATTCAGGAATAGCTAAGGGAGCCTGTTGGGGTCTCTCTGGTTAGTGGAGTGAATGATGATAGAATAGAGGAGCAATGTGCAAGGCTGTTGTTTCAGAACACATTTAGCGTAACGTTATTTCATATTTTCCAAACAAGTGTGGAAATAAGTAAAATAAGCAGCGAAGCTTGGTGACACCTTCTTGGGCTCAGGAGATAATGAGGAAGCAGGCTGTTGGACATTTCCTGGGTGGGGAACATTGGAATAAAGAAGAGAGCGCTGAGCCTTCTGCACTAGTGGGGGCAGATGGAAGTTCAAAATGGAAGTGAAGATGAATAGCACACCTCCCTGGAAAGGCTGAGAAACACTGCTTTGGCCATGGCTGCTCCCCGAGAAGCATTCATTTGCTACTCACTTGAGCAAGGCCTTGCTCCAGTAAATAGCCATTAGTGCTGTGAGGTCTGGTAATGAAGACATTACTTAAAACCCCCGCCATCTGTCCCCCTTTAATCAGGAATGCGGCGAGAATGAATTCCGAACACACAGCAAGAAGCTAGCAGAAACGCCCTGTAAGAGCATTTTAGCATGGCATATGTTCCTTTTGCCAGCAGTGCGATTCTGTTGGTTCACATTTGCTTGCCAGTGTCATTGATTTGGCCCCTCCACAATCTAAGGGCTCAAAAGCACTTCAGAGACCACCTACTTCATCATCGATGTTTTATAAACAAGAACAGAGAGCAAACAAGAAACCTTTCCATAATCTCCATTTCTACTTATGATCCTCCCTATTACACCCATCTGTTTTATAATGTGGGATAAAGAATGTGCTCTGGGGCCAGTTAAATGGCTTAGCAGGTAATTCTCAGAGGGAAATCTTGAACTCTCAGAGACAAATCATACCCATAGTGGGGTGTTATGCACTTGACGAAGGCACTGGGAAGAAGTGTGTGCTAGGCAAGTGATATTTCACACGTTTCCAAAGAAGGGTCCATGAAGAGCCATGGCATATGCAAGAACCTGGCTACGGCAAAACACATTCTTGTTAGTTGCCCTGTCTCTGACCCTGATTGCGAGCATTCATTAATCAAGAGAAAGTGTGCATGTTCTCTGCAACCCACAAGTTCATAATACATAGCCTGTGATAGTGTTTCCTTGAGAGTGCAGGCATCAAGATCAGCCTCAAGGTATATCCACGATCTCTCTGGAATTATTTGCAGACACTTGAGGCTAACACGGAAAGGGTTAATATGGAATCATTTCTATGAGGCAAGATTGCTCTGAGACAATTACTTAAATAAGGTAGCATAATTAAGAGTAGCAACTCACACAGGATATGAAGTAATTGGTACCTTTAAATTACTGTGTATTGAAGTCCAACTATCTGCCAGGGAAGCAAGTAGGCTTCTCGTCCTATACCAGTTGTCTCCACTCCATTTATTTCATCTTAACTTAGGGATATCCATAAAGTTAAAAATATGACTCATATAAATAGATAATACATTTTAGAAATCAATTTACTACTAATTGTGGAGCCAGTATGATAATAAAGTTAGTTTTTATAAGGCATTTATAAGCATTGAGTGTTGGGGGGGTCATAGGAATGGACAGAATATAGACTTGTATTACCGGTCTAGGTAGATTGAATTAATATTCTTTAAGACAATTACACTATAACCTTTAGGGTTAAACAGCATTGGGCATGCTTTGAAACATTTCTATCAGTTCTGCCCACACTGTCAATACCATTTTTGCCTCTCTGCAGACTTTCCTGTTTCCCCCCAACTTGGCTCCAATCAGCAACTCAAACTCTGCTTACCCAAGCTTGGCCTTTTGTGGACTTGTCAGTTTTCCCTTGGGGTGAGCAGTTGGGTTTAATAATTAAATCACCTCACTTTAAAAGATACTCTTTCTCAGTCTTATAGTTTCTCCTGGTTCCTCATTAGGAAGTAGCTTTAACATTTGTGGCCTCGAGCCCTCATTAAGCGTCCATTTACCTGTTTACTACATAGCGACAGATGCTGTGAGAGCAGGTGGAAACATCACAGTGTGTGCAGTGGTGTCCTTGGATACCAACAACTCTCCTAATGTGGTGAAGAGGCAGGTGCAGGGGTAAGGGAATTCACATCAGGCGAGGCCACGCAGGCTTCTTACTCCAGATGGCACGGGCAAGGTGGGTGGGCGAGGTTGCACTGCAAGGGCTCCATTTTGGCAGTGGGCTGGAGAAGGAGCAAGCTTTGTCATTCAAGATAAATGAGGGAGTTATGAAGATATCTGCTTATTTTGAGACACAATCTCATGCAGCCCAGGCTGACCTTGAACTCCTGATCCACCTGTCTCCACCTCCAAAGTGCAAAGATTAACCACTCGCACCACCACGCCCATGTTAAACAATACTCATGGCACAACTCTGATTTCCTTTTAAAACACAGAGAACATTGCCTGGCCAGGTTTCCCAGTGGCACATTGTATTTGCTTGGATGAGATGAGCTCCCAGATACAGACTGTATTTCTAGTATCACAAGACATAGCTATTGTGAACAGTTTGCAAGCACACACACATACACACAAACAAAAGCTGTATCTTGTTTTCTCCTAGGAAAAGAAAACACTCCTAGAGAGAAAATTGTGTTTGGAAAGCAAGCTGCTGCAACTCAAGTCCAATGATGCACAATCGAAAAGGTTTGAAAGTTGACCTCCTAAAAAGCAGTTTCTGACAGCTTCCTGTTCACGGGTGTGCCGGGCTGTAGGCAGGTGGGATTTATACATCTAGAGGGAGCAGGTAAAGTAGGGCAGATTCAGGCAGAAGGGATATCAAATACCTAGAATTAACAGACCTGCATTCTATTTCTTACCTGTGAGTGATCAGGGGCCAGGGTCTTAGAGACCCACTTGGGGAGTTTATTCTTCTGAAGAGTGAATCTGTTGCTTCTCCATCTACTCAAAGATGTTGGAGGTATCTTTATGCTTTTATCTTTGTGAATGGGTCTCTTCAACAGTCTGTATCAAACTGGCCAGTCATCAAGTGAAACTATGATAGACTGGCACTCTTCAAATTTCATAGAAAATGAAAGAAAAACTATGAAAAGCAGTCATAGTTTGTTGTGCCTTGTTTTCATAGTCATAGTTTTCAATCTGTTACGTCCCAGTCTTTACTCATGAGGCTTATGGTCATCATAGCAGCTGTCCTGCTCAGTTGCTACCAGGAAATCCTCTGGAATGTTAGGTTCTGGCTCATATAACATTTCTCTAGATTTTTCTTTTCCTTTTGATTCTAAGCTTGGCTGTGGATCACTGCATCTGCTTCCATCAGTTACTGGATGCAGGTTCTATGATGACAATTAGGGCTGTCACTAATCTGATTAAAGGGGAAGGCCCTTTCAGATATCCCCTCCACTAGTGCCAGGAGTCTTAGCTGGGTTCATTCTTGTGGATTCTGAGAATTTCTCTAACACTGGGTTTCCCCCTAGCCCCATAATGACTCCCTCTATCAGGATATCTCTTTCATTGCTTTCCCCTCTATTCCTCCCCCAACTCAGCCTTCTCAATCTATGTTTTCAGGCAGTATTTTGAGCCTCTGAGGGACAGATTTTCATTGTCCTTTATTTGTATTATCATATAGTCACAGACATCCATATTCCTTGACTTCCACTATTTCTCATCCCTTTACTATTATATCTATATTTTCATCTCTTTCGTTATACTTTGTGCTTTTTGTCTGGCTGGTAACTATGCATTTTTGACCACTTATGACAATGACCATAAAAGGCAGAAATTTAAATTTGAATAATCTGTCATGCTAATTTGTTATTTTTCCTATCTTCCTCCCTGTGAGTAAATATAGAATCCAAGAGATCAGATATATGATACCTGTGTATCACTGTTCATCTTGATAAAGAAGGATTTCAGAGAGCAGCTCAGCCCTGGCATCACCTACAGTCACTAGATAAGTTTATTTTTGGCTTTTCTCTTTTTTCTTCTTTCTCTTTCTTTTCTCCTTTTGCCCTTAAATATAAAGATCAATGGACTTACACAATTTTCCTTCCTTTAAGAGTCTAGGTAGTCTGTGTTTGATAATTTCCTTTAAAAATCAAATAACAAACAAACAAAAACAACAATAAGTGTCTTGTCTGCCATATATGAGCACTCTATATGAAATTCTCAAAATATTCTTGTGGAGGTTTTGAAAAATTCTTGGGAAAGTGAGTGCTCTGTGTTTCCAGAAAAGTAACTGAACATCCAGTCTTATTCCATTTTCAAGTTGTAGACATCACAAACACTTACCTTCCTTCCTTCTTGCTGAGTTGTGAGAAGAGGCATTGTTCACTTTACTGAGTGACAGAAAGAGTGAAATCAGTATGAATTGGACTCTTAAATTGAAGCCATAAAAGCTTGGTAAATGCACCACTAATATGAGCTATTTCTTTTAGTCTGAGGTTAGATAGACATAAGAAAAGTATAGAGAAGAGCAGATCTATTTTCTTAAAAGTAGCATTAACTTCATATTGTTGTTGCTATCATCTTGTGTAAATTATTTTGCAGTTAACAGTACAACTACCTTTGCATTAATGTAATTCTTTCTTGTGGTTTTTCAAGGACAGACTCTGTACTCCTAAGTGCCTAGCTCCTTACAAGATGTCACGCTGTTTGGCTTCAGTACTCCCATACATAGCAGAGCCTTGCATGCTGCCATGGAGGGCTTTGATACCTGTTCTTTCATTTCTGGAAACTTCTCATAGCCTCTCGGTCTAGTTTCCTTACTCCCCTGAGTGGCAATAAAGAAGCCGCCATGGAAGAATGCTGCTTACTGGCTTGCTCTTCATGGTTTGCCCCACCTGCTTTCTCCTATCACTCAGGACAACCTGCCTAGGGATGGCACTGTCCTAACATTCTGGGCCCTCCCACATTAACCATTTATCAAGAAAACACCCCACAGGCTTGCCTACGGGTCAGTCTTATGGAGGCACTTTGTCAATTTCATTTCTTCTGCACATATGACCCTACCTCGGGTCAAGTTTATAAAACCCTAAGGCATACACATGTGTGATAAAGCCCTTTGTCTTAACAGAGCACCCAGACATCTGGCTCCTTACTGCCCAGAGGAAACCCAATTCTGACCACCAACTAGGCCATTGTTACTTGTTTTCTTCTTTTTCCTTCTTCACTGGAGGAATTTTTAAATTTTAACATTAGCTTCTGTATTAGCTGGGTTGGTCCTCTGACCCAGAACTGGGCTTTCTGAGGCTGTCCTTTGGTTGAGACTCCCCATCCTCCCATTCCCTGAATTTCCTCAACATCTCTTCCTCCCAGCAATCTGTGCATCACAGGACATCTCAGTCGCCCAGCTTGTCTGGCCCCAGTCTCCCTGAAAGCCAATGGTTGCTAACTCTCTGGGTTTTGACTCCTCTCATTCTTTTGAAGACCTCCAGAGTCCACAGCCTTTGGTGGGTGTCTGAGTTCCCCACCTCTTCCTTTGGCATGTAAACCTTTCTCTGGGTGTCATGAAATGTCCTCACAAGCTTCCTTTGCCCTGTCAAGGAGGCTGCCTCATGCTAAAGGCCAGAGAGAACTAAAATCTGATGTTGCTGTGCACTCGTGCAGTGGCAGCCGCTGCTTGAACATAAATTTTAGAAATGATGAGATGTCTGGAAGGTCATAGTCTGGTCTGTTCTAATCTTAGAAGCACAAACATCTCCATGAAGAGCAGATATACACACATTTCTTTTTTCTTTTTTCTTTTCCATCTGCATCTACCTCTAGAGTGCTGGGATTAAAGGCGTGCACCACACTGCCTGGCATTAATAATAATCTCATTTTTTTGGTACAAGGTTTCTCTATAGCTTTGAAGACTGTACTGGAACTTTCTCTATAGACCAGGCAGGCCTCTACCTCACAGAGATTCATCTCTCTCTGCCTCTTTTTTTTAATTAATTTTTTTTATTTTTAAGTTTAAATTTAGATTAGAAACATGGTTGGTTCAATCCACACATTTCTTTTGCAATACTTCTGCCCATGAACATGTAAAGAAAAACCAGATTGACTATACATTTAGGTGCTGATATTTCCCACGGCCTTGCAAGGTTTGCATTTCTGCTGGGAACTGGGTCTTTTAAAGGACTGCGTTACAGAAACAGGGGCCCTTGTTTCCCTCTCTGTGTGACAAGTAGGCTGGGCTCTTGAGCTTTTAGCCATTTGTCAGTCTCAGCCTCCATGGCTGTGGAAACTCTGGGATTACACATGCTTGCTACCATACACAGTTCTAGATGGCTCCAGGGAATCCAAACTCAGGTCCTTTATGCCTGTAGGGCAAGCACTTTTAACCACTAAGCCATTTCCCTACCCAGAAGCAGCTTTTAACCTGAATACATATCTTATTCAAGTTCATATGCAAGCAGAGACCAGGACTATTCTTTTTCATGATTCCTGTATGGTATACGGGTCCCTGGGACCTTTACTGCACAAGGCTCAACAGCAGGAGGGTAGGGCCAGTGTAGCAAAAACTCCTTCACTCCTTCCTCCTTTCTGTGCATTCTCAGTTGCCAGGATCTTCAAACAGAGATTTCCATCCTCCAGGAGCAGATATGTCATCTGCAGTTCGTGATCCACTCCCAGCACCAGAGCCTGCACAGCATCATCGAGGAGGTCAGGGCAACATCAGGTCGATGGCAGGTTTACAGTGCGAAGACCACACCTGGGTAGTCTGGCAGGCTGCGTTCTGAGACTCACCTTCCCACCAACATATCCTTTTAATTTTTCAGGCAACCTAACTGGGACTTCTCTTGCCTATAATTTCAACACCTGTCAGGTTCTAGATGAAGAACGTTTGAGAAACTGTGCTTAACTGCTCTTTAGATATTCAAGTGATTTTTTGTGCAAGCATAAATGATCTGAGTCAGATGTTGTTCTCTGTTAGAGAGAAGACTTTGTGCATTAGGAGGTTCAAACCTTTCTTAAGAAATCGGGCTTCAGTTGTGTGTGCTATTGATTTTTTTTAGTATTATATAGATTGCCTATTCCTTGCACATGCTAGCTAAAAATGCTGTAACACAGTCATAGCAACAGACCTATTTTACATTGAATTTGAAACAGGGTCTTCCTTAATTGACAAAGGTAGTCTGGGAATTGCTATGCAACCCAGACTGGCCTTGAATATGGAATCCTCCTGCCCCAGCTTCTTGAGTAGCTGGCATTCCAGATACAATCAAACTTGACTGTTACATTTTTATATCCCCATAAGCAGTGACTCTAGGGAATATTTTAAAGCAGGAAATCGTCTGCACTTTATTCCTCGGCAAGTTCTGCAGGATGAGACACATGGTACTACCTGCAGCCTTCCCTACCTAGGCACCTGTTGGATTTCTGTAGGTAGATTTCTCTTATAGATGAAAATGGAGAGTAGCACCTCCCTGAGTGGCAATTTGGCTTGTGACCTTAAGAGGTCTGCTGGCTCAGCTCATGCTGTGGGCTGCATCTAGTTTTTATTTCATGAACATCGTCTGACCACAGAAAGCTGTGCAATTCTTGATTTATTAACTTACACATTAAGTAAGTGTATTCATTGCATATCTTGGTTTGACAAGATTTCCCTATTGTTCTTCCTGGTTCTTAGATGGAAGGATTAAAAAATACTTTAAAGGAACAAGATAAAAACATCGAAAATTTGAAAGAAAAGGTCAATAAACTTGAAGCTCAGGTAAGAAGAGACTGTACTGTCTGTTTCAATGTTGGCATATGTGTGGATATATGTGTGTAAGTGTGCGCCTGCATGTAAATGATACATTACTATGTGGGCATACGCTTGTGTATAATTCTGTGCCTGTGTGACTTTGCATGTGTGTCTGTAACTGCATTTGCCTGTGTCTGAGTGTACATTGAACCTGGCATACATGTATGTGTCTTTAGTGTCTTTATCAGTGTATGTGCATCTACTGTGCATGAGAAATTATAGCTTACTTTCAATAACTATTAACTTGTGACTAAGTTATCATTGAACAAGTGTATTAACTTTTCATTACTAGCTTTACACACTAAATAAGTGGTGAAGTTTCAGCCACATTTTCCCTGGACACTCAGTGTTTTGAAGAACAGGTAAAGATCTTGTGCTGAGGCTTGGTCAAGGCTGCCCTCGAGCTAGATGGTGAGGCTTCTTGACTCTTTGTTCCACACCTTTTCCTGGCCTGTGGTGTCCTTTTCTTTCTATTTTTCTTCATACACATCCGCTCTGGCTTCCCAACTTTGCCTCCAAGCTTAATTACATCTCAGAGTCTCCTGGAATTGTCATGCTTTTCAGTGTTTTTTAAAAAACTCAGTGTAAAATGAGAGGCTTTTCTTGGACATTGGTTAGGAAAGTGATGTGATCTGGGTTTCCAGACTGTCTATGACTGCAAAACCAAGAGCTTCCCACATGGCAGTTATATAAAGAACTGACTTTTAAAAAACTTGAAGTAATTTTACAGTTGTATTAAATTCTACTTGTTTTGACTTAACAATTCATCATGTGTGACCATATTTAAAATTAAATGTTATTGTAACGACTTAAAAATCTAAATAAAATAAAAAACAGAAACAGCATACTTTAATTTCCTGTGATAAGGCAAGTTTTTGTTCCCATCCACTCATTCTCTCTCCTGTAAACCCTTTCCTGGCTTTTCATGATAGATTCTCTCTGTCTCACAGGGAGGACAGGAAATCCCTCAGAAAGTGGAGTCCCTTCAAGGAAGATATTTGTCATCTAATGAGTTTATTATAACTTCTTCTAGATGCTGTGCAATGGTTTAATTGTCTTGGAGGTCCAGTAGTCGAATCAGAAAAGTGTGTCTTTTTCTCTGTCTTTCTGCCTTTATATTCCAGTTTCAGGCATGCATTGTGGAACCCCCATACCTCCAGTTAATGGGGACATAAACACCTGTGCTGCCCCTCATGGAAACATGTGAGCTGGTTACAAACTCTTCCCAATGATGTCACATTACCCTTCAGTGCTTGTTTGGATTCTCTGAGTACAGCTGAACCCCAGGCTGTGTATTTTGTTTCCATTTATAGACAAGGCTTGGAATCATATAGCAAGTGTCTTTATGGTGTCCAATTTATTTTCTTCAGTAGATAGATATTTTCCTCATCAACAGCATAACCATTCCCTTGGAGTTCTAATGGAATAACCACAACAAGTTTACTCTATAGGCATGAGGCAGGTGGGGAGTAGAGTGGAAATGTGGAAGTTTAGGCAACATGTGGATTTGTTGTCTGATCTCTGCACCTTTTGCCTTCCAATTTTAGAATAAGGAACTAAAAACCAAGGTGGCACATTGGAGTGAAACTCCTAAGACATCAGTATCTAAGGCTGTCTCTACAAGGTAAGGTCTTTTCCCTTCATCCCTGTCTTCCACCTTAAATCATGTCTAGAAAAGGCCCGAAAGAGATCCTCAGAAGTGTGTCAGGTTCATAATGGTGATTAATCATCACACCATCTATTGCCTAAATACTGTTCAGAATTGTTCTTTTATACACAATTGTGTACTGGAAAGTGGATATATTAACACTTATTAAGTAAGTGTATTCATTGCATGTCTTTCAACCCTCTCTTCTGCCTTACACCATGCTCAACCTTAACTTTAGCACTTTTTTTTCAAATATTACACACAAATTTCCTGCATTCTCCTTCTTACTCAACTGCTCTGTTCTTTGTGCCATTAGTGGATATTTTAATCACTAGTTGTTTTTACTTACTAGAATTTTTTGTCAGCTGTCAACCAAATAGATTGTAAATATTCCCAGGAAACCACGAGGTCCTCCTATTTCTTTTTATTTTCTGTACTGCTAAGACCATGTAACTTAAGCAACTACCAGCTACCAATGGATGATTTAAAGCAGTGATGATGACCCGAGGAAGCAATCAAGATGATACTTAAAATCAGACAAATTTCTTTGTGTATATTTATTATTGCTGGCTGATTCAGAATTTGAATCTGGGCTCGAACCTCATTTCCATAAGCCTTAGGAAATGATCACTTAAGAGAAAGCATAGCCTGTAATTACACGAATCAACGTGATTAAAAACTTCCTGTTGTAGCTGCTTTTGAATTCTGGTCCCTACACGTAAGAATCTCATTTTCTTTGACTCTTAGACACAGGCCCTGAGGTGGCAAATCAGACCCACTATGATTAACATTAGTCTAGGAATTCAGACAGATTCATCTCTCTCTAAAACTCCTAGCATCAATGACTCAGTTTGCTGATGTGCATAATTAGAGAGTAGAGATGAAGCCACTTTGAATCACATCTTCTCAGATGCCAAGGTGCTAAATTCTCAAATTTATTGGTCACTAGCATGGAAACTTCTAAAAAGAAATAAATGAAGCCCTAGAGGCACTCAAAGAGGTGGGCTTTCCTGGAGAAGGGAGGACGGTCAGTGTTCATTTCCCTGCCTTGTGTAACTCTTTCTTGGAAGTTGGTGAGCTTTCTGCCATAGTCAAGCCACTTGGACACTGTAGGGAGCAGAACCAGCATGGCGTTGTGGAGGAAGCACTGGTTTCTTTTTACAATGACTTTTCATTGATGCTGCAAATCTGGCTGACACAGGGGTGTGCTGGAGAGAATGGTCTTTGGTGATGGCTTTTAGCTACAATTAATTAACACCTTAAGATTTTACTTTTGGGGGGAGGTTATGGAGATAGGGTTTCTCTGTGTAACAGTACTGGCTATCCCGAAACCCACTCTGTAGACTAGGCTGGCCTCTAACTCCCAGATATCTGCCTGCCTCTGCCTCCCAAGCACTTGGTTATAGATGTGCATCACCACTGCCTGGCTTTAAGATTATATTTTTAAAGAGTTTGTTTTCTTTATATGACTTAGAAAAAGTCAACTAAGGGAAATTTCTTAATTGAAATGTTGAAACTGGATGTTCTGTGTTTTTTAAAAATAGAAATTATGTTTTTTTAAAATTTTTTATTATTATTTTAATTTTAAATAGCTTGCTTCACATGTCAATCCCAGTTCCCTCTCCTTCCCCCCCCCTCGCACCCCTCCATCTTCCTCCCCAGCCTCCCACCCTATTGCCACTTCCTTCCACATAGGGGATATCTAGAGTCTGCCATTTCACTCAGGGCAGGGTCCAGGCACTCCCCTAAGAGTCCGGGCTGAGAGAGCATCCCTCTTTGTGTTATGGACACACGAAGTCCATTTGTATGCCATGGATAAACACTGATCTACTGCCCAGGGCCCCATAGGTTGCTCAGGCCTCCTCACTGACTCTCACACTCAGGGCGTCTGGACCAGACGGACAGCTGGGAGGCCAGCATGGAAATTACAATGTTAAGGGAATAAAGTGTGATCTTTATTCTCAAAAAAGCTGCTTTAAAAATGTAATTCTAATATGATTTAGTAAGGTAAGTGTGGATTTGCCACCATACAATGCAATTAAAATTTGAGGGTGATAACATTTTAAACTTGTCTGGACAAATCAGTCATATCCCCCCCAAAACAATGTTCTTTTCTGTATCTCATTACATATACACAAGATTTTTAACCCCTGAACCATTAAGGCATAGAGATGTTTCTTGTGCTCTACTTGAGATAAGAGTCCATAATGAAAAATAAAACAAATGCATGCATATATAGATGCATACATATATACTTAAGCACATATATGAAAAGTTTTACATACTACACTCACACAGTAAAGGAGAAGGTTTAGGCTCCAAGAAACGTACAGAACCACAACACACTTCAGGAACAGGTGTTTGAGTTTTCTCATCTTCAGTTCACTCTGTGGCATAGTACCATCAAGTGGTACTAACTCTCTGCTTCCTTCTCACTCCTCCTCATACTTGTCCTATACAACCAAGCTAAAATTGCTGCTGATGAATGAATCCCCAGCGTGATTCTCATGGGGAATCCATCACAATAAATACATTAATGGTTATCTCTGAGATCAGATTTCACAGTATGGTGGCAGTTGAGGTAGGGATGATGGTGGTATAGTCATTGTATTACTAGACTATGCCTTGTTCCATTTTGATAATATTTATTGTATTTTCTGCAGCGAATTGAAGCCTGAAGTTGCCTCTCCCTATCTGATGTTGATCAGGCTACGGAAGTGAACAAGCGGGATGAAGTTCTTCTGATGGAGAAGGACTATGCGGATCTTATTTATTCCTTGAAATGCAGTTTCAGCTTCCAAGTTAAAATGACATCATGCCAGTGTTTATTTAAATGTAACTTATTATACGTCAATAAAATTATAGGAAGGTGATTTTCCAGGAAGTTCAACAAATGTCTACTGGAGAGAAGAAACTTTTTTTTTCTGTTTTATAACTTAAAAGGCCAAGAAACCAGGTGCTTTCCTGTGATGGAAGATGAATTCTGCTTTAAACTAAAAAAAATGTGAATCCATATCCTCAGATATTTTCCCAAAGGGACTCATTTAAGGTTTCCAGATTTGAGCTTTGACAGCGATTTTTATATGTATAAGTGAAAGGAAGTATGTAAATATGTATGAATGAATGGCATATTTAAATTTGGCCTTTAGATAATAAACATCTTACTATGACACAGTCTCATCTCCTGAACCATTGTCAGTGGGAGAACTGATCTCTACTGATTAATGAGAAGAGTGTCAAGTGGATTCTTCTGGGCTCATCCAGCAGCTAATGCTTGCCTCTGAGGTTGGGACTCACGGAAATATGGTTGTCTTGCACTACCTTAGAAGGCCATTGTTCTTCAGAAATTCATCCATAAACACATGGATGATACAAGTGGTGCATGGTGCTTTTTTACTTATTTTCTTCTTGATATTAATGTTGTCTAAAATAATTAGGTAGAAGGATAGAACCTGTACACAGCCAGGAACACTGGCTCCTGTCTACTGCCAGGAAGAATCATAATTCATGAGCTGGAATGTGATGCCTGGTGTTTTTGTGACCATGTGCTCAAATTCTGATGCATGCCTTCATTTAAGGTGAGGCTTCTGGATGCTATCAGTTAACACAAACTCTAACTATAGAAATATTGACGCTCAAGACCAGGAGATAATGCACAACAGCAAAATTCACATTTGTTTTCAGGTCCTCAATGATTCTTGTTAAGGAAGACACTGAAAAGCATGCAACCGTTAGAAGGTACAAATAGGACTAGAAACCGCTTCCTGTAGCAGGCACCATGAAACCAATTCATTACCTAGATGTAGATGGTCAGGATGTCATCTCTAAGACAGACTTGTAAGAATCCAGACAGTCCTCTCTGGTTAAGGTGCTGAAAGCCATTCAACAGCCCCTGCAAAAAATAACCCAAATATACCGGGACTAACTTAATAACTGGCAGTTGCCCTATTCTTCCTTCCAACTTATGATTTGACCAGAGAGGCCTAAATGTAGACACCTCCCACCAACCACATGGGGTATGCAGTGTCTGTATAACTTAGCTGTGGCTTTCCACACCAAAAGCTTTGATTTAGACACACTTGAGCCTTCCCTCTTCTCTCCACAAAGCTTTCCCACTCTGGAAGAAAGAAAGAAAGAAAGAAAGAGAGAGAGAGAGAGAGAGAGAGAGAGAGAGAGAGAGGGAGGGAGGGAGGGAGGGAGGGAGGGAGGGAGGGAGGGAGGAAGGAAGGAAGGAAGAAAGAAAGAAAGAAAGAAAGAAAGAAAGAAAGAAAGAAAGAAAGAAAAGGAAACCCTGACATTCGGGAAAGTAGACTATGCTTCAGTTGAACAGATGGCTACTGGGTCATTGTCTTAGGGTTAAAATTTCTATGATGAAACCCCATGACCAAAGCAACTTGGGGAGAAACAGGTTTATTCAGATTACAATTCCTATTGCTGTTCATCATTGAAGGATGTCAGGACAGGAACTCAAACAGGGCAGGAATGTGGAGGCAGAAGCTGATGCAGAGACCATGGAGGCATGCTGCTTACTGGCTTGCTTCTCATGGCTTCCTCAGCCTGCTCTCTTATGGGTCCAAGACCACCTACAACATGCTGGGCCCTCCTTCATTGATCACTAATTAAGAAAATGACTTACAGCTGTATCTTTTGGAGGCATGTTCTCAGTTGAGGCTCCCTCATCTCTGATGACTCTAGCTTGTATTAAGTTGACATAATACTAGGTAGCCAGTGCAGTCACTCAAAAGGAAACTTTCCCTTAGACTTTTGGTTATCATCTCAGGAAAGATGTTTCCAGTTGGCCCACATGCTGTATGAAATATAAGTGTTATCATTTAAGTAATTAAGGACATTTACAGGTGAAGTAAAGTGATGTATTTATAAATACATCCAGGTATTGCAGTCCTGGAAATGTTGCAAAGAATTTTTAAATTCTTCTCTCATACAATATATTGAAGTTTCCCTTCTCTCCTCTCGACCTAGTCCCTTTCCACCTCCTCTTTCCCCTAGACCCACTATTCTAAAAAGGGCTTCCCATGGATATCAACTAACTAAGTCATATCAAACTTATAATAGGACTATTCATACTCCCTTATGTCAAAGCTGCATGAGGCAACCTAATAGGAGGAAAAGGGTTCCAAGAACAGGCAAAAGAATGAGGGATAAGTCCTGCTCCAAGAGTTATGAATCCCATAAGGACACCAAGCTACACAACTGTAACATACATACAAATGGCAGAGGTTAAACCCAGGCATTCCCCCTGATTTTGGTTCAATCTCTGTGAGCCCTATGACCCCAGATTAATTGATTCCATGGACTGTGTTCTCCTGGTGTCCTTGGCTTCCTTGGCTCTTTCTGACTTTCTCGCCCTCTTCTGCAGGATTTCCTGAGCTCTGCCTAATATTTGGCTGTGGGTATCTGCATCTGTTGCTGTGATAAAATACCATGACTGATGCAAATTATAGAATAAAAGGTTTATTTTGTCTTACTGTTCCATATAGGTAGAGTCGATACTGGTGGAGACAGTATGATAGCAGGAGATAGAAGCTGATAGCACATCTTGAACAGCTAGCATGAAGCAGAGGAGTGAACTGAAAATCATAGAGGCCTTTTTCACCTCAAAGCCCACCCCCTAATGATCTACTTCCTCCAGGAAGACTATGCTAAGGCTGCAACCTTAGTGCCATCAACCAGAGAGCAAGTGTTCAAATGCCCAAGACTCTGGTGGCAGGCTGGGCCATTTCTCATTCAAACCACCACAGCTGTGGAATTAGAGAAGCCCTCCACAAGATGTATAAACTTGTTAAAGCCCAGACTACTATTAAAATATAGGACAAAAATATGATAGAAACAGGCAAAAGTTATTCAGGAGTTACTTTATTAAATAAAATATATACACACAAAAGATGCTTAATACATTAGTAGTTAGAAAATTGCAATGTAAAAGCACTAGAAACTAGCCACCCACTATCCATTAGAATAGTGGAAATCAGAAAGACTGCCCAGTACTGAAGATTTGGAATAGCTGAACTGATTCACACATTCCAGATAGGACAAGAAAAGTGATGAAACCACATTGGAAAACTGACAATTTCTTAAGCATTTGAACATACATTTGTCATATGATCAAGCTATTCAATTGCTTAGTTGCTGCTGAAGGGACACCAAAGCTTTTTGTACACAGGTAAGTTTTTATGTTTTTTATCACATCTTTATAAGAGACAAAGCTAAAATCAAGACAAACAAATGTTTTCTGGCAGATGAGTAAAGACATGTGACATACCTACACACTTAGCTATAACTCACTAAAGAACCAAACCGCCAACAAAACAATTATATACATCTAATAAAAACTCAAATTATTATGTCAAGTAAAAGGAATGCTGGAGTAAAATGAAAATATACCATATGATTTTCTAGTGACAACTTGGTGCCTGTAAGGGGGGGTCAATAATTGAAAATGGAAAGAGAAACATCAAGAGGTCAATATGTTCATGATGGTAAAATTTTATATGTACCACCCATGATAAGTTAGGCAAATATACAACTTAAATATGTACAAGACATTGCATACATAGTTACTCCAAAAAGACATTAAACATGGGAAAGGGAAAGGATAAAGAAAGAAGAGGAAGGAAGGAAAGAAAGAAAGAAAGAGGGAGGGAGGGAGGGAGGGAAAAGAAGGGGAAGGAGAAGAGAAGGAGGTGGAAGAGGATGAGGAGGGGGAGGAAGTAGGAGGAGGAGGATGAGGAGAAGGAGGAGAAGAAGAGGAGGAGGAGAAGGAGAAGAAGGAGAAGGAGAAGAAGGAGAAGAAGGAGAAGAAGGAGAAGAAGAAGAAGAAGAAGAAGGAGAAGGAGAAGGAGAAGGAGAAGGAGAAGGAGAAGGAGAAGGAGAAGGAGAAGAAGAAGAAGAAGAAGAAGAAGAAGAAGAAGAAGAAGAAGAAGAAGAAGAAGAAGAAGAAGAAGAAGAAAACAGGAGGAGGAACAGGAGGAGAAGGATGAGGAGGAGGAGGAGGAGAAATAACTAAATAACTGTAGGTAACTACATTTCACCCAGTTGAGTTCTCAGGTAAGACTTACACATTTATTTATACAAGGAATATTGTTGAATGGCCCTTGATTGGTAGACGCATAGATAGATGCTGGAGATACAGGAAGGTGTAGTAATGCACACAGGGAAGAAGGAAAGAATTGGGAAACAACAACAACAGCCAAAATAAACACCCCTATTTTCCTAAAAATGTCTAACAAGGTGGAGATGTGTCTTGGTGGTAAAGCACCTGCCTTACATGCTTGAGGCTCTGGGGACTATCCCCAGAACTATAAAAAAGCATACATTCTATTGACAGGAAAGAAAAGAAAGTTAGAGATGTCTGTTTTTGTAAGGAAAATATTAAGCTGCCTACAGAGACAGGCAATTGCCAGTATGACTTAACTCCTTTTAGACAGGGTGATATATAGTAATAATTATACATTGGTGATTTAAACAGGGTAGTCATTTAAAATAAGAACACTTCCCTTTGGAAGTATATTTAAGCAGAAACAGAAAGAGCAGAAAGTGAGGGGAGCAGGCACTACTACTGGACCAGGAAGAGGTTCACAATGATGCTCAGACAGGCCCACTAGTCTCCAAGGAGCCAAAGTCTGGGTGTGTCCATGGCCTAGGAACCAAACAGCAAGTTCTACCATCTTCATACATAAATCCCCTTCCACACTTACATTCTTTTGTGGAAACCATTTCTATTATCTGATTTGAAAATATCCTTTTGAATTCTGTATTGGGGAAACTAAATATTTTTAGGAGCCTGTATGGTCCCCCTCTTCCTACAGTTCTCTGGAAGGGGCTATTGGGGGGGGCAAACTATGTGTAAATGACTCCTCTAAGTGGTCTTTTCTAAATGCTGCTCCAATGACCTCATGATACACTTCACTCGAAAGAGGAGAAAGAATGGCCTAGGTCCTGGGTGGTAGTAGGGTAGTAGGAATCTGTGTCCAGTGTGTTAAATGACAGAGCTCTTTTCCGTTCTGTATGGGTCATTTCCCAGGGTGAGTGCATGCACTGTGGAATTTCTGTCATGAATTTACACACTGAGGATATCTTCTGTAACTTTACAGCTGTTGCTGTTTTTTTGTTTTGTTGTTTTATCTTCAAACACTTAGTATAAAAGAGTCCCTCATCTTTTAGAGACTTATGAAAATGGTCCAAAGCAAGGATGATTGCAAAAATGAGATTAGCATAACAAAACCACTCCAGGAAGCAGACTGGCTTAGTGAAATCATAATCAGTGCATTGGCCTCTAAACCTTGGTGTGTATTGCTTTTGTGCCTTTCCAAAAGACTAGCAATGCCTGTGTTCTTTTGGTTAACTCTTTCTGTAGAAGCACCAACACATAATAGTAAATTTTTCCTTAGACTAGAGAACTGTGAGTAATACAACATAGCACAAATACAGTTTGAACACAGTAGTCCTATGATTACACACAATAAATGTCAGAATCCTTTGATTTTTTCCTCTCAATATGGCACTTACTATTCCTTAAAAAAATCTATAAACATTTGGAAAGCAAGACCTTAGAGATTTATATCAACTGATCTACAATGAGGCCCTAAACAAAAGATTCCATCTGTGCACCACTGCAATGCTGGGCAGTAAGGTCAAAATAGTCAGGCCAATGATTTCCTAACCTGCATAGGGAGTCTTGTTTATCTTTAAATTAAAAACGCATCATTATCTTGGCAAAGCCTGTCTAAGCAGCATACGGAAAGTAACCATCTCTGGAAATAAGGCAACTTTGGCAAACAAACATGGAAAGGGAAGGTGGATGGCTGTGGTTTAGAACGGGCCTGAAACTGCCAGGCTTTTACCAAGTCTATGATCAAGGTGGAGTCCATTATGGTGCAGAACTTTGTTACAGATAAAGAATGTGGAAGTACTTATGGGCTACAGAGCACCTCAATATGTGACCGTCTTATCTTAATGAGTGTGTCACTCAAAACTCTTAGAGAACTGACATTGAAAAGCTCAACTTTTAAATAATGAGTAAAGACATTTAGATAGATGGCTAAAAGTCATTAGGATGAATTCAAGCAATGTTTACCACCTTGTTTCAAATGGATTCCATTTTTAATGTTGCAAACACTTCATGCTGGTATCTATCAGTATCATGCTCTCTACTCTCTGAGCATCCAACATTAGGGCGCATACAAAGTCCATTTGAATACAACAGAATACTTGATAAAAACACCATTTTATTTGAAAACTGTGCAGGGACAATCACTAAGTAGTTCTCAACAGTAGTACTCAAACCCAGACACCACAAAATCATGGTCTGCTATGATTTGTGAAGTCACTGGAACTTTGATACAACGAATAATGACCTTACAGTGTCTGTCTGGAACCACTGCCTGTTTGGGAACACATTGAATAATACACACTCAAAGTCTTAGGTTACATTGAAAGCATTAGACAAAATTGAGATCAGTATTGAAAGCAGACAAAACAAACATGCTCAAGTTAAATAGATGGATAATATTACTGGAACAGAAATTGGTGAAATACCATGAAGCACTTCAGTGTTGTCAGAAAATCTACTTTTAGCACATAAAGTAAAGCAGGACAATTTATTTTTCTTAAGTTCAAATACAACAAACTTTCAGACATAAAATTTTATTTGTACATGGATTTTAACCAACTTGTAATATCCTACATTGAATCTAATTGGTCTCCTTGAAAGAAATACAAGATGACACATTATTTGAAACAGAGCTACTTTTTTCCTAACAGTAAGATACATTATACATTTTCAATCAAATGCAGTGACCTCAAGGTGACTGACATCCATTTAGCAGCCTACTGCAATTACTATGTTAGGCCTGCTATACATCTTACCATGACAAGTGGCCCAAGTTAGGAGAAAATTTGTTATTCCTAGTGTATTATAATGGTGTCTGTTTATTAAAGGGGTCAGTTTCTTTTGTACCTTTGTTTGGAACCTAACTTGAACTCTATGAGTTAATGAAAGTTTGTTAAGCTCTGTATGAAAGAAGCCACATGGTCATGAAGTTGTCATTTCTGGCTGTTTTCTTTTCTACAACAGACTGTACATCAAGGAGCATCTGGGAACAAGAATCACATGGAACAAAATAATAAGCATATATAGCTGAGTCCCTTAGTATATATGTTTGACATGAGGACACCAGGTGCTGGTTAAATAGAGAGCCATTCAGTGAAGGTCAGGTACACTGACTCCTGTAGGATTTACTAAGAATATTGAATGACTAAGCTAACCAAGAGATACTAGCCACAATATGGATGACCTCTGAATATTGAACAACTAAGTTAGCCAAGACATACTGGCCACCTCTTAGAAAGGAAATGAGGCAGAAAAGCAAATTTAAACCAAGGGTGATACCTACAACTTGAAGTCCTTTTAAATAGTTCCACCATTTCAGTGCTAATGTTTTACCGTAGTTCTTTCTCATTTTTTTTGTTAATGATCTTTTCATTTATGAAACTATAAAACATTTCAGCCATATACTGTTGGTTCAAAGAAAAGTGGCAATAAAGAATCTTTAAATGTCACTGCTTGAAAATTAAAACATAAATTATTAAAAATAACAGACTGATATGTAGAAAATAAAATACTTCTATGTACCCTAAATATTTGGTAGTCATACATTTTTCTTACCTTAGTTCTAAGATAATAAACTCCACTAAGCAGATAAAATAATGAGAAAGCATTTCTACAGATTTAATTTAAAAGAGATAAATCTTTTCTTTCTCTACCTAAGTCAACCTTCTCCATGATCTCCTATATTGAAAGGCCTGACCTAGCTAGCTTGTCACTCTTATTTTTTCTTGTAGTCCTTGATCAATAACGTCATTGTTGCTGAACACCACTCAAGAATTCAATGACAACATTTTTTAAATAAAATCTTCTCTATACCCAGCAGTGTTTATCATTTCCATACTATGAGACAGGCAGCTCAATGAATTGAGATAATTCTCAGTTACTACCCAATAATCATAGTCAGGTAGCAGATCTCTGAAGTCACCGCAGAAATGAGCCAATATCACTGTGGTCAAATACCAAGAAGAAAAATATAATATAATGAATGCTTAGGCAACTGTAGAGAGTTTCTTTGCATCTTTAAAAATGACAAAGCTCTCTTTAAATGATAAAGCTTTTTCTTTCTTACTAGGCCACTTTCAATGTTGAAAAGCTTGGTTGTAGAAATTGAAATCAGGGTTTCTATCACTTTGACTAAATTTAACTCTCTCTTCTTCTCCCTGCCCCCCTGTTGCCTGAAGACCAAACCCAAGTCCCCAAACATACTACTCAGCTTCCCTACTTCTGAGCTTGTATCACTCCAGATCTTTAAGGAACTACTAAATATCTTAGCAAGCCAGAGGCTTGGAACTTTACTTCTTTATAGGTTAAGTGTTGGAACATAACTCTAAAACCCTCTATTGATGACAATTTGTCCTCTAACATTGGGTGTGATACTCAGCAAGGAAGGCATTTTTTTCTTTCTTAAGAAGAGAGAGTTACAGGAGAGTGAATGGTCTCCTTCACAGGCACTCCCAGGTTGTTCAGCTTGCCTAGGCACACATGGCATTACCACAGAGCTTCCTCTAACTAGAACCCTAGGATATCAATGAGAAGATGCCCCAGCATCATACAATCCGTTGAGTCCTAGAAGACTCACTCTGGAGCTTTAAATGTCTTTGGAATGAGGTTGTTATTATAGATCTATTGCAATGTTGTCCTGTTGTTTATAGCCAAGTTTCTTCCTTCTTTCCTCCCTCCCTTCATTCTTTCCTCTCTCTCTCTCTCTTCCTTCCTTCTTTCCTTCCTTCCTTCCTTTCGATACAAATGACAACAACACTTTGATTAAAATTGTTAACCAGTCATCTTATATCTGCACAGCCTGGCAAATAATAGCTGTACAGAAGAACAAAGCCACCTACTGGTGCATATAATGCCCTTTCTGGTTAAATTCGACAGATAAAGTACTTTAGAAAATGCTGATTTGGGTGGAGATTTTTTTGCAGTAAATTTATAGCAAATTGGCCTAAGTAGTAAATTATGAGTTTTGAAGCTATTACAGAGAGATCCAAGTTCATCTCCCAACACTCAGCATTTTCCCCACTTAGTCAGGACACATTACAATAGTCAGATCAAGACCAATATATATTTTCTTCACTATTTTGTATATTTTTCAAAAGACCATTCTTGTGTTAGAGTAAAAATAGTGTTATACCAATTTATAGTTAACTCTCAAGAAATGTCTAATATGTGAAAGGTTAGGGGAAGGTAGCAATAATCTCCAGATGCCAACAATGCTCTTCCATCTTTTGTTGACAATATCGCATGGCATTCTGTTACATTTTTGTCTCTGTGAGGCCTTTTGGAGACCCATGATTAGAGAAAATGAGTTATGTGGTTGGAGACAAACCTGGTCACAGATGTGTTTGAGGCACTGAATTTGGGCAATGTAAACATCAACCAGTGTAAACACTCTAGACTTGGTCTCTGTATAGAAAAAAGTGTCATGTAAATTACATACTTCTCAAAAATAAAATACAGTTCACTAAAAGCATTTGGGAGGCAATTGGTAGAGGAAACAGCTGAACATACATGTTGTAGTGGGACAAAAATATGGAGTTCTTTAAGAATATCCATGGCAAAAGAAAAAGGGTCACACTCTACTTCTCTTACCACTACCACCGTAACCCTCCACCCTAGGAGCTAAGCTAGCTTCTAACTTCCAGGCTCATGAGATAGATTCTCTTAGCTCCCCAGTAAGTAGAACTTCAGGCAAATGCTCCCCCACTCTGATCTACTCAAACTATTTCATCTTGGTTTCTGACTAGAATTTGAACTCACTCTCTTATCTTTATTCCCATTATTAATCTGCAGGAGCCTCCCAAAAAAAGAAAAAAAAAGAATATCCATGGCACCTGGTCGATACAAAGTTATGTAATGAAATATATAGAACTAGGATCTGAAAATCATAGGGGAATGAATTTCTAGCAATGGTCACAAAGATTTCAAGGTCAGATGTTCAAGTTTATAGATGGAAATATTTCTAGACCAAGAGTTTATAAGTAAAGAATTTTCATTTTTGGCAGCTTGAAATGTCAACACTCTTGAGTTTATTACCCAATACTTGTTACTCTTACAGGCACATTTCCATATTTATAATCAGGGTGGCCCTCTGCTTTCTGCTACAGTTATCAATGATGCTCTTATGGCAGGTTCTGAAAAATATTCACTAGGACAGTGAAAGACTCTTGGAATAAGCAAATCAATCGTGTAACTGGAACACAAGAGAAACAGTTATGGAAATACTAGCATAATTTGAATCAAAACCAGAAATAGATTGATATTACAGCAGTCAACACATTTTTCCATAACTATGGTCACTTCTTCCCATTTTCTGTCCAAAAGACATGTTGAAAACATTTACTGAGTTCCCCCTTCAAGGCACAGGCATTGAGATCAAGAAGAACACCCCAGACAGTGGAAATTGAAGGGAATACTAACCTAGAATCAGTCATAAACGTTGGAGATATTGGGCTGTTAGCACAGAGAATTGTACTAGGGGTGAATCCCATACAAGCTTCCACATTGTGCTGATTAGCGGCACAGTTCTGGATCTAACTTATCTTAAAAACATTTTTTTGTAGACATGTTTTTGGATATGTTTGTATTTCTGAAACTGAGTGGATATCAGATGGAGGTTATCAGGAAGAGGTTTAAAATGGCACTGGGATGTTACTTTGTAATATTTGTAACTTTCAAAGGAGGCAAACTATGTAAACATTTGAGATTGAAAATGTTTTAAAGGATGAGAAACTATCCTGTCACTAATTATAAGCTTAAAGAAAACTAGAAGCAATTTGTCTTGCTATTGGTAAAGATGACCAACAAGTATAAATACCACTTTGATATGATTGGCTTACCTGTACACCAAATTAAGGTTAATAAAACTAATACAAAATGGGTTTTCACAATGATACGAATAAGGCAATGGGAAATAATTCTGTGGTTAATGCCAGAAAGAAAAGACAGTTTCAAGGAAAACTAAAACTACTGATTATAGTTTTGGTTAGATGAGCCACAGATTAATCCTTGTTGTTTTCTCAAGAACATCTCAAATACAGCTATTTTTCTTCTTGGCAAAATAAAACATTATAATAAAGAATGAGGTATTACTGATTTTTGGTGATTGATAACATGAAAAATTCAAGGTGACCATAGTTACTGATCCATAATTAGTTTGAAGTTATTGATCCATGAACATACGTTCATTGCTGTAACTGTCTCAGGGCAGGGGTGAGTATGGCTTTAGAGGGAAAAACTTAGAATTTCTAGCACTTTTCTAAAATGGAGTAAAACCCACAATTAATAATCACTGTTTGCTTTCTATCACCAACAAATTTTATGTTTAGAAACTTCAAGACTAAATCTTAAGTTTTAACTACATTTGTAAGATATATTCAATAAAATGATTTAGTTTTTCTTGTGACTCTTTGAAAGAATTTAATAAAAAATGAAATGTGAACTTGGGCACCATCAGAAGCAATGCTAGAAATTTGAATCATTTAAGTTGGAGCCTCTGAAGGCATTGTTGAACCCAACTGGTAATGCCAGCTTCTTATCAGCTTCACTGAAATTTGGCTAAGTCACTTTCTCAGATTTATCTCAAAGATCCATTTAATGTTACCTTTTCAAATGCCATATTCCCATGTTGCATTTTCCTCCATGGAATGTACTTTATACTTTTCCTCCATGATCCTGTTCATGCCACTCTGCCATTTATGAGAAATATAAAAATGGCGCTATTACACAATTTCCTACAGGAAGTCTGACATTCATCTTCTCCCAACCTTATCAGTGCAGCTTATTGGGTAAATGTAGCCATCCTTAATAAACCACAAAGAATTCATTGTTATGTGTCCAGTTTTAGGAATATGTCTTCTCCAGTGCAAATACAGAAGTATGAATCATACTCCACATAAATAGATGCGAACAGAATTTATCCTTTCATATTCTTTTTTTTAAGTTGGCCGATTCCTTTCTCCAGGCTTATGGTAATATGCGCTTTCATTTAAAACTCACTGATACTTCTCATACACACAATTTCTTTATAAAAATACAACCGAGCATCTACAATGGTGATACCAAATTAGGAAAACTTTGATTTTTGTTTGGAAGGGATCCAGGGTTAACAGTACAGTTCTTTTAACACTATTGACTATTGTGTTTTATCAAAATAGATTGGGGTAGGAAGAGAAAGACATGCCATTGCTTGTGAGCTACTCAACAAAAACTTTGTGGTTTGCATTCTTTCAGGACATAGTATTTGGGTGTGCTCTTCATCACTGGTTCCTATGAGTGTCTCTAGCAGGCACATTTCTTTTCTGCTTGCTTTTCCCCATCCAGCTTTCCCGAATTTCCACCATTGACACTGTCCGGAACCTGTGTCTTCTCTACACATTGTTCCATTCTCCTCATTATTAAGTCCAGAAGGGTTTCCACAGACTTCTCTACATTTTGACCCGTTGCTGCGCTTGTTTCAAAGTATGGTATGCTAACATAGAAAAACAAAAACAGATTTTTCAGACTGACATGTAAAATTATATCTATGAATCATATATAATGTATTTTTGAAGTGCATAAGCATCATAGAAAATTAACTCTTGCTAATTAACAAACATATTACTTCATGAAATCATCATGTCTTATTACTATCCAAACTCATTAATTCTTCAATAATACAATATTATCATCAATAAAAATGGTCAACAGATTGTGACACTGTAAACTTACTCTACTCTTGAATAATACAGATAGTAATATTCTCATACAAAATCACTTTAAATCAGATTTGGGGCTTATTTTTAAAAAGATTTTGCTTTTACTTATTTTCATAAATAAGTAAACACACACACATGCACACACACACACACACACACACACACACACACACACACGCCCAAGAAACCCAGAAGAATGTGTCAAGTCCCCTGGAGCTGGAGTTACAAGCCACCAGACATGGATGCTGGGAACCAAACTGGTTCTCTGAAATAATGCCAAGTGCTCTTAATTACTAAGCTATCTTTCCAGTGCCAGAGATGAGGTTAATTAAGGGAGTCTGCTACGGAATTTTGTCTCCTAGAAATGACAGGGAAGCTACACCCATGATACTCCAACAATATGGCTGCCTAAATAGAAGCTGGACAATGACAACACCATTTGAAATGCTAATGTGGATAGGCAAATTGTATGGGGTCCCACCACTAGATGAAGAAGTAGTCAATTAAGAACTGCCAACAGAGAAAGAGTTAGTCTTCCCCAGAGATGAGCACCCTAAATAATTATCCAATCCCAACAGATCAGCCCCACTATGCTCAACATACACACGAGCAACACTAAACAAACTCAGCAGGTTGCATTTATATACAGGGCAATGATGTAACTACATTTTAATTTTTAAAGTTCTGTTCTTTGAGAACAAATATTTTGGTATAAATTTAAGTTGAACACAAGACTTAACAGAAAGAGAGGTACCTAGAGGTAAAAGAACCATCCAAATGTTGCCGGGGCCTTCTCAAGAGGAATCAGTTGCACACAAAATCTTAATGTTTTTAATGAAGAGATCAGAAGAGATACAAGACATACAAGTGAATGCCATGCAATTTATGGCTAGCAAAGAAATCTTAGTGTTAGTTTCTGCTGGCAAGCTGCAAACTTTCTTGGTTTGTTTGCTTGCTGCTTTTGTTTTCACTAAAGAAAAATTGGTGAGTTATTATTTTATGATGTCATGACTCCAGTGTGTGGGAAACCATTAGAGGGAGTGGTCAGGAAGCTGAAGCCAAGGCATCATACTGCTTTAACACAATGAAGTAAACAAAACCAGGAGGAGAAATGCCTAAACTGGCGGTCAGCAGCACCCCTACCATGCCACTTCCCTCTGACCCATCACCCAGAAACTTGGCTTTAAAATGCTGCATGCATTGAATGTAATACTCACAGGAATGAAAGTTGCATTTATCTAGAATGAACAGGGTCAAGAAGATCTAAACTTTAAATATCTGAATGAGCTCTTCCTGGCAGGTGATAAAACTGCTTCAAGTTTAAAAGTCACTGACAGATTCTGCCTTGTAAGTCAATCTGCAATTACATGGGCTGGTTTTGTTAGAGCTTCTTTTCAGCTGCCAGTCAAGTCTACCCAGGGAGATGGTTCCATTAACCAGGCCACAACAGATACTGCTCTCTGCTCAGCTAAGTAACTGTCAAGTGAGAGACAGAAAAGCTTTGATCTAGATTTCTTGGACTAAATTTAAGCTCTGTTACTTAGTAGCTATTTAGCCTTCTACCAAATATTTAACCATTCTGTGACTCAGTCCTTCTTATGAAAAAGGTGGTGACTCCAGTGTCTCCTACACATGGCTACAGGGAAATCAATGGCCTGAAGTCCAGCAACAATTGCCAATGCATGATAAAGACTCAATAAATATTAGAAACTATTATTAATATGACTTCTGGAAGGGAGGTTGTGTGTGTGTGTGTGTGTGTGTGTGTGTGTGTGTGGTATATGTATGCATGTGTAAGCTTGCTCGCTTATGAGTGTCAGTCACTGAATCTGGAGCTCATCAATTTATCTAGACTGGGTGACTAATGAAACTTATCCCTTCTCCCAGCACTGTGGTTCCAGACACATTCTATCATATTACCCTAGTGCTAGCAATTTAAACTGAGGTCCACACTATACCCAGTAAGCCATCTTCCCAACCTGCGAAGTCTTTTAATTCACCACTGTTTCTGATCCACAGGGATTCCCTTAACTGTCTGTCTCATGTCTTTGTTTTGTCTGTGTACAAGGTTAGATGGTTCTCAGTGAACGTGACTTACCCATATTTTTCAGCCAGCTCCCGGGCTTGTCGTTCATTGACTTCCCTTTGGTCTGGCAGGTCTGCCTTGTTGCCGATTAATACTATATCTGGGTTTTCACAGTAAGCATTTGCTTGCAGTTGGCCTTGGTAAGAAAGCAGATTGAAGGAGTGAGTTAGTCACAAGCAAGCGATGTCAAAGGACTGCTCATACTCCAGATTCCTAACCCAGATGTTCACCTGCAGCATGGCCATCTCTCCTCATAGTTTCTTTATCTATAAAATGGAGCTGATGCCTCACAAATTACAGACAGTAACGCTGCCAGATAGGCACACAGCAAATACCTGAACCAATACCTAAACATGCTTACCTATACCAGGGAGCTTGCCCTGTGACCTATGTGGCTTCCTGCCATTGATTCTTCAGATATGAATATCAGCCTTGATCTAAGCTATCCACTTGGACATAGAACATGATTTTCATTTGTGTCATTAGATGGAGGCTCTGTTCCCCTCTTCTGACATCAAAGTGATAATCTATGGAATGGTCAGATTTTTGAAGAACTAGAAATTCATGCAAAAACAAGCTTAAGATAAAACTTTCTTTAGATAAACATGGTGTGTGTGTATGTGTGTGTGTGTGTGTGTGAGAGAGAGAGAGAGACAGAGAGAGAGACAGAGAGACAGAGAGTCAGAGAGAGAGACAGAGAGAGAATAAACTAACAAAGGCAGGAATGAAAGGATGAAGTGGGGAGGAGAGAGGAAAGGAGGAAGTGAGGGGAGAAAATGAGAGGAAAGAGAGACCAGTCCACCTGTGTCTTCCACCTCATAAAGGACTGCTATGTATCATGTAGCCAAGACTAGAAGAATCACACAAAGATTTAACCTGTAATATCAAAGATTTTCATGTTAGAAACCCAGAGGTTATTAGACATGGCAATTAATTATTTTAAATCCCAATACTATCTTCCTGGATACTTGAGGGAGCGGACCATCTGCCTTGAAAAACAACAAACAAACCATTCTCTGAAAGAATCTAATAATCTTATTATTTCCTTGTCTCAACAGAATCTAATCATGGTACCAGAATTTGGATAAGGACACACAACATTCAAAGGAAATAAAAGCAGATCCTAGGGTAAACATTAATTTGGAGAGGCAATTAAGAAAGTAAGGCTTTATTGATATTTTCCCTATTGACTGAAACTGGTTACTGAATTCACATTCAAAACACATATAAAATCTTACCTATATTTAATGCATCATTAATTTTTAGTTGTATTTAATGTATAATTAATTTTGTGTAATGTGTTCTGTAGACATAGATAGACATAGCTAGAGTCTGAACATATACAAAGTGCCAGGAAAGGTGCAAAATATTGCATTGGAAAAAACAGGTGAAGCCCTATCTTTCTCGGAGCATATGAATAATAAAAGATACAAGTAAATGCAAAAATCTGTAAAAAGGCTTGCAGGTGGCAGTGTCCAAATGAACTCTGTAGTGTTGAAAGGACACAGAGTGATGGCAAGGACTCCATTAGGTGGAATGGCAGGTTAGGAAAGGCCTCTCTGAAAAGATGCACATGGCCTAGGCAAAGTCTTGGGAAGGAAAGATGTAGCACACAGTTTCAGCTGCAGAAGAGAAATCCAGGCAAAGGGGATGGAAAAGGCAAACATCTCTAAGAGGAAGTGGGCTTTCTGTTCTGAGTGTGCCTGAGGGTTAGGAAGTGTTCATGGATGTACCTGAACAATTTTGGCTTTTATTCTGAGATAAAGTCATAGACTCTGAGGGATTATGGAAAAGGAGCTATGGAGGAAGGCTGGATATTTCTCTATTTAAATTGTCTCCATACTTGGACAACTTATTTATTTTTCTGTGTATTCATGTGTATATACATATATGTCTATAGATGTATATGTACACATACATACGCACTTGCCTTTAGATTCCAAAATTCAATAGCATTCTATTCCTCGAGTGCCCTTTGTCTACTTGCTTCTTGAAATACCTCTCAAATCCTGTGTATCCAGTGGCTGGCTAAAAATCCCTGGTGGACCTCCTATCTCTATTTCTCTACTGCTTGGAGTAGAACTGCATCCTACCACTATTGCATGGATTCTGGGAATTGAACACAAGTTCTCATGCATACACAGCAAGCATTTCATGACTGAGAATCCTATTCATCTCCCTTTATCACATCTTATTCAAGTAAAACCTTGTGTGAACTGTGTGATTCCTGCACCATACCTTATCATCACGACTGACTATTCTCTGGAGTAGTTCCTAGTTTAGTTAACCTCATCACCCCTGAGCATGTCTAGGTGCCAGTGTCCCCTCCCAGGAAACACCATGAATGTTCTTTCTGTCTTGCATAGTCAAGTTTACTACCATACATGTTATCTTTCATCTTGTAAGAAATCCCCAAGATTTACTGGACAAATGAAATTAATGGCTGCTTAGCTAGAATACTAAAAATCTTAGTCCTGAGATAGTCACATGGGCCTTCTCTAAGAAGACTGTCAAAGGAAAACAGAATTGTACTCCAGGTTGCTTATTGACACAGAAGTCACCCCTCTGAAGGTGACAGAGGGTAGGTACACTCTGCTCATGTCTTTTCCCAGATAATCTCTGGCTGCATTCCCACAAGGCAAAAAAGCAAATAGAGCTGCCCAGTCCCAGAGAAACTGCCCATGTGCATTACCCAGCCCACTTACTCATCCAGTTTCTGACGTTCAAGAAGCTCTGCTGACTGGTGAGATCAAACATTAATAGGAAGCCCATGGCATCTCGGAAAAAGGCGGTGGTGAGACTGCGGAACCTGCCAATGAAGCACAGAGACTGGTTCTCAGACACAAACTCACACTCACAGGACAGACAGCACTGCTTCCCACACATAGATGCTGTCTCCAGGCCAAGCCCTTATCTTACTCTAGGGACATGTGAGCCTAGGTCAGAAGATGGGTGTCGGGCAAAGAGAGGAGATCTGTTAGCAGATTACTTTTTAAAGACCACTTTCAGGGTCTATGGTAGCATGAAACTGATGGAGTTCCATGTAATCACCCAATGCCACCACAGCCTCTTGGAATCTTTTTTGTTTTTGACACATGGCTTCCTCTGGGCCACAATTAAAATCTTAGCCCATTTGTAGTGGACTTGAACTTATACTTTTCAAGTTTTCTTGTCTGTGCACAGAAGAAAAGCAGGCCTGTAATTAGGCTGAGAATGAGAACCTTTGTGAGCATGCAAAGCACACCACAGCTCAGAAGTAGAAGGGCTGATGAACTCTTTTTCAAGCATCCTTTGGGGGGGGGACTCTCCTTCAGGGGTGTGTGTGTGTGTTTGTGTGTGCATACGTGTGTGTGCTTGTGTGTGCGTGCGTGTGCGTGTGTGTGTGTGTGTGTGTGTGTGTGTGTGAATCATGAGGAAGAGGAAGATGATTGGGGGAACCTAAAGAAGGACAAAGGAGAAACTCAGGAGGCGGGAAAAGCAAGTGAGAATATTCATTCACAGCGAAGAATTCTGGAAGTGCCCTGTTATACAAATGCTAAGATGTGCTCTCACTGACCCCTCCCTTGCTCCTGCCCTAGTTCTGCAGTGATGATAAAGATGGCCCGATACCCACAATGGCATCAGCATTGGGCAGAACTGGAGAATGCACATAAGGAAGGGTTGAAGTTAACAATGGAATTACAGAAACACACCTAGCTTTGAAATAGAGAAGCATTGCTCTCCTCATTTATTTCCTAATTTTGGCCACTCATTTTAATATATATATATATTTCATGTTGGTTTTGTCAGATTTCTATTCTGGACCCTTCTCATTTTTTGCACACATCCTTGGAGATTTCATTTGCTCCCTTAGCTTAGCTGTAGCCTATATGTTGAACAACCCAAGATACGTAGATAGATTTTTGCTATCCTTTGAATTCGTGCTTTAGAAATTTTTCCATATAGACAAAATGCAGGCATTTCTAGAATCATACATCTTAAACCCAACTGCCCTCCTTACTGACTTCTTTTTCTGGCAAGTGCATTCTCTCATCCTGTTGGTGACACAATCCTTTTCCTCTTCCCCTCCTTACTGTCTATGATTCATCAACACAATCTTCTTCATTGGTTCATCTCATTATACTATCTCCTACACACTAGCTTCACACCCATGATCTCTCACCCTCAATTACCATCTTAGTAAACTTCCCATGTCCAGTTTGGGGAGCCATCATTTCATCCTGTTGATTTTGTGATTCTTGCACTAACATTTTTATGATTACACGTGGCTCCTCGGATAGCACCAAAACACCCTACTGAAGCCAGCAAGGCTTTGCAGGATCCTCACCAATATATCATTAGGCCTCATCTCGTTCAGACTTCCCACAGGCAGGCTAATCTTCTCTTAGTTTAAGAAAGTTCACTGTCCCCCCTGGGTGCTCTCACATGCTGGTTGTTCTGTGGGTTGCCTCACATTAGTCGTTCCTCTTCCTCTGCCTGTCCTTTAGCCTGGATTACACTCCCTCATGCATTGTGTATGAGTGTAAACATAGCTTACCAGTGGAAACACCGCTTCCCCCAGGAGCCTTCTTCTGGGACTAGCCTCTTCCTGGAGGGCTCACTTACCACCTTCTGTCTTCAGACAGCTGTCCTGGGGGCATGCTGAGAATGATTGTTTGTCCAGTGTCTACACTACTCTGTAAGCTTCAAGGGAAAAGGAGCTGGTTTTCCAATTCAGAACACAGTCTGTTTTCGTTGCCCATAACATGCTGTTTACTTACAAAGTGCATTTTGATATTAAAATAAATAAGAAAAAGATAGAGTACAGTAAAAAGTCACTATTCTTGCAAGTTTTAAACAGCATCAAATGCTATTAAAAATCAGAATTATCCTTTGAAATATGGGGGAAGAGATAAATCAATTGTTTCTTTGCCAGCATTTCTGTAATGCAAAACTGTAGATTGCAAAAATCAAAAGCATTACTTGTAGGTCTATCTCTGCCTTTGCCTGGGAGTTCTTAGAGATTGCAGGCATTCTGTAATAGCTCTCTCTATAGAAACACTATGCCCACAAAATTGTTACTTAACGAATATACTGATGTGGCTGGGAGAAGTGAAAAGTGATCATTGTTGTTTTGTGTGTGTGTTATTTTCCTCATTGCCCCCAGCTAATGATGAAGTATTTAAAATGCATGCTTCTGGTAGTCATCGGACTGAAGCACATTTTTCTTCACTAAAAAGCAGCACAAATAAGACTCTGCTGCTGAGGAGCAGGCTAACATCCTGTACCATTTATCCTTTGTTGCCCTTCTTTCTATTACTCCCTGGAAGAAATGCTGCAACTGACCTCTGGGTACACATACTCCTCTCCCATCTCACTATAGTCAGTGACTCAGGTGGAAAAAGCTGACCGTGAAAAGCAATAGACCTGAGAATTAGGCACCTTGTTTTTCTTTATCCCTTGAGGGGCACAAGGGTTGGACCCTTTATGTTCATATAGGATTATGTATTTTCCTGCTTTCCCACCATTGACTTTTATCAATGACTATTACCCTTACCTGAATTATACTGCCGGAAGCCCTGAGGCATAGGGCTGAGGTCTGTGGTATTGTTTATCTTGTTGCTACACTCTAAATCCACAACATGCAAAATTCTCAAGGGATTAATACACCAAGAGTTACTAAGACAGTTCGTTCCAGTCCCTCACAATGCAGCTGTATTAAGGGGACAGATGAGAGAAGTCGGCCATCATGCAAGGCTGACATATCATGTGCAGGAACATATGGGAACCACATTTTTTTCATATTGCTTCTTCAAAAATGAATTAAATTGGTCTATAAAACATACATCTTTGTGACAACAAAACTGACACATGCAAAGAGGCTCTTATGAGGAATGACTTCGGAAGAACCAGCAGTGTTGAAGGGTGTGTGTAAATGGAATTCACAGTCAAAAAAGCTAACAGAGAGGGCCCAGCACCTCTCCTGGCGTTTACACTCACTGAAAGCGAGAACATTTTGGATGCATTTCAAAAATATGGGTGTTTACAAGCATCAGCATTCTAAGACATATGATGCAGAATCAGGGGCAAGATGTCTTCTACATATCTTTGCTGTCATTCTATTGCCACATTTATTCAATCTGATAGTAGAAGATTTTATTAGATTTGGGTCTTTAACACTTTGAAATTGGGTCCCAAAGAAACATGTTTTCATTGAATAATGGAATGATCACTGCACGTTCTAAGCAACCAATGTTTCTATGTACTGTTTGTTATCTTGCATAAGACAGTAAAGATGATGTTGAAAGACTAGGAAGAATCCCTCCCTTATGCAGCTCACAGTTTTGTTGGGATATGATAGCCACAAGTGAGTCAATTAAGAGCAGATAGAGATTGAAAAATAACAGAAAATTTACCTTATTAAGCCGTGGCATAACATTCATTTAATAGAGTTTTAGTGGCAGAATATAGGTGTCACTGAGGTTCAGAAGGAAGTGGGATTTGTTACTGGCTTCAGTGGGAAGGTGGAAATTGAGTCAAGGCTGGGGAAAGGAGAGGGTTAGGAAGGTGGGAAAGAGATTAAAGGTTTCAGGGATGAAGCGATCGCTCAGTAGGCGGTATGCTTCAAGCACCATCAGATCATTTTGGATCCCCAGAACACATGCAAAACCAGACATAGTAGTATGCATCTATAATCTACATGCTCCTACAATGAGTTGGGAAGTGGGGACAGGAGGATCCCAAGAAACTTGTGGGCCAGCTGGTCTACCATGTGCATCAGAGAATAACAAGGGAAGGGACCCTTCCTCAGACATGGTAGATGATGGAGACCTCCACTCTAACAACCAAGGTTGTTCTCTGATCTTCACCTACATGTCGTGACCCATTCATGCCCACAGTCACTCCCATTGGCATGTATACACACATGTATATGCATCCATTATACATAATATGTCTGAAAATACACCCACATCATACACAGAGCTTAATTAAAATATATTCTCTGTATCACTCTGAGCAAGAAAAAGCAGTCACCAATCATGTAACAAAGAATCTGGTTGGGAGAACAGAAAAAATAAGAAGGGTGAAACAACTCTTTTTCAACTCTGTCTGTGATCAGCTCTTACAACAGTGCTAGCTCCCCATATTCACTGGAGTACATCTGGATAAATGTCTCCCCACTAGGAAGTTTGAAGGTAGATTTCCTCATCTCTGTTTAGATCTACACAAGCTACAGTTCTATTGTGGATGACCAACTAGAAATCAGGGGCCTTAATTTCTTTATACAAATATCCATTCGTTGTTTTTGTTTTGTTTTGTTTGTTTAGTTTGAGACAAAGTTGCTCTCATTTTGTAACCTAGATTGGCCTCAAACTTGAAGCAATTCTCCTGTTTCAGACTGCTGGGTACTAGGGTTATAGAAATGAACTGCCACATTGGGCATTGCTATCTATTTTGAAATTAGTAGGAAAGTTGGACATCATTTATTTTTGAGGTTCCTAGACAACATTCACTTTTCAATGTTTTCTGAGTTATAGGTAGCTAGAAATAAAGGAATTTCATGTTACCGCTCTTGTCCAGCCGTGTCCCAAAGCTGCAGGTGGACCTTAAACGCTTTCCCTGAAGATCCATCTACTCCTTGTGTGTTGTAAACCTGAAAAACACAATCCTCTTAAGTTACCATTGCTTTGGGTTTTGTCAACATTGTAGTTCTCTGGGTTCACTCAGAATGTTTTCGTTGATTACTATAATCAAAGTTCATAGTGCAGATTAAATATTTGCTTTATTTTCCCCTAAGTATCACATATATCTCACTTTTAAATGTCAAGCACAGTATGATTTTCAACACAGTTTAAGCATACTGTAAACTTAAATTAGACACCTTCTGTCATTTCCTCATGGAGGCAGCAGACATCAGATTAGGACGAAAACCCTAGGTTCAAACAACCAACTTTTCATTTAAGCTTCAGAGTTTTTATTTTTAGTTATTATTTTGACAAATTGAGACCATAGTCCTTTTCTATTTTATACTTACAATAAACTTAAATGAAATTACGAATGGGAAACTCATTTTAAACAAAATTTGTTTAGAAATGACTTTCAAAATGACTTCTATAAAAAATGTTCACAGAAATTCTCAGTGGGTTATGTTGGGAGACTTCATTCTCTGTCTTTTGGCCTCTTCTTTAGAGAACCTTTGTAGATAATGATCACAACTTGGTGGAAATGTTCTACAGGCACATTTTTATAAGATTTCTACCTAGATTGGTAGGCATTGCTAAGTGGAGAAGTCAGAAGAATCCTGGAGTTGCTGGAAGCAGCCCTGCCCAGTCTACTGGCTTTTGCTAAGGCATAGGAAGCGATTCAACTTTTCATGCAGTGGCTTTCCACCAAGCATTTCCCTTTGGAATTTGTAACATCAACTGGAAGTCACAGTGATCTTGGCAGTCAAGAATACCATGGGTGGCAGGAAATCTGGCTAAGCTTATGTGCCTATGCTACATGCCTCACATGTCACAATATCCTCCTTCCTGTCATTAGTGTCTAGCATAGGAGAAGTGGTGTTGTGATTCTCACTTAAGCTCCCTTATCATGGAAAATAGCATGGATGGGTCTCACATTCTGTTCCTAACAAGCCAGTGATTGATGGCTGAGGCTACACATAAATAAAAACTCAGCAAGAACTTACAAACCTCGTGTTCCAGTTCTTTGCCAATCATACTTTTAACCTCTTTGTTAGGAGTAAAGAAGTGAATCCTTCAATTTATAAGAAATTTACCTCAGATCAATGAATTAACACTAGCAGTACTTTAGTAAATCAAACTTTGAAAGATTCCTTAAGAATTCACAGAAAACATATATCCACAAATTCAACAACTCGTTTATTTTAGTTGTCTTGTGTACTTTTTTGAAGACAGATAGTGTCACTCAATATTTTTCTATCAAAATGTTACTGGCAGTTGAAAATGTAATAAATAACGTTCTGAAGTTATGAGTTTCATGTGATAAAAAACAGACATTTTGAAGTGTAATAAACACTTCAATTCTCAATTCTTATTTGATACAAAAGAAGAGGTAATAAAGTTAACAGTGTAGTTAAAAACTTACCACACGTTTTTCCCGGAAATCTATTCCCACTGTGGTGATGAATTTAGGATTGAATTTATTGTCTGTGTATCTGTAAAGAAATGTTGTCTTCCCTACTCCTGAGTCTCCAAGAGCCAGGAGTTTAATCAGATAATCATAATCTCCATCAGTCATAGTGGTGGTCTTGGCAGGCCTACATAAGAGAAGAGTTAAATATGACAAATATGATACAGCTAAAGTTGATTTCCTTTGTTTGCCATCAGAATACAACATACATTTAATGAATGACATTAACATCAAATGTCCCTATTGTGCCAAAATTCTGAGATAACTTGGTCAAAGCAGCTTCAAGTGTGAGGGTACACCTGCCATTTTGTCACCTCACAGCATGGCACAGGATACCAAGCATTTGTAAAATAGACATTGGCACCACAATAATAGTCAAAAAGCCAAGGAGATTTGTTTCCAAAACAAGGATTAGCAGTGAGGTGCTAGGGAGAGGAGGGAGACACAACAGAAACTCCACTGGGAATGAAGCAGCAAAGGTAGAAAGTGATTGCATGCAGAATGAAGAAATCGGGACAGTTTACATCTAATAATGAAGGAGAAACTGTCTATTATATCCATACACAATATTCCTTATTAGTGTTAAGAGTTTAACAACTATCATGATGTCCCTGAAAACACTGATGTGAAGTCCTGCAACAGCAACTATTAGAAATCTTTCCTCCCCAAACAAGGAGGCCTCTGTTCTTCACGAGTCTGTGTTGAGTTACACTGCAGCTATTTCCAGGCCTCAAGAGAGAAGCAGAGTTATTGCAAGGCATAGTTTCACCCATTCCAGTAATACACCTCCTGTCTGGGTGAGCAACATCACCCACACTCTCTTCCAGCGCACAGCCCCCCTCCTCCCTGAAGACATGATGGCTGTAACTGTGGACCAGCCCTAAGCTAATGCAAGTGCATCTGCAGGGGCTATTCCAAGGTGACCAGCACACTCATCCGAATGACACCTCTATTGTGAAGTTCCCTCAATGATTTGTGATTTGCTACAACTTTCTGATTCATAGGTCACAGGAATGTGTTTGTTCTATCCTACAACGAAGATGGAGGCCTGTGAAGATGTTGTTAACATGGAAAACATTGTTCTATTTTGTGAAAAGAAGAGTTTCCTATTTATGAAGACACAGCAGCCATTATATTCCTTAAGACAGTCTATTCTGCAACGATTAAAAATACATTTCAGAAGTAGCATATTAGATGAGTTAAAAAATTCTAGTAATTTTCCGAAAACAGAGAAATGGCCTGGTGGTATGGGCTTATATAAGTCTAGTTGTTTAGGAAGCTGGGGCGGGAGGTTCATAACTTTAATTTCCTCCTGGACAACTTCACCTGGTCATATTAACAAAATAAGAGAAAAGATAAGTACGTAGCTCAGTATATGTCACACACATGCTTGCATGGGTGAGAAGATGGGTTCCATTCAAACCACCAATAAACAGCTGAATAAAAGAAGATACACATGGTTTATGTGTACATAAACATACCCAAAATATTTTTACTTTGCCACTTCAAGTAGTAGCCCAAGATGAAAGACTTTATGTCTTTGGGTAAAATAATTGATGAAGATAATGAATTGCTTATCTGATAATTAATAATCATTAAATTGCTTTGGAGATTCATATCTTTTAAATATAACTAATTCCTTAAATCCAAACTATACTACTTCTGCTAAATAGGACTGAATTGTGTTTCTTTCTTTAAAGAATCTTTTTGAAATAGGATAATTCATATTGTTGTCCTTAAATTTTCCTCCCTCATAATTTGCCTTCATCCCTGAGTAGAACCTGCCGAGTCTTCTGACTACAAACACCTTTGTTTTCTTTGTAAACTATCTAGATAGCATATGGTCATGGTTTAGAAAGCATGTGCAACCATCAGCAGCTAGCCTTCATTAACAAAAGGACACACACAACCACAGACATAGACCTCCTCTTGGAGAGATCAGTCATGGGTGACTGCCTTGACCTATCAACTCCTAAACTTGATGGCTCTAAATATCTTCTCAGAGTTTTGTAGTTGAATCTGATGCTGGTATTTGAGCCACACTGGTACCCAAGCAGAATGATGCTCCCTGCTACAGGCCTGAATTAACATCTCTCCATGTTCCCTGTAAGTATAATTTTACGATTATCAGTCTCTTCATTTTTTTTCCTGGGAAAAAGGAGGACTTAAATGTGTTCTAAGATAAAGGTGACTGTTGCCACAGGCTTTCCTGGGCCTAAGTCATAGAAGAACAAAACTGGAGCTTTGGACCGCCTACATAGAAAGTAAAGTTGGAAGGTACCATGGTTCTCCAGAAAAATGAAAAGGATGGAGTTCAAAGGGTGTATCAGCAAGATCTAAACTTTATTGCAGTTTCCTATATTATTTCAATTTATTGTTGACAGTCATAGGAGAGACTAAGTCTCAGATAAACACAATGAAATCCATTAACATATAGGTGTTGAACACAAAGATGAAACCCCAAAAGATTTACTTCACGACCTAGCTTCTGGCAAAGCTTGCATGCACTTAAAAGGTAAGAACGAATGCAAGGGGAACCGAGTCTGTAGCTCAATTGGTCAAGTGCTTGCCTGAGATGAATGAAACCTTGGGTTCACTCTCAAGCTTGCATAAAACTGGCTGCAATCATACATGCTTGTAATCCCGGCACTGGGCAGGTAGAGTTGGAAGTATCAGAAGTTCAAGACCATCTCATACTGTGTAGTGAGTTTGAGGCCAGCCTGGGATATAAAAGACTCTGTTTCTAAAAAATAAAATTAATTAAGCATAAAACCACAAAAACCAAACAAGAAAATGAAAACATGAATTTCCAAATTAGGACATAATTGATAAATGAGTGGAATCATCACTGTGCTTGTAACTCAAAGCAGTAGCCTTTATGAACTGTGGTATTCAATGGGTCTTAGAGAAATATTAACGAGCATGAAATCTTACAGCATAGCAAGGATCCAGACTGGGTGAGAACCACACAACCACTGCATGGAAGCTTACTTCCCACTTACACTAGGAAGCTCTTAACCACTTGCCAACTACATGACGTAACATGTGTTCCTGACTGGTAGCCAACCTATCCTCTGTTTATTATATACACCTGGCCTGAGGAAATAACAGGGCTACCTCCAAGTTGATCTAACTCAAGGTGAGCAATACCAGCTACCAGTGAATAGTTTCACTGTGGCCCACATTGCCTCTGCTCCACAAATGAAGAGTGCTGGACACACTGTGACATTTGACACAAATGCCAGATACAATGACCACAAGACCAGGCACTATAGAAAACATTTCCTAGTGGTTGAATGTGTTCTTCGACCTATTAAAATAAGAATTAAATGGTTTATTTTTAAGTTTCTGTAGAAAATATTAATATTCTGTTCTTTTTCATTTGTACTTATAAGTACCTTTAAGGTACATCTGTACCTCTAAGATGTATTTGGTTAACTTCTCTTTTTATTACCACATTATTTTCTGAGTCCTAAAATGATTGATGTAGTTGTTCTTTCCCTGTCAGGTAAACACAGCAGTACAAAGAAAAACAAGGCCTTGGTAAGATCTCCTTTTCCAAGAAATGGGATTGAAATTTATCTGGAAAGGATGAAAAAACTGACAAGTTTTAACAACATTCTTTATTTCTCCGTACTAAGATTGGTAATCTTGTCATTTATTGGTTCTACTGGTCTAAAACAGACAAAAAGCCAGAAGACTGTAATGTTTTCCATAGCTATGCCTCAGAGCCAAGGAAGCAGAGAGATGCAAAAGATGGAGTGTTGTGCTTAGAGTCCTTCGTGGGACAGCAAGAGGAAGGAAGAGGAGGAAAAAAATCTCAAGTGCATCACTTCCACAGCTTCTGCAGAGTCTGAAGGTCAGCAATAAATGCAAATAATCATCTGGACCTCAGTGTTCAGATGTGAAGCCATGCCAGAAAGGACACTAGGTTTGAAGGACAAACTACTGATGTTCAACTGAGCCTAATCCCACGACTTCCCCTCACTTACTATAATTAGAAATAGAATACCAGCAGATAAGACAGTCTTCAGCCCTCATCAAGGAAAATCTTTCCAACAGACAGACCACTACAGAAAACCAAACCAATCAAAATGCAGAGTAGTGGAGCCCAATCCCACCATTTGTCTATTGCTAGATTCAGAGCCCAGGACAATGGTGCAACAAAAGAACTCAGAGAATATTTGTTGGGTAAATAAATACTTATATATTTGTTCCTCCACTCTAAAGCAAAACTTTCTTGACTAATTTGTGAGCAGTTGACAAAAATGGGTTCCTTCTAAATTCAGCACAAGGATTCCATTCTCTTTGTGAGATGAGCATTTAGATTAATGGTAACTGTGGCACTTTCCAGTTAGAGAGTCATGATTTCGTTCTTTATTTTAAGTGAAAGAGTTAAAGAAATCTGCAACTGGGTCTGAGGAGCAAAGAGCACTTAACTCCTTCTATCAGAGTTCCAGAGTTTAGCAAGCTAACCAATTCCTATAATTCTAACTCCAGGAGAGCTGTCACTGTTTCTGTCCTCTGGGAACACACATGCACACATAGACAGACAGACACACAGACAGACACACACACACACACAGAGACAGACAGACAGACACACACACAATCTTCACCTTTAAAAAACAGTGTACAGGGGCTGGAGAGATGGTTCAGAGGTTAAGAGCACTGACTGCTCTTCCAGGGGTCCTGAGTTCAATTCCCAGCAACCACATGATGGCTCACAATCATCTACAATTCAATCTGGTGCCCTCTTCTGGTATGTAGGTAGAACACTGTATATGTAATAAATAAATCTTAAAAACAACAACAAAAAAAAACCAGTGTACAATTCCCTTTGGCTCTTAAGGTATTTTCATCTCCTTCAATGTAGTGATCCCTAAAACCTTGCAGGAGGGGTTTGATGGAGACACTCCATTTAGGACTGAGTACTCTAAGATCTCTCACCCTTCACATATTATCTAGCTATGGGTCTCTGTATTTGTTCCTACCCACTCCAAGAGGAAGCTTTCCTGATGATAATTCTTCTCCCAATTGAATATTTTGTCTTAGGAGAACTATTCTGAGATCCTTGGAAAGTGCTACTGCATATTTTAAGGATAAGGTTTGTGCTCACACAAAGCCTACCAAGTTGTCTTAAAACAAGCTGGGGCTTGGAGGAAAGGAATCTTTCAGGGGAACATTTATTTGTTCATCTAAAATACATTCTCTGGCACCTCTTGTTGCATAGTTTTGAGGACACATAATGTAACTCATGTGTGAGACTGTTATTTGTAATCACTGGCACCCCTGTTTTGCATGGTGCTGTGAATGTACTCCTTGCATTTCTACTGGGGAGTTACAATGACTAGAATAAGGGGTAATACACAGGTAAAATTACTGGACAGCCTGACAAATAACAGTCTCAAAATTGTTCTGACAAGCTGTGACCCTGTGACTTGAACTTATTCAATTAATAAAGAACAATTGAAGACTCTCAGGATGCTTTTGAAATTTTAAAACAGTAAGTGAATAAAGCATGCACAATATCATTTACACTCAGTGTAGATCTTTTCAAAATAAGGCTGTCAGGGATTGATAGCCATTTACCCTTTCTTTACTAAACTGTATTTGGCTGTTTGGGGCTTCCCACAGATCTATGTTGATTTGTGAAACTCTCATAGATTGTGCTTCCCTTCCTGATTGATAGCCAAAGAGAGGTTCTAACTGATCTTGAAGCATTCATTTGCACAACCACATTTGTGTCCAGAATGTCAGAGTCAAATTATGGATAGTCAAACAACTTGGCATCTATCCTATGAATTAATGGAACAGAAATATACTTTGAGGGAGAAGCCCCTTCTAAAAGATACATTTTATTTAGTGTATTCTACAACATTATTTTAATGCTAGAAAGGTTTATCAAATTTCATTTTCATTGCAGTTTAAAAACTGCTTAGGATTAATGAATGAGAGCTTATACCAAAGGTTCAGACTAAATATATATGTCTCTATCAGCATAAATGAACCACATTGACTGACCCTAACGGGAGTGAATTTGTCTATTTGAAAAAAGTAAATGGGGACTTGCCCCCAGCCGACCAAGCAACTGCTCCAGCCTGCTGAGATTGCTGGGCCATTCCTGCCCTCACTCAGGATGGAGGTGAGCTCCTGCCCTGGGCCTGACTTCCTTCTACTTGCCCACTCTGAGATCTCCGGGACTGCAGGCAGGTCTATTTGCCCTTGGCTCACTGAAAAACAGCAAGTCTGCCGAAGGCACTGTCCTATTCCAGCTCCCACCTGCCAGGAGAGGGAGTGCCTCAGACCTGCCTGCACCCACCATGAGACCCATCAGAGTATTGGACCTGCTTGCACCCACTAGGTGAGAAAGAGACCCTACCTATACCTACTGGAAGAAGGGATGGGAAGACAACAATATAGGAACATATTCAACAACAGAAAAACCAATATGATGTCACCAGAGTCTAGAGACTGTGTACCAGCAAGACCTGAACATCCCAACACAGATGAAGCAGAAGAGAACAACCTTAAAAACAACTTCATGAAGATGATAGAGACCCTGAAAGAGGAAATGGGAATATCCTTTAAAGAAATGGAAGAAAAGACAAATCAAAAATTGCAAGAATCAGTTCAAACAGAATTTTTCAGGTTTGAAAGTTGAAATACAGACAATTAAAAAAACACAGTCTGAAGGAATGCAAGAATTAGAAAAAGTGGGCAAATGATCAGAACTACAGATGCTAGCATAACCAACAGAATACAAGAGATGGAAGAGAAACCCAGGCATTGAAGATACTAGGAGAAATAGATTCATCGACCTAAGAAATCTTAATTCCAAGAAATCCCTAACACAAAATATCCAGGAAATATGGGACACCATGAAAAGGCCAAATCTAAGGCGAAGAAACCCAACTCAAAGGTGAAGAAAACATATTCAACAAAATCATAGAGGAAAACTTTCCCAACCTAAAGAAATACATGCCAAAGACAGTACAAGAAGACTACAGAATACCAAATAAAGTGGACCACAAGAAAAAGTCCCCTCGGCATATAATAATTAAAACACCAAGCATACAGAATAAAGAAAGAATATTAAGAGCAGCATAGGAAAAGGCTAAGTAACGTATAAAGGCAAGCCTATCAGAATCACATCTGACTTCTCCATGGAAACTCTGAAAGCCAGAAGGTCCTGAATAGATATTTTACAAACACTAAGATACCATTGATGCCAACCCAGACTACTATACCCAGCAAGGCCTTCAATCACTATAGATGAAGAAAACAAGATATTCCACAACAAAATCAGATTTAAATAGTATATATCCACTAATCCAGCCCTATAGAAAGTACTAGAAGGAAAACTCCAACCTAAGGAAGTTAACTACACTCACAAAATGCAGGCAATAGATAATCCCACTTTACCCAAAACCAAAAGAAATACTGGATAAATCTTCCAAGCAATACCACCACCACGAACAAATCAAAAACAAACAAGAAACAACACTCAATGGTCCTTAATCTCCCTCAATATGAATGGTCTTAATTTGCCTATAAAAATACACAGGCTAACAGAATGGATACTAGGACAGAATCATCCTTCTGTGGCATACAAGTAACACACCTCAACTTCAAAGACAGATATTACCTCAGAGTAAAGGGTTGGGATAAGCTTTTCCAATCAAATGGACACAAGAAACAAGCTGGGGTAGCTATCCTAGTATCTAACAAATTAGGCTTCAAGCTAAAATCAATCAAAAGAGATGAAGAAGGTCATTTAATATTCATCACAGGAAAAATCCATCAGTTAGAAGTCTCAATTCTGAGCATCTATGTCCCAAATAAAAAGGCACCCACATTGGTAAAAGAAATATTACAAAAAAACTCAAATCACATATAAGAACTCACACAGTTGCAGTGGGAGACTTCAACACACCACTGTCACCACTACATAGGACCACCAGACAGAAACTTAACGAAGAAACAAAGGAACTAACAGAAGTTATGACCCGATTGGGTTTAACAGACATCTATAGAAGACTCCATCCAAACACAAAAGAATACACCTTCTCAGCCCCACATGGACCTTCTCTAAACTCCACCACATACTTGACAACATAACAAATCACAACAGGCCCAAAAAAATGGAATAACCCCCTGTGTCTTATCAAACCACCATGGTTTAAAGTTAGAATTCAACAACAAAACAAATTGCAGAAGCTGTACAAACTCAAGGAAATTGAACAATGCACAATTGCATCATTCCTGAGTCAAGGAAGAAATAAAAAAGAAATTAAAGACTTCCTAGAATTCAAAGAAAATTAAGACACAACAAACCCAAACTTATGGGACACTTTGAAAGCAGTACTAAGAGGAAAGTTCATAGCACTAAATGTTCACATGAAGAAACTGGAGAATAGTCACACTAGAGAATTAACAACCCAACTGAAAGCTCTAGAACAAAAAGAAGCAAACTTACCCTAGAGGATTATATGCCAGGAAATAATCAAACTGAGGGCTAAATTAATGAAGTGGAAAGAAAGAAAACAATATAAAGAATCAATATAACATAGAGTTGGTTCTTCTAGAAAATCAACAAGATAGACAAACCTTTATCCAAACTTACCAAAAGACAGAGAGAGAACATGCAAATTAACAAAATCAGGAATGAAAAGTGGGACATAACAATGGACACTGAGGAAATTCAGAGGATATTCAGATCATACTTTGAAAACTCCACAAAATTCAAAAATTTAAAGGAAATGGAAAATTTTCTGCATAGATATCACTTACCAAAATTGATTAAATCAAGAACACATAAGCAATTTAAACAGACCTATAACCCCTAATGAAATAGAAGGAGTCTACCAACCAAAAAAAGTCCATGATCAGATGGCTTCAGTACAGAATTCTACCAGAAATTCAAGGAAGGGCTAATTCCAATACTCCTCAAATTGTTCCACACAGTAGAAGTAGAAGCATCATTGCCAAAGGATCTTTTTACAAGGCTGCTATTACCTTGGTATCCAAGCCACACAAAGGCACAAATAGGAAAGAGAACTACAGTTCATTGCTCATGAACTTTGATGCAAAAATACTCAATAAAACACTGGCAAATCAAAACCAAGACATCAGAAAAACCATCCACCATGATCAAGTAGGCTTCATCCCAGGAATGCTGGGATGGTTCAACATATGAAAATCTATCAATGTAATCCACCATAAAAACATCTCACTAGATGTTGAAAAAGCCTTTGGCAAAATCCAACACCCCTTCGTGATGAACTTCCTGGAGAGAGCAGGGATAACAGAAACATAACAAAAGCAATATACAGTAAACCAACAGCCAACATTAGACTAATTTGAGAGAAACTCAAGGCAAGTCCTCTAATATCAGGAACAAGACATATATCTTCAATACTGTACTTGAAGTTCTAGCTAGAGCAACAAGACAACAAAAGGAGATCAAGGGGATACAAATTGGAAAGGAAGAAGTCAAACTCTCACTATTTGCAGATGATATGATAGTTTACATAAGTGACCTGAAAAACTCTACACAGGAACTCCTACAGCTGATAAATACCTTAAGCAAAGTGGTAGGATACAAGATTAACTAAAAAAATCAGTAGTCCTACTATATACAGACGATAAATGGGCTGAGAAAGATATCAGAGAAACATCACCCTTATATGCCATCCTAGAGCCTTCATCCAGTAGCTGATGGAAGCAGGGATAGACACACACAGTTAAACACTGAACTGTACTCCTGGAACCCAGTTGCAGAGAGGGAAGAGTGACGAGCAAAGGGGTCAAGAATGGGCTGGTGAAACCCACAGAAACAGCTGACCTGAGCAAGGAAGATCTTGGGGACCCCAGATCGGTGGCTGAGAGACTATCATGGGACTGATCCAGACTCCCTACATCTGGGTGTCAGTGAGGAGGTCTTGGCAATCTGTGGGGGCTTGGGTAGTAGATCAGTATTTATCCCGGGCATAATAATGGACTTTGGGTGCCCATTCCACAATGAGGGATGTTCTCTCAGCCTGGACACATTGAAGGGAATGTAGGCCTTGCCCTGGATAATATGTCAGACATTGGAGATACCCCCTGGAGGGCATCACCCTCCCTTGGAAGCATAGTGTGGTTGGGGGTTTAGGGGGAAATTGGCAAGGGGGAGGGGCAGGAGGGGAGGGAGAGGGAGCTGGGACTGACATGTGAAGCAAGCTTGTTTCTAACTTAAATTTAAAAAAAGAGGCAGTAAAATGATTAAGAACAAAAGAGCAAAAAAGAAAAGATGCTAAATCTAGAGCTAAGATTGTTTTTAAAAGAAATATTTATAATATCTAGAAAAATATTCTATATATTTAAACATCTTTCTCCCTCCCCACCAAATGAGCAATACTATTCATCTCCTTACCTAATGAATGTCATTAACATAATCGGTAAAATGTATGTTGTTTGTTCACTAGTGTTGGGTCACTTGTCAGTAATAAAAAGAATGTCTTTTCAAAAATTAAAAAACAAACAAACAAATAAACAAAAATAAAATGCCAAAAGCCAAATTTGTAAATTTGTCTTGTATGGCATTTTCTACCAACCCAGATGGAAATTTTAGAACCAAATTCTAAGGATATTATGAATTCCTTAAATGTTCTCAGAGAGATCATTAAACAATATATATATATATATATATATATACACATACACCCTATGTTCTCTCTGTTTTGTATAATTAGAATTAATATTCTTCAATATTCAGTGTTTTCTGCTTTATTCAAGTAAATTCAAGTACAATTTAATAAAACTTGGATTTATGTTTAGGTCTTTGATCCATTTGGAGTTTATTTTTGATGTGAGGTGATAGATACCAGTCTAATTTCATTCTTTTGTATGTAGACATCAGTTTTCCCAGCATCCTTTATTGAAGATACTTTGTTTTTCTGGCATGTGATTTTGGTGTCTTTGTCAAATATTAAGTGGCTAATGTTACATGTGCTCATGTTTGGATCATCAATTTTGTTCCATTGGTCTACAAGTCTGTTTTTTTTTCAATACCTTGTTGCTTTAATTGATATGTCTGTAAAACATATCTTAAGATCCATGATAGTAATCTGTCTAGTAGTGTTCTTTTTGTTCAGGTTTTTTTTTGGCAATCCAGATTCTTTTGTGTTTCCATGTGAATTTAAGATAGTCTATTTTTTTCTACCTTCTTAAAGAATGAGTGGGATTTTGAATGGGATTGTACTGAATCTGTAAATAGCTTTGGTAAAAATAAAAAAGTCATTTTCACAACATAAGCAAAGAAAAATGTGAATGGATGTATTTTATTTGAGATCAGGGGCTATAATATAATAAACTAATAATTCACTGAGATCTGCAACTTGGCTTCTGCTTGCAATAAGGGCTAGAAATTCCAACTGTGTGTGATGGCTATTGGGTATGAACTTCAGTGAAAATTTCCAGGGTTTAGAAAGTGACATTGTAATAACTTCATGAATATACTGAAATCATTGAAGTAAGTGCTTCAAAAGGCTTATTCTGCTGTAGATATGTCAATAACACCATTTATCAAAATCCCAAGAGTGTAAATATTATTTTATTTTTCAAGCAATTTTTGACCTAGTGAAATGCATGCATCTTTTCTTACAATGCAATAACCTGCTAGTAATTTTCACACATATTCAAAGAAAAATACCCACCCAAAACCCAATGCAAATGTAATGTATACTCTCTATTTGATTATCACAAATAATATGGTTTAGGTTTTTTTTTTAATTTGACAGGATTTCATAAGCAATCCTCTGTGCAAATACACAGAAGAATCAGGACACTTGAGAGTCTGATACAGATGTTGAGTTGGTATCTCACTGTGTTTAAGCAACACTTGAAAGCGGGCTGAGCATAGACACGATCCAGTGTGTCTGTCCCTAGTGGGTCTGATCATCAGTATTCTCTGGGGAGTTCAGATTCAAACCTCCAAGCCTTCCTGGGCTCATCAGAACCTCTGTAAGCTGACTCTGGAACATAGAGGCTAATGCCCTGCTTGGGCAGCACAGGGCAGCAGCCAAGATGGAGCCATCTGTCCTCACCAGTGCGGTTCCACCTTGAGCCATGCGTAGAAGTGACAAAAAATTGAAATCCCATGATTCCTTGGGGCAGTTAAAAACCCATGAATCCTTCAGGCAGCCTAACCAGTATAGAAAAACAATGGGAAAAGAAAGGAGTTAGTTTGTCTAACTTGATCCTGTTATGGTTTTAAGCAATTTCCTCTACTTGATTGTGATCCTCTAATCTTGGCGCACAGGCATTGACTGATGGCTTCTTCTGATGAAAACTATTGTTGCCATTCCCTTGACACGGTGCCCAGCAACCCAGAGTTGCTCTCAGACAGCCTAAGCTTTGTTTCCATGGAAAAGGGGAGCCAGATTCTGAAACATAATAACCACTCATTCAAAACACATGTACAGAAGATGTCACATAAACTTCTTAATTTATCAAATCAAGCTTCCAGGACTTTTGAAACATTTAGAATATTGAACCTTTTGGAAAGCTTCTTTGCTTTCCTGGATACTGGGCTGCATGATTCATTAATGCTAAAGAAGTCGTATTTTAAGAAAAATAAAAAAATAGTTGTACTGGGTTCTTTAAACGCTGGCTCCTGGTAAAGACAAGAAAAAAAAAACACTAAAAAGGAATAAATTCCTTGGTAATCTACAAATCTATCCCATAGATTTCTTTCAAGACAGAAAAATTGTAGTGATGGTATGAGAGGAATAATCACTGTAGAAGCAATAGGATGTGTGTAGAGCCAGTGCCTCCCCAAGTCAGTCACAGACCAGAAAATGGGTTTCCCAAATTAGCCACTCTCAGATCTGTCTGTTGAGAAGTCCCTCCTGCCCAGGGCATAATGGCCCCCACTGTGCAAGCAGATCTGAATTCTGGTGAGGAAATGCCACCATCTGTGAGCCAGATGATCCATTTTTCTTTGCTGCTGAGTCATATCATAAATGAAAAGATATTAAATTTATAATGTAAAGTGAAGCTTCTACTCTTAGAATATCATTAATCGAAAAAAAAGAGAGATACAGCTTCGAATCAAAGTTACCCTTTTGTTCTGAAATAGTTATTTCTTAGTGCTGAGGATTGAACTCAGGCCTCATGAATGCTAAGCATTTGCTCCACCAGGGTATCTGGAAGTCCTGTATGTTTTACCTTTAAATTGACAAATAAAAATTGCACGGAATTATTATGTATGGCATATTTTGAAATATGTGCACATTGTGAAATGGCTAAATGGAGCTAATTAACACGCATTGACTCATGTAATTATCTTTATGTTTCTAATGAGAGTATTTCAAAATCACTTTTAGCAACTGTTAAAGATATACGTTGTGGGGCTGCAGACACGGTTCAGTGGTTAAGAAACACCGACTGCTTTTCCAGCAAACCCAGTTTTAGTTCCTAGCAGCTATCTGGAGGCTGAAAACTCTATGTGATTCCAGTTCAAGGAATTTGATGCCCTTTTCTGACCTTCTTGCACACCAGGCAAGCACATAGTGGACAGACATATATGCAGACTAGACACCCATATACACAAAATAGAAAATTTTAAAATACATAAATATTATTATTAACCACAGTAACCATGTTATACAATAGTTTTCTTAAATGTCTCCCTTAAAATGTTGTACACTGTAATCAAAATCTTCCCAGTGCCATCCTTCCACATTTGTTTATGAAGATCCTCTGCTAACTTTTCAAATATTAACGTAATAATTTGAAAATTAGGCTCATTTGCTAGCAGGCTACTGCATTGAGGAAGTCATGCAGACTTCTGTTTTGCTTAATTATCTGCAAAAAGGCATCATAGTCAAAATATCTACCACAAACTCTGCCTCTGCAATGTGACGAAAACCTAACTATATAGCTTTTATGGAATCTGAGGCAGATAGCTATGAAAATAAGATGGTTATATTATTAAAAATTTCACATTCAAAAATAACTTTAGATAGCTTATGTAACCATGCCATTCTAAGAATAAGAAAGATAAAACTTCCCAGAATTATTCAGGAAGATAGCTTTTACTGGTTATTGTTTTAGCTGATATTTCACAAGCATTTTGTGAATAATGAGTACTGGGGTGGAGGGAGTCCATTCACAGGGACTGGAGTGACAGCAAGGAAAATGCTTATCTCACAGTGGCTCATTCTACATTCTGCAGATCTTAGGTTACATGAAATTTCTTGTTCTGAATTTTATTTTTGCAACACATATGATCTAACGGTAATGAGAAAATGATGAAGATTACTGCATACATCTCTTAATCCTAACTTGGGTGGGGAGAACCCTGTGTCAGATATTTTATTTGGCATGCATTCACTTTCAGGAAATTTGGAGCTCCAAGACTAAGCAGAATCCAAAGAAGAAAAATACTCATATGGGGATGGGATGGGGATTAAATGAATGCTTTCTCAAATAGGTGAGATGAGAGCTGGAGTTTGATGAGGGAAAGGGGAAAAAGCAAGTTTTAAGGAGAACACTGGTCTTGGGGCAGGACATGGCCGCAGTGTGAGAGACTTGATTTCATTGTATGAAGTGTTGTAGTGGCCTAAGTTGATGAAGTTGGATATCCCGAATTAAGTGATGGCTGGATTGCTTTAGTACGAGGCAGGCATTAGCATGTATATCTCTGTGTTTAGAAGTATGATTGTAGATGTTTTGTACTCCCATGGTGAATTACTTAGCCCTTTGTTCTAGAGCTATTAATCTACAGTTGTGGGTACATAAAATGCCCGCCTGGATAGTCAGGTACCCTGTCTTTCCAAGAAATTGGGAGCCATAAGAATTTTGGAGTATGAGCCTAACATAACTAAGATAATAAACCCACAAAAATCATTAGCCAGTACTGATTTGATATATTTTTAGCTTAAAGTAAAGCCAGCAAATTTCTCAGAACAAAGGTGCTATGGACACAAGCTGCATTTTAAACAGCTGCTTTGACTTCTACTTTAGAAGTACATGATTGTTTCAGCCACTCAGGAGCCTGCTGGAGCTCTAATTGGAGATAATTGTCTACAATTTACTGACAACAGTGTTACTGAGACCACTCTTTATGTCTTAGTAGTAACCCAGTCAAGTAACCATGCTTTAAACTCACATAAGCCTTTCTTGTATACAACATCTATAATACAGCCTTTGTCACCTTCAGTCCCAGTTGCTCCTGGTGGGGTAAACTCTCACTAGCACCCAGAGTCACAGGTTTCTTGGTACATTTTAAAGTTCAGTTGGAACAGAGCATAATGTAGCATCGTGGTTTCTCAATCAACCTGCCAGGGTTCTGACTGTCTAACAAGACAGTGTGGTTCTCAGTGCTACCACATTCTTTAACTTCAGGGCTGGTAAACAGTTTTCTGGCTAATGACAGTTTTTCCTGGCAGACTTCGTGAAACGTTTTAAAGTGTGTGTGGTGCAGCCATACACCATGTTGGAGTGAGTATCTATAATTTCTGGTTTAGCTGCAAATTCCTTAGCTTATACTTAAGTCTCTCTTTTCCTCAGCATCACAAATTCCAAAACAGCCAGCCCTGTGAACCAAGACAATAACTCTGGGAATCAACTCTTGCAACAAAGTGAACTAGATAAACATGATCCCAAAACCCCTTCACCAGGAATTATTCTTTAGCATTCAGAACATAAAACATCAGATGGTGTTCAGATAGCGGGCTCAGGAACACAGTATTCTGGTATTTTTAATTGAAATTTTAATGTTAACTTTCAGGGAACTAATGCACCCTGTTCATCTACAAATGATAGGGGCTACAAACAGAAAACAGAGGTCCTCTGCTATCTTTATATTCTGGGAAGAGAGAAAGAAAGAGACGCGGTGCCCTGTGGAAGACTTCACTCTGAATAAAGCCCTCCTGCATAGCATCATGTCCTCCCAAGAAGGAAAACACTCTTGTGCCCAAGTTTCCTACAGTGGTCCTTGCTTGGAAATCAGCAGTTTCTCCTCATCTTCTCAGGGTGCTGAGCCTGAAATAAACTCGAATTCCCTCCCACCAATTCTCAATCCCAGAGTGTTAGCTTTCACATGCGGAGCAGGTGAGTGTGTGTCTGGTAAGTACAGTATGATAGAATCACACTTATGAAAAGCTTCCTAGTGGAATCTTCCGTTGTATTTTTGCTTAATTCATCCTAAAACTGAAAAAGTTTTCTCTTCACTGTTCATATATGTCATGCTTCTTCTAGAAGAAGAATTCAAAATCAGAAAGAAGAAAACCTGGAGATAAAGTTTAGTTAAATGCTATAATGTTCTATAACAATCCTTAAAGGTGTCAGGGCTGGAAAGATGGCTCAGTAGTTAAGATCGCTAGTTGCTCCTTTAGAGAACCCGGGTTTGGTTCAGTTCCCAGCACCACCTGGGTGTTCACAACTGCAATTCCAGGGGACTTGGAACTCTTTCCTGGACACTGAAGGCATTAGGCATGCACACTGTACACTTACATACATCCTGACAAAACACTCATGAATATAAAATAAAAGCAATTAAATATTTAATTTTTAAAAATAAGAAGAAATAAGCTCTCATGGTCCTGCAAGACAGCAAAGTGATTAAAAGTGATTGTTGTCAAGCCTGATGACCTGATTTCAATCCCTAGGACTCACAGAGGGTAAACAGAGAATAGATTCCTTCAAATTGTCCTCAGACCACACACACAGAGAGAGGGGGGAGAGAGAGAGGGAGAGAGAGAGAGAGAAAGAGAGAGAGAGAGAGAGAGAGAGAGAGAGAGAGAGAGAGAGGGAGGGAGGGAGGGAGGGAGGGAGGGAGAGCTCCCAAGTCAATAAGTAAATGGAAACGAAGTCATTTTTTCTTAAATAAACTTTGTATATGTTCTGGAATCGATCCTTCTCATTTCCATAAAATACTGATGTGCTAATTTCTGATACTTTTAAGGCAAAGAATAAACTTAGCACATTAAGTCAAACCCTGAATGGTTAGTGTTAATCTTTGGGGAGCAATTGCCATAGGCTGTCACCAAGAGTGGACATACTGCAGCTGACACAGTCCATTTGACTGCATCTCAGAGAAATTCTTGGCTCTCAGCAGGAATGCACTTTCAATTTTCATGAAGGAAAATACACATCTTCCTTCCCCCACCTCACTTCATCAGTTTCTACTAACCTCAACTAAACTTGGGAAGTTTCTTCCAGACAAAAGCATGGTCTTGCAGCCAGAAGTTGTTCAAGTAGATGATGTTATCTCAAAGGGACACTTGGTTATGGAGACTGAAGTCATGCATATTACACTTCAGAAGTATAAATTTCAGGTGCATAGAATAAGAGATCAGAAATACTGTGCATTTCTCTTTGTGTTTCTGTGGTTACAATAAAGCGAACAAAGCGTTGTGTGTGACTAATGGGGATTTGTATATTTTAAAATAAGCTTGCCACTGCCCATCTTGTGTAGTGCGACTCAGCAGTTAGCTATCTTGTGTATATTAAAAATGAAAGGCTGACATTGAGGAAAAGTGAGGACATAATATTGCACTCCTTAAAATCTTCAAACGCAATCTGAAAAAGGTGGTTTTTCTCTCATGTCTAAAACAGACACCAGTCTTATAATTGAAGGTAAAGTGTTTTGAAAAAAAATCACAAATGTCAGCAAACAATATACTTCATCTCACAGCAGACATGAGATTTTCATGAACAACACAAATGAATGAACTACAAAGACTGATGATGAAGACTCAGGTAAAAATAAACTTTCAGACAAACAGCATAGACAGGTATAAGCAGGCATTGGCTGTAAAAGATGAATTGGTCCTTTGGCATGAAGATGCAAGCACACCTGACATGCATGTGATTGCACACAAATTCATGCATGTAAACACATGAACACCTGAACATGCAAATGTGTGCACACATCAGGCAAAACACTAAAATACTACCAGGCTTCTGTTGCAATTCATAAAATCTAGTCTACTATTCATTTGATCTTTTCTGTTTGGGAAGTTTTGGAATTATTCAGAAATGTACTTAACTTACAACACAACATAACTTTTATAAAATATAAGCTGGAATTTTCTTCTATATTTATGACTCAAACCAGAAGAGTGAAATATCTTCTTTTTCTGCTTGATTTTTATGTTTTTGAGACATGATCTACCTATGTGGCACAGACTGGTCTTGTTATTATGACCCTCCTGCCTTAGCTTCCTGGGTGCTGGTGGTACAGTATTACAGGCAAATGGAACCACAATCGACTGAGATATCCTGTATTTTGTTTGAAGGGGCACTATGCAGGTCATTCCTAGGTCTCCTTATCTGGAATTAAAGTGGTATCATAAACACATAGAAGAGGACAAGATTGACATCTGTTCAGGTTAGATTGAGTGGCAGGTTGGACAAACATCCCACCGTCCTGGTGAAATGAACCCTGCCAGGTTGCCCATTTGGAGCCTCCAGGGTTCAGCATCAGCTATGACAGAGGGTGCTTCAAAGAAAAGATAAAAAACTGTCTGATGACACTTCTTCCTTCAGGTAATTTCTTTTCCCTGCCTTTGATAAAAGCCAGCATATTGAGCAGTCATAGAATCTCCCCTCCCCCCTGTGTAGAAACCAAAGCCAGAAGAGAATAAAGAAAAAAAGAGGTAGTTTAAAAATATTTGAAAATACTTATTGTGGGGCATTAATTAACAAAGCAGGCATGGTAGCTTGGGCTTGTAAAGTCAGCAATCAGGAAGCTGAGGCAAGAGAATTGCTATCAGTTCAAGGCCAGCTTGAGCTAAATAGCAAGATCCATGTCAATCTGGGTTGCAGTGTAAGATATTGTCTCAAAACACCAAAAAGAAAAAATAAAGGAAAGAGCAGGAATTTAATCGTGCATGTGGGGAGGGGGGGCGAGGTTGTGTGATTAGAATCCGGATCCACAAGATGTTTTAGCACAGCTCCATTTATAAAGCAAGGGCCTGGGGTCTGCAAGAGGGTGTTAAAAGTGCTTGCTGTTCTTGCAAACGAGTTCTCTGGATGTGTTATGAGTCTCACAGTCGCCTGTAACTTAAGCTCCAGAGGTTTAATACTCTCTTCTGGCCTCCTTGGCACCTACATGTATGTAGAACACACACACACACACACACACACACACACAAATGGGGTAGGGCACCACAGACACACTACATACAAATAAAATAAATCTTCAAAATAAATAAATAAAGCCAGGATAATAAGCGCCTAGATTCACTCCCCTAACAAACACACAGAGCACCTATGATACAGGGACTATGTCATTTATCTGGGGCCCAAACAAAGTGACATAAAAGTCCCACATCTACCACTCTCTGCCTTCATCCCCCTCAGCAGCTAAAAGTTGCCAAATCTCATAAGCTGCAGGTCACTCATCACAGACGCTGTGTCCAGATCTTCTGTTAACAGTGTCTACTTTCATTCTCAGAAGCGTCCTCATGGATAAACTGGGTGAACCCTCTTAATTTGTCCTCTTCCCATTAAACTACAAACAGAACAGAACCAAAATACGTGTGTGGCCTGCACCCTGCCCTGTGATCTGGCACCCACAAGTTCCTTGCTAATTGTCTGCCCTTACTTTCCTAGCTTCCTTGAAGGCATCAAGTCCTAGCCTGTCTCATGGTCTTAATGCTCGTTGCTCCCCTATATTGTGTGCATTTTCACAGTTGTCTACTAATTATTTAGTTCTCCACTACAATAGTTCTTCTTCAGAAAGATCCAATGGGCATCCATCTGTATCCAAAACAGGCTTACTAAGGCTTCGCTCTGCTTCAGTTATACTTAGTCCCAGCACCTAGTTGATAGCTTTCTCCTTATTTACTATCACTTTCCCATGTAGAGCTGGAACTCAGGGAGGCCAGAATCCCCACTTACCCAGTTTGCGTCTGTAGCTTAAACCAAAACAGGTGCTCAACTAAAGTCTGATTTGCGTAATAAATCTATGTGGTTGTATAATAACTCTATGGGTCGCAGAGAACTTCATCTTATACATTAACTAAAACTGAAATTTCTACATGAGAAAAAGTATCTTTGCCTTCAAAGTTACCTTATATATTACATTCACAGAAGAAACCAACCTAACAAACATCCATCACAAGGCTCCTCCATAGATTAATCCTCCATAACAAAGGGCACAGATTGAGTGAGCACACGGATTGTACTTTTGCTTCCTCAGTTTCAGGACCTACCAATAACAACCTGTGTTAGGCATGGTGGTATGCTTGGGAGGCTTATATGCTTCAGGGTAAGATTCTTAGAGAGAGAGCCCCACTCAAGAGAAACACTGGCTCCAAATTTCTTTTCTATCCATATAGAAAACTGTTAGTGAAGCAACCAATTATGTCAGACATCAAATTTTTGTGGCCAATAATACAAGTGATCCACACTTTAAACAAAATCAAGTGTCTTGATTCACATGTATAAAAATGGCAAGCATTTGAAGAAATTTCTATGAAAACCTCTTAACCTGTATGAATGGAGGCTTTTACTTTGAATTTGACCCTTCAACAACTGATAAACTGATTTCTCTCTAAGGAACCTAACTCATGGCCAGATTTCAACTATGTGGAATTGCTGTGACCCATATTACAAAGACCTTACAATAGACTTAATTCACATGATTTATGATCCAATCACCATCTATTTTTTAAATGAAGTATGTGACTAAGACAGGATGGAAGAAATCTCTTATTTTTAAACTATATTTTCTGCCCATAGTACTTTCTAAAATTAGCCTCTGCGGACAAGTTTTGAATATACTGGAAGAGCTGCTAGGCCCTTAGTGCCTGTCCAGCCACTCAGCCTAAAGTCCTCATGAAATAGGTATTGCTAACAGGTCTAGAGGGAAGAAGCCATGCTAACATAGAGCAAGAAGCCCATACGTGGAGTATACTAATCAATTTCTCTCCCTCTTCTTAAGTAAAGTCACTAAAATTCCCTCCCTCCCATAATCACCCAAGTCCTACGAGACAATCGCAATCAGTAGTGTTCCTAGTAACAAGAAACACAAACTGCCCGTTCACTAGGTAGTACAAAACAGGAAAGGTTTGGAATAGGGCAATTGGCATCAATGAAATTCCAAAGTGATAAAATAGAAGAGAAACTAGCAATAATTAGAATAAGGATGATGAAGAGATGCAGGACCACTTAAAAAAGGCGAGCAGATTTCCAAAGAGAAGGTCCTGTCTCTCCTCGCTGTTTTAAGCCAACTGTAGGGGTCAGTTATGATTAATTCTGACTGTTTGTATTGTAACTGGTCTCAACCCAGCTTTGTTGAGATCTTCAGAGTCTAAAGGGGATTGTGAATAATCTCTTCTATGGTGGCATTTCACTGACTCTGTAACAACTACACTTTTTAACAATAAACTAACTCTAAAATGAAATGCAGTGAAATGATAGTGGGTAAAGGGGGATTATCAAAATACTCAGCTAGAATTTACAAAAAGCGCAAGCCTTACAGGGTCTTATGCATAAAAGAAGCCACAGGCAGAAAAGCTACAGAGCAAAAAATATGGGAAATAAAAACCAGCTAAAGAAAGAGGGGTATGTGAAATGAAAGCCTTGGGGATGGGGAAGATACTGAAAGGTCTGAACTAAACAAAGAGGGGGAGAGTTAACAGTCCTAACATGAATGATACATCCCACCAAGAGTCTGTGACATCTAATCTTTTGAACAAAAGAAGGTAGAGCAACAAAAGCCAACATGTGGACATACTGGAGAGTAAGGCACACGTGATCCCCACACTTTCTAAAAAGGCAAAAATTAGAGATTCATTACACCAAGAAGTCAGCCTTCTTTGCAGCTCTCTGCTCTCACAGTTTTTACAATTTCTTTGTTGCTGTCACAGCATTATCTTTTGGTTTCTAGGCCCGCAGTCAATCCCTAATTACTAGAATCATTCAAACTGTGGTTTCATGTGTTCTGGTAAAAGCCAGTTCATGGCTTGCCACACATTGCCAGGCATCCAGAATTTTTTATTTGGTCATGTTCCTTGAGCCTCCAGTGTATTGCCATCTGCTGTTTTGCTGAATGTTGAGACTTTTTTTTAATTTAGTTGACCCTCTCAGGGTGCTTTTCCAGGTGTATAAAGACTGTGAAAATCAAAAGAAATCAAGATCCCATTTTGGTTCCCCTGGACACTTGTGTCATCAATAACATGGAACTCATTTTCCTACATGACCCAGAACATAGCATATTCGGAGTTCTCAAACACTGTATTAAAATAATTCAACAAATTGAATACATATTTACTGAACATCAATTATTTGCAAGAAGATTTCAGAATTGCTGTAAATATGGAGACAACTGAACCCAGCTAAGTCAGTTTCTTCTCTCCTCTCTAAATTTATGACTTAAGTTCACTGGAAGACATCATTGACAGGAAATGACCCTGAAACAGATACTCACACTGTGTTCTCGGTGTAGAAACTCCCATGGTTTTGTGGTTTGTATCTACACCACACATGCCAAAAGAAAAAAAAAGAACACATCCATAAAGCCAGAGAATGAAGACACTGGGGACGTGCAGGAACAAGATATGGACGCCTTGTGTTTTAGTTTAAGTCCTTTGCTTCACTCTCATATCATGACAAGGGCATGGCTTTCACACAGTTTGAAGAGCATGGCTAAGTTCATTAGCATAAGAACTAATTTCCTTCATCCTAAACCACACTTGTAACAATTATGTCCTTTCAATTCTTTGTCATTAGCTTTTCATGCTCAGGTGATCCAGGGCAGGTGAATCAACAAATGTAAAATCCAGTTCCATCTCATAAAGGCTTTAATAGAAATAGAAGAAAAGTGATTCAGAATTTAACTTGTTTGCTTTGGGTTGGCTGGTTCCTTTTAGAAGGCATTTTGTGGGTTAGGCATCAGCTGAGACAGAGAAACCACTGTGCTCACTCCTTGTATTAAAAGTTGGAGTCTGTGAATTGGGTTTGGAAAGGAGGAATTTCAAAATGACAGCCGATTGAAACATAATTTTATAAAAACTACAAGTTCAGATTGTGGTTGAATCATAGCTTGCCTATTACCAGCTACTTGAGCAATTTCTTCAGCCTGGGTCTTGGATATCCTTGGTAAATAGGGATGGGTATGGAAAAACAACACCAGTGAAGTGAGGCCCAGCAAAATTTGAGAACTTCAGTAAGTAAAGGGGAATTCTTCGTATGAACTACTTCTCCAGCTATTTCTTTGCAATCTTTGTATTTTTCAGTACAAAAATTGGTATAAGTTTCATAACAGTAAATAATCAGTAATAATAGTTATCATTTTATATATTAGACTTAAATGAATATGATAAAGAACTTTCATGTTAGTCAAGTGTACATCTCAGGAATACTTGGAAGAATGTCCATGTCCTATGAAGAAAAGAGGAACTTATTTTTGAGTGATTGTTAAAATACATTAGCAAAAATAGATATGTGTTGTTTGTTAAAACTCACAGAGCCTGAAACTTAGAAGGGATATATTTAAGTGTATGTGTTGAGTGTGTGTGCTCAGGTGTAAATTGCTTCTCAGTTAAAGACCCTCAGTGCTTTTAAAAGAATTATGTGAAATTCTAGCCTTCAGAGAGTCAGATGAAATGGGTTGGGCGTGTCGGAGTTGTAAACTATCCCCAGGTGACTTAATCCAGTGGAAAACAAAAGGTCAGGATAAAATGATGTGATGAGCAATATAAGGATGTCAGATTTAGCAATTAAGATTCAGAAAATCCAGTTATATTTGGATATTAGATAAAACATCAATTAATTTGCAGTGTAAATATGTCCCAATGTAATTGGCTGATCTGTATTTCATTGGACAGCTCCAGATAGCTTGCTAATTCTTGTACAAAACAAGAGGGGCAGGAGAACCCATGAAATCTAGGAAAGACCATTTATTGCTGTGTAATTATTCTGCATTTTGATTTCTGAACCACGTGAAAAGACACATTTTAGCATGAATATTATTGTGAACTTCAGTAATTTCTATCCAAAACTAAAATTTGGTGTATGAAGATATAACTAATTCATGATATAAATCCCAACATGGAATGGAGGGGACGTCCTAAGGGCCACACTTAAATGAAGTGCTACAAGCAGTTAAACATCTTCTGAGAGAGGGAGAATTAGTTTTCCCTAGTGATGAGCCCCTTGATTGGTTATCCAATATCAAGTGGTCATCCCTGGAAACATCAATCTAGGCAACATGACTGAACTCAGCAGGTTGTATTTATATATTATTTGTTTATATTACTATGTAATAACAACAATTAAAGAAGAAGTGAACATGAGCATGGGAGGGAAGGGAGATGGAAAGATATATATGTATATGTAGTTTCTTTTATTCTTGAAATTATAATATGATTACATCATTTTACTCTTTCTTTTCCAAACCTTCCCATATACCTGATCTTCTTGTCTTTCAAATTCACGGCCTCTTTTTTCATTAATTTTCATTATGTGCCTTTGTGTATGTTTATGTAATATATATGTATACATATATGTATATGTGTATATAGTCTTAAACACAACCTCTTCAGTCCATGTAATATTACTTGTATGCATGTTTTCAGGGATGACCATTTGGTATTAGATAACCAATTAGTACACTCTTCCCTAAAAAAGGCTATTTCTCTCACTCACAGCATTCTTTAGTTGCTGGCAGATTTTTTTGTGTGTGTAGGGCTGATGCCCTGTGGTCTATCCCTGTGGTCCACTTTAGTATGTCTATCTCTGCAACAGATGGAGACCAGCAGAGAAAACCACAATGAATCAGCATACAGAGATATAAATATATTTTAGCTACATAGAACAAAGAAAAAACTAACAGGAATTATTTAAATACTTGAATTTATTGTAGTTGATTTTGCCGTATCATATGTAAACAGAATTAGTACTGATAATCACTTGTTGAGTTGCCTGAGTGCTGTAAAATTTAATACTAACATACTCTCATTGAATTGTTATTGTTGCTCACCACCTTATATATATTTACTCATTTAATTCTCACAAGAATCATGGGGATTTGGAAATTAAAAGGCTGAAACTCAAAAAGGTAAGTCTTTTGCTCAAGGCTACACAGCTAAAGTCAGACCTGGCATTTGAATGCCAGTCTGACTGAGACTCCAGTCTATTCCTTTCAAATACATCCCGGCATTCTGCAATCCCCCAGAATACATGTTCCTAGAAGTAAGAATACTAGACATGAAGATCAATTAGAAAGAAAAGCGATGAATAAGCACCTTCACATTCCAGCATCACTTCCCTTGCTGTGGAACATGACATGTAAGCAAATTAACCCTCCTTCCTTTGCTGCTTTCCTCTCTCCCTCCCTCCTACCCTCTCTTTTTTTCTCCCTCCCTTCTTTCTTCCTTCCTTATTAAGCAAGTTCACAAGTATACACTGTGCACAGCATTTATGCAAATATGACCAAGTTTGATTGGTAATTCACCTTTTAAAAAGTTCTCCTGCTTTTCTCATCAGGGAGACTGACCTGGGTTCATCCATTTGGACAAAGGTCAAAAGGAAATAATCTGCAGGTTTGTTAATCATCCTTCAGAGTTGAAGGATTTCATACAAAGATGACTGGTAGTTTTTGTGAAATGATGCAATTTTGATAAATTATAGAATATTTAATGACAGATTAAAGTTCTACCCTGAGCCTAACTTAGCTAATCATTTTAAAGTATGAGTCAATATTTGCCAGACAGAAACAAATTGCCACATAGCTTATCAAATCAGCATTATTTTCGTAGCTTATCAAAACCAGGAACATATTAGAGGTTGCTTAGTTTTATGCTGTAAATAGATCTGTAAAGATTTCTTTCAAATCCACTGTTTGCATTCCCCATTTCAAGGGTCTGTCTTCTACAGTGTATATTTTCTAGATCCCCAGGATCTGTCTTCTACATTGTATATTCTCTACACCCCCATGATCTGTTTTCTTCTATATGGTGAGAAGAAAATATCACCTCTTGAACATGGCCATTGAAAACCAGCACTTAAGGGTCTTTCAAGTCAATTTTATAATTATGTCACCAAGAAGGGGTCCACTGGCTTTCTTCCTGGCTGTGAGAATTTGGACCAGTAACACATCATGAGTGGATACTTAGACAATTGGCCAGTTTGTTACAGCCCCTATCGAGCTGCTGTGAAACAAGGGAGAGCACAATAGGGTTGAGGCAACCTTGTCTACCCCATGATCAAGTTGTGCACTTTCTCCCAATACACACCAACACTTCAGAGCAAGCAGTATCAGATTCCTAATTTAGAACTTTTAAGAACTATGTCTGAAAAAAGTTGTCAAACCACACCTGTGAGTCTCTGTATGCCCAGAAGTGGCTCCATGTGTAAGAACAGCCGTGGCAATTCCCCTTTTCCTTATTATTCCTATGGCACTGAGCATTTTCTTTGAAAGAACAATGTTAAAAATATGGGCAACATTCTTGTCTAAGTCCATATGGCTTTTAGCTCCTTCCCCTTCCCACCATATCATACTTTCTGTGTGATCCCTACAGATTTGATTCATTGGATATTTGAATAGAATGCCTTTTATTCTGGTAAGGTAAAGACTGTACTGAACTCACATCAGTTTCAATAAATTAAATATAAATATAGCAATTGTATTTACTAGATTTAATTGAGTCAAGATTTGGCTATTTTTGGAAATTTAAAGAAAGTAGGGTGTTGGATTGTTAGTAAGTTTCATAACCACAATGGTTTGGAGTTTTTCCTCATTGTTATGAAGCCCTCATTCCCCACCTTAATTAAGCCCAACAATGCAGCATTTGGTTTTCACTTTAAATCCTAAAGCCATCTTTTCCAAATGTTAGAGAATGATAGGTTTATCTATTTATGAATAAATTTCATGAATTTTCTCCATTTCCTATTGCATTGATATTAAGGAATGTTTAATGTAAAAAATTGTAAGAATGTTAACAATTTAATTGTCTATTTTTATTATTGCCTACAATAGTTGGTTTAATAATTACAAATTACACTTGGGAAATATGGACAAAGTAGGTTCACAAATTTGGCCAATTGATCTCAAATGCATGCAGGAAGGTCTAAATGAATTAATAAGCCTTGGCTCTATCAAAAATTTTCCTTAGCTTTTCATACTATTTGAGCTTATGATTTGTACTTTTCCTACACATTATGTCAGAGACTTCTTAGAATCAATGCTAGAATGAGCTAAAAATAAAAATGGACGAGGAATTTAAGGGGGGAAATTACAAGTATACACAGCCCCAGAATTAACAAGGTATTTTGATTAACATCAATTTCCCCATTGGACTGTCTGCTGTGAGTTGGAGGCTTCAGTTTATTTCACTTTTCATATCTGCCATGAGGACTCTACTCTGTAGGCTAAGGCAGCTGTCCTCTTCCTACAATGGTTTTAGAGGGCTTAGTGGTTAAGAACATTGATTGTTATCCCAAAGGACAACCAAGGGTTCAATTCCCAGTATCCACAAGATTGCTCACAATCACCTGTAATAACTCCAGATCCAAGGAATCCAGTGCCATCTTGTGGCCTCCACAGGCACCAGGAATGCAAGTGGTGCACATACATGCATGCAGGCAAATACTCTTACAAATTAAAAACATAAAAACAAATATCCCCCTTCAAACAGGTCGATTCTTCAAGTTTCCCAGAGAAAAGAGGATTTATGTAATGAGAATTATTTCTCCCAAGGCTCCTTGGATTGCATAACTATATGCTAAACAATGTGACAGAACTACATGTCTATGTCAGAGCTCCAGAGTTTTAGAACCTTGCAAAAAATGCCTCTATATAACAAGAAAACAGTGTCAGTGCCATGGGCTCTCTTACTGTTTGTTGATAAGAGTTACATCAAGTCCATTTCCATTTCATTTGCAAAACTAAAATTAGAGGCATTGCTCTTTGTATGCTTTATGTTACCTAGAATACAATTAAAAACTCTATAAGAAAACAGGTATTCTTTGTTTAATATGATAGGCATGGCCAAATGTATGTGTCTTAACAGAAAGCTCAGAGGAGTTCAAGATTTTACACACACACACACTAACCATAGACGTTTCCCTAATGGAACCATTTTTTTCTCTCTGCTGCTGGATGATATGGACTCCGTCTATGCTTGCTTTCCTTCTTCTTTTAGGCAGCTGACTGCATTTTTATTTCTAGAGGTTGGCAAATCCTCTCATGGGAGGGAGCAAATACAGTTGAGTCTCCAAACTCGGAGTGACCAGGTTCTCTAAAGAAGGCATGTTACTGTACACCTCTGCTGTATCACTCTCAACCTGTGTGTTTCTGTTTATAGATATATTATTGGTTTATTTAGATTGAACTCTAACTATCAGCTTTATGTCCTATCCTGAATGAAGTTTGTCTACCGTCACATTTTCTCTCAAAGGAACATTACTGCTTTGCCAAACACAAAACAGTATTTCAGAACTGTATGATGGCTACTTTAAACAGGAAATCTATTGTCTCAAAACACCTAATTCTGAAAAATAAATATGCAATTGTCTTTGAAAACGTTTCTTTATAGTAGGAGAACTAACACACATTGGGGTTAACAGGACGCTTCAGTGCATAAAGGTATTTCTGTGTTATCTTGAGAACTGACAAAATTTCAAATAAGCCCTTATTAATTGTTCATCAGCATATATTCTCTGCAATTAACATTTCAGTTTTAGCCAATGATCCATCAACATTTCAAAGACCAGTTTAGCAAGCAGAAGGGAGGACTGGTCAGAGTGAACTCCAGACATGTACATTTTGCAAACGTTGTTGAGACAAGGGAAAGCCAGAGAATAGATCAAAGGCCAGGATCCAAGAGAACAGCCAGAGGGAGGCTTGGGGCCTAGGCCCCTAAATGTTTCCCTATTGGATAACTATCAGGAACTCTTCAGAACATAATTAAGAAAAGCTAACTGGAAAAATATTAATCTATTTCATAATTTATTTTTTCTTGTTTAAGTGATCATTTTATAACATCCTTACTGGGCTAGGATCTTGGAGGAATTTTATCTTCCCAAACATACCCCATCCTAAACGTAGACAATGTATCAGAGTATATGACCAGTCATCATGGTGTTAAGCTTTCTAAGTGAAATTATAATGTTTTGGCCCATTTTTAAATAAGCATAACAGTTTCTTTTGTGGGATTATCTTTCTAGTATGATGATGAAAAGACAATAAGGCTAGTATCAGCCCCTCTCTGGCCCCCACCATAATGTCCTTTTCACACTGATGCTAGCATAAAGATAAAAAGTAATTAAAAACAGGTAAAGAGACAAAATGAATGACAAATGTGATTGTAGTATCAGTGCACTCCTTCAGGATAAAGTGATATAGTTTCTCAGGGACCTAGTATATGAACAGGAATTCTAAATAAGAACTAATTGTCACATGAAATGAATATTCACTGGCTTTCACTAACCTGGACTTTTCTCTAGCACTAACCAAACATCAAGGGTCATTCATTCAATGAAATTTTTGCACTATTGACATTCTCAAATTACTGGTATTTTAACTCACAGTCATTGGTCATAGCTGAGGGCTAATCCAGTATCCTCTGCACAAAGTTAGGCCATAAAGAGGATATGCATGTATAAAACATAATTGCATAGCCTACCTTATTATGAACTTGATTATATTCCTACAGTTGTACCTTTTAAATCTCAGATTCCAACCTGATTAGTAGTGAACTCCTGCATAATATCCTTGGAATTGAAACAAGATTCAGGAAGTAAACTTATAAGTCTCAGGAAGTCCCCAAAACTTACCATATATGTAAGACTCCATCTTCCTCCCCAATATTACATGAGCAATAAATATTGGTGAGGAACTGCTTACAAATTGTTCAAATTTTCATCACTCATGCTAGGATGGATTTTTAGTAATACAGCTATTGCTGAGTTGTGCACTTGTTGTAAGTAATATCTTGCCAATATCCCTATAAACAGCTTCACTAAATTAATTGGTTCGCCAAGGTGGACTTGGAAATAATCTTACTTTGGTCGATTTTCACTTTCTCATCTGGGGTTAATACACATTTACTCAGTGTAACACAACAAACCATAGCACAGTTATAGAATGACTTTTCTTCTCATTCTATGGCTTTTGTCTTCCCTACCTTGTGTGCAGAGCATTAACCAAAGCCTATCCAAATGAATGAACAGCAGACTGATGACAGCCTATTGGGATAACTGGTCCAAGTTTGTGCTTTTGTAAAATAAAATAGTCTATACTTTGTTGTCGCACCTGCTGTGCGGCCTGCATCCGAGAATGTAGCAAGGTGGTCGGGATAGATGACACAGAGACCGGTCGGTTGTTTTAAGAAAACTTTATGCTTCCCAAGTCAGCTTAGGAGGAGACCCCAGTCTGCTTAGGAGAGAGAAGTCTCAGGAGAAGTCTCTCTAAGAAAAAGGAGCTTCCCTTTTTAAGGACTTCTGCCATTCATCTACATACCATTCTTTCCTCCTGGCTGGTGGTTTAATCTCCGGCCCCAGAATCGGGGAGACACCACAGGGAAACAGGAAGAGGCATCTAGCCATAGGGGGTGTGAAAGGCCTGGTATTTCAGTGAGCAAGCCCTTATCTGAGCCCTATCAAGAGCTTTAAAGCACTGAATTGTTTTCAGTAAACATTACACAGATGCCTGCTCCCAGGCCGAAGGGGAAGTGGGTTTCTGCTCAAGGTCTGGTGTCCCCACATTTTGTAATCTTAAAAAAGGAAGCATTGACTAACTCCAGTTCAGCCAAACTTGAATAAGTTTTGTAAAAGGAGCTTTTTGCATTCACATTACACTGCATGGTACTTTAAATTGTTAGAATCAAGTAGATTGAACTAAAGATGAGGCTGTGTCCAGTTTCCCAATAAACCAGTTTACTATGTTTTCTTTAATAATACTTTGACATTGATCTCCTAACTCTGCTGATATATGGCAGGTTCACACAGGGGAGGCTTAACTGCTCCCATTATTTTATTGATTGCTAGGTTCCATGCTGATTGTGCAGTGTGTTTAATACCACCCCAGTCTCTGGAGAATAAGGAGAGAAAACGGAAATGAAACATCGTCCTTGATATTCTTTTGCAAACAACCTCAAAGTAAATTATTTTTTCATGAGTTAGAAGTAGCCAACATCTACTCAGTGGAAAGGAGTTTACCACCACTAAAATAAAGAATGCGTCTAATTGAAAATCTAGAGTTGTAAGTTTGCCATGCCCTCAAACCTTTAATTGAGCATCAGCTCTATAGGGCAACACTCTATCTCGATAACTTCCAGAACTTCAATTACCAGGAGCCATTTACTATCATCTCCAGTCAGGTGATGGCTCTTGCTGATACAATAAGCTGTATCAACTGCAGATAAATTTGAAGGACAAGTCCTGCCATTTTTGGAAATGAATGTATAACTGCTCATTTTTTAAAAGAATGATATATTAATTTAAGATAGCTTGAACAAATGTTTTTGTCTGAAACTAGCAAACCTGGGGCAAGATTATCAATTGCAGTGTCCTTGCAAACCAAAACCAATGATTATTTAAATAGGCCTTTGATTCTTCAGAGTGAAGACAGGTAACTTCTGGTAGCAATGGGTATCTTATATTTTAGTCAATGTTTGATTTTTACCAGGAAACACAAGAAAAAGATTTCCATTTATTATAGTTACAGGTACTTGAAGATGTCCTGACAAAATGGTTATGATTAACAATTGCTTGAGAATATCTCTTTTAATTTTACTTTAGGCCCACAACTTTACAAAGCCTTGTTGGAAAAATAGTCTTAAACTGCATGCCATAAGATGAGGCTGTAAGTTATGTCAGTGTGTTTTATTGAGTGGCCTAGTAGTTTTACAAAGAAAATATCATAAAATCTGAGAATTTTAATAGTTATCAAACCCAGGCTTTCATTATGATGAAATAACACAAGAAACTACTTAGTACTACCCCACACTCTTTTTTTCACATGTTCATGTGGGGTGTGCATGCATGCCCAAGTCTGGATATGTGTTTGTGGTGTACGTGCACCTGTGCTTGCAGGTGTGGACACCTGTTTACTTGTAGAGACTAGAGGAAGACTTCATGTGTCCTTGCCTGTCATTCTCTGCCTTGTTCCTTTGAGGCAGGGTCCCTCATTGAATCTGGAATCCTATGTTTTTGGCTAGGTTGGTTCTGGGAATCTAACTCTAGCCTCATGCTCAGAGGACAAGTGATTTTATCCAATGAGCTATGTCCCCACCCTTTTAGTTATCCTTTCTAACAAACAGTGAGGCAAATATCGCTTTCCTGGTTTTATAAACTTCACTGTTTTGAAAAAGAATATTATTTGAAGATAGAGGAAATACATGTAGGAAAGCAGGACCAAATGAATTTTAAGAAGAAAGAAGAACCCAGAAGAGAATTTCCCATGATGAATCAATTAAGTTTGCTTTCAGGCTATTAATTAGATACATTAGACACTTTATCTTACTTGATAGTTCACAGCATTTTCTAACACGTTCATGTAGCAATGCCAGATGTCATTTTGTTCACCATAATGACTTTGTTGTTAAGGAGAGGCAACTGTTACCTCTTTGTAAGGCCTCAATTTTAATCCTCATTCTGTGTAAGGTGTCTGTTTGTCTAGGCTGGAGGCCTATAAATTGAATTGAACAGTGCACTGGCTTCTATTTCTAAAGGAAACAAAGAGTAACAAACTGAGGTCAAAAATCACTATCAGATTACTGTGAAACTTCCAAAGTACAGACAGCCAACATCCTTTTTACTATCACATGCCTGAGGTTGGTCATTTACTTTGTAACTGTGGGCATGCTTGGAGAGCCTGCTGTTGTTACTTATCAGTCTATCTCTTGCTTTAGTAGTTGACTGAGGTCAACCTTGAAAAACATTCACCAGTCTTGATAGAATGCACAGACTTCTTGGCCAGTTACTATAAGACAAAGCTAATGAGGAAAATTGAGAAAGTTAATTTGGACTAAAATTAATAATAATTTGGCATCAGTTATTATAGCATGATATTAATCAAGCCAAATGGACTTATTCAATCACTTTAGAAATCTCTGAAGATCCCAACTGAGCTATGACTTGTCCTATTTCACAAGGTGGCTGGAGACAGTACCATTGAACTGAGTCACACATCAGGGGATGGATGATGTTATACTCATAAACTAAGAGCTGCTGGAAGATTGGATATGTCTTTCTAGTTTGGCAACGATGATAAGCATACAGAATCATATATATTGTATTTCCCTGTGTCTACCAGAGCTTAAATGGCATTATTAACCAAAGCAGAGCACTGCTTATAAAAGTAAATAATAATCACCACTTTAATAGGGTGGCTCATTCTCCCCACAATTCAGGGACATCCTAAGAAATGATATGGATGTCAGTGACCATCTCTTATCATTATTTTTAATTTCTATCACTATGAATTCTCCCAAGAGACATATATCTTGATTGGTATTTTCCTGAGTAGATCCAGTTAGATGGCCATGGGCACCTCAAATGGAATCATGTCTGTTTCCCTTCCCAAGTTGTTTCACTCTCTACTTCCATATTTGAGTTTTCTGCACCATGCCCTATCCATCCACCGAATTCTTTACTAAAATCAAGGCAGCACATTCATCTGTGTACATTTCCCTCCCTTCTGTCACATTTCTTTTAGGGCCTACTTGTGTTAAGGCTTCCCAGATCTGACCCCTTCCCCAATTTGGTAAGCTGGGATTTTTATTTGCTTGCTTGTTTGTTTTGTCTCTTGTTTTTCGTGACAGTTTCTCTTTGTAGGCCCAGCTGTCCTGAAATATGCTCTGTAGAACAGGTTGGCCTTGAACTCACAGAGATCTGCCTGTCTCTGCTTAGGTAGTGCTGGGATTAAATGCATACACTGACACCGCCAAATGGCAGTCTAAACTGTGATCTTTTTGTTTGCATACCTAACCAAAATGTTCTTCACACTTCAAACCTCTCAGGCCTACCTTCCTTCCTGTTCCTCCAGCGCTGTCTTTTAAGAATGACTTTGCAGTTTACTGGGTTAAGGACATCTGTACTCGGAGTCTCACCAGATTCCACATTCTTCAAGAGCAAAGACATGACCTGTTCATCTTTGCAAGGAAAGTTGCAAAAGCAGTGCTGACTACACAGAAGGTACTTAATGTGTTGTCAACAAATTCAGGCGGACTAAAATCGTATTGGAAATTAAATTGCAATCATCATGTTTAAGGTGGTGAAAATTCAATGCTTGAAGCTGGGAGGCAGCTAGTAGACTCCATGTAGTAAATTACATAGATTAGAGCTAATCATGTCCCTCTGGGAACTACTTCCCTGGTCTCATACTCAGCTCTTCTTAGGAGATAAAGAAGACTCTGAAAGGGTGAATGCTTTAAGGAGTCATACTGAGGTATGCTCAGCTAGAAACACTGTGGAGAAGCAGACAGAACGCACTAGTGGAGTGAGAGTAAGTCGGTTGTCATCCTGTAGTCTTTCACAAAGAAACCATACTGGATTCAATAACACTGGAAACAAGCAGCTCAGGGCTTCTCAAGTCTGCAGAGAGGAGAACATCTACCGGCTGCTATGACTCTACCCATTGAAGGGCCAAACATCCTGGACAGGAAACCTTTCCCTGCACTCTTTATAATCTTAACAATGAATTCTTAACAGGTCTGTCAGTTCCCAACATTGACAGTGACAGACAGCATCCAAATTAAGGATAGCAGCAGGTGTTACTATTAAGTTATACTCTTGTGCCTGTGAGTGAATATTTACAGGGATTTTTTTCTGTGCTGTCCCTAATGTTCTAACATCCCAACGCTGGCCAGTAGCATTCAAGAGTATACTATATCTTACTATACCTAGGAAGATTAAGGCCAAACATAGAAGGGACAGGCCCAGCACTCCAGACTGGGAACAACAGTTTCCATTTAGTGAGCTTCAGTGTTCATCTTTAGTGTAGTCAAGACTTTACAAACTTAGCAAAAGGATGGTGTTGCTCCTGCATTTGTAGTCCTTAGAGGAAAACTTCAGAAAATTGGAAGTCTAAATCAGACCAAGGATGCACTCAAGTCAAGATGTAGCCGCTCTAGATATTAGAAAAGGTTTCTATTCTTTCTCAGCTCTAAGAGACACCCATTTTAGTGGGGCATGTTATGGGATACTTGAGCAAACTGTGTAAAGATGTGTCTCTGTTTTACCTCACTTGCCTAAGGCTCTTAATTGATTTATTAAAGAGCTGAACGGCTAATGGCTGGGCAGGAGAAGATAGGCGGACTTCCAAACAGATGTAGGAACTCTGGTTTTTAATCTGATGTGACATATTTTGTCAGCAGGACGTGGAGCAAGTCAGATGTACAAATGGAGGAGAGGTAACATCACATGGTAGAACATAGATTAATAGAAACAGGCTGATATAAGTTATAAGAGCTAGTGGGGAACAAAAATAAGCTAAAGACCAAACTTTCATGATTAATAATGTCTCCGTGTCATTATTTGGGGGCCTGGTAATCCAAAGAAAGTCCAACAAGAAAGATCTGCTACAGAGGCATGGTGGCACAGGCCTGTAATCCCCGTACTACGAGGCTAAATCAGAAGGATTAGAAGGATTAAGAGTTAGTTCAAGGCCAGCCTGAGTGAGCAGAGACCAAGGGGCTGTTAAGGAGAGTGGAGGACCAAATGTTTCATTCCTTCTTTGAAAAAAAGAAGTCTAATTTCATTCTATATTCGATGTATTTGGACATGGCCATAAATATTTATCTACAGCATGTTTTATTAATGAAAATAATATACTCCAAGTGGTGACTAAGTACTGAATCATTATTATAATAAGCTTCCTGAGCCCTTGCTTAAGTTAAAGTGGAGGAATATGATATGAGCCAAGTTTTCTTTTCCTGGGGTGCCCCTTCAGCCAATTTCAAGAGTTTTCCTTCTCTGACCATGTTAAAGCAACAAAAGATTGAGTTTGCCCAAATCACCATAACTGGAAATGAGTGTATATGCTACAGAGGGAGCCTAAAACAAAGACTTGTGTTTTAACTTCCTGAAATGATTTCCCTTTATCAAGTTTCTCTGTCTCTACTCCTCACAAGCTCTTCCCATGCTTTTTACCTTACCCATTATCTGTACCTTAAATGGGTAGAAACGGAAATGGAACTGGGGAAAGGAAAGGAAAGAGAGAAGGAAGTAAACATGAAGCAAGATATGTGGACTCCCAGGTCCAAGAGCTATATTGTAGGACATTCAAATAATCATAGCATCTTTTAATTTGCACAGGACGAAGTCAAGGTTTTGAGATGGACTGTCATGTCTTTTAGCTACACATAGTGTCTAGTGCTGGAAAAGTTGACTTAATGACTGAGTAAACTTAACTGATCTCTATATATCACCAAGGCATGCACTTATATCTGCCTCCAAAGAAACAGCTTTACCTACTACCTAAAATGGTTTTGTGTATTTGAATAGTAAACCATAGCATAAGACACTACCAATCTAATTCACTTCCATCTGTTCTGTTTCTCACAACTAAAATTCCTGTGATTGCTTCTTAAAGTTTTTGTCTAGGCTACCTATCAACTATTCCACATGCTGTGTTCTCAGATATGTACAGCCACGCTTTGGCTTATAGCTGTAAGCTATTTGATTACATTTAATATAATTTCCCAGTGGAGCTACAACACCCAGGTAAATAATTCTTTTGTGTTGCCCTTCTTGGTCTTACCCATCCCAGTAATGAGTTCCCAGGGGCCATGCCAAAGCTCACCCGTGCTCCTTTCTCCTCACACTTTCTATTCTCCACCCTCTTCTCTCAGATTCTTGAATGCATCATGCTCATTCCAGATGGTTTTGCTCTGCCTAATTGGTTCTTCTTCAGTACTTTCCCTGACCAGCACCAGATATCCTTCAGGCTTCAGCTGACTTTTGGTGTCAACACAGAAATTTCCTTCACTCCCACCATTATTTTTTTTCATTTAAAGAAATTCCTTGTGCTCATGATGAATGTTAGCAGCTTTTTCTTCTTTTTTAGTCCAATTTTTCCATTTTTAATACTACTGTCTTTCATTCAGAATGCAAACCCTATGCCAGACACTTTGGTACATAGAATGGGAGGTCAGTGTGGGCAAAATGGAAATGGGAAAGGAGGCCAGGGATGAAACTCAGTATTAGATCAAGCATGCTGGAGGCCCCAGGTTAAGTCTCCAGCATCAGGCTGCACAGGGAAGTACAGAGGGATTAATTCTACTTTCTCACTTTCTCTCACATTGATTCGATGACATGAGACACTTCCTCATTCATTGCTTTGTTCTGAAAAAGCGTTTAAACTATTGATGGTACTTTAGCACTTACCCCAGGCCCAATCTTCCTCAAAGTATATTGAAAACTCACACAACAGCTTTGAAGGTATTTATTTGTTCCACAAACACATTTTAAAATTAATTTTATTAGAGTCTAAATGTATCCCCTAAGTTTTTCTGGTGCTCTCTAATTTCTATTTCTTTTGGGATTAGCTGAAATCTTAGGATTTTCTGAATATGTTGTTTGGGGAAGTCCATCTCTTGTTAAAATTTCCCATGTCTCCACACTGCCATGCACGATCAGATATTTCTCATCTGTGTCTTTATCTTTGTAACATCCAGCACCACTGGCCATTCTAGAAAAAAACTCCTGTCTTGTGTTCATGGTGACAGTGTCACCTGATAACTGTCCTATAACTTGATGCTTCCTGTTACAAGATCCCTCAATGCCAAATCAAACCATAGATCAGCTCTATGATCTAGATCTCAGTCTCTCCCTAGCTCTCTCCGGTTGATGTCTTGAAGACTTTGTGTTTAGCTGGGTGTTGGCTTATGACTCCCAGCTGTTGTAGATCTACAAAGAGAAAAGCCTAACTGGCTATTTCCATCCAGAGGCCTGAAAAATGCTTCAGATAGTTGATAACAGGGTCTTCATCTCTGTCTTAAATTTCCTTAACCATCTCTACAGTTATCATCTACTCAAGTTGTTCTTTATGCATTCTGATGCTTATTTTCAATCTTTCTGTCATATTTACCTGGTTTATTAGTAAGTCCAATCAGCTCCACTTTTAGATATTTTTTGAATGATCTGCTTTTATCAGAGACTACAGTTCTAATGTTCATCTAAGCTGTTGCCATCTCTGGTCAATTAGAGTACCCTTATCTCCTTTCTTCTATTGTGCTCAAATTTCAATCATTGTCTTCAAGGAAACCTGAGAGACAACTTTAAAAATCATCTTATTATATATACAATTCTTCCAAAACAAAGTCACAAGTTTTTGAAGAGATGAACATGGAAAACTATTTCAGCTTTATCAGTTCACGATGCATAGTTTTCTGCTGCTTCTACCAGGGACTGATTCAAAGGCCCCTAAGGATACTTGCATGATTAGAAGCATCAACCTTTATATACAATTATATACAGTTACACAGTATTTGTACACAACCGGCACAAGAACTACATATTTTAAAGCTATACCTCAAGTTATCTCTGGAATAGTCATAATCAACGTAGTGTGAAGGATATGTAAATAGTTGTTACAGTAGATTGCTCAGGAAATCATGATGAGAAAGGCCATGTACATGCTCCATACAGATGCAATTTAGCTTCAAATATTTATTTATTCAAAGATAGTAGAACACATGACTATAGAAGTCACTCACAAAGAGAGACAACTGTAAATATACCATATGTATATCAACAAAATGTCTCTCCCTAAGGCTTCTCCTTAACTACCAGTGTCATTATTTTACCCATTACCATGCTTTCTTTAATAATATTAAGACCTGTAGGATTGTTAATTTGTTCCTGACTCTCTCTCCACCCTAGGTTGTAATGTGTACATAGCAGTGTCCTGCCGTTTTAGCATCTTATATCCTTGGTGCTTAAAAGAATATTAATGGTTATAATGTACTAGACAACGATTTGTTGGAGAATGTTTCATAGGCTATTTGGTATAGCTTTGTCTCATTCCACCCAGAGTGAAAACCCAAAACCTCCTATTTATTAGCACCTTCAAAGCCCTCTTTGAACTGGCCCTTTTGGAGCCAGAGAACATCACCTAACAAATCCCAGCTCCCTAGTTGTTCAGTTTGCAATAGTCTCCAATGGTTCACTTCCTCACCTGTTCCAGATAGACACTGAAATAGCTTCTCAGTACCACTTGCCCTGGCACTTAATCTGCAGCCTGGCATGACTGTCCCCACCCTGACACTACTGAAACTTACAGGATAGCTCTCTTTTTTTCTGTAATCTATTTCTGCTTAGCACCTGTGAGTCATGTGTCATCGAAGTAACCTGTTCATCTTGTCAACTCTTAGTCCCCAGGGTTAGGGATGTCCGGGGATAAATAGTAAGAGCCACAAGGTTAGGGATGTCTTCTTTTTTGTTCATGTCTCTCTACAGATCCTGTAACAGCACTTGATGCTATTTAGAAAGATTTTTGACTACATGAACAACTAGATATATTGTTTTCTTTTCTCAAGATACTCCACAACTTAAAAATATTGAATTTATGAAATGATTGTTTTAATCATGCATTAACCAGAAATCTCTTACACACTAGTCCTTTGCTTATTTAAGGAGGGCTGGGGAAAGAAGGTCAACACTTGAGAGCCAGCAATAATGACTGAAATGGGCCTGCAACCAGCCAAGTATTTAGTGCTAAGAACAGGTCCATCTAGTTATGTTGTCATTTCCTGTATCTACAGAACATCCACTCCATGCCTTATACACCTAACCATGCAGAAAGCCAATCATTTGCTAGGCATCTCTACAAATAATTCATGGCAAACATCTGGTTTGCCCTGTCTCTTTTTATTGGAACTGTTCTGCATCTCAGCATTACAAGTAATTGCTTCAGAGCTGAACTGTTGGTTAACCAGCCTTGATGAATCAACACAAGAAACTGGACTCATCCTGAGATGAGTTTTAGATGAATAGCCTGTGTGCCTTCCATGCTGCGCTAGGTCAGTGTTTCTCAATCTGTGGATCACAACCCCTCTGGGGATCAAATGCTCTTTCACAGGGGTCCCCTAAGATCATCGAGAAACACAAATATCTATATTATGATTCACAACAGTAGCAAAATTACAGATATGAAGTATTAACAAAAATAATTTTATGGTTGGGGTCACTACAATATGAGGAACTGTATTAAAGGGTTGCAGCATTAGGAAGGTTGAAAACCACTGATCTAGGTTGAAAGCCAAACTCCAATTTTCTAAGAATGGGGGAAATCAGCAGATTCCAGTTGTGAACCACCTGGGACTTTGATATTCATGTTTCTATATCAATGAATGCCCAGCCTGAAACCAGGAGAGAGAAATAGTATAATGTGGTGTACCATGAGTTAAGAGGATCGCTTTCCCAGGGTTACCTTCCTTATCAGGTCAAACATGCCTGTTCTAGAAATGACCTATGGGTAGGGAGAGCTGTGGTTTGCTTGCATTTGACATATTCTTTTTATTGCCACTTGGCAAAGATGAGAACAGGCTTATCCAGTTTCATCCGAAATGTTTTGTTTTCATTCAAGAGCAATGATAGTAAGAGATCATGGGAGTTCATAGTTAGTCCTTAATCAGAGAGGTCTCCTTAATGTTAGAGTATCTGGCAACCTTACACCTTGTGTTGATCCCTAGAAGTTCCTGCTGGTAAGAACAGTGAGTAAGGAATTACCTTTAGAAACTCTGAAAACCTGCTATGGGAGCAGGCAGGGTAGTATCAGAAAAGCACTTCTCTCTGTTTTATAACTACAAATTGAACTTTGCAGTACTTAAAAAAAATCCATAAACTTATCTGCTTGCGATAATGCCGATGTCTGTCTTTGCTACTTTTTGGAAGTTACAACCATTAACCAGTACATTGTATGCACATGTAAGTATGAATACAACTAAATATTGAAAACTGTGAGTATTCACTTAAGCAGATTCAAATCAAAACCTACGTCTTTGCTAATAACCCTGAAACTATATGCAAACCATTTAAACGTGAGCCCCACAGTCTTAGTTTTAGATCGTGTCACAAAAAGCTGGCCAACGTATTACAGGTGTGCAGGCTTTGACCAAATATAGCTTTTTCCTAGGAGGGCCACCACTGCTTACACATCACCCAAGTCAATGATTTCCAGAGACTTGCTAAGAAAATGTTGCAGTGGGGGAAAATCTTGAATGTGGTTGTACAGGGGCCAGTGGCAGTAACACTCACTCCCTAGATGCAAAACTTTGATCAGAATTCAGAAGTAAGAGGGCAAACGCTGGAATGGGAGACAGAAAACACTCTTCACTTTCTGTGGATGATTCATCTTAAGGAAGTGCCAAGACAAGTCCTGTCTCTTGCCTGGCCAGTCTCCCTCGGTCCTTTCTCTCTCCATGCCACTCTTCTTGCTCATAAGAATCGCTTTTATTTTCATTTATTTTTTAAATACAGATGGTCATGTCTCTGTCCAGTGTTCTTGTCTGGGTTTGGTTTCTGTTCTAATCGGCTGAAGGATATAAGCACACACCAAAGCAAAGAGGGTAGGTAGACCGAGTTTAGTGGGGCCATCTGAGCAGGAGCAGCCCCCAGGTCTGGCTCGCTAGGCAACAGATGGAAGGCTGCGAGCATGGGGCCTGAGCTCTCTGGGGTTCCCCTTCCCTGAAACCCCACGGGCACCCAGAGTGGGTGGGACCGAATTCCAGCTGACAGCCGGCCTTCCCCAACTCACCAGCCGGGAAAACAGCCTCAGTGAGGGCGCTGGTGTCAGATTTCAGGGCCGCTCCTGTCTTCCAGAGCTCCGGGACCCACCAGCAGCCACTGCTCACCAGCAGCCTCACAGCGCCACTGTCATGGGCACGGCTCCCTGCGTCTGCAACCTGTGGCTCGCGATCTGTGCAACGCTAGGCGGTCCCCAACCTCTGCCTATCCGGAATGCGAGTGGCAGGGCTGGTAGCACCACTCGGGAGTCCGCCTAGGCGGCTGGGATCAGGAAGGTTTGTGTGAGAAGAAGGCGTGTCTCTGAGTCCTAACGCGGATGTGCCTGGCTCACCTCGGGCCAATCTGTCTGGTGACTCAACCGCTGCAATAAGAAGCACACTTGGCTGTTGTGGGATTCTTCACGTTTTGGGGGTGCATGTCCTGGCGACTAGCTCGTTTTCATTGACTTGTTTTTTCTGGCTTTGTGCTGACACCTTTCAAAGAGCCTGGGGCGGTGTGGGGAGACCAGTTTTCATACACATCTTGCCTCCACCCAGGGGCAGGGGACTGGGGTGGGGTGCAGCCATCTAGAGCAAGGGCTTCCAGATCGATGGCAAAGAAAAGCATGGGATCAGATGGGATTGTAAGGAAACCACATTTCTAAAGTTAGGGCACCTACATAAGAATGCATAATCAGTCCACATCACGGGATACTTCCTTCTTAAAGCCATTTGGGGGCTAATGGATTACTGCTAAATAAAATAATAAACACAGTCCCTAAAATAGTATTTATTAAGTTCACAGTATGTGGCAAGTCCTATACTAGATAAACGCTTTGTATTTTCCCATTAAGTGAAGATCCTGTGTAGCCTTTGGGCATTTCATTTTCAACATACTTTGACATCCCGAAATACAGACTCGTGGTCAAGGTAAGAATACACGATTGAATACATCTAATAGCATTTGATTATTCTTTAACAAAGGAAATAGTTCCAAACCTGTTGCTTGTACTCATGTTAGAGTTAGGAAGACAATGGCTTAAGCTTTAATTGCTTAACTCATCCCTGACCCTAAGCTTCAGAGTTTAAAGAACTGCTAAGATCTTCTAGGGAGCATTTCTTGTAGAATTCCCAAACCACAGCCCAAGCACAAAGATCCTCGAAGATAAAAATAACAGATCCAGTCAGGGCTACAAAGTGAGTTCCCAGTCAGCTTAGGCTGCATGTGAGACTTGTCTCAAAAAGAAAGAGAAAAATGGGGAGCGGGGGGAATGGGATTTGTACATTCTTATGAGTCCGTAGTCTAGAACAATGCCCAGCACTTCATCTTATAGAACTGTTGGCTACACTTACTGTTTTAGTAGCACTTAATCTACCCTATCCTCCCAAAGTACTAATTTGCAAAACTTAAAAAAAATATTTATTTTATTTTATGTATAAGTATTATGCCTGTATGTATGTATGTATGTATGTATGTATGTATGTATGTGCACCATATGCATGTACATGCCTGTTCCTCCAGAGGGTTAGAAGAGGACATCAGCTCCTCTGGAACTGGAGTCACTGATGGTTGTGAGGCACTATGTAGTTGGTGGGGGATGTCTTTCTCTATATGTGTTTCTCTTGTTGGTTGATGAATAAAACACTGTTTGGCCAATAAAGGCAGAAAACTAGGCGGAACTCCCAGATGAGGAGAATTCTGGGAGAGGCAGGCAGAGAGGGCATGCAAAGAGACATCATGTAGAGACTGGAAGATAAGATGCACCAGGCATTCTCTGGTAAGCCAAGGCCATGTAGAAATCCATAGATAAGAAGTTACAGGTTGATATTTAAGACAGAGCTAGCCAATAAGAAGCCCTAGTCATCAGTCAACAATTGTATGATTAATATAGCATCTGTGTGTTCATTTGGGGCAGGACAAGCAGCACCACCAACAGGTGCTGGGAACCAAAGCCTGACCAGGTCCTCAGAAAAAGTGACAAGTGCTCTTAAAAACTGAGCAATTTTCTCCAGCTCCAATATCACTTGACTCACTGTTTTGGCTCTTCTAACAGAAAAAAAAATGTGTGAAGGTGATGATTTTAAAGGCCGGAGGTATATGTGGCACAAATTAAACAGATAAAATTTCTGTCTCATTCTGCAAAGTAGCTCTGATGTATATAGAGATATCATTGTAATTGAGAAACTTCTAGGTAAAATGGCAAGTTCATCACCTGTATTTCTTCTTCCTCAAACTCCTTGAAAACCAAAAAAGTAAATCAATTCTTAACTTTTAAAAATACTTTTAAATCACAAAAGGAAATAAAATAGACAAGAGACATCACCAGATAAAATAAATTGTGATGGATTCTTTTAAAGATGTTCAACCAGTTGTAGGCAGGTATCGACTTAGAGAAACAGTTTATACAGTGCCTGTGTTGCAGAGTTAAGGACATGGGTTTATCAGGTATTCTGCCCCCCCCCAAAGCCCAGCAGACTGAGATTTTAAAGGCAGAAATACTGGTACAGACTGGTGACAAGTGGTGGAGTATTGGGCTCGGTTAGGGACACATACACAGAATGGTTGGACCTGAAGTTCCTCCCCACTGCTATATATGCAACCAAGTTCCTTCATCTGCTTCTTCCAGCCTCCAGTCTTCCATAGAATGAAAGTAAGGTCATGGGAGGCTTACCAGAAGCTGAACGCAGGCCCTTTGACTCTGCTTCTAGCAAGAGTTAACAGCAAAGAAATTAATTCTCAGTGAAGGAGAACAAAAGCTACATAAAATGTTGAAGAAGAAAATGTGACCCAAAACAATCCTAGAAAGTTCTAGAAGATGAGTTCTTCTTGTGCAGAAAGGGATGGAGAAGTGAATGGAAGGAAATAATGCTTTAAGAATTCCACAAATAAAGACTATGGACATGTGAGATTGAAGGTTCTCTTTATATTTACTCATTAATTGTATACACATCATTCTGAAATAATAGTAACCCACAAACATTTAAAATGTGCTTTGGAGCCATAGGCAAATCATTTACATAGAAAAAAAACTGTGCTGAATTTCCCAAGAATGGTAACAAATGTAGATGTTTCTTTGAATGCCTCATATATTAAAAAATAAGTTTATTTTGAATCTAGAATTGCACGTCCAAATTAAATGTTAGCCATGTGAATGATGGCATTTTCAAGTTTCATTCTTCCATGCACTATTTGAAAAACAGCTTCCCTGAAACAAGCTGATAAACCAAGAACAGGAAGAGCAAAACTCAGAAAACTGAAGTCCAATATGAGAGAGAAATAAGAGTTCCTTGGAAGAGTTCTCATGAAGCAGGTCAGGGGCAAGCAGGAGGAAGGCTGAAGTAGGTCTATCTCCAATGACAATAAAGAAGATGTTAGCATTGGTGCCTGCACACCAGGAAATTATCCACTGTGCTCACCAGATCCCTTCCATTCTCCAGAGCATCCCTCTGGATTTCTCGCTGATCTCCCTGCATGTTGGGGAGCATTCAATTGAGTGTTAGCCAAGGGTATGTGGCAGAAATGACAGACATCACCGCTAAGCCACAACCCCTTGCCTCCTACACCTTGACAGGGTTTCTCTGTGTTACCCTGGCTGTTCTAGAACTCACTGTGTAGATCAGACTGGTCTTGAACTCAGAGATCTGCCTGCCTCTGCCTCCCAAGTGCTGTGATTAAAGTCATGCACCACTACCACCTGACAACAATCAAGCTACTGAAGGAAGAAAGTTATGACCCAGAAAGGTTTTAGCCAAAGAAATCCCAGCTGTTACTACCGAACTATGACATGAGCAGGAAGTAAAAGTGTAAAATGAGAGTAAGATTTTGAGGTTGTTACAGCAATTAGACTGCTCTGACTGTCACAATTTAAAAGAAACATTTGAAGGTAATTTTGAGTAATTTAGTGTGTGTACAAAGTACTACATAACATTAAAAGCACTTAACAAACTCCAGGAAAAACAAAATGTTGTATAGGAAAGGGAATACATGATAGAATGCTGCTTTATTCTGGCATGAATATAATTGGTATGATAAAATTCACAAGGGAAATAAGCAAACTGCAATAACACTGTACATGGGAGGTGTGGAGAGGGAGACTGGGAATGTGTATGTGCAAGAAAGCTAACTGCATCCTCAATTATGGTCACATAAAGTTAGTGAGTATTGTGTAAGATGGCTGAATAATAATTACTAGGCTAAGAAACCATTTAGAAAAATGAAAGAGCAACCCAAAAACATGAATTTACCATGGTGTTGAGTTCAGGACTTAAGGGAAGATCTGTGGCTTCTTTAACACCATTTTCTTCCTTTTCTATTTCATTATTTTAAAAGCTCTCTCTCTCTCTCTCTCTTTCTGTGTGTGTGTGTGTGTGTGTGTGTGTGTGTGTGTGTACATATGCACAGGTGCCAGCAGAGGCCTAAAGAGGGCATCTGAGCCCTCTGGAGCTTGAATTATAGGTTGGTGTGAGCCATCCTAAGTGGGATCAAAGGGGAAATCATATACCAGAAATGAAGCCCTGGTCCTCTGGAAGAACAGGAAGTGCTCTTAACTCCTGAGCCTGCTCTCCAGCCCCCTTAAAGATTTTTCTTTACCAGATTAATTTTAATGAATTTGTCCTTTGTCAATGTCATATACACATATAATGCTTTCTGGTCATGCTCTTCCCTCAATCCCCATTTACCCTCTTCCTGCTATCACCCCTCCATCTTGATCTCATTTTTATTTCTTCTTGTTTTATATTACCTTAATAAAAATAAAATTTAGAATACTAATCCTACCTCCACCTCCCTGGTGATGGGATCATGCACGTATGGTACAGTGTTTAGCTCAAGGATGGATGGATAGATAGGTAGGTAGATGGATAGATAGACAGATAGATAGTTAGATAGATAGATGATTTAAACAATAAATGTATTTGATTTCTTCTCTCTTGTCTTTTGTGGTATGAGCTACAGACTTTATGGTCAAGATATTGACTTTGAGTTTTCAACATTCTCTTCACAATTTTTTCTAAATAAATTCTACACTGGTGGACATCAAGGTTTCCAGTTAACTTCAATCCTGTAATGAACAACAGTGAAGGTAGGCTTTCCTGGGCAGACAGAAGGGTGTGGCTGCACCTTCTGCTGATTGCTAGTTCGTGTGGTTTCTTTTTAATCACAAATAAAAATCAGCTCCTCCTGAGCTGGAGGAAACTCCAGAGCATGACTAACCAGTCACAAGACTGGATTCCCAGGCCATGCTGGTTGTCCTACTCACTTCCAAGGATGTAACTTTAGGATATGTGTGTGCTTAGAACTTTAGACAGTAGGTTAGTCCAAATGTGAAGCACAAGAAACTCTTTAATTGTGTTTTCCACACTGGGCATGCAGTCGCCATTGTATCTGGACCATCCATGGGCTCTGACCTTCTGTAACTTCTAATCTCATTTTGCCTCATATACTTAGAATGTGAAATGAGGAAACCTAATTTGGAGTTTATTATAATTTATGTTGAATTCCTTTTTCCTATGTTAAAAGAGAATACCAAAAAGAGAGGGCTCAATTTCATGTATAATGTTTGCATGTAGTTTTAATGAGAAGTTACAGTACAAGTGGGCTCTGATATGGGCTCTGATATGTCTATGAAAAACTGCTTTAAGTTTAACCATGAGCACAATTACAATAGACATTGTTTAATCATTTCAATAACCATAGCAACATATTGTTAAATAGAAGAAAGTTGTATTTTAGAAAACTAAGTATATAGGAAAATGTAGGGCACATGAACCAGTCAAAGATAGCACTGAGGGGAAGTCAGATGGGTGAGTCCTGGGTTGTTTACAAAAAAAGGTGATTGGTTGCCTGGATCAAACCAGATGAGGTCACTACATGAACAGTATTCACTAGGTAAAGCATAGGGTGCCTAGCCATGTGATAGCTGACCTTTGAAACCATTGGCTGGCTATCCCACCATCCCCCAACTCCTATGTTTTTAACTTTAAAAAATGCTTGCTGTGGGGCAATAAACAGTTCCTGCTTGACTAGATTCCCTGCTGCATCTGATTGTCTCTGGGATTCTGGGAGGCTGTGGAACGAACGAGGCCAGTAGTGCACCTACCCTTCCTTGGACCCAGCTCAGCCTTCCTTGGTTGGGCTAAGACCCTGCAGGAAAACATTACTTATTTTTATGTCACTGTTCTAACTAGTTTTATGTCAACTTGAGACAAGTAAAAGTCATCTGAGAGTAAGTAACCTCAATTTAAAAAAAAAGTCCTCCATCAAATCAGGCTATAGGAAAGCCTGTAGGGCATTTTCTTAACTAGTGATTGATGTTGGAGGGTCCAGTCAATTGTGGGTGGTGTCATCCCTGGTCTAGTGACCCTGGGTTCTATTAGAAAGCAAGCTGAGCAAGCCAGTAAGCAGCAACTCCTCCATGGCCTCTACATCAGCTCCTGCTTCTAGGTCCCAGGCCTGCTTCAATTCCTGTCCTGATTTCCTTCAGTGATGGATGGTGTGTGGAAGTGGAAGATAAATAAACCCTCTCCTCCACAGCTTGCTTTTGTTAATGGTATTTCATCACGGCAATAGTAACAATGCCTAAAACAGTCACTATGACAATATTATGCATACAAATGAAACACAGTCCTCTAGCAGCTTATGTAATGACATGTTTGACAGTTCTGTGTGTGAGTGGTTACCTAGTCTGTATTTTGTTTTAGAAAATCTGATTATTATTAGTGGAGACATTAAGTGTTGGAAATACAGCTTTGTGAAAAGGAGTAAGAGTACTGCATATCAAACTCCAGAAAGCAGTAACCACGTAATGTCTATAGCAAGTAAACGGAATTCTTTCAATGTGCGCATTTTTGCAGTGACATTCAGAAAGGAGCCCTGAAACCCTCCCAGTATTTCTTATATGTAATGGCACAGTTAAGGTATTAGCAACTCCCTTTCCTACATTTAAATGAGAGAAGTAACCACAACAACTACGTCTCTTCCTGGATGCACAACGTTGTACCCTGGCATTAGTGGCAAAAGTGGGTTTGTAACAATCAGAAACAACACCCGTACTTGCACCCAGCCATTGTGCTCTCACTTGTCATCACCACTTGTAATCAACTTTCTCCAACTAATTGTGCATGTTTTCGTGCAGCCAAGCATGGTGGCATGGGGTGTGTGTGTGTGTGTGTGTGTGTGTGTGTGTGTGTGTGTGCACGTGCGTGTGCATGTATATATGTGTGTGTATATACATGTGTGTGTTTGCATGTCAACTTTTTTTTTATTTTTCCTTGAGACTACCATTGTCAAGATAAAATATTCCTTAAAATTTCTCTGGTTTAGAGAAATGAGCAGGCTGTTACTTCTTGTATTTTTCATACAAGACTTCTTGTGTTCAATGGGTTTGAGTTCACTCATAAGTGTCGTCGTGAAATTCTTCAGTGACTATTTAAAATTGTTCAGCACAACTGATCTCTGAGCATTTACATTAATCCTGGGCTCAGGACAGACATGGTACAGCATTCCTTCATAAAAACGATGTGATCAATAACACTGAAGCTTGGCTGTCCAGACCCGCAGGGCACAGTCAACCGGTGTTATCTCAGATGTGATCAATAACACTGAAGCTTGGCTGTCCAGACCCGCAGGGCATAGTCAACGGGTGTTATCTCAGGGGGAAGACAAATGGGGAACAAGAGACACAGAGAATGGGGGCAAGACAACATGGCTGATCAATCTCCATTTACTGAAAAATTCATACCAGATTAGGTAGGGGAATGAGGCAGAGGGTTGGGGCAGAGGAATGCAGGACATTGTTACAGGCAGGAAGTGTTAAGTGACTGGTTATCTTTGGTGCCTGACTTGACTGCAGGGGGTCACCTGAGAAACAGCTTTAGGCTGCTGAGAAATGGAAACTTACTGAGACCTGGTAAATGGGAACTTATTGAGGCCAGTACTTATGCTTTGGCCCAAAGACTCAAGGTCCCCAACACTTGGCCCTCTAAGCCTCAACTACAGTTTATTAGCAGTAAATGCTGAAGTCCTTGATCCAAAGAGTTTGGTTTATGATAACCTTGGGGTTTGGCATCCACTTTTACTCTTAAATTTTCTTTCTTTTTGTCATTTATTCTCTGAGTTGTTACAGAAAAGCATTCTTTTTAAATAGTAAACAGTAGAAATATCAAGGGGGATAATTCCATTGAATAATGAAGTAGGGTGGGTGCTTTACAGGAGAGAAAACAAATACCCTGTCAGCAGGGAACAGTGATCACTGTTAGTAGTCATCAGAAAATGGAAATTAAAAGATCAGCTAAGTGTTCATCCATATGGTTATAGGCAGGGGTCCGATGCGATCAAGTGCTGATAAGGACACAGGAGAACTGAAATATTCACTTCCCACCAGTAGGAGTATAGACTTGCTTTGACTATTTTGCAAAACTGAAATCAACTAGATACATTCTGTCTAAAATTCACAGTACCTAGAACTTCACAGTAAGTTTGCCAGACATTATTTCTACTATCTGCCTCTTAACCACAAATTTAAAAAGTTACCCCCATGTCCATTTCCTCATTCATATGCTACTTGTGTACATGTGTTTCTTGTGTGCCATTTGTCCAGTCTTATGGTTTGTATGCACTTGTGAAATTTTTGTCTTTTTAATGAAAGTCATCTTAAAATGCAAGATAACAGCAAAATAAGGTTCAAATGAGATGGGGTAAAAAGCAGTGAAGGACAAGATAAAGAGAAAGTTGGGCTAGCAGAGAGTGCCTGTTCTACCAGTCACACTTCATTCACTGTGTCTTTGGGAAGACAAGCAAATGTCTTATTCAAGAGAACCCTGAAGCCATTCACAGGATCGAGACCAAAGGGACATGTCTTCCATGCTTGGAGTGAGGTTTTGTGCTAGTGCTTAACTATGACTTGAGGAACACCCTTATAGTAAATACTTAGATGGAATGCCTGGGGCTGTTACTCAAATTGCCATCAGCTCCGAAAGATCACATTAATAAATTATGAAGAAAAAGTAAGCAAGTAGTTCAGTGGGAAATAAGCATTTGGCAAACTGGTGCTCATGACCTTTGACTTAATCAAGGAATTGATATCAGAGTAAGGAACTTCTATGGCTATGTCCTGAGTCAAGAGGACTTGAAAATATATCATGCCAAGATTGCCCAGGGAGTGGCTGGAATGCGTTCTTTGTTAAAGGAAGCTATGTGGTAGGTAGGACCAATGGAGATAAGATGATGACTTATGTAGTAGATAAGTCTGATGCATGCCTGTGACTTTACAGAACTCCCTATTTCTGCTCAAGTTTAAAGCACTGTTTTATTCTTTACAAAGAGGTTTAGGTTGTCTCATTCACAAAGTGATGCTACTCTTAAATTTCTGCTTGCATTAGTGTAGTCCCCAGGGGAAAAACTGAAGTGGGTGTGATCCATACATATTTAACTGAGCAATATTGCTTCTGGGGGCAAAATTTCTTCTGGAAGTGCAATGATCTTATCATGCTTCCATAGAAAACATACATAATACATACAGTACACAAAGAACTAGATAGTAAAACTGTATTATGAAAATGTCATTTGGAACATAATATCTGCAAAAACTTTATGTGAGATGGGAGAGGTGAGATGATTAAAGAAAAATTTGGGACTGGAGCAATGGCTCAGTGGTTATGAGCAAGTTCTGCTCTTCCAGAGGGCCTGAGTCCAGGTCCCACCCATGTCCTACCACAGTTACCTGTACCTCCAGCTCCAAGGGATCTGAGGCCTTTTTCTGACCTTAGAGGGTGATTGCATGCACGTTTACACACACACACACACACACACACACACACACACACTAATTAAAATAAATCTTAACTCAGGAAAACACTAACAGACACTTAAACATTTAAATTTCATAAACTTCACTATTTTCCAATATAAACTATTTGAAGTATATAGTCAAGGTTTAAAAGTAGTTATTCCAGTTAAATGTTACAATGAGTATTAAAAATGATGGACTTGCTTTTCGGTGCTAATATTGTCTCTTGGTTATTGTCAATGCCACTCCTATGTTGAGAAGTTATATCTCATTATATACTTAACAACTCTTGCCTTTTTCATATCTTTAGTGAGGGAATGTGTGTAGCCACCAAATAAGTTTACAATGTCAGTTGTTTAAAAATATATGTACATACATGTTTGTGTATATGTTCTGTTGGGAACTGCTATTTCTGCTATTGCAGTTAAAATTCACAATGAGCATTCATTTACTATTCTCTAAACTTCTTTTTCCCAATTAGCCTATCATATATATAGTCATTTGACTACAAAAATTTTTACATATGAAACATTTACTCCAAGTAGCATTTATTTCACACCAACTATATAAAATAATGAGAAATACACACATACCAGCAGTACAAAGATTATTTATAGCACAGTTCAAGAAGTTTATTTCTATTCTTAATTTATTAATTATTTGTTAAAAAAAACCTTCATAACGTCCCTGGTGTGACTTTCAGAAATGTGTTAGGTCAGATTATTTTCCACTGTTTCCGCATTACAACAAAAATTTAGTAGTAACATATGTAAGTTTACATGCCTCAAGCACACGTTAATAGATAGTTCGATTAAATATTTAAGAAACACAGTATTCCCTCTGATTAATTTTTTGTCAAATGCACCAGGAGCATAATAAATATCAAGCCCACAATTTTACCAGTGAGGAGGGGGATGCATAGGGATTGGAAACCACCAAAACACACCTTTATGTATGACAGACATGTTTACTGTGCTAATTCACCTGATGGCTTCCATAGTACGCACTGATGTCAAAGCCTATCGCATTATGCACTTTAATAATGTGTGGCCTGCTACACACCATTCATACTTCAATACAACGTTCAGCAGAGGGGTACAGGCAACTTATCAGCCTTATGAGGACATCATCATCTTTTAACTCGACTCCTCTCCTCCCCAGAATTCTCTGAAGGAACTGTAATGTGGGCCCTTGTTCTCTATGTAACTGATGGTGTTACTCCTTCCATCATGGCAAATTTCCTGTGAGATTTTAGAAATCAATTGTTCTCGAACCTTCACTTTATTTCAATGCTGAAGAGCTTGACAGAAGAATAAAATTGTGAGTGTTAAATTAATTGATTAGCCAAAATATCTTCCTAAGCTTTAAAATATCAGCACAGTTTAGAATACTAGAGTACATACAAAGATGGGTATGTTCCTCAAATAGCAGTTAATTAAAGACAGCTCATTTTCCAAGAAATTAATCTTGACATGTTATATATCTAATAAAACCTTGCTCCGTTCTTAAATGATGAAGTGAATAATTAATTTACAATCACTTGCATGTACTTAACTAAAGTAGCTCCAACCAGGCTTGCTCCCAAATGCTTGTCTTTGACGAATGCATCAGCTAAGTCCCTGAAATATTGCTCTACAATAAGTCACCCCAAACTCCAAGACTTAAGGCAGGATTTACTCACTTTCTCAGCACTCTGTGGTTGGCTGCTCTTTGTTGGTTTAGGCTGTGCTCTGTGCTCTGAACTCCAGGTTCAAGTTGAGTTAAGTCTGTTACACATGTCTGTCATTCTCCTGGGGCCAGATATTCTCTGAGGAACGTGATCTACTGGAACATAAACTACAGGGTCAAGAGCTTTTTTGTACAGTCTCTAATGGTGGATTTGAAAGGCAGCAGATAAACAGCTAATGCTGGGTAGTGTATGATAACCTGTCCAACTATAGTACTGGCCAAAGCAGGCCCTTGTTGTGGGAACACATTCAGCTAATAGTCTTTAATATACTTGCACCTTTGGGGCTGGATCTCAGGTGCAACTTGTGGAGGGAGGGCAAGCAATGGTTCTCAGTCCACATGCTGTACTTGAGACCCCACCCCAAAGGAGCGGGTATCTCAAAGACTATTGGCTGAATGAGTTTCCACCACAGGTCCTGTGACCCATCAACAGCAGTGACAGCATGGGAAATGTGTTAAGAAGGAACTAAATGTTTCCTAAATTATTATCTAAAATGTCATCACATGTTTTCTATAAATTGGAAAAAACACACAGAAAATGAGTTAATAATGCTAATACTATGAAGCTGCTTTATAGTTTGTTTTTTTTTTAATTTGGAAGATGTTTACCCAAAAGAATCTATCGTGTACTGTAGCTGTTAAATAATTTCCTTCTGTTAAATAATTGAGTTTGCTTTTGAGTATAGACAGATATTTATTGATTATGATTATTTTCTGTTGCTTCAACTGATTCATATTATTTCTATTTTATTGAAGTGGGCAAGTTTAAATGTGTGCATCATGTTAAACCAGACACTTTGTAAGGCTTAAGTGTGTTCAAGAAATAACAGTCATTTTATATTTTGAGTGTTAGAAAAGTAAATTTATTTTATTTGATCAGTAAAACAATGACATTATCTACCACCAACGAATTTTAAACCTATCCATTAGTATATACGTACTGAATGCATGGGTACATGGCATGATCTTATCTGTGAGTGGTAAACACCTCTATGTTCTCTAACATCTTTTCAACTCTATAAATGAAAGTTGAAACCTTCTTGGCCTCTCAAGTATTGTTTGGAAGCGGGATTGGTATAGCTAATAACATGTGAAAGAGATTATGTAAAATACTTTCATTAGAAAATTTCTATTTATTGGGTGGTCCCCCCTATATCTCAGAGGTTGTGGCTCAAAAATATAAAGGGTTCCCCACAAATTCATGTGTTTGAACAGTTGGTCCCAGCTGGTGGCACTGTTTGGGGAGGTGGTAGAATCTTTTGGACCTGGGTCCTAAGAGTGGAGCTGAAATGTTCCAGACTCTGCTTTAGTTGATCTCTTTCTTTGTCTCCTGGTCTATTGAGATGTGCACTTGTCGCACTGCTTGCTCCTGATGCCACAACAGCCAGCTGCATCAGTGCACCCTGAACCATGAGCCAGAATATACACTCTGTCCCTTAAATTGTTTCTGTCAAGCATTGTGACGCAGTATACAGTGATTGTAGAAGGGTAGGCTGACCTGAAGATGCCATGGACCAGAAACTGACAGCCTGGAATGCTGGGTGTGTATGTAAGTGACAGCTGCATTGAGGATGTGGATGAATCTACCTGAGTGAAAAAAAAAAACCAGCTCAGACACAGGATCACTTGTTACCACAGTATGACTGAGTCTCTCTAGATGATGACAAATGTAGATTGTTAAGCAGCAAACAATGAACAAAATTTAAATATTTAAAGTAATATATATATATATTCTTGTTAATTACAGTGGAAACTTCTCGAGCTTTTGAATGGCTTTTATCAAGACTTAGCACATAATATGTACAAAATTAACTCCTGTTTTGTTAGATGAAAGCAGACTGAGGACAAGATAAAGACCAGGAATACCAAACCAGTGCCATATATTCCGATATTAAGAGATAGATTATATCCCAGTAAGACAAATTTATTTCGTGGGTTCCTCTTTTCATTTGCTCAGACATGGTTGTATCTCATTTTCAGAATTAACCTGGAGGCAAGTCCACACTGAGAGCAGAAATAGCTAGGCCTTCAGCCTCAGTGAATTCTCAAGACCAAAGCAATGGAACACCATTGCAACTCCACAATAGGACAATTACCTATTTGCACTCAGCATTGACAAACGGGCATTTCCCCACAGGTGGCAGTAGAATGATGATGTGTCAGAGTTAACAAATAAATGGTTCTGTCAAAGACTGGGGTCTTAATGATGTGAGTTAAGCTATTGTGGTTACTCCCATAATACCCCTACGTACCTGGGGGAAGTTTTAGTCTCATACCTGCCTTTTAAGACCCTGGTCACTCTAGTGCCAGATCCCAGATACTGAAGAAATCAGGTTAAAGCTAGATTTCATAATTTTTTTCATCGACTCCTATAGCATTCATCCTATTTTTACTCCAAAAAGGTCCTCAAGTCTGAATTTTTTCATTAAAAATGTAATTAAAATACCACAACTTAGGGCTGGAGAGATGGCTCTGCTGTTAAAGGCTAGGTTCACAAGCAAAAAAAAATACCACAACTTCATCTCTTCTAATTTTGGTATTGTAAGTTTCAGTGGATGCATATAGAATTTAGTCACCACCGTCATCAAGATAAAGAACGCTTTGATCCATCCACAAGATCTCCGCATGTTCATAACCCCTCCCATGCTCCTATAGGTTTGTCTTTTCAAAAACAACGAATGAATGGACTAAAACAATATACATCTTGCTACTACAATTTCTCTCAGCAGTTTTCTTGTATAAATATAATTTTTAAGCCATTCCCTGTCCTTTCTCAAAGTATATTTTCTTCCTTCTTAAGCATTAGGTATGTATCTCAACTTCATTTTCTATAACTTATGTTTCTCATGCTTTAATTCTTAATGCAAATTCTTTACATGAACTAATTTCCTGAAACAGTGTTAGAGTTGATTTCTTTCCACTTTGGCATATCTGTCGATGTTGCTCTCCCTTCCTGTTATTTGGTGTGTTCTAGTACTCCTACATTCTTCCTAATTTCAGATCTGGGCTTGATTTATTGATCCTCTGAAGCAAAGTTCATAGCAAACCTTGTGCTGAACCTATCCTCTAATATCAGAACTGTTTTTTTTAATTTGTTTTCTTAACTAACATGTTGTCCAGAATCCTTGAAGTGAGATAAGTAGGTAAAGGGTTATATGTAGAGGCTCTTAATGACAACTGAGAAGTCCTATAGAGAAGTTTCGGGAGAAGACCAGTGACCCATCTTTTAGGCTGTGTTCAACTCGGTCAGCTGGTGCAATGGAAAAGTGGAAGTTACATTCTTAATTAATGAGTATGGCAAATGGAACATTTGGCGCATGCAGATAGTATGTTTAATTGGTACTGATTTGGAAAGGTAGACTAAGGGGAGGATTGTTCCTTCCTATTGACTCACTGATCATAAGAGCCACTCTGGAGACTTCCTTATAACCTATAGTTAGTAACACAGGGAGAACACACAGCCCCTAAATAAACAGAAGACGATGTGGGGGAGGGGTCATAAAATTCATGCTGTTTCTTGTTTAAATTTTAGGTGGTACTTTTTTCAAGTGTGTGTGTGTGTGTGTGTGTGTGTGTTCTTTTTGAAGCAGGAGTTTTGTAACTAAGGTTGGTCTTAAACTCCTAAATGTCCCAGGTCCTGGGATTATAAGTATGTGCCACCACATGAAGGTGAAATGTCTTTTGAGATCCAAAAGAGACAGCAGAATTCTTAACTTAAGCAAATGTATGATTTAGATTACCTATCTGATACCTTTGTAACAGTAGAAAATTTTTCCTAAAAAATAGGTGCCACAAGTATCTGTTAGTAGTGTTAAGTAGAGGAGTTTAGAAACAATATGAATGAATGTTTTTTGTTTGTAAAAAGCTAATAGAATTGGATCAGAAAGGTGGCTTAGTTATTAAGAGCACTGGCTGTTCTTCTAGAGGACCTGATTCAATTCCTAGCATCAATATAGTGGCTAATAACTGGTCTGCTACTCCAATTCCAGAAAAAGCAACATCTTTTTCTGGCTCCCATGAGCACCAGGAACGCATGGTACAGTAATGAGGGAAGCCCATATATATATATATATATATGTTTATTTTATTGGTTGTTGAATAAAGCACTATTGGCCAACAGGGAAGCAAGATAGGTGGGACTAGGAGTCGAGGAGGATTCTGGAAAATATAGTAAAGAGAGTAGCTATGTGATCCCAGGAGGGTACAAGTCTGACATTCTTGGTAACATAAGACCTTACAAAAATATATATTAGTAGTTATGGGTTAACAATTAAGTCAGATCTAGGCTTTAAGAAACCATAGCAAAGGCCAACAGCTTCGTAATTAATATAGTGTCTTGTGTGTTATTTGGAGGCTGAAACAGTGGCAGGACCTGGACAGCTGGCCAGAAAGAACACACGTTACAATACAGAGAAAGACATGTAGCCAAAACAGCCATACACATACGAAAGAAAATAAAGCAACAACAAAATAGTCAAAGAGAATCAGCATGAGTATCTTTGTTTGTGATTTAAAACTAAACAAAACAAAAATTCAGGTTCAACAGCCTCTGTTGACTCCCCTGTAACTCCTTTCTTCTTTGACAGGAGTAGTACAAATGCATTCTTTTTCTTCAGGGCCCAGGTGAATGCAACCTCACTGCTAACACATTCCACATGCCCAAATCACACTGAAAGTCAGAAACATTTCAAGTGATTGACTATTAAAATAAATAATAAATCAATATAAGTAAATAAGAGCAACAGAGCTACAGGGTGATTCTGACCATTTCCCTTCTCATAATTCCTGCAATAATAACCTCTGAATCATAAATTTGAGCTTTAAAAATGTGAATGAAAAGGACATTCCATTGGCTTTTTTTCATATGAGTATTGTGTGCCTATCTATACTTGAAATCAAGGTGAAGAGCAGAACAAGGGGATAAAAGGGGACTGGCACTTCAATCTTCCTGTAGTTCAAACCTCAAGCTATACATACAGAGATGCATGCCTCTCCAGGTATCTTCTTACTGAGAGCACAGAAGTGCTGTGTTCATCAGGTGATACACCTAGCAGCCAGTTTGCTGTCCTTGACCCAAGGCTGAGCACATTATCTGTGCTGGCTGTTAACATATTTCAAAATCTGCCATTCTCTAAAGAGCAGAGCGTGCGGGCATCAGAACAAAAAATTAAATAGTGGAGTGCTTCCTTCTCTGAAGGAAATCCCACAGCTCATAAGCAAATCAAGTGAACTGAATATGACATTCATTTTCATCACAATGAGTCGTGATGAAACATTAGAATAAGATGTTCATCCCCAGAGTGGCTTGGCAAAATTAATACACAGTGGTTCACGCCCCAGCCCTCTGTATTTATTGGAGATCTATTCTATTCAGAGACCCCTGTGGATATTCCCAGCTGCAAGTAACTGACTCCTACATAGATTCTTCCCCCATACATATACACCCATCTAAAGACTTTAAAAACCAAAAAAATTGTGAAAGAATTCTTTAGAAATATCCACATACACACAAACACACAATCAAACCAATACAAATAGATAATTTCCTGTTTTACTAAAACTATTCTGAATTCAAAATCATTATTATTTATGCATTATGTTAACTTTTTAATTTAAAGACTTTAAATCTTTTGAGATAGAAAGGAAAATTTAAGTAGTTTAAAAGTTTCATTTTAAACTTTCACCCTCTGAAACAAGTGGCAATATCTAATACAAAGAGAATACCTGAGGGCTCAGAAATGCTCGCAGGTCACAATGAGCACTGGTTACTTTTGTATAGGACATGGGATTGGGTACTAGCACCCACATGGTGGCTAACAACTGTCTATAACTCCAGTTTCAGGAAATCCAACATCTTCTGGTTTCTGATTTACCAGGTACCCACATGGTACATATGCATGCATACATGCTGTCAAATACCTATATACGTAAAATAAAAACAGTAAATGTCTATCTTGGATATTGTAAATTAAATATTGATTATTCTTTGGTTACTACTATTTTTCATGCACACCCATGACAGGAAAAACTTGATGGGAAAATTTTTTCATCCATCACTGATTTTTCTCATACACTTGCTGGAGCTTATAAACTATGTTAGCAGCTTTCATTTTGGCCATTTATATAAAAAATTAGAAAAAATTTAAAAGCACTTTTTAAGATTAAGCACAGTAAGAAATTAATCTTGACATAAAAATCAGAGAAATTATAAAAACTTGCTACTGTACCCACAGCTAAACACTGAACTGAACTCCTGGAACCTAGTAACAGAGATGGAGGAGTGATGAGCAAAGGGGTCAAGACCATAATGATGAAACCCACAAAGACAGCTGACTGGATAAGGGGGAACTCTTGAATCCCAGACTGATGGCTGAGAGGCCCATAGGAGACTGATCCAAACTCCATGAATGTAGTGCCAGGGAGGAGGCCACAGAAATCACTGGGGCCTTGAGTAGTAGACCAGTGTTCCCCATGGTTTAAGAATGAGCTTTGGGAGCCCATTCCAAATAGAGGGATGCTCTCTCAGCCTGGACACATGGGGAAGGCCCTAGGTCCTGTCCAGGATGAAATGACAGACTTTAGAGATTCCCCCCTCCAAAGAGGGTCTCACACTCCTTGGGGAATGATGTGGGGATTGGGTGGGGGGCTGAGGGGCTGGTGGAGGGACAAGGGAAGAGGGGTGGGAGAGGGATCTGGGACTGACATGTGAAACATTCACATTTCTAATTCAACTAAAAACATATATTGGGAAAAAGTTACTTGAAACAACAGATTTTTTATTCACAGACTTCTCAATTTAATATTTTCAGAACACAGTTGTCCCTGGGTCAGGTTGAGAGTGATAAGCACATCATTTTCACAGAGCTATTTATACTTATTTAATCCATGCATTTAGGGTCCTAAATTATAATTTCTAAGGAAGTAAAAAATATATGTGTCCCTGTAACAACATTACTTTTCAACCTGAGATCCAACTTCTCTAAACCTCATCTTTAGTTTAGGAACTTTTATTTCATAAAACAAAAATTATTTGGTGAATGGGAAAGCTAACCTTGAGATGATATTCAACTCTATTAACAACTAATACAAATTATATACTCTTCCAATTGAAGAAAACACCAGAGGTGAATTGTTTCCTCCAATGTCACATGCACATACTTGTACACATATCTGCACACATGCACACTCTCTGCACACATGCACACACTCTGCACACATTCACACACTCTGCACACATACACACACTCTGCACACACACACACTCTGCACACATGCACACACTCTGCACACATGCACAAGATTATATTATCTTCATTTTCCACATATAGCATGTGATCCTTTAAACTCACAAATTAATCATGTTGATATTTTCAAGTCCATATCACTAAATAGTTTATCATCATCATCATCATATTTTAAAAGATGGGTCTTGAACCACATGGAGAAAGTCAACATAGATTCTCTAAGTAAATGAGAGGATTCATCGCCCTTGATTACTGTGAACATTGTTTTGTTCTTTAAAAGTGAACCTGTGTATTGTCAAGTTGACAGCGAAGATTAACCATCATATTCTGTCACAGCATGATGACATTTTGCTTCTTTGCAGTACCAATGATTGAATCTAGAGCCTCCTGAAATCTCAGCCAGCTCTTTATCTTAATTTTCAACTCAACGGGATTTAGAATTGCTATGGAAACACCTCAAGGTATGTCTGTGAGGGTGTTACCAAATACGTTTAACCGAGGAGGAGGACTCACACTGAATGTGTACAACACCATCATGTGGCTAGAGTTCCAGACTGAATAAATATAAAAAAGAGAAAGCAAACTTAGAGCTACACCTCCCTTCTCCTTCCTAACTTAGATGCAATGTTACTGTCTAGATGCTCCTGCTTTCAAAACTTTCCTGCTGTGATAGACTGTATCCTCAAACTTCAAGCCAATAGAAACCCTTCCTTTACTAAACTGCTTTTGTTAGATATTTAGTCAAAGCAGAGAGAAAAGTAACTCATCCACTACCTATGAGTTAGATTCAAGACTTTATGTTTTTGTCAGACTCTTACTAGGTTGTCTTGGGTGGCCTTAGAATTACTCAATAACCAAGCTGGTCTTAACTTTCAATCCAAATGCTGGAACCTCCTGTGACTACAGGATTACACTATAGAGTTCATGCAGCAAGTACTTATGCCCAGTAAGTGTCAACTTTAAATATAAAGGACTATATTATTTATGCAAGAAGAGGCAACTATAAAATTTCTAATAGTAAACAGTCATTATAGAAAAACAAATATAGCTGGGAGCTATAAATGTTTCAACTGTGTTTCCAGGTTTTCTGCAACTAATTACCAATGCAAATTTTCTCTGGTTATCTCTCTGACATTAGATGCTCCCTTTCCTTGCCTGGGACAGCACCTGCAGCAGAATATGAAGGAGGCTTGTAGGGATGCCTAGTGATCCTGGGTGGACCTCTGTCAGCTAGCTGAAGCTGCAAGGAGGAGGTTCAGCATGCCCTTGGATTAACACTCTCCTGGTACCTTCTTCTCCAGCTTGGTCACATCCAATAACAACCAAAACTAAACAAATATTCAAAGAGCAAAACTATCCACCCATGTCCCATGACCCTTCAAACACACACACACACACACACACACACACACACACACACACACACACACACACACACACACACACACAGAAATCTTCCATATATCCTTCATCTGGGAACCCATTCAAGTTTGGCTAGTTGTCCCAACTGTATCTTTTTAAAAATGTTTCTTTAACTTCGAAATTTAATTTTTAATCTTTATGCATGCTAAGATAACTTCCCACATAGGATGAAGAGTTCCATTTAGTTAATATTTTTCTTACTTCACTTTAAGGAAATAATTTGCTGTCTTTCTTGGACTCATACAACTATGACAGTTTTGGAGACTTTCCCTTCTTACTCTGTCAATGGTCTACCAGCTTGAGTTTATCTGATATTTCTTCATGATTTATTGACTGCCTCCTCAACATCTACTTTTACTGGCATATGACTGTCATGGGGAATCTTGTTAAAGGCCAGGCTTTGATTCAATTAGACTGCGGTGAGATCCACATTTCTTCATTTTTATCAGGCCCCCAGGCCTGCCCTGATGCTGAGCTCATTTAAAACAGGTACAGCCCATGGGAGACCAAATAAGAAGAGGGGGATATAATTAGGACTGCATGCTTGCTGTGACAGCTAGTGCTAATTGTCAACTTGACAAGATCTAGGATCATGTAGGAGACAAGCCTATTAGCATGTATGTAGGGGACTGTGTTGGCTGTATTAGTTGAGATGGGTGAGCTCTCTTCCTAGGTATGGGATCCTGGACTGTATTAGAGTGGAAAAAGTGAAGTGAGCACTAGTATGCACCCATGTACTCATTGCTCATTTCTGACCAGAACTTAGTGCAACCAGCTCCCATTGCCATGGCTTCCTTGTCACAATCAACTAAAACCTGGAACCATGAGAAAAGTACACCACTTTCTCTCTTTAGCTGCTTTTGTCAGAGTACTTTTGTCACAGCAACAGGAAAGGTATCTAAGATATCCATCTTCTCCTTCATCACAATCAATACCTCAATCCTTCATGTCTGTCTAATACAGTACTTCCAAAAATCCAAACCTCTCCTAAATTATGGTTTTAGCATCAAAAAGCCCAAACATAAAGAACTTACTGATTTCCTGGTTACTGTAGGAAAATGTCCCAATGAGCTGAGAAGTCAACAGTGTGATTTCACCAAGGATCAGACTACAGAATTAAGGGCTTTTTCAGTATTCTTAACAGGTGATGTCAAAATACTATCAGAGAAAGCAGGAATGTGATGAGGGCCCTGGGTGGGCCAGAACCCTACCAATGTCTAGGTGCTCAAGATCCTAGAGAACCCCAAGAGTGATGAGATAAATGTAGAGCTGATGGACTTTGAATACTTGCTACCCATGTTTCAGACTATGGCCAGGAGCAATGACAAAGGAACTTACAAGAATATGTTGAAGGCCTTTGGGTGTTTTATAAGGAAGGGGCTGTTAACATCATGGATACTGAAATCCATCATATCCTTGACATAGTAGGTGAGAAAATGACAGAGGACGAAGTTGAGATGCGGTTAGCAGAACATGAGGGTAGCAATGGTTGCATCACCTGTGAAGAGCTTGCCCAGATGGAGCTGAATGGCTGAGGAAATGTTCATATCCCGTCTGTGGTGTTCTCTGTGATATTTCTCTATAGTGCAAAGGGCCTCCTAGCCCTCTTATCCTAGCACCTGTGCCTGTTCTCTCTCAAATGATGTTTGTTGTTAGCCTTCACCAAACAAATTTTCTCTTTGCTCCAAATAATTAACATTCTGCTTTCCAATAACCCAACGAACCCCCAGCACTCCCCTAATTAAATATATGGTCATTTCCCCAGTGACTTAACAACAAAGCAAAGAAAGCAACCCTGGTGATTTCTCTTGTTCTGCTCTCCAGGCATTTCAGTAGCATGGTTAATTTGAGACATTCCGTAAGTCTGGTCTTTGCTGCTTGTGTCGGCTGCTTATGACGAACACTGTCTCCTCCATTTCTTACCATACTATAATGGTCATTTACTTGCTAGTCTGACTGCTTTCATTTTCCTCTTAACAACAGCCAAAAAGCCTCCTGAAGGTCTCTGGCTACATTTAGCAGGAGACCAAACTCCAAGGATCTAAAGGATCTCACTTTTCTTCTGTCCTTCCTCTTACATTATACTCTGATCACAATTGTCTGCTTGATTGCCTTTCTCTGATCAATTTTTACACATCTTCTTTCTTTGATAGACTTTCTCCTGAGCTTTACCTAGATCATTCCTTCCCTGTTATTCAGAATTCATCTTCAAATACATTTCTATAGAGGGCCTCTTGATTGCTTACCTAAGATAGCATCTTTAAGCTGACCTAAAGCCTGCTCTACCTGCTATCTGGCTACCATGGTAACAGAGAACTTCTGGGGGTGTCCTACTGTATGCTGTGACTATGTATTTCTCTTATTGGTTGATGAATAAAGCTGTTTTGGCCAATGGACAGGTAGGATTTAGCCAGGTGGGAAATTGAAACAGGGAAAGAGAAAGGTAGGAGGTGGATTTGGAGAGTTGCCATGTAACTTCTGGGGAGGCAGGAACCCCGGGCATTACTGGTAAGCAAAGGCTATGGGGAGATACACAGATTAATAGAAATGGGTGACAATTAAGAAAGGGATAATCAATAAGAAGCCTAAGCCAATAGCCAAAAAATTATAAATAGATACTAAATCTCAGAATGGATATTTCATAGCAGCTGCAGGGATCTGACTGGGTGAAGAGAAACCAGTCCAGTGAGACTGAGACTAGATGGAGAAAATTTCCCAACAGAAACAGGTTAATGATTAAGAGAGAGCTAGCCAATCAGAAGCCTGAGCCATCAGCCAAACAATTATAATTAAAATTAAGCATCAGAGTGGTAATTTGATAAATGGGAAGGGGTGGGTTGGAGAAAAACCAGTCCAGTGAGACTGGGTGAGACAGAGAAAAGCATCCATTTACAGAGAATACTATGCAAGCTGCCAAGAGAGGGAAGCAATTAACCATTTTAACTTGCTGTGACACCTATGAACCATATCAATGATCAGCATGGTAAGATATACCTAAAAGCGTAGTAAGTGGCACTCACATGATGGCGGTAACCAACAGCTGTATAATAGGACTTAAGGCTCACTCAGTAGTAGAGAAACCATTCCTGGTACTAGAAATATAGCCAGCCTCCCGAGGCCAGTGAGACCATGGTGCTTAGAAGAGAATCTACTCCCACCACTTTGTTAGACCAGCATACTGCAGAGATCCTGGGATCATGGGGTCCCATCCCCAGTAGATACGTCCTACAGGCAACTGCTGGCTGCTGAGAGAGGGGGAGTTAGCATTTCCCAGGGATGAACCCCCCACTGTATTGGTTGTTTAATAGAAAGTAGTCAGTCCTTAAACCACATGCACACAAATAAAAACTGACTCAGAAGTTGTATACATATATATATATATACATATATATATATAGAGAGAGATAATTTGAGAGTTGGGGGAGATGGGGGAATGTTGGAATGAGGGACCTTGGGAGGGGCTGGAGAAAAGAAAGGGAAAGGAGAAAGTGATGTAATTATATTTTAATTACAAATGTAAATAAAAGAGCACCTTCTCCAGCCCTTATACACCTCTGTCACATACCTTTGTGTTCCTCATAAACACCATTGCATTATGAAGCCATGTTGCCTACTTGCCTACTGCATTGTCCCTTTACCCTGGACATATATGCTCATAAGTGAAGGAATAGTATTTTAGTTTTACTTAGCTTCATTAGCTCCAGTGTTAGAAAAAGCACAAATATTCAATAGATATTTACTGTGTAAATGAATGAATGACATGTTAAATAAAAGACCAAGAATGAAGAATTGATAAGGCTATTATTCTTCACTACCAGTAATATATACTTTAACTATTAGTACCAAGTTTTCAATCATCTTGTGTCCCATCAACATAAATGGGGTAACATAGGGCAGTGCATAGTACTTGACCCAAACTCTTGCAATACTCAGGAACCTACTTAAAAATATCAGAAAGTGATCATAGTCCAGTAAATATCTCTCATTCTATACCCTGCTTGGCTTGGATTCCAGATGGCAAATTGAGTCCATATATTTGAACTCTTTTTGTCTTATATTCCATGAATATACAAACAAAAATATAAATATAGAAATAAGAAAACTACTGTATTCATTGAGGAAAGTTGAGAAGGTTGAACTTTTTTTCATAAGAGTACAGAGGTGATGGATTTGGTCAGAAAGGTAAAAAAGTTCACATAAATTCATTAAAAACAAAAAGGAACCAATTTGGGTATAACAATACTCTTTAACCAGTCTCATAAAAAAACTGAATCAAGAATCACTACATAAAAGATAAATCAGCAAAGCCTGAACAAAAAATAAAGACCAACAATAAGGAGGGGAACAATATCCCAGTGTCCACAAATCCAGTCCTCCAAAGCAAAGGAACAAAAACAGAAATTCCAGCTTATCAAGGTGGGTGTTGTCCTGCTCACTTTCACTATTGCTGGAAAGGAAGTACATTTCCTGTAGTGATTATCCAGGAACAACAAAGAAGATTCTGAATGCGTAGAGAGCTCTTATCTTCCTTGACTCTGGAATATCTTTGACCCTTGGCATTACACCAGTGGTCAATCTACTGAAGGAAGTGTAGGTTTTGCTGCTTACAGAATCTCATCTTCGTGTGTCTTCCTCAAAGGGAGCCCCAGGATGTCTCATCTTTAGTTCACCTGACCCTTGTAGCCTGAGAAGAAGCCATCAATTTTTCCCTTTATTTTAGCTTCTACGGCCCAAACCAGAGATCATTCTCACTTCTGTACAACCATACAAAAGACCACTGAGAGGATGATTTGAAGCAGTGAGAGCAAAATGTGATCTCCGTTCCTGCAGACTGAACTTGCATCTTCTACATGATTGGACCACCCTCAGAGACTTGACTCTGAATTCTAAGGAGGTAATCTTCAAAGAAACAAACATGAGTTCTTCTCCAGAAGATTTGGTGATGGCTTGAGCTTTGGTTGGTTGTCACAAGTGAGCAGTAGAAGATGTGCTAGTGATGCCCAGTAAGTAAAGATGGCGGAGCTACTGCTAAGAACTACAAAATGAACTGGTCAGATTTCTAACAACCCAAAGAATTACATGACTCAAAGTGTCATTTGTTAGGTCTTAGGACTCCTGCTTCTGGGTCAGCAGGCTCAAATACACAATAGTGAGGCTGGCTATCAGGTGTGCAGGCACCTTGGGTAGGGTGGTAGCCAAGCAAGGATTAATGAAAGGTTTCCCGAGTTTTGAAGAGAGGGGCAGAGTGTATTTTCAGTGGTAACTATTGCTGTAGTCCAGTTTTATAATTGATTTTGTAAGAGTTGAAAATCAATTTTATTATATTGAAAACCAAACCAAAATAAAGTACAAAACAAGTTAAAAAAATAAAACCATTCCATGAGACAAAAAATGTTTTTTAAGTTAGTGGTCTAGATGTGACTCAAGGATTGCTACCTTGCCATTGCAGGCTCAGTACTTTATCTATTATATATGAGGTGAAAATAACAACACGATTTACTCCGAGAAGCTGTGAGGGCAGCTGGAGGTTAAAAGTGAACAATATGATGAGAAATATCTAGAGAAAATGACCACAACCAGAAGATGTCTGTATAAGCAAGAGCTGCATTTAAAAAGCAGCATATAATCTATGACATCATTTCAAATGCCTAATGCATAGAAGATTTCAACAGATCAGGTGGACAAAATAGAGGAATTTCAAAAGGAGAACTGTAAACAGAAAAAAATGAATAATTGCAACGAACAATTACTGTGGCAAATTAACTTGATAGCCATTAAAATGTGACAGTCTTTATTAATGAGATAAATATTTAGAATGACTGAGTAAGAAAGCATGCGTGAAGCATCCTAATGCATTCTCAGAAGACAAATTTTCTCTGCCATCTCAAAATCTATCAAGTTTCAAGTGTATGCTGTCTTTCATGTATGAATCTACAACTATCATTTACAACTAAAAGTATCTTGAGGATTGAGGAAATAAATAGGTAAATATGGAATGCATGTTATTCTGTTCAATATAACATGACTTCTATTGGCAAGACATTGAGAAAAAATTCAAAGTTCATTCATAAAAGTTTCAACAGATTATATTACCAGGCATAACACAGTGTTATAGGGCTGCCAAAGACAGTGAGAGAATACACTACTGAGGGGAGCTACGTTATGATATTTTCTTGCATACAATAAAAATCTAAGTACTAGGAACATAATTCAGTGGCAGACAGTGAGTTTCAACTCCAACTTGCATGAGAGCCTAAGTTTTATCTTTCACTGGTGTGATAGTAGCTATTATACTCAAAAATAACTACAGTTTTCCCTGTCTATATTTCAAGAATACATTGTTATTCTTAGAAGAAAACAAGTAATAATAGCTGTGTGTAACTACAAAAATGTTACTTTTATACATAAATTCAATACAACACAACATATATCTAATGATAATATATCCACATATTATACCCTAGGAGGATTGTATGCAGTATTTTATATGAAATTGCATTTTATGACCTGTGAAGTTAAGTGTAATAGATTTCAATGGATCTCTGAAGACTAAAGAAAATTCTAATTGATTTGTTTATGACTCTATCAGAGGGAGAAAAATGTCCCACTAAGTTAAAAAAGAAGACATTTTTCTCTTTGATAAAAAATTGTCATCTTAAATCATATCTTTGAACTTATATTTTTCCCAAAGGAGCTACCACTATCAGTTGACACCCATCCAGAAGTGAAGGAATCATAATTTTATCTTTAAATAGTCCTTAGCCTGGAGCTGGAGAGACGGCTCAGCTAGTAAAGATTTTTAAGTGTGAAACCCTTACTTAAGTCTCTGGCAACTGAGAGTGGAGAGGCAACTGACCTCTCCAAGTTTTCCTCTGACCCATTTCTTTACACACACACACACACACACACACTCACACACACACACATACACACACGCGCACACACACGCACACACGCACGCATGCACTCATTCACACAGACATGAATAAATCGTAATAAAAACCATTAAAAAAGTTAATCTAAGCGTATAGTGCAGAGATAGTCACACAGTTGTTGGGATCATGACGGCACGGCAAGCACTCTTAGCCACTGAGCTGTGGCTCCAACCCCCTACAAAGTTTCCTTTTTTATTACTAGATCTATCACAGACCAAAGTAAGAAACTGAATCAGGAAAAAACTACCTAAAAATAGCAATCTTCTTTTATTTATAAGTTAAAATGCCTGAAAAATTCAATAATAAGTGTTCTAAAAATGATCCAAGTATGATTAAAATGGAACATTGAAAAATGAACAAATTAATCGTTGTCTTCATCTCTGCCTTGCTGATTATTTCAGTATCTTTATAATCTCTTAGATTGAAAATTAAGTTCAATGAACACACATTTAATCTTTTGAAATTGGTAAGTATAGGAGTTTGGATCAAAATGATACCTAGAGGCTCATAGGGGGGTGACACTACTAGGAGGTGTGGCCTTGTTGGAGTAGGCATGGCCTTGTTGGAGGAGGCATGGCCTTGTTGGAGGAAGTATGTCACTGGGAGTGGGGTTTGAAGTATCAGATGCTCAAGCCAGACCAATGCTCTATCTTTCTGCTGCATGCTGATCCAGATGTAGAACTCTCAGCTGCCTCTCACTGCCATGTTTGCCACCATGACTGATAATGGACTAAGCCTATGATACTGTAAGCCAGCTTCAGTGAAATGTTTTCCTTTATAAGAGTTTCCATGGTAATGGTGTCTCTCCACAGTAATGGAAATCCTAAGTCTGTAAGGCTTAGGGATAAACTATATTTATACCAAGTGGCATAATTTTAAATGACAAAGTCATTTATGTCTGAGAGCTAGCAACTTGGAGGTTTTCAGCCTGATGAGGCCTATCCTCTTCATATGTAGTTCTCTGGAAAGTTACTACTGTGGTATTCATGTTTTCTTTGAAGACCACACATGCTAGTTGAATCACTCATGCTCAGTTGGATACCATTTCTCCACCTGAGCTTACTAGGGCTGATTGACTTTTGACAATGTGATTGTAGACAGCTGTAATGCTGCAGGCTCAGAGTCAATTTATCTTAGGCTATTTTAACCTCTTAAATGCCCATTTATTGCCCACATGCTCTTTGTGTTTAACCTACTATCCTTAATGATTATCAGACAAAATCTATTTCTATCAACCCAAAGGCTAAAAATGTCATTGTAAAGTATCTGAAGCCAGAAACCTCTCTATACTGTAATATGTTGCTGACATTCCAGTGTCTTATTTTCAGATGTCTTGATTTAGAGTTTTCTGAGTCTATAAAAAATCAGCAGGATTGATACCATATTGGAACACAGAATTTGGGATAACCAGATTCTATGTTCCTAGGACATGCAAAGTGCCATTCGACGATTTCTTATTTTCTTTGGGGTGAGACCTGTGTTTTCATGTTGTCAAAAAGCAGTAGTCTGGGTTATTGCTGCTACTGAAGATGTTTGTTTTCACCAGTTCACATCCTGTTGCTGTCATAAACACTGTGACTAAAAACAACTAAGAGAAAGGGACTTATTTTGTTTATACTTCTGAGACACAGTCATATTGTGTTTGAAGGCCACACACGATAGCTGAACCATCCATTCTGAATCAAATGAATTTTCCTTATTTGGACTCTGAAGAGATTTGCATGTTTTCTGATTGGGAAAATCTAGACAGGGACATAAGTAAGGTAGAAACTTGAAGCAGAAACCATGAAGGAATGCTGTTTATTGTCATTCTCTCTGCCAGCTTTCTTCTAAAGCCTAGACTCACATGCCAAGGGACAGTACCAACCACAGTGGACTAGAATCTCCACAGTGGTCAATCAAATCACCTCTTCATAGACATAGACACAGGCCAATCTGATGCAGGAAATTATTCAGTTGAGGTTTTTCTCTTCCCTAGTGACTATGTCGTGTCAAGTTGATAGTTGAAACTAACGGAGACAAAACTATTGTATTTGCAGGCCATGCATGAGGCTGAACCACCTATACTGAATTAAATGCATTTTCTCTATCTTGACTCTTAATTGGGAAGACCCATATGCTCTCTGATGGTGGTAGATAGAGAAACCCTGAAAGAACCACAGGTGCGATCCTCATTTGAGCTCTGCCTTGCATGAGTAAGTCCTGTTCCCTACATCTCCACACTTTCATCTTACTTTGGGGGAAACAGAAAAGCTGAACAACATAGGAGCTAAAGTCCTTTAGGACTCAAGTCCCTGCAATTTCATAGCAAGTTCCAGGGGCTCACATTAGTCCTGATCCCTGAGGAGTTTCCTCTTAGGATCTCTCAGCCTTTGAGGAAGGAGGCTCCAGTGTTCAGGTACATCTGAGACGAAAGATTATTTTCTGTCTGAAGTTCTCAGGAAGTAGGAAATGAGTACAGAATAAGGGGGAGGGAAATGAACTCCATGGGTAATACTGAAAGTAGAGACACAAAGAACAGCCAGTTATTAGGTTGCAGAATAGACCAGTACCACCGAGGTAGTTATTATCAATGTTCAGCTTCAACCCAGTCAATTGCATTAGAATTTTCCAGAGTAGGCCTGCCACTAAGCAAATAAGAACAAAAACAATCTCCTAGGTACTCCCATTGTGCAGCCAATGGGAGATCCTCAAGACAAGTAGGCAGTGAGAGACATTTGAGGAAATGAAGGAACTAAACCAATTCAGAAATATCATTATGTAAATATGATGCTTTCAAAATCTACCAAAATTAGCAATGTTAACTACACTTGGCTTACGAAGAAACCAAAACCATTTCTTCCCTGAATCTACTGGAAAAACCAGGCTTTCAAATCACTAGGCTTGAAATCACTGTTCAATACTTTAATATCTGATCCTTATTAGATTTCAGACATAGGTCATGGGTAAATCTGTTTAGAGAGTTATTTGTTTAGTCTGTCTCCATAAATGGGAAAAGGTTCAACTCTGATGTGGCTATTCTGGAGAAATAATTCACATAGTGTTTTTACATTTTAATAAAGCTATGGATCCCTATGAACAATTTCAAAGTTTTAGAAACCTGCACACATACTTGGATAGTGAAATGCTTACTCCCTTATTCTTGTAAACAACTCATTTGCATAAGTTTTAATAAGTCTGGGAATGTCTATTGTCAATATTGAAAGAACTAGAGGCCTTAGTTACATTGTAAGTCATGTGTGGGAAGGTGGGGGGGGTGCTGTCTACATCCCAGATTCTGAAGCCAGACAAGGAATACGATTACTCTTGCTTTCTGACCTCTTGAAGAATCATCCTTTTTTTCCTACCCTGATACAAAATTGACTATTTTGTGCCATGGCTGTTATTATAACTATCACATGACTATGTTTTCAGAACACTCTCAAGCTAACATACACTCTGTTGTTGAGACGGGAAATTTTGGAAGCTGAAGGCAAGGAGAAAAACAGGTTGATGCATTGATGTGAATAAAAAGCCTCATTTTGAAAAATGTTTGTGCAACAGGTATGAATAGAAGCCAGCCATATAATTCAGAAGCTAGCATATTTGTCTACACATGTGACAGGCACACTTGCTTCTCTTTTCAGTTTTCATTATTGCACAGGAAAAAAGGAGCCCTAGACAAAGGCAGTTGGGGACTGTGACATTCTGGCCATCACTCCTTGTACTCTAAATGGATCAGGGGAGGGGCAACATTTTCTAATCTGAGTTTCTCATTGCCATGGGGAATAGTTTGAGCTTTCTTTCTTTTTTTATAAGTTTATTTTTTATTTCATTTTGCATTCCAACCATAGTTCTTTCTCTATCCCTCCTCTTGCCTCCCCACTCACTCCCATCCACTCCTCCCAAAGGGCAAGGATGCCCATGGAGGGTCAACAAAGCCTAGCCCATTAAGCTGAGGCAGAACCAAGCCTATTGTCTCTACATTGAGGCTGAGCATAGAATCCCACCATAGGGAATGGGCTCCAACAAGATAGTTCATTCACCAGGGATATAAACTGGTCCTGCAGTCAGAAGCCACTCAAATAGACTCAACTACACAATTGTCTCCCATATGCAGAGGGCTAGCTCTGTACCATGGAGACTCCATGGCTGTCGATCTAGCGTTTGTGAGTGCCTACAAGTTTGGTTCAGCTGTCTCTCTAGATTTCCCCTTCATGATTTTGACCTCCCTTGCTCACATAGTCACTCCACCCTTTCTTCACCTGGATTCCCTGAGCATGGCCTGGTGCTTGGTTGTGGATCTCTGCATCTGGTTCCATCAATTACTGGCTGAGCTTCATGATGACAGTTGGGGTAGTCACTAGTCTGTTCTCTTGGGTAAACTGGGGCAGGGGTGGTAAAGGGAGGGGATGGGGCATAAGCACATGAGGGAACAATGGGAATGGGATGGTCAAGTTGGAAAAAGGGATCGAGTAGGAGAGCAATGAAAGAGATATCTTGATAGAGAGAGCCACTATGGGTTTAGGGGGAAACCTGCTGCTAGGGAAACTCCCAGGAATCCATAAGGATGACTCCAACTGAGATTCTTAGCAGTAGCAGAGAAGGTGCCTAGACTGGCCTTCTCTTGTAATCAGACTGGTGAATACCCTGGTTTTACTTGTCTCTAAAGAAACTAGGAAGGAAGATTCTTATATGAACTCTCATTAGAGATAATAGTAATAGTTATTCCAATGGTTTTTCCAGTACTGTGTGGATCAAAGACAGGGCCTCTATCAAGGATCAGTCTACCTTTAGATTGACAGCTTTCCTACATGTGAGGCTCAAATTTTGTGAGTTTTTACTCTGTAGGAGCTTGTACAAGAGTGGCTGGCATTTCACCATGCCTACTTAATTATGGGTAAAAGTCATGCCTTTTAATACAGTTACTTGAACTCATTTTGATTATTCTCAACTTTTTATTTAATGAAAACACAATCTTACAGAAATGTCATTGATAATGACACTCAGAAAATATATGCAAATGTGTTCATTTGGGGCTGAAAGTTTGCAGAATACTCTTAAGGTGCTTGTGTGTGAAATGGTAACTAACATGTATACAGTGTTCTCTGGATTTCCAGCCTGTGATAGCCATTTTGTACATGTTAACTAGGCTAATTTTCACTGTCAACTGTAGCAGAAAAACTGAAGCCGAGAACCGTGAGTATCCAGTCTCACCTCTCACACAGCTACTAAGCTAGCTTCAAACCCAGTAAATCTGACTGCAGACTTGGCCAATCTCAGCCCTTTCTCTAAGATGACCTTTGAAACTGAAAAGTGGACCTGCACCCTGGCCCCATGACTGCACATTGTCATATGAAACATGGCAAGTACAGTGGGATATTGGACTGTAAGCCTTGCATTCCTTTTACACAGACATGACAGCTTATAAACTTTGAGTCATTGAAGTGTGTTGTCTTCCAAATCTATTATGAATCTCTGGGGGGTATTTTTAGCTTAAAGTACAATACAGGGAAGACTTTGTTTCTTCGTGAAACTTTCTGATGTCATTTAAAATATTTCACCAAATCCTAGGATGTGAAAACTTGAAGAGACAGACCTTCTAGATGTGATAACTTGAGAGAACGAAAAAAACAATGAGAAGTAGAAAACTGCACTTCCTGCTGACCAGCACAGAGCCTGGGGACCTCTTTCTTTACCACTTCCTCATAGTCCTCTCTCATTCCCCATAACATATTAGTAAATTAAAATCGGAACTAGTAGTTTTTATTGAAAAATGAGAAAAAAGAATTTGAATAAGTACATCCGAAACTAGCATCTGAGCAAGAATATGTTTAGACACACATCTGTACATACACAACAGACCAAAGATATTTTTAGTGCTTTTCTGTCACACATAAATCAATAATTGGAACAACAATGCCTAAACAACTTTTCAATGATTTGCTTACTTATAATTTGAAATGTGGTCATTGTTAGTTAAGCAACCCATGTATTAATTTAGGAAATATTGATCACTTTGAAAGCTAATCATTGTTTTCCTAATTTTATGGTTGGGTTTAAAAAAGCCACTGTTAAGACTATAAAAATGAAAGGCCTTGCCCAGATCATGATAAGTATGATGATGCCTCATATACAAGAATGGGGAAATTTGGTGATGCTCTGCAGGGGGATCTGAATTCCAAGCTCAGCACCCAATGGCAGCTAACAACTGTGTTTAACTACAGTGCCTGAGGACCTGACACCCTCCTCTGATTTCTATAGGCAATACATATGCATGGTGAATAGACACACATGCAGGCAAAACATACATACACATACAATAAGAATAAATATTTTAATTGAAAACTTGTGTAGCCCTGACTGTATTACTTTACATTTTTAAAAATGCAATATTGGAATAAAACTAACTTTTCTTCCAAATGGCTAAAATTTTCCATATTGTGAAGATCATTAAAAACAAGGTTGAGAAAAACTGCTGGTCAGGTATGGGTGAAAAGAATCACACTTAATTAGAACCAAGAATTAAACAGAAATCTGTGGATTTCCTCATTCACAGCTTAAGTGACCTGCCTTATAACTGTTGAAACAATGTACACCATTTGCTCTGGAAACTCTTCCTTTAGTTCCCAGTTCCATGATATGCAAGCCTGGAGCCAGGCTGCACACTTTATTCTATGCTATCACTTCCTAGGCTTAGTCTCAAGGAGAGACCAACCCTCCTTAGCTAGGTTCTGTGACTTGTTTCTCAGAACCCAACACTCAGAAGGTGAAGCCAGAGGATCACTGTAAGTTTGAGGCCAGCCTGAGATACATAGTAAGACCCTGTTTCAGAATTCAAACCTGAACAATAAAGAACAGCTCCATCCCTGATGACGCCATTGGGAGAATCACTGAGTTATCACATTCGCAAATGTAAGATCTCTTCTAAAAGTCTATTTCTCTTATTTCCTTCTCACCTTATTTTCATTTTAAGTAAATTTTAAGAACTGATTAGGTTAGGATTTTGCATATATGAAAGAGTAAAGGTCAGAATGCAAAGAAGGGGATGTTGTAGACAGCCTCAGTGTTGTCAGGAACAATGGAGTCATGATGAGAGTTTGGAAGATTAATGAGTTGTTATTTCTCTTTTTTATTCCCTGCCTGCTAATTTTATCTGACTGTTGAGGAAGCAGGTCAACGGTAAAATCAGAAGACATCCAAGACTTATCAGACTCTCTGTGCTCTTAAATATCAACTGAATCACCACCCTGCAACACCACATGCAACTTCTCAAGCTAAAACTAAATTCCTGGGAATCTTCAGACATCTCTAAGCTTGTACTTCCTCCAATGCAGTTTCTCTACTTTGACCTTGTTAAATGTGGCTTTTAAATTTTAATTGGACATGATTCTTATCATTAGGTCATTTTCCTGGACTGTCTGGGAAAATAAAGCAAAGAAAATCACATGAAATATTATTTTCAAAATATAGATGCTCATATACTCTAGGAATATCGGCCAAACACTCAAAAATTTGTCTTTTTATTAGATCCTGGAATAGACACTTCTGAATGACAGTGAGAGACTGATTAACTTCAGATATTGCTTGACCAACATTGCTTTAATAACCTCTTTTACAGGAACTTTAAACACATTCAAACTGTTTTGGAAAGACTCAATGTCTACAGGTCCTATAGCATAAGTTATTAATACTTCAGGTCATCAACAAACCTAATTATGACTATCTTACCTAAGACCAACAAAGTGTGAAGAGAGATTTAGCCAGTTAATGTTTTTTTGCAATGTTTTATATAGCTCTTTATAGACTTTCTCCATGTTTTATGATGTTCCCTGAAGATTGATGTCTATATTGCTATTGCTTAGGTTTTACTCACCTCATCGTATGTGCAAATAATACGTCAAAAATGTGTCTACTAAGCAAGAAATGAGGCCTTCACCCAGAACAGGAAGCACTGTGGTCCTCCCCTTCTCTTCTTGTTCAAATACCGCTTAGATTTTGTTCCCTGCCCTGAGTGAAATGACAGACTCTAGATATCCCCTATGTGGAAGGAAGTGGCGATAGGGTGGGAGGCTGGGGGGGGATAGTGGGGGGGTGCGGGAGGAGGGGAGGGAGACGGAACTGGGATTGACATGTGAAGCAAGCTATTTAAAATTAAAATAATAAAAAAGACCAAAAAAAACCCAGCTTAGATGTTCTTATGGGACTGGAAGGTAGCCGTCCCCAGTTATTATTTAACCAGATGCCCAAGCCCTTTTGGAACTAAAACAACTGCTATTGTAACCAAGGAATTACCCTTTGAAGATTCAAGACCTTGTTCAAAAGGCTTAACAGCAACTAAGCACAATTCCAGAATGTCTTGTGCCCTCACAGGAGACAAAGATGGAAGAAGTGGAGGGTATACTGTGACTGCAAGGCAGGAAACTAATCATCACTGGGATCAGTTGATGATGGCTGAGCAATGACTGAGGCAGAGGTACTGTGACTGATGCAATCTCTCTTTGCAAGAAACTCTGGTCTGCCTCCTGCATTTGTTAAGCACATTAACCTTTCAAAGCAAAGTTTTGGTGCCACCCAGAGAAAGAAAGAAAAAGTATGTGCCTGCATATGTATCTCTGTGTATATTTGTGTGTGGGGGTGTGTGGGAGTGGGTAGGGGTACCCACAGGAGACCGAAGAGGGCATTTCTCCACCTGAAAGTTACAGGCTGTTGTGAGCTATCCAACATGAATATGGTGGTAACGGAACATGGATCCTCTGGAAGGGCAATAAGCGCTCTTAACCATTAGTCATCTCCCCAGTCCCCAAAGAAGGACGTTCTTATTTTTACCTTCAAAATGCAGAATTCAAAGGAAGATGTTCATGAGACACTCTACGATGGTGCAAGAGAGGTGGTTTTGGTTCATTTCTGCTCAATTTAACATTAAATGTATTTTTGCATCCTTTTGAACCCATCTCCAATATTCAGACCAAATTCTGGGATTTCATAGTTCCTCATTTCCACTCCCTCTTAAAGTGTTAAGTTGCCTTGTGCAAGATGAATTGAGTGAAGAAAATAAATTTCTATCAACTTCATATTAGTGAATTTATTTGAGCATAGCAGAACATTATTAATCTCTGTTGATATAGGGATGTGCTTAAACAGTGTCGTTCAGGATAAAAATACTTTGTGACAAACTATAAGGACACTTTATTACAGAGCAATAACTTATTTAATTTAATTTACTTATGAACACACTTCCTTCATTTGTGTTTAATAAACCTAATTATAACCTTTGTAGATGAATATGTTTCAGAGATTATAAAAAGAAACAGTTAGCTAAGAAAATATAACTCACAGTGACTTTTAAATATTTCAATCTTTTGTTGTAATAAATTTCCTGTAATAATTTAATGGGAATTCATTTGACTATTCAAAATCCATTCTTCCTTACTTCTACTACATGTCGTATGGATGTGAGCTATGTATTTAGAGTCAAATCTAATGAAGTATTTGAAGGTCTTAAATAGTCCAAATTGGATGTTCCAGCATTAGGCAGAAATGGAAGCTGGGACTTGATTACTGATAGTAGATTGGTTCATCCTCATTGAGAGCTACTTCTCTTTAGGGCCACTACATTTGCAACTGAGAGGTATAAAAGATCCAGTGGCTTGATCTTAGATGTCCAGTGCAATTAATTTTAAGTTTGAGCTTCAGTAGCCTGCCCATAACTATGCACAAGCATTATTCCATTTCCCTGTCCCATCAAGTAGCAAATACAATGACACAGTCCATATCTTTAAACAGCTTGTATTGCTGTGCCCAAACTCTGAACCCCCAAATCACCAAGAGGCCCATTTTGATGCAAAGACAAAGAGTCTTTTATTAAAGTTATTTAACAAGCTAAACCCATTAGCTTGGGTCCATCACCCTGCCACCATGGCAGATGGCTGGAGAAAAGACCCCAAGCAACCTTGAGGCAGGAACCTTAAAGGGCAGTGTAAGGGGAGTGTCTAGGGGTTTGAAACAGTCTCAGGATTGGTGTGCTTCTAGGTTTGGGTGACCTGCCCTGTGTTGATTGGTCAACTGATTGTTATGGCCCATGGGCCCCAGGGCAGTTGCTGTGCTCTGCATATCACTGTTGTGCACTGTCCATAAAGCACACCCAGAGCCATAAAGCACAGCCCTGCCAGCTAACTTCTGATTGGTTCGTTGCCACAAGGAGGGCATCTGACCTTAGTGACCAGGACAGGAGCGGCAAGGTCATGCAAGCACATGTTAGCCTGCAATGGCTGCTAAAATGGGGGATTGGTCACTACAGTATTTATTGAAGACCTTCCATGTTCCCGACACTGCTGTAGGCTCAGAGTGACCAGCAAAAAACAAAGTAAATAAAGTTCCAAGTATTTGTGGAGCTGTAGTCTGATGGCAAACAAGAATCATAAGTAAAATTATATGCTGTGAACGATCTATGTGTAAGGGAGAATTACCAACAGGAATTAAAAGGAGAAGAGGGTAGTCATTTGGGGGCATCATTTTCATTAGTAGAGCTGAGCTTCAAACTCAATAACTTAGACATGCTAGACAAACATTCTACCTTGGAGCTACATCCCTAAACCCTAGAGAAACAAAGAAATTAAGGGTGGGTAAGTAAGCCTTCACCATCAAACTTGAATTTTTTTTTTAGAAAAGAAAAAGATCTGAGGCAGCAAAGTTAATTCTGTTCTGAAGAGCAAGTACAACGACACTGAAGCCACACTAGAGGCCATTGTGTCCGGAAGAACAGGCAAAGAGAGAGGGGAAAGAATGCCTTCAGGTCTCAGAGTAGCCATCTGATGGTTTCCTGTGAAGGAGCAACATGACACAATATGATATGACACATGTCTTAAGACAATCCCATTGACACTTCATTGAGAATGTGAAAAACAAAAAGACAAAAGTCCAATTATGACAGAAATATGAAATTTGGAGGCTCTTTGGTTTCTTGGCTCGGTTACATAACTGAAGCAAACTAGGTCCTCAGGCTCCATCATACTCCAAAGTCTGTGTTGTTTGCCACTATTAACCCTGAGTTCCCAGCTGCAGAAATTGAATTTCTGAAATAAAATGTAATTGGCATGCTGTGATAGACTCCCCATGAGGGAGCCTCCCTGACTCCATGTCCTTGGAATCTGTCTTTTCTCCTTTCTTTCCTTTCTTTTCAAATAGGTACAAACAGATGTGGATACTCTTGGCTCTTCTACTGGTCAGAAGCAGTTGGTTTGAGATCATAATATAAGCTGGCTCTGTGGGCACCTCCCCAGTGGTGTTTGCAACTGTGAGTCCAGAGTCTCCCTACTCTTTTGAGGATAGGAATGTCATGGACATGTTTTGGCGCATGCGCTCTGCTTTAGTGTGTGATGTGGCCACGTCTAGTCTGTGCACAGAGGGAAACAAGGATAAGAGAAGAGAGAGCAGACAGAATTGCTTCTATGGCATTCCCCTAAGCAAGCTTCCTTGATTTCCACTAGACACATTTATACTCTTAAAATCAATCACATTTTACTTCCCATGAGTTTAAGTTAGTTAGAGTTAAATACAGTAAAATGCTCTCTAATGTAAATGCTTGGAATGACAAACAGGGATCCAAAAGTAGAATAATTGTTGCTCATGGTACCCATGTCTGAATCCACAGGCTGTATGACTGACAGTTTAAATCTTAAAGGAAAATATTTACTAATTTGCTTACCACATAAAAAAACTTTTTTAAAAGAAATGGCTACTAAAACTACAAAAATCACAGCAGGAGAGGTGATTAAAAACACATACTTTATACTCTGGAAGAAGCGAGATGATAATAATCATGGGTTAAGCTCCATGTGTTCCCAAGCATTTAAAAAGTTTTGGGAAACCATAGATGCTATCCTAAGAAATTAAAATGACTGCCATTGTGTCAACTGTCCTAAACTTCTCACAAAACTCCACTATCAGTGTTAACTCTACTCATGAAACCAAGGGGGAACAACTCCATATTTTTCCTGTTTAAAATGTTGAATCACTATTTGCTATCACGGATTTCTGAAGTCTTGCAAGAGTCATCATTGTTTGTATTCAAGGATTCAGGATGTATAGGCACAGTCAATGTTTCATAATGATGTTTAAAGAAGAATTTCAATTTTGATAACAATTTTGAAAATTATCAGGGAGGTATTTATGGAACTTTGATCATATCTTATGACAATAGATAGTAAATGTATGTCAGGATACCTGTGTTGTTTTATATCACGAGAGAAATAAACAGCAAAGGAAGAGACAGCCCTAAGAATTTAAACCACACTAAATTGTTATAAATGAATATCTTCTTCGGATACTGACTAATTTGAAATGTCTTCTCATTTAAGCCTCTTGTGGAGACTGATGAACTAACTCCCTTTTCCAGTTTTCTGTTTTATGACTACACTAATAAACCTTCTCATCTGTGTAATAACATGCTAAATACCTTCTCTAAATCAAGTTTCAATATACTTTGGCAAACAAAACATGAAAATGACATGGCTGGCTTCATAATTACTATATTCCCATAATCTTTTGGTACATCAAAATAATATACCTTGGGCATTACTATTTTTAGAATAATGAATATTCCAACAGTAACAAATTTACATAATGGATGGTAAATTGACATAATGGAATGGTAAATTTTGATATGTATGTTAGTCAAGAGCAAGTAATCTTTCTCATTAACTTTCTAAAACCTACCTCTTGTACCTGAGAGTGAAATGTCACTATAATTAATAAATTCTCCGCATTTTACATTTTAAACTCATCACTTTTTAATTTATTAAAATTCTCTTTAAAATCTTAGTTGACACATAGTTCTAAAGAATTGGTACCTGTTTGGGTTTCTTTTGTGATTGTAACATTTAATTTTGTGTGATAACAGAAATTTCCTAGAAAAGATAAAATATTACAGGGTAGTCCTCCCAGTAATTTCTTTTTATTCCTGCATAAACAAATATACATCCCAGTGGCTTGATTACAGTTGGCTAGGGAACAACTGCCAACGATGAGGAAATTTAGCAGCTACTATGTGCTTCATGCAATTTTGAGAGCAGTATGGTCCCTCCCACAGGGAAAGGTCAGAGACAAAGGCACAGATCCCAAATGGATCAACGCGGGGAAAGGCCAATGTGCAAATATGGCATCACAAGTGAAGGCTTTACAAACTAGTTCAAGTCCTAATGGTGGAACAAAAGAAAGGTCATGGAAATATTGATGAGAAGAATTTACAGTGTTAAGATCAATAAACCCTGAATACCGAGTCACAGAGGATAGGGAATGGTCAAATTCAGAGTTTTGTCAATAATAAAGGCTAGATGAAGCCAGGGAGAAAGACAAGAATAGGCCTCATTCTTTCCTTCTACAGCCTTCTGCTCTCTGCTACTTATCAAGGAAATCTAACACTTAAACTCAAGCAAAAGGCCACCTGGGAGGTGTTTTGGCCATAGGTGCTAACACCAGATACAAAGACTGCATTGTAAAACTTCCAAACAGGCAGCCAGCTGGGACTAGTTGCTTCAGCATTTCCACTTCCTGTTTGGTAAGCATACAGGAGTAGCAGGTGCCTCACAACTTGGCCTCCTGCTGGACCTTAGAGGTCAGAGATATTGACTGGCAGTGAAGGTGAAGCCAATATCTACTCACCCTTTGGGTGGAAAAATTGCACCATGGGTGCCTAGCATGACCTAAGTGACTTTGGAAATTTCTCTCAACTTCGCAAGCCTCATTATAATATAACCATGTATAGGGATATTAGGTTGTATCCTTGCTATCACGAAGTTAATAAATAAGCTATTCCCAGCAAACAGGTAAACATTTTCTACAGGCACCCAAGGTTCAGTGCTCAGCAGAACATGTAACATTTTTCCAAACTCATCAATCTGGAGCAGAGGTTCTCAACCTATTCATTGCAACCCCTTTGGGTGTGGAATGACTCTACATATCAGATGTTTACATTATATTTCAGCAAAATTGCAACTGTGAAGTAACAACAAAATAATTTTATGGTTGGGGGTCACCACAACATGAGGAACTGTATTAAAGGGTCATAGCATCAGGAAGGTTGAGAACCATCGGTATAGAGTATAGCTCAGCATGGGGAATGAGGCCCACGATACCATGTAAATAAAACCTCTAGATGGTTTTCACTTTCCTCTGTAGTGATGACTAAAAGGATATATTTAAGAGGAAGAACTGTCTAAAATAATGAATACTGACTTCAAGGGAGCCAGCTAACTATTGACAAGGTGCAAAGGATTTACATGGACAACAATATTTTCTAGAATAATAGAATCAGGTGAACAAAGTTGAGAGGTGAAAATGTGCATGAGCAGTTAGGGACCTCGTGAAGACCATTTTTATTGTGAAGGCAATGAACAAAAGGGAAAAAATGAGAACCATAGAATCTATGCAAGATGGGAATGAGAATGCCTGGTATATAAGACCATAACTACTTGTAATTTCAACTTGTTCATTTACTAAAAACTATACAGGAGACACCAGAAGAACAATCACTTTTTTTTCACCAGGACTAAGCATGTTGCCCAATACAAAGCAGCTCCATAAAAAATAGAGTGAAGTAATGCAAAGCCCTGCGCTACCCAGTTGGCTTCTAACAGTGCGATCTTCTTTACAGATTCACAGAGTTAATTAAATGGCCAGAGTATCAGAGTCAAATCTGAATCCAGAGCTCCAAGATGCAAAGACTAACTTCTTTTCTCCCTGCCATAAAACAGTTTCAAAGACCTAGAAACCCATGGTCAGGTTTACCACAGTGGTGGCCCTACTTATGGATACTGATCTATGTCTTAATCTCCTTTCCTGTTGTTGTGATACATACCCCAACAATGGACACTTATGGGGAACAGTGTTTACCTGGTTTGAAGTTCTAGTTTAGAAAGCATGGAGAATATGTGGTCCTCAATTATTATTTTTGTTTCAGAGTAATGGAAGGAGAACGATAGGAATAGAAAATTTGAACTCAGTTTGAATGCAGATCCTAGCTTATATTAATTTCCTTTCCAATTATTATAATAAAATGCCCTGACAAAAACAACTTAAGTATTCATTTGGCTCATCATTCCAAGCTACAGTCCATCATGTAGGGGAATCAAGGCAACAGGAACTTGAAGCAACTAATCATATTACATTCACAGTCAAGCACAGAGAGAAATGAATTCATCCATGCAAGCCAGTGATCAGATAATTTCCTTCTTTTCATTTAGACCATGGATTTTCCATGAAATGGTGCCTCCAACACTAACAGTGGGTCTTCCTACCCCAATTAATCAAACTGAAAAATTCTCTTAGGGGAATGCTCATAGGCCAATCTGATCTAGTGAACCTATATTGAGACTTTTTTCCCCAAGCAATTCTACCTTGTGTCATAACAACAATCAAAACTATAACCATCACAAGTAAGATGGTTCACTTTATAGAAAAGCTTTAAAGTGACTTTAAGTATGTTAAAGTAGGGGGTTCAGAGTGAGGGTTGTTGATGGTAAGGTGCCCGAATGCTAAGCCTAGAAGGAAATGGAATGAAGAATGCTTACCAATTCCATGGAACCTCATCAACCTTAGATTGGTTTTGAAGACAAAAACAATATATAGACCAATAATTATGAAAATATTATAGTACGTGGGGAGCTTTTGGGACTTCACATATCACAATGACTTCTGTAGAATTTTGACTTTATGGACTTTTTCCTTGTCTGATAATATTGGTATATTTATGGTTTTTTTGGAGCCCCAGTGGGCTTTTATTGAGATAAATTAACAAAAAGAAAATAATAATAATCAAGATTTTACCAACCATCTTTTCTGAACCATGTATAAACTCTGTAAAGACTCAGGTCCATAGACATGTACATACACGTAACACATCCCAACAAAAACATACTCCCACTGGAACATTTGCCAATTAAACAGAGAGCCAATTTTCCCTTTCCCCAAAATGTTTTCAAAATTTTAATTTCCCACTGTTCAAAGTGGAACTGGTCCCTTGTGACTAGAGATATTAGAATTTTCTTATTTTTACTGGAGTTAACAAGCAACAATCAAAACTACACCAACTACCAAAAAAACAGAGATTGGAGCAGGAGGGTGCTATTACATCATATCCAAAAACTACTAAAAACCCAAATGCTTCTTAATGAAGTTTGTAAAGGACCTAGGTTTTGATTATGTCATGAAAGAGTTAAGGAAATAGACTTGGAAATTTGAGCCTATATTTAAGAAAGTTAAGAAAATAAACAGCAGACAAACAGAAGTTAATATCTAATGTTAAATGTAGTGACCCTTAACTGCAGTCAAGAGCACAGACTTTCTGAGTATACAAATTATTTCTTTTATTCAATTACTTTTAACAACAATAACTTACTTACACACTGCTTCAAACATTTCTACCAGATTTTAGTTGTAATCCTTCCACTGAAATTCAAGTACAGTTAGCTCAGGCTAGGAGCATTCAAGTATGCTGAGCTGTAGAGGCACTGCCATTGTTCCTGAAAGAGACAGTTTTCCTATCCATAATTTCTAGAACTATGGTCTCTTTCATCACCTGCTACATCCTGTTACCCAAGTGACCAGCAGAATACTTGTTTTTTAATAAATGGATTCTTTTTTTCTTTTCTCACTATTCATCATGTACCATTCTTGCCTTCCTTGACAAAGTGTAAATTCTTCAGTGCTGTAATAATTTAATTCACCTAGTAAAATCATGGTAAATTAGAAGACCTCTTTCATTTCCTCCAAATGCATAAACATAAGGGACACCTCCAAACACCCTATTTCTATGAATGCCATATGTTATTGTGATTAGATTAATTTAGGCTAGCTGTTGCCTTTGTGTGGCTAAATTGCAGCTATTGAGAAATCCAGGTATTGTGGATATGAAGATGAATAAACCTGAAAAAATGGAAATTGTCCAAAAAACAGAAGCATAATTTGATAGTCACAGATCAAAACTTAAGTGACCCATAGAAATATCTGTATACGGTATCATGGTAACACTCAACAGATTATCATCTATGATGATAAGGAAATTTGTTCACGGTTGGCTTTATATTCTTCCTGCAACATCCATGACTCCTTTCTTCAGGATTGTTCCCACTGTGATTCATTGAACAACAATGGATTGGATTTTCAGGAAAACAAGGTAAGAAGCCACTCAGGGAGTGGTTACTGATCTCTGTTGATTGCAAAATTCAGGGTGTGATAGTAGTCACACCTGGCGCAGACCATTCCCATTCTGTCCGGCACAAGAGTTCTTGAGTACTCAGAGTACATGCAACTCACCTCTTTGTGATGGGATACTTAAGTGTGTGCAAGGAATGACTGAGTCTTGCTTTGGGCTAGAATTTGCTGTCTGTACAGACCATTTTGCTGCCAGTAATGGTGGTGGTGGTGGTAGTAAGGAGGACTGGGTCTCTAGGCTTTCTTTCCTGGTAAGTGAAATTATCAGCAACTTCCTCCTGCCATGAAAACACTGGATGGACAGTTCTTCCTGTTCTTTCAGTTTCCTAAAAAGATTGTAGTCAAGCAAATTCAATTTGTAGACAAACAGGACTAATACCAAGGAATTTGTAGATATTGCATGTTCTTTTTGTATGACATACGGCCTATTTTCTAATTAAGTAGTTCATAAATATATTAACTCTGGCGTCTTTTCCATGAAAGCTCATTTACAGAGATGTCAAAGCACCCTCATAGTGCACTTCCATGTCTGGCTGCTGCAAGCAAATTATTGATAAGATAGTGATACAAGGTGTCCTGTCAATGGACCATGCACTGGAGATGAGCCACAAGAGTATCAAGGAAGAGGATGAGGACCCTTAGACATTGACTAGGTGTCCAGGAGAGGTTTCTTGAGCATTGCAGGAAGGGTAGACACCACAAGTAGGATCTTGGCGCTGCAGCAGGATATACTGCATGCTCCACTGGGACCACATGGATTAAGATGAAGAAACACTTAAGGGTTAAATTTCATGAAATGTTGCATATCACAGTCAATTTATCATAAAAAAATACTTGTGGAGTCAAGATCAATGTGGTATACATTGCTTTGTGGTAGCCTGAAGGCCAGGATTCAAAATTTGACAACTGATAGTAATAGGGAGATTTGTGGGATACTGAAAGGACAAAATCATTTCCTGGGAGCAGTTAAGCTATTGGAAGAAAACCCCTGGCCAATTTTCATTGGCAATAAGATGCTGAGGAGGAAAATTAAGCCAAGAAACTCAAACTGTATAATAGAAGGGAAATATTGTTAACTTGGCATCAATTCCAGATCCAAGACATAAGTCTCAAAGGCAAGGACTCCATTCTGTCACTCAGCAAATTGAAAAGAGAGTGGAGAGGACTTTACAGACAGGATTTCAGAGCTACCTTATTTTTGTACTCAGACAAAAAGAAACTGGCAGAAGTTCTCCCAAGGATATAGCTGTGTGCAAAACAGAATGGCTTGCTCTAGCCTGAAGTTGTTTAAAGAAGCAATGGAAAAGACAGAGGCCATTTTCCTTCCAGGAAATAAGGGCAGTGACCATAAGCTCATAAAAGCTTCATGCTCTCCTTTTTGCTTTCTCAGTCGCTCACAGAACAGATACTTGCTGTGTGCCCCATTTTTCAGAGGCCGATTCTGGACTCCAGGGATGGAGCACATAACAGAGCAGGAGACTGATGAAACTGGAGGTTGTCAGCTGCAGATCAGTAGCAGCTCCTCCAGATGGAGCAAAGTTCTGTAAGGAGAAATAAAGATAGGAGAAGAGGGAAGGACAAGGAAGAATGTTGTGTGGTGTCTTAAGGAACTGAATGGTGATTCTTTGTTGTAGAAAAACCAGACATGAATACTGTCTCTCTTCAGTTGTTAACTATGAGATCTAGTCAACTCTCTGAAGCCCAGTAATTGTCAGAGTCAGAATCTTATGTTTCCACCTACATCTTTAATAAAACGAGGATAACTGAGTAGTTCACCTTGCTGAACAGTAGCTAGAAAAGCCAGCATCCACTTTGTCAAGCTTCCTGTCTTTGGATTCTGATTTCACTCTGGTTCAGGTTCCTATAATCAGAGTTTGTTAATGTTTCTGGCTCTATTTTCCTACCTGTAAAATGGAACAATACCGTCACTTCTGTTAAATTGTTTGGAGAATGGTTGAGATAAATTCAGGGTTTTGGTTTCTTTCAATTTCTGACACACTGAATAGATACTAATTAATGTATTTTTAATCTGTTTTAATGTTTTCAAAAATATTTCCCAGCATAAATCAGAGGCTTTCAAAGATCACAATTATTTCTAAGTAGTAGCATTACTTTGTCTTTTTTCCTTGTAGTATTAATTTTGGGAGGGGACAAAACAGAATGGTGGATGAGATTACAAATTTGTAGGAATGTTGTGTTATTGGAGCTATTGGCTCTCATCCCCGATTCTTAAAGTTTTCACTGATAATTATGTAAAGGCAGTAACACAGAAAAATACAACTGCCAGTTGTATTTTTCTGTGATTTAAAGTATAAATTACTGAACCCTTTCTAGCTTTGAGTAGAATATGTACTGTCTTGTTTGTCTATATTCTGCTACAGTATGCTTTGTTATGACAAACAACTTTCCTTTTTTATGTGTTTTATTAATACCCAGATAATGACTGGAAGGGTTAAATGTTTAGAAGATAAGATTTCAGGGAGCCATGTTGCCTGAATAGAAACTATACATAAGGCACAGCCATGGGAACCACACCAGCCACCTTGCATCACAAGATAGGATGGGACAGTGACGTAGCAAAGGCCCTTACTGTGCCGTTATTAAGTTTCAGTGGTTTGATTCATTTTGGGAGAGTCAGACTAAAGTTGCTTCTAACTTTCATCCAGATACCTTTTCTGTGGCCACAGCCCCTTCACTAATGTGTCATGCCATTCATGAGGCCCAGCTTTGGTTTCACAGTGAGATCCAAAGCATTCTTGGAGAGAATGGGCATGAATACCAGAAAACTTGATCCGTCTGTTTGCCTGACACATTAAAACAATGTTTTTCTTTAGTGTGTTACAAAATGAAATTTCAAAGCCCTTATCTTTTTGATTCAATAAAGTGTAGAAAAGAAGTGTGATATGGTCTTTGGCAGAATCCAAACCAAAGAGTATTGGTGAAAACTAATTAAAAAGGTGATACAAGGATAAAGATAAATATTAAACTTCCTTAATACTCTAAGATGGCACTGATTTGAAATTGTACATGAATAAATTCATTGAGTACAAATTTATGAAAAGAACTATGAGTTAAATTTTAAAGAAAAATTATATCATCCTTCCAGACAGGAAAGAGGAGTTGTATAAATGATAAAGCAGGCAGGTGAAAACATTAAGGAAAACAAATAGAGAGCTCAGGCAATGGCTACCATGTTATTATAGGAAACACATCCTCAATAAAGTCTTATTGGATGAATTCAGGAATAAGAAGTATGCCATATAGAATGAAAGCCATAATGTGTTGAGAAGAAAATAAAACAATAGTTTTATATTATTATGTGACTTTTTTGGTGACTGGATTTGGAGTAAGGATTTTAATTTTCTCAATTCAGTGTAATTAATTCAAAGCAACTGATTTCTTATGCTCATACTGGATTGTTTGAAATTTGGATGAATGTAACTATTAAAATGAAAGATTTCACATTTTGATTCAAATAGCTGTATGGAAATGTGGGGGTCATCAATATGGATAAGCCTAGAAGCCAATGCAGAATTAAGGCTGAGCCACCAGAACATTCTCTATTCTCCAGCAGAGGAGGAGAGCTTTAATTCCCAGGCTTCATTTGCACACGCTGTTATTCACAGATGAATAGAGTGTGCCACTTTGTTAGTCACCCCCTGGGTCCATCACACGTAAGCAGAGAAAGGAAATGGTCCAAGAACCATTGGCATCTAATCCACGATACATTATGTCACTAAATATCTGGCATGGCAGTTGGCTAAACCTCACCACTCACTTGCCAAATGTCATTTAACAAAGTGGTCCCCATCCAGGACCTCTATGTGACTGTACTGATAATATTATCACTGGAGGTGAAGAGACACATTCCCCAAGGAAACTCATCATTAGAAATAAACATGGCAGCCCACCAGAAAGCATAAACAACATGAGGAAATCAAAGGGAGGTTTTTTAAAAGTGTCTGTGTGGGTTTTGTGCACGTGAATGAGTGTGCATGCTGCAGAAAATCTTTTCTCCATCAAGCAATAGAGATGGTATGTATTTTCTCTTAACCGCCAAATCTAAAATGAGTCTTTCTCAACACCACAAACAAAACAAGTATTATTCTTACCAGCATCATGCAGAATAGTGCTCAGGGTTACCTGAGTTCTATTTTTTTCTAGCTATTTTGGTAAAAATAAAGCAAAGATTTACCTTCCAACTGACTTCTTTACTGGTAGAAATATCCCTTGTCTCTTTGTTGAACATCAAATGTGATGTTTTAAAGAGAAAGACCATTGCTTTGATGAACTTTTATCTGTCAAGGTCTTGTTGGAGAAGTCAACCTCTCCCTTCCCTCTGTACTTCCCTCTCTCGCCAATTTCTGTCTGTGTGTCTGTGTCTGCCTCTGTCTCTCCCCCCCCCCACTCTCTCTCACACACACACACATCTCTACTATCATCTCTATCACGATGATCTGCCTTGTGTATTGTGCTCATTGCAGACTTCTTTACAAGTTCCCAATTCAGATCAGTTATTAGATACTTCCGAATGAAATGTAGCCAATTCTGGGCTCCTTATCTCTTGCATTTGAACAGGTTTACTAAGGTCCATTTCACTATGGATGTCACAGCCATAAATCCAGTCACATTTCCAGCCTACACAGGAGTTATTATGCACTCCTGTGTGTCTCCCTCAACTTTCAAACACATTCCATTAAAAACCACACTGTCCCAAACACATAGATTTTTATAATTAAATGTGTAGGGTTGTTTTGGTATAGCCACTGTACTTTAACAAAAACTATTAAAAATTGCATCATGTTGATCTTTATCTACAAATTTTAGCTCATCTGACTATTGAATCCCCACTTTCTGGAAAATAACAGAAACCATGCTCTAGTCTTTCTCATTGAGTTGTATGTCACCTCTAATTCATGCTTCAGCACCCTGCAGCATTCAGTAAACCTTTAAGAGCCTCTGATGTCCTGCTCAGTGACACCTAAAGATCATTTATGTTGAAAAGATAAAGAACCAGAGAAGGTGTCATTGCTCCCAGAGTTACTTTATATATTGAGTAACTTAACAGTAATTATAACCCAATTAAAAACTTTTATTTTGGGTCAAGTGACGATGACATGCATATGAAATAAGGGGCGGAGAAAAGTCTGATAAAGATTGTAAAAAACGGAGTCTGATACATCAGCTAATGGAAGGCCCCCAATAAAACAAGGTATGCAGGAAAGGAAAAACTGATCCAATAAACACATCTGGGAAGCCACAAATTAACTACAGAACATAGCCGATGATAAAGGTATATTCAGTTCAGTGGAGAGTGGGTTATTTAATCAACAATGCTGCCTAAGCAACTATTTAACTAGAAGAAAAAAATTGAATCTGACTTATAAACAAATAAATGCTACATCGATTACAGATTTAACTCTAGCATGGAAAACATGATCAAACATAAGTTCACACCTATTTATTTTTACAAAGTTATCAAAAATATAATAAAAACATAGTCTTTCAACAAATAACTTCAGGGAAACTGCCCCCTTGTAGAAGAATGAAGGTAGATCTATAGTTCTTACTCTCTTCAAGAATTAGTTCAAAATGGATCGAAGAACTTAATGTAAGATTTGATTTAAAAGAGCTAGATGAAAACATAGGTAAAACACTTCAAGACACAGGCAAAAGCAAGGACAGTCTCTTCACTCTGTGATTGGCTACTCCTGTTTCGAATTGTTACAGTTTATTTGGTTTTTTTTTATATTCTTTTTTTCATATTTTTTAAAATTTTAAATAGCTTGTTTTACATGTCAATCCCAGTTCCCTCTCCCTCCCCTCCTCCCGCACCCCCCCATCCCCTCCCCCATCCTCCTCCCCTCTTGCCAATTCCTTCCACATAGGGGATATTTAGAGTCTATCATTTCATTCAGGGTAGGGTCCAGGCACTTCCCTAAGAGTCCAGGCAGAGAGAGCAACCCTCTTTGTGTTATGGGCACACTATGTCTGTTAGTATTTGAGGGATAAACACTGATCCACTGCTCAGTACCCCATAGATAGCCCAGGCCTCCACATTGACTCTCACATTCAGGGGGTCTGGATCGGTCCCATGCTGGCCTCCCAGCTGTCGGTCTGGGGTCCAAGAGCTCTCCCCTGTTTAGATCAGCTGTCTCTGCTGATTTTTCCAGCCCATTCTTTGCCAATTTGCTCTTCGCTCCTCTCTCTCTGTCACTGGGTTCCTTGGGTTCTGTTCAGTATTTAACTGTGGGTGTTTGCCTCTGCTTCCATCAGTCACTGGATGAAGGCTCCAGGATGGTTATAGACATCAAGTTCACTATCAGGAATAGGCATTCAAGGTGGTCTCTACACTATTGCTTAGCTTGCCAATTGGTGTCATCTGTTTAGATCACTAGAGGTCACAATGGTGCCTGATCTGTCTTCTAACCTATGATTCCCTCTTCCCCCTATCCTACCCCCCCAGTCGACCTTCCTGTTCCTCCAAGTCCTACTCTCTCTTCCACTTCTCCCCCTCTCTATTTCCCAGGTCCCCCTCCTCCCACCCCTCGCCGTGTTCCCCATCTGTTCAGAGGATCTTGCCTCATTTCTCTTCTCACCAGAAAACTCTACTATGAGTTCCAATCATTTCAGGTGGAATAGCTTGGTCACTCCTGAAAAATCAATATGCCCTCCACAGATGGGCATGATATTCCCTCCACATGTAGGCATGAGCCAGTGGGTAAAGTTTGGTGATGTAGAGTTATTTGACCTTCCAGGTTATTTACATAAGAAAAAACCTGCTTGGGGAGTATTTGAGCAAACACGCCAGAAGGTAAAAGTGGAACATGGTCCATTTTCCATCTCCTGTAAGCAGCGTGTTACAAGCCAGAACAAGAGGAAGTCTCTGGTTTCTTGGTCTGTTAAAAATAAATCTTTGTAGTAAACTAAATTTTTTCCACTTTTCTGTATTGGAGAGTTCAAATCTGTGTTAATTCACAAATTAAGTGAATTGGGTTTTATTCCAAACTTCCTAGTAGGCTGTGGCAAAATGTATTTATTCTTGTGATTTGGCACAGCTACAGGAAAGGCAAAAAGTGAACCAGTCACATACTCCCTCAGAGGAAGCCCTTAAGAAAGTCACATTATGGCACATTAGTGATGATCTATTTCCATGCATCCTTTCAAAAAGGAAGGATCTGGCATGAAAATAGTGAAGTAGTGAAATGGAACAAAGCTGTATATTACATCACATGTATACAACAAATCTGAAACTGAACTCCAAGTAGCCTTAGGCTTACTGAAGTTCAATATTTACAGTTACAGAAGTGTGACTATTGAGCACCACTTTGTAGAAAGTGCCACAAGAAAAATGTTGGTTTTCTAAGTGAAGCAAATACTTTCAGGAAATCATTGTTCCCTTTAAAAATAGACAATGCTTTATTATAGTAAACACTAGGGAATTAAAGAACTATTCTGCACCTAAATTGATAAATTTAATTTAATAAATTCAATTTAATTTATCATTTTCCTAATATATTTTAATCCAAAAATCCTTTGTGGGGAATTTGTCAGAAACACATGTTTCTGACAGAACTAAGTTTTGACAGAAGAAGCATCAGAAAGTTTCCTTATCATAGTGAGTAAGGGCTTTGAGCCAGTATCTGGTCTTCTGACACTCCACTCTATTTAAAAGAATCCACAAAGTGTTTCCTGGAGATAGCTCGCCGTGGGGTAGGAAAGAGATAGACAATGGCAATGACACTTAACTTCTTGAGCTTATGGGTTATTATAAGATACTAACAACTAACCAAAGCCACAAGGCAGTGAGTAACTCAGCTCCCAGCATTCCCATATGGTTCACACAAAGGCGTTAGGGCTGTAGGCTGAGATCAACTGAAGCAAGATATGTTGGAAATTAGACAATAAAGGATGTAGTGGAAAGTGTCCTGCATAAGATGATCAGTATGCTTGTTTAGCAGATGAGGGACACTCTTTGCTGGGAAAAGCATGAACAATAATAGCTTGAAGGCAAAATGAGATTCATATACTATTCATGGAAGAGGGAACTCCAGCAGGGCTGAGAGTGCTATTGTGATGCAGAAGGGTAAGACACAACCCTTGCCGTAGAATATAGAAATCTCATGGCAGCTCCAGAACTCTCTTGGATCTGCCTCTCACTCTTCGAATCTTGTACACAACCTGAACAGGAGCAGGCATTTTAAAATGTCTAATTACAGAATCAAATGAATGGTCATTTGACACAGAAGAAAAGTGAGTAATAGAAATATCAGATGTCTGCTTTAAACACACACACACACACACACACACGTACACGCATGTGCAGATCCACACACATATAAAAACACAACAACAGACATGGGCATACACACAAATATGCACACATATACATTAGCATACACTAAGCACACATGAGCGTACATAACAAGCACACATGTACAAACACACACACAAACACAAATGGGCACATACACACACAAACACCACACACACATACACACAGCTCAGAGCATATGAAGACATACAGCTGCATAATAATTTTACACTCAGTGCTGGTGTGACTTTTCCTGGGGTCCATAACATGAAGAAGCAGCAAGGAAGGAAAAGCTGGAGATCAAGAACTGACAGTTAAGGGAACTCAAAGACGGGATTCAGTACTCCAGCTGTCCCCAGAATAAATCTGTATATACTGATATACCGAGTACAAGACAGGGAAGAGGTGATGGAAAGGAAGTGTACACATGAGGAAAAGGAGGGTATCTTATTAGAGATGATAAATACCACAGACAACCAGGAAATGAGAACATGTAAAAGTCTTCCCTACTTAGGACAACTGTCCCCCAGTATCTACTGCAAATTAGTTGTAGGATCTCCAAACTCCAAGGACACCAAGTCCATCTTATAAAATGTTAGTCACATAAAAACTACCCACATCTCCCTTTGTGTTTTAAATCATCTAGCAAAATGTAAATGCTATTTAAATACTTGTTATCCTCTGCTAGCTAAGTAGTTGTTATCCTATGTTGTTAATGAATTTGCAGCAAGGAAGAAGGAAATCTCTACATGTTCAGTGCCAATGTGATTGTTTTCATATTTTCAATCCATGTCTGTTTGATTCCATGGGACAGAACTTGAGAGAGAAAGCCAACTATATCTCTTACCTTGATGCAAACCCAGAGTCTCCGTTCAAGGATAAGATTCTTCCTTCAGTCCAAGTCTGAGTGTCAAGCTTTGTGCTGAAATGGTTTCTTAGTTAAGAAACAACAGTGTATTAAAATGTACAGAGAAAAACAAACGTGTACAGGCATACATCAAATATATTAGAATGACAGAGATGCTCGCCTATTTCTAACTAGAATTTCCTAGGAGAGTAGGTTCAGCATAATGCAATGGCCTGGATACTTTAGTTTTCCCCTAAGCCTGGGCACAGCACATCATCCTGATCAGTGATGCTATTTGCTGTCCTTGGAACATGTGCTGATAATCTCCAACAGTCCAACCCTCCCCCCACCAAGCTTTGTTCAGATATCACCTCCAGCATGAGCATGGCTAAGAAGGCAGTAATTCCCTATAGAAGGTATCACATAGCACCTCCTTAAGCTGACCTACTTCTCTCTGTGTGTTTTAATGAAACTTAATTTGGGGATGATCTGAAACCAAACAGTTGCAGACCTACACACACACACACACACACACACACACACACACACACACACTAAAAATTAAATTTAAAAACATGAATGTTCTATGGATCACATGTTGGTTCATCCATACCTGTGTAAACAGTGACACATATTGTTCCAGGTGTTAGGGATGATGTTGTGAACAAAACAATAAAAATCTCTATCCAAACACGATGCAAAATAGAGGAAAGAAGATTAAGAGATGTGACAAAAGAGTGAAATTCCTACGGGAGAGTGATAAACCCTGAGCATGACAATAGACTTTTGGGTGGTGGGGTACTGGGGTAGGAAGGAGGAAGGTGTGCAATTTTTAAAAAGTCATTAGGGAGAAGCTCCAGTGTGGATCAATCACGGAGGAAAGCATTAAGGAAATGCCTCAGTAAGCTGTGAGTACATCGGAAGAGATGAGAAAGTATTACCAAGATACGAATGTCAGCAAGCAGTCCAATGTGGACAAAGCTGAGTGAGCTGAGAGGGGAAGAGAAGAAAATGAGGAGGGACTGCAAGAGTTGCCCTAGACCATTGTCAGAAACAAGGACATCTGACATAGAGCTACAGATGGCACTGGTACCTTCTGAAGACCCTGCAAGGGGGAGGGATCGCCTCCTTGCAGGCAGTGCTTAGGCTACTAGCTTGAAGCTGTCTCCCTGCAATGTCTACCTCCATCCTCACAGCTCCTCTGTGCTTGGGTGTCTTCTCTGTTTCTCCCTCTTTTAAAAATACTTTTACCTTATTTTCTGTACATGAATTTTTGCCTGCGTGTATGCCTACCTACCATGTGAGTGACTGGTGCCCAGAGTCAAGAAGAGATCATCAGATTTCTTGGAACTGGAGCTAGAGGCTGGAGACTATCACAAAATACAGCGTAGGTGCTAGAAATAGAAACTGAGTCCTCTGGAAGAGCGGTCAATGTCTTTAACTGCTGACCTCTCTAACCCCTTCCTGTCTCTTACAAGAATTTTCTGGGTAACTTTAGGGTCAATTATTGTCCAGAAGAATTTCATCTTAATGAATGTCCTAATTATAAATGTAAGTGGGTCACATTTAAGGTCCAGAATGGGCTTTGAACCCAAGAGAACACTATTTGATCCATTGTGAAGAGCAATAAGTAACTAGAGCAGTAAGGATATTGTTGCAATGTCAGTCATCCATCAGAGGGATTATGGACTTGAATTGGAGCATACTCAGGTGAGAAGTGGTCCTCCTTTAGATTTATTTCTAAATAGAGCTAGTAAGATTTATTGAAACATTGAATTACTAACTTGCTTTGGTTGACTGATGTATAGCAACCCTTCAGCTGTTACTGTCTACTGCTTTGGCTGTAGGCAGATGATAAAGCACAGGTGATGGGCTACATTTGTTGTGTATAGGGAGAGGAAGTCGAGGTCCTACTCCAATTTTAATATGTACTACTTCTTCTGACCAATGTCTACAGTTGCCTATTAGTGCAATGGCAGCATAAATGTCATGGGAGTACCAACCATTTTCTGTTTGGATCAAAGACCTGTTCTATGAGATAGAACACTTACCTGGTATTGTTAATGGGGCCGAGAACTTGGGGCTATATATGTCTTAGATCCTAGGAAAAACCTGATCCTATTACTCAGTTAAATGGACACAGTATTTAAAAGAATCCTAGTGATTTATTACTATATCCATAGATTAGCACATCTCTCAACCCTCTTCAGAGTTGCTTTTCCTTGTAATGGATGGCTATTAACACAGAGACTCTAAATTGGTCAATAATGTAGAGAATAACAAACTGTGGAGGACTAAACCTTAAGTGGCTTAAATTTCTTTGGAGGTGAGGGACAGAAAGATTGTGAGAATCAGAGTGGTGGGTGACTTCAAGAAAGTGGTGTGTTTTGGACACAACCCAGCAGTTTCATATATGAAGTCACAGTACATGACAAGCACAAGCTCAAGCCCGACAAAATCCTGCAGAAATCAGGGAGGTGGACTTTAAATATCATTGCTAGCTGAGGAACTATTGGCATTCAATAGTTACCGGGAGATAGAAGTCAGGCTTTGCTTTTTGTTTTTTTCTTAATGGCATGTCAACTAGACAGGTTCCACTCCCAAGAGTGATTGGAAAACACTGATTACACTCAGTGGATTAAAAAGAAAAGTGGAAGGAAGAAGAAGAGAAGGCAGGAGAGGTAAAGGAGATGGAGAAAGACAAGGACTCAAAGTTGGGTATGTGGGGAGGTGAGGGTGGAAAGGATGGATCTGAGAGGCAGATGGGGATGAATGTGATCAAAATACACTAAATTCTAAAGAATTCTTAAAAGTTTTTCTTTTGAAAAAATGTTCATGACTAAATAAATTTTCTGTTGTAATTCAAATAGAGCAAAATTCAAGGACAAGAAAGTGCTCTGATGCCGGAAATGTATTCGTATAACAAGAACAGATAAAGGGTAGGATTTCTCACACAAACTCTAACAGCAAAACAACAATTTCAAATTCACAGCATCTATTCGAGTGAAAATATTTCTCTGTAGAGAATAAAATTGATCTCACCTCTCTAAGTGGAAAACAAAGGCCTGAATCTTAAACAGCCTTAGGTGTTAAGCTCAGTTGGAAAAAAAAAACTAGGTGCAAAATGTGCTTCTGACTGCTTTGCTAACAGTTTAAGAAGAAATCCTTGTTTACTTCCCAAGTTAGAATCTCCAGGAGCTATAATGTGCAGGGAGAATGAAGGAAATTAAAAACTATAAACTATCCCCATTAGGATGTTAGATTTACAGGCACATTTTCTTGATAGTCAATGCATAATAAAGAGAAAGAACGAACTTTCCTTTCCTGACCACTCAAGGTGGGTTTTGTCGTATATTGTTTAAGAACTGCCCTTCCATTTTATTGGGTTGGTATTCATTTCCTCTCATTAGTCTCACACTTCCTCTTCCTTATAGGATGAACCCAGCCTTTCAGTTAAAGGTTCAAAGGATCCCTTCAGACATGAATGGCATTGTCATTGATGCTCTTGCGCCTGGCCATAGTCTCCTTTTAGGTCTGGTTTAAAATTTACTTCCTATATGTATTACTCAGTTATCGGCCATATGTCTGCCCTTCCTTTGTTTCCACTTAAGATCCAGCCATTTTTGCCTGAAAAGATAGAGAGCCCTCTAACTAGTCTCCCTGCTTATATTTTCGAACTCTGCAGTCTATTCTTCATACAGGAACCAAACTCTTAACTCTCCAAGTGATAAATCAGATTATTCCTTACACAGACTCTTCCTGTGGCTTTTCATCTCATAGTGAAAGTTGAGATTCATTCTGCACCCCAACACCCTACCTCCACCTACAACAGAAGCCATCCCCCCCACTTGACTCTCTAGTGCCTTTGCTGCCTACCTACCTGCTTGATCGCAGTAATTTTTTCTAGTTCCACATCCTTTAGCCTGCACATCTTAGCTAACATCTCAGATCCTTACAAATGCTCTCCCACCAGCCTAGATCACATACCATGCTTCTTCGTCTTTGGAACATCATACTATGTTTTGTCATAACACATATCAGACTGAAATACACACTTCGGTGGTTGGCCACTTCAACTGTGCACAGATAAAGGGCCATAACTGAATCAGCAGTACTTATCTCCCAGTGTCTGAAAGGCCAGCCTACAAAGAGTAGTGGGTAATTAAATCTTCCTTTAATGAATAAAATAACACTCATTTTCCCTCCTACGACTTCAATAGTCATTTTACCCAGCATTTCTAGTTATCTTTCTATTTACTTCCCTCTAACTAAACATGTTGGAGAACACTATGTCACACCTTAGGATGAGTGAGGAACTTGTAGTTTGTGAGTGATTCATCACTAGTGTGACTCAGAACAGGCTTATAGACCAACTGCTGTGTGTAAACACCAGCAATTCACACAGGGAGGACACCCGAGCTGAAAATAGGAAACATTTTATTTTTTTGCTGTTTCATCTCTTTAAGAAATAAGACGTCAGAAATTGGTGCTAAGGTTACCTTTAGTTATATGATTTCAAAGCTTTATAAACACCTTTGAAGTTTTATGATGCCTTCACCTTGTGTGAATGAGGCACCAAGGTCTGAGCAGGACATGAAACACAAAGCCAGTGAGTGGCCACTAAGAACCAAGACATGCCGCCTCCTGCTTGCTGCTAGAGCATTTGTTCCTTGACCTTGAACGCATTAGGATCACTGTCCAGTGCCATTGTTTTAGGAAGATCTTAGAAGAGGTTGTTGGTTAAGGGTGACAGAATTGAGAACAATCATTCAATTCGATGGAGGATATCTAGACTCCACCCTTCTTTTTTTTCTGTTTGTTTTTGTTTGTTTTGTTTGTGACTTGCAAGTAGAAAAAGCATTTGAGTCAACATTCCTCTTCCTCCAGGTTGTACAACTGATGGAGCTCTGATTGGCTCAACGAGGCTGTTTGCTATTACTGACTTTTCCAAAAATTCAAACTGAAGTAGAACGACTCTGGTGTTCCGAGTATATATTCGCATAGTAAGACATGTGTGGGATGGTCTGACAGTCCACTCAGCAGGTCTGTGTTATTAGTACTCTCCTAAGCTCACAGAGAGTTAAATGACAAAGAGCCTGAATGACCACCTATCTCTCAATATGGTTTACAATTGTATAGACTCCATTGTTACTGAAGGAAGGAATTCTGTAGACTTAGAAACCAACCATAGCTGGACACCAGAGAAACTGCTTCTGGATACGAAAGCCCTCCTTCAGATCAAAGTTTCAAGTGATTTGCTTGTTTGTTTTAAATTTGAAATAATTTCACACTGTAGCCTAGGTTGGTCTGAAACTCACTATGTAGCCTTGAACTCCCAGTAACACTGCCACAGTCTCCAAAGTGTTAGGATTGCAGGTGTGAACACCACAACTGGTTTTAAAAGACGTTTGGGTTTTTTTAAAGCTTTTTTGGTTTAGTAATGTGAGTTTATAAGATTTATTTTGAAAACTATTTTATTAATTGCATTTTTAATATTGTAATTATATCTTTTCTTCCTTCCCTTGCTTTCTCCAAACCCTCCAATATGCTTCCTCTCTTTTTCAGACTGTTTCTTCCTTAAATTGTTTATATACAATATAACATAATGATATGTATGCATAAAATGCAAGTTGCATAAAATACTATATATATATATACATATAGTAGGAACATATATAGAGAGATGTATAGAGAGATGTTTGCATTTTTATTTTGAGATAAGGTCATATGTATTCCAGCTGACCTTAAACTTTCTGTGCAATTGAGGATGGCATTGAACTTCAGACCATTCTGCATCATCTCCTAGGAGGTAGAGTACAGCTGTGCCTGCACCAACAATCCAGGTTTACACAGTGCTAAGGTCCAAACCCAGGACTTTGTACACGTAGACAAACACTCTACTGAGTCACACACACTCTCAGTCCTAAAATACATATTTAAATGAATGTAAATGAGTATTTCTAAAGGGCTGGCAGAGCAATTTACTCTGTGTGGAAGGTGTTCTGTTTTTTCAGCCTTTTATCTCACAGCACAGTCAATAGTTGACAGAGACAAAAGTAATGATGCTATCACATTCATACAGCTAACACACTTTATGGATTTTTAAAAACCAAAAAACCACAATTGCAGATCCTTTGCTTGGTCTAATTTTCCAAGTGAAAATAATGGCAATCAGATCTGCTGGTATAAATATTTCTGAACACCAAAGGTGTGTGTGTGTGTGTGTGTGTGTGTATGAAAACCAGAATTAATCAATACAATAATCAAGAGTTACTTTACAAAATAGTAGAACTGATGGACATGGATAAGCAAAATAAATTTGTATTGAAATAAATTTTGCCTAAGTTATAAAGAATTGGCTTAGCCAATACACTATCTTAAATCTTTTTTTCTGTTCATTATACTGAATTCATTATGATAGCTTAATGGGAATATTTTTGCTAAATACAAACCTATGTAAAATAAATGCTAAATAAGATTTATTATAAACAATAAATTGAATCTGGGAATACTATAGTCAGTGGTAGAACACTTGCCAAACATGCACAAGGTGTTGCTTGGGTTTGACTCCAAGTACCCTAAGGCATAATAACCTTTTTTTCCGGTAACCATTTTAGCACTAGGAGAAATACCTTATATACACTACTAGATTTAAGTCTCACTACAAACATACCCACAGAAGAGGAAGGAATACCAGTGGGATTTTAATAACATGCTCAAAGTAAAGCATTTAGAAAGGATAAAAGCTCACAAGTTAGAATTTGATTTTTGAGGATGTACAGAAAGATAAGAGCCAATGAGTGACACAAAAACCAGAAGAGAGGCAGAAACCCCTAGGTACGTGAGTGTAAGCCAGAACTGACATGGTTCGTTCTTGAGGAGGTGGGGTAGGGGCTCCAGATTGCCTGATGCAGCTTCAGCCCCTGCTCTGTTCACAGTTCTTCCGCAGTCTTCCTAGCTGCCTGAAGGCCAACAGAAACTTCTAGGCTGCCTACTCTTTAAGTCAATTGCCTGTCCTGTCATTGTTTTTTTTAAAGATTAAAACACACACACACACACACACACACACACACACACACACAAATACAGGTCATTGTAACACCTGAGCTGGAACGGACCCAAATGCCATTTCCCTATGGACTAGATGTCACCATGTAAGCTTCCAAAGGAAGGAAGCATTGACATCTATGAAGTACATCAACAATAGGCAGAGCAGGATAACCCTTAAAGGTGCAGTAGTGGCGTGCATACCATGCTGGTAACTATCCTCTCTGTATTTGGACTTGAGAAGCAATTAGCAAGAGGGAAACTATGCCTGGTACTGACAACTCTATGCTAGTGAAATCATGGCTATTGGAGGAGAATCTACAGCTGCTAATTTACTAAACCAGCATAATCCCTATAAACAATCTGTAAACATTTGTTCTATACCTGTCTTAATTAGGGTTTCTATTACTGCAACAAAACACTATGACCATAAAGCAAGTTGAAGACAAGAGGGTTTATTTGGCTTTCACTTCCAAATTGCTGTTTATCAGTGAAGGATGTCAGGATAGAAGCTCAAACAGGGCAGGATCTTGGAATCAGGAGCTGATACAGAGGCCCTAGAGGTGAGCTGCTTACTGGTATGTTGATCCTGTTTTCTTATAGCACCCAGAGCCACCAGCAAACGGATGGCACCACCCACTATGGGTTAGGCACTTCCCCATTGATCACTAATTAAGAAAATGCCTTACAGCTAGATCTCATGAAGATGTTTCCTCAACTGAGACTCCTTCCTCCCCTTCCTCTCTGTCAAGCTGACACACAAAACCATCCAGTACAATACCCATGGATAAGTGTAGTCTTTACCCCCTCATCAAAGGTGAAGACTTTTCTTTGCAAAAGATGGAGACCACCACTACAGAAAACTATAACCAATCAAAACACATTACTGTGGAGCTCAGTTTCAGTGGATATATCAACAAAACTATCCCACACTTAAGATTTGGAGCATTTTGGAGGAGGAGGCAGAAGGTTTGTAACGGCCAGAGAATCAGGGAGTCTCACCTTAAAGTCTCAGTAACTTAACTCTCAAATATGAGCTGAACAAGGATGACACCAGTGGAAAAAGTCAAAGCCCATGAGGCCTCAACCCTACACAAAGAACTACAGGCAACTGAGGAAAACCGGGAGCAGGAAGAGTTATTCTCCAAGGAAGAGGATTGTTTGTCCAGTGCCAAACAATCAAGCCTGAAAACATACATACAAGTAACGTTATATAGACTGAACAGTTATATCTAGGAACATATATATATATATATAATACATATTATATAAATATATGTATGTATGTATACATATATAATATATGTGTGTGTATACATAGTCACATACATATACACATGCAATATAACAAGGAGGTCAAGAATTTGAAAGAGAGGGAGAAGGATATATCAGAGGTTTTAGAGCAAGGAAAGGGAAGGAAGAAAGGTTGAAATTATATTATAATCTCAAAAGAAAAACCCCTTCTTACTGCTGATTTCCTTGGACTTTCATTCCTCATTTCCCCGCTCACCACATGATCACATGGCTACACACATTCTTCTTTGATTTAATTTCCTTGACATGACTCAGCTCTGGCAAAATGAATATTTCCTTACTTTATGGCCAGGACCCCAATTTTGTTTGCACAATAAAAAGCACTCTGGGGACTATTAAAATGTAGACAAGCCTGGGCCCTAAGCAAAGCAATTAAATTGTAATCTCTTGGGGGTGGGCCTCCCTCATTTACTCTTCTAGAGGCTCCTAGAGGAGCAGATCTCAGTGAGCTGCTGCAATGCAGGTTTGAGCCCCAAAGTCTGCATAAACACAGGCTCCTGTCCAGCCACTTGTTAGGTCTCCCACTGCTTCAATTTACACGTGAAGCAAGCACAAGAAAGTCCCTCCACTATGTTGTGAAGTTGCAAAATGAAGCTCTGCAATCAGTGGAGCATCTGTGGCTAAAACTAACCTTGTTCTACTAACTTCACACATTGGATCCGAGAACATGAGCCATCGAGGACCCCTCACAACCAGTGCAAGCTGTTGCTTTACACCCCAGAAAAGAAGCAATTATATACATATCGTTTTTGGGAACCATGTCCCTAGCTCATATACCCCAGCATTTTCTCTCCATCATTTCCTCAACTGCTTCCTCACCGCCTAATAAAGGTGTGTGCCCTGTTAATCTATCTCCTGTGCCTTCCCTCCTTTCGTGTTTCTCCAGCACCTAGGTAGGTTTAAGCATGTCAGTCTTAACTTGTATAGTCTGAGAAAAATGCTATCCACATATAGATATCCAGTCTCACAACGCATGTCTTATTTAACCTTATCTCTGGGGGTCTATGGTTATTTTCCCATATTCTGAGGACTCGTGAATGCATCAAACCTCAAACTGAACTGTGTTTTTTGATGTTCTCTGTAGTCTTGAGACTCTCAAATCTCTAATCACTTTCCCAGACTACTTAGCATGTTCAAGTATCTAACTGGCTACGATGAGTTCCTGCTAAGAGTACATAGTCACTGCAAAGTCTGTGAGTCTAAGACAAACTGACCACTTCATTCATTCCTCATCCCACATTCTCAGTTACTAGTACCAACTGCCAATCTGGTGATCCAAACTAGGACTATGGCTTCTTCCTTCATTTTCTTTCCCTTTATCATTGATTCTTTTTCCTTTTTTTATCTTTCTCTCCTACCTCTCTCTTCAGACAATTGTTGTTATGTCTATTTCTAGAATAGCAA